>NC_090935.1:870212669-871462669 GCF_040938575.1 Ambystoma mexicanum
ATGCAAATGAATGCGAGGAACAATATGTGCTAACCCAACCGAGCATGAGTCGACCAAAGGACATCTGGAGCCCCTTCAAGGTGTATTTATGTGACTTGCCCTCGGATAACGAAACAGCTATGTAGACTGTAAATTATCGAACATTTGGTGAAGACATTGTTGTATGAAAGACCATGTGAAGTATTGAATGGGTGCCACTGTAACTGCTGAGACCTTAATAAAAAGTTGTTTAAAAAAATAAAAAAAATAAAAAAATAAAAAAGATGGATGACTCCTTTCAGAGGTTTCTTGAGTAATTAGTATCATTTGTCCTTTTGGCACACTTTGGCCCTCATTCCGAGTTGGGCGCAAAGGGATACTGGGCACTGTTAAGGACATTGGTGCTGGTAATCCCTTTGCACCCTATTCCGAGGTCCCTTAGCGGGTCCCTTCCTTAACGCCTGGTTTTATCAGGCGTTATAGACAGGCCCGTTAAGGGACTTCATCGCTAATAACGGTACCGCATTTTGCGCTAATGGGTGCGGGCCCGTCATTCTCATTCCGCCTGATTATGGGGTAAAATTAGGCATTGTTACCGGGTCCAGGGAGCTAACAACGGGCCGTTGTTAGCTCCCTCTCCCATTCCCATTGAGCCCTCTGGGGGCTCGAATGGGAATGGGGAAGGTACGGGCCCGGGTTTCCTGAGGGAGGAATTACTGGGCCCTCCAAACTCGGAATGGCCCGGTAATTCCCCATTCAGGGAACCCAGACCCGGACCCGGTTTTGGAGGCAGCCGCATGGCTACCGCCAAACCCGTAATGAGGCCCTCTGACTCTTTGTGTCATCACAATTTTTAAGAGTTTTCTCAGCAGAAATATTACCTGAGAAGGCTTTTAACTTACTTTTATTACACTGGTGAGGCAAGCAGTGATATACCTTGCTACCACTAACATCATCTGCAATAAATGTAATACCTAATTTGATATTCCACATGGAAGCAATGATTGAGTTGTACTCATTAATTTATTTCAAAGCCTCATCTCTTTGATATACGCATATTTGGAGAGTTGCAGTAACACTGTATCTGAAAGCAGAATACAATTATTCACCTGACACTTGGAACATACAGGCCTTAGAAAACCAAAAGAACTTGGTGTGTATTATTGGCTTTATTTCCCTACCAGAAAATGCAGTATTTGCCACACTTAAATGATTAGAAATGTAACACTGTTGGCATTAGGTCTTAAGTTATCATTCTGAGGTTTTCATTCCCATGGCAAAACTTGGGCAAGGCCATGGTCTACAGCAGCAAGTGACTACTTGGAGCTCCTCTGGAATGGTATCATTTCCACCCACAAATGTTTCAACCTCTCAATATAAAGGGACATCTTTGTGGCAAGTAAAATGCAACTTGGCAATGAAGTGGTGCTAAATGTAAGAGATCATGTCTACTGGATCCATTGAACAAAGCTCACAAGGACTTTTGAAATCAATTCCTTCTTTGTTGTTGTTTTCAGCATGGATGCAGTCATGTATGTTATCCAGTGCATACTCTGCACAAGTAAGAGCTACAAACTAAATGGGAGGTCCGAGGCTCCATAGCATACTAGGAACATTAACATGATGCTGGAACCAGTGTTCTTTTATGCCAGTAAAGTTTGTCAAAATGGCGGTGATACATGACTCCAACACTTCCTCTTTGTCATTGATCTTTTAGAGTAGTTTACTCACTGGATAGTTTGTGAAGCGAGTAGCAGTTTTCAGTAAACCTGCAACACCATACCATAAGGATACAGTGCAGAGAGTATACTCCTCAGCCAGTGTACATTGCATGCATAATGAGATGACGCTGTTAATACATGTGCAGAAATACATAAATTGATACCTATGCAGAAATAAATAAAACTGATAACTACTGTAGGATAAATAGAGATATAGTAAAAACGTGCAAATCAGTGGCAAAACTGCAGGACCATTTAAAATGTCAATGGCCATTTGTGGGTATCTTTGACATCTTAACCTAACAAAGTCGGCGTTCTCTAAGAAGAATATCCACAGCAAACCTGCAGATCAACACATCAGAACATGAGGCAGCCTGGTTGAGGAGTTAGACCACAGTATCCTTTATTTTTGTAAGTGATATCTTTGTAAAAAAAAGATTCTGGAGGAAATGTACATGTAATAACCCACACAGGGCTCCCCGGAACTAAGTCATTTCTTAGATACAATAGTACAAATCTTTTGTAGGCACTCAACAGACACCAGGGCATCACATCCCTGAAGTAAAAGCTGAAGATGTGTGACTATTATCTAAGTTTATGATTTAACACATTTTGGCCAAATCATGGCAATAAAACACTTTTTATCTTTTATTTTGGGAATAGGTTCATGGAAGCATGGCACTGTTGTTAACGGTGCCGGTGCTTCCGTGAAACATCTGCTCTCCGGGGCTGTGGCGCCCTGTAGGTCAGACCTGCCGGGCGCCACACCCATGGAAGGCATGGTTGGAGCGTGGCGATCTGGAAAGGGTGCCGCTACAGTGTGACCAGCACCCTTATTTCCAGACCGCCACACTTGCAATGAGGCTCAGAATCTGTTTTTTCAAAGGGACAAGTTTATAACAGTCTTTTCAATGGAAGATGTTTTGTTGCAGCAATTCGAGGCCATCACACTTCAGCATTCAGAGACTCGAAGACCATACATGAAATCAACAAACACATACTATACAATTAGGGAGGGGCATTGTTGTCACTGCACTAATCATGGATCTAAAACCTTCATCTCCCAATATGTTTATGTCTACAGTTCCCATCAGCCCAGCTATCATTGTCAATAGTAAAATGTCATGGGAGTTTTGATAACAAAACATTGAGAGAGATGAAGGTCTGATCTTTTATTGATATGCTTATGTATCTGCATACTTTACAGGTCACTCATCAGCTACAGTGCTTGCATACCTTGGATTTCCTGGTTCGACCTACCTTTATCTTGCCCACCTTGCCCACCTGTGCAGGGTTCCCCTATTAGCATTTGATTGTCTAAGCAACCTATAAAAACATCAGAGTTTGTTTGAAAGCCCAGACTGTTAAGGATTTCAATCAGGCAATACACCCGGGTCTCGCCTAGCATGTAGTGCGCAAATGAAATACTTATTCATTGTGTCTATAGGTTCAATATTCTGAGTGTTATACCACTCATATCACACCCTTCTCAAACTACCCCCCAGGTCACAGTGGACCAGGAATCAGGCTGGTTGGTAAAGGTAAATATCTATTTGAAATTCAAATCAAACAAAAATTAATACATATGGGGCAGCAATCACAAATGTGATGACAAAACAATTCAGAAAGTAAGTAGGGCAATTCAATTCACTTATAGCAATACAGAAGATAAAACACAGGGAAAATAACTTTTGACTTGTGAAATGATAGTGTTTAGGTTAAGATTTCCCCCTGCAAAGTTCTTAATTCACACATGAGCAATTCTACACAGATGTAAGTATGCAACAGGTATTCAGGAATAAAAGAACAGAATACATTGTTTGAATATAATCTTGCCTCCCCAAACAAGAGAGAAAAGCAATGTTGGAAATGTACAATGTTTAAAATGACAGTTTGAAAATGGCTTTGTGAAACAATGAAAAGTGTGCATAAATCCTTAAATTGATATACATTTCTATGGGAGCAACACTAAATAGGTCCTAACAAACATAAGCTACAATATGAGCAACAGAACACACTTTAAATCAGAATGGGAGTATGGAAATACTTTCAATGGGAGAATACACGTGTAAAACTTTTGCAAAAATGCAAGTTCCCACCTCATTTTCACTATGTGATTTTTAATAAAAATGGGTCAAATACGCTGTTTCAATGTGGTTCTTGGTTGTGGATGTAGCTACAGGTCTTAGGTTTAACTCAGAGTTGCAATTAAGTCTCTAGTTATAACATTGAAGAAGCTATGCAAGTTTGAATGAGAGGTGTTTTTGAAAAAATAGAACAGAGAAAAGCAGAAATTTGGTTTTAAAATGACAGGATGGTTTTATTTATACTATATTAATGCTAAGAAACAGGAGAATGTCACCTGGGAATCACCACAGTTACGGACGGCCGATTTTACTCCGTTTTTCTTTTATGGGAATTACTTCATTTAATCCAAATCACTAATGGCTTATGGTCTAGTAAAACGAATGAGAGAAAATCAGCGCTAACACCATGGGTTAAAAACAGGGTTGCAAGAATGGTTCGGACAATATTTTAGGTTCTTAAGTTAAAGATGGGATAGGTTGAGAGATTGGGGTAGGACAAGGCAAATTTACTATGGGTTACTATGATTCCTGTTTATACTTACAGTACACTGTAAATTAAGATTGGACCGTCAGGTTCTGGTCATCAGGGATCGGGTGTACAGGCAGCAGGGCACTTCTGGCAGGATGGTCAGCTGGGCGGTTCTGGTCACTTGGACTGCACCTCAGAATGGATTGGCCCTTCTGGTCACTGGACACTGTAGATTAGCGGGATGGTGAGTTTCAGCAGGCAAGCATGAATGGTAGCAAGCCAAATTGGATCAGAATTATTTTCCTGAAGTTTTTTTTTGGATGATTTCAGGATTTGGGCCTAGATGAAAAGAGTTTGGCAAGTGCTGATGGCCTTGGTTTTGCAAAGTAGCCTGAAACAGGACAAGATGAAGAATTCTGGAACAGGGCATCACGCAGAAATCAGGATGGAGTCAGGAATCAGTGTATGTCTGTGTGTGGTGAAGTTCCCTTATTTATCATGCCAAGTGACATCACTAAGTTTATGGTAGGGGCATAATTACAATCCACACCCCCAAGGCTGGGATAGGTCCCAGGCACTTGCCTTTTTATGGTTGGAAGCCAGAAAGAGCTGTCATATTTTATGATGAGACTTGGGAACTGCCACTAATTATTTGGACCACAATTTAACTTTCCCATAAATACACATTTCTATAATTATGCCCTCTAATAAAATCAGACACACACATTACATATTTTGTGGGTTACCTTTACGTCCAACTCCCATCTCAGTGAGAGTTGGCTTTGTCGTTCTGTGGAATTTTGTCAATTTTAATCATAAAGGTTTGGCCTAACAATTCCTAACTCAGTACATATCTGTGCAATCACCCCTAGAACACGGGTATGCAATATTATATTTGCAGCCTCAATAGTTTTGGCACAATTATTCTTTTTTTGTGACTTTTGTTCCTTATGTTTACAGGGTTCAATCATGTCTTCACAGAAAGAGCCTAACATTAGATCTACAACTACCAAGTTTTAGATTTGTCCTCCTTCATGTGGCAAAGTTAAAGGTTTTTAAAGCTTAATTACAAATAGGCATTTAAGCACAAAAAGTCTGTTAGCCATTTGTTTCACTTTTCTTTAACTGGCAACAGCTGTCAAATTCCTTTGACCAGGGTTAGGTGTCCTCTTCCTTCAGAGGGAAGCTTCCGGCCCCTCCCCTGTAGGGATGAGTGTTCAGCCTGCCATTGTCTTTGGCTGGGCCACAGACTAATGTCTAATGAGTTCTTTGTTCTAAGTATCTGAAAACTTTCCAGCAGCAATTAGTCCTTTCCTGTCAGTGGTGAGGTGTCAACCAGGTGCAAGTGGATCTAGGTCACCTGGCCTAAGCCCCGCCCACCTGGTGCCTTTCTCCTGCCGCTCTTGTTCACCACTTAGCAAGCCCCGCCCACCTGGTGCCTTGCTGCTTGCCGCTCTGTTTCCCTACTTAAGGAGCAGTCCAGCTTCTTTTCCTTTGCAGATGGAGAGAAGGTGCAAGTGGATCTAGGTCACCTGGCCTAAGCCCCGCCCACCTGGTGCCTTCCTGTCTGCTGCTCCTTTTCACCAATTAGCAAGCCCCGCCCACCTGGTGCCTTCCTTCACCATCACCGTCTTGTGGCCAATGCTGGATTTGACTTTTATGGACTTCATTCTCAACTCTAATGCTGGACTTCCTTTGCATCTTGTACTCATGGTGGCCCTGAATCATGCTGTTCCCATCTTTATCTTGCATCCTGGCTTGCAACATTATGTGTTACTACTGACTTCTGCAATTGTATTCGCTCTCCACTCTTGCTTATCCACTTTTTTTGACTGCTTACTCTCTGTTCTCTCCTCCCTTCCCTTCTCCCTTTTCCTATCTCCTCCCCTTACTTTCTTCTATGCACTTACTCTATCAGAATTGTCCCTGGACCTAATATGATAGCAACCTCGTCTCTTTCCTCCAAGCTCCCATTACTGATTTTTTCCTCCCCACCACCCCTCCAGCACTATCTGAAATGTCGTCAGGCCTAGTATGATAGTTGCTTGTTTTGTTCCTCCCCTCCCTTTCTGCACCCCTCTCCCTCACCTTTTGTTTTTCTCCGGCTCTACCAGAAATGTCGTCAGGCCTGGTACGGCAGTCGCCTGTCTGTTTCCATTTCCTTCCCACTCTCCCTCTCCCTTCCTTATCTATGTTTTAGCTCTTGCACTATCTGAAATGTCGTCAGACCGAGTACGATAGTTAATTTCACATCCTTACTGTTCATGGCCTGTAAGAATGTGGTTGTATTTTCCCTTGTTCCCTCCCTTGCCTTGAAGCGCTTTGAAACACATTGTGTATAGGTGCTATATAAATAAACAATCATATCATATCATTTCATTCCCAGGCTGAAGCTGTCAGCCCAGAATTAAATATTTTAATGAACTCAAGACTGGGTTTTGACTTTAAGTTACTTATATCTTTCATTAAAACATATAAATGAACACAAATTGTAGGTGTATTTTGACATTTAAAGAATTAGGCCTTTCAGCAAAAACATGCTTTTAAACAGGCGATTTTGCACTTTCTTCATGGGAAAACACATTAAACTGAGTTGTTTTAAATTCAATTTTCTTATGCAGTACATACACACTTAATTCAGCATTATTTATGTCCTTGAGTGTTGGAATTTGTTTGCAGTCTGGATGTATGTATCCAGCCCTTGCTTGGAGTTCTCTCTGCACAGCTGAAATTGTTACATGTTGCCATTTTTAGCTGCATTTTTCCCACGGAACTGAAAATAAATGTTGCTGGGTTTATTTCATAAGATACATTTCTTAGCTGCTGTCAGTCAATCAGGCCCGGCTCCTCTAAGCCACCTGGATGATCTGTAACCCTTTTAATTGCAATGATTCACTGGAAAATGAATGGATCTAGCACCAAAACAGCACTTTTAAGGTTGCAAAGCTGCATTTTAAAAGGCATTTTCAGTTTTTAGCCCAATTCTACAGCCATGCTTCATGTTGAATGTGACAGCACCCACTGGCATGCTACTGCAGTGAGAATTCTGTTTTCACCCCCTTGACTGTGTGTGGCAGCAGTATGCAGCCTTTTTTGATTGTGACCCACACACAGTTTTTTTCAGATTTTTGCACGCACAAGGGTTTGTGCATCCATTTTTGGCAGTTTCTTTCCCCATTTGTAAAGTGGTGCAGTGGGGCACATTGGCATGGGTCAAAATATCCCACAAGGCAACATTCCAATATATCCCTATTCTTCTCAGTATTGGTCTTCTCCCCAACCATGGTAGCATACTGTACTAAACAATAATGGTAAAGAGCGATATAGTTTACCTGATGTACAGAAATGTATTTACTCTGTGGAATAATGTGCTGGTCTTGCAGGCCGGGGTACTAATAGCAATAAGCCCCTCGCCCAGAGGGCATTACCGAGTCAGGTAATGCCCTGCGGCTTGGGGCTTATTGCTTAAATAGTGTATGTTACTGTGCTTTATACATTCAATATCTCTTTTGGTCTCCCTCTACACTATCTCCCTCTTTCGCTCTCTCTCTTTCTCTCTCTCTCTCTTTCGAGCCCTTTCTTTGCTCACTTAATGTAATGAAATGTTTTTCTTTGTGTAAACTAGGTGCATTATGTCATGCCATTATATGTTACTCTAAGGTGAATAGTGTGCATCACTGACAATGCCAATCACTGCTATTCTGCCACTATCACTCTCTTTCTACCTCTCTCTTTCTTCTGTAACTAACCACAATGTGTTCTGCTGTAGGATTTGGTGATGTGCGCAAATATTCTAACAAATGTAACATTTCCCTTAACAGAGGCCCCCAAGAGCCGCCATCATTAGAAAGGGAAGCAGAGAAGGAGGTGATGGATTACACCATGGTGTGGGTCAGCCACCCGCTCAATGGTCCAAAGCTGTAAGTTCGTTGTTCGCGCCCCCATCGCACAGCACCTGGTATGCATCAAATGTTCACTAAGCTAGAGGTTCACAAAAGGCTTTTGTTACTATTGTTTGCAGAGTGCATTGTATCAATGACAATTTAGATATGCTGATGGAGTGCAAGGCGGAATTACCTTCTCCCTACTCTGAAGGAGAAATTGTAGAGGAGGGTCTGGTGGTTCAGGTCAGAGCAGCCCCCCTGTTCTACTCCCCCACCACAACACTCCATTCCTTCTCTTCATTGACCATTATATTGCCTGCCTCCTCTGCCCTCACTAATAACAAAAAAGGGTTTGCCCCAATAGTGGTACAGCTATAGTGGGGGTCTGAGTATAAATACGTAGAAGTCCAAAAAGCTGTGAAAAAAATTATTCTACCCTAGATAGTGAATTTAATTCAATTCATATTCACATTTGGTATCATAGATATCCTTATTAAATGTCCCTTGATAATTGAAATACAGTCAACAGAAGAAAAAGGGAACCTTTTCACAGTCACCTTTGCAACCCCTGCCTTCTTCTCACACACCCTCACAGTCGCTGCCTTCTCCTCTTCCATATCCATGCATGTCTCACCAGCTCATTTGGCATTACTAACATCATCCCACTTTTCAGTTTGAAGCCCTGCACACAGCATGCTCAATGCTTCCATCATGTGGAACCGAGGAAGAAGAGTGTTGGCCTCTTGCGGACAGATTATGCATTTAAAATATTTTATTAGGGGGGCAGCAACTGATTATTAAAACCTATAGGCACTGCCGGGGTGATATAGCATGCATACTATTGAAACATTTTGGGCCTGATTCACAGAGTTGTGAAGTGGGAATAGCTTTAGTGGAAGGAGGCCAGTGGATCTGTGCTCAACTCTCACCCCTGCCAACTCCTTTTTGAATGTGTCATTTTTAGCATTATTTTGGTTCTTTTGCGTTGATGTCTTCAATCAATAAAAAAATAATTAAAGAACAAAATCTAGCTGCAGCCAAGGAACATCATCTTTGGCTGTTGGGTAAAATAAGAATATTCACAACGCAATGGTGTGTCTACACTGCTATGTCTCTATTGGAAGGGCTTGGCTGCCTTTTTCATTTTTAATTTCTTACCATTCTTAGATTACCTTTAAATCTACAGAGGGCACTGCATGGCCGCTGAAACAATTATGCCAAGAAGGGTAGCGCTTGTCAATTTCTATTTTCAATGTTGGCTGAATAAGCTTTGACTTTAAAAAGCAAATAATATTTTTTTTTAAATGTAAAATGAAATAAGTCTTTGATGGCACAAAGGTGTGAAAACTAGCAAATAATCTAGAACGGGAACTGTTAGTGGTTACTTTCTTGTTAGGCATGTTATTGATGGAAAACATTGTTGTTAGCCAAAGTCAATGGACAAGACAATGGGTCGTACATCAGGGCAAAGGGCGCATTGTATATTGACGATATCATAGCTCTAGAGAAAAAAAAAACGTAATATTAGACAAGCAGAAACCAGCTCCTAAATAACAAAATCAGAGCTAGCTCTATATTTTTTTAGAACAAGTCTCATGCCAACACGTATTTAACATAGAATTAGATCCAAGGGCAGAGTTCAGTTGACGTTCGTGAGGGATACCAACTTTACACAGATAAGCCACTGTGTAGATCCTATAAAAAACATGCTCAAGCCTATAACTTAAGAAAGCCCAAGTGTTATTTTTACACCCATCGCCAAACACCCTTTTGGGGCCTCTACAACTAGCGGGGAGCAGGAGTTGAGGGTCCCTGCAGCTGTACCTTATCACAAAAAGCATGTAAAAAAAAGAGGAGTGAGACGCACACTCCTATTCCTGGCCAATATACTACCTGAACAAAGAAAAGGAATACATGGGTTAAATCCCAAAGTGTCCAATTCACTGGGTTAGATCCCAAGTGTTGCAAAAATATTCACCAGGTTAGATCCCAGTTGTTGCAAAAATATTCACAGGGTTAAATCCCTTATGCTAGATTGGTACTGCTGTTCTTCTCCTTCAGATATTCACAGGGCTGGATCCCTTATGCTGCATTTGGGCTGCTGTTCTCCTCCTCCTAGCGCTTTCGTGTCCCAACACTCTTCAGGGAGGCTGTGTTGCCTTTCACTTCAGGTGAATCCAATTAAATTGCTAATGCAGTCTCTAACAATTATGGGAGCTGTAGTGAAATCATTAGTTCATTTCAGGTGACCAAGGAAAGACTCCAAGACCAAGGAGATCCGGACTCCAGAGGCTGCAGCACCGGGGATATTTTGCCCTACAGTGAAGAACCATAGTTATGGTTTTCCCCCTCCCCCTGCTAAGGGTAAGATGTGTGCTCCTGGAGGGGAGCCTTTCCTTGGTCACCTGAACTGAACAACATGTTTTCACTACAGCTCCCATAATCCTTAGAGACTGCATTAGCAATTTAATTGGATTCACCTGAAAAGCAAGGCAACACAGCCTCCCTGAAGAGTGTTGGGACACGAAAGCGCTAGGAGGAGGAGAACAGCAGCACAAATGCAGCAGAAGGGATCCAACCCTATGAACATTTTGGCAACAATTGGGATCTAACCCAGAGAATTGGACACTTTTGGGATTTAACCCAGTTATATATTTTTTCTTTCTTCAGGTAGTATATTGGCCAGGTATTGGAGTGTGCGCCTCACCCCTCTTTTTTACATGTAATTTGTGAAGATCTGGACTCCAGAGGCTGCTGCACCGGGGATATTTTGCCCTACAGTGGAGAACCATAGTTATGATGTTCCCCTCTCCCCCTGCTAAGTGTAAGATGTGTGCTCCAGGAGGGGAGTCTTTCCTTGGTCACCTAAACTGATCAACATTTTTTCACTACAGCTCCCATAATCCTTAGAGACTGCATTAGCAATTTAATTGGATTCACCTGGAAAGCAAGGCAACACAGCCTCCCTGAAGAGTGTTCGGACACGAAAGTGCTAGGAGGAGGAGAACAGCAGCACAAATGCAGCAGAAGGGATCCAACCCTGTGAACATTTTGGCAACAATTGGGATCTAACCCAGTGAATTGGACACTTTTGGGATTTAACCCAGTTATATATTTTTTCTTTCTTCAGGTAGTATATTGGCCAGGAATTGGAGTGCGTGCCTCACCCCCTCTTTTTACATGTAATTTATGGAGATCCGGACTCCAGAGGCTGCAGCACCGGGGATATTTTGCCCTACAGTGGAGAACCATAGTTATGGTTTCCCCCTCTCCCTGCTAAGGGTAAGATGTGTGCTCCTGGAGGGGAGTCTTTCCTTGGTCACCTGAACTGAACAACATTGTTTTCACTACAGCTCCCATAATCCTTAGAGACTGCATTAGCAATTTAATTGGATTCACCTGAAAAGCAAGGCAACACAGCCTCCCTGAAGATTGTTGGGACACGAAAGCGCTAGGAGGAGGAGAACAGCAGCACAAATGCAGCAGAAGGGATCCAACCCTGTGAACATTTTGGCAACAATTGGGATCTAACCCAGTGAATTGGACACTTTTGGGATTTAACCCAGTTATATATTTTTTCTTTCTTCAGGTAGTATATTGTCCAGGAATTGGAGTGCGCGCCTCACCCCCTCTTTTTTATCACAAAAACCTCACAGAACCAGTGACTCTTCTATCTTAGATGCAGGATTGCCATCCTTTAGTCACTAGATGTTCCCAGGAAAACTCCCAGAGCATTCTTTAATGAAAGTAAATTCCGCCACACAGAAAACAGGCCTATATCCTAAGGTCACCAAAGCTAAAGGCATTCTGGCCCCAGCATGTGACTGGGAGAGGAAAGCTAACTGAAAACATGCCTGAAGCCATGGGGAGAAAAAGCATTTCACTACATATTTTACAACATGCTGGGGAGGGGCACTCATGAACCTACTTTCTGGTGAGTCTGGGTAGGCCCTGTACTCACCAGGGAGGAGGAGCCTTACATAAAAATCAAACCAATACCATTGAAAACATTTTTAATTGAAAACTATTGAGAAAGATCCTTTATTTAAAAGATGGAGCAAGGGATTTTCCAGTCTCCACAGTGAGGGCTCAACTCATAGAGTAAGAACTGTGATGACCAACACACACGTGGATGAATTAAAATCAGACCTGGAAAACAATTAAAATCCTTGGATTGTTGAGGAAGGTGACCTCCTTTTGGAAAAATCTGTGGTTAAGAATTGGAGAAGGAAAGGTGGATCCAGCTGGATTGTTTGGGAAGGGATGTTCCTCTTGCCAGATGGCAAGTATCTAATAACTTTCTGCACTTATTTATCAATTCTTCCACACCAAAAAAACAATGTAATGCCCTACCTAATCTTAATGTACAGGACCATGGCAGTTATATTACTGGTTACTTTCAAGACTTGACTGCGCCAATAGCCCTTATTATGGATTCCTGTAATATATCTGTAACATACTACAAAGATTAAAGCATGCAGCAGCCAGATTACTGCTAATGCTGCAAAGGTGTAATAACATCACCCTAGAACCCCACACACTTCCTTGTCTCCCATGGCAGGGAGATGGAATCGATCATGACTAATAAATAAACAGTAATTCTTCCCAGCCTGGCTGCCTCTCCTGCTCCCAGTAAGACTGTAGCCCTGGAGGTTGCCTCTCTTTGATTTTTTTGTGAGGGCAGGTAACACCCTCTCCGGTGAGACAACCACTCCACAGGTGCCATCCTGAGACTATGAATAAAAGGCCACAACCTTCACAAATGGACCAGCTTCACACCAGGGCACTGCATACCAAATGGGGCTTTGATACTATTGACAAGGGAAGACAGCAGTGTAAGCATAGGCAGAGGGAGCTCAGGCCAGCTGGATGGCTTTCCTGCAGCTGGCCTGCGCTCACTCTGCCTACGCTAACACTGCTATCTTCCCTTGTCAAGATGTGATTGTAAGATTTGATTCCACCATCTTGTTTTCTCTGGGTCACCTCTCTTCCTTACCATCCACTCCACTCCATTTAACACAAGGCACTTTGTTGTGGTGATAGAAATCAAAGTCCACTTGTTCCAAGAAGAGAGATTAGACCCTTAAAACAGGCTTGCTTTTGTCCAATCACATGTAGTATAAAGGTGCCTCCCACTCCTTTGTTGAATCATATTTGGACTTTAACTTTTGAAGATGATTTCATTTGGACATGTTGGGAGAATAGTCTTTTCTGAAGTCCTCCAGTTGTAAGGTAAAGACAGGTAGTCCAAGGAAGAGGCAAACTCTGTCCCCTGACCATCACTAAGGCACATTGGAGGTGATTTCCCTTTCTCCCAGCCATGCTGCTGCCCAGGACCTCACTGTGCTGAAGGACCCCTGAAGATTGGTGCCAGAATCCCCACATGAGTGGGAGTCTGGGAACAAGACTTCTCTTGCCCTTGAGACCCTTAAGTGGGACTCACAGCTCCTGAGACCCAAATCAGCCAGGATTTCTGTAATTTCATTGTCGAACTGCTGCTAACTGTTATTCACACCTGTTTCACCCCAATCTAACCAACAGGACCCTCTAGGGGCTGCCTTTGGCACTTGCCGATCTTTGAACTGCGGTCCAGCATTGTTGAAACCCGTTTGCCGCTTCACTTCACCATCTGATAGCGTCTTATTGCCTCAGCTTGAACAGAGAAGCATTGATGCACCTGCAACACTCAAAAAACTATTTTTCAAACAGCTAGCCTTTTCATCACCAATTCAGTTGTCACTCGAACCGACCCTGGTGTTCTTCACGAACTAAGTCCTTCGAGCACAGCATGGAACCAACCCGCCCCATGCATCCTGACATCAGCCCATATGCCATTGAACCTTGACTGTCAAACCAAAGCTGGTGATCTCCATGATCTGCATCACTCTAGTAACTCTTCGAACTGCAGCCTCCTTCAGTTCGACCTCGCTTTGACATCTGCTTGCCTCTGGATTACTGAAACTGCCACATTTCAAACTGAATTGAATCACCAAACAGCACAGAGAAGCCTGGTTTGCTGTTATCACACCTCCAGGACACTGCAAACATATGATGTATTTGATTTTATTGCTTATAGTGCAAACCTAGCTCAAGAGCAGCAGAGTTCTTTATAAAAGGAGGGTGTCCAAATTGGACTTGGCATTTTATCCAGTAGTGCAATAGTGTTGGTGGAGGGGGAGAGGGATTATTATTTGTCTGGCAGGTACTGTTGAAAGAGACACATTTTTTTGTGTTTTGCAGAACTGGTGAACAATGGGGTCATTACGAGCCTGCACCGGGATGTGTGGCAGGAGAATGACTGTTTGCTGGTCTTTTCGTTTCAGGGTAGCTTTGACTCCAATCTTTTCACTGTTTTACTACATGAGATGAAAGAGCATCCAGAGGTGTGGAGTTTACCTGCAAGTATGTTGATGTTCTGTTTGAGGCTGCTTTCTAGGCTATTTTTTAAATCAGTTTTGAATATGATCCTGGTGAGGAGGGGGCGCCAGTGAAGCATGCACAGTGTTGGAGAGAAACATTGAATTTGCGGGTATCTGTAATCAGGCAGACTGCAACGTGGTGGGCTGCATTGAGGAAGAGCAGGTATGCTGATGGAAGCCCAGTAAGAAGGGCATTTACCCCTAGCGATGTTTGAGATAATGAGGGCTGGTTCCTCCATAAAGTATTCATTCGGGGGAATGAGGGGTTTGATTTTGCAGAGTGTGTGGCTCTGTAGCCATGCAATTTGTGCCTTTTGGGCTGAGTTTGAAAGCTAAAGGTTGAATCCTTCCAGGCACATGTCAGCCAGCCATTGTTGTACGGTTTGTTGCTTGGTGGGGGACGTATGAGGACGAATTTGGTCTTGGTAGGGTTCAGTTTGAGGTATGCCTGATACTTGCACCCCCTTCTCCATTTTGGGCCCTAGATACTCACTAGGTCACACTAATCCCTTCTGCAACTCAAGAATATAGCATTTTTGTACTTTTCATTGTCTTTTCTCCCATGGCTCACTACCCAGGGTGCTGCATCTTAATATCTTGCATATTCTCTGTTCTGTCTATAGGGGTAGAGTTTTGTAGTATTTTCTATTTAGTTATTATTGTATAAGGTATGTTTAAATAAAGTACATATATTTTTATAGAGCCCTGATTAGGTTAAAATGTGTTATTTAGGGCGCTACTGAATTACATTCACACCGTTCTTGAAAGTATAGCCTTCCCTCCGCCCACGTTACAAAAGGCAAAGGAGGTCTATCTCTTAACTGTGCCGGTTTTACTTTTATGTTTGGGATCACTCTTGGTTTTTAGAAGTGTGAGGGCTAAGTAGGCACTGTAGCTTCTACTTATCTTTGTACTTCTGCAGGTCCGAAGTCAATTTGTCGCACAAGCCTCCATAGCTTGGGTTCCCCCCTTCAGTTAACATATCGCCAAATGTCTCTGCCAAACCTATAACATGCATGGCAGCAAACAGGACCGAGCTATTAACACCCATCAATGCCACAGGTTTGACATCTGGCTGCCCTGCTATCCCACTAATTCTTTTCTTACAGAGTCGCGTGCAGCGAGGCCCACAAAAATGGCAGATGATTGCTAGACAAGACCTCTTTAGTTACATCTTTACTATATACTGGCTCTTTTGTAAACCATCCAAGCTATCCAAATTCAATAGATAATAGGCAATTCAATGTTTAAAATGTGGTGCAGAGGCAACTGACTCCTTTAATATGTGTGTTAAATGTCCTAAAATGCAAGTTTTGGGGGTGAAAGCGCACTGATATCTGAGATGACGTCGATAGAAATAAAGCTGAAAAATACGCAGATTTTGGTAGGGGTTCCGAGTAATATGCCAAACTGTCATACGTTTGGAAGCAGCTGTTTTTCTTATATCTATTGGCCGGCGTTCAGAAATCTTAATGCCAATTGGAGGCTGAATCAACTTCCGTGAAATGCTGCATAGATGAAGTGCTGATAGCAGTTGTTCGCAGCAAGAGAGGGGAGAACTGCTGAGTGGTCAAATTCTAGTCCAGGTTTTTTGTCTTGACTGTAGGGCATTTTCTTTTCGACATGAAATTCTTAAAGACTGAATAAGGTCCTATCATATGTTTCACAATGCTCTGTACCCATCCCATATTTTATATGAGAGATATCCAATGACTTAACTATAAACACTAACATTTAAAAAAATGTTTCTTAAATATTCTTGAAAGCTAAATATATACTATGAGAGCAGCTAAATGCATTTGCTTCTTTATTTTCCCCTTCAAATATCAATGATGATTTCCACCTTTTTCCACATAGATGTAATTTCACCATGTATATAATTCGACTATTTAAACATTGCAGCACAACTGCGCTATTTATTTTCGCATGCGCTCTTTATGGCTGTAGAGGCGCACTGCCAGCCTCCATATTCCTTGCAATGTTTCAGTGACTTCTCCCTTGACGTCACGCTCAATTTTCCAGAAGCGCGTTGTGTTCAAATGTTCCTCATTAGTAAAAAGGTTTAGGTGTGCCTGGTGGGAGAGGAAGCGGCCCAGCCGCTGTGGACATTATGCCCGGGCCTTCTGCATCTAGATGATTGCATTGAGCGACTAAATACTGCAATGGAAAATGGATTTTAATCTCATTTCTCTGTCATTAATATAGAAATAAACTCGAAATGTCACTCCGCAGAGCCAGATCCCTCTGGCCCCCTATGCATCTGGAAATGAAATTGAAAACACAATGTACTTTGCTCTGACCAGACACGGCTTCACAGCAGCATCGGAGCCATTCTGTCTTAATATTAATGGCAAGTGCATTTGTCAGCAGACTCAAATACGTCCAATGGAATAATTAATGAGAAAAAAGGCTACATACAGACAAGAGCAGATCGTTTACATTTTCAAAGTAATCAGATTACAGTAGTAAAGGAGGGTGGGGTGTACTCTCACAAACGTGAATGCAGCCAGCTCAGTAAATGCGAACAACGGAATCATTTCTCATCATAATATGACGCAGCAGAAACCGTGATTTACGGTCCTTGCAAGGATCCAATAACACAAGCACATCAAGGATTCCAGCGAAGTCGCGCACGCCCATTAGCATTCAGCAGAGGAGTGGCGACTGGAAGAGCTAAGTATTTATTTGAAAAGGTACAACAAATAAACAGTTATTTACACCCTTTGAACATTTAAAAAATGATAAGATAACCGTCGCTTTTAACAGGGTCGCACTGTGCATAAAATGGCCTCGGGCATCAATGAAAAAGTGGCCCAGAGTCGCAAATGGCAATTCATTGCTTTTTTGAAGAAACTGTTTGAATAGTACCCAAGGGGTAGATTAAAAAAAATAAAATGTAATGCAGATTGTGCATTTTAAAGTATATGTACTCAGTAACAATGGTCAAAATTACTAGTCGCATGGTGAAGTAACTCATCAAACTGGCCCAAATTGGCCAAAAAAGTGGGCCACTTTGACGAAAATAGCTGGCCCACTCTAGCATGTTGTGTTTTTGGTTAGGCATTGCCATATTGTCCTATAGGCCGGCCCCAGCCTGCCTTTTAATGAGAAGTGCTCCGCCACAGTATGTTTCTTAACCTGTGGTACACTTTGGGGCTGTAAATTAAATCGAAGAAATAAACACTTATTCATACGTGCTAATTTATGGAAGAAAACATTAAAAATGCCTTGTTTACGTTAGTTAATGTACGTCAGCTATCAACCTGTGACATCTTATTTAGATAATAGACATTGCTCAAAATACTGCCTTCAGCTCCCCTTCCTCGTCACTGCTCTCAGTTAATGAGGACATCCCCCAGATATCACGCTGACAGGCACACCAAGGAGGACACAGATTCATCATGGAAATATACAAAGCAACTTTAATATGAAACCAAACACTCTCAAGAGAGCCCTAACTCGAGTGAGTGCAGAAACACACACACTAAGCTTGATCCCTGGCGGATAAACCCTTTAATGGCTTAGGAAGATGGAAGGACAAGCCCAAATAACTGCCCTACAAATATTGCTCCTGCGAACCGCCATAACCGCAACCAGGAAGTAGTGATTCCCCTGGTGGACATTGTTTGAAGGATCAGGGAAGCAGACAACCTTCATACTCATGTGAGTAGTATATGGGGCCCCCTTTTTAAAGCAATAAAATTTTGAAACGTGAGCATGCCCCCTTTGTGTCTTTAGTCCCGCCCACTTTTGATAGGATGTTGAAATCAACTTAATATCAAAATGATATCAAAATGATATCAAATAGATATCAAATTATATCAGATTTATATAAACGGCTGTAAAGTGTGTTTGTGTTTTGTTATAAAGTGAATCTAAACTTTATATACAAATGATTTAAATATAAATATATATATATATAAAGTTTATATTAAAATGGTTTTAATATGGGAGAGCGCATGTGCGCTGTTGCTTGGTCGAGGGCATAGTGAGTAGTGAGTTGTGAGGAGTTAGCCAGCGAGTGTTAAGTGGTGTTGACGCTTTGATGACGCAGGAGTGGGTTGGGGCCTTTAGAGTATGACATCATCATTTTATATAGATTTCATACAAGGTCGTTGTATATTTGATAAGCCTTTGAATAATTGTGTATAAACTTTATATTATATTTATATAAAGCTGGCAGGGATTTTGATCAGAACATGAATAATTTTATTTAAACTTAATATTATTTTTATATAAAGCTGGTGGGCATTTTTTCATAAGCACTTTAGTGTTCATCATTTTATATAGGTTTATTAGAGCTGTAATATAAAGCGAGGCAGATGGAGTGATGTCATACTTTAACAGATTTTATATAGATTTAATATAAAAAGGGCTTGGGGATCTCTAGGCATGCTGTTATGATTTTATAGGTCGGGGGGCTTGTGGTTATTTTAACACCAATACAAGTTGAATAAAAATGATTTTATAATAGTGTGGACACTCCTGGGCATGTCGTCCAGGCATGGTGGGGCATGCCCGGGCATTTTTTGTTCATGAAGCAGATATTAAACCTTTGAAAATATAGACAGGCAAAAAATGTGGAACAGTGGCTTTTGCCAGGGTTGCAAAACACAGTGTTCACAGCAACACAGCTGCAGGTCCATAGGCAAACGTGAAACCATTCGAAAATATACAGGGTTCACAGTAGAGTGCAAAACAATTAAAGTCTGTATTTCAGGGGTGTATTAATGTTATACAGAGTGGCAATATCTGTATAGGCTATGCAGCCAAATCTGTGTTTTTAAAAAATACGGCAGGTTAACACTTCTGTGCTTGCTAGCAGGAACACACACACACACACACACACACACACACACACACACACACCCGCCCCCATTCAGAGATGGTGACACAGCCGCCCTTGGGGTCTGACTCAGCAGTTGGATCTACCCATGTATTAGAAAATATATGAAACCAACATCAGAATGATGCAGCCTTAGAATGAAGCCCTGAGGCACGTGTAATCTCCAGATGTCATACGCTGGGTGTGTCTAACCTGCATTTGAATGAGCCCATTTATTGTAAAGTCTCCGTAGCTCTGAGGCGTGTGTACTCTCCAGATGGCATGTGATGGGTGTGTCTAAACTGCATTTGAATGAGCCCATTCATTGTAAACTCGCTGTGACTTGGGGGTTTTCAAATGCCTGTAGCAGACTGCTTGTGGAATATGCAGGATGGGGGATGTTCTGATAAGCGGGCTGGTGCTGGGTGAGGGCCCTAACTGGATGTCTTTAAAACCCAGTATTTGGAAGCCTGCCAGAATAGCACTGTGGATTTTGGGAGATTTGCTTGATCTGTGGACACCGGTTTGAACTGAAAACCCCCAACATCTACAGGGCCTGTGACGGAAGAGGCCACATATTTGAAAGAACAATAAGGTAAGAAGTGTTTTATTTATTTATTTTATGTAGCCTTGAACAGGGATGTGAACGCTTTTTAAAATAGCTGTTTTTCTGACCAGGCGGGGTGTGGTTTAAAAGTGTACACTCTTTAAAACTAAAGAAGAGTATTTCTAGTGCTAGAAACTGTTTCAAGGCACTAACATGTGCTTTATGGAAATGGGAAAGGTGTAAAAAAGGTTTCCACGTGTTTTTTAGGCACAGCTATTTAATGTGCAAAATCAACAAAATATATTCATTTTTGGGAGGACATGCCAGAATGAATTTGGGTATTCTTTGTCAAACACACATGTTGATGTACTTACTACTTGTTCATATTTTTTAAAATAAGTGATTGTTGTGAAAACCAGCTTTTATTGAAAGTGTGTTCTAGAATCTGGCAGTGTGTATTTTTAAGTATGGGCCTGTTTGAAAGGCACAAAGTGACACAGTGTTGCAAGGGTATAACTGCCACATGTGCAGGCTGGTGTTGGAGTAGCTGGTGTTTTTTTTTTATTTAATGTGGTAAATTACAACAATTTAAAACAAAAAGTGTTCTTGGTGGGGACATGCTGGATCAACAGACCAGCCTGCATTCGTTTTCATATGAATGCTTAAGTGCGCTTTAAGATTGTCAGGCTAGGGTTAAGTTACATGCAAAACTGTCAGGTGAGCTAGGGTGATTTTGTAATCAGCATTTTATGTTCATTTAGGGCTGCTATTGTTTAGGCCTTATCAGAGTTTTTAAGAGAGCTTGTTTATGAAGTTTTCGGCAGTGGCAAGTTTTTTGTGTAAATGAGATCTAGAGCTCGGTCTTATCTCCACATGCCGAGGAAACACAGCTCTCTCAATAATAGCAGTTATACACTTCTGTAAAAATTCATTTGGTTTTAGGCAATTCCATTATTTTAAATGTTGAGCTTTGACTATGCACACAAGCAACATGAGGCATTGTTAACTGGCACAAAGCACATCCCACTTTATTTTTGTTTTATGACACACCACTAAAAAAACATGAAAATGCTGATTTAAACAGTATTGCAAATTAACACATTTAAGCCATTGACAAACCCAAATGGCATGCATTTATATAGCCATAGGGAAGATTGCTTAAAGCAGCCACTGTTTTATTTTATAACATATTTGTTATTTGAAAACAAATATTTGTAATAATAGGTGAGGCTATTAGACATGTAAGCTTATCAACATTTTAGATAACTGCCCTTGAAAGCTCTAGGCAGCGGGTACATACTATGTGTAAACATGAAAATGCCT
This sequence comes from Ambystoma mexicanum, assembly GCF_040938575.1. Lineage (NCBI taxonomy): Eukaryota > Metazoa > Chordata > Amphibia > Caudata > Ambystomatidae > Ambystoma > Ambystoma mexicanum. Next base: position 870,233,924 of record NC_090935.1, read on the forward strand.
ATATTTAAGTATTTAGAAAGTGCACAACACTCTTGGTTCTAGGAAATCAGTTGTGCACACAAGCCATAGGCACTTTGTGAGGTGTGGTTCTCTAATTGTGACCCTTGACAAAGCAAATAGGTATAGTGACCCTTGTTTAAAGTAACAAGAGTGACAAAATGAAAATGCTGATCCAGCTGTCCGTGATGGTGAAAGTGTCCATGTGTCTGTTGTTTTCTTAACTGTGTGCCTTGAATTTAAAATATAGGTGCAACTTTTATAAAATAATGAGGCTTCTGCCAGTGTGTCACAGAACAAACAGGCGGTTGCCATTTTTAAGGCTGCCAAGATTCAAGATGTTACATTTTGACTCAGGGTGTAAATATTAATGTTGAGATGCGCTGATATTATAAACACTGATTGTATATGGTTGGAGAATGCATTTTATAAATGGGCCTCATCTGTTTGATTCTGGCGGCCTATGGGGCCTCATTGTCCGTGGCGGTCCTTTGCCCATTGTTTTGTTTGAAATACATTATATTAATTTAAACACCAGGGTGTTTGGAAAACATTTGAAGGCTGAATTAGAATGTTAGTATTTTTAAACATGTAAGAGTTGCACTGTGGGTTTATTCATTGTGTGCCACGAATTGAGAATATAATTGCAACGTTTATAAAATAATGAGGCTTCTGCCACACAGATCACACGGGTGGTTGACGGGGGCCTAATAAGTGATAAAAAAAAGTCTTCAAGGGGCAGGATGGTTTGTTTGGATCATCAAAATCTGAATTTTATGAGAACTGAGGGATGTTTTTGCCTGGATCGCTTGCGGGTGCTGGAATGGGGCCTGTTTTGCATTGATCAACAGGGGCTATAAACCAGAGGAGCCGCTTCTACCAGGATACCAAGTGCTGAGTTTTGCCAACCAGCGCTACAGAATGTCAGGGCCCAAGGATGGGTCATCTTGGCTATTGATCGTAAGGGCAAAAAGAATGTCTGAGTGGCCCCTACGATCAAATTTGTTCTTTTTTTTAAATAAAACATTTTATTGGTTTTTCATGACATTCCTTTTTTTGATTCATCAATGGGATATCTTTGTTGTTGTTCATGATCAAGGGCACAAGGAATGTCTGGAGGGGGCAAAAAGTGGAAATCTTTTTTTCTTGTTGTTTTTGATTCATCCAAAGGGGGCTGACAAGTGTCTGGGGGGCCCTGATGATCGAAGTTGTTCTTCTGATTTATTGATTGGTCGATGGATTGCCCGAGGTTCCAACGAGCATAGTTGTTCTATTATCTTTGAAAAGGGGTGCCATGACACGGCTAACATATGACAACAAAATTATTTTTACAGGGGTGTTGGATGGGTTGCTATATGCTGAATGATTTCTTATAACTTCTAAAGCTATGTTGTGTGTGATATATACTAAATGTCTTTTATACAGTTTTCAAGCGGTAAATCATGTTTATTTATAGCTTGTTGTTAGGTAAAGAATGACAATTCATTTGTAAGTATTCACATAACGCTTATATGTCAGATATAGATGCTGAAATATAACAACCATTGTTTAATTAACTCCATAATGGCTGAAAGGCTAACCGCCGCAGCGAGAAGCGCACACATAGACATCTGAACATGTTTTGTTAATTCCACTAGTATTTGTCATAATGGATACCAGGCTACAACACCCCTTCACGTGTGTGCTGGCTGGACCTTCTAGCTGTGACAAGAGTAATTTTGTCAAAAACGTAAGGGGGGGCTGTTGCATCAACGAGGAATGGCCGCCTGAATGAGCTACTCCAACATGAGCTTCATCCTGAGGTCCTGATTATCCTTCCTGGTACTGTGTTTTCAAGACCAGATCAGCAGAACTGGTCCCTGACAGCATCGTGCTACAGCTGTCGAGGCATCACCTCTCACTTTACAGCCGAGACAGAGATAGTTGATGCGGACCACCCACTGCCAGATTCCAGAACCGAGGGCCGCAGCATACATCCACAGCACACAGGCTCCCACTGACTGGTGTGGCGCTGCTGCTCCAGCCTGGTCGGGGTAGTAGCCTCTTCTACTTCCCGACTCTGTGCTGCATGGCGCCCTGTTGTCCCTGGCAGTGTTTCTCAGGTCCTCAGATCTTGGAGTGGGGAAAGAACATCATACCCCTCATTACCCCATCTGGTGCCGCGACTGAACCCTGCCTGCAGAGACCTGACTCCTCCGCGCGGCTGATGCGCTGACTCACAGACCTGCTCCCCTTCTGCGGAATATATCATCAGGGTCGTGCTGCGAGTGGCACAAGAATCACTGTGGCCTGACTCATCCATCCCTGGGGAGTGTTCCGGCCTCAGTGCCTTGCGGCAGACAGAGGAGCACCTAAGGTATTGAGGGCAGACCGTCTATGCTTCTGAACAGCTGGGACCAGCCCATCCACAGCGCAGGGCTGCACTCACGGAACGCTCACCCCCGTGCTGTGAGTGTTGGAGGACTTGGTGTGACCTGCATTCCCCCAGCCCTGTCCTTTAGTCTAAAGGCCCCCCTGCCTGCCCTCCCATCATCACGTCTGTCCTCACCTGGCACGAAAACCAGACCTTGGGTGTTTGGGTGGCTTCACTCATCTACCACCCCATGTGTACCTGAACTGGACAGCGGTCCTCCACAGCTGTGACCTACCTTCAGACTGTCCCTCTCACGGGTGGAGGCCTGCTGGGCTGGTGCAGCGACCATCCCCATTGGCCCTTGCATGGGTGACTGAACTCTGCTGTGGTAATCTCCACTTATATCCCATCATTGGACAGTGCAATTTGGTCACTTTCTTTTCTTACTACATTGCTACTTGTGCCACTGCTGACGTGAAGTACCAGTGCTCGTCTTGCTTGATCCTACCAGATACCCGGGTCTGGAGAATATGCACCTGGGACACCTCGATCTCCGGTATTGCAACCTGAGATCCTGGCATCCCTGAGCATACAGAGGAGAACTATCTATTCGAGGATTATGAGCTACCAACCAGGGCATCCCTAAAATCAGTCGAAACTGAGGTGTCTTGATGAGATCGAAAGCGATAGATTCTTGATGCCCATCCTGGCACAGAAGGGTTAATGTTGCAGTGCATTAGGATACTGTACCGGAGGCTATTTCCGTGCCATCGACTGTGGTTACAGTGTCTGTGGTTAACTTTGGACATAAAGGAAGTCCCATCTTTGCTGCGAGATCTTGGTCTATGTAATTCCCAACAGCTCCACTGTCTATGTACGCTCTTGCTGCGTGCATCTGCGATGGTTGTTGGTGATCGATCAGGATCACAGGTAACGCAAAATGGGAGGTCTGTAGTTCACTTTCTTCGCTCGACAAGTGGACCCCTACACTTCCCGGGCTGTGCAGTTTTCCGACTCTTTGGTGGGGTCTTCCTTGTCCGTAGCTCCTACTATCCTTCTCGGTGGCTTCACTGGGCACACCTTTAGAAAGTGACCCGATTTTCCACAGTACAAATATAATTTCTGTTGCCTCCTCCGATCTCTTTCCGACTTAGTCAAAGGTGACCTGACGCCTCCAGGTTCCCCTGAGCCTTCTGTTGATCGAGAAACATTGTCCCTTGAATGCACATAAATAGGGCAAGAGTCGGGTCTGATCCGATCTGCTCTTCGGTCTTGCAATCTTTCATCTAGCTGAACCACCAGGTTAATACATTCTACACAGCCTTGAGGGGGGTCCACTACTTGTGCGAGGACATCCTTTAGCTCCTCCCCGCAGACCCCTATGAAATAACGTGGTTCTCTTCTCTTCTCTGATTCAGCTTCAACCACAAGTCTATTGAATGTGAGGATGTATGTCAATAGGTCTTGGTTCCCTTGACGAAGGGATAGAAGTTCGTTGTCTAGAGCCTGTCCATGAGTACGACGGGCGAAAGGTTTTTCCATTTCCTGTTGAAAACCCGTGAAATCGCGTAACAGAGGATCGTCTTGAGTCACAAATGGCACTGATCAGTCTGCAGCACTTCCGCTCAAATAAGATAGCACAAATGCGACCCGTGATTGGTCATTTGGAAAGGCCCCGGGCCTGCAAAGGAAGTGCAGATGGCACTGGTTCATAAAAGTGGCATATTTCTTAGGATCCCCAGTGAATCGCTCCGGTGGCGCCAAGGGAACTGCCCCAGGAAGGGTTATCTGAACAGGGCTGGCTGATGGTACTGGCATTGTAGGCATGTTTCCCGGTATATGGTGCATGTCCCGCTTGCGACTGGAGAAGTAGTCGGCTTAGGTCATCAGTTCGTTCCTTAGCAACTATCAACTTCCTCCTCAGGGTGTTGGTCTCCTGCCGGGCTGCGTGTACTTCGGAGCGTAACTGCCCCAACATATGGGCTAACTGGTCAGTTTCTGATGTTTCCATGACACCCAGGTGGATTTTTGGTGTGAGGCTTTGCATTCTGTAACGCTCACTTGATATCCACGGGAACGCCACTCAGCCGGTCCGGACTTCCGACCACATCAAACCCTTCCCTGGACTTGCTCTACCAAGCACTGGGCCTGCAACACAGTATTATCAGAGGTCAATTACCTATTGGTCTTGCTTGTCTGGCCCCTCTTTTCTTCCATGGGTCCCAACCTTCCCTAGTTGGTTAAGTTAAATAAAAGATGGCTTTGGTTTCCCTGGCACTCGCTGGCTGCTTTGTTTTGGACACTGATGCCACCGCGATCGAATCTGGGGTTCTGATTGAAAGGTAAGCCTCTTAGACCAAGCGGGCTTTGGCTTTTTTGGAAAGGGAGCAAAGCGAACTTACTTTAGCATTTCCTATTGTTTCACTCCCTATAGATCTTGAATAGAACGCATATGCGCGACGATTCGGGAAGAGGGCACCACTCTAGTTCCGCTCGATCGCGAACAGTTCCGCGTCCTGTAGCTGGATACACAGGAGGTGGTTTGACTCACCAAAAGGAGACCGTGCGAGAGACTCATTGATATATATGAGTTTTAACGTGCGGATGTATTCGCGTTTTCGAACAAAGGTATTCTTTTGCTATTTGCTATCTTGTGCCGCTTTCTTTGTGAGATGGCTGTGGGTAGTTTTTCATCATTGAAGTAAATGTTTGTATTCTCACTAGGTTAGCCTGTATCTGAAGAGTGAGCAATACCGATGCTCACAAGAGGCCATTGGAGTACAAGTTACCAGGCCACTGGAGTACTAGTTACCAGGCGAGCCCTAGTCGGGTTTGCAGGTATGACTATATTTTTATTTCACTGGGTCACAACATATTTGGGGCGGGGATGAGTGTAAAGTGTGAGCCATGGCACCAAATGAAAGGAATTTATGTTTTTTGTGCTATATACCATTGACCATAAAATTATTAAAGGGTCTAGATGGTTAGCTGAAAATTTACCGACATTTTTGAGGCATTGTTTTCGGTTGATCCGCTGTATTTAGGTATTCAGCGAATATTTGGACCTAAATTGTGGGTTAATAGATGAACCTGATGGGTAGAGAAATAGAGTTGATTCATTTCTGCCCCCGTCCAACACAATTGCGAGTACTACTGAGTGAAGGGAGACAGTAAGCTAATTTAATTATTTTTAACAATATGTCTATCTGTTTGTTTTTAGAATCTGTTAATGTTCATCCCATCCTGATGAAGACTTATATATTTTGTCAAGTCGAAACTAAATTCCAACTGGGAAGCCCGTGCTCTAAAGAAGATCCACATTTATGGGCACCAATAGTCGATACTCTGTCTGGAATGAACAACTATTAGCTGAAATTGGAAATGAATTGTATATTCCTCTTCAATATCTTAAAATAATTGAATGTTTTAGGGACGTATTTAGATTGAATGAGTGTATGGATGCATGATGTATAGGATGTTTTTTTATAACAAAACTGATTAAAATGTTTAATGATTTTTTATATATTCAAATCAAAATAAAATTAAATAATGATTTGATTTTCAGCCTTCTGCCTTCCTTCTCCAGTTTAGTCTCGTTCTCCTGGCACCACCTTGTGTTTCATTGTATGCTCTCACCTCAAGGTGCCAGTGATTGCTGAGGTTCCCACCTTGGGTTTTGTATAGCAGAGAAACGCAAAACATGTTTCTCAGGCCGGGTGTGGTTTAAATAGTCTGTAGGTATCCCAGGTATACCTGGGCTGAGCCACACCCGAAAGACTAGACCGCTCATCCACCTCAAGGAACTGAATTACATGGGGGCATCCATTGCCCCATAATACATTGCAAGTCCAATACTAAGTGGATCTCAGGACTGTGTGTGAGCTTAGTGCCAAAGGCGCCAAGTCTGAGTCCAAGTAGGTGTCTGGGGAGATGGAGAGGCCCTTAGGGGCTGTGACCTGGGTCCAGCCTGATGTGCCAGCGCCTGGGGGCAGGAATCATGACACACATAGAGGTCCTGGCACATATTAAATTACCCCTGCATGTATATGTTCAGACCACGCACACCCACCCTTTCATCGAATACACAGTTTAGTCATGCACTTGGTCTCAGAGAAAGAGGTCAAGCAACACGCCCCATGAAGTCATGTAGTTACATCATGAGAAAAGAAATAGAAGGGATTCCTTTTTCCAGTAAGAAGTCACAACAATAACTAGCGATTGTGCTGTAACAAGTGTGAGCACAGTAAAATGGTGCCAACCTTTTAGCTCTCATGGGAAAGGATGCAAATTATTCCTTTTTGTTGCCACACTGTTCGCACCTCCCAATTCTATTGGTCACCAATGGCAGAAGCAGCCCACCCCAGGATACACCAATTTGAAGTCAAGCTGTATATGAAACATTTTATCATGTCTACTGTCCAATTACAATCCTGTGAAACTAGATGCTCCCCCCATGAAGTTAGAACAGTCACAAGTGATAGCATGGGCCAATAGGGCGAGAAAATGTATAGAATCACCTATAGAACAACTACAGCTGACCAATCAGCAAATAAGATCTCGAAAATATTCTGAAACAATGTATGAAATGTCAATCTATTCTTCGCGATTTAAGCAGCCATTTTTATGATGTACTTTGAACGACTTGTGGATTGTTCCCAGTTGTGGTTGCATGTAATAAACATTTGTTTTTCTTGCTCCGGTGCACTCTTTATTAGCTCATTGAATTACGTTTATGTTGTTGATATTTGGGCCTTACCCTACATTTGGTGACCCAACCACCTTGATTCCAGGATTTTTCCAGGGGCCCAAAGCTCCTCTGCTGCATTCCCTGGGTATGCGGCACCTGCCTGCAGGGAGCAGAAACCTAACAGACCACGAGGAGGCCTGAAAGTGCCAAAATTATCCATTGGCTTGCATGATATGATATGATATATGATGTGATATGCAATTTATAATGTGCCAATACGCAAGTGTTTCAAGGCGTGACAAGGCAAGGGAGGGGAACAGAGGAAGGACAGAGACACCAATCTTATTAGGCCAGGTGACATTGAGATCGTGCAAGTGCAGGGGTTGTGGGGAAGGGGAAAATTGCAAGGGGGAAGCTGTGGTGAAGTGCAGTATATAGGATAAATAGTAAATAAATAGAAACAATAAATAGGAACAATAAATAAGAAGTGCGGCCTGCTGGAGGCAGGTGCGAGGGTAAGTGCTGGCATCAGGTGTCAAGTGCTGGTAGGGGGCTCTAGGGATACAGAGCCAGCTTCAGAGTGCAAGTGTTGCCAGGGGGGCAGTGCAGGTGTGCAACTGGCGGGGAGGGGACCTGGGCCCGTGAACAGAGGGTAGGCAGGTGACCAGTGCAGTTTCAGTTTCAGCCAGGAGTTCAGCAGGGAAGGGAAGGAGAGAATGCAGAGGCAAAGAGGAAGGTCTTGAGGTGCTTCCCGAACCAGAGATGGTTCTCCTCAATTTTCACAGAGGCAAGGAGGCTGTTCCAGAGGGGGGCCTCAGCCAAAGAAAGAGCTCTACTACCAACTTGTTGCTTGGAGAATCGACTGACCCTGACTGCTGAAGGTTGTGGCACTGCCCCCAGTTGTTCAAACCTTCTTGATGGGAGAGACACATCGGAAGACCTCTGAAGAAGATAGAGAGCAAAGTGCACCTGGCACAAGAACAACAGACGGGAACGTGAGTATTGGAATGAGAGTGGAGAGCATGATGAGCGAATCACATGGTGTAAACATTTTGCATTAAGTTTTGATTTTAGAATAAATAGAAGACGGCTTCCATGGGAGAAGCAGTGATGCCACAGTAGTAGAGAATTGTGGTTATTGAAGTGTATTGTCCCTTGAAAAGGAGGGAGGGCTGCACTGCTTAAATGAGAGTGGGAAGTCCCGCATTAGTGAGGACTGTATTCCTACATTCCACAGATAAGGGAACGAGAGGAGGAAAAATACAAAATTGTGTATAGAAGTGTTTCATTTTTGACTATGGTGGTATTTGATGAGAGGTGAGAGTAGTTGGGTGTGAGTGTGGAAAGTGGGCATAGAGCCTGGGTGAGAAGAACACATTGTGAGAATTTTATTGAATGTTTGTTGTGGAGCAAAGACACACGGTAAATAGATTTTGGTGGATTTGTGTTTTTTGTGGTAACTCAGGGGTGCGGCTTGGAGGACAACCTCAGGAGATCTTTTTTGTTGTTTAGTGGTATTTTGTTTTATTGTGGTAGCTAAGCAGTTAGTTAGTACATCACTGTGACATCATCATTGTTTAAAATGTGCACACCAGTTGAACACATGTGTAAGGAGTTCCAAATATACAGTTATAAGATAAGTAAATACAATTTAGAGTGGGCAGAAGGGATCGAAGGGAAAATGTTCACATCTGATGCATCATCCCCACCCCTTTCAGAGAAAACTTCTGTTCAGCACAGGCTTCAGCACCTGCGCAGCCGACAGGGCTGCCCACAGTTACAGTGTATGCTGTAAAACCTGCCACGGGGTATACAAATTCCCAGTATAAACCCCAAGCAGAACCTTAACCAACAGCATCACAGGGAGCCACTGGAAGTACTAGAGACAGAGACCCTATAATAACAAAGTTAGAAAATAAAGCGCACAGGGATCTAGAAGCAGCTATTCGGAAAACAGAGGAGGAACTTCCGAGGTTAACGAAGAGACGGGAATGAGAGGAACCATGCCCTATGGTTAATGCTGATACATGGACAGCAGGGGAGGTATTGTTACTTTATTTTGCTTTAAAACATTTATTAAGTGCAAACCTTGGGCCCATGGATATTAGGGCGCTGAAAGACATAAAAGCTGGGGCACTGAGAAAGAGCACAAGAGGGGGAAGCCGGAAGATGTTAAGCAAACAGCCACATTTTCAATTTTCTTTTAAAAGATTCTATATTAGGCTGGCATCTGAGGTCTAGAAGAACATCATTCCAAGCTTTGGGTTTGTTGAGAATGAATAGAGCAGTGATTAAGGATGTGAAAATGGAAGCAGAGGATGATATGCAGTCTGAAGGGAGAAGCTAGGAAAGCACTTTGCATAGAGGGCAGGATCGACACATCTTTGATTATGACTCAGCAGCAACAGAAAGTGATGAGAATCAGGAGGAGGATGAGGAAGACTGGGAAACAGCGGGTGAGCAAAGAGCGAGAGCTCCATGGGGGATCATATTAGACTCTGCCCCTCGCAGTAGCAAGGAGGTAGAAAAATATAACAGCAAAGGGAAAAAAAAGGGGACCCAATTCCCATTAGTACAGAAGGGAATAGGAAAGTCACAAGACATACCCTAAACTATATGGACAAAAATAATTTGATAAAAATGCTTCCCACTCTTACATCAGGAGCGGGTAAATGGATATATGCACTTGAAAAGCAAACAGCAAGAATCATATTGGCAGTGGGAGACATGAAGACTGCTACTTGCTAGCATACTAGGGGAACAGGCAAACGCTATTTAGGAAGGAGCAGGGTACCCAGGAGTTTGACTGGAAAACAACGCTCATGATGGTGCTCCATTTAATAACTGTCGAGCCTATGTATGGACTGGTCTGAGAAGAGCATACCCGGACATACCTGACATAGGATTGATCATAAGTAAATTATAGAGAACAACAAAGTGCAAATCCCCACTCACACAAACAGACCCATGTTACTCAGCGAATTTCCAAGAATTATATCAAAATTTTATTCAATGTTATAAAAAATTATCTAAAAAGTACAAACATATTTGTTAAAAAACAAGGACAAAGTGCACCTGACAGTACTTAATTATACCATATTCATTGACAGTTATTCAAAAAACCGATGTCAAAATTACTTTGGACAACAACACCTGGAAAATTACAATAACATATACAGGTGAGACAATAATCCCTTGCCAGGTTTCAAAAGAAATAGTGATGAAAAAAAGACACATATGACTAGTATTATTCGTTACTAGTCTTTTTGCCTCGACATGTTTCAGTTCTACAGAATTAATAAAGAACTTTCTTCAGGAGGAACACTACTTTACATGTCACTTTGACCTTGACAAAACTTCTAAGAACACTTAAAAGAGTGTAATCTCGATCCTGATTTTCACGGTGGGGTATGCTGGTAGGGGGGAGATAAAAAAACAAGCAAGGAGCGAAATTAGCCCATTGTCTATGTTCACAATCAAATTTAAATTTAAAAAGACAGTTAGATTCCGTCTACCTGGAGGTAAAAAAATCAATGATTTACCTCAAGGCTGGGTGGTTAAGTCTTCAAATATGTACTGGAATTTGAAAGTATGCCAGTCCCAACTTTTCCCGAAGTTTATCAGGGAAGGTAATCTGTAATAATGCAGAAAATGAGTATCAGACTTGATGGAGAGCCCGAAAAACATACAGAGCCGCTGTGAGCATCTAGAATGCTAAATATCATTAAAAACCTCCAAAGAAAAGGAAGGAAAAGGGGACTGACCCTAAGGAACTACCAGGCGCTCCCAATACATAGGTGTGGGCCCTAATAGCACAGTTCAAGAGAAACTACATAGGTCCCGTTAGTTTCCCGCACAGCACCCTCGCTTACCTTCAAAACACTGGCTGTCAACTCATAGTGTCTTAAGAGTTTCTTCCTAAGTGGATGAAATCAAGGTGGGCACAGAGCCTCTAATGGGTAATCTGGTAATGATACCCTAGGATTGATCATGGCATGCACCATGCAAGCTGATAAAGACCCAGCATTACAAATTCATTTGATTCAGGAAATCTGGAGGGAAGAAACAGGCAACATGATAAAACCATAGCAATATTTTATGCAGGGGGCTCCCAACAGAAGTACAAACAGATCTGGATAAAATAGTGGCATTGAATTGAAGACATGGGGCGAGATACAGGCACATATAGTATATTATTGCAAGCCCGAGAAAGAGAGAGAAGGAAAAGTACACGCAGCGAACAGAAGCAAAGTTAGTGCAGAAAAAGCTATAGTAAGGAAGGTACGGTAGTCACAAATACTGCAGATGAGTGACAAAATCAGGAACCCCAGAAAGGGAGAGGGGCACAAGGTGCTTGAGTTAAGGCCCAAAGAGGGCAATGGGGGAATTTGGAGGTTTAAGACCAAGATTTGGAGGGGCGTGTCAGACATGTGGAAAAGTGGGACATGTATTGCGAGATTGCAAAAGCAGGCAACCCATGAAACGCCACCCAGGTGTGCCCTCCAAACCAATATCCAGCCTATTAATCATCCAATAGGGTAACAGCATATGGAAGGTATTTCTCAGGGTCCGCACAGCCACAATATCCTGGCCCACAGCAGGTAATAGCCCCCACGCAGGGATGGCCCTTACTGTACCCACTGCCGGTATTGCACAGAATACTACACAGCAGGTACCTGCCCAAGCACTCACACCAGCATGGGAGCAGAACACACTGCCACAAGGGACAGTAACACATTAAGCTGTAGCAAGTGTCATGGGAGATAACAGATTTCCGCTGCCAGGGACAAACATGCATTCACAATAGGACAGCCTACAGTGAGCCCTGACATGCCCAGTCCTATCTGTTAGCCCAGACTCAGAAAAGGAATCTAAAGTGGGAGTGAAAATAGGAGATAGGAGATGTTCACCTTCATGGTAGATACAGGAGCTACTATGTCTTGTATAAAGGAAGGGAGGTTTCCTTTGACCAACAAATGTATGGACACACAGGGATTCTCTGGGGCTATAACAAAGGTTCCTTTTACAGAAGATCTACCCATTACCATAGGGAACCAGGAGATGCTAGCACCATTACTATACAGTACTGAGACACCAGTAAACCTACTGGGCAGAGACCTATTGAGTAAACTAAACACGACAATTGCATTCACAGACAAATGAATAGTCTGCTCCACACAGGCATGAATTACACCAGAATAGCCACAGTAGTTCAAGCATTATGCAGCACTAAAGCCATTTGAGACTACCATTGCATGAACAGATGTTCAAGTACGCAGTGACCGGCCTGATTGGATGGCTCCCAGGAGTTAAAACATTATATTTTTCTTGCCAGCGGAATTCCTATTCAGACCAGCGGCCCCACAAGAGAGGGCACCAGGAACAATGGTCACTTTATACATCAATGCAGTAGTTATCAGAAGTGATGCCATCATTTAGCAGCAAGGGCGAGAGAGAGTTGTGGAGACACCAAGCTTGCAGACAAGACTTTCAAAGGAGATTAGGGCTGGGTGGTTATGAGCGAGGTAAGGACCCACTCAGGGAGGGTTATGGCTACTCCCCCACCAAATCAGTTGGGCCGAGGCTTAGAGAGGATATTCTAGCCATCAGGGAGGAGGGAGTCAAAAGCAGGGACAGAGCTGGCATTGAACCATGTCTCGGTGAGAGCGAGGACATTGAGATCAAAGTCTTCTGACTCATCTGACTCATCTGATTGACATAGCCATCCAAGTGGATTATACCCCCCCTCTTGTCCCAAGTACACTGACTACCTTGCACATCAACTCAGGTGCTTTTCCCCACTTCTTCACTTCTTATTGAAATATTATTGATTTGGGAATGGGGATAAACAAGGCCCACTCCTTTGAGCAGATACGTCTTTGTGGCAGTTGCCTTAGAGATTTCTGGCACACATATACTCCCGCCCATCACTCTACTTATCTATCTGCATATGGCCCTGTCTGTTTCATTGGTGAGTCATTCCTAAACAGCCTGCATGACATTTCTCACAATGGGACTTTGGTGAACTGAAATCCCTCCACAGGACCTAGCCGTGCCACCATGCTCCCATTTGCATGTGGTACATGCAGTGTTTGTCCATGGTGTATGTTTCTCTAATTCACATGTTCTCCTATGCCCCTGACAGGGGCATGTGTGTCCTTTATTCACAGGGGGCTGTTCATGTATTTACCCAGCATCCATGCCCAGGATTGCTGTAATTCCTCCATGATGCATGGCAAATTGTTCTGAGCCAGAATCAAGTCCAGGAAATCTGGTACACACATGCCTAAAGAGTAGGTCAGCATCACATATCATCTGAACATTGATGGAATGTTGCATTCATCTGCTACTGAGGACTTCTGTCAATGGGTTGTACAGGGGCCTCATGTGTGCAGTCAAGGGCCAATAACATGTTGGGAAAGCATGCTATGCCATTGACTGGACCTTTAGGTTGTTGAAGGCAACTGGATTTGTGGAGAAGGATATGTGATGATGCATCTGTCTCATCGTGGCAGGCATTCAGAATGTGCATGATGATGCAGGAGAATAATGTGTTTTAGAATGTGATTGCGCTGAACAAATGCAGCACTGTTAGTGGCCTCAATAGGGGGTAAACATTACAGTCTGCCTGTGAGTCTTTAAGTAGCCTCCTTTCAAGATATACATTAAAAGCTTACATGATTTGCTGTCAGACCAATATGTAATGTTTCAAAACTATGCCAATGACACCTGGCTTGCCTGGGTAAATAGCCAAAGGCAGAAAGTCCCAGGCTGTTTTGTCGGGCAGCCCCTTCTCACGATGCATTGGAGAGGGGACGGGTCAAAAAAAGCAGCAGGTCATAGGTGTGTGGCAGTGAGCATTGGCAGTGTTTCCATTGCCATGTGGACACTGCCTGAAGCTAAAATGGCACTGAATCGCAGTGGTAATGCAGGTGGACCCATTGGAATGGGGCCCCCCTGAAGATTGTAGATGGCCGAAGGGTGCGTCAGTGATCAAGGGTGTGCCCCCTTGCCTATGGAGCCCACGCAGAAGATTAATCAATGCTAAGGTTGCAGCGGTGAGCACGGCCAGAACCCCCAAGCACAGAGGGAGCCGCTAGAGGACATAAAATATAGTGGAGGCATTGCAGTGATTATGGGTGGCCCCAAGTGGTGGATGCGCCACCCAAAAGGCAGAGAAAAAGAGGGACCAGACTCCAAAAGACAACAGGGGACAGGCCTCAGCCAGCTTCATCAGTACAGCCACAAGAGACACCTGGAAAAGTCACTGAATGCGGGTAACTGACTACAGCAGTCACCCCCATTGTGGTTTAATGCTTCTTTGTATTTTCTATGTGTTGTATATCATTGTTTGTCTTTATGTTAATTCATGTATATATTTTAGTAACATGATATATGTTATGAAGTGTACATATATAAAGTATACAACTGCAAAGTAGGATATCAAGTGGAGAAAAATGGAATGGAGGAATTTTTAGGGGGAATTTTAAGTAGGTGTAGGATATTAGGCATATATTGGGAGTAGAGGGGAGGAACCCTGGCATGAGGTAGCAGGAGGATGTGGCGGTTTACCTGATGCCGTCCATCCTCTGGTCTCACACTGCATGTAGGTGGTACAGTGTGCTCCGGGACTCCAAACTGACCCATAGAGTCGGGGTTTGCCCAGAAGCACTTTAAGACAAGATAGCAGCACCCTTGAGATGAGATGGATGGGGGTGCAGATTAATACTCCAACACCAACTCAATAGTGAGCCGGGATAGTGAGCCAGTCTGCAGCAGCAGTGTCATTTTCCACATCGTTGTTACTGGGAGGTGCCTATTTCAACACCAACACACCGTGGAGTGGTGAGCAGAGCTGGTGAGCCGAGGTAGTGAGCCAGTCTGCAGCAGTCCGCTGCAGGCAGCAGGCGCTGAGCCATAGCCGTATGGATCCTGATGTGAGACCGACAAAAGCAACGGTAAAACGGACCCTACAGTCTCTGCATCCAAAGGTGCAAAGAAGAAAAGAGAGGGGCAAAATGGCCACAGATACGGCAAATAGGGACTTCAATGATTAAACGGCCCCGGCGAGATCAGACCGCATATCCGATCGGATTGGATATCCGAATAATGCCCAAAGCCATGTACCTGCACCAGAAAGAGCAGCAGAAAGACAAATCCTACCTGAGCTTCTTTCATTAGTGTCGCCAGTGGAAGTTCCGTCTCCAGTTGAAGTTCGTGGAACCCGAGAGGACCAGGCAAAGGCGAAGGAGGACTCGAGGAGCCTGGAGGCCCGCGAGCGTAACCTCGACCAAGCCAGCGGGGAGGGCTCCAGAGAGGAGGTGAGCCCCCTGTTTGCCTCTGTACTCGCCACAGGGTGTGTGCCGCCGTCCACCATTGAGGTGAGTGGAGCCCGTGCGAGAGCTGTCGGAGGATGGCTCTCACCGGACGCCAAGCGGAACTCCAGCAGCGGGGAAGAGAAAGGAGTAAGAACGGAAGTAGACGAGCCCCATGAAGGGCGGGAGGGGCTGGAGTGCGACAAAACCTCGCCCCCACAGACAGGCAGAGGAATGGCAGCTACGAACATTGCGGATTTGGAGAAAGTCCACGAAGTAAAGATTCTAAGTATCCAAAGCATAGAGGGCCCCCAGGGGAGAGACAATCTGAGAGAAAACGAGGGGGGCGCCATAACACGAGAGGCACCGGACAATATACTGAAACAAGTAGAAACTACACAAAACAAAATGAAAATAACGGCAATGGTCCACATTAGCAATAGGGACCGTCGGAGTCCTTTGCGTCCTTGGGACCCTGCGTGCATGAGACGAGCTGTGGAGCTGTGAAGGGTTTAACATTCGGATGGAGAATGGAGGCTGGAGGCGGGCTCTGAGGATTCATAATCCCCTGTCAGCGCGGAGCGCGCGGAGTCCGTCGGAGTCCTTTGCGTCCTTGGGACCCTGCGTGTAAGAGACGAGCTGTGGAGCTGTGAAGGGGTTAACATTCAGATGGAGGCTGGAGACGGGCTCTGAGGATTCATAATCCCCTGTCAGCGCGGAGCGCGCGGAGTCTGTCGGAGTCCTTTTCGTCCTTGGACCCTGCGTGTGAGAGACGAGCTGTGGAGCTGTGAAGGGGTTAACATTCGGATGGAGGCTGCAGGCGGGCTCTGAGGACTCATAATCCCCTGTCAGCACAGAGCGCGCGGAGTCCGTCGGAGTCCTTTGTGTCCTTGGGACCCTGCGTGTAAGAGACGAGCTGTGGAGCTGTGAAGGGGTTAACATTCGGATGGAGGCTGGAGGCGGGCTCTGAGGATTCATAATCCCCTGTCAGCGCGGAGCGCGCGCAGTCCGTCGGAGTCCTTTGCGTCGTTCGCGTTCGGCGTGTTGCGTCGTGTGTGTTGTGGAGGCGTGGAGGAGGATCAGAGCACACTGCCTCTGCGGATATACCCAGGCACTTTTGGATTCTCGTGTTATCCAGTCAGCCAGCCAGCGTGGGACGCCTACCGGCAGTAAGGTACTCTATTTTCTTTGCCGGGCAGCTCGGCAACTCTTAAGGCAACACTCAAGGAACGCTAGAGGGCGGGGGGAGAGTCGGACTCTGGCAGCTCTTCAAGCTGCCGGCCGTTCCCCGCCCTCTAGCCTCTGGCTCAGCTTGGCTCAGCCTGGCACAGCTTGGCCCTTTGCTGGAACCTGTTGTTGGACTGTTGTTGTTGTACAGTTGTTTTTTTTTTCTCCTATGGACATTGGTTGTTTTACATCCAAACCCTGGATTTTGACCTACTTGTGGACACGAACTTCTGCAATATTTGATATTTGATTAACCTGCAATAATTTTAAAATATCCGCATAACCATCACTTTTTTTACTTCTTTTAAACATGGCTAATATTTTTAACACAGTGCTAGCAGGCAAAATAGCCAGTCAGTAAAGTTGGACAAAGGAGGGGGCTGCAAGGGGGCTGCAAGATATTTCTCTCCCCCTTTCCTTCCCCTAAAGGTCTCTTTTCTTCTGGCGAGCCATCCACTGTGCCTTGGGCAACCACACTGATGGTGCAGGGTATCTAATTAACAGCCTTATATTGCGAGTCTTCTGCCACGTTTTGTGATTTTCGACCTCTAATTGGTCCTAGCTATCCTGGTCAAGTCGGCCAAGTTGGAGTCTGGGCCTCCGAGTATAACCCCCACAACCCGCATATGGGGAAGAGAAAAGCGGGGGAAACAGGTGGGGGGGTCGCTGGGAAACGGGCGAAGAAACCCAAGAACGCCCTAACCACAAATTTTGCCAAACCAACAAAAACTGTGAAATCACCTCCCAATTCTGGTCCTAAAGTAGCCAAACCAGCCCCCAATTCATCACAAAGATCCCTGGACTCTTACATGGATGTTATGGCCAACAAAATAGTAAACTACATGAATGCAGCCGAGGCAGCCTCTAGAGAGGTTATTCCTCGGATAGAGGGATCGGGTATTGAGTGTGTGGGGGAAAAAGACAAAGGTCTTGGCCTCTTGTTGGCTGGTGGTGTTGAATTTGGGGTTAAAAATGGAGGGGGGATAACCCAGGCGTCACTGCCTCCCCAGCATCCCAGGGAGGGGGCGCACGGGACAAACACTTCAGCCTACGAGGTCAGGGAGGCTACGCCATAGGATAGCTCCACGGCCAGTGAGGGGGATAAAGAATGCCTGGAGGCTTTGATGGACGAAAAACGGAGACCCCTGCAGCTGTTGCTGACCTCCCTGAGAGGGCTAAAAGAGGGGGTTCTAAACACCCTGGCAATTATGGATGATTCAATTAGGGCAGTCTCCCTTAAACTGTGTGACCTGGTCAGCATTGTTGAGGAAAGGGGAGCAGCTGACAGGCACTGTCATTGCCCCTCAATTGTATCCCCAACCGGTGGCGATTCCTCTAGTGCTAAGGCCACTGACACAAAAGACAGACAAGTTGATGTTGTCGTTTTAGTGGAACAGGAGGTGGTCCCAGTAGAACAAGAGGGGGTGAGTGGGTTTGGAAGGGATACGATGGCAAGTAATCAGAAAGAAAGTACACCTGCACAGGGGTTTGGGAGTGGACAGGGGAATGCTATAACCCTGAATTTACCACCGGAAGCGGTCCCCTTTGTGGGGATTATTACCGGAATACCTGGGCTCCCTATGGGGAGTTTTGAATCAACACTTTTCCCTGATTAATAAGGCATTCCACTGGATAAATTCGAACTTGATGGGGCCCAAGATAGACCCCAAAATTATCCGTATGGCAAGGCGAGTGGGTTGGGTAGGGAATAGGCCCAAGCACCTGAATGGGGATTTTGTGGTGGTAACCTTTTCTGACTCACAGATAACTGACTACCTTTTGAACACCAATTTAGGCAGGGGCCTTAAGCCAAATGGTAATAAATTGGTCAGTAAACTTTTACCCCTGGACTATTTCTATGTCCAGAATGTGGGGCAGGTGGCGCGTAACCAGTCAATGGCCAATAGGACTGTTAGGGGTCATGTAGAGAGGAATACTGCCCCAGGTCGGCCGGGTGCAACCAATTTACCGTTGGCCGGCTGGAGTACCATCCCCATGAATAAGAGACAGCACAATGCCACGGAGAGAAACGACGTGGCCTCCCTGCCACTAGACAATCCCTATGAGATCCTAACGTCCTGTGAGGATGTAGATTGACAAGAGGCTATGGTTGAGGACAGTGCAGCCTTGCAAACGCCATTTGTACCCGGTGGAGACTCCCCAAGTAAGAGCTCAGAGTTCCGTCTGCTCTCGTGGAACATTGCGGGGCCAATTAGGAAGATGAACCTGGGGCAAGTCATAGAGCTTTTGCAATCAAACTCAGTGATCCTACTCCAAGAAACCTGGGCCATAGAACCCCCACACCTTGATGGTTTTATTTCTTTTGGCATCCCGGCAAAGAAAAATCTGAGAGGGAGACATTATGGTGGTTTGTGCATTCTGATTAAGGCTTCAATCGAGTGTAGGTTTGAGGTGATTCCGACAGGGCTGGACTTTGTGCAGGCGGTGCTGTTATCAGCTGAAAAGGGGGTTGAAGTATGTATTATCAACTTTTATAATAGCCCCCATATCTCTGATCTTGATAGATTAATCAAGGTTAAGAGGTTCATAGAGGACCTACTGCACAAGGGCATGAATAAACCAATCTCCTATATTTGGGGGGGGGACTTCAACCTCAAAATGGGTGGGGGAGCAGTGAGGGATATTTTGGACCCTCAGGAGGACATGGTGGAGAATATCCCGCCCAGGTGTATGAGGGATGAGAGAACTTGCCAAAAAGGCCTACAGTTTGGCCTATGGATGTTGGAATGGGGCTTTCTCATAGTTAATGGCCGCTTAGCACCAGATATTCCAGGTGAGGTGACCTTCAATAATCATCAAGGCAGCTCAACAATAGACTATTTTTGCATTTCGGTGAACCTATGGGAATATACTGTAAGTTTTGAGGTGATGGCATATCTCAATAGTGACCATTTTGCCATCTGTCTGTCACTTAAGGGCTTGTTGGGGGAAGAGGTTTCAAAGGATATAGCCCCTAGCCCATTGCTGGGAGTACCTACTGGCTCGTGAAGAATTAAATGGGGGACAATCCTAGAAGAAGAGCTACACTTTAAAACAATTAGTGAGAACAAGCCCCTTGTGATGGACATTTTGGGTAACCACTTACCTGCAAGGAGTGTGGTTCAGAAATTTGTAGAATTGTCAGATGCTTTCACAACCAAATTCACTATAGCCGCAAGGGCTACGGGGAAGGTATTGAAGAGAGGGTGGTTTGATGAGGCCTGCAAAAGGGCGAAGAAAACTTTGCTGCTGACACTCAAGGATGCTTCGAGCAGCAGATCTGTGATTGCCCTAGCTAGGAAGGCATACAACCACGAGCTAAAGAGAAGGAAACTGGAGATTGAAAGGTCAGCTTGGGAAGGCTTTCTGAGTGCTGCTTTGAGAGGGGACCAGAAGGCCTTTTGGGCCTTTGTAAAAAGTGGGCCGGAGAGCTGTTGGTCCAATGTGGGCAGTGGGACCCACGTGGAAGATGGAGCCTTGTTAAGTCATTTTGGGAGCCTGTTTGGGTCAACAAGTATACAGGCCCATATAGACTTTGTCGGGCCTTGCCTGAAATTTGAGGTGGAGGAGATAGAAAAGGCCATTAAGCTTCAAGCTCATAATAGAGCCCCGGGCCCTGATATGATTCCCTCTGATCTATTTCAACATCCGTTAGATTTGTGGGCCCCACTCTTAACGGTGGTGTTTAACGCTTGCCTACAATCAGGGAAGTATCCTCCCTCTTGGAAAAAGGCTATAATCTTCCCTATCTTCAAAAAGGGGGACATGTCCAGCCCTGGCGCATATAGGCCAATATCTTTGTTGGACTCCTCCTTTAAAATTTTTGGAAGAATTTTGTTGGCCCGATTAGAAACCTGGATTGGTGAACAGTCTATCCTCTCTGACATTCAATTTGGGTTTCGCCCAGGAGTGGGCACGATGGAACAGAGCCTAAACCTATATCTTCTAGTGGCTAACTCAGTCTTTAGCCGGGGTGAGGCAGTTTATCTGGCCTTCATGGACCTGAGCACAGCTTTTGGCAAAGTGGACAGAGCTAAACTCTGGGCTGTGCTCGGGTCCCTAGGTTGCCCTGGGGATATCCTGCGTGTGTTGGTCGACTTACACACAGATAATCAGGCATGTGTGCGTAGTGGTCCAGGGGGGCATTGTACGGCCTGCTTTCAGGTGGGGTGTGGTGTAAGACAGGGCTGTGTGTTGGCCCCCATTTGCTTCTGTCTCTAAATCAATGGCCTTTCCCAGGACCTTATCGACATTCTCGCGGATTTCTTGGTTCTGGGGGCAGGGGCTTCCCGGTACTGGCTTACACGGATGATACAGTCCTTCTTGCGAGAACGCCTAGGGCTCTACAGGCCCTGATTAATGCTTACGCAACTTTCATGAATAATCTGGGCCTAAAAATAAATACTAAGAAATCAGCAGTAATGGCCTGTGTAGGTAGAAAAGGCTCAGCCCCCATGAGACCAATGCTCTGTGTTGGGGAAACTATACCCAGAGTTAAGGTTTTTGACTACTTGGGAATTAGTTTCTCAGAAGCACTAAATGGTGGGGCCACGTGGCCAAACAATCCGCGAAGATGAGCCAACAACTAGGAGGCATTTACAGATTTATGTCCAAGTGCAAGGGACAACCACTAGATGTGATCACTAAGATTTATGGAGTACAAACCGTAGCTACCACTATGTACGGTGCACCCATTTGGGGCCTCCAGAATGCAGCTGAGATTCAAAGGAAGGGGACCACATTTTTCAAAAACTTGCTGGGGCTCCCATCCAGTGCCTCTGGAACAGCAACGCATAGAGAACTGGGTGTGGAGTTCTGGGAGGATCAGTGGGCAATGGCTCCACTTTTATTCTGGGTCCGGTTATGGGCCAATGAACATGCCTCTCTTTGCCACTTCATCATTCATTCTGTGTTGGATAGAGTTGGATGGAAAAAAATTCCCAGGCTTGCATATGTTTTGAAAACTTTGGGGGAAGTTAACCTAAGCTCCCTCTTTCCGCCCGCTACATTAATTACCAAGAGGGAGGGGGCGCAATATAAAATAGCATTGGGTGGGATTACAGTGAGGAAAAGAATCCTCAAGGAGTATGGCCACAGATCTGGACAATTTCACACTAGTATCAGTAGACTCACAGGAATACAACCCTACCTGACCTGGAGTCCGCACAAAAAAGACAGGTGGCTGATTACGAGGGCACGGTTTGACTCCCTTCGGCTACAAGGGAACACTTACAAATGGAAAGGATTTCCCGACTCGGCGGGTTGCCCGATCTGTGGCCACCACCTCGAGGATCTATCCCACCTATTGTTTTTTTGTGCAGGTTATGCCGGCATTCCTAGAGCGACCCTGATTCCCGCCCTTAAGAAGACAGCGATACGTTCGCAGAGGGCAGCTCTCGTGTTTTTTTTCAGTGCTGACACGCCCTACACAGCGTGGGCACTGCTCATGTTTTTGAAGAGAGCGATGTTCTTCAGAAAGGGCATATTAAAACTGCAAGGTGATGCTAGCTAGAACTATGAATTTATAACACTTTTTATCAATTGGTATTTAACGTTTATTCTGTGCTTTTAACTGATGTTGTTAGTGCTGTTATGGGGCCATTACCTATGAAAATATACGACTAATGATTTTATTGCAGGTTACCCATTTTGAATGTTCATGGTTTTTAATTATCTTGAAGTTTTGATGAAACTGTAATTTTATATGTGCAATACAGTGTTTTTGTCGTTTAATGGATGTTTTATTAATCCGAATAAACTTGTTTGACTGACAATAGGGACCAACATGAAAGGTTACCAGGTGGGGTAAAGCCTCCAACAAACAAGAAAAAGTCCAGAAAGGATACCAAGAATATTATAGAGATTTCTTCAAGCGAGACTGTCACTGAAAGTGAAAAGGAATCCGACTCTGCAGTTGATGAGACGGATTCAGACTGCATAAGGGAAGGGGAACATGAATGCTCAAACAAGGAGATGGATGGGGACAACTAAAAATGGCATTGAAAAAGAAATAAAACGAAAACAGAGGTCAAATCAACAAAAATGGGAATAAAAAATTCTTCAAATATGAGAGATATAAACAAACTTGCTTTGATGGAGTACAAAGAAAAAAAAAGTGAAAGCAAAAACAAGTGATGGTCTAAAGCTTGTCAAAAGGCGGGCCTTACTTCTAAAGTCTTCCCAAACCCGCTTTTATCATGCCCCCTAAAGGTGTTCTTTACGCAACAATACAAAAGAAAGCTAAATACAGAGACAGAAGTATCAGACGCAGAGATGCTAGAAGTGGCACAAGAGATGCCGCCTGGTCCAAAATAGAGGAAAACGGACACGCTCTGTATAGAAAAAGGAAAACCGGCTGGTGAAGAGGCTAGATCGCATGAAAACCCTAATAATAGGAAAATTGAAGGAAACTTAACCCAAGAAGAGCCAAAGGGGACAGGGATGACGTCAGTCAACCAAACAGAAACAAACAGAGATCCCCGATTCAAAACATACAATGAGAAGGGGCTCAGTCCAACCGAGGTGAAATTGAAGAAAGAACGGTTGGTCAAATGCTGGAGACAGCGCAGGCGGAGCAAGCAACATTAGAGGCCCAACGGCGGGACCAAACACAGGTCGAAAAAGAGAACCGTTTTTCCTGGACCAAGCCCCACCTGTCGATAGATGACCTGTCAATAGGTCAGTCAAAAATGACTATAACGAAAAAAACAGATGAGGTATCAGGTACCAGTGGGTCTTACATCAACAGATTGCGATGAAAGGTCATCCACGGAACGCTCAGCAATGGAATCTCCTGGCGTCTCTAGGAGAATGGAAAAAAATCCAAGAAACCCCAAAAAAACGACGGCTAAGTGACATCGCAGCAGCAATGCAAAAAGAATCACCAAATAAGAAGCCAGACATGTTAGCAATCATGTCTGCAATGACCATTGTACTAGCGCCTTTTTGCAAAATATATGAAGCCATAAAAGAGGAGATTCAAGACAACACAGCGATTCTTACGAATATGATAACAAAAATATTGCATGTGGAAAGCCACATAACGGCGGTGGAAGACAAGACAAGCAGTCAGCAAAAGATCTGGGAAAACAAAATTGAATCCTTAGAAAGAAAGATCGAAACCATGGAACAGTCAAATAGAAAATTAACAATGTCAAATTCTATTCAATCATTCAAAACTCCAGACCCACAGATACAGCTGATGGATAAGGAAAAATCCATGTCAGTACCCGTAGCAGAGAAAAGAGAAGATAATCAACTACCAAACAAAAAAGAGACCTTTGAAAAGCGGCACAGAGGGTAGAGACAAACAATAAGCCCACTGAAGGAAAAAAAGAGGTACTGGAACCAGCTGTAATAATACATAATAAAACAGGGCCTCAATCAGAGGAGCAGCAAGACAGCGTTAGTAAACGCCCACCAGTGAATCACACAACAAGATTGCCTAGATCAGTGGAGGACTTTATGACAAACTCGGACTTAATGAACCTATCGCAACACTGGGAAAAAAATGCGAGTAAGATAATGGAGGACGACATAAAGATCAACACAAATAAGGATGATAACAGCCATAAAAAAGGTATGGTCACCGCCGGCAAAAATAAAAAAGAAGATGAAAAGCAGGAAAAGGACCTAACTCAACCATCAAGGAACAAGTCAAAGGATCCTCAGTATAAATGCAAACGAGATCCAAGTGAGGAGCAATACGAGGACAAAACAAAAAGAACCAGAACCAGATGGAGCCCAAAGAAACATCGATCTTCAAGAGAGGAAGAGGAAAGACAAACCAAAACAAAAGAAGAGATACAAGTTTTTAAGTTAGGACAAGTGGACCCTACAGAAGAGTTTTTAATATTAAACCGACCAACAGTACTGAAAATAACAAAGAAAATGAAAACGTTAAGAAAAATCAGAACACAAGATTTCAAATTAGTGGAACCTTATCATAGCGGAAAAAGACCCAAAGCTTATCTTCATGTCAAATCTGTCGGAATCAAATATATTGACCAGTCTGCTTTCGAAGAAATCGAGCAAATGGGCTTTCGCCTGATGGAAATAAAAAAGAGGGGAAGAAATGAGCAGGAGATTGAAAAGAAAGAATCGCTAAAACACGCAAAGCATTATCAATCAAAAACAGAGGACCTATAGCGTCATAACCAATGGCACAAGCAAAAACCCAAAGATGAAAGCTGGCGGACAATCTATCACACTCAAAGAAATGAACAACTACAAAGGGACAAATACTGGAAAGAAGAAGAGAAACCAAACAGGCAACAATCTGACGCAATCAGGGTATATTCCGATGACGGACAAGGCTCAGGTAGAAGTCGAAGAGCTTACGGACAAGCCTCAGGTAGAAGTCGAAGAGAGGAGGACATGGAGCAGCGGTCACAAGCCGAGTCAGGCTATAAAGCACAAGAGTCAAAGAACAAGTCAAAGGAGACCAACGCAGTGAAAGAGAGGGAGTCTCCCCAATTGAGAGGCCCCTGGCAGTGGCTAACATCAACCTGGAATAAGAACAGTAGCAAATAGCAACGACCAGGGCCGGCCCTCGACTTGACCAATGACGCAACAAGTGGAACGGAGTGGTCTGAAAAAGAAAAGTACAGTTTAGGTTCTTGAAATACGAGAGGCCACTCACATCTATCGACAGTTGGAGACGTGAATTTAGGCCTCTATGATATAGTCTGTTTGCAAGAGACATGGTTGACCGACAAACCCATGCTCGACGGGTTTACAATGGAAATATTGCCAGCAGTTAAGGGCATTTTAGGCAGACCTTCATCGGGTCTTTTAACGGAAATCAAAACGGGCTTGGGCCTAACGGAACCCAGAAAGTGGAAAGAAGCAATTGAAATGCTTGTTATTCTCACAACATGGGCTCAACGTGGCACGAAGAAGGGAGGCGTCCGATCCAACCGTCTAGCATTAATAAACTGCTATTGGAATCCACAACGCATGTCCACAACTACGTTCTGCGCCAACATGGGAGCAACGATTGACCAGCTGTATGAAGACTTTGACAACATTGAAATCATCATCTGTGGCGACTTCAATGAGAAATACAACGAGGCTGCAAAGGCGAAGTCGAGTGACGATCACCGGCCTCGTGGAGCGGAAGCAACCAAGGACCGAGGTAAAGCTTGGAAAAAAGTTATTAGACCTAGAAATATTCAAGACATAGCTGCGTTATTCCCAGAGCAAAATAACATCCCGACCTGGGAACGAATGTCCTCCAAAGCAACTCTTGACTACATTTTCATCACTGTAGGTCTAATACCGAACATTGAGAGCTTTAGAGTTCGAGGAACTACACACAGTGACCATAATCTACTGTCCTGTACTTGGCAGGGTAAGAGACCTGAAAAACCAAACTATCATATGGCCACTGAATTAAATACCCAACAAACACGGCTACGTTTAACAGAAGCTGACATCCAGAAAATAAAAAAAGCTTGGGAGCGGAGAGTCGATAGTAACTCACCTAACAAGCAAAAGACCTAACTATCTTCCTCTTTTACTGGCATATCAAAAACCAAGATCAGGAAAAACCATGAAATCTATTCACTCCAAGCATGTGATAAAGCAGTGGTGGAACAAAGAAAAGAGGGGAGGAAATTGAAGAGAATAGCCAAGAAAACAAATGCCATAGAAGATTGGGGGAAATGGCATTTAGAAGTGACAAGGTACAACAGCTGATTGAAACATCATAGAGCAGCCCTATATCAAAATGACGCAGAAGAGGTGATGAAAAAAATATCGACAAAAAAATCTAGTGACTTTTGGATGCTGATAAAAACCATGAATAACAGTTCTAGTGCGACACAGACTAACGCAGTGTTGGAAACAAAGTGGATAAACTACATAACGACAGAATTCAAAGGCCCGATGTCAACCACACCAGGAACAGAGTGCGATTGCAATATAGAGTGGGTCGACGTATCTAATCCTGAGGACATAGAAAACACAATCAGGAAGCTAAAAACATCTAGAGTTCCGGGGCCAGATGGACTGATGAATGTTGATCTCAAACAATTTCCCAAAGAGTGGTCAGAAGTGATCGGGAAGTTCTTCGCCGAATGCAGCAAAAAAAAACTGATCCCAGAAACATGGCAGAAAGCAGTCATCGTACCGGTGTATAAGAAGGGAAGTAGAGATGATCCTCAGAGCTATAGGCCGATAGCGCTATTGGACATCATAGGCAAAATATACGCAACACACCTGCTCACCCACTTCAGGTCCTGAGAAAGAAATCGTCTATCAAAAGACAACCTGCAAACTGGCTTTCAAAAAAATGGTAGCACTACGATCAACATCATGCTAATAAACATCTTGAAAGCTAAAGTGAAGGAAGGAGCGCCCAAGGTGTATTTGGCATTCGTTGATCCCTCGAAAGCCTTCGACAAGATCGACCGAAAGAAGCTGTGGTCAAAATTATACGGCTGGAACTGCCCTTCAAATGTGCTCGATCCAATAATAACTCTCCACTCGCAAACTAAGATAAGAATCAAGTTAAACAATCAAGGTACCCTATCGGAGGAGATTGTGGTGAATAGAGGGGTCAAACAAGGCTGTCCGTTGGCCCCGGCACTTTTTATTGCATTCCTTGGAGATTACCAGCACTCTGAAGAAAACATTAGGGCCTTCCCACCGTAAATTGGTAGAACCATCATCCCAAGTCTCCTGTATGCTAATGATGTTATTCTAATAGATCAGACGAAAATTGGGCTGCAACGTAAACTAGTGAATCTGGCAAAATGCATTGGCAAAAACTGGAGATAAACAAAATGAAAACGAACATTTTGGTTATCGAGAAAGCACCAGTATACGAACCAAACACCCAAACTGGTTTCTAGACAATACCAAAATAGAAATAGTAAACAACATCAAATACCTTGGAGTCTAAATTGACAGCTCAGGAAGGGACAAGTCGTCGCAAGATATGCTGTGGGAGAAAGCCAAACGGTTGACTTCACAAACAAGAGCAGTGGACAACAAGTTCGGGAAGTTTTCATTAATCCCTGCGATAAACTTTTACAAGACCAAAGTTGTTCCAGCCCTGGTGTATGGAATGGAAGCTTCTCTGTACATCCCTTGGCCGATTTGGAACAAACTGGAAGGTCTTGTTTGGAAAGTAGTCTTAGGCTTGCCAAAGTCGACCTCCATGCCAGCCATCAGACGAGAATTGGGCTTAGTGTCACTAGCTTCCATGGTGGATCAATGTGCCATGAGACTGTTCAGGAAAATCATCACAGCTGACACGTTACCCGCATACACATCATCATGGAAGAAATCAAAATCGGAAAATGTAAAGCCCTAAAAAAATGGGTAGAAAGAAGAAAAGAGAAACTAACTGAAATAGCCTGCACAGAAAAGGAACTAAAAGAAAATTCTGACAGAATCAAACAAAAAATGGAGGAGATGGACTGGATCCACACGATAGAGAAAGCAGCAGGGAACAAACTCTTAACTCATCTCCCACCGACCTTCAACATGCTGAAAAGACCTCAAAACTATTGTGTCAAATTTCCAGAAAAAAAGAAAGAGAATCCTCTTCATGAAAGCCAGACTCAACCTCCTCCTAACACAGGAAATTAAAATCATCCGAGGAATGAAGAGCGAAAACGGTTGTTGCCTATGTAAGACGGCAGAAGTGGCAGAAACTTTGAAACGTCTTGTGATAAACTGCCCAAAAACCAAACAAAATAGAAGCACATATCTCCTACCGCTAATAACTAATCCCTGGATGCTACAAGAAGCCAACTATTGGAACAGATTAATCTCAAGAGAAACTACCAGATGGACGGTAGCCATGGTTAAATTAACAGAACTAGCATTCCAGCAGATCAACCAGGCATCGACTGCACCGATTCCCCAGCTGAATGTAGACCCACAAACGGATGAGGGTGAATAGAGACCAGAGGGGCGAGCTGTAATGTGACAGATGAACTCGACTGAGGACTGGGGAGGAATGGAGACGTCTAAAACTCCAACTGGATCCGTAATTGTGATAAAATTCAGGCTCGTCTGAATAAAATTCAATAAATAAATAAATAAATAAAATAATGACAACTCGACGGTTTGGCAAAGGGAGTCTGTTTAATGACAAGTACAAAACAGGGAGTCTCGTGAATATCAGCGTATGCGTGATCTTCTCTCTTGCTTCACAACTCCAACGAACTTTATACAAAACATAACATTTATACTGAAAACTCATCATCATTGACGTTTTAACGCTTATATTTGGCATGCAATGGTATTGCTTCAGGAAAGGTAACTTTAATATAGGTACTATATCTGTATATGGTAATGGAGTAAGGGGATTGGATAAACACTGTCAGGTGGGGCATCTAAGCCCTTCCTTCAAAATGGCTACTGTAGACGTCACTAAAAGTATGACGTCCTATTATTTCTACTAACTATAGGACCCTAGATTACTTGGTCCATTGTGATTGGGTTGGCACCAACCCCACTCATCCTTTTCCACTTTGCTTAGCGGCATGCAGAATGGTCGGCCAGGTAAAGGGGGCCCCTTAGCTCCCCCGGCCTTCCTCCAATTATTGTTACAATCAATCATCACTTTAGTGGCCATGTGGCAATTATTTCACTGTGGTTGGCCTTGAGACTGCATCTCCTATCTGGAAAAGTTCTGATATCTTCACCTGGCCTGCTGCTATGCGTAGGTGTGAAAGTCTTGCTTCTGCTTGCTCGGATGGTCACGTGATTCAGACACCGTGAATTTGTCTCTTCTTCATGTAATTCATGTATTTCATTATTGTTCCACCCACCACCTGCCTCCAGTTTCTTATCTTGGCCTTTCTGAAGCAGGATATTGTGTTCTTAGCTTCAATTAATTGTAGCTACTGTTTGTCTATTCTACTGATACGACCTTGACTTTTTCTGGCACAAGTTGCCTCTGCTGAGTTTCGTTTCTGTCGCTTATTCTCGATTTTGCTAAATATGAAGCTCTCCTCGTGTGGCCTTTAGTAACCTTTGGGTTGATTCTGCTTCTTGTGCAAAGTGGAAATATACTTATATAATGTGCTTCCTTTGAGGTAGATATGTATAGGTGGTGCTTTCCGCACTATCTTTCTACTAAGCATAGCAAGCCACACGGTTTTCGTAGCTTTCTTGCGGTTCCAAGCATATGTACATGCGTAAACTGGTAGAATATCTTCATCATGCTCATGGCTTAAGCTTCTTACATTTGACATCGTGTTTTCACTTTAGGTTCAGATATCCCTACCCCATGGCGTTTTCGTCTCTTTGTGTCATTTTCTGGTCTTCATATCTTCTGTATATGAGTCAAACTGGGTCCTCGTGACGTCACCATTCATCTTCCATTAAGACCTTTTTGGTTTCTTCAGGGACTGTACTTAGACGATCTTCATTTTGTTTCATTTGTTGATATGGCTTTCTCAATGGGTACCTCAATGGGTACCTTACTGTCCATGGTTTCCTTGGTATCAGTACTTCAATAGGCATTGCTCTTCTGATGGGTACTGGACAGAGCCCCACGGCGGCTCTTTGCTGGTTTGTTTGCTCATCATACATTACATATTTCAGCGTGAACGTTCCTGGGACTTCAAAATGGACGGTTGGAGTGCGGGCTGCATTTGGGACCTCCTCTACAACCTGAAATTAGCAGACCCCTATTTAGTTGGTACTCCTGCAAGGGATATATTAGGAAGGGGATAGGAAATGTTTTAAAAAATGAAGTGTTTTCATAAATAAAGAGGGGTCCCCGTTGGGATCACTGTAAAATCCACTTTGATCTCTGTGTCCATCCAGTTAACTAAGAACTCAGGGTGTAGCACATCTCCTGTTAACAGAAACTGTATTTACAGATGCAGAGCCCCCTCCATTCCAGTGTGCTGGGGGGTGGTGGTTCCCATTGGGATTGTATCTACTCCCAGGAAAGGACTAGAACACCCACATCATAAACCCAGATGTAGCCTTCCATGAACAAACAAAGTCATAATTGCACAGGTACCGTGCAACCATAATTATGTCCTGGACAACCTCTTACGGCTAAATGCTACCATCATATTTAATATGACTCCTCATATGCCAAGCTACAGTCCATATGTGCTGAGGCCCATCCCAATGCCAGGCACAGGCTTACGTGGCAGATACAGTGATTGTGTTCCAGGTCCACACTTCTATGACCAGGTCGAGCCTCCCATGCCTGATACAGCTGCACACCCACATGTTCCTTTGTTAGCTGGCAGGTGCTGGCTTATATTTCCATATTCAGTGATCATATGCCAAGTGCACCTTCATATACAAAGTTGTTTTTGATCATATAGTAGTTATAACCTAATTTGACCAAATACATCCTCACCTGACCATAGGCTTGCTTCATATAGTAGGTGAAGCCCAGTATGCCCATTTACAATATGAAGTGCACAGCAACAGCCTCATATACCCAGCAAACAATTAATATTCCCATATGCTTTAATCTTTTTCCTTGCATGCCAAGCTACAATCATTGGCCCTCATTTCAAGGTTGGTGGTAGTCATGGCGCTATTTGCGCCATGACTGCCACCAATAATGGGTCCGGCAACGGTATAGTTCAATGGGGACTTACCGGTGTAGTCCGACCTTTGTGGGACCGGTAAGTCCCCATTGAAAATGCCATTCCCCATTCCCTTTGAGCCCCCTTAATGGGTCCCGTCCAGAACGGCTGGTGAGACCTGCCGTCCCTGGTGGGACCCGCTAAGGGACCTTGTAGTAGGGCGGTAAGGAATTACCGGCACCGGTCTCCTTACAGTACCCGGTATCCCTTACCGCCCAACTTGGAATGAGGCCAATAGTATGGCCATGAAGTCACATTTGTACAAGGGCAGCCCATGTGGAATCAGACATGCTCAGCTGCTACTATATATAATCAGAGGCAGCCTTACATAACCAGGTATGCTCCACATACACATGTGCATAACATTATACACTTGTCAGGGAGGACCCTGTACTGAAAGAGCTCTATTCTTCCATGGGCCCCTGCCTCACAGGTGCTTCACTCTGTGCTTTGGGTGTTTGGCAAGAGGAAGGGTGTGAGGATGAGAAGCCTCTTTATGAGGCTATTCTCTTCACACTAATTTCTCTGAGTTTTCATCAGAGTGTACAGTACTAGGTAGGTGGGGACCTGAGCGAGGAGAGAGAAATGCAGCTATTGCTACACAGTTCCCTGCCACTCCAATACTTTTTGATGTGCTTTTTCAGGAAGTTAGGAGATGCGGTGGATTCCTAATGACTACACCCTTCTTGTTCAGTATGGTGTCTCGGAGAATAGAATGCCTGGGTGGCCATTTGTCCAGGAGATTGTCACACACAGTGGATGCTGTGGTCCAGTCAAGCCATCACATGCAGACTTCACTTTATATATACATATTTTTGGAGTTTTGATTCGCACCATGTAGTCAACAAATCTCACTTGAAATTATACAAGTCACATGATACATCAATCTGACAATGTGTACAAATATGTTTAGAAGCATATTGGGCATAGCGAGTATGATCAAGTATGAAATGACAATAGAATACATACTTATAGAATGATTGTAAGGCAATCCATCAAATTAATTTGTTTACACATCTTTTTGTTCTTTGTGGGCAAATGTAAAATGCAAGGAAAGCAAAATGCTTTAGTTAAATGTTAAAACCTGTAGTATTCACCTACTTGGCAAACATAATCTTTTAGGTCTGGTAAGAAAGAGAGGGCTTCATCCCTTAACCAGTGGTCTTGCAGCAGTATGTAGGGGCCCGCGTGTCAATCAGCTGTTCAACGATACAGAAAGAGTGCTGCATCAGGGTGAAAGCTCTGTTTTAGTGCTGGTGCAACTGTGTAGGTTGGGGTTAGAGTTGTCAAATATTGCATTTAAGAGCTCCCTTTGTTTCCATGCTCGATACAGTGATATTTGTTTCTACTTGGGTGATGCATTATAGTGCAGGTAAACAAATAACAACACAGCCCTCAATCTTTGACTTCAGCTGCAGGCAGTGCCTTTAAATGAGCATCTGCATTCTAACTAAAGCTGCATTTCTGGTATTAGTAGCACTACAGAAAAATGTCAAACATTTACTAAGTACAGACTTCTCGTGCGCAATCTAATGATGCAACTATGGAGCTTCAATCCAGAGAATGCATGGCCCATTGTCTCTACGCAGCTACTGCATATACTGTATGCACAGCATCCAACTGTTTGCAAATCCACTCTTTGGGCAAGCAGGTGTGAAGAAAAAGCCCTTTCTTTCACAACGTATCGTTACCATTGTGTTAGTAGGCTCATGTATGTCAGTTTAAT
Organism: Ambystoma mexicanum; assembly: GCF_040938575.1. Lineage (NCBI taxonomy): Eukaryota > Metazoa > Chordata > Amphibia > Caudata > Ambystomatidae > Ambystoma > Ambystoma mexicanum. The sequence continues at coordinate 870,266,808 of NC_090935.1, forward strand.
TCTCCCTGCCAGCAGTGACAGTGGATCCTATTTAAAGTTAAGGAAAACATGTGTTTGTAATCTTAATTTTGCTGCATACATTTGGGCACACAGTGTGAAAGTCCAGCGAATGCATATCAAACTGCCTGAACTGCTGAGCTGAGCAAGATGCTGGTAGTGGAGGTGAACTTTTGAAGCAAAAGTTACTGTATGGATTTGTTCTATAGAGTGAGCTACGAGTCTCAGTATGAGGTCATATGGTCCGGGTGTCACTGAAAAGCTGGAATCAGGTAGGAGTGGTAAACATACTACTTGTAGGGTTCCATTCTCGGGGAACCTTATCCACGCCCATAGCTGGGAGTATACTTTAAGCTACTTAATGTCTCCTCCCATATTCGTTCAAGCCAGATTGACAACTGGGAGTTACAGTATTCAGACCATCAGATTAGCTAATAGACGTCAGCTTCCAGAGCAAGCAGTTGTGGGCTAATGTTTCACTCATGTCAAGGAAGCATGGCACACTGCTTATCACACTTTTGATTAATAAGAGATGCATGAAAACAGATGGGGTGAAAGGGAAATGGGTGGAAGATAGACACATATCAAGGAACCTCTCCAGACCCTTTCCACCAACCTCTTTAAAATACGTTTGCAGGAAGGTGCTAAGTATTTTGTAATAAAAACATATATTTTTCTCATCAAGAAGCCGCCCTGTAGTGATGATATGTGCCAACACATCTCGCTCAAGAGCTTCCCAGAAGAACATCAATGGCAAAGACAGGACCAGTTTTGTAAACGTCAATGGTTTGGTTATTTAATAATTGCTCACAGAACAAAAAAGGCTTAACCTTTAAATCTGGGATTTCAAGCCCCAACACATGTAATGCAGCTGCTGGGGACTGTTTGGGGTTTTGTCAGAGGGCTATTACATAACTTGGGTGGTATTTTAGTATTGTGGTAAAATAGTGGTAATGTGGTAGTGCAGCATATTTATAGTAATGCCCTATATGATGGGGCAAGACTCCCCCACCCTGATATTTGGATTCTGTTTAGGGTTGACTGTAAGTGCAAAGTAGTGGACCTCACACTTGCGGGGACAAAACAGCACTTGTTGTTTTCCCTGTCACTTATTTACGAAACTGGAATACCGTCTTTGACGGATTGTTCATAATACTTTTCATAACAATCAATGATTCACCATACACACACATCATACATTTTCTAGCTTGCTAGCTGGTTCCCAAACTTTTATCTCCCACTTTACCACATGTGGTAAATGTGGTAAAATAATTTAACGCTTCTGATACACTGGGACGCTTCCCTGTTGTTTCCCCTCTTGGTCAAGGAATTCCCACGGTGGGCTTGTATTTTGCAAATGTTTTTCTTTTATACGTGTTGTGATTTGAAAATAGGTTCTGCGATACACATATTAAAACAAGTTACATTTCAGCCATAGATACACATAAGCAACCTGCATTCATAATAAAAACATTCACTTTTTTTTTCTTACCCAGACTTTGAAGCCCAAGACGGTTACAGAATGTACCATCTGAAAGAAGACAAATATATAAATGAATAGGTCCAGAAGACTCTATGCTCATTCACATATACTCCCAAGGAAGAGTTTTGTAGACCTCAGCATATAGAAGGAAGGAATAACTCTTCACTACTGTATTATGGAGTTAAATCTCTTTTTTATATATATATCAAACGCGTCAGAAAACAGAGTTTGCTTACACAGAAAAACAATAGAAAGACATAGTACATTTAACACACACTATACCAAAACATTTTTGGAATGGACTCCAACACAGTGTGTGTGTGTAAACAAGGACCCAAAAATACTTTAGGATTTGTCGAGAGGTTCACATAATGCCATGTGCATATTCAAAGAAAGATTAAAAAAAACATATGGAACAATTTTACAGAACACAAAAATAATTTAGCTTCTGTAAAACAGCATGGATCTGCTGTAAGTTAAGGGAGTGGTGCGTCTACACCAGGTATGCCTCATCTTTAAACACGGCCTTCATCAGGACGGGGTTCTGCGTGAGCTGACGTCTATGCTGCAGGGAAAGGAAACTATGGTCAGGGAGGAGTATGAGCAAGAAAATTATTTAAAAAGACTGAATCAAAAACAAACAGACTGTGTCTTAAATAGAAAAATCCAAAAAACCACACAGCTTATCTATGAGTAATTAAATTTCACAGTTACAGTGCTAGGGATGCATGTGCCACAAGGGCTGGTCTCAGTATTATCCTATCCTGAAGGGCCAAACAAAGACAAAATAGGGAAGGATGATTAGTAAAGGTCCCTCGCTAGTATATCCGCGAGTGATGGAAACATACGTAAAAAGGAGTATCATACCTGACAGTGGAGGCATCTCAGTTGTAAAAGGCCAATTCCAGGGAGGTATCCCAGCGGAAAAACACCAAGGCTTGCACAGCTGGAGAGAAAAATAAATAAAACTGTGTGTGAGCCTTAGAACAACTGTCTCATAGGAGGAGAACGAATTGTGGTGGTGGCAGTTACCTCTATGAATGGTAGAGAAAGCAGCCTCTGCGCAGCGCTGCTGGTGCTGACCCGCGGCTGCTGAATCAGACGAAAGTGCGGGGGGCCTGGCTTCCAAGCGTTGGTAACGCTGTTGCTAGGGACTCACTAGAATTTATACGGTGGCCATGTTGGAATCACCGCCGGAACGAACGATCAGAGGAAGTGCTGATTTCATGCGATCTAGGGCAACGTATACTAAAATAAACTATTATGGATGTGCTTCGAGGCAGTGCGCATCCGAAAAACTAATTTAGATGTGATTGTTTATAAATGGTTGTCATGGCAACCAAGAAACAAAAATGGGCGGCCCTGGAAATGAGACGCTAAAGGACAAGCCAAGCGGGAGGAGGGGTGGGGCCTCACAAAGCGGCTGAAACACTGTGCGGACCAAAAAATCACTGCACACCACCGCAATTCATGATGCTGGTAGCTTGCTAGACATAGGTGTATTTCATAGCACAATTAAGCAACAAATGCAACATACGTGTAGAATACATTGACAACGAGGGGAATCTATGGATCTTCAGGGATCAAAGGGCACAACCACGTTTACCAACAAATGAGGTATGATACTCCTTTTTACGTATGTTTCCACACTCACGGATATACTAGCGAGGGACCTTTACTAATCATCCTTCCCTCTTTTGTCTTTGTTTGGTCCTTCAGGATAGGATAATACTGAGACCAGCCCTTGCGGCACATGCATCCCTAGCACTGTAACTGTGAAATTTAATTACTCGTAGGTAAGCTGTGTGGTTTTTTGGATTTTTCTATTTAACACACAGTCTGTTTGTTTTTGATTCAGTCTTTTTAAATAATTTTCTTGCTCATACTGCTCCCTGACCATAGTTTCCTTTCCCTGCAGCATAGACTCACCTCACGCAGAACCCCGTCCTGATGAAGGCTGTGTTTAAGGATGAGGCATACCTAGCCCTCCGATAAACGGCTGAAACACATGAATATGCACATGACATTATGTGAATCTCTCGACAAATCCTAAAGTATTTTTGGGTCCTTGTTTACACACACACTGTGTTGGAGTCCATTCCAAAAATGTTTTGGTATAGTGTGTGTTAAATGTACGATGTCTTTCTATTGTTTTTCTGTGTAAGCAAACTCTGTTTTCTGACGTCTTTGATATATATAAAAAAGTTTTAACTCCATAATACAGTAGTGAAGAGTTATTCCTCCTTGTATATGCTGAGGTCTACAAAACTCTTCCTTGGGAGTATATGTGTATGAGCATAGCGTCTTCTGGACCTATTTATTTATATATTTGTCTTGCACTAACCCTCCTGGGTAGAATAGGTTCCATACCAGGAGCCCTATTTTTTGTTCCCATCTGAAAGAAGAGACAGAAAGCACATAACACAGTGGCATGCCAATTTTCCCTCTGTTACACTTCAATGTTTCCCAATTATACATGCAAAAGAAAGAAAAAAAAACTCTGTTCAAAAATAACCATTTAACCCTGAGTGACTGACGGGAAATGCAAACACAATTATCTGCACACTCCTCAAATGTTATCATTACTCACTTTGAATGTGTAGGACTTCTGCGTAGCTTATCACAAAAATCCCCTCTCTGAATTGTCTTATCAGCAAGCGGGATTGTTGCAAATTCTGCAGCTTTAGCAGCCCAGTTAGAAGCTGGCGACCTCACTCTGACCTCCTTCAGACTGCTGCCTGGGTTTGGGGATCTTGCCTTTCTCCACAGCCCGGCTCTGCCCTCCCTGCCGGCCAACTCCTCTCCTAGTGTCCTCTCTTTGAAAAATAATGAATTAATTTCCATCCCTCCTTCCATCTAAATTTATATCCTAGGCCTGTCAATCTTACTGAACCTGCTCTTTTCTCCTGATGTCTAATGTTGCCCAGCTGATTTTTCTAGAATCGTGGCATTTGTTCTCTCTCACAAGTATTCTTGTATCAAATTGCTTCCTGGAGCACACAATACGCCTTCTGAATGAAAAGACAGCCAATGCATTTTGCATGCACGTTTACCTCAACTAAATAAAAACAGAATCTGCCATCCGAAACACTTTGTACTGGTCTGTTAAAGGCAGATTATTAATTATTGGGTAATTTTATTTGATGGGAAAGTGTTAGTTGATTAATTTAAGATAGCATAGGTATTCAGTGGAAACTGGACAGATGGCCCATTCACCATAAAATGGATCATTTCCGCATGCATAAAGTGCATTCACATTTGCTGTCTGTATTTTGCATTCAGTTCAGTGCCTCTTTGAAAGTAATGTATTATCTTTCCCTACAGGACTGTGACTGATGGCATTAACTACCTATTGCTGAGACTATAACATTTACCCTAACTAAACATTCACCATAGTAGGCTTCACAATAATAAACACATTTTCTTTAGACAGACCTAATAGGAGGAAGTCATACACTGTGCATGGAGAAATGTTTTGAATTTGCATGCAAGAAATACTTCTACTGTCCTTGTGGAAGTCCTCGACCAACCATCATGACAGCTTTTCAATACCCATGCGTACATACACATGGGAGGCACAAGCACAAATGTTTACCACCCATTTGCATGGAGCAAAGGCATAGTAATGCCATGTACCTAGATTGAATGAAATATCATCACATGCTAAAATGCAGATATGCCTTTACTGTTGAGTGATAACCTGATAGAATCATACAATGGGCCTATCCAAGTCAAACACACGGCAGCACCATATGGGCATACAATGTGCATTATGTTTCAGCATGCTCATAAGGACATGTGTGTGAATGGTACATCACACATGTACAGCATGCATGTATGGAAAGCCTTGGAAGAGGATGCCGTTAACAGTTGCATAGCTGCGTGTCTGTGCCTACCTCTTTCCTATGACTTGTTGCAGAGGCACCACATGTCAACTGTGCTTTTTACTTTGATAAGATGGTCAGGTGTTTATGAGCTGAGCTTTGCATGTTTCCAGAATTGTAGCATGAGTCTCTCAGCTATATTATGTGTAATCACATAACTGATCTTCAGTGTCAGAATGAGGGAGATCCAATAGTGGATCCTATAGTGGAGCTGGGTAGGAGGAAGTCCCACATCCCTGTGCATCCCAATGCCACTCACTTGGCTGGCCTTTTTCAAGACAAAAGCATTGAGCAGAACAACTGCACTGTTTCCCCAATCAATGTGTCCTCATTTTCACATGCAAACTTCCATGCAAGTCACATCCTGGCACCAAATAAACAGCAATCCGTAGGCATATGTCTTGGCTGTGGAGTGGGAGTACGAGTAATCATGCTGCCCTGGAATGGGAACCGTCTGATGATGACTGTGGTGTTAGCACACTAGGGAACAGAGAGTTGGAACAGAGGACAATAGCATCTTCCTGCACATTTTGGGGAAACACTTGGTAAATAGCCAGACAATTTGTAATCTGTTCTGTAGGATAGCTTTGGAGAAAATCAAATAGATGGATGTCAGGTCACCAACAGTACACAAGAGCATGGTGCAACATTTTCAGGATGCCTGTGCTCACAATATATGTCAACATTGCCACTGTAAACCACGTGTTCATGATGCTGTGATGCATGTATGCCTGCATTTTCTGTACAAAAAAAACCCATTAGTTAAAAAGGTACATTTTGCTCAAAAATGTGTTTGTGACCAGGCATGTTGTGAATGAAATATGTGTGTGTTTGTGTGTTTTATCTGTGAGTGAATTTGTTTGCATGTGGGTATGCATGAGGGATATATGAGTGTGTCTTTTCAGGGCAGCACTGGCATTTATTTTGGACACATGCATCATGAAACTCTCCTTTAGCATGTTTTGTGGGACACCATCATTAAAGTGTTCTACAGTGCCAATGCTGGCAGAGATTTGGCCACAGACAGCATGAAGGAGTGCTTTAAAGAGACATCCTGGCATATATTGGTGACAGCAGCCTCATGAACACGTATTTTATGGTGGCACTGCTGGCATATATATGAATATGTAGGAACAATCATAATTAAAAAGGGTTTTACAGGTCTATACTGGCATATACTCTTAATAAAGCCATCATGGATCTGTCCTTTATCATGGCAGTGATGTCATATAAGTGGCACTATCATGAACGTATTTTAGAGTGCCAGTGCTTGTGTATATGTGGACTCAGGCAGCATGAACAAGTTTTTTTGTACAGAAAATGCAGGCATACATGCATCACAGCATCATGAACACGTGGTTTACAGTGGCAATGTTGACATATATTGTGGGCACAGGCATCCTGAAAATGTTGCACCATGCTCTTGTGTACTGTTGGTGACCTGACATCCATCTATTTGATTTTCTCCAAAGCTATCCTACAGAACAGATTACAAATTGTCTGGCTATTTACCAAGTGTTTTCCCCAAAATGTGCAGGAAAATGCATCATTTCAACTTATTGTTTAAACATATCTTCCTTTGTTCAGGCTTCCTTGCCATGGTCAGTCGCTGCTGCAAATTTAGAGCAAGGATTGACTATCATAACATTAAAAACCAACAACCATCGCTGACTTGGAATAATTTATAATGGGGTGCTCTCTCATTATCGTCTGCATCTAAGTGCTTCCACCACTGGGGGGATCCTAAAGCTAATTAAAGAGCTTCTAGCAAAGTGTGGGAAATTCAAGTTAAGTTATTCAATGTGGTTGTGAGGCTATTGCTGTCAATATCTCTGGTGATATCCACGCTGTGTTTCCCATTGTCCCCTGGGCCTTCCTCCTTTCACAAGTGGTTAAAGCAGGGCCACTGTTCATACCAGAACACCGTCGCAGGCAGCAGGTAACCACTTTAGCCACCATCTATCCAATGCAGGTGTCTAGATGAAACTTCATTTTATTGGGTCACATGTGATGACTATATTTGGGTGTTGGGATGCCTGTTGGGGTTGATGTAACTAAACCTTAATTGACCCATATGTGCATTTTGATGAGGACTTTATGTTTCCCAATACTCTTCATGTCTATTGTACACATAGTGACTCAATGGTACCTGCATGTTTTTCCTATTGTGGAACCGCAGGCACTACCTGCTGATATTGTCCACACCTTCCTGCAGATAGATGCTAGATGATGATATTATGGGCATTGTCTTTGTTACCAAATACTCACATATATGAGAAATAGACAGTTCTGAATTTGCTTTCTATGTTGTTGATCTCACTTTTGTGCCTTTTTTACAGAATTATTTTCTGACATTAAATCGAATGCTTTCTTTATGTACGTAATATTCACATTATACCCATTGCGATGTCCGCCTCAGCATGTGGAGTTCACTCTTCTTTTCAGTTTTGATGTTGAACAATTTAACATGTTCATTACACACAAGACCTTTATGTTTGTGTAGAATGTGGACATTATTGTCTTTCCCGGACCCACATTGTCTGCTAGCACAGTCCAGGAAATTTAGATGTGATTACGTTGTTAAAGGTATTATCTGGATGTACTGTCCTTTTAGTAGCATGGTCGGTCATTTAGCTGAACTGCGTTAATTATTCCTGTGCTTTGGTGTTCTTTCATGTGCATTTTCATGCATGTTCCAGTTACCGGCATAGACCTTGACCCAGAAGTTGCCTTGATGCCCGCCAGAGTTTTCTGAGTTGGTCTTAGGTCAGTAGGGTTATTGTCTTATTCTGCAAAAACATTTGAAGTGGCTCTCCTGTCCCCTTAGATACCTCCGGCTGAATTTCAATTATGCAGTTTGTTATGAGTCCCTCCTTGTCTAGATGTGCGTGGCAATGGATATTTACAGGTATGTGTATCCCCCCTTTTCATTAAGAAGAATGAAAGTTTGTATGTTATTTTACATAGGTGTTAAATAGATTCCCTGAACCATAGGAACACATGTAAAAAAATATGTATTCAGCAAATTCTCATGTGGGGCTCTTTACAAGTATGGCGGCGCAGGAAAAAAGTGGCGGTAATAAAATTACCGCCACCTTTTCCTGCTCTGCCATACTACGAGTTTGTCCCTGTAGTGTGGGATTTCCACCCCAAAATCTGCAAAATCAGCAGAGTTACCGAGGCGGTAATTCCGCTGGCTGAAATTCTGATGAAATCCCCAACGGAACCCTACCAAGTGGTGGTAATGGGTGGTATTCTGGTGGTTTTACCACTGGAATACAGCTCAACTCATAATGAGGCCCTTGTGTGGGTTTTTAAGTTGTATTCAGAAAATATTATATCTCTAAAAAACCTTTGCTTTTCTGCCTGCTTCCAATTCAAAACTTTATTTTTACATGTACACATGTATAGAATTGCTCAATTCAAAAAAATCATCTTCATTTCTCTACTTAAATACTGTTCTCTAAAAACAGGCACCTGTGTCCTTGACATACTAAGGACCTCATTACAAGTTGGGTGGTGTGGCTAAAATTGGCAGTAATGCAGTGGTAACTGAGGTGCTGCCACATTACTGCCACATTACCACACTGCCTAACTATGGTTTTGGCGGTGGGGTGGAGGAAAAACCTCAAGCAAAATGCTGGAGGCAATTTTGCCACCTTACTGCCAAAAACTGCAATTTTTGGTGGTTGTAATTCTGCCAAACCCCCATGGAGCCTATGGACTCCATAAATGTGGACCAACACTGCCATACTGCCTCTTGGTGGTATTTTAGCAGAATTTCCACTGAAATACCAAAAACTTGTAACAAGGCCCTTCAAGTTTCTTGCACATAAGTTAATGAATTGCTTGGGTCTTTAAAACTAAATGGTCGGGGGCATGGCCACATTCCGCAGAAGATTGCTGCCTAACTGAGCTGCTCCGCCTCATAAAAATATTAAGCTGCATTAAGTCTGTTATTTTAAAACAAATGTTTTACTTACCTCTTTATCAACGGTCTTGGCTGCCTTGCTGGTCACATAGTATTCTGGCGATTCTAGGGCTGTTTTGGAGGTCGCGTTGCGTTCTGACATAAAGCCCCGTGAGCTGATCTGCAGCGCGCTGCCCCTCATGTGGAGAGTTGCAGCGTTGCGTTCGAAGTGACTTTTGGTGAGGAAAAACAAAGGGAAAGAAAGGAAAAAAAACAGGAGATATAGAAGTGGAAAAAGAAATTGCAGAGGTATAAAGGGAATATTAGCAGACAAGAATAGAGGAGAAGAGAGTTAAAGAAGACAAGGAGGAACAAGAGATATTAAAGGTGTGACCTATTCACAAAAACTACCGTTACTAAGACACATAATTAACACCTCCCTGCAGTATATATTTAAGCATTTAAAGGGCCCTGTGCAAAATACCTCTCTCCTCTTAGAACTATAACTACATGCCACATTAATAATTGGCCTATCTCATCTGGATCCCATAACCCAAGTATCTATACCTGCTTGGTCCTTCCCCAAACTCTGCATTACAGCTGGAGTGCTCAAGAACAGGATTACACCTCTTTACATAATTGTGTGGTGTCACTGCACTATTTAATATCCATAGTCTGCACCTTATTATTATCTGTCTGTTCGTTTTGTCCTCTTATTGTAAGAGTTAGACAGCATACATAATGTGGATGTGATAATTGCATACTATGAGATGTTGTAGAGTGTCAAGAGCCTTTAATCCTCTTCAAGCTAGGCAGTCACTCACTCCTATCTACCACAAAAACATCTCCAAACTACTGTTCTACTTATCTTCATCTGTTACCAAGTATCTGTCTCAGTGTATTGCTCCGTACTCAAAACCTTAATAATAACTGTCAATATGGCTGCTAATAAGGCAAATACAAAAAATGCATCCACCGCAAAAGAACCCACCTCCTCCTCAACAAATCTTAAAAGACCTAAAAGTGACTCGCCACCTCCACTTGGTATTTCGGACCCCGCCATTAAAACCATTCTTGCTGAAATAAGAGCCCTTAAACCTTTTATTGAGACTACAAACATTAAACTACAACAGTTTGATGACGGAGGGATAAAGTAGATGACGGAATGGAAGAAGTGGAGAGGAGAGTTGGGATTATAGAAGACATATCCCCTAGAGTTGTACAATTAGAGAAATCCATTAAAGAGCTCCAAAAGCATAATGAAGATTTAGAAAATTGCAGCAGGCGCAACAATCTACGTATCTCAGGCCTACCAGAAGGATCTGAAGGCACTCACCCCATTGCCTTTCTACAGAAATTCCTACCAGCCATACTACATCTGCCCTTGGAAACTCCACTTAACATTCAACATACTCATAGAATTGGTAAACCTACGGTTTCAAACCATCTCTCGCCCGTTACCCAGAACACTCATATTTTACCTCTTGGAATACTCTCAGCTTCAACTCATTGTATCTACGGCCAAGGAACACAAATCCCTCATTTGGCATGGAAACAAACTATTCATCTCCCAAGATGTGGCCAGAAGCATAGCTCAACGCAGAAATGTTTTCTTATCCTTTCATCCTGCTCTGAAGCAGCTCAACATGCGATATGGATTATACCACCCATGTTCCTTTAAAGTAGCACATGAAGGTCGTACAGCAGTTTTTGATGATCCAGCAGACGTTTGAACCTTCATTCAATCCATTAAAAGCGACGGTATGGATACTTCCTCACCCACAGCTGCCTCAACCTCGTCTATTACTTGAGAACTGTACCTCATAACATGGCTATATATTTTTTTTTCCTTGTTACTACTTACTTAATGCAGTCATTCCCCAATTACTACAACTAATTCAGGCGGGCGCTCTCGCAGCGTTCTTCTTCCACGGTGGTCGTTCTTTTTCCTTTTGACAACCCAGTTGGCGTTACCTATAGCTGTTATATCCTTTTTTCTTGTTCTTTGTCCCATGTCCTGTTTGATCTCTAAAGTTATTCTTATTTAGTTGCTCACATACTCTAAATCTATGATCAGACCCCTTACTCCCTTCCTGGATCCCCAATGTACTATCCTTTTGTAACACTGTTTGGGTATATATGTTTTAAACTACATTACTATAGTTCAGACTCTAGTATTGTACTACAGGTTTATGATGCATGTCTATCATTATTCATATGATTAAGTGATCTTTAAATGTATTACATGGAACATTAAAGGATGTAAGAATCCCATCAAAAGATGTAAAATAATATCCCACCTAAATAAATGTAAGCCATTGGTCGCATGTCTACAAGAAACCCATTTATCCAACAAAGAAACAATGAAGCTTAAGTCTCTTTGGGTTAAGGAGGTTATTTCCAGTCCTGCAGTATCCAAAAAGAATGGAGTTGCTTTTTTAATTAGCAAAAAACAACCCTTCAAAATTCTTGATCAAGATGCTCACACCAATGGAAGATGGGTTTGGGTTAAACTCTTAACTAATTAATTCAACACATTGTGTGGAGACATCAACCAGGTTCTTGATCCGTTTCTGGACAGAAAATCCAGCTCCATGTTTAAAACAAACAAAACCCATAAATCCTTTATGAATTGTTTAGCTTAAACAGGATTAATTGACACCTGGAGACTTTCCCATCCTACACAATTAGATTATACCTTCCATTCATCCCCACACAATACATTATCGCAACTAGACTATTAAAGCCCTATCTGGCTCCATTGTAGATTCTAAAATATCCAATATTATTATTTCAGGTCATGCCCCTGTGTTTACATCCTTCTGTCTCTTGAATGTGAACAAAACTACTAGCCGCTGGAAACTTAATAACTTCCTATTTCAGGACCCAGAGTTTACTCAATCAGTTCAATCATTTATCCCAACATATTTTACAGATAATCAGGATTGTGACACTTCAGTTGTAAACAATTGGGATGCATTTAAAGCGGCCTTAAGAGGTCATATCATGGTCTTCTCAGGAAAGAAAGGAAACTTAGAAAGAAACATCTAGATGACATGTATTCCCAACTGACCCAAGCTGAGCAATGCTACTATCTATATTCTACCATGATTAACCTTCTTCAGGTCATAGCAATACGCTTCAAAATTAATAAAGAAATTACAGAACTTGCCGCTGGGACAATACTTAAATATAAAACAAAAATTTATGAAACATCAAATAAAGCTCGCAAAATGCTTGCCTCGTACTTAAAAACTAAAAAGGAAAAGTTTCATATTTCCCATATCAAGGATACCCATGGCATATCTCATCACCGCTCAGAAGATATACTTAATAATATAGAATCCTTTCTCAATAATATCAGCCGAGCATCATACCCTCAAAGAAACCTTTCCCATCTTGACAATGACATCACATCTTTATAAATTATTAAAGCTTTTAACAGCTTGGGTAAAGGGAAAGCAACAGGGCCTGATGGACTATCCATGGAATTCTGTGCTAACCTATCTAATGGCCTAGCCCCAAAACATAAATCATTATTCTCTTATTTTATATCCCAAAATCATCAACTGGCTCATTTTCAGAAGCATTACTTATTATATTCCCTAAACCAGATAAAGACCCTACGATCCCCAGTAACTATCAACCCATTTCCCTCATCAACATTGAAAGCAAAGTTTTTGCTAAAATACTAGCAGACAAAATGGAATCCTCACTCCTTGCTCTCGTTAAATCAGACCAAACTGGCTATATGAAAGGACGCAATATATCCTCGAATGCTAGGCTGTTACTTAATGCCATTAATTTAGCGACTAAAGACAAAAAAGAAAAACAAGGCTACTCAGCCATAGCATTGGACGCTGAAAATCTTTTGACCGTGTTAATTGGAAGTTCATGTTTCAAGCCCTACACTGGCACAGTTGTGGCGATAATTTTATTTCTCTGGTCAAACTTCTATATTCATCCACCAACTTGGCAGGGCTGCCCCTTTTCACCTACATTATATATTCTTTCATTTGAACCATTATTAGAACTAATAAGATCCAGTAAAAATATCCCAGGCATTCCCGCAGGTACCTCATGTACTAAAATTGCGGTGTATGCTGATGATATCTTTATTCTTATCAAAAATCCTGAATCTAACCTTCCCAATCTACTTAATGCTTTATCTCAGTTCGGTCAAGTTTCAGGTTACAAATTAAATAGAGAGAAATCAGAAATCATACACCTAATCTCCTATTGCTATAAACATGACATTGATACCTTTGGTCTTAAATGGTGTAGTAGCTCTATAAAATATCTAAGCATTCGATTTGCCCCCACAATTCAAGATATGGTCAAACTCAACACTAAGATTTTATTGGATACTCTTAAAGATTTAACATCCAAATGGTCCCCCCTTTACCTCTCTTGTTGGGGACGAATTGATACAATTAAAATGATGCTTTCTCCTATTGTACTATACTACTTACAGCTTCTCTCTGTCCTACTATCTCTTTCCTTTTTTAAATCTATATACTCTATTTTATTGAACTTTTTATGAGGAATAAGAAAAAGCAAGAGAATTGCCTTAACCAAACTAAAAGCTCCTTATGAAATGGGTGGAGTTAGATTTCCAGATTTCAAGCTATACCACTCTGCATTTCTCCTAAAGAAATCCTGCCACTGGTTCACAGATCCTAAAATCTATGACACTCCCACATGGTGCACGTTAGAAAAACACTCAGTTTACCCTATAATGTCACTGACCTCAACTACATATTTAAACATACTTCCATGAATACCCTGGACCCCATTAAAGCATCTATTTTAGCCCTACAAGCCTTTCTCTTCCCTCATACCAAAACTCTGAATAAGTACCTTACCCATTTAATATGGCATAACAAAAATATTGTGGTTAATAACAAGACCTTAAATCGCAGATCATGGATCAAAAAAGGAGTCAGATTCATTCAACACATTATTGATGGTCCGTCCATTTGCTCCTTTCAACAAATATCATCCAAATGTGCTATTTCCAAAGCAGACTTTCAGTACTACAATACATTAATTCCTGTTTAGATGCACTTAATCACTTCTCTAATGAGGTTTTATCTCTTAGACACCTTTAGACTACTACATCTTCCCGTGATTAATGATGTGAGAGCCTCAAAATGTTATAATATGCTCACCTCAACATTTGAAGTCTGCTCTATTCGTCTTAAATGGGAATATGACTTAGGATGCATGTTTGGTGATCATATTTGGTGTTTGTTCTCCAAAATAAAAACTATATCTGTTTCAGCAAACATAACATAACATTATTTTTTCTTTATTCATATTTATTGCTCCTGTTAAGCTAGCAAAGGCTAAACCTAATTATGATGCTAAATGCTGGTCATGCAGTCTGACTCCTGCTTCATATATGCGTATGTTTTTGAATGTCCTTTTTTTTAGGTTCTGGCAATACATTTGGAAGTTCATTATGCTAATTTTCTCAGTCAATATTCTGTTATCCTTTTTAAATATCTTTTTAGGTAGTCTGGCATTAACAACAAACATCTCCCTTGACTCAGCCCAACTTTGTGATTTATTCATTAGCATAGCCTTTAAATGCATTACAGCTAACTGGAAAGACTTTCGATCTCTCTCTATCAATGGATGGTGGAACTCGATCTGTCACATTCATAAAATGGAATTGTGTATGACTGGTATTTTAAATACAATTCCTAAAAACAATGCCAAATGTTTTTTCTTTATCCGCTATCCCACCTATTTCACTGTAACGGCACATGGTACTTGAACCTATATATTTATTTTAGATATAATTGTTAATTGTCTATTATATCTCTCATAAGCTTGTCATTGATCATTATTGCAATCGTATCAATGATCTGATCAAATGATATATTATATCTACCCTTTCACTCCCTTCCTTCCTTTTGTTTGTAGTAAGTTTTCCTTTTTTATCGGTCTACTAGTTTGTTTCCCGATTTTTCATTTTTTATCTTCTTTTCCAATTACTCCTATTTAGTTCCTTGCAGACTTGTAACTACAATTCGCTTCTATGTTACATTGCTTATACATACTATGTTCTATCAACCATGCACAATTACTCAACTATTTCAAGAATGTTTTAGGTAGAATTCAATTTCTTTTTAAATCTACATAATTTTCCTCTGTTAATTACTTGTAATCCGTTCTACAAGATGTCTCTAACTTGTGAATACTTGTATTATTATTATTATCTCAAACAATAAAAAATTATTAAAATAAAAAACTAAATGGTTATGCTTTCTCAAGGAAACTCACATTCTTCTACTTTTAAGCATTATACATCTTGAAATTGCAGCTTTTCAAACATGTAAAAGAGGTTGGCAACTTCAGCGAAAAAGCCTAATTAAAGTCTTATTTCAACTAACTACAACATTCTATGCTAAAGTTGCTCCAGCATAACTAATATTAAAGTTGTTGTAATGCTGTTTTATTTGCTGTAAACACCACATCTCATTACAAGTTGTGGTCATGCTGTAATGTGTTTTCAATTTCTCATATTTTTAAGAAAACCCAACCTGCAACTCACGTCAATGTCTCACAGCTCACATGTCTGTTGCCGTTCGCTTGGATTCACACCGTAGGAAGGACCCCTACCTTTCTCTGTGTTCATAGGAAGTCAGCCTGCTGTGCTATGGATTCTGGGTCCCTGCCGCTTGCCTCCGTAGCCTGCAGTAGACCTGGCTTTTACCCTCTGCTTTCTGTTGTGTGGGTTTCTATATGTGGGGCCTTCTTGCAAGTTACTTAAGAGTCGAGCGAAGTCTCAATTCTGACCCCCATGCGAAATGTACTGTATATATGTAATCTCGCTTCAAGGAAGATGCACTATTTTGAGCTGTCTTAAATTCTGATCTCTTGCCAACTTTCTCTGTTCTATAAAACATTTTATTTGTTTATTTTAAACAGCTACCTTTGTTTTGCAAATACACTTGTTTTAGTTATCTATCTTTTAGCAAGCTTTTTATACATTTACACTGTTTTACGCTCCTTTTTAATGTAATCAAACCCCCATTTACCTTAATGTTCAGCCTTCTTCTGAATGCATCATTTTTGCTTGATCACGTGTGTAAGTGATTTCAACCGAGCACTCCAACTAAGTCAATGCCTAGTATGGGATACCCAATGGAAACCCTTATTTATGTATTTTTATGTCAAAAGTTCTTTTAATTCTGGATGATGTAACCTTATATAACACCCCTCTCTTTGAATTCCTCCGGTCTCACTGAACCAAGAAATAGGTTTTATTTGCAAATTAAAAGATTTATTTGAAGAATTGAACAATATATAACACTTTTATAAATATGGATAATATCTGAATATCACACTTATGAATATGAACAATGATCATCAATGGGTAATATTACAATATCAACAATCTCGTTAATAAATTAGGAGTAGGAATAGGAAGAATAATGTAGCAGAGAATAACTTTGTGTGGTTCAAGGAAATGCAATGTTAGGAAAGAATGCAACACAGAAAGAACCTTGATATGAATTCAACCAAAGACAATATAATCACTCTTTCCCCCTGTTGTTACTCACTCCCCACAATATGCAATATGAAGAGATGAATGAGGGCACACAGGTATCAGGAATAATAATCAACAATTGCAGTTTCAATCCCGATTCCCCCTAGCAAGCTTAGAGAACAGTACTGATTTTAAAACAGGTCAATTGCTTTTAAATGTGGTTGAATTGAATGGGAAAAATGCTAAAAATGATTTTTATTCATTAAATGGGATTCAGAACTAGTGAGAGTGGCTTTGGATTAGTTCAGGTAGACACTAGCAATGATTGTTGAATGGTTAGCAGATGGAAAACGAAATTCAGAAGTTGAAAACAAGAAATAGCTGTTTTTACAGGTGGTGAAATTGAGCCAAATGCAAATTCGCTGCAACTTTTCCGCGTGCGGGAAACGTGATCACGGAAAAACTATAAGGAATTGGAATCTCGTTTTGGGTTTGTTTGAAAGCTGAGGATGTTAGCTTCAAAATGACAATTTTGTTTCTAGGACTTATGGTTCAAAAGTTAAAGAGGATTTAGTAGAGATCGATTTTTCTCAAAAGGAGTCAAGATTTCTAATGAAATTGCGCTTTGAATTACAAACAGGTTGGCTTACACTAACAATTCTCACAGGATTAGATGGATGAGAAAGGATTCAGAATGGACAAAAGAGATTCTACAATGCAGTCTGGATATGTTGGAATGGGTTGGATGGATTACTTTAAACTAAGAGATAACTATGGACATTCTACGCTAAATACTCACAACTCTGGTTTAAATGGAATGGACCTGTCAAAGATCTGGTCAAAGGTTTGGCTTGGACTCTGCTCGCCACCGGACCGGATCAGGGAACCTGGACTCTGTTCTCAGCAAGGCACTCTGGTCTGCTCGGCCTCTTGGGCTGGATCTGACGGTTCTGGGTTAAAGCTCTGCTGGACTGGTCTGGATCTTGGGCTCTAGCACAGGTTCTTGGCCAGAAGCAAAACAGCTCAGCTAGGCTGTTGAATGGTTTAGTTAGGACCCATGGAAGTTAGGGGTTAAATCAGGTTTGCAAGGTTTTTTTAAAGGCCTGCTGAAAAGGGTTCAGCTTTTTGGATTAGGCCTCTGCTTCAGGGTTCTAGAGTCTGGTTCTAGAGTCTGGATCTGGAGTGTGGATCTTCCTGCAGGGTGCTTCGCCAGTGGATCAGTTGATGAGTGAAAGAGTGTGTTGCCTGTCCTCAGCAGTCCCTATTTATCCATTTTCCAAAGTGGGTGGGGAGGCTGATTGTCTATGCCCAACCCTCTAAGGATCTGATAGGTCAGACTCTTCCCTGTCCCCTGATTTGAGAAAGGAACAGTGTGTCATGAGGTGTCATCATGTGTCCGAGTGATGCTGCCATTTACAATCTAGGGAAGAACCTCCCCTTTGCTTTTACCCAGAAAATCTATTTTTCCCAAAAAAACATATTTGCAATATGCACAACTTGTTAATAATACAAATAGACATCACAGATTGCCTAAGGTACGTTTCTGTCAAAATCTTATCTTCCTACGAGTTTTGGTTCATAAATGACAATTATTTGCGCTTTTGGTTGATTACACATTTTCGGATCTGTACGATTTTTTATACATACATGCACATACCCTCTGGGTATGTTTAGTCCATTTTAGTCCAGTTTCAATCCACATTTTCAGTCTGGCAGTCAGAGAGTCACATGGCCTGTCTTCCTGCCAGGGCAGTTGTTGTCAGTCACACCCGAATTAGCATTTCCATTCAGTTCAAGGACTCCATTGTCTCTTTCCCAGAACAGCAGAGGAAGTCTCCTCCCCTTCTCATTAGCATCCCAATGCAATATCCTCTCCTTTTGGTGGGAAGGAACAGGGTGGGGTGTTCTCAGGGGAAGAAAGCCTCTTTGAAGTTTAGCTGAATCAGGTTACTTTATAGTCCATTGTGCAAAATTACAGTTACAAATTTAAAATAAGCAAACATATCTTCAATTCCATTCTTTTTCAACAGGAAATGCAATGTGTGGCACCCTATATTGCATTTGATGGAAATCCCTTCTTTGGCATATTTAGCTTTTGAGACACAGTTTCTCCTGTCAGATTTAGAAATCGCCAGCATCTGACAGAGGCGAGTAACGGTATTACACCAATTTTTGACAGATTTCTTCCCATCAACCATCTTCAAAGGTGGACTTTGTTCATATAACATATACTTCTGCTGACATTATATTTATGTGGATTCTTGAAGTAGAATGATGTTCAACACCCAACAGGAGGTTGGATCATTTGGGTGGTTTGTGAGCCATGATTTTTTTGCGAATTTGACAACCAAGAAAAAACAGATTTTCACACGGCTCTGTGTTTCTTTTGCAATCAGCCTTGCTTTGTGGGCAGCCAAGTGATGGGTTTTGGCAGTGGTCTCCTGTGTTACCACTGACATAGGCAAAAGTGGATGGCGGACTATTTTTCAGATTTTTACTGCGCATTTCTGGGTGATTTTTAGCGAGCAGCATGCTTTCCAGCAGACATTTCTGATGTTTCTGCTGCCAGCAATGCACAGTAATGTTGCAGGGCCTGGACTAGTGGGGGAAAACATCTCACACGTGGTTTAATGACATATGCCGAGGCTAATTATAAACATTACTCTTAATATTTATTGTGTGGTTGCAGCAGAGTGATTAAAAACGAATGTTTTTGTTTTTTGATTTGTATAACTTTCTTAATTAAGCCAGCAATGCTGTCATGACATGTTTAGTCAATCAGCAATACTACAGTACACAAACAACAACCTTACAAGCAGTTCTTTGATAATAGTTACATTCTGGTCAAGCAGATGGCGGTTCTAAATATAATTATGCATATTAACGGTGTTTGTTGCAACCAACCTGCAACTTATCTATTTACTCAGAGAGTTCTGTACATGTTGCTCCAAGTTAGCTTGTGTAGCTAAGTATTGCCTTGCACTGAATGTTTGATCTTTAGGTCTGGGAGTTGGGTGAGCCAATTCAAGATCCGCTTCTTCATGGTTGCATGCATGGACCAGTTCTTTCCCCCATTGGCATGTCTTATTGTTAGAGAGAATTCTCCAAAATGGCTAATTTCCCTTAGCTACTGAGTCCGTCAGCAGCTTTGTTGGATTTCTAGGATTCTTTTTTTCAACTGGTAAGAGTGTGAGCCTTTTTTCCCACTCTTACATGTGTTTTGTTGTCTGTGTTTAACTTTTTCTTGTGTTCAGAGACTGTAGAGCCTCACCTACTCCACAGGCATCATCTTTTTGCTGTGTGTTACACAGCACCCTCAGTGCAGTGACACAGGGTTGTCTTTTAGACTTCCAAACTCAGACTCAATTTTCTGGGACTGACTACTGTCTCCCAGAACATGTAAAGTTACCATTAACTTTAATAGTCTCTTTAAAACCACAGACCCAATGCAAACTATCTTAGATAGAGTACTGGAAAGGGTTAATACTTACCCTTTTTCGTCTGTTTCTCTTGGAGCATTGTTTCGCTCCCTTGTAAGCAAGACTTGGCTGGTGGCAGTGGTAACTACCCTATTTTTCCTACCACGGTTTTCTTAAATAACATTGGTATTGTTCTAGGGTATCTTGGTAGCCTCGAACTTAAATCCGCTGGACCATATTTGTTTTAATTTGGGTCCGGCTGGGTTTATTCGCCATTTTTTTTTTAAAATGACTTTATCGTGTTTTTCTCTGCGCGCCAAACCAGATTTGGTTCCTTTGTTCACCATCCTTCGCAGGCTTCTCCACAGTAGCTCTCCTTAGACGCCTGAAAGTCTGGGTAGGCAGGGTGCGAGGGAGGGGTTTGAGGATCTCTGCCATGGGTTCCCTTGGTAACCCAAGTCACACTCCTGTTTGATTGGCTAGGTGAATGTCCCGGCGGGACAGCCGCCCTGCTGTGTGATTGACAGCAGGCTGTGTGAATGGGGGAAACTGCATAAAAAGCAGGTCTCTGGGTCTGGAAGAGCAGGGTTACCACTGGAATGAAAGAACCAAAGAGGAGCTGACAGAAGAGGATCCCTACCATGACTGAACCACCCGGTGAAGACCTGCTGCAGGTCCAAATCTTCAAACTCCAATGACAGAGAAGATCCTCCAGGAATCTTCTTCCCCTGAGCTGGTGGGGCCAAACAGTTTGCCCAAACTGCAAGCCAGGACTCCCTCCTCTGGTTGAATTCGCTGTACAGAGCTACAGTGGGCCAGATAGTCAGGAAGGTTGGACCCTGCTTGGGTTTTAAGGAGCACACCTTTTATTTGTTGTTTTGCCCTGCTGCTGGTTTCTTCCCTGGGTAGTGCAGGACCCTCCAGTCTTCCTACTTTGTGTAAGTCCGACATTCGCTACATGAACCGTGAGCCTGCAGGAACTACCAGGAACATCCGCCTCAGCTACAGCTTCTTCTTCATTTAAAGGTACTGTGCAAATCCGGTTGTTCGTTTCGTTCAACCGTGGTGAAAGTGTGTGACATCTTTCTCCAATCCGAGGGCTTGTCCTTCTCTACTCTTTAAACTAACTTTTCTGCCAACCAACTTCGTCCGGAACTCTTGGCAAAGACTTAACCGCAAACTACTCTGAGCTGTGTGATCTTGAGCAAAAGACTTTTGTCTTATTGACTTTGGCCCTAAGCCTTTTTGATTTGATTCCATCACTGTAGTTCCTCTTTCTAGGTTGCCCTGCTTACTTACCTGTTAGTGCTGTTCAATTTCTGCCTAACTTTGTCTTTCCCTCCCTTTTAAATTTCTGGAGTGCCATTTTGCTTCCACTTCATTTGTGAGCTTAACTTTGTCTGGAGTGGTGTGGTGTATTAAGAGTGTGCTTTTTGAACGGCTTTACTTTACTGATGTGTAAATAAATGTATATTATTTTACTCAGAAACCTTGAGTCAGTGTTTGTTGGAATCATAGTCATTGCTGTCCTTTGTGTAACTATCTCATACTGCTCACTTGCTCTTGAGATATGTCTGGCTGCTCAGCCATTGCTACCACTTTACTGTGTAGTACAGGCTTGTACCAAAGGTGAATTTGTACTGTCACTTGTAGTTTTAATTGTGTGTGGTGTTCCCAAAGGGTACTGCATATAATTCTGCCTAACACTTATCCAACCTTTTTACTGCAATCCATTTGCGGGCTAATAGTAGAGCTAGATCATGGAGTCTCCCTACTGTTTTATTAGCAGGAGGTGGAAGGCCAAGCACACAAATCAGAGCGCCAGCTATCAACTCTATTTGTGCAATAGCAGTTACTGCATTTGTCACTGAAACCCAGACTTGCTATCGGCTGGCAAAGCCAAGTCAGGTGTATAAAGTCTGCCTCTTGCTGTTGACATTTGGGACAGCACTCAGTACTGTCAGATCGAACTTGCACACTTTAAGGGGTGGGTGATAATGAAATAAAGGTACACCTTGGACCATTGTTCCTGACACATGTTGTTGCCCATTGCTAGCTTCCACTGTCTCTTGGGTGCATTGTCCTCCACACATAAGGCGGCTATTACCACTTTGTATAGCGACAAGATGTCCCGGTAAGTGTTTTTAGCATTAGTCAAGTACTGTATGAGGGGGCTAATCTGTGGATCATTGGGCATTGTCTGGCATTTCGCAAGCATCCCCCCATTAAGATGGTTATATAGCAGTACATGTGTTAACGTTTGGTGCAAGTGTTCACGAAACTCTTCTACTGTAAGAAAACGGCCCCCTATGAATAAATCCTCTAGTTTAACTATGCCCCATTTGTCTAGTTCGCGCATAGTCCCTATATCTGATGTGAACGACAGACCGCTGATGCCGGTGAGGAATATCGATGGTGAGCAGGGGGTTATGTAGGCTAATTTGGCATGCAGCCCCTGAGATGCCCAGCGGGCAGTCTTTGGGGTATTCTTGACAACACGCCTGCTCTGTTTTGTAGCCAATGTCTTTGATAGTAGTATGGGCGGGTAATCATTTGTTCTAATCGAATAGATTGCGGGGAAGGGGGCGGGATATATCCGTATAGAGTATGGTGGAATAAGTATGCCGTTGCATACATTTCTAAATCAGGAACATTCAGGTCTCCTTTCTGATACAGGAGGATTCGTGTTTGCCATTTAATACAAGCAGTTTTCCCACCCCAGATCAGGCTGATTAATAAGGAATTCAGTTTGGTGAATAATTGTCTGCTTACCCGTAAGGGAATGTTCATAAAGAGATAGAGACATTTTGGCAGCAATATTATCTTGATCAATGCTATTCTAGCTATAAACGATACAGGCAGCATGCTACATCTTTTGATTTTAGTATGGGCTCATAATGGAGCCCAGTGGCATCGCTATGGGAGGGCTGGGGGGCTATAGCCCGGGGTCTTTTGGTTGTAGTCCCAGATAGAAGCTCAGGGGCTACAACCAAAAGACTAGCTTGCCCCGAGTCCTGACAATTCCGACATTAGCATAGCCCCAGATCTTTTCCAGTCCTAGCAATACCACTGATTGAGCACAATAATTTAGTGGAATTAGTCAAATCAATGCCCAAGTATCTAACCTGGTCTCTGAAATTCTCAGACTAGTGTAGTGGCCTCTGTAAGGGGAACGAGCTCTGACTTATTCCAGTTTATCTGTAGCCCCGAGTATTGCTGATAGTTCCAGACCTCGTCAACAAATGGATGCAGGTGTCTTTCGAGATGTTTTGCAAGTAAGAGCAGGTCATATGCGTATGGGGATAATAGTACAGTCTGGACAAAAAAATGTAACCCGCATTCTGCATGATGTTCACAAACAATTGATGCCACTGACGCAATGGAAAGGGCTAATAAAATGGGAAAGAGGTTATCCCTGTCGAGTTCTTCTAAATAGTGGGGATTTTTGCTGAGGTGATCCCCTTGGTATAATTCCATGCTGTGGGTACGTAGTATAGTAAGGACACCAATGAGATGAAGAATGTGCCCACTCCCGTCCGGCTTAGTAGCGCTAATAAAAACCTTAATTCTAGAGAATCGAACACCTTCTCGGCATCTACGAAGGCAGCTAGTGCAGGTAATTTATGGTTCATAAGCAATATTATACTGAATGGTTTCCATTGGTTGTGGGTGGTAGCGCGCCCTTGCATGAATCCCGACTGATTGTCTATGAACATTTCAGGGAGGAGGGGAAGCAATCTCCTCACAATTAACTTAGCTAACATTTTGTTGTGCAAGTTTATCACTGAAAGTGGTTTGTTTGACCTATAATCACTCAGGTCTTTGTTAGGTATAGGGAGGACTATGATTCTAGCTTCATTTGTAGAGGGAGGGACACATGATCCAAAGCATCATTATCAACTACTAGCAATTTATGAGCCAGAATGCTTCCATATTCTTTGTAGAATTCACTGGGGACGCCATAAGGGCCTGCTGCTTTTCCTGATTGCAGATCCATAATAGCATCTACAATATACTCTTGGGAAATTGTAGTACAAAGCAGAGCACGTTGTTCCTCACTTAGCCAAATTAGTTTTGCTTGATCAAGATAGGTACATATTTCAGCATCCTGGTTATCAATTTTAGACGAGTATAGAGATAAGTAATAGTTTAGGAAATATTATTGATTTCTGAATGGTCGATCACCAGCTGTGCCTCAATGGCTTGGATATAGTCAATTTCCTCCAAGCCTTTATCCTGTCTAATTTTCAATGCCAGTAATCTGCCACTTCCATCTTATTCGTCAATAACTTGCAAGATCACATCTTTGCATCTTGGTCAGCCAGCTGTCAGAATTCTGTTTGAAGGGTGTGTATTTCTTTTAATATGGTTGTTGTAGAGGCATTCGCATGTTCCGAGTTGAGAGTTGAGATGCTTAAGCTTGGTTTCACATTCCAGCAATTCCTTGCCCACTAACTTTAGGATTCCAAATTCCTTTGAGGCGCATAACCTCCTTATGCATACTTTAAATGCTTCCCACACTACTATCCGATGTGGAGTTAATGTTGAAGAAATTAACTATTTCCTCCCTTATTTCCGCTTTCAACACTAAATCCGACAGAGTCTGGCTTGAATCTCCATGTTGCAGTCCATGGGCTTCTTTGAGAGGCTTCGATTTCCACTAGGATATGGGAATGATCTGATATATTTCGGGCTCAGAATTTCACACCTAGTCAACTTCCTAGTTATTTCCATTGAAGCCAGCCAGAAAAAGAATCTAAAATAAGAGTCATGGACCATAGAGCAGTAAGTATACTTCTCGGTAGGCCATGGAACCTATGCCACAGGTCTGTCAATCCCACCGTAGGTAGTGCTTCATGTATACATATTCAGGCATTGGGGTGGCATATACCTCTTGGGGAGAGTGTACAGGGTTGTGCAGTGTAGTATTTAAATCTCCTCCTATAATATCATAACCCACCAAATTAGCACATTTAGTGAATATAGTGGTGAGGAATTCATTCAGGGTTGTCAATGTTGGGACATAAACAGTCACAAAGTAGGTGCTCCACATATCAAACAAGACTGCGGGAGCCCTTTAATGAGAACGAACATGGCTCAACTACCCTGTTCTGTGGAATTTCTTCCACTCATGAGGGTATACAACCACGTCTTAGCCCACTGCACCCTTCACAAAGGTGAAATTCAATTTGCATATCAGTCTGGTCCCACCCGCAAGGGCAGTCCAGCACCTAGGCAATTCTCCTATGACCAAGAGTACCATCAGCAACCTCAGACACGTGTTTTGGCCTTGTTGGGCTTTGTCAATGAGCTGGGGCTGAGCCTCTTTAAGGCACAGTGAGCAAGGGGTCCACGGCCGGATTACCCTTGGTTACTTAGGGGGAATCCCCAAGCTTTACAAATTAAACAAGTGTGGGAACCCCTTTACTGAGAACGAACATGGGTCAAATACCCTTTTTCAGGAGAATGTACCAAACATTAGATTTTCAGTAATCAGATCTTACAACATTGGTCTTCCATATAGTCAGTGCTCCAATGGTCTTGCGGACAAACTTCATCTGGATAGTTGCGCCCTGCCAATACACAGATAAGAAGAAAGATTTTTTCTGCCTTTCATAGAGGAGAATGAGGCTGCATGGCTAGAAATCCCCTAGTCGTAGTGATTCAAGTCTGTCCCGCTCATTCATTTCTGACCTTCCTGTTGTCAGAGTCAAGAAAGGTAATCCATCCCCTTTCATAGGAGTGTTTATTCAAGTGGATATGTGCACCTTAATATCCAGACCCCTAGTACTCTTCATTATGAAGTGGTCCCTGAAATTATACCTTTGGAAACCCGCAGATACAAATATATCAGTAACCTGCCAATAGGGAACCCTTCAAAACTTTGCAAAAGTGGCAAATGATTAAGACATGCCATGGATTAATTTACAGTAGAGGAAATGTGCAGAAAAAGTCTCACAAAGATAGCAGACTTGTTCTGACGTTTATTGCTTTTTTTGTCTATGTTGGTGCAATTTCTGAAATTTAAGATGGGTAATACAGTGCAACCATGTCATAGGGCCTCATTAGACAGTAGGCGGTAAGGGATTACTGGCACCGGTAAGGGCACCGGTGCCGGTAATCCCTTACTGCCCTACTACGAGGTCCCTTAGCGGGTCCCTTCCTTAACGCCAGGTCTGACCTGGTGTTAAGGACGGGACCCTCTAAGGGACTTCGGAGCTAATAACGGTACCGCAAATTGTGGTACCGTTATTAGCTACTTCCCCCTTCCCATTGAGCCCTATGGGAATGGTTCCCAGAATGGGGACTTACCTGCTCCTCCAAGGTCGGAATGACCCAGTAAGTCCCTATTCCGGGAACACGGACCTATAATGCGGTAAGGGGGTAGCCATGGTGCTAATAGCGCCATGGCTACCGCCTATTGTGCAACAAGGCCCAAAACATTTTTAATGAACACATTTACTGGGGTGTATTTCGCTGCTTGTCAAACTCCTCATATGCATGCTCCAGCTTCTGTCACCTACACTTTCCTTTTTGTTTCATGTGGCACATCTAGCATTGAAAAAGAAATTACAAGATATGGTTATTTGTCAAAACCTGTGATTGCCACCTGGTTGTTAGATTTGCGAGCTTGTGTGCCTTCCAGAGTGGCCACACTGGCAATATTAGTCCCTCTCTAGAACGGACACTGTTTCTTGAGGACTTCAGGGCCACTGCTGTATTCACACTACCATGAAAGTGTTACAATAGGATCATGGAATCGCCAAGGCAATCCACCCTCCCTTAATTCTGAAGAACTTAAATTAGAGTATATTTCTTTCCCTTTAGACCCTCAGAAAGTGTGGGATCCACACTCTAACTCTAACTAGAAGCACACACTCTATGCTATTTATTATTATTAGGGTATTTATTGAGTGAGGACCTAGCTTTGGGAAGCAACAGAGTGCTTTATAATCATAGGGGAAGCACATGGCAAGCGATGCAAAATGCAAGGAATTAATGCAAGGGTGCGGGGATCTCACAAAAAGGGAAGAGACGGGCTGGCAATTTAGCAGCAAGGGATCTGCAAACAACCAGGTGAGGAAACATTGGGACGGGGGGGCGGAGCAACCAGTCTCGGGCTAGGTGGGAAGTGGAGGGTGTGCCGACCCAGGTGTTAAGAAGGATTGTCTATTGCGAATTCTATGGCCTGGATGAGTCAGGATGGATATGGTCTGCCTGGGAGGTGTGTGTGAGAGAAAGGGAAAACGTTTACTATAAATGAGCACCCCTGGAATAGAAATAAAATATGTTGTTGTCTTTTAATTGGCTAAAAGCCGACTACAGTCTACATTCTTCCAAATGTTTAACACACTGCAGACTTCAATTATTATATTTTCTTCACCCCTTTTCTTACATTTTCCTGTCCAATTTGATAGTTCGTTCTCCATTATTCCCTTCTCCTCATACCTTCACATGCCATCTACTCAGCAACAACACTTCCTGTTAAACAATCAGATCAATAGGGGTCGTTGTGTATGTCTACTTACAAAAAGAGCAGTATTTTATCTTTTTCCTTTCCTAAGGAAGTGTTCAGGTTAGCATATCTTTATGTAATATTTTCATTTTACTCCAGCTCTGTCAGGGGGTCTTGCAGAAATTGTAAGATATATTTTGATTAAAATGCCAACATTTTGGTTGCTCATTACCTTGGCACCCAAATCTGATGCCCCCTAATATGCAGTGCTACACACAATTCTGTGCAAGAAACAGGCGATTTGCTGAAAACACGAAGTCAGAGGAATTGAAGGTGGTCTCTAGACTTTATGGTGGTCTCTAGAAGTTCACCACACATTTACACAATAACAGGCATATTGTCCACAGAAAATAAATTAACCTGCCTGCACAAACCTCATTATTTCTCACACAATGCATTCATTTCCATGAACAATTTGTATATTTCTTAAGTTCTGAATAACACTAGGCATTCTTGTTGTACTTCTATCACTTGTTGGTCAGTGTAGCAAAATCTTCGACTTCACAAACATGTCTCCAAATTATACATTTAGAAAGGGAATCAAATAATATTATGATCCCCAATAACACCAGAAATGAACAGAACCTGAGAACTGTTGCAGGTTTCACATTTCCCATGGATAACCTGTGCTGTGGGCTACTCACATGTATGTGCAGTTTGAAGCAGGCTTACATAACTTGCATTATAATTCTGCACATTTTAGTTTAGGGAAGCTGTGTTATCGATTCAGATTGCACCAAATTCACTTCCCCAACCAATCTTGAAGACTGGTCTTAGAATGTAATAACATAGGTTTAGGTGCCCCTTCTCCCTCACCTCACTAATAGAGTCCCTTTGTGCAGTTTTAAGAATGAAGGATATGTTGGATTTACATTCCTATCTTTTTTATGGGAGTAGAAATGGCTAAATTGAAGACACCCCCTTTTCTGTCCCTTTTTTAAATAGCTTTGGCCTGCACAGCACAGACTTTATCAAGAAAATTTCTCATTAGGTTTTAGTGTGTATGGCTACATTTGTCAGCCCAATCTTAACTGTTTGTTTGAAAAGACTTTGAATATCATTTAATGAATTTATGAGCTCTTTTTAAAGAGCAGCACAC
This sequence comes from Ambystoma mexicanum, assembly GCF_040938575.1. Classification (NCBI taxonomy): domain Eukaryota; kingdom Metazoa; phylum Chordata; class Amphibia; order Caudata; family Ambystomatidae; genus Ambystoma; species Ambystoma mexicanum. The sequence continues at coordinate 870,295,617 of NC_090935.1, forward strand.
CAATTGAACAGATGTGCTATCCATACGATTGAGCACACAACTCAGAAAGGTATTTAAGTTGGATTGAATTGACATCAGTTATTTTTCCATGCACTGAGATTCCACTGTTTATTTCTTATTTAAATCAATATATTTTATAAAAGCTCCCCAAACCAGTCGTTTCCAGGACTTAGCAGGAAAATATATATAGAGAGAATATATAATTTATTTTGGGGAAAGGTCTTACTTTTGATTAGTCTTTAGAAGCATAGAGCCAGGAGAAACACTCATGTGTTCCCAGTGAAGTCTTAGTCGTCAACGGTTTTTCTACTGCAGGTTCCCTGATGGACCCGGAATCATCCTCTGGAAACAGAACCTTCCTTTCTGCAGCCATTAAGTTGGTTTCACTCTTTAATCCACCCAACAGAAACAGCTGGTGTTATTTCCAGCAGCTATTCCCAGTGTCAGGATACTCTCCTCTGTGCCAAAATTCCCATTTTATGTTATAATTATATCACACTATGTGATTGGACTGATTCTTCCATTGTCTAACCCAAAAGTCAGACAGTCCCATTAAATACACCCCCCACGAACTTCGTTGAATGTTCATATCTCTATATTTGTGATCAGTAAAGATGGGGGGCAAAAAATACTCCTAATACGTCCTACAGTTATTTCTTTCTTCTTCTTCAATTCATGACTGCAGTATGGTAATTCAATTAATCCAAGATGATTAGAATGTGTGATGTTTCATGCTGTTAGAATTGTGTGCTATGCAGTGTTGCAGACACACAATTGGATATGCAACATAGCTATTTTGCATATTTTTTTGATTTACGAGTTGTTGGCTTAAAAGGTCAGGTCTAACAAGGCGACACATTTTTTGATGCACTTCTGTTATTTGTGTTCTTGAAAAGTGTTTTCTCTCTGGGCGTCACATGTGACTGGGTTTGTGGTTCAACAAAAGCCCAAAAAACCATGGCTAAAGGTAAGTTTAAGAAAAAAGACCCAGAAAAAAGACAGCGCCAAAGATTTGGTTGTAGAGCTAACAATGCTTTTTTATTATAACAAAAATTGCCCTCCTTGATGACACATATTTCAGCTTTTCTTAAATCCTTTTTCAAATCAGGGCCTCTTAACTGATTAATCAATGTAATCTGTTGCCAAACATATTTCAAACAAAACAGTACAAAATCATAGTGTAGCCACTGTTGCATATATAGTAGAACATCATCAAATTAGAGCATTTGAATCAACAATAATTCAAAATTAGAAATAAACATAAAAATTAAAAAAATACCATAAGAGTGTAAATCAAAATGAAATAGAAAAGAAACAAATCCAGATACAAATGGGGTTGGTGATGGGGAGGATACATAGGGAAAGAGAGAGAGAGGGAGAGAAAATGTAGATTTGGTATAACTTGTTTTGTATTTATATTAGCAAAATTGGTACAAATGTCTTTTTTCAAAAAAAGAGGGGAAATCAAGGGGTTAAATTTTACCTTAAAGTCTTGTATGCCCTTAAATCTTAATTTGTTTCCGCTCGGTAGTGTCTGGGTTCAATCCCTTCAAAATATAATATTCAACACTTTAGTTTGCATTTTCATTAGATTCCGCTATGGCTTTGCACACTTCAACGTTAATTCATATTCCTTCAATGTGATTAATTGCCTTTGGTTTACCCAAATGTGCGTTCGTCTGCTAGTTCATATTTTTTGCCCAAAGATGAGTTATTGTATTAATTATTTACACATCATTATTGCTGCGATGTTGCGCTAAGGCGCAAGGGCACTGTGTACCTTATAGTTCAAGCTTACACTCCTTTTAGGTTCATTGATTCCTGCCGCATTCCCCTTATTGGTTGCGCAGTGAAATTAGTCCTGGAAAGTATGCTGTGTAAAGAATTCAGACACTCAGGGAATGTCCCCTCGAGGAATGGAAAAAGCAGTGGATGGGTATCCCCTACTTCGCTGACTTTGAGGAAGCAAAATCGTAGTAAACAAGAGTCAAGTCAGCGGAAACCAAAATATTAATCTACTTCAAGGACATCGTCCTACCGCTAAAGAGATAGAAACAGCACTGATAGTCATAAGTCAGATCACCATACGTCAATCAACACATGATAAAAGATAACATGTTTATTACATTTCTTATAAATTTATTTCAAAAAGTTTAAAAAGGGATTAAATAGTCTACAATACTTGTGCAATACACGAAATTGTATCGTACAATTAAAGAAATAAAGAAATAAAGTGCATACTGCGGTAAAGTGCTAGTGCCAATTGTGAATCTCGAGGTGATATCAACGGGAAATAAATCGATCGTAATAAATCCTGATGATAAACACAAGGATGACTCGAGGGTATCCCTAGATGAGTGAAGGGGATCACTCGACCGGGGAAACCCACAGTGACCCAGAAATAATTGGAATGTGTAAATAGCAAATGTCTATTAATGACACATTCCACACAATGCAAAGAGTCAAAATCGAATCGATTATAATAATCAGCAAACAAGAGGACCAATAGCTAGAAAAAACTCAATACCAGAGTAAAAACACCTCTAAAACATATACACATAGTAATACAAGTTAGGGATGCTATGTGTCAACTACTACAATGTCATGCAAAAGGTGGTTAATAATAAAGAAAGCATGGCATTATTAAAAGTTTGTAGTTTCGATGGAAGAAATACATCTTGCGGAACAAAGCAGATGAAATCCATTTTCATCAGGACAAAGCATTCCCATAAATTGGATCTTTTCAGGGTCATTCATCATCATCTTAATGAACGTACTCAGATTAAGGTGAAAACATTCACATATGTAATAGGACACGACGAGAAGTTGGTCCCTGTAGAAGAAAATATATGTTAGAGAAAGAAAACAATACCGTAAAGAACAAAGGTTAAAATAGTTAAAAATATGGTGATCGAAAAAATAAACAGACAGGGCTGTAACCATAGACCGTAGGTTAAGACATGTCGAGTGATATGAGGGGAGAAAAAGTAATTACCATAATCTGTACCCAGGAGGGGGCTGGTCCCAAAAGCCTGTCAATAAATCCAGGAAATAACGGCTCAGCCACACCAAAGGAAGATCTCACGAAAAATCAGATCTGTAAGGCAAGGTGTCAAAACAAAACTTAAGTAGTGGATTGACATATATCTAAATGGTCAAAACATGATTCCAGAGTTAACAAAAAATCCAATACTCTAAGAAGAGTCAATTTAACCAAAGAACAAACAATTAGAGTTAAGGATGAACCTGTGCGTACACATGAATATTAAAGGCTATAGACAAAAGTAAATAAGTAAATGAATGAATAGTAAATAAACAAATTAAACGCTCCTGCTTCGGTGAGTCAAGGAAGGAAAAAAGTTGTTTAAAATGAAATCCCAATGGATAGGAGAGCACACAACTCACCTCTGAATATGGCCAATCATACACATGATGGCGATTAACGCTTAAATATATAGCGTTCAATAGCTTACAATGACAGAAGTCTCTGTCAGGAGTAGGACTGCAATAGAGGTTCTAATTAAGTGAATCCGTGTCGAATAGATGGACAACATATCTGGAGTTCCCAAACATCTGCAGTACGACCTAATGCACACAAATAGATGGGACAAACAACAGCCCATAATGTATACACATGCAATGAATGATGCAAGTGTAACCAGACGATTCTAGCAAGGAAACGGCATACAGATAATGAATTAAAAAATAATAAAGAAAACTATGTCAGAGCCGCTGGCACGCCAGATGCTGTAAATGGGCACATCAGTATAAAGTTAACGATAATGTGATGCACATGCGAACTAAACGCATGCATTAAGTACAGGCTAATAGTGGCCAGGGATCATGGTCCCAAAGCGACTAAACGAAACCCGATGGTGGACAGCATAAATCCCAGGGTCGAGAAACTCCATTTGTGCCAAAATGCGCGACGGACAAAGGATAGAGGAATGGAAGTGTGCGATTGAAAGCGAAACGACCTAGACAACAGGTAAGATACTATCTGCAAAGTATAGTCCCATTTACAGCGTAGCCTAGATTCAACATCTATCACGTAGGGTCTGAATTCTTTACACAGCATACTTTCCCTATGTATCCTCCCCATCACCAACCCTGTTTGTATCTGATTTGTTTCTTTTCTATTTCATTTTGATTTACACTCTTATGGTGTTTTTTACTTTTTATGTTTATTTCTAATTTTTAATCATTGTTGCTACACATGCTCTAATTTGATGATTTTCTACTATAAATGCAACAATGGCTACACTATGATGTTGTACTGTTTTGTTTGAAATATGGTTGGCAACAGATTACATTGATTAATCAGTTAAGAGGCCCTGATTTGAAAAAGGCTTTAAGAAAAGCCGAAACACGTGTCATCAAGGAGGGCGATTTTTGTTATTTCGCATATTGCTTCATAAAGGTAGGACTTTTTCTCATTTTAATTATTGCCAATTGTAGACAATGTGAATGGGGTGTCATAACTTAGAGGAGAATGTTAGCTTTGCAACACACTCTTAAGTTTTTCTCTACGTCATATGGCTACAGAGTTATGAACATTATTAGTATCTCTATATAGTTTCTCTATATAATTAGTTATATTTGAATCATGCCCTGCATTTGAACTGTGGACTAAGGTCTTGTGCTTTGACACATGACTCATATAAATAAATCTATCTAATGGGTTCAGTGAGCGACTGATTTGAAATAGGATGACAGGTCTTTTTGTTCTCATGAATTAGCTCCCAATTGGCCAGTTTTATTGTCAGCCAGAGCTTAACAGTTTCACTTTTAATGGGTGCCTTTGAGGGTGAGATGCAAATACAACTATCTGTTTCCTCCCAATGCTAATCTTTTCAAATACCACAAATATTTTTTTTATGGTATGTTATAGTATTTTTTGAGCAGTCTCCCCTGAGAGACTCAAAGCTCGGAGAGCTAGCTGGCTCTGAGTTGAACCCCAGTTTAAAATGAAGTAAGCACAATATCAGGCTGAATCAAACAATAATATTCAAACCACACAAAAGAATGACTGTCTTTCTAAATATTGTATATTGTAGGATATTATTTAAGTCCACTATATCATTATAAGCTTCATAAAATATTCTGATCGGTGTTGGAGAAATAAAACATTAAATTACAAGAATCTGAATTGATTATGATTAATTTCCTTCAGTTCATTAACAGTAGGAAATCCATGAGCATGCCATTTGGATCACACTTGACAACATCCTACGAGTGGACTTTTATCATTTATAAAAATCTCTAATGCAGTCCATGTTCTCCAGTTAACAGGCTTATATTTTATGCAGATTCAAGCTCCTGCGAACTTTTAGAAATGAATTTCCATTTTAAACTGCTGAATTCTGCATCTTCTGTTTTCACTTGACATTGGTAAATGCACAGTCTTTGGGTGCTATGCACTTAAAGTCCAAATGTAGTGAGTGCTATCTCTCAGTCGCAAAGGTGATTATCTGCATTCAGCAGGTGCACACTTATTTTGTTATGAGTAAAAGGTGGAAATCATAACTAAAATGAGGCATTTTTACAGCACCTCTCCTGCTTAAACTTGAAACAGCCTCAATTAGTCTCTTTGAATCTCCCTACACTAAGCCAGAAGCCTAACCCCTAAAGGAGCAGCAGACTTCACAATTATCCAACATCAGTTTACTTTAGGGAAATAGTATTTGTTTTACATTTACATTGATAACATTGTGCCAGGTGATAAATTAGCCCGCTCGCCTCATGCTTTCTATGACAGGCACCAGTCTGGAATTCTGTCAGCCTTCATTCCACAAGGCCAAACATACTTAGGCAATTCATTAAAATGATGCCTTGCTAATCACCACTGGTATGTGTACATTTTGAGTCCTGATGCACAACAACTAATTTTGGGATATAACATGGGTGATCCCACCATAGCTCTTTCACCAGACCTTGCAGTAGCCAAGTGGCACAATCTGACTCCTGAAACTGCTTCTGAAAACGTAACTATAGATGAAGAGGCATTAAAATGTCAGGTCCCCTTTTCAACCAAGAAAAAAATGCTCACCTACACTGTTGAGTAAAATCATGAAGAGGATGACTTGATATAATATCAAATGCTGGCATCTCACCCCTTTCAGTGTACAGTGATGTACCGTGAACACAGCGTGATCACTGCAGCTCATCTGTGGTTGGTGAAAGCCTAGGAACATGTTCTTATAAACAGTAATCTTCTGAGGTGTCTGCTGCTGACCTAAAGATTATTACTCTACTAGCTGCATATGTCCAAGGATCTCCACCACCAATGTCCCCAAAAAATCTCTGTAATGCAGAAGTGGGAACAGGTACATTCAAGTGATTATAGATTATGCCACCTGATTTCCTGATGACTTTGTTTTACAGTCCAATACCCCACAAAACATCCATAAATATCTCAGGATCTGCAATGTTTCTTTGAAAGATTTAGTTTAAGGCCCATTTGCTTGAATTCATCTTTATTTTACATATGTGAACAGAAGATAATGCAGGGGGAGACCCTCCAACCCCTTACCCTACATCCATCCACCTCAATAGCTAAACCTATGTTTTCTCACAGAGGCTTGATTTCACTATAAACCCAAGGGACGTGTAGTCTAACTTGCTCTTCATTTCCCATACTCGTCTTGCTCTGAGATTCTGATTCTAACTATTCCAACTCTCAGTTCACAATATTGGTGAATCATCAGGTTTATTTATCTGTTTATGTTTTTTTTCCCAGAGGCTGATTTAAGTATGCATTAGAGCCAGGTAGTAATTTTCTGTGTCCATGTGATACTTATCATGGAGTCTTTTGGTATCTATAAATAGATGTTCTCAGACTGAGTTCATCATATAACCTATTTTAGGTATTGCTGTCGTTCTGTGCATTTTATATTTAGATGTGTCCTGACGAAGGATTCTTTGTGGTCTGGAATGTATTGGCAACAATATTTGCTCTCCTATGTATACACTTTGTATAATTGCACGTGTGATTACACAGATTTGTCTTGTTCACATGAACAACTGAGAAGCTCAAGTATTTTGGCTTACTGTCTTAGTCTCCTCCTAGTGCCTTTTTGGCACCCAGATTGTGAGCACAAAGTATTGAAGCTTATCCGCTTCTTTCAGCAAGCTACAACATAATCCAACCTTGATAGCTAACTCCCAGATTTCACCAACTTCTCTGGCTGCCAAGTTGAAGAATGTGGAAGCTCCCTCTAAGATGCAACAGTCATCCCAGCAAGATCTAGACAAACACCTGGAGCATTATCTTGACATCTGCTAAGAAGCACCATGATGGATACAGGGATTTCATCATGTATCCAAACTACTGTCAAACTGATACACTCAAGACCCTATCAAATGTGTGAAGCCAGGAGAAAAGCCATAAAAGAGGAAATTGAGAAATTGTTAATGTTTGGGATTATAGAAAGGTATTCCACTGAATGTTCATCTCTGAGTGTATTGATCTCCAACCCTGACCACACTTACATATGGACTTGTATAAAATGAACACGTAAGAGTCCTTTGCACATCCAATGCTGAGGAACAACAAAATAATAGAGATTAGAGTCATCTACCATCATCCCTCCGTTAGATTTCGCAAATGCTCTTGACCCAGGCGACGAAGAAGAAAAAATGCCTTTTCTATTCATGAAGGCCTCTTTCTTGTTAATTATTCCATTTCTATGTACACAGCACTGAGGCAACCTATGAACGTTTTAAGGGCCAGCTGTTGAGAAAACACAATTCTGCCAGCTTTGTTATTGATGACATTGACATCCACAGCACATAATGGAATCAATGCCTACAAAATTCATGGATGCAAACCTTAAGGAGAACTGTGCACAGATAAACCTACTAAATGTAAATAAGTTCAATGCCCTGTGAAATAGCTATTTTTCATGGTGGTAATGGGGATGTGAAACTTCAGGCTAATAAGGTAGCAACATTAGAGTCAGCAGAGGTGTCCACCATGAAAAAAGAGTTGAGATGATTTCTATATTTACTGGGTTACTGCCGAAGATGTAACCCTTCATTTTCATGGAAGGCCAGACCACTCACTGATATCCTAACACCTCACACCCTTGCAACATCTCCTGTGAAGGGGCGGTGAGGGAGATTCAGTGAGCTAGTTTTAACTTCCTGAAAAAGGCTCTGTGCAATCCTCTGACAAGGAATGTGTCCTTTGGGTAGATGCCTTCAAAGTTGGGATAAGAGCTGTCTTGAATTTAATTGAACTTTTATATCATGCTTCATACCAAAGACCAGCATCTAAGTGCGGGACTGGGATTCAAACCTATGGTGCTCTGCATTGTCTTGCTTGCATCATGACAAATGTGTTGCCCCTGAGCTATCCTCCTGGGCCCACCCATTACAAAAGGGAAAATACTATATGCAAATCAGGCTTAATGCCACCCCACCACATTAAAATATTACAGCTAGATTGGCTGCACCTAATGCCAGTCTAGCCACATAATAACACTTATCATGCTTGCTTTATAATAGATGCCCAGGCAAATGTCATAACACAGTAAGAAATAGGTATACTGGCTGCACCAACTAGCAGTCCTTCTACGTAACACCACTTATCATGCTTGATTATCAAAGATGCCCAGTAAAAAATGTCATGCCACAGTAAGAAATAGCTGGACCTGCTGCATCAAAATGCCAGTCTAGCCAGGTAATAACACTTATGTATGGTCTAGAACTAAATCATCTTTCAGAAGATCTTGACTTCTCTTGTTTTGAAGCTATTCTTTGGGGAAAAGTGCTTTCCATACCCAACTGGATTAGAATGTTTATTATTCATTTCCAGTTGGGTATTCTTTCTTGGAAACGTCTCCTGATGTGTGAGCATTTCTTAAATTCACCTTCTAACTCTTTATTTGGAAAATTTTATGAACATTTTAATGGGAAAGCAAATAGGTATGTACAAAAATGTGAGAAACTTTTAACAGATAAAGGCATTTGCTTTGAAAACATAATAAGTGACTTAGAAGCATCTAAAAACAATCCTAAGGCTGAGAGTTTGGTGTGATATTTGCACGGCTAACATGAGATATAAGGTCTTCCTCATTTTAAAAGTATCACACAAAAGGCTAGAAGTGCAACCCTTTTGCCTCACAAAATTTCCTTCACCATATGTCAGAAATGCTCTCATGAGGTTTGGACTCACTTTCAAGACAAGGGAGAACATATGTCATTGCGAAAGATCCGATCCCTCAAACGCAGTTTCGTTTTTGTCTTACTCATTCTGAGAGCTTAAAACATCTTGTTATTCACTGTGAGGTTCGCAGAAATATTTCTATATGTATTTTTGGGGATTGGTACATGATTTGGCTAATGGTTTTAGCGAAACCTTGTGGGAACAGATCATCCAGGACAGGGACGTCAATTACTGGTCGCTTTTGCAATGCCTGCCTTTTAATTTGCGACCCTAGCTGTCCTCTTGCGACCCCGGGCCAATCAGAATTCTGCATGCTAGGCAAGCTGCAAGCATGAGCTTTTGCAGGCTCCATTTTCTTTTTCACTGGCCATGCAGCAGCACCTGTGTCAGTGAGCAGCCAGAGCTGAGCCGGCTGCAGCCCTGTGCCAATTTCAAAATGAGGTAAGTAGCGTGGTGGAAGAGAGGGTGAGGTGGTCTGTGACCGTCCACCGATGGTTCGACCCTGTCTGTCCATGGCACTGCTGGCCTGGCTACCGGATGCAGGCGGGCCATAAATCCAAGGGTTGACACCTGCACTGCAGCAGGGCCTGTTGCTGCGACGCGCACCAACCCTTGGCCCACATTATTGTTGGGCGGCTTGGGCCTGGCTTAGAAGGCAAGAACAAGCGTGTTTTGAGCACACAGCCACATTTGCGTGTGCAGCTGTGTGGCATTTGCGTGTGCAGCTGTGTGCTCGAAACACGATCAGCAGAATACTTTTGACAGGACATCGGGAACTGTTCCCACCAGTATCTCCAGAGCGAGCACAGGCGGAAGAGATAGCTGCTGCCCTTGCTGTGGCGCTGGCCCTTTAAGGGCGTGCACGCGACGGGGTGACGTTCACTCCGTCGCGTGCCCAGTATAAATATACAGGGCATTCCTGGTGGCCTCAGAGCCACCGGGGAGCCCGCACGAACTGCATCCAGTCTCCATGTCTGATATGTGGGGATGTGGGGAGCTCAAGGTCACGCAGTTTTAGCGACTGCCAACAGTGGCGACGAGCGATCGGATCCTCACCCGGGACAGGTGGTGATCTTTGCAAGGTGCGCAGAGGATCTGATGTTAGGCGCATTTTGCAAAATATGCCGCGGAGAGGGGAGTGAAACACGTGGTCGGCGGCCATCTTGTAAAACAAGCCCTGGGAGGTCACGGCTTCATAACGAAGTGCCGGTGAGCCATCCAAGCCTAATGTTTGCACAATCCAGTGGCAGATAGCCACCAGAAGCAGCACTTGTCATTTTTGTAGTGACTTATTTACAGTTTCACTGTTTTTCACTGAGTGTCTGGGTGTTGGCACCAAGGAAGGCCAGCTGGGTGTATACTTTGGGGCCCACCCTGCTCAATTTTTGGATCCTCCACACTGCCTGGCCATCTGATCTAGACATCGTGGAACTGCTTATGCCTGGCTGAACCTGAGGAACATTGGTAGCTGTGGGTTGCCAGTGGCTACATCCAGGTCCCATCTACTGCAGAGGAACACTATCTGGTGTGGTGGTGAGTTGCAGCCCCATTTCTTCTACATCCCTGGGGTGCCTGTGCGGTTGCCACCATGAGCCAAGTTGCGGCCGCTGCCCAACAGCCGGCCACTCCTGCAGCAGCCCAACAGCAGCCACCCATTTTGCCACCAAGACCTTTGCCCAAGCTACCTGGTGCCTTCCAGCCAATGCCTGAGTTTGATGTCTCGGGTACTCCATCCAGTCTGGGACAGGTGGAAAATGTGGATGGACAGATTGGAGATATACTTCAGGGCCACAATGGAGACTAGTGATGACAGTAAGTTGGCCACCCTCCTATACTGTGCAGGCCCTGCGATACATGATATATTGCTGTCCCTTCAACCAGTGGATGGGTCATATGCGGCAGCAAAGGATGCACTCCACAATCATTTTCTGCCTATGGCAAATGCAGATTATGAACGTTTTCTCATGGGGGCTGCGCACCAAAAGGACGATGAGACTCTTGGTGTCTTTTATAGGAGACTACGCAGGCTGGCAGTGCCATGTGCATGGAACGATCCAGGCACCATGATTCGTAACCAACTCATACAGGGGTGTGTGTCTGGCAAACTGCGTTGCCAGATCCTGCGAGAGCCAGTCATCACCCTTCCCCACATCCTAGAACTTGGGAGATGCCATGAAGTATCTGAACTGCGGGCAACCAGAATGGAGGCCGGAGTGCACCCCAGTAAGGTGGCGGGCAACATCTGCGCAGTCGGCAGAGGCCGAGGGTTGAGACGCTCGGCGGGTAGCCAAGGACCAAGAGGGCAAGCAGGGAACAGCTCATGGCTGAAATGCGGATTTGATCTCCCACACCCAGCAGAGTGCCCGGCCATAGGCAAAACGTGTGGCTGGTGTGGGGGAGCTGACCACTATGCCCGGATGTGTAGGGCCATGACTCCGACATTAGTTCCCAGGGGGCCTGTCTGGTCCAGTTTCTTCCACCCCCAGAGGTCGTCTAACATCGCCCAGGTGGACCAGGGTGATGAAGATGCCCCTCCTGAGGGTGATGAGGAAGAGGAGGATGAAGAAAACGTGTTCTTCGTATCCAGTGTGGGCGTCCTGAAGAATAACTCCAAGAGACAGTCCAGGTGTAACGTGATGGTGAATGGGGACTCAATACCAATGCTAGTGGACACTGGTGCATTAGTTAATGTGATGGCAAGGGGACACTATAACACATGCAATCTCCGCCAGCGCTGGTGGCGCCAAAGTCATGAATCTTCACCTTTGGAGGTGAACAGCAAATTCCCCTAGACAGTGTGTTTGTGGCAAGGGTCCAGTATGGCGATACATCAGTCCGAGCCAGGTTCTACGTCACACCGGTGAGCAACAACACCCTGCTGTTATGTGCTGCCGCACAGGCCTTTGGGATCGTGACATTTGCATATTCTGTATACCTGGACGACATACAGGTACTGCTGGGCAAGCACGCTTCTTTGTTTGAAGGCATAGGACAGATGGTGGGCGACCCTGTACGGCTACACATAGATGAGTCTATTCAACCAGTGGTGCTCGAACACCGGCGAGTGCCCTTCCACCCCAGGGACCTGGTGTACCAGGAATTGGACAACCTTGTCGGCCTAGGCATCATTGAAAAGGTGGAAGGCCTCACCCGTGAGTGTCTCCCACTGTAATTGCCCGCAAGCCCAAACAACCCAACGCGTTGAGGATCTGTGTGGATATGCTCATCCCCAACAAGGCCATAAAGAGGGAACGGCACTTAAACCCCACCATAGATGACATTATAACGGAACTGCAAGGGGCGAAATCGTTTTCCAAGCTGGATCTCACATGGTCCTGCACCCCGAGTCCCATTATATAACAACATTCACCAACATTCACCACACACTGGGGGCTGTACAGATATGAAAGACTGAGTTTTGGGGTCTCCTCGGCGGCTGAGGTGTTCCAAAACATCATCACAGGGGCATTGGCGGACCTGGAGGGAGTCCTCAACATCAGCGATGACATCCTGGTGTACGCAAAGTCAGAAGCCAAGAACCTGGCACGCCTGGCTAAGACATTTGAGTGCCTTCGCTCGCTGGGACTCACTTTGCACAGAGACAAATGCGAGTTTCTCAAAACCACAATTGAGTTTTTCAGATTTGTCTTTAAGGCAGATAGCGTGTCACCTGATCCCTGCAAGGTGAGAGACATAAAGGTGGCCAGACCATCCAGAGAATGTAGCTGATGTGAGGAGTTTTCTGGGCATGGTCACTTATTGTGGCCGCTTCATCCGGAACCTGGCGTCCCGCTCAGAGCTGTTGAGGACCCCGATGAAGAAAGACACCACATGGCAGTGGGGGCCGCTCAAACAGGCAGCCTTCGATGACATCAAAAGCACCCTTGCTGCTGAGGACACCATGGCGTTCTTCGACCCGAGCCTCGAGACTGAGATCGTTGTGGATGCTAGCCCCTGTGGCCTGGGGACGGTTCTCATGCAGTTCGGGAGAGACCAGGAGATCCACCCAATAGCCTATAACAGCAAGGCACTCTCAGAGACCGAGCAGAGGTACTTGCTAATCGAACGAGAGGTGCTGGCTGTGCTGTGGGGCTGTAGACACTTCCACCTATACATCTTGGGACGACCGGTGACGGTGATTATGGACCACAAGCCTCTGCTGCCCATATTGACTGGTTCCTCGTCCAAGCCACCGGTGAGGATAGAACGCTCGAGTATGGAGTGTCGCTAATCTACCGTCCAGGGAGCAACAACACTGCTGACTACCTCTCCAGACATCCGAGAGGGGGCTCCCAGTCATCCACATCGGCAGATGAAGCGGATGAACACGTCTGGCTGGTCATTGAAATAGCAACCACAAACTCAATGCAGGTGGAGGAACTAGAGCATGCGTCGAAAAACAATGAGTGTTTTGGAATACTGAAGGCAGCAATGGAACAGGGTGCCTGGAAAAATGTGTTGGAAGCCTTGGGCCGAAGAACAAATGAGGCAAAGGTGGTGCTGCAAGAGCTCTGGAGGGTGCAGGAAGAACTGACATTCTCGGACTCGGGTCTCCTGTTAAGGGGAGACGGGATTGGTTTTCCCCAGGCTAAGGTTCCGCAAATCATCGCCCTGGTGCACTAGGGTCCCCAAGGAGCCCCCAAGACGAAGGCTCGCCTCAGACAGAAGGTGTGGTTCCTTGAGCTAGAAAGGAGAGTGGAGGAGTTTGTGGCATCATGCATGTGGTGCCAGGCTGCCTCACCAGCACAACGTGAGCCATCCATCGAGATGATGCCCCAAAGGACCAGGCCATGGGAAGTGGCTCATGCAAACTTTGGGTCCACAACCAGAGGCACCCACTTCCTAGTGGTGGTGGATGAATGGTCTCGATATCCCGAGGTCGAGTTTGTGGAATCAGTGTCCTTTGACAAGGTGGTGATAGCATTGGAGATAATTTTTGCTACCCATGGACTGCCCACTGTCCTGTGCTCTGACAATGGGGCGCCCTTCCAAGGGGACAGCTTCGCCGACCTCATGAAGAACTATGGCATCCGTCACAGAAAGGTCACCCTACTCTGGCCTCGTGCAAACGGGGAGGCAGAGCACATGATGCGCACACTGAATAAAGGATTCAGGATCGCTCAAGGAAAGGGTGAGTGCCTACAAAGGGCACGATATGTGTTCCTACGGGGCTACCGGACTACACCCCACTCGTCAACGGGTGTGGCACCAGTGGAGGCACTATTCCAGTGGTGCCCGAGAGACATAATACCAGAAGTGGGTGAGCGGGAGCCAGCCGTCATCAATAATGACCAGGTGGAGGAGGAGAGAAGGGCAAGGACTGAAATGCAAAACAATAGGTCTGAGACTGCCAAGGATTGCCCCGGGAGATGAAGTGTTAGTGAGAAATCGTCACTCACAGGCCAAGATGTCTCTCATCTATGAACCAGGTCTGTTTTTTCTTCCCTTCATCATAAGGGTCTGCATACTCTGCAAAGTCCTGATTGGCAAAAACAGAGGTTTGGAAAGGAGTTTCATGTGTAATATTACTTGGTCTTGAACTTGTATAGCACAATTTCTGTCGTTCAATGACCTCTTGACACTAGTTTTTCTAAGAATGAAAGGTTAAAGGGGTACTAGTGGGAGAGGAAGGATGGAACACCTGAATTGTTGATGTGTGCAGATACGAGGCACCTGGGTTTATAGGAGGTGATGGGAATTTTAAGTGAGTTGAGTTGGGCACGTGGGGTGTGTGTTGCGTGCCAGAGCAGAGCCCCAGGCGTTGGGAGCATGCTTGGTTATTTGCAAACGATTCTGGCCTGCGACTGCGAGCACTTGTGGAGCTGGGGGTCGGCGCAGTGGGCTGTATTGTTTTGGTTTGGTGGGCGGACTGGAGAGTTTCACAATATCGTTATGGGGGAGTTGTAGTCCTCCAGTTTGCAAAATTTTACAAATGTTAGTGTCCATGACTGCAAAGGAGGTCCCTACTTTGCATTAACTATTGTACCCTGGCACCATCAAAATAAGGCCAGCACCTAAGGGGAGAAGTACTTCAAGGTGAATTCTGAACACCCATGGAAGGCCTGGTGGGCGATGCAGAGGGTTTTGAATTGGGATGCTAAGTTTGACTGGGACCCAGTGAAGGGGCCTGAGTGCTGGGTGATTTGGGCTCCTGAGTGCTGGGTGATGCAATTGTAATTGTTTAATTGTAATTGTTTATTTGTACAGTGCTTATACACAAGTGAAGTGCTTCAAAGCAATTCAAGGCGGTTTGAAGCACTTCTTTTGTGCACCCATCTTTTCAGTACCAGCAGGAGTCGACCTGCTGCAATTTCTATTTTCTGGAGATGGTTCAAAGGTCGCATTCCAGGTTGACTGAGAGGCTATTGGCATCCCACACTTAAAATAACCAGCATAAGGACAACAGGATGGCAAAAATCTGACTCAAATCAATCTTGTGTGGAAGAAGCATTTTCTGACTGGTGCTTTGACTTGTGGTTTCAAGGTCAGGGAGTTGTCCATAAGTATCCTAAGAATAGTGACCACCATGAAGGGCTGAGGGTAGTCCCCATCTTTTTCAGCCAGGGTATTGCCACGGCATACAATGTCTAGTTGGGCAAATCATTATTTACTTTGTTTGGCAATGCCACAGATCTTTCAGTAGCTATACAGAAAGGCGCATTAAAGAGAAAGTAATGGAGTAGTTACTGAAGGATGTGACGACCGCCTCCCTCCCATCATGCTGAGGTGGTAAAAACATCAATCTGTGTCCACTTAAGTAAGGTCTGTGAGATGGTATCAGGTGGCAACGAGGGCAAAAGGTGTGGTGGCTGCTGGCCTGACCCGACGAGTAGTATTGTAAATACTGCAAAAAGGGTGAAATGATGAGACGAGATGATTTGAGCATCCTTCCCCACGTTTGTGATTGCATTTACAAGGGTACATACATGTACTAATGTTCACAGACCTGAACCTTTTCTGTTTGTGTGTGCACCAGTGTGAGGGACAAATACACATTTATTTTATTACTTAAGTCTTATGCTCAGATAAATCAAGCGTTAATAATGAGTGGACAGAATAAGAAAACGTGGCACACGGATTCACCATTCATAATGAGCATTGATTGTTGCTCATGTTTTTTAAAACCCTGTGATATTGCTAGTAAAGTAGCTAAGTGAGTTTAGTTCTCGCTGCTGCTATCTGTGCGCGACCTGCAGATCACAGATGGCAAAACCTGCAGAGCCTACTCAACCTGCCATTTCGCTGACAATGACCTCTGACCAAGGAATCAAGAAAGGATTCCTCGATGGACCCTCATCATAGAACCTGGACAAAAAGTCCTTTGTGCATTTTGGGTTTTCTGATGCAGTAAAATGGACAACAGAAGAGGCACCCCATTATCTGCCAATGTTGTCAGTGTTGGTCTTTTGCACTTATGGCAGGTTTAGAGCTATCTATGATAGTTTAATATTAAGGACCATGCACGAGGCATGGGTATGTTTGGACAGGGTTCTGGGCTTCATTATTCCAGTTTCTGATGTAGAACACAATCGTGGTATTGTCCATCTTTTCAGGACTGATCAAGAATCAATCAGAGATAGACAGATAGGTGGACTGCTCTGGATTCCAACATGTTTATGTGTAATGCTGTTATAGATAGAGACCACTCTTTCATACCTGTAGTTTGTCCCAGATGAAAACCCACCCTCGCAGTCAAGCATTTGAAACAATAGTCACGTCAGGGTCTGGTTCCTAAAACGGGAGGTGCTTCCTCGCGTTTGATATCTTCATCTGCCACTGCAGTGGTTCCAATGCTTTCTGAGTGATGGAGCGTTGTTGTTCCATGCTCCTAAAGCTTGGGGGGCAAGAGATTTGTTGGAAGCTGTCATGGCTAGCCGCTAAAATGTCTTTAGCAGTGCAGAGAACTCAGAATGCTATGGTGCACAATGGGAATTGTCGGCTGTTATTCAAAGTAATTCTTCCACCGCTTCATAGGCCTGTGCATTTGTGAGGCAATCCAGATTCTGGTATGATAGATGACCATTGTCTGTCTTATCAGATGACCTGCTCCTTAAACCTTGCACGTTGACAATTCCCTGTACTCGGGTTTTAGACCAAAGTTCAGGGCTTGGAACTGAAAAGCTTGGTGGCCGACCTGCAACTTTATAATATGCGCATGAGCCTGGTGTACTGCGATGCGATTGAAAAATCTCATTGATCTTGGACCCTGAATTTCTTTTTATTATGGATATTTAACCCAAATATTAGGTCAAATTGTGCACATAGACTTCAAGCAAGAGATTTCTTTTAGACTGTTGCTTTTTTTACCCTGTCCTTTTATTGTTTGTTTCTCACACAATGCAAGATCGTCCTCTTGGCTTAGTTGCAGATGGTCCACCTGTGTTTTCATAGTAAGGTGAAAACTCGAAGATACACTTTATACTGTAGAGTACATCTCTGTTCTCTGATGTCCAGCTGTAGCTGTCATGCATTCATTGTTATCTATGGCAAACCGCAGTGATACCATAAGATGTTTCCCCTACTGGGATGCTGATGTGTGGAAAAGGAATCATCAATTTATGATTTTAGTGCCAGTGATGGAGTCCCTCCCAAGTCTTCCCAAAGAGGTGTCTCTCCTCTTCCTCTCCATGCTGAAAGATCTCTATTATCCATAACAATGTTTTTGCATCTGATTTCCTGTGGAAGACAGTGGAAACTACTAGGATGCCTGCTTTTGCTGGTAGAAAGGCTTCTAAGGGTCCTTTGGAAAGTATGTATCCTTTCGAATAGGCAGATATTGAAGTGCCAGACTCGGCTTTCAGTCTTTGTAGTGTATCATCTTCTGCACAGAATAGGGAATTCCAAAATCTTGTGTTGGGTCAATAGCTTGAGACCTGTGTCATGAAAGAGTTCATAGATACACCATAATAGATATTTCCGAAAGTCAACACTCATTTTTGGACTTGGGCACGGCCGATGTGTTTATGTAGTACTTTACCTTATTTGGGAAGTGCCAACAGGTACTGTTTTCTGTCTCCTAGCAAGTATTGCAAATGCTATCTCATACCTATTCCATAGGGACTTATTGTAAAGTGAGTGAAAGAAACACTATTCTTTTAGAAACTCTCAAAACTAGTTTGCTGGAACTTGGCTCTTTTTTACTCATACAATACATTAGAGCACTTGATATTCTTTTTAGGGAGCTAAGAGTTGGTGGGAAAGGTAGACATCTTTTAGACCGATATCCTTATAGGGAAGCATGCCCACCCTTGCCACTCTACAATGGGACAAGCCCCTCAACATGTTGTATCTACCTGTGCAGGGAAAGGGTCCCACTCTAGACAGGGACATACATTCAGACTAATCCTTTAGTTCCTCCACCCTCTGCAGCACCCATGACCAGTCATTTTACAGTGCCACAGTGTATTATGTGAGCTGTAGTTTTTAAAACAGGAGTTGGGCGTGGATTTCCTGAACGAACCAACACTACTGAACTGGATGATCTGCAAAAAAGCCCTGAATAGCAGTACCCTCGAGATAGATGGGGATGCAGATTCATACTCACGCATCAAAATATTAAATCCATTTAATGACAAGTTCATAAAACGGGGAGTACAACGAACATCAGCAACTGCTCGATCTTCTCGCTCTCTTTACTTTGTGAAAAAATACAATATTTATAGCAAAAACTCATCACTGCTGACGCACAACCTGCGCACGTTCTAACGTCATTCAACGTGGTAATCTTAAAAACCTAACATGCAATGTGATTTGTTATAGGAAGGTAACTTAACATAGGTACTATATCTTTAAATGGTAAAGGGGAGAGGGGATTGGATAATAAACATCATGTGGGGCAACTAAGCCTTCCCTTCAAAATGGCCACTATGAACATCACTAAAAGTATGACGTCCCATTGGCTCTACTCACTATAGGACCTTAGATTACATGGTCCACTATGATTGGGTTGGCATCAACCCCACTCATACTTTTCCACCTACGTCTAGCAGCATGCAGAAAGAACATCCAGGTGCAGAGAAGCTTGTCTGCACCCCATCTTCCCACCAATTATGCTACAATCTCTCATCACCTCAGTAGTCATGTGTCAATTACTGCTTTGTAGTTTGGCCTTGAATCTGCTCTGTGCTCTGAGAACTTTCGAGGAGTATGGACATGGCAGGGATTCATGCGTAGGTGTGATAGTTTCACCCTTCCAGCTTGCCTCTGTCACGTGACTGGACATCGTGAAATCGGCTTTTCTCTGTGTCTTTTCGTATATTTGATTTATTTCTACGAGTCTTCTGATGTCTGTGGCTTATCTTGCCTTTCTGAACAGTATCCACTTTCTCATCTTTCCTTAATTGTATCCAATGTCAGCCCATTTCAGTCAGATAAGACCTTGGCTTCTTGGCATGGTCATCCTTTAGCTGAGTTTTGTTCTGTCTTGATTCTCGATTTTCTTGCTGCGACACACTCCATCTGAGGCCTTTTGTAACTTTTGTTCAATTCTGCTTATGTGCGTTGTGGACTTACATTCATACATAAAGTGATTCTTGAGGTACATATTTGTAAACGTCGACGCTTGCCGCAATGTATTAACTATCAAGCATAAGCAAGCTTCATAATGTCTTTGCCTCTTGCAGTTACTTGCATCTGTACATGTTTAAACTAACTAAATATCTTCATTATGTATGTGGCATTAGTTTCTTCATCTTGACATCAACTTCTTCACCTTGGGCTCAAGATGTCACTTATCCATGGTATTTTGTCTCTTGTCAGTATTCTCAGGTCATTATATCTTCTATATGTGCGTCAGTCCGATGTCTTATGACATCACAATTCATCTTCCTTCATTATATTCTTTGATTCTTCAGGTATTTTATTCAAACAACCGTCATATTGTTTAGAATGTAGGTATGGCTTTTTTAAGGGATACCTTACTGTCCAGGTTTTCTTACGTGTCGGTATATTAACAGGTGCTGTCATACCGATAGGTACTGGGCAGAGCCCACATGCTGCTCTCTGCTGATTTAACTCTTCTTCATACGTCACATACTTTGGTGTCAACTCAATAGGCAATGGGGGGGCAACTGGAGTGGGGACGATACTCGACATTTCCTCTTCACTCCCCCCTTTCTGGGCGATTCATCGATCACACTCACTTCTTTCTTTGCATTGACTTTTTCTTCATCCATCACTTTTATATCATCCTCTGGATCCAGATATTTTGGTCTGAAGAGATGCTTCCTTAGGGTCTATGTCTTTATGACTTCCTTCAAGCATCCTGCTGTTCTCACATACTTATCCTTATTCCATGTCATCAGTTGGCATTCTCCACTTGGACTGCAATAGATCAATTTTCCCACATATTTTCTATGGTCTCTTGGATACAGGAACTTGGTTCCTTCTGTTGCATAAATGCTGGTTTTCACAAAGGCTCTTATTTCTTCATCAGTTAGGTCTTTGGGCTTCCATCCTGACTCAACATCAATCATAATCTTCATCCCTATGGCTTTCTTTGCAGTCTTCTGGCATTGTGAGATTATTAATTTGATCACACAGAATCCAAGTAATATCATCACCAACAAGGCTGCTAGGACCTTGAATGCATCTGCTATTCATTGTGGAATTAATGAAAACTTTGCTCCAAACCAACTGTCATCATCAACTTCATCAGTTTCATCTATCATCTGATTCTGTATTTTTTTCAGCATGTCTATGGCCTCTGTTAAGGTTCCATTCTCGGTTATTGTCAGAAGGTATACATGTGCAACATGATTCCCCAATCTTTGCACAAACACCTCCATCCATAGCTGTGATCATGTCTAAGGCATAGCTGTTCTGGAGTGTCATCCGTCTGATTGCTCTAAACTCTTCTCTGATTGCATTGAATCCTTTTATGGTTGTGTTGATGGTCTGTAGTAACTCCCATTTGGTTATCTGCAACCATTAAGTATTTTCTCCAACCTGAATTCTTGGCATCAGAATCATCGTAAACACTGATGAGGTCAGGCTGAACGACCTGTGTTCGTATGGGATAGCATCAAAAGCTTCTATGGATTTTGCAGAGAAATCATTGTCCCTATTTGTTCTCCTCTTAAGCTCCAGAGATCTCTTCTTTCTCAGGTGAGCATCTGCTTTCGGGAAACTGTCAATGTTCACATCACTTTTTGGAATCACCAACGCTGGAACATGGACATTCACCAATGTACATATGCCTCCCCAATTTTTTTGGCAATCTAATGTATGCCTGGGATTCACATGCCAATAGTGATCCATGATCACTGCAGTATAACATGCACCATTCCTGGAACGTCAAAGACTCGACTACAATTGCTATTCTCTCCCATTTTTCTTGTGCCATTATTTCTGAAACAGAATTTTGGGCTCTCCAATGGTATTATCTGCCAGGATCCTCCTCTGTCCTCAACCCATGTCTGTAATTTAGCAAGCTTTGGCCATAATGGCTTGCATACATTTTTCACTATGTCAATAGTAGCCTGGTAACACCCGATTACTACCCATGCTCCGCAGATAACTTCTGCTTTCTCCCATCCGTCTGGTGAAAGCACTGTTCCCCAGATTTGCATTTGACCTCTGTTCTTCCATCTGCAAGATTCTTCTGAAGTCTTTCCTGTAGTCTCCAAATTCTTGTTCACTTCTCTTTTGATCTCTGCTCCTTTTATTCCAGGTTTTTCTTATCTGATCACAATATTGTTCGTTTTGGCATTGTTTCTTGTCTTTATGTCTTGAACATAATCATCTTCATCTGGATCAGTTTTTTCAATCGCCCAGTTGAGAGAAGCATCACTTCCCATGAACTGACCTCTGGTTTTGCACATTGTTATATTTGACAGACAGTGTGCTGTCTGCACATCTATCTTGATAGCTAAAAAGATTTTTGACTTTCCCATGCTGTAGGGCAGAAGAGCACCTACAAAGCATTCCTCATCAGAAGTTTGTCTTCCAACTTTTTTCATATGTTGGTACCATATGTTGTTTCCCAAATGTGCTGTGCTATCCATGTAATCATTTAATTCATTATTGTCATCTTGTGTGCTTCATTTGGCTCTTATTCTTTTGATCTGAGCTTTAACAAGCATGTCACGTAATACTTCTGTATAGCTCCTTTTTGCTGGAGGATTCTCAGGCATCTCCATCAATGATCCGGTCGTTTCCATTGTTACTGTTCGATTAGGAGGTTGTGCAATTTGCTTCATCCTTTCAATATACCAATATACCAATTAGGCATGAAAATGTCACTTATAATTTATGTTCGTGTCTTCCCTACAGGCACTGTCCTGCTATTATGTCTCGCAGGATCAGGTGTGCTTCCAGGTGTTGTCTTTCTTTGCTTATTCACTAAAGCCTTTTGTCTCCTTAAAAGTTCAGCTTTCTCCATTTGTCTCTCAACTTCTCTTGGTGTGGAGCTTCTCATTGTTGTTTGTCCAACTCTCCCCATTCATTGGAATATGATTCTGAAATCATTGACATTAGACCAGGTGTGTTTGTACTCATTATCTGTGTAGGTGTAACTTTCATCAACCCCTTGTCTGGTTTACTTTGCTGACCCTGTCTCCGGTGTTTCAACTCATTTGCTAAAACAAGAGCCGTGTGTGTGTCATTACTTGCCACATCCATTTCAAGCTCAGTAGTCATTTACTTTTGGAACAGGAATGACTAAATAAGGTCTGGGCGCTCTTGTGGGTATCAAGTGTGTATTCTCAGATGGGTGCATGGCAACAACATTTTGTGCACCTATAAAAAATGCAGTTCTGATCGTTAATGACAGTAATACGATTATGAATATAATGCATGCATAAACAATGCATTGGTAGGTTATCTTACAGCATCTTATCCTTGGGCAATATGAACGTCTCTCCTCCTGAAGGAGAACAATGCTGCTGCTCTGGCTTCCCATCTCGATCATCTAAGGAAGCAAAAAAGGGATTCTTTAATACATTTTCATTATTATCACTTTTTTCTGGATTCTGCTGTCTCTGCTTTATGGATCAATAGTTCTGGACCAGTTGTCCTCTGATTCTGGATAATGGACTCTCTTGTCTCTGGAAACAGTTCTGTTTGCAATGTAATGTTCCAACAATGAACAATGACCTCGGTAAGTCTACAATCCGTGTTCCATGTATACTAGTTCCCAGTCTATACCTCGAATCTTCTTCACTCCAGATGACATGTTGCTTCCCTGTGAGCAAAAGTGTATTTCTTGTCAATACTTACACAACCTGTCCCTCGAATGAAAATCTCTACACTCCTCTGTGATTTTGGTGAGAAGAAAGTGCAACCTGTATTGTTATGCTATGTAGAATCATACTAAAGTTAGTAGTGTTGGCTGGGTCACAGATGAATGTGAGTACATCAACATTGGCATGTCTCCCAACAAGGTCTGGAAAGTCTTCAATTAAATGAAAAAAAAACTGCCTTTGCCAGTCTATGATTCTCTGGTAATAGGGACATTTGTCTTGTCCTCGCTGTACTCTAGAAGTAAAATAAACTGTTCTACAATCACTGTGAGCAGTCTTCTTATTCTTTTTTCATTATCACGATCTTGAAGAAATTCTGCTATGCTTGTAAGTCTCCCTACCAGTGATGGGTAGGACCTCAATACCAATTCAAAATAGGTAGCTATGTGCCTAGGGAGGTCACTATTGTGTGACACCATGAGTGAGTTCAGGATATTGTATTCTTTTCCAGTTTATACATCCTCGATCAAAATTTGGCATAGCTTTTCTTATCAAGGCTTTAGTGTGCCTCATTCCAAAGTCAATAAGCTACTTGTGGCTCAATAAATGCAATTCTTCCTCTCTTACCCTGCAACTATGATGCACAGAGTGTTCATATTTATGTCCCTTTTTCCCTTTAGTTTGCTCAAAGGAAATGTCTTATAACTGGGCCACAACCTTATCATAAAGGTTTCCTTGCTTTTTTCACTTGACTGATCATGCGTCCATCTTCCTCATCATAGATCTCGTCTGCACATGCTGTGGTTCTTCCCCGTTGTCTATAGTTTCTTCGGGTTGGGGTGCGGGCAGAGGGGTCTCTCCGATATATGACTTGATGTCTCCAAGGAAGATCCAAGCTCTTCTTCCCTGTAACATGACTGCAGATGGCATAAGATCCTCTACAATGAAGGGACCATGCAACCTAGGCTCATCCTATCTTTTCCTTGTGTGATTCCGAACTAAAACGGTATCCCTAGGGTATAGTTGAGGTACACATAACTCTGCAACCATGTCAGCTGTAGTATCTCCTTCTGTGTTCTGTACTGCCCTACACCCTCCTTGTCGTCGCTGCAGCTGTCCTGAAATTACAGAAAAACTGGAAGTCATACAGTTCAGGTAGTTTTGTATTTCCTATCCTAGCACTTCTCCTGTTGGCTGAGCTTCACAGCTAGCTCTAGTTCGAATCATTAAAGGTGTCCACATTCTTCTGCCCATCACAATTTCATGTGGCGTAAGATGGTGGTCAGAACCAGGCTGGTGTCTGAGAGCATACAATGCCAGTGGAAGGCAGTGCAACCATCCTTTCTTCAGAGTAAGCTTCAACTTGGCAATCCTTTCTTTTAACAATCCATTGAGCTTCTCGCATATTCCATTCCCTTGCGGATGATACGCAGACAAAAACGTGTGCTTTCCACCAAGCAACAAGCTGATCTGTTCAAATACTGTGTTAACAAAAGGAGGACTGTTATCTTACCTTATTACTACACAAACTCCCCATCTGGGAAACACCTCCCTCACCAAGAATTTGGCCGCACAGATAGAGTCTGGGTGTGTACATGGACCTGCTTCTAACCATCTAGAGAATGGACACACCACAACAATTAGATACCTGTACCTGTTACATACTTGCATCATATCGACATAGTCGATGTGCAAGCGCTGAAAAGGATCATTAGGCCTTGGGATGACACCTCTAATCACACGTAGTGTTTGCCCAGCCATACATTTCGGACAGATTATGCAATTTATCATAAAAAAATGCAACATGCTCAGCTAGGTTTGGTACAAACCAGTCTTTGGCAATGATTGCTGCTAGATTCTCTCTTATATGCGCTGGATAGTGTAACTGTTCCAGTGCTATTTTCAGCAGGGCTATAGGCATTACTGGTTTACCAGTGCTGTCCTGTCGCCATAAAACCTCAGAGGGGTTTAAAGAACACCCTCTTCGCTTCCAAAGGATCTTTTCTTCCTGCAGTGCCTCCCCTTGGAGCTCCATTGACTGAGTATTTGACATGTTACTGTAGCCTTCCGGCTCACTTCTTACAACAATCATTTTCTAATGCACATGAAACATTCCCACATCCATCATTATTTATCTTCAGTTGCCACACACTTGGCTTCAGCGTCTGCTGCTTGATTTCCGTGTGAGATAAAATCTGTCCCTTTCATGTGGGCTGCGCATTTCACGACTGCTATGCCCACTGGGAGTTGTAGTGCCTTAATTAGCCTGTCTAATAGGGCTGCATGCTACACTGGCATGCCATCCGCTCAGAGGTAGCCCCTCCTTTTCCAGCATGCTAAGCCTGCGTGTACAGTCGACGTTGCATAGGCAGAGTCAATGTACGCCGGTACTTCCTGGTCAGCGTGATTCTCGAGCACGAGTATCAATGCCAATAATTCTGCAGCCTGTGCTGAATAATGAGAGGGTAAACGTGCACTAATTATTACTCAAAATTCCCCATTTGCCGTGTGCTTCACCACAGTGGCACCTGTATATCTTTGTCTGTCATTTTGATCGATCCTAGAAGAACTGTCAATAAAGATGATTTCTCCTTCTGCCAATGTTTTTTCTTTTACTCTGGGGATCTCATCATAGAATTCTTCATAGTTCACGCAATCATGTATTGGCTCTCTTTCAGTAACTGGCTCTGCTATAAACATAGCTGGGCTCACTATTCTGCATCAAATTATTTTGGATTTGATATGACCACTCAATAAGCAGAAGCTCTTTGTGATGTCAATGTACCTTTTAGTTTCTCTAAAATGGTGAATAATGCATGCTCAACGAATAACATCATCAGGCACCTCATTATAATGGTTGTAGCTTTCTCTATGGTGAGCACGCCAGCAGCCAAACTTTGTTCACACGGGAAATTACCTCTCATTACTGGGTCTAAAATCTCACTGTAGTATGCCAGGGGCTTGTACCCCAACATGGTTTTCTGTGTAAGGACTGCTGTCATAACGGTACCATCTGTGTGTGAAAACAGGTAGAGTTCCTCTGCATAATTGTGAATCCCTAAAACTGGTGCTGTGCAAATGGCCTTCTTTGATTCTTCAAACCCTTCCTTCATAGCCTTAGTCCACACAATTTATTCTTTCGTTGCCTGTGGTTTCTTTAAGACTTGTAATAAGGGCCTGGCATAAGAGCTGTAGTCAAAGACCCCTGCCCTGAAATAATTACATAATCATAGAAAACCTTGCATTTGTTTTACTGTGTGCAGCTTAGCTGTTCTCAAAATAGCTTCAGCTCTTGCAGGAGTAACCTTTTTTCCCTCATGTGAAATCAATTGGCCTATATACAACACCTCTTGTTGGCAACACTGTAACGTCTCCTGTCAGATTTATATCCTTTCTCAGCAAGTATAGTCAATATCTGAATGGAATTGTGTCTGCACTCTTCCTCTATTGTGCTGCAGACTAAAATGTCATCCACGTATTGGAAAACAACACTCTCTAATGCAAGTCCATCTGCAGGATTCTATTGAAAATCGAAGGAGACTCACAATAACCTTGGGCAAACCTTGTGCTTTTCAGATGGACTTGCCTGAATGTAAAAGATGTTAAATCTTGTGGGTTTTTGTGCAATGGGATTGAGAAAAATGCATTTGTTAAGTCGATCGCCGTGAAATAACTTGCCTCAACGAGTATATTACATAGGATTGTAGATGGGTTAGGGACTACAGGGAACTCGGCCTCTACTATCTGGTTTATTGGCCTTAAATCTTGTATTAAACAAGATCCTCCCTTTGATTTTTTCACGGGGTACAATGAAGTATTACATGGTGACTCGGATGTCACTAAGATACCTTGATCCATCATGGCAGAAATTGCCTTGAAAATCCCTTCATCTGCCTCCCTAGACATGAGATATTGTTGTGCTCTTGGTAAGATAGCTGCTGGGTTCAATTTAATCTTCACTTCTCCAACTCCCTTTAGTAGGCCTATGTCATAAGGGCCTGTAGTCCATACTGAGACAGGCAGCTTTGCCATGTCGTCATCGAAATATTCAGGATGTTTTTGTGCCAGCATCATCCTCTGGGGCACCTCTCGTTTAATCATTTTCACCCAATAAATGAGATTAACCTCAAATGCCATCTCATCCTCACCTATTCGTTCTTTAAATAGATCATCATCAGTGATGTCAGGCAATCTGTAACCTTCCCCAATGGCGATTATAGCGCACCATTGTCTGCCTTCATCATCACAGCCATCAAGCAAAGCCATCGCTCCTCGCACTGTGGCTGCATGTATTGTCAAGGGAAACACTTGTCCCTTTTCCTCATGCATATGTATTCTTGGTCTGAACAGAAACTCATCTGGTGTTCTCATTGTTCTGTCTGAAAGGCCTGGGAGCAATTACATTAATATGCGCACTTCATATGCGAATATCTCAGGTTCTAATGGAATAGCTCTCATAGCCACTCGTCCTGCGTATGCTCTAATCATCTCGCATACGTTAAAATAATGCATTCCTGGAATTGAACACACTATCCCTTCCTCAGTGAACGAGATTGTCATATTTAGCTTTGTCATCAAATCTCGTCCCAATATATTGACAGGCGTGTGTCTTGAATATAATAGTGGCACTTTCATGTCACATTCTCCTATAGAAACTGGAAGTTCTCTTGTGAAAGGAACGTGGCTTGTGGCTCCTGTAAAACCTTGGGTATTCATGGCATCACGAGATAAAGAAAACTTGCCTTCACGTATACACGAGCGTGTCACACCCGTGTCCACTAGGAGCGAATATTCTTTATCCCCTTTAGTGACATCTACCCTTGGTTCCTCGTGAGGGTTTGGTGTCACTGATAGGATGGAACACATCAGGTCTCCCAGTGAGCTATCCTAGTCTATGTACAATTTCGGCCCACAGTTAGTGAATGGATTTCCTCCATCACCCATGGCATTTCATGCTCTAAAGTTTAATACCTGTCCTGTTCCTGTAGTCTGTAGAAGTTGCATTGGAGACTGTTGAGACTGCCCTTGCAGGAGATTGGTCACAGTCTGTTGTGGCTGTAAGCTTTGTTGCTCATTTGCTGCTGTACAGTTTGATTCTGCGCAAATCCGTCTCCACCCTGCTGCGTGAACGCAGGTGGATTCATCATCCCCCCTCTTGGAAATTGGTCATTCTGCACCATCCCTTGACTTCTGCACATACGCGCTAGATGCCCTGTCATCCCAAATGTCCAACATGTTGGCGGTGGTCTGATCATTTGCCCATTTTGCATATTCTGATTTCCTCCTTGCATATTCTGAAAACCTCCCTGATTATTTTGCCATCCCCTTCCTCGGTAGCCTCTTCCTCTTGGGTTAAATCCATTATTGCTTTAACCATTAACTGCCTACGATTATTGACCTGTTGCGTATTGGATCCATCTGTGCTAGTTAACATTGCCCCTTCAATGGCATATTTTGACAATGTTTTCTGCACTAATTTGGCTTCTTTGCTTTTCTTGTGTCATTCTTCTTGCGATTTTTCTCTTGCAGCAGCCTGCAATAATGCCCAATGGTCAGTTGTATTTCAGACCATGGCTCAGCTTCAATTTTTACCAACTTCTTGAGCTGCCTCTGTACCTGTTCTGGCAGCCCTTGACATAATATATGCTAAAACACGGGTATAGATATCCCTCAAGATTCATGAGTTTCCAGCACCCATGCGTCTTGAAAATTCTGAATGTAAATCAACAGATCATCTCCCTCTTTCATCTTGCGTGTCATTATAGCTCCCATGTCAGAAGTGTCGGGTATAGCACTCGAAGTGCTTTCCATACCGCAATTCTGCAATTGTTAAACGGCACTCCATCATGTGCAGTATTGACTGCAGTCACACCGGGATAACCTGCTTGTGTCCAACATCGTCAGCTCTGTCACCAAGTATGGCAATCAATAGACCCTTGATATCTCCTATAGCCAACGTGTTACCTCCCGTCATTTTTCTAACTCGTGTATCCATTTCCCAGCTCCACGTGTCAACATTGGGAGCTTGTCTTGTAGGTTCTCTCTATCCATCTGTGGCCATGGTATATACAGTGGCCTTGTCTCTCCCACCTCTAATAAGGGAAATATGTGACTCGGTAAATTCCTTTTCTTCTCTCATCATTTGTCTGTCTACTGCAGGGGTAATATTCCCACATCGCCGTCTGCCTGGCAATGTCCTTAACCTGCTTACGTATGGCAGTGGAGACACCCCCCTCTGACCGTGTGGCAGTCCTTCGAGCCAGTCTGACTGTGTCACTGACTCTGGCACTTTAGATGTGGATGCTGTTGAATCTGACCATCTTATTCCCTTACCCTTAGAGAAACGTTTCTTGTAGCCTCACTCTGTGTCTCTCTCTTCTCTTTCTTCTCTTTCACAGGCTTCCCTTTCTTCATCTGAAATTGCCTGTGCCCAACTCATGCAGCTTCTCTCATCTTCCTCATTTCTATTTAGTGTTAGCTGATCTAATGACAGCTCTCTGAGTTTGCTGCTGCGTGAAGCACACTCAGTGCCGTACAACTGAGTGCTTTCAAGGCGCTCATCCTTTCCTTTTCCTTGGAGTACCTTTTCTAGTCCCATTTCATCATATCTCTTATTGATTGTCTCTCCGATACTTCTGGTGTCGAAGTCATCTTCTAGATTTACCCTAGATCTGCCTGGTACTCAATCGTACTCAGGAAATAATTCTTCTATATCTTCCCATTCTACCACTGGATCGGGTTTTCTAACCTCCCTTTCCAGATATTCGAGATCACTTGTTCTCTGTCTTCGGTTGCGTTCTATGTCGTCATCAAACTCTCTACGTTTCCTCGCTTCTTCTCTAATCCTATCTTCCTCTTTTTTCCTAGTATCTCTTCATTCATTTGCCCTTTGTATTTCCTCATCTTTCCGATTTTTATTCTCTTCTCCTGCATCTTTTGCTTTTCTTCTTCTCCTTTGTTCTATTCTGTCCTGATCATCAGTTGTTCTTTGCTTATTGTCACGTTTTCTTTGTTCTTTTGCCTTTTCCGGTTTTCTAGCTTCTTCATCAGGGTATAACTCTGACCTGTGTGAATGCCATCTCATCAGTTCTAGCCTCATCTGCTTTCCATCTCTTTACCTCTCTTACTATACCTAGAGCTGTACTTGCTTGTACTTGATCACCTTTTTCCTTTTCCCGTCTCTCCTTGTACCTTGGGACTTTGGAGGTAATATTGCTTTCCCTATCCTCCTCTGGGCTTTTGTCACTACTTTGCGTAGGCGACTCATATGACGGGTTGCTATATCCTGTTGCTGCTTTAAGTTCTCTTAGTGGGTACAATCCTTCACCTCTATTAGCTTTGGTTTTTGTTTCAGACAGGGCGGGTGGTGCAGAACACTCTTCTCCCCCCTCTTTGCATATATTCAGTATCCAATCTAACGGCGCTTCTCCTCTTTTTCTTCCTGGTACATCTTCCACAGTTCTAAACTAGCCAGTGCTTGTCTAACTTTTTACCAGTGTATGTAGCATGTAAATATGTCGGCATGTGCTGTAGGACCGTTTTAGATAGCGATCCGCCTTGGGGCCATGGCATAAACATTTTGTCCGCAGTCCCTTTTACCCATTCCGCACTGTACTGTTTAAGCTTAGGTGTGTGTTTCGGCAACTGTTTGCACATATGTACTACGGGAGTGATATCTTCCATGCCTAACTCGTTTATCCCTTATTCATATAACACTTGCTTATTTTCTTTTTTTTTTACTTTAAACTTTATTACAATTGCATCTCAACAATCAACAATGTGAGCGAGCACCAATCGTCGCAAGCTCCAATCCCATTATTTCAACAATACCTTACTGTCCAGGTTTTCTTAGGTGTCAGTATATTAACCTGTGCTCTGATCCTGATAGGTACTGGGCAGAGCCCATATGCTGCTCTCTGCTGATTTAACTGTTCTTCATACGTCACATACTTTGGTGTGAACTCAATAGGCAATGCAAGGGGGGGCAACTGAGTGGCGACAATACTCGACACTTCCTCTTCACTACCAATGAAATGGTTGTGTGCCACTGGGTCACCTGTGCCTATACGCTGACTTGGCAGCATTCTGGGAGGTTTAGACTAGGGTATGTTTTGGCTATGCCAGTGACATCAATGGTATTTTGGGAAGTGTGGTTTTTTGATCTCACAGCAGTTTATAACCCCCAGCATCCCATGGGTTGTTTTTCAGTGACCTCTTACAGGCACAGAACATGTGGGGCAAGGGAGAAGGGACCCCTTTGTCGCTATTGTAATGGCCCAGTCACTGGAGGCCCTCATTCACAGTAAGTATGCGGATATCAGGAAGAGGTAAAATGGATCTTCAGTATTCAGCATAAACACACGAACATTTGACCTGTCCCGAAGTGCTTGGCATGTCATCCTTTCCCATACACTAGTCTCACTAGTCTGAGAGTGGATGTATAATTTTGGGGTGGGGGAGTATTTTGAGTGAAGAGGAAGGCAGCAGCACTCATTAGAGAGTTAAGCGGTAAGACCTTTAGCAAGGAGGTGCTGAGAAAGGTAGTAGGAATGAAGACATGTGGGGACTAGTATAAAGAATGTATACAATTCCAGAGATGATTTCCTCATGTTTCGTCTGCAAGCACTTTGAAGGTATACAGGAAGATGATCAGGTAGCATTATTTGCGAAGGCACTAATCTAACCCATTTTAAACTTGGCTGTAGGTTCTTAAGGAGATGAATATCGGAGATGTCTGGCTGTTTTTGCAGGAATAATGAAGTCCATGAAACAACCACAAACAGTAGAACACAAAACATCCTACTGAGAGTTAACCCTGGAGGTAACTTGTCGAATGAGGAAATAAGGCTGAAGATAAATTGAAAAATGATTGAAGACTGCGGAGGTCATCGACTATCAGAACAGATGTTTTGTGATGAAATATTCTCCCTCTCCCGTTCTATCCTGGCTTTCCCCTATCCCTACACCTGACTATCCACCACTATC
The DNA here is from genome assembly GCF_040938575.1 of Ambystoma mexicanum. NCBI lineage: Eukaryota > Metazoa > Chordata > Amphibia > Caudata > Ambystomatidae > Ambystoma > Ambystoma mexicanum. The sequence goes on from NC_090935.1 coordinate 870,327,951, forward strand.
CCGTGATTTCGATCTGTAGTCATGGTGAAATAACAAGGCGGATCCACATAAGGAGAGGATTGGGGTTCATACACTTCCCATGGTACCATGGTCCTTGACATGCAGATAATAATGGTACATATGAAGATCCATTCTTGTATGATATGTATGTCACATTACAATCATATCGTGACCATATTTTTCTTAGTGTACTGAGGGAGGATGCTATGTGATGCCACTTCCTGTGATGTCAAGTGGTGAAAGGTCATGTGCCACCACTTCGCGACATTGTGGGGCAGTGTCAAATGACATCACTTCTTGTGATGTCACTTGGGGTAGGATCAAATGACACGATTTCCTATGCTGTCATCAGGGAGGTCAAGGGTCGTGCGATGTCCCTTCGCTACCCCTGGCATTTTGGTGAAATGAAGTCCCTGACTATCTCTTCGCTCATTCCAAACAAATTACGACAGAGTACCTCAAATAATTGTATTTTAGAATGCATGTCCCAATTGTTGGGCTGCTGCACGCTGAGATGGAAATAACCCATTTCCTCACAGTATAGTTTGCTCGAAGCCCATTTTCTCATACATTTTTACCCCATTTTAATGCAAAATGTAGCTTGGTTGTTGTGTTTAGGTATTTAGAAAGGTGGGAGGTGTTTCTGGGGGATGAAGGTGGTCTCTCCCGTATTTTCTGTGGTAAAGTGTGGCAGAGAATAAAATCGAGCAATTGGGCTTCAATCAAATTTCTGCGTAGAAATCACGTAGACCCCACTGAGATTATGCCCTTGACAGATACCTGCGGTATGGGTGCTTCAAAATGGACAGTCACACTAGCTTGAAACTTCTTGGAATTCATTAGGAGAAGAGGAGCTTCAATGATCTTTGTCCTCCCTGAATCTTTTATTATTAAGCGGGAAGCGCATTAAACCTCAAGCACACAGTAAACCACAGGTATAGTTGCAGTGGCAAGAACATTCGCGGATGAAGAATAACGACCAGCATAACAATTTAATAACCAAGGTCATTTAGATCCACAGTAAGGTCCATAGACATTGAATGGCTCATGCAGGACATTTTCTGCTCTATAATAATTCTCTGGTACTGGCAAATGAGCTGAGGCCTCTGCGGGTCCAACATATTATTAAAAGGGACAGCGATTTTCTTTTATTGTGTGATGTGCCAGCATATGATAATAGCAGATGTGGCTGCAGACGACCAAAACGTATGCAGTGTGATGTGCAAAAGTAACAAACACACAAAAAAGAGTTGCAATTCACTGTTTCCTAATTGAATTTAAATTGCAATATATATTAATGTACAGATCAGGACAAGCATCCTTTCAGGGGTTATTAGTTCTGTTCTGAAAATGTTTGGTGGGTCCTCAATAGAAACAGTACAGAGAACATCACTAGTTAGGAGAAAGAAAGAGAGAGATAGATAGAGAGGGAGAGAGAGGGATAGGGAGAGAGTGCGTGTGAGTTTGTCTCTTATGCAGCAGCGAATGAATAACCGGCTTTGCGGACTTCAAATGTAGCCTGCGAGTGCTTTCTCCGTCTGGGTCAGGAACGTTTAGTCAATGTTTCCATACATGTGTGTTTCTGAACTGTTCATACGTGAGATGTGCATGGTTGGGTAGATGAGTACATGTAATGTATGTCAGAGCGCGGCTGAGTTATTTTTGATCTCTGGTTTGCGTGCCTGAAAGAAAAGATCAGTGTGACTTTTTCTCTGATGAGGTATTGTTTTTTGTGCAACTGGTAAGTGAATTTGTGTTGTGAGCGCTCCACGGGTATTGGTGATATGTTGGCATGAGTGAGTATGTGATGCATGACTCAGAGAAAAGGGTATTCAGTCGGTGGCCTGATACTGAAAGAATCACGCAAGTAAAAAAAAAAACACAAAGAACCAAGAGGCTACACTTCTTTTCTGTGCGTGATTGCAAGAAGCGTGCAGGTCATCTTTTTCAGAAAGGCGACTTCAGCTCTCTGAGGGGATGCGAGCGGCTCGGATGATCTGCTACCCGGCTCCTGGGTGCTACTGTTGGGGGCAAGATGCTGACACCGATCTATATCGACTGCCATTACCTACTTGGGTACTGGGAGCACTTTTCTCAGTGACAGGCCATTAAAAGCTTGTACATCCGAAATGCCCTAAAAAGAAAAAAATGCATTACTATACATGTTTGAGGGATAGAAATCAGGGATCAAGTCCTACAAAAAAAGTGGGGGGCTCATCAAAATACCAATTGAATGCAGTGTAACCAGAAAATAGCCAATCAATGTGCCCTCTGAAAAAAGTGGGGGACTCCATCCACCCGCGTGTACCCTCCACTTGAGCCCTTATAGAAATGCAAGTGGGACAGACATGCTCCCTCTTGACGATATTACCGGAAAGGGTCATGGATGTTCTTCACACATTCTTATGAGCCTGCTCTAAATAGACACAAGGGAAGGCATCTTGTCCTTGAGTTCAGGATGTACCTTGAAATGTGCGGAAAATCCCCCTTCCATACCATGCTTTATGCAAGTGAGCAAAGGAGGTGGGAGAAAGCCATCTGCATGTACAGGTCAGTGAAACACATATTGTGATACCCCTTGCAGATAGGGCACAGCTTTTTCGTTTATTATGTATTTGCCCTGGAAAACCCTTTGGAAATTGCACCTTGCCTGTGTGTGTACATTTTGTGTGTTTAGTTGTGGATCTCTGGGTATCAGTCTCATATGGATGTGTGGAGGGGTATTTGACATAAAATGACAGATCATTGTGTGTATATATGCGGGGTGATTATGTGTGTTGTCAAAGTGTTTGTGGGTAGCTTCATAAGACTGTGGATTATGTGGTTCAGGAAATGTCTGTATATCAGAGCATGTGTGGGATCATGTTCTACGTGATCTGTGAATGCTCTGTGCCCAAAAGAAAACCTTTAGGCAAGTGCAGAATGCAATTCTTCCCTGAATCTTGTTAGGTATTGGTTCATTGGCCTATCTGTGTATGCCTCCAGCTGCTCCGCCCACAGCCCAGTGCTGCGGCAGTTCCCTCTTCAATGATAGACTCTGCACATTTCGGGAGCTGTCGACCTGCGGTGGTTTACGTACCCCAGTGCTTTGGTCGACAAAAGCGTAACCGTTTTCACTACCCCACCACCACCAACACTAAATGGGCCACGCATTCGAGTGACTAGGACAAATGTCTGAAACTACTTTCTATGGCATGTGAATGATGCCTAAAGTGCAACTTTGCTAACACAGAGAGCTGCCATGGAAATGTGTGCATTCTGCAGCTTGGAAGCAATGAACGTTTTAAATTGGAAACTCCTTTGAAAGAAGTAATTTGAGGGACCCCTTTAATGAAGGTGGTGACTTTTTCACCTATGGAAAAATACTGATACAAGCAGCACAGGGAAAAATGAAGAGATGTCTTGTATTTATTGCGAGATGTAAAACAGATTCAATGTATACAAATGGAGAAAGTAAAAACATCATGTATTTTGCTGTTCCTAGGAATTGAACGAAAAGCTTTGCTTAGCCAAAAAGACCTTTGTCCAAGACATTCAAAGGCTAAGAACGGTTCATCTTCTCCCATCAGATGCTAGAGTCGAACTCTGTGTTACCCAATCTCCTTGAAGCTCAAAGAGCCAGGAAAGGGGAGTTGCTTGTGCCTAACCAACGTATCAGGGTGGTTATTTGACCCACACTATGAAAACAAAAGACCAAGCTAAAGTATGTCAGCTCAAAAAATACACAGCATTATAATTCAATTTGTGGTCCCTTGCTGGTCTGACTGACAGATGATATGCCACAGAAGACCACCACATGAAGCCAGGAGGTGCAGTTATCCCACCTGCATCAGGAGATAAATAGATTGGGGGTCCAGCCATTAACTTTGAAAGAATGCTAAGTGTTTTTTTATTGCAGGATGAACCAACAAAGAAACAGATGGCTGGACATACATATACGTGGAGAAATGAAATGTGCTGTTTATGGAACTCATAATAAGTAAATAATTAGAGATTCTTACAGGGTTATATGGGGAAATCATAATTGTTGATTATCTCCATAATTCTCACAAAAATGATTTAAATATTTCCAAAACAGCTTATGAAAAGACCTATCCAATGACATAACCTACCTAAAAATGCAACATTGGGACCAAGAGTTACAAGCGAATACGGGATTATAGCTTCACAGAAAAAATCACGAGCCTAGAGTCGGGAAGATGGTAGCTTATTAAATTAGAAACTGGTTTGTAAAATCTTGTGATGATAGTTCTGATACTTTTTAAGAAATCGCAAAAATCTGCAATTCACACCTGCAATTGCTTGCAGAAATGAGACACAGTGTGTTACATCCGGCATGATCAGACCAAATCAAAAATATATATTTTGTGACTCTTATTTGTAAATTGGAAAAAATGGTTTTGTTGTAGATTTTTAATTTTATAACTGGTGGGCTCAGAAATGCTAATGCAGATGCAAATGGAACCTAATAACTTCCGGACCAATAAAAGGCCTTGATTAAGGGGGAGGACAAATAGATGTCTCATCCAAATTATGAGCCAAATAGCTGGCACCTGATAATGTAGATATTTTGGGTGGTGTTTCAGGGTTTAAAAGAGACGCACAATGGGAAATAGTAGAGAGCTGTCTGAAATGATCTGAGCGGGAACTACTGAAAAATTGATGGAGAACCAATATTGCCTGGGACACAGAAGGAGCAAGAGGAAAACCAGGAAAAGTAACATAGGCTAGGTATCCATAACCAGGAGAGGCAAATAGAGGGATGGATGGTGGAGTCCGACTAGGTCCCTGTGCTTTCCCAGGAGATGATCCAGGAGGTTTGATTTCTTATCCTAAGCAAACAGCCAAATGATGCTCAATGTAAGTAAATGTGTCCAACAGGACCAAGCATTTTGGGGATCTGTTTGAATCAATACCTTCCCCTTATTTATTCGGTGGAATACAGAAGTAGATACCTAGACTTTTCTTATCAAGTAATTCATTAATTTCCATATAGCTCAAGAACACAGGGTGATTTTGTGGAAGTTCGAAATCTACAACATCTCTCCCAGTGTGAATAATGGCACAGTCATAGAAATTCATTTTGGGACAATTGTATCCTTTTTTACCTACTTCAAAATTCCCTAAAGGAAGGGGTGCCTTTTAAAAGACTGAATTCTCAACTGTGCAACATTCCCCAGACCATGCCTTAAAGCAGAGGGGTTCTGAATTATAAACTGAATCTCTGGGATTGTGCCAGGCAGTAAACTGTCTTCCAGGTTAAAGAAAGGGAAATAACTAATAGGAAAAGGCACACTCTCTACTAAAAGGTTTCACTGCATTTTAAGAAAAGTGTTTTTGTTAAAAGTTGGTTGTGCTAGAACTTGCTTCGAAATAGAATGCACACAGACATGTCAGTGCTGAATGTCTCTGTGCATGAAAAGTGTTTTCCCAATTGAAAAGTGCTACATGTTATTTAATGTAAACCCCATGCAAAATATATTTAAAAAAACATTTATTATTTGTTTATGACTCGACGAGTTTTTACAAAATCATAAAAAAATTACAAAACACATTATAAATTCAATAAAACAACATTTCAAACATAGCTAATTATAAACTAAAAATTACATTTCTCTCAAATTAGCAACATTACATTTGGAAAAATCCAACTTTTGATCCTCAGCCCTTTACAATTTTATGGCTGCAGATATTAGGCAATGATTTCACAGATTTTCAAAACGTGTACCACCGCAGATTAATGCAGCGTTGGAGCCCGATGCCAATTTGTCCCAAAAAAGTTCTGAAATAAGATTTTCTTCATGTCGCACAAACCTCCTGAAGAGTACCAGACGTGGGTTCTATGTTCCTTCACAATCCATTAGCAAGAGCCTGAGTGTTTGTTTTGCTGTATTAGTGCAGACGACGCATAGCTGCTTTGCTCTGTCTCCTTGTTTTCTCTTTTCCAGCACTTCTCCACAATATACCAGGTTAAACCTTATTCTTAAAAAATCATTATGTATCGAGCTCTCAGGAAGCTTCATGAGATAACTAGAAGGGCAACCTAGTTTTTTTCTCACCCTGTAAAAGAGGATTTGTAGAAGAGACCATTCTCACTTTCTCAACTGTTTCTATCCAGTCAATGATTCTATTCTTCTTCTTGATTTTTAAAGGGTTGCAGATGAGGGTATCTATATCGAGGTCAATTTTAGAGAGGCATTCTGTCACCTTAATCTCTAATGACGGCAATATTGCGGATCTAGAATTTGACATATGACATCTAATGTCACCATAGAGAGTAGTATTTTTTCCGATAATAATCTCCCGGTATAAGGAGATTAAGCTCCAATTTGCCATACATCCGAGTGATTTTAGGCCCAGTTCAAACCTGAGACTCGCACTGGGTGTGCTCGCAGAGAGGCCTAATACCCTCTTCCATAACCTACCTTCAAATACACTCAGTTAGTGAACCAAAGCCGCGGTCTAGCCTCCAACCCATAGGGAATTACCGGAAGTATTTTTGCAGATAATATCTGACCAACGGAGAAATGGCGAACTTACAGATTTTATGGTTCAGTTCGAGCATTTGTGCTGCACCCTGCACTATCTTCACTGCAACCTCGGCCTCAACTTTATAAAGGGCAGGGGAGGCATGGATGTTATAGCCCAGATATTTGACCATCTCTACCCTTTGAATCCTTTGACCATCTAAGTCCCAGTTCGAATAATTGACCTTTTTTTGAGGGTGTTTAAAAACCATGATTTTTGATTTAGCGGGGTTGATAGAGAGCCTATTAGTTTCCGCATACTCACTCAGCCTAGTTAGCAAACGCTGGAGACAATTGGTGTTCTATCTAGCAGCACAATGTCGTCTGCATAAGCCAGCCAAAAGATATTTCTTCCATTCAACATGGGGCTGGCCAATGCAGACTGTTCTAATGATATGCCTATGTCTGCCAGGAAGAGATTAAAGAAAAGTGGGGCACCTAAACACCCTTGCCTTACCCCCTTTCTACCTCAATGACATCCGAGAGGTGCCCTGACTCATCCAAACAAACTCTTAGTTTGGTCTCTTTGTGTAGCTCCAACAACATTGCCAAAAGTGTTTTGGGTAAAACCCAGTGCCTCAATTTATTCCAAAGCAGAGCCCTGTCTACCTGATCAAAAGCTTTGGATAGATCAACCCACGCTCTGTACAGGGGCAGTGATCTATTTCCCTCTGCCTGCTCACTCACTAAATTGAGAATCAACCCATTTAGTGCTGTTGACATGCCCTTACGTAAACCTGTTTGGAACCGGGAGTATATTTCGATCTTCTACCCATTTTTGTCATTTCATTTAACAAGAGCTTCTTGAAAATCTTGCTTTCTATCTCGAGCAGGGCTATAGGTCGATAGTTTGCCACTGCTCGACGATCCCCACTCTTGAAAAAAGGTATGACCAGTGCAGCTTTCCAGGATGCTGGAAATACATGTCTTTTTAGTATTTCACTAAATAAACAGTAAAGTAGATGCAAAAACATTTTTGGCTCATTTTTAAGTATTTGATATGTCAGGTCATAGGGGCCTGCTGCTTTCGAGTCCGAGGATAAGATAAGTACCTCTTCAATGTCTCTTTCGTTAAAGTTCAATTGCCAAGGTGAATGTGGTTGCACTACAAACTGGGAACCACTAGAATATTTAAAGATTTCTGATAAGTACTCCACCCATCCCCTTTCGGACACTAGGTTGCACAGAGAATTGCCAGATCCACCCTCAAACTGACTGATTAATGCCCAGAAGTTTTTTGTGTTCCCTTCTCTGAGCAATTTCAGCACCTGCTCCCCATCATTTTGCATTCGGGAAGCTTTTTGGTGGACTGACCACGATTTATAGTTGGGCTTTTCTCTGCTGACTTCTGCTTTATACGCCTCTGGTAGAAGCCCTGCTGATTTGATTTCCTGCAGTGCCCTTTTCTTTCTCAGTATCTCTTCATCAAATACATGGGTGTGCTTTTGTTTAACTATCCCTACTAGCTCATTGGGGGCTAAGGTATCCCAAAGGAACCTAGTAAATACTTGTGGATGGCATTCAGTTTCGCAGATATGTCTTGGCATCTTTTTTAGCTGTGTGTTTAGTTTTGCCCCTTTGCGCTTATATTTTACCAGTCTAACTTTCCCCTTTGTACCAACCAGCGCCTGTTTATTTAGACTTAGGGGAGAGATAGAAAAGCTGCAGAAATATAGCTCCAATCTACTGTGGCCGCTCTCCCCGTCATGTTTTACTTTCATGATAGAGGGCAGTGAATATAGATACAGGGAAATAAAGATGTAATCCAGAGTTGAAGAAGAATCACCTCTGTGCCATGTTGTAGAGACACCGGACCCCTCTCTGTGTTACTGACTACCATCCTTAGATCCCAGTAATCCATCAAATCCAACTACATCCTCCCATTTTTTGATCTTTTTGCACTAAAATGGTAGGTTGAGCTTTTCTTTGAGTGTGTACAGTCTGTGTTAGAATCTCCAGCTAAAATTATGTTACTACTCGCTGAATGTAATTTGACTGTTTCCGACAATGAACTCAAAGTTTTGAGGAAAGAATGTAGTTTTGAGCAGGCGGGGTTCCAGTAGATGTTAATTATGACCCATGAAGAGGTTGTACTGTCCCGGATCAAATGAGCTCTACAGGCCTGAACGCCTAGAGCGTTATCACAAATGGGAACTATGTTTTTGAACGTTTGATTTTTTTAAGGCTATGAGGAGACCTCCCAAGGGTCTACCTTTTGCCTTTTGTGATGCTTGTAAACATATCACAGTTAATCCCTCTGTATTCAGGCGGTTCACTAACCATGTTTCCTGCAATAAGATTATGTCCCCTAGATCAAACAAATAGTCCCGCATGCCTCTTGCCTTGATGGTACCAGAACCCTCCGTGTTCCAACTAACTATGTTAAGGCCCCTTCTTCTAAAGCTGCTGTGAGCCTACACCCATCTTCTGTAGAACTTGAGAAATAATCTCGGGTTAACAAATATCCCTGGGGGTTCTGCTCTTCCCTTGGAATTTCAACCTCCTCTTTCGTGGGCTCCTGAGAAACACTCCCCCTTATGTTTTTTTTTTTATTTTTGGTTCTATATTACTGCAGCATTCTACAAAGTTACCCTTGGATTCACTGATTGAGACTTCCAGACCAAAGAGCTCTAAGTTTCTCGATTCACTCAAAATAGCGTTCTTTACACTCAATGAGGTAAAAGTCACTTCCACCAGAAAGCGATCTTGGGCCAGGGGAAATGTTACACTCTCAATATCCTCAGAGGAGAACAGATGCAGATTTTTCACTTTCTTGACTATTCCCAAGATCACAGAACAACTTAGTGATTTATATTGCCTAGCTTTATTTAAAAGTCTTAGCCAGACTCTTCGGATGGCATAGTTCTTTGGCTCTTTGGCTCTTTTATTAAAGGTAGAGCGGTACAATATCGTAATTTTCTCGATTGGTTTGGGCAGTGAGTGACACAGATTTCCCTTGGCCATTGTGCATACGATCTGTTTTTGGTGTCTTTGGTTGGGCGGGGCTGCTTGCTCTGCCAAATGTTCTGTAACATTTTTCTTTCTAGTTGCTAAAAAGATCGGGCCAGTTTTATATTGGTTTTACTACATACTGTTGGTAGGTCGTTAGACCCACCACTCTTGTGCAACACGGAGGAGTTTTTTGTAAGAAAATAGGCGCCCATCTTGCATTGCTCATTGAGCTGTCCTTATGGCAAATTGCAGCGAAAGGTTTGGTCTTCTGAGGACTTTGTTCATTTTTTGATCCTCTGCTGTTATTCTTGCCCAAAGCACCCTCTGAAATGTTGAGCTGTTTTTGTCCCATATCTGTTTGTAGGCCAATGCTCATGTTCACAATTTTGGAATGCTCTTCTGCGTTTGATCGCAGAGAGCTTTTTTTTTCTTCGCTCTCCATTTCTTTCCAATTGGTCAGTTACCACTTGGGAATCATACGCCTGGATTCCTGCATCATTTTTATGATTCAGCGCTGGGATACCCTGCTGCTGGTTGGCTATATCTATTCCGGTGGTGATAACTGATTTTTGCTTTTTTATTTTTTTCCGATTTCTCTTTGATTTTATTTGCACAACTTTTGATCTTTGTCTTCCCGCTTAACGCTTTGTCATGTTCCTTCTGCCTCTTGACCGCTGGCAGTATGCGGGATGCCATTCTGAGTCAGAGTCGGTCTCTGATCGCTTTTCTGTTGCTTCTGCCAATTGTATTTGTGTTATTGCTGCAGTAGTTTCCAATTCCGCATCTGCTGCGTTCGACAATCTACGAAATTCCTCCAGTACTGATTCTAAAAGTGGCGTATCGTCGAAAAGCTGCTCTTGCGTAATGTCCTCTTTTTCTACCATTATATGTGGGGCAGAGTTTTCTTTCAAGAGTTGGATTGCCTTCCACAAGAGTCTGTTGTTGTCCTCTTCTATTATCTAAGGCCTGTATTGAGGAAATGTCAAGACCCTGCTTGGCCACTTCTAATTTCAAGTCTCTCAGTGGTGAGGTCATATTAGCATTGATGGTCGAGACCAGCCACACCAGAGTAGATTCGCAGGATACCACCTCATTTGAAATTTCCAGGAGTGTGCCCGCCTGTGATTGAACTTCTGACTTCAGTAGGTCAAACACTGAGACTAAAGAGTTCAAAACAAAACTTAAAGCCTTCAAGGTGTTTGTATTCAGCTCGGTTTTTTTGTTGGCGAGGCTAACTGGACAATATTTTCCTGTACTTCTGAGTTGTGCATAGGTTCTTTCGGTGACCAGACAGTTAGGTGGGGTGAGATTGCTGCACCCCCTTCTAAATTTGACACAACCACAACATTCCCCGTACTGACAAGAGGGGGATACATTTCCATGTTGGAGGATGGGGTTTGCAAGGTTTGCAGGATTAGTGTCCTTCCACATCACTATGGATTTTATTTCTTTTTCTGCCAAATTGATCCTGGACCTTTTGTTGAATCTTTGTGGTTGTTGTTGTCTACTCCAGGCCTAGTTGCCAATGCTGCATGAGAGTGGTCTGGCGGCTCCGCTCAACTCCCCTGTCCACCGGAGTCACAATCCCCATCTCAGCATGTATTTGTGCCTGGGTTATTTCCGGTATATTAGCATGCCTGGGTGGAGCGGCCATCTAGGCAGTGATGGAATCTGCTCTTTGCAGTTCTAACAAGTAAGAGCCGTCTCCTTCCATCTCCTTTTCTTTGGCCAGAGACTGCATGCTGCACAGTTTCATAGTAGGTGCTACCCACTAGCAGGCTGCAAAGATTCCTCTGAGCAAAGGTTGAGGCCCTACGGCCTTGCTAAACAACAGTCTTCCGGCAGAGCGCACCCCTTCAATTAGGATGCGTTCAGCCACAAGATGTAAAGTCCCCAGGATAGTGAGCAGTTTGTGAAACCAACCTCCTGAGCGATTGGTGAAAATGCGGAGCGATTCACAAAGTATCTCCAGGCAAGGGTCCAGACTAAGAAGCTGCAATATTACCACAACACGAGAGACACACTGATTTTCTCGGTGACAACCAGACCAATGTGAATATTTTCTGAGTGCAGCAAACTCTGCTGGGTTCTATGGAACTTTTACAAGTTGCATTACTGATATAGGACCAGCGGGATCAAAGGATAGAACTCCGAAAGTCTCCCGCTACTCCCCAACTGTCAGTTTGCATGCAAATGTAAGTGGGCAAGGTGATTTTGCTTCCAGGGATCACCGTCTATTTTGCCTACTTGTTTACTTTGCAGCGGCGTGCAAAAGCCCAATTACTATTGATTGCCACTCTGTGTCACTCCATGCCGCTCCACAATGGTTAGGATTTTGGGGATGGGGAAGAAGGCATCTAAAGGAGCTGAAGGAGCTGAGGAAGAGCTAACACTGTGGGCCCACATGCTCACGTGCTTAGGCGCCCCTCATTCACTCACTTTACTTACAATCCTCCAGGTCCTGCAAAGCGATTTCTCGCCTCCCTGTCCCCTTGTCTCCGCATTTCTCCGCATATCCACGTCTCTGCGTGTCCACGTCTCTGTGTATCCATGTCTCCACGGCACCGCCACTGCCTTGCCTCGCCTTGCCTCGCACACCAATAATTCGAGGAAAGGACCCAGAGGTAACCAGGCATCACGTAGCAGAACGTGTCTTGATGCTGTGTCAAGCCGCACTGTCTTGTTAGCCCATGAACAGCGGCTTCCGACACAATGCTACCTTTACAATCTACATGCAAAATGTATTGCTCTGTTTTGTCCAGGGTGCTGCCTCATTCTTTAAATTAGGTGTATTGTGAGTGACCCCATCATTTGAAGTGTTTATTCAACCTGTGTGTCCTTTTACATGAGAGCAGGATTGTAAATACACATGTTGAGTTGTGGATAGTTTGTGAATTGTATTGTCAAAAGTGAGTAGTGTTCAACTGGTTTGTATTGATGTTTTTGACACCGAGTAAGGTGGCATATCTAGTGATCATTCTTGTTCTATATTGATTTTGTCAGTCACTTTTAAAATGAGTACCATTGAAATGGAAGATGCCAGAACACATTGCTTAGGCATGTTTTTTATCTGTGGTGAGTGACCAGAGGGGGATGCTTGGTGGTGGTAGGCCAGAATTGTACAAGACGTTACATTCGTAATCACTGACATTTGGTATGAGGGTGGGATTTTACATACAACTGTAGCAGAATTTTACATGACCCAAACATGTCTATCAGGAACAAATTAAAATGGCCCAACTCATGACTCAGTTGTATTTCTGTTTACAATAAATAGAAGAGGGATTGTAAAATAAAGGTGCTAGTCTGCTGCAAGCCCAGCAATCACACACACAATTACAAGATAAATTAAAATAAAGGTTTTCAGGATTAGTGTCCTTCTAAATTCTAGAGCTCGACTATGAAAACCTCATTGAGCAACTTAAAAATGAGGTAGAAACTCACCAACAAGCCAGTGTAGAGCGAGAAATGGGAGTTCGCTGCACTGCAAGACACACATACAGAGAGTGCAGACACCATATGCCACCTTCGACACAAATTGAACGACCCCACTATCCACAATAGTTTATTGTTGGATATATTATGGCCTTTAAACAGTCCATAAATGAACTAAAATGTGAAAACAGTCAGCTCATCATAAAAGAGATTATCTCACAGAAGGATTTTGATCAAATGCATCAGGATTTATATATTCTGAAGCAACAGAAATTACAGCTGATAAAAGAAAAATATGTCCTAAAATTGAAAATGGATGTAGAATAAGGTCAGACTGATCAGGAACTGGCCAGAATCAGGGAATACAATTCTGCTGATTCTAGGGTTAAAAAGAAAACTCCACATTGCCGTTAGCCCAACATCGGGCAGAGTGGCTGGGAGATATAATTAGACCATTGTCAGACTTCTAAAGAAGTTTGGGGCTGACTCTGGACCCAGTTTGGACTTGGATTACTGCTTGTCCTGATGGCTATTTGGTCTACACCGTCTTCTAAAACAAAGATGTCTCTATTTGAACTTATGACTGGACGGAAAATTGTGTTAATTCAGAATCTGCTCTATAGAACTCAGGAGCAGACACTGATAAATGCGTCTATCACTCATGAGTACATTGAGAAACTAAGGAAACACCTTTTTGCTTTTGCTTATGCCCAGCGCAACTTGGAGCAGTCCGTTCAAGGGATAAAATCATAGTATGATTTGAAGACAATGAAAAAGGATCATGAGGCAGGTGTCAAGGTCGATCTCTACAACTTTCAGAGAAACCAACCCAAGGAAATTAAGTTTCTTTCGTCTTGGTGTGTCAGATTGTAGATAAAATATTGTATGTTTCCTATCGGATCCACATCCCAATGGGAGAACAGACAGAAGAGAAATGGGTCTATATCAATCAGTTAAAAAGCTATCATCCCAGACTAGCATTAAGAATGATTGGGGAGTTCACTGGAGTTCAAACAGAGGAACCATCTGAGGAATGAAAGGTAAGCTCCAAACCCTGGATGGAAACTATGATATATAAGCGGTGAGTAGTTATAGTAAAATGGTAATCTCTGACCCATGATTGTCAATGATTGTCAATGAATATTGTCTGTTATGGAAAATGTATGTTTTTATTCTGGAATGTTATCAGGGCAAATAAGGTTTAAACAAAAATGCTTAACAACTCTTTTTACTCCTCTCTTTAGAAATATTAATCCCATTCTTTCCACCCTAGGCATTGGAATAAGAGGAGTCTAAAGAGGATCCCGGAAACCGGGGAAGGAAAGACCACTTCTTCTAGAGCCAGGATACCCAAAAGATGGAGGAAAGGCTTGACCACCCACTACTGAAAAATGAAGCAAGAACAGATTGTTTTCGATCGAAAGGAATGAAAATATTGTGTAGCTGGTGTAAAAACCAATATAATTACCCCCACTGTCCACCGCCCTTTTCACAGTATCTCAGACAAGACCAAAGCCTTTTTGACCAACTCATATCTGATCATGCCAGTGATATATATGCTCCCCAAAATACACAAAAATTTGCAAGATTCGCCGGGGCAACCAATAATTGCTGCGACTAACAGTTTGCTGGAACCGCTAGCTCAATATTTTGATAAAATCATACAACCTCTTGCCCAAAAGGCTATCACTTACGTCGAAGATATCAATCACTTCCTAACAAAACTGGAAACAATTCATGTTGATTCCAACATGGACATACTCTTCTCAATGGACGTCACCAATCTGTACACAAATATTACACATCAGTCTGGAATAGAAGCTATAGAATGGGCACTCTTGAACAATGAAGACAAAATTGGTAGCGACAGATTATTCATAATCAAATTACTTACCATTGTATTTAATAACAATTTCTGTATGTTTGAAGAAAAATATTACATTCAAATTTCAGGGACCTCAATGGGGGCCGCTATGGCCCCAAGTTACACTAATGTCTATATGAGATATTGGAAGAAACAAGAGTACTCCTCAACCCAATCTGGAATGACAGTCTGAAATTCTTTGTCAGATATATTTATGACTTGTTTGGAGTGTGGTCTGGAACAGAATCCGAGTTACAACACTTTTTTGAATATATGAACACCTTAGCACCGAGGATTAAGTTTGCATACAAAACCAGTAGAACATCTCTGGAATTTTTAGATGTACTGGTGTACCTGGAACAACACAGACTAGCAACTACTGTGTTCACAAAGAAAACTGACAGAAACAGTTTGCTTTAAGCATATAGTTTCCATCCGAGAAAGACCATAGAAAGTATACCTTTGAGCCAGCTGTTGAGGTACAAGAGAATTGTTTCAGAAGAGGTTGAATTTGACAGAAAAGCTAATGAGCTTACAAAAAAATTAATTTCAAGAGGCTATGACCCAATCCAGATTCAAAAAGATATTTCGAAAGTGAAGAGTATACCAAAACGAAAACTGAAGAGCTAGTATACGTTACAACTTATTCATAACAAAGTCAACTTATCAAGAAGATCATCAAGAAAAATTGGAAAGCCTTATCTTTGGACCCTAAGTTGCAAAATCTGTTTCCGACCTTAACTTTCTTTGTATTTAACAAAAGCAAATCAGTATGAGATCACTTGATCAAATCAGATTTCGGTTGTACGAAAGCTCAAGCAACTACATTCAAGGGTACTATACCCTGTAATAATTCTAATTGCTGTCACAACATTATCAAAGGGAACTACATACATCACCCATATAAGGGTAATAAGATTCTATTACAACATACTTCAACATGTGACACAAAGAGTGTGATTTATGGCATTAAATGTCCGTGTGGACTATACTATGTAGGCCTCACGGGGAGAAAGGCTAAACAAAGATGGGTGGAACATAAATCTAATGTACGGACAGGTTCCGTTAAGTCCCCAGTTTCACAACACTTAAAAGACTTAAATCACTCAGTAGCGCAATTGCAATGTGTGATTTTAGAACATGTTGTGTTACCAAGACGAGGCGGCAACCTCCAAAGACTTTGCAACAAAGGGAGTCTTATTGGATTGAGCAACCGGGCTCTATACATCCCAGGGGAATGAATCTCGAATGGGACCTATACTGTTATTTGTGATCTGTAAAATTGGAGTAAAATTGCAGTGATATTGGAAGAAATAATGATGAAATGTAATGTCACACATATTTCGGAACTCTGTCCTTTGCTTTATTATTAATGATTGAATTAAGGGCCCTGTGAATGGTCACTAGATAGCATAAGTACAACTGTTAATATCAATCACTGTGAAGGTTGAGGACCTTGATGTTTCTTCTCTGATTGTTTTTGTATTTCAATATTTGAAACTACCAACTAGTGTATTCTTATGAGTGTTTGAAAACTAGTTGACTAAAACTGATATTCCGAATTTATTTTACAATAACCATGAGGTTTTTGAAAATATGGATGGTAAATATTTCTTTGGTTACCTAGGATTTATGTATCAAAAACTATCAAATTGCTGTATTTCTCTGTTTTTTCTAAATCTGTGTTAGTATAATTGAGATCACAAATGCATTGTTTATGCTAGTTGCATGTGTTTGAACTCGGACCTGATTTGGCAAACCATTCCCTATTTTGGAAAAACCAACAAAGATAGTCCTGTTAGTAAGAAGTTTCAGAAGTGTAGGAGTACCATTTTAATAACGTTAAATACATTTGGTAGCCATTTTAGGAAGAATATCTACGATATCAATACCTGAAGAAGGGCGCAACGCCCGAAACGTGTAGTATTAGACTAGCGGAGTACACCTAAAATCCATACTTTTAACTCCCTGTCTAGATATCGAGATAACCTTATCAAGATAAATTAAGAATTATTGACCACTGTTCAGTTATTCCTACTTGGAGTGTATTCATTTGTTGATCTAATAGAAACCTAAGGTGACCAAATACATTACCATTTGGTTCTTGATATGTGTACTGTTCTTGACATTTTTAATGCTTATTGTTCATACGTTTTTGTGAAGCAACATTGTATTTTAATTTTGAAAATATATTCTGTTTGAAATGAAATGACTTGTTACAAATGTATTGTTTTAAGAATTATATTTGCAACCTTTTGGTTGGAATGGTTGTGCCCCTATTTGTATCTCAATGTTTGTTGAGGTACCATTTATTTTCCCCTTTTCACAGTAGTTCCCACGTTAGGACAGGACCAGGGCGGGGGATGTGTAGGGTATACTTTCAGCTCATATGATCCAAATCAACTGTCTCTTCCTGATGAGGCCTAAAAGTGCAGAGCATTCAAGGGACACAGTTGAGTGGCAGGCAAAAGGACAGCATTTCAATTGTAATTGCCAAACATCACAAATCTGTTTTCAGAGGAAGACAAATTCAAACAATAAGTGGGCCCGATATTTGAGTGACTAGGCCAAAGGCCTGAAACTACTTTCCATTAGATCTGACTGATGCCTAAAGTGCAGCTTTGCTAACACAGAGAGCTACCATGGAAATGTGTGCATTCTGCAACTTGGTAGCAATGAACATTTTAAATAGAAAACTCCATTGACAGAAGTAATTCAAGAGCCAACTTTAATGAAGGTGGTGACTTTTTAACCTATGGAGAAATACTGACACAAGCAGCACAAGGAAAAATAAAGAGATGTCTTGTATTTACTGTAAGATTTAAAACAGATTTAACGTATACAAATGCAAAATGTAAAGCATCATGTATTTTGCTGTTCCTGGGAGTTGAGTTAAAGCTGTGCTTAGCCCAAAAGACCTTTCCCCATGAGATTCGAAGGCCAATAACTGTTCACCTTCCCCCATCAGATGCAAGGGTCACGCCCAGCCTTCTCCCTTATGTGGAAATCTACTTGAAGCTCACAGAGCCAGGAAAGGGGCGATGCTTGTGCCTGACCAAAGTGTAATGGTGCTGACTTGACCCACACTGTTAAAACAAAAGACCCAGCTAATGGATTTGAACTGTAAAAAAAAAAAAATATATTCCATTTTGCGTTCTCTCCCTGGGCTGACTGACAGATGACATGCAACAGAAGACCGCCACATGATGCCACGAGGTGCAGTTATACCATCTGCATCAAGGAATAAGGAGACCCAGGGTCCGGTCATTAACTTTGAAAGAATGCTAAGTGTTTTTCTTTATTGCAGGTCGAACCAACAAAGAATCAGATAGCTGGACCTACATCTACGGAGAAAAGGAATGTGCTGTTTATGGGGCAAGCATAATTGTTTGATTATCTTGGGAAGAATAATTCTCACAAAAATTATTCAAATATTTCCAAAAAGCTTATGAAATGACCTATCCAATGATATTACCTACCTAAAAATTCAACATTGGGAACGAAAGGGGCATGCTAAAATGTGATTATAGCTTCCCAGAAAAAGTCACGGAGCAGAGAGCCGGGAAAATGGTAGCTGTAGATGTCTGTCTGTAAATCTTGTTATGATAATTGTCAAGAAATTGCAAAAACCTGCCATTTGCACCTGCAACTTCATTCAAAAATGAGACACAGTGCATTACACCCGGCATGATCAGGCCAATTCAAAAATATTTATTTTGTGACTCTTATTTGTACATTGGAATTTCTTTTCCTGTTGTACATTTTTAAGTTCATAAAAAGAGGGCTCAGAAATGCTAATGCAGATGAATGGAGTTATTCTTCCCAAAAATGGAACCTAATAACATCAGGACAAATCACAGGGAAGAGGTGAGGCCTTGATTAAAGGGGAGGATAAATAGATTACCAATCCCAATAATGAGCCAATAAGTTGGCAATTGATAATTTAGATATTTTGGGGTGTGATTAGGGGTTTAAAAGGAGACGCACAATGGAAAATAGGAGAGAGCTATCTGAAATTATCTAAGTGGGAACTGCTGAAAAATTGATGGAGAACCAACATTGCCTGGGAGACAGAAAGAGTAAGAGGAAAACCCATAAAAGAGACAGAGGTTTGGTATACATAAACAGGAGAGACAAATATATGGATGGATGTTGGAGTCCGACCAAGTCCCTGTCCTTTCCCAGGAGATGATCCAGGAGGCTTGATGTCTTTTCTTGAGCACAAAGCCCTGAGATGTTCAATGTAAGTAAACTTGCCCAACAAAAAAAAAGTATTATGGGGATCTGTTTGAATTAATACATTCCGCTTATTTATTGGGTGGCATACAGAAGTAGATCCCTAGCCTTTTCTTACCAAGTAATAATTTAATACATTTCCATATAGCCAAATGACAGGGTGATTTTGTTTGAAATCTACAACATTGCTCCCTGTGTGAATAAGGTTATTTAGGCAATAGGCCCAGAGACTGCAGGCCATTACTGCATAAAGTAATGGCCCTGGGGCCCATAGTTAAAGAAGACTCCGGTGGCATTACCGTATGCAGTAATGGCCCGCAGTCGAGGAGCTTATTGCCATTAGTACCGCGGCCCATTACACAGGGGTACTAATGGTGGGTTTTTTTCTCGATTGTGGCGGCGATAGTAAACAAAGAAAATAGCCCTTCTCCCCTTCCATGGCGTCCATTGAAGTAAATTGAAAAAATGTAAATGAAAAAATGGCCTCCATGGAAGAGGGAGAAGGGATTACACGTAGTCCCTTCTCCCTTTCCATGGTGGCCATTCTGGATTGAAAATGTTGTCGGGACTGGAGCGAGCTTCACACCGTTGCAGACTTGCTATTTCTGTGTAGTAAGGCTTGGAATGTAGCCAATCACAGGTAAGGTCTTTTCTTTTTTTTCCATGCAGGGTACTAATGTCATATAAAGTAATTTTGGGACCACTTGTAATCATTTTACCAACCTCAAAATTCCCTAACGGAGGGGTGCATTTAAAAAAATTAAATTCTCAACTGTGCAACGTTCCCCAGACCATGCCTTAAAGCAGAGAGTTCTGAATGATAAACTGAATCCCTGGGTTTCTGCGGGGCAGAATGGTGTCTTCTTGCTTAAACAAAGGGAACAACGTATTGAAAAGGCATTCCCTCTACTTAGAATGTGAAAGAGACTCCAAATTGAAGAGAGATTTTTCGCTGAAAGGTGTTAAAGGAAAAAGGTTAATTACATTTTAAGAAAAGTGCTTTTGTTAAAAGTTGGTTGTCCTAGAACCTGGTTAGAAATAGGATGTGCACAGGGATGTCCAAGCGTAATGGTGCTGAGCATGAATAGTGTTTTGTGAATTGAAAAGTGCTACATGTCATTTCGGGGCCGATTCATGGAACAAACGTGCGCCGAAAAAACAGGCGCACGCGCACACGTGCGATTCATGGAAGTCCCTGCGCATGTTTTCCTCGGGATGTGCGCCAAACCCGTGCATGGCGCACACGTCTCTGCAACATCCCGAAAGGCGTGCGCGACGCGCACAGTGAAAGCGCACAACCTCGGCGCATACACCAGAAAGTGGGCGGAACATGGGGCGTAGCGCGCGGAATGGGAAACAACGCGCGAAAATAAGGCGTGACTGGGGATGTACTGCAGGGAAGCAGACGGAACGCCCACACGCACTCGAACCACACGTATTCATGGAATCGAATAGGGCAAAGCCACGCACTGCCAAAGACACGCACAAGCCGAAACACGTCCGCCACACGAAGGCAGGCGGTAGCGTCCCTGCGTATTACAAAAGTGGCAACATACAGCAATTGGGCCTGTGCGAGCGGGGCACGTGTATTTCGGGGGTGCGCGGGAAGTTACACATGCGATTGAGCGGGGTACGTGTATTTCGGGGGTGCGCAGGAAGTTACACACGCGATTGAGCGGGGTACATGTATTTTGGGGGTGCGCGGGAAGTTACACACGCGATTGAGTGGGGTATGTGTATTTCGGGGGTGCACGGGAAGTTACACACGCGATTGAGCGGGGTACGTGTATTTCGGGGTTGCGCGGGAAGTTACACACGTGATTGAGCGGGGTACGTGCATATCAGGGGTGCGCGGAAAGTATCACACGCGATTCCATCAAAGTACGTGTATTACAGGGGTGCGCGGGAAGTTCCACACGCGAATGTCCAGGCTACATGTATTTCAGGGTGCGCGGGAAGTTACACACGCGATTGAGCGGGGTACGTGTATTTCGGGGTTGCACGGGAAGTTACACACGCGATTGAGCGGGGTACGTGTATTTCGGGGGTGCGCGGGAAGTCACACATGCGATTGAGCGGGGTACGTGTATTTCGGGGGTGCGCGGGAAGTTACACACGCGAATGTCCAGGCTACGTGTATTTCGGGGTGCGCGGGAAGTTTCACACGCGATTCCATCAGGGTACGTGCATTACAGGGGTGCGCGGGGAGCACCACACGTGAATTGCACGTGTGGGTCCTCCCAGGTGTTCCCTCTACACCCTCCACGGCCGCTGCAGGTGGCTCACACCACAGGGGCCTACCCTGCACATGTCCTGCAGGCACCCCATCCACCATGGCCATGCCCTCCAGCCAACCCACATGTCAACTTGCACTACTGCCCACCAACGCATGTCCCCCTGCACCCCCAGCCACCAGGGGCACCCTCCACCAGGCCCCCACCCATGTCTCCCACCACCCCCACCCCCCAGCACTGTGGGGCACCCTCCACCAGGCCCCCACCCATGTCTCCCACCACCCCCACCCACCAGCACTGTGGGGCACCCTCCACCAGGCCCCCACCCATGTCCAGCTCATGTTCCCCACCACCCCCACCCCCCAGCACTGTGGGGCACCTGCCAGCAGGCCCCCACCCATGTCCAACTCATGTCTCCCACCACCCCCACCCCACAGCAGTGCAGGGGCACCCTCCACCAGGCCCCCACCCATGTCTACCACCACCCCCACCCCCCAGCAGTGCAGGGGCACCCTCCACCAGGCCCCCACCCATGTCCAACTCATGTCCCCACCACCCCCACCCCCCAGCACTGTGGGGCACCTGCCAGCAGGCCCCCACCCATGTCCAACTCATGTTCCCCACCACCCCCACCCCCCAGCACTGTGGGGCACCTGCCAGCAGGCCCCCACCCATGTCCAACTCATGTCTCCCACCACCCCCACCCCACAGCAGTGCAGGGGCACCCTCCACCAGGCCCCCACCTATGTCTCCCACCACCCCCACCCCCCAGCACTGTGGGGCACCTGCCAGCAGGCCCCCACCCATGTCCAACTCATGTTCCCCACCACCCCCACCCCCCAGCACTGTGGGGCACCTGCCAGCAGGCCCCCAACCATGTCCAACTCATGTCTCCCACCACCCCCACCCCCCAGCACTGTGGGGCACCTGCCAGCAGGCCCCCACCCATGTCTCCCACCACCCCCACCCCCCAGCAGTGCAGGGGCACCCTCCACCAGGCCCCCACCCATGTCTCCCACCACCCCCACCCCCAGCAGTGCAGGGGCACCCTCCACCAGGCCCCCACCCATGTCTCCCACCAGCCCCACCCCCCAGCACTGTGGGACACCTGCCAGCAGGCCCCCACCCATGTCTCCCACCACCCCCACCCCCCAGCACTGTGGGGCACCCTCCACCAGGCCCCCACCCATGTCTCCCACCACCCCCACCCCCCAGCAGTGCAGGGGCACCCTCCACCAGGCCCCCACCCATGTCCAACTCATGTACCCACCACCCCCACCCCCCAGCACTGTGGGGCACCTGCCAGCAGGCCCCCACCCATGTCCAACGCATGTTCCCCACCACCCCCACCCCCAGCACTGTGGGGCACCTGCCAGCAGGCCCCCACCCATGTCCAACTCATGTCTCCCACCACCCCCACCCCCCAGCAGTGCAGGGGCACCCTCCACCAGGCCCCCACCCATGTCTCCCACCACCCCCACCCCCCAGCACTGTGGGGCACCTGCCAGCAGGCCCCCACCCATGTCCAACTCATGTTCCCCACCACCCCCAGCCCCCAGCACTGTGGGGCACCTGCCAGTAGGCCCCCACCCATGTCCAACTCATGTTCCCCACCACCCCCACCCCCCAGCACTGTGGGGCACCTGCCAGCAGGCCCCAACTCATGTTCCCCAGCCAACATGTCATCACAATCTAGATCCCTGGTCCCTATGGTCAGCCTCCAAATGCAAAACAGCCACCTGAGTATTGCATCCACCCACTCTGAAATGGCAATTACATGACAGAACACCAATTGCAAGTTTCAAAACAAACACATGTCCCTCACATACACCCAATGGGTGTCAGTGAATCTCAAAACCCATATCATGATATGCATGAAACCAATGAGATGATACTACACATTGAAGTTCGATAAAAAAATATGCATTAAAGGAAACATAAATAGATTCAAAAATAAAGAAACAGAAATGGGAATGTACAGAAATGAAAAGAAGCATGTCCGTGAAAAAAAGCAAAAGCAAAAATCATGATCCAAAGTAATGGTGTCCAAAGTCACTGTCCACAAAAGAAAATCCAATGCGAAATAATAATTGAAAGCCATTGCTCCATGAGTAAATTGTGAAAGTTAAATAAAATCCAACAGTGAACTATGTACAGACGAACAAGCCAGGGTCCATTGTCCCAACCAAAGAAATGAAACCTATATAACAACACTAACTAATAAAATAAACTATATACAAAAATGTGGCCAATGTCCAAAAGGTCCAAAAAAAATCAAAAAACAAAGGAAACCTAACACTAACTACATAACTATTTACATGGGCAGCGGGCTAGTCCAACAGCTCACTGGATGTTGTCATGGGCCAGGGCATCATCGAACTCCTGTTCAATGGCTTGGAGGCGGGCATGTTCCCTGGCCCCGAGGTCTCGCAGGGATAAAGCAGTGTCCAGCTCCAACTCCCTGCGAAGACCCTCGAGGCACTCAGCCCGCCTCAGCGCCCTCCGCATGGAGTTCGCCGCCCTGACCATTGTGAGCCGTTCTTCCTCTGCCCGCTGCCGCTCCGCACCTATCTGCTGGCCCAACCGCTCCCACACGGAAGCCACTCCCATTCCAGGGTTCTCCTGCCCTCCGGCCGATGCCTGCACCCCTGATGTTGATGGCCCCGAGCCATGATGCCTCCCACGTCGAGCCTGCCTCCGACGCAACTGCCTGTGCCAGCACGACGGCATCCAGGCTGATGGAATCCACCAACGCCGTCGTGCACGTGCCCTGCCCGATGATGCCGTCACATCCTCCATCTGCTGGGGTCCAGTTGCTGGTGTGTCCACCCCTGCTGGACCTCCGACTCCCGCCTGTGGCAGGGATGGGATCCCCACCGAGCCAGTTGCATTGGTCGGGGCAGGTCCACAGGGGGCCCTGGTGGCATCTGGACCAGAAGACGGCATGGAGAACGACTGGTGCATAGTCTCCACAGAGGTGGAGATGGTCGCCAGATTGGCCGACACATGTAGGAAACCCCCGACCATGGCCGATCCCAACTGGGCCACGTCGGCACGGTGCTCTCCGTGATGACGTGCATGCTCCTCCCGGGAAGCACGCACCTCATCACGAATTGCACCTGTGCGCAACGCGACACCAATCAGGACCTTCTCCATACGGCCAGGGGTCCCCTCGTCCGCAGGTGGAGGGGAGTCAGATGACATGGACATCCCCCTACCTGTGGATGGGCCTGGGATGGGGCATCCCTGCTGGTGCATGGTGGTGCAGTCACAGTGTCAGGGACAGTGACATGCACAGGCCCCTCCACGGCGACCTGTGCTGCCTCCTGCCCCTGCCCCTGGACTGCAACACTTGCACCAGCAGGGATGCCCCCACCAGGCCCCATGTGCGCCTCAGTAGCGGCCTCCTCCTCCTCTGTGGAAACCACCAACCTGGATGGCTCCACCCCGTCTTCCGCCGTTGCAAGCCCCTGTGGGGGCTCACCCACCCCTTCCGCTGCAGCCGTGGGGGCATCCCCGCCGCTTTGCTCCACTGAGCCGTCTCCGCCCTCTTCTTCACGTGGCGCTGTGTAGATGGAGACATAGAACACAAGCATCAGGGTACTGTACAATGGTCCCCTAGACAGGAAGCAATAGCAGATGAGTGGCACTGTCAAAGATCACTTCCATCATGTCCCTCCACAACACATGGCTCAGTGCAGGTAAAACACATGTGGTAACAGGCATGGTGCATGCTATGGACATTAGCATGCATGTCCAAGGGATTCTTGGAACATACAATGTTGTTTTGGAACTCACATGCATCATTAGCCATGCCTATCACATGCACACACTTCACCCTAGTTTCATCCATCTGGCCTCGTACACCACAGACACAGTGGATACAATGGCTGCATCAGTGAACCTGAACATTGCGACAGACATGTGTCATGCATCCCTGGCATTCACAAGTCACAGACACACAGGTCAGACACACAGACATGTACAGCATACATGTACATGGCATCAGCACCCATCCCTCACCCCCACCCATGTCCAGGAACAGAGACTGGCATGCTTTCATGTGGCCATTCCGCATAGGGCAACCCATGTTGCATTTGAACACATGCACCAACCGTGTGGTTCACACATTACTGGTCTCACATGCATGGCGTCCCTGCACACACACATGCATACATGGCCTATGTCACACATACAGGCAAGTATCAGACAACCAGCACACTGCGACATGCCCTGTCTCACACAGCAATGCTTGGCCACTTACCGCTCAACTCCAGACGGGTCTGCCTCTCAAGGATCTGGGCGTGGAGCGCTGGGCCTACGCATTCCAGGACCCTCATCTGGATGGGACTCATGCGGCCCCGGCCCCCCTCCACGAGGCGCCGGGCCTTCAAGAGGGTCCTGGACCTGCAGTCATACCAGCGCTTCTTGACATGTTGGTAGTCGCGGACTGCCACCCCCTCCGCGTTGATGGCAGTCACGATGTCCGTCCAGATCCGAGTCCGTCCTTCCTTGTTGGCGCGCTTACTTCCGAAGAGGGCATCATACTGCCCCAGGACTTGCTCCACCAGGACACAACTTCGGTGGCAGTGAAGCTGGTGCCCCTCTCCCTCTCTGGCCGGGGGTTGCCAGTGGTGCCAGATGTTTCAGTGCCCGACATGGCAACCCCAGAGGCAGGAGTGGGAGGGCAACTGGGTCCTGGGGCTGGGCTGTGGAGCGATGGTATCCCAGTCGGGAGTCTTCTGTTCCAGCAGGGGTGGACACAGCAAATGGACCCCTGCAGATGGCTGATGTGTAGGCACCAAATGGCAGGGCACGGTGGCAGCAGGCAGGCAGGCAGGCAGGCAGCAGCAGATGGCTCGTGGAAGGCTGCTCGGGGCTCTGGGGGGCAATAATCCGGCCTTTTGGGCAGGAGCGTGGTCTTCCATGTGCTTACGCGTGGCCAGCTTGATACGAAGTGAATTGGCACGTGAAAATCCTGCACGTCTGCGTGTAATTCGAGGAAAGGCCCTTAGCGCGTATGCACGTCAGCACGCATATGCGATTTCATTGGACCAAAGGCCCTTAGCGCGTGAGCGCGTCTGTGACGTGACACGCGCGGGTGTTTCCCTCATTGCACGTGATGACAGAGGACAAGGAAGGACGGACTCGGATCTGGACTGACATCGTGACTGCCATCAACGCGGAGGGGGTGGCAGTCCGCGACTTCCAACATGTCAAGAAGCGCTGGGAAGACTTCAGGTCCAGGACCCTGAACAAGGCCCGGCGCCTCTTGAAGGCAGCGGATGCCAAGGGGCGCCGGGCAACCTGTCGGAAGATCAGATGAGGGTCCTGGAACGCATATCCCCAACGCTCCACGTCCAGGTCCTTGAGAGGCAGACCCGTCTGGAGTCGAGCGGTAAGTGTACATGCATCCTGATTGTGAGCTGTGCGTGTGGTGATGTTTCAGTAGTGTGCAGGTTGCACATCTGTTTGTATGGGGTCGAGTATGGATGGGGGCGTACAGGGCCGTGGGGCTAACACATGCGAGGGCTGAAATGTGTGAGACATGGATGACATGAATGCCAAATGCAGTTTTGTGGGCACACATGTATGGATGAATGTGTATGTAAGTAGACATGTCCGTGATGTCACGCATGTATGTTGTTTTCAGCTGCATGTATCAGCACTGTGTACATGTGCATTTATGTGTATTTGACAAGGGTGGAACAGTGATGCAACATGGATGCATGTGACAGCCGGATGAGGAAGCCTGATTGGCAGATGTGACATGGATGCCCATCTGAACACTGCGACACTTGCCAGAGGTGTACACATGCATGCAAGTGTGGTGGTGTGTGTACATGTGTGGTGCACTTCCTGTGTTGCATGTGATGTCTGGCTCAGCTTTGCCTGCTCATGCTGTTGTATGGGTATGGATGGTGCTGGCAGTTGCGATATGGCTGTGGTATGGCTCATGTGTGCGAGTTGAAATGACATGTGTGTTGGGGATTGTGATGGCATGTCTGAGGTTTGCCAATGCCACTCATGTACAACTGTCATGTGTGTATGTGTCCATTGTACAGTGCCCTGATGCCTGTGTTTTATTTCTCCCTGTCTGCAGCGTCAACTGATGAAGAGGGCGGAGAAGGTGCTGTGGAGCACAGCGGCGGGGATCCCACCGCCAGCCGGAGACGCAAGGCCCGGCTCCCCTCCCATGTTGTCATCTCGTCGGGGAGTGAGGAGTCCGGTGCCGCGTCCCAGGACGCAGCTGCCGGGGGGAGGTCCAAGAGGCGGAGGTTGGAGTTGGACTCCTCGGCAGCAGAAGGGGCAGCTGGGACCCCACAGGGCCCAACGGGGGAAGATGGCACGGAGTCATCCAGGTTGGTGGGGGGTTTGGTGGTGGAGGAGGCCGTGTAAGCAACAGAGACGGGGTCTGGAGGTGGGGATCCCACTGGTGCTAGTGGTGCACTGCAGGACCATAGACAGGAGGCAGCACAGGCCGCCGCGGAGGTGCCTGTGTGCAATCCTGTCCCTGATCCTGTCCCTGCATCATCTTGCACCAGCAGGGATGCCTACGTCCAGACCGGTTTTCAGGCAGGGGATGAGCAAACGACAACTGGCCTTCCTCTGCCTGCGGACGTGGCTATCCGGGTCCGGGTTGAGCCTGTCCTGACTGGTGTGGCGTTGCGTCAACGGGCTATGCGAGGTGACCTGCAGTCTTTTCATGAGGAGACTGCACGTCATCTCGAATGGCTCGTTGACCACGTCAGCCTGCTGGGACAGGTCACCCAGTCCGGATTCCTCAGTTTGCTGGGGCTTGCTACGACCACCTCCTCAACTGAACCCCCTACGCGCCAGTCGTCCTCCGTGCCATCTTCCCACCCATCAGTCACCTGGGTGCCCTGTGGAGCTGCCTCTGACGGTGCGGCCAGGCTGGTGGAGGAGGCATCCCTGCCACAGTCGGGAGTCGGACGTCCAGCAGGGGTGGCCACATCAACGACTGCACCCCAGCCGGTGGAGGATGTGCAGGCAGCAGGAGGCAGTGCACGGGCAGAGGCACAGCAGCAGCAGCAACGTGGTGGGAGCCATGAAGGCTCGGGGCCTTCAACATCGGAGGGGCAGGCATCGGCCGGAGGGCAGGAGGACCCAGGACAGAGAGTGTCTTCCGTGTGGCAGCGGTTGGGCCACGCCATAGATG
This sequence comes from Ambystoma mexicanum, assembly GCF_040938575.1. Lineage (NCBI taxonomy): Eukaryota > Metazoa > Chordata > Amphibia > Caudata > Ambystomatidae > Ambystoma > Ambystoma mexicanum. The sequence goes on from NC_090935.1 coordinate 870,356,379, forward strand.
CGGAGCGGCAGCGGGCGGAAGAGGCACGGCTCACAATGGTCAGGGCGGAGAACTCCATGCGGAGGGCCCTGAGGCGGGCCGAGTGCCTCGAGGCAATCCGCAGGGGTTTGGAGGTGGACACGTCGACGGCCTTGTGGACCCTCGGGGCCATGGAGGAGGACCGCCTCCGGGACATTGAGCAGGAGTTCGATGATGCCCTGGCCCGGGACATCCAAAAGTGAGCCGTCAAACTAGCCCGCTGCCCTTGTACATAGTTATGTAGGTAGTGTTAGGTTTCCTTTTTTTTGGATTTATTTTGGACCTTTTGGACATTGGCCACATTTTTGTATATAGTTTATTTTATTAGTTAGTGTAGTTAGATAGGTTTCATTTCTTTTGTTGGGATAATGGACCCTGGCTTGTTCGTATGTACATAATTCACTGTTGGATTGTATTTTTCTTTCACAATTTGACCATGGATCAATGGCTTTCAATTATCATTTCCCATTGGATTTTCTTTTGTGGACAGTGACTTTGGACACCATTACTTTGGATTATGATTTTTGGTTTTGCTTTTTTTCACGGACATGCTTCTTTTCATTTTTGTACATTCCCATTTCTGTTTCTTTATTTTTGATTCTATTTATGTTTCCTTTAATAAATATTTTTTTATTGAACTTCAATGTGTAGTATCTCATTGGTTTCATGCATATCATGATATGGGTTTTGAGATTCACTGACACCCATTGGGTGTATGTGAGGGAAATGTGTTTGTTTCGGAACTTGCAATTGGTGTTCTGTCATGTAATTGCCAATTATGAGTGGGTGGATGCAATACTCGGGTGGGTGCTTTGCATTTGGAGGCTGACCATAGGGACCAGGGATCTAGATTGTGATGACATGTTGGCTGGGGAACATGAGTTGGACATGGGTGGGGGCCTGGTGGAGGGTGCCCCTGCACTGCTGGGGGGTGGGGGTGGTGGGGAACATGAGTTGGACATGGGTGGGGGCCTGCTGGCAGGTGCCCCACAGTGCTGGGGGGTGGGGGTGGTGGGGAACATGAGTTGGACATGGCTGGGGGCCTGCTGGCAGGTGCCCCACAGTGCTGGGGGGTGGGGGTGGTGGGAGACATGGGTGGGGGCCTGGTGGAGGGTGCCCCTGCACTGCTGGGGGGTGGGGGTGGTGGGGAACATGAGTTGGGCATGGGTGGGGGCCTGGTGGCAGGTGCCCCACAGTGCTGGGGGGTGGGGGTGGTGGGAGACATGGGTGGGGGCCTGGTGGAGGCTGCCCCTGCACTGCTGGGGGTGGGGGTGGTGGGAGACATGGGTGGGGGCCTGGTGGAGGGTGCCCCTGCACTGCTGGGGGTGGGGGTGGTGGGAGACATGAGTTGGACATGGGTGGGGGCCTGGTGGAGGGTGCCCCTGCACTGCTGGGGGTGGGGGTGGTGGGAGACATGAGTTGGACATGGGTGGGGGCCTGGTGGAGGGTGCCCCACAGTGCTGGGGGGTGGGGGTGGTGGGGAACATGAGTTGGACATGGGTGGGGGCCTGCTGGCAGGTGCCCCACAGTGCTGGGGGGTGGGGGTGGTGGGGAACATGAGTTGGACATGGGTGGGGGCCTGGTGGAGGCTGCCCCTGCACTGCTGGGGGGTGGGGGCGGTGGGAGACATGGGTGGGGGCCTGGTGGAGGGTGCCCCTGGTGGCTGGGGGTGCAGGGGGACATGCGTTGGTGGGCAGAAGTGCAAGTTGAAATGTGGGTTGGCTGGGGGGCATGGCCATGGTGGATGGGGTGCCTGCAGTGCATGTGCAGGGTAGGTCCCTGTGGTGTGAGCCACCTGCAGGGGCCGTGGAGGGTGTAGAGGGAACACCTGGGAGGACCCACACGTGCAATTCACGTGTGGTGCTCCCCGCGCACACCTGTAATACACATAGCCTGATGGAATCGCGTGTGATACTTTCCGCGCACCCCTGATATGCACGTACCCTGCTGATATCGCGTGTGAAACTTCCCGCGCACCCCGAAATACACGTAGCCAGGACATTCGCGTGTGGAACTTCCCGCGCACCCCTGATATACACGTACCCTGCTGAATTCACGTGTGAAAATTCCCACGCACCCCTGATGTACACGTACCCTGATGGAATCGCGTGTGGAACTTCAAGCGCACCCCTGTAATACACGTATCCTGCTGAAATCGCGTGTGAAACTTCCCGCGCACCGCGAAATACACGTAGCCAGGACATTCGCGTGTGGAACTTCCCGTGCACCCCTGATATACATGTACCCTGCTGACTTCGCGTGTGAAACTTCCCACGCACCCCAAGATACACGTAGCCAGGAGATTCGCGTGTGGAACTTCCCGCGCACCCCTGATATACATGTACCCTGCTGACTTCGCGTGTGAAACTTCCCACGCACCCCAAGATACACGTAGCCAGGAGATTCGCGTGTGTATAACTTCCCGCGCAACCCTGATATACATGTACCCTGCTGACTTTGCGTGTGAAACTTCCCACGCACCCCAAGATACACGTAGCCTGGAGATTCGCGTGTGTAACTTCCCGCGCACCCCGAAATACACGTAGCCAGGAGATTTGTGTGTGGAACTTCCCGCGCACCCCGAAATACACGTAGCCAGGACATTCGCGTGTGGAACTTCCCGCCCACCCCGAAATACACGTAGCCAGGACATTCGCGTGTGGAACTTCCCGCGCACCCCTGGAATACATGTACCCTGCTGATATCGCGTGTGAAACTTCCCGCGCACCCTGAAATACACGTAGCCAGGACATTCGCGTGTGGAACTTCCCGTGCACCCCTGATATACACGTACCCTGCTGAATTCACGTGTGAAAATTCCCGCGCACCCCTGATGTACACGTACCCTGATGGAATCGCGTGTGGAACTTCAAGCGCACCCCTGTAATACACGTACCCTGCTGAAATTGCGTGTGGAACTTCCCACGCACCCCTGAAATACACGTACCCTGCTGAAATCGCGTGTGGAACTTCCCGCGCACCCCTGAAATACACGTACCCTGATGGAATCGCGTGTGAAACTTCCTGTGCACCCCTGAAATGCACGTACCCAGCTGAAATGACGTGAGGTACTTCCCGTGCAACCCAGTGATACACGTAGCCCGCTTGCCGTGCTGGTACAGGGTTACCGCAGCCCTTTGCGCTGGATTGGGGATTTTGATGGCTTTTCCCTGCGCAAGAGGCGTTCTTGGGGGCGTAACTGGCGCTGCTGCAGGGTCGCTGCGCCACTGTGCGCCACGGCTGGTTTTGGTAGCTGGAATCCATGAATACGCTGTGCGTGGAAATGGGTTTTGGCGCACGCGGCTGGCGCAGGGATTCGCACGCGCACACTGTGCGCCAGCCGCGTGCGCCACTTGTGCGCTGAATTCTATGAATTACCCCCTTCAAGCAAACCCTGTGCAAATACATAGTAAGGTTAAATTGTTCTGTCATGTCCAGTGTGATGCTTATTTCTTTACATTAGGTGTATTGTGAGTGACCTCATCATTTGAAGTTTTTATTCCACCTGTGTGTCTTTTTTACATGAGAGCAGGATTGAAAATACACATCGAGTGTTGGATAGTTTATGAATTCTATTATCAAAAGTGAATACTGTTCAACTGCTTTGTATCAAATTTTGTGCCACAGAGTAAGGTGGTGCGTCTAGTGATAATTCTTTTGCTATATTGGTTTTGTCTTCTAAATAATACATGTATATTCTTTCTGCACACTGGACAGATACTTGGCGTATCTGTTGCACAGGGTTGAGGACCGATAGTGGTTTCAAATAAGTCATAAGCAGGGATAGTGTAAAATCCAATACATTGATTTATTGGTGTGGCACTCTTGATTGGGGAGGGAAAGAATTCCCTCCATTGATTGTTGCCCAATATATATCTCCAAGAATCCACTATAGCATAACAAAATAAGTAATGGCTGGAAGGTTTAGAAATAATCTGAACCTCTGTCATTGCTCTGGGCAACCCTCTAGACCATCGTTCTTCACATGCCAAGCTATTATGATAGGGGAAACACCATAGGCAGATCAGGCTTGGTCCCACCAAAAAAGGGGCATTCCAGCCCAAACTGCTTGGACACATCCGTTCTGCATGAGACCACAGGTATCCCCATCCATCACCTCTTTTGTTTTGCTGTGTCACCCCGAGTGGGAAGGGTATGCTCAGACGTGGGTTCTGTTCCTGCTGGGCCTAGACACCAAAGCTACTCCTCACTGAGGGGCCCAACAATGCCAACACATGTTTGGCGATGCTTGTGGTCAGGCTAAACACCCCTTCACTTAGCTATGCTCTTTCAAAATCTTCCCAGTCAATGATCTGAAAAGCAAACTTCACAGACTTCCCCACCACAGACAACATCTCTGTCCTCTCAGAATTATTCAATTACCCCACTGTGAATTTGGTGGACACTCATGCTCCCCTAAAGACACCTGGGCTCAGACCAAACAATCCACCCCTTGGTGCACCCCCCAAGCTTGCCTCCAACAAATGCTCAAGAGACATGGTGGCTCAAAAACCATAACCCTGGAGATCTCACCAACCTCAAATCTCTCCTCGCCAACCAGAGGATTCTGATTACTGAAGTCAAAGCTGCTTACTACTCCAACACAATCATTGTAGCTTCTACCAGGAGCAAAGCCACCTTTGAAGTAGTAAAGCATTGTACCAAACCGTCACCCGACTCTGATTTGCCAGCTACTCAGCAATAATGCGAGGCAATCAGCAACTGTTTTATTAATAAAATAGACAAAATACAACAGATCATGGAAACAGCCTCCCACAGCATTAACCCCCCCTGCAATCCAGCACACACACACTGCCTCTCTGTTTTAAATGATCTCTCCCCCAGACTAACCAAAAACAATTGCCTCTCTCAAACCTACGTCCTACTCTGACAATATCATCCCGGCCTACATTATTAAACAATTGATGGTCCTTGAGCTCAACGTACTGGATAGCAGCATTAATGGGTTCCTCACAGAAGGGTCATTCCGTGACACCATTAAGACTGGTCTCATATGACCTCTTTTGAAAAAGCGGATCCTAGATCCAGACGACCTGACCAACTAATGAATGGCCTTCACAAACCTCCAGTTTATTTGCAAAATCTAGGAAAATGTTGTTGCTATGCAACTACTTACCAGAATAGAACAACTAGACCTCCTAAATGAATATCAGTTGGGTTATGTCCCAAGTGTCACACTGACACAGCCACTATCCAAGTGGTGGATAATGCCCTCCAAATCATGGATAAGAGAGACACATGTCTCTTTGTCCTCGTTGACCTCTCAGCTGCATTTGACCCAATCCACCACTATATCCTCCTCTCCCTCCTCGCCAACAGGATGGGAGTCTCTGGCACTGTCCGGAATTGGTTTACATCCTACCTCTCCAGCAGACACCAGGCCCTCCAGATGAACACGTTGCATTCCAATCAACTCCCAGTCTCCTGCAGAGTCCCCCAGACTCCATTCTCTTACTGATCCTTTTTAACCTTTACATGGGGCAACTGGGCAACTCCTCAAACATTCCGATATAGCCATCCAGCAATAAGCGGACGATATTCAGTTGTACATGAGAGCAAAAAGCACAAAGGATATCAGTCATCTCTGCAATTACCTAGTTATCAACCAGTACTGGATGTTGACTGTCTGCCTCAAACCTAACCCATCCAAGAACAAATGTGTCCTCATTTGAACCCCTGCTATACAACAACTTGTCCAACAATGGCTCAGTGCTATGCACCTAGAAGGATTTGATACACAACTCTTGGATACAGCAAAACCCTTACCCTTCACCATTGACAGCAGCCTGCCCTTCCAAGAGCACAGAGCTAAGAAGGCCCAAACAGCCTTGCTCCAAATGTTCACCCTTCAAACAATCAAAAACTTCATTCCACCATGGAAATTCCAGACCACAGTGCAGTCCCTGATGGTCTCACACATCAATGGGGGGAATGCTCTCATGGCAGGGCTCCCAACTGCTCACTTGTCTCCCCTAAAAGCAGTCCATCATGCTTCAGCACATCTTATTACAGGTGTGTGGAAATGTTATTGAATCATTCCCATCCTACACACATGACATTTGCTTCCTCTCCAGGCAAGGATACTGTTCAAGACTGCAAGTATCATCTATAAAGCAGTCACAAGTAGCACACCAGCGTACCTGGTGGCTGAGCACAAAATATTGGTGGCAAATGCACCTCACATAGCAAATCTACCAAACAATCCTTCTCTTGATACGCACCCACCCTCTGAAACTTGATCCTGGTATCATCTCTGAATGTCCCCATCATTTTCCAATTTCACAGAGCTCTCAAAATATAGCTTTCTCAACAGCACCTGACCAAGCATTAATCCCAGAGGACGCAGAACGGCAACTCACTGTACTGCCCTACTGTTATAAGATGCCAGCCCAAACGCAGGCTGCACACACTGTGTACAGTGCTCTGTTGCTCTCGAGCTAGGTCGATTCTTTAGACAATAAAATAACAATAGCATACAAATATGTTATTACTGGCATATGCTGAACCAGCCAGCAAGGACAGGTCTTCTTACATTGCCTTTGGTAGCATTATAGCACTAAACAGTATCATTGGTGGACACAATTTACTATCAATATTGGACACAAAAAGTATGAACATGTTCTATTACAAGGTCATATATTGTGGGCAAAGGCATCAGGAATATACATTAAAAAATGTCAGTGTGTACTGTTGGTAACCTAACATATGCTTGACTTTTTTCTTGTGTTACCCTGCAAAATTGTATACAATTTGCCCCCCCACACTTCTTTCTTAAATGCACAATTTTCACACTTTCTTTCTTAAACCAAAGTCAGGAGAAGCTCGCTCATACCTCCACTCGGTTTGTTGAGGCTCCCTTGCTACGCTCCATCGCTTGCATACATTTGTGAAATTATTGACATCTGTCCAATAAAAAAAATGGTCAGCGATCACTGATCCTGCACTTCTACCACTAGCCCATCAGGAAGGAGCAGCTGTGATCTATGTTCTATAAAGCCGAAGATCCAGCAGGGCTGTGGGAGTCACTCATGAATCAGGCTAGTAGGACTGGGCAGTCATTCAGGTGACATCTACTGCCAGGCTCATTTCTGCAAGGCAGCTGGGGCTGGGGCAGAATCTGCTCAAAGTCAGAGGCGCTCATTCACACAACCCACCCCAAACATCCCCTCTCTCCACACACACAGGCACGCGCGCAAACACACACACACACACAATTACATATACCCACCCAGACCCCAGTGTTGCACCCTTGGACTTTGTAGGAGCTGATGGTTGGACCATCATCTCCTACATATGAACCTCTGATGGTTTTCAACTCTTCTGACATCTGTTCTCCTGACAAATTCATCTCTGTCCAGGTTATGAAACGGGGCAACTCTGAAAGTTTCAATCAAGTTTTTACTGGTCCCTCCCATACACTTCTCCCATCACTGTGTGCTTAATTCTATCGAGGAAGACATCACCAGCCTCTGGATAGTCTGGCCCCTTCTCCATTCAGAAAATTTAAATCGCAAATGAAAAACAATAACATAATGCTTAACAGTGACATGGCATAGCTGAAAAAAAACAGACACCTTTAAAGAAAATGGCGGAAAATCAAAGTTAAAGCTGACTGTGTTATTTGTATTAGACATCTAAAAGGCTACCCCCACGCAATAATTAAGAACATGAAATGAAGGCTTTCCTCTACAAACGCATTATGCAAGACCATGAGAAATTGGCAGAAGTCTTCTAAATCTGCCGAGAGCTTAGCAACCCTGCATAACTATTCCTCCCACTCCATAAGCTATCATCTAGTATAACTATTGCTCCCCCTCAGAAACAAGCTGAAGATTCAGCAACTTTCTTTCGGAATAAGGTCAACGAAATCCCACTTAACATCAGTGTGCAGATTAGATGTAACCTGCCTGCACAGTTGCCCCAGCTCCTTCTCCTCTTTTCAGCCCATCGCCCCTGAAGACCTGATCAAAACTGTGTTCACAATGAATGCCGTGCCACCGCAGTGCTAGCCCTGCCCAGCTATCACACTCAAAAACAATATGAACACCCTTGCCCCTGACTCAACCAGCCTCTTCATTTGCTCCTTCTCCCACTGAGAAGTGTCCCTTGACTTAAAAAAAAGCTACGTTGCATCTCTCCGACAATAACATCAGCGGACTGTGGTGGCTATCTATCGGCCTTCCACATTCAATCAGTTGATGGGTGAGGTTCTAGAATAAATGCTACAAGCAGCTCACGGTCTGTTGTGAAAGAGAACATCTCTTAACACAATGTCCAATCAGGGTTCTCTCCAGGACACAGCACTGAATGAGCAGTAGGTCACATTAAGATTGCGTGAGCTGCTTCGACTGAAACTCAAACTACTCTGGTTTAATTGCGCCCGCGCAAGTCTGGCTTTTCATGATTTTGCTGAGGTACGAGGTACTTGCAACTAGAATCCGGGACAGTCGGTGGTCTGCGCTTGAGGAGGCAGGGGCACATTTAAGTAACTCTAGAGAAAGCAATTTGCCTAGTTTACTGGTAGTGCAGGATGTTACTGTAAATCAGATTAGAGTAGTTTGAAATCCATAGTAGAGTGGAGCAAGATTTAAGTAATGAGGGTAGGATTTCGGAGGAGTTAGGGATTGGAACACATTTTCTGTGGGTGAGGTGAACACACACACGAAAGCATTCTTAGACATGTGCTAATTGTTTAAGTGGAGGAAAGCACATCAATGCATTTTAGGCAAACATTATTTTTTGAGGTGGAAGCACGCCTCACAAAGCATTCTTGGATGTACGTTAAAAGACCGTATTGTGAAATCTCGAGTTACAAAATAGTGGAGCCGACTTGCTCGCATTTTGTAACTCGAGCTTTCCGGAATATGCCTTTTTGTTCCCCGCTTCATATTTAAACATTTGACACCGCGGCAACCCCCACAGCCCCTAATGCTGAACTAGGCGAGCGGGTGACACACCTGGAACCCCTGCTTCCATTGTTCGGCATTATGGGCTACATTTATTTTTGCCAAGCCCAATGCCCACTAAAAGCGCATTCAGCTTTTTATTTATGAGCTTTTGATGCGATCGCATTATTCTTAGGCATGCACACTTTAATTGTGTAAGTGGGAAGAGAACACACAATTGAATACTTAGGGCCGATTCATGGAATTATCTACATGGAAAATAGGGTACTTGCGTGCGCAACTGTGTGCAAATCTGCCTTTGTCGATTTATAGAATCGAAGGCGCAGTACTTTTCCTGGACTTGTGTGGAGTTCGGGCTGGCTTGGCACGTCTGTGCGAGCTGTTGAGGGCCTTGCGCAAGAGATTCCAAGCAGTGCATGGCTTGTGCAGAGAGCTGGGAAGGGGTCGGAACACTAAAAAAGCTGGAAGAACTTGCAAAAAAGTGGGCGTTCCAATGGACGGCCTGCAGGCAGTCCCTTGTATGCCCACAATTGTGCGGCACACGACCTATTCATTGATTTGATCGTGCAACGTCTCAGCTGGGAAAAGGCCACACAAGTCCTTCATACGATCCGCCACCCATAAGGCAGGCATATGTACACTTGCTTGTAGGATTTTAGTGCACAGGTGGGGCTGCATGTTGGATTTCAGGGTGCGTGTTCTCAATCAGGGTTCCGATGTAACTTAGGGTTGCGCGTAAGCAGTGTAGCGGATGCAGGAACGTTTTACAGGGGTTTGCATGCAGATTTCCTCAGTTATTGCAGAGTTACAATTTTTTATATGCATGCTGTCAGGGTGCCGGATACAGTTACAGGGCCTGCTTACGGGGGACCACACACACTGCTTGAAGTTTGCGTGTATTCACGCCGGCGGGAGCGCACACATGTGGCTGGCTGTTCATGCTTTGTATGTTTGCGTGTCAGGGGCATTTTGGGCACGACTTGCAAATACTCTTACTTTGCTCTGTTAATTCCATGAATACAAGGGGCACACATTTTTCTTTCTGCACGAAGTATTGCACAGTGTTCTTCTCAGCGCACAGCCCTTGTGGGATTTCTGCGCACATTTCCATAACCTGGGCATTTGTCCAATAGCTATGCCGTTGTATCCAACATTACCCATTTTGTCAGCCCCTTTAGTTTCCCCTCCAGTAAGGTGCTGCTTGAGACATTTCCTTTGATTTGGCATAACAGGCCGCAGATTTATTTTTACATATACATAACCACTGTAAACAGGTATTAAAAATTAGTTCCAAAAGGTGTGGCGACTGCTCCTCGTCCTGCTTCCCCCTTTACCTCCATATTGTTTGCAGGCACAACTCCCCCAAGGCCTTCGAGTCTGAGAAATCGCCTGCCCCTGCAGGTCTTTGCGGACTGGGGGAGCGCCGTTTGTTGGGGGGAAGTTGAGCCCCAATTGCTACCGCCAGACACCCCCGCCGTTTAGGCTCCCAGGAGGCGCTGTCTAGAATGGGCGAAGCCCCTTCCGGTTTAGCAATGGCTCATTCGGAGTCTTTGTCTTATCATAGGTTGCCACAACCCGCCTGTCCATCCTGCGACAACGACGTCCAGGCTCTGTCATAACTGTAGGGTGGGAGGGTGGGAAAACGAAGTCCTCCACTTTTGGCGGGCGCCCAGCTGCTGGAAGAGCTGCAAGTGCCCCTGCACCGGGCGCCCGCTGCTTTTATGTCCCAAGCCCCGCCTCCTTCCTTTGTTGCCCTTCGCGGGCTTTCCCGGGCTCTTGTCGCCCTCTCCTCTGGCTCCTTTGCCGCCCTCTCCCCTGCCCCTGGGGGGGAGGGGCGAGAGAGCGTCCAGGAGGAAGGCCCCTACCCCGGTTATCGGGGTGCCTCCTCCACTTGCTGCGCTCTCCGTTCGTCACCTTCATAACCTGGGCATTTGTCCAATAGCTATGCCGTTGTATCCAACATTACCCATTTTGTCAGCCCCTTTAGTTTCCCCTCCAGTAAGGTGCTGCATGAGACATTTCCTTTGATTTGGCATAACAAGGCCGCAGATTTATTTTTACATATACATAACCACTGTAAACAGGTATTAAAAATTAGTTCCAAAAGGTGTGGCGACTGCTCCTCGTCCTGCTTCCCCCTTTACCTCCATATTGTTTGCAGGCACAACTCCCCCAAGGCCTTCGAGTCTGAGAAATCGCCTGCCCCTGCAGGTCTTTGCGGACTGGGGGAGCGACGTTTGTTGGGGGGAAGTTGAGGCCCAATTGCTACCGCCAGACACCCCCGCCGTTTAGGCTCCCAGGAGGCGCTGTCTAGAATGGGCGAAGCCCCTTCCGGTTTAGCAATGGCTCATTCGGAGTCTTTGTCTTATCATAGGTTGCCACAACCCGCCACGCCAAAGGTGGGTTAACGCCCACCGTGGCTCCCCCTTTTCCTATTTTGTAGTTCTAGCAGTTCTGAGTACACCTTGCTGCCCGGTGCAACTCCGTCTATCCTCCTTTGACCAGGGATTTCACCTTTGCCCGTTGTGCCTGATCTAGGGATACTTCAGTCCCCTCCCTCTTTCCGTCATACCTTGACCTGCTCTTGCACAACCGGCTCCCGGTTTGACCACCGCTTTGAGGCCAACTGCCTCCCCTTTCCTCAAACCATCCCTTGGTAGCCCCAACTCTCTCAACCCTCCGTGCCTGCTATCCCCCTGCCCCTGCAGGTGATTCTGGGCTGAAAGAGAGCCATTTGTTCGAAGAAGCGGAGCCCTCGTTGCCACCACCAGACGCCCCTGCCGTTTTAGGCTCCCAAGAGGCTCTGGCCCGACTCCGTTTCTTGCATAGTCCAACCACCTCCTTTGTAGACACCGCTCTCTCAACCCTCCATGCCTGATACCCACCTGCCCCTGCAGGTGTTTTGGACTGAGAGAGCGCAATTTTCTCGAGGAAGCGGAGCCCTCGCTGCCCCCACCAGACGCCCCTGCCGTTTTAGGCTCCCAAGAGGCGCCGGTCCGACTCCGTTCCTTGCCCAATCGTCTCCTTCGTGGACACAATTCCCTGCACCCTCCGTGCCTGATACCACCTTGCCCCTGCAGATGTTTTTGGGCTGAGAGGGTGCCATTTGCTCGAGGAAGAGGAGCCCTCGTTGCCACCACCAGATGCCCCTGTTCTTTCAGGCTCCCCAGGGGGGCTGGTCCGACTCCGTTCCTTGCCTTGTCCAACCATCTCCTTCGTAGACACGACTCTCTCAACCCTCCGTGCCTGATACCACCTTGCCCCCGCAGATGTTTTTGAGCTGAGAGAACACCATTTGTTCGAGGAAGCAGAGCCCTCGTTGCCACACCAGACACCCCTGCCTGTATTTGAACAGAAAACAATTTGTTATCCACCCAATGCAGACATGAGGCATACTGTGGACACTTGTAGGCTGTGTCCCAAAAGCATTGCCTCGTGGATAGGTACCTTCCCTCATACATAAATGCCTTTGTCAGCTGAGTGAATAATTGACCACCCTGTCATCTCAGGGAAATCTTGGTTGGTGCAATCGCTACCTGTCCGTACGGATCATCTCCCCCAAGGAATGCCTCCCGGAAAACCCTTTCGAGTGGCTCCTGAGAAACAACCAGCCTATTATCCCTCGACCTTCCTCATAACTACTAAGTACTCCCATATCTAAACAACTTCAGGCCATGCTACAGCCTTCTGCCGAATTGCATTCTGGTATTTGTAGTCTCGTTATCCAGAAGTGGGGCTTATTTGTATCCATACCACCTATACTATTAGCCATAATTTTATTATCCACCCGCCATGTTTCCGCTAATCTTCCAGTAATTGTGCCTCTTAAAAGAATGTTAGGTCCCGTGGCACGCTATCCTGCCCTAAAGACGTAGAAACCCACTTTAAGAAACCTTTACTCGATCCAGATGCACCCTAACATTTTTCTTGGATGTTGCATAAAAATCCAGACACGCGAGTTCCGCACGTTGCTGTGCTATGGCAAGTGTACTTAACTATTCACCTCCCGCGGGAGGGACCAGTGACTCACTACGCGCAGCAGTGCCCCCCCCCCACGCAACAGTACCCGGGGCTGTCCCCCCAATTGCCTGGCCATATGCCCCCCTGCCGTAAAGCCAAGCCGATCAACCCAGGAGATATACCCGCACCCATCTCTCAAACCCAACAGTTGTGGGCTGTGTATACGCCTAAGGGATACGCCAGGCACAATCCCCTGGCCATGCACCCTTCTTGCACCTGCTACCATCGATGGCTAGTAAATACCCCAATATTCCATGGCCTTGTGCGTACACCTGTTACCAACAATGTACAGTAATACCACGGGCAACCATATCCCGTGGCCATGCACTTACACCATGTTTGCACCTACTAACATCAATGGTCAGAAAATCCCTATTCGTAGCAAGTATTCCCTATTATTCGTGTGGACATTACTGGAAACCAACTCTGATTACTTTTGTTTTTTGGAAAAACCAATCCCATGCCTGTGTAATGAAAGAAAATGTCTTCACTGCAAAGCCGCCATTTTTCCATTTCCAAAACAATAGAGAGCACCTTGACCAATGCGTAGCAGCTGCATGCAATCCGCCTTACTTAGAAATGCACATGGCAAATGCCTAAACGCATTCTGGGACTTAGTCTTGCAGGTATACCGGGCACTAAACCCCGGACAGGGGCATGACTGCGTCTGGCATAAATTAATTTACCGAATAAAAGCCAATCCGATACCAATCCTGTGCCCAACTACCATTCCCATAATGCACCAAAATGGGCTCAAAACCTTAAACGCAACCACTAAACACGGCCACTGACCCCATTTCATTTCAGCCCGCAAGTATTGCAGCAGTTCTTTAAAGCTGTGCCCGTACCTGGATCTCACTTGTAAAGGCACAACATTGCCACACCAACCTTAGGGGTTATCCGTTCCTTATGCAATCACGGCCTCCAACCATACCAGCGAACACTGCGCTTACACCATACTGTGCATTGCCCATTGACCCTAAGCGAACCCTCGTAAGTGAAAAGCTCGCCCTGTTTCGTCCCAAATGCACATCACACCTGCTTATACCGCTGTAAGTAGCGAACTGACCAGTTATATTACAACCCCAATATCTTTATTGATCCCCTGAGCTACAGAAACATGAGGGGAGAGGCCACCCCTAAGCGCAAAATCGCGCCTTAAAAACACTAGCGTACCGGTGCGTTACAACTGGCCTATCATAAAATTCCCCCGCACTTTGCTATTACGTCCCTGCTATACTTCTTAGCCCACATTTGTGCCCATGTCGCACCATCATGCAACTCAATCCTACCATCTTGCCTCGTGGTGCTCCGACACCCGACACCAGAGTCCAGCCATAATGCTTAATAACAACATTTTGTCCCCGCTGCCTCGTGATGCACCCCCTAATGTTGGAAAGAGGCATGCCACAATCCTTGCAGCGCAACTGGGTGCTACCTGCCTCATGGCGCTCCCACACATAATGTAAGGCGTCATTCAATACTGTTTATAGTGCCCTTTTGTAGTCCCTGCCCAGAGGCCTCCCCCATCCCTTGGGAAGAGTCGTATCTGCTTGTCCCGCCGTTGCAAACGTCAGATCTTTCCTTTTCGTACCGACAGTTTAAATAGTTCCCAAGGAGGCGTTTGACAGTAACATGTGTCGTAAATTGTGCAATTTAAAGACTACCGAACAGTAACTGGTCAAAACTGCTAGGCGCACAGTGAAGTAACACACCATAGTAGCTTCTACGCATTGTCACTTTCGTGACGCCCCTCCCGTGCCTGCAATACTAAACCAGTTGACCACAACTACTACTGCCCGCACAACCGCAATGGAAGAATTCATGCCCGCCTTTCTAGAACCTCTTAATAATTGTGTATGAACTATGTTAGGTTACTCATACCGTGTTTAATACCCAGGGGCTTCTATGCACGGAACGAACCTGGAGTGCTTTGTACCGTCATGCTCCCAAGGTGAGCACGTTACCCCTTGAGCTATCCTCCTCCTTATAAAGTAAGAATGCCGCCTTAAAACCAAATTGCCCCGAACCACCGCCGGTTTAGGAGAACAGTTTCTTATCCATTAGGCCACCGGGACCACTTGTGTGTGACAACCCACCCAGTGCTGTGTTAACAGAAACCACCCGCCTGATCTGCGTGTTGCGGACAACCTCAGCTCGCAACTCCAACCTTCCTAAAATATGTCACCTGGGTGGGTATTAGATCGGTACCCACGTCCGACCCCTAAGGTGCCATATGTAATTTACTCCGCAAGTTCTGCTGCAGCGCTTATTAATGTGCGAAATCGGACCACTACTCCCACAATTATTCCTTAGTTGTATACTCCTACTTAGTTCCACAACGATTGCCCTGACGCAGCTTCGCCCGACTGAGCTGTTGGACTGGACACCCTGCATCAAAAGCACCTAAAACCTTAAACCCCTGCGGCAATTCCCATAAGATCGACCGCCGACCAGCTCCCTTATTGTCGTTTAATACGAGCGCGCACCCCGAGGGGACAGACACCCCGGAGTGACGTAGACCCAGCGCGGAGATGTCATGACCCAAAACCAAGCCCGAGTAACATTTAGGTTTGCTGTGTTGCAGCACAAAAAATCAATCGGGCTCGCCGCCACACGACCCCACTAGGACCCACCTAATAAAGAGGCCATCCAAACCGCTGACGCTGCCCTGGAAACATAATAAAGGGTAACTCGAGTAATGAGGGCAGCCTGCTTCTGCTCTATGTTCCCGAGAAGAAAACAATAATTTGGCACGCTACGAACCCTCAGGTATCTGAGCTCTTCTTATTATTACCCATGAGCTCTTCTTATTATTACCCATGGTGTGTGGGCTCATTTATCGACCTCGGAAGGTTGAAAAGCTGAGTTCGGCCCCGCCGGGATCCGAACCTGCGTTAGCAGGCTCTGCACCGATGTCAAAGCGAGCATTCTACTCGCTGTGCCACTTGAAACAGATACTTTACGACGCGTTTCTTCTCGAGTGTATGTTCCCATTGCCAAACGTTTCTAAAATTCCAGCCCTTTTCCTCTGAACACAGGAACACTTTTTCGATTTATCTCAGTAGCACAGGGGTTATGAACTGAGAAGCCAATCGTCACGGAATTAACCCCATATGCGCCCGCCGCCGCTTCAAAAAGCGAAATTATTTTTCACAATACTTTCTGAATTCGGAGGTTCCACTCGAGGTACGGATCGAACCGGCAACCTCTTAAGTGCAAGTCAGAACATCTACTGACTGTGCCACAGCCTGGCTAAGCACTAAAGCTTAAACCCCTGCAGCAACCCACCTAACCTCGATCGCCGACCCGTTCCCTTACTCTCCTATTAATACGGAGAGCGCACCCACGCACCCAGCTACTTCTGAAGCGACAATAGCGCATATATGGCGCTATATCCACCCCGCTCCTTACCCGACGCATACTCCTAGCTGGAACACCATCCACTCCTTCACTGGAAATCTCCTTGCTGGAACACCATTCCACTCCTTCACTGGAAATCGCCCCAACATCGCCACTCTTCGTCTTTCTGGGTCGAAAAAAGGCACTCCTGCAGCCACAGCTTCGCGGGATCACAGACTCACAAACAGCAACCGAAAACGAAGTCCTCCACTTTTGGCGGGCGCCCAGCTGCTGGAAGAGCTGCAAGTGCCCCTGCACCGGGCGCCCGCCGCTTTTATGTCCCAAGCCCCGCCTCCTTCCTTTGTTGCCCTTCGTGGGCTTTCCCGGGCTCTTGTCGCCCTCTCCTCTGGCTCCTTTGCCGCCCTCTCCCCTGCCCCTGGGGGGGAGGGGCGAGAGAGCGTCCAGGAGGAAGGCCCCTGCCCCGGTTATCGGGGTGCCTCCTCCACTTGCTGCGCTCTCCGTTCGTTACCTTCATGAATCAAGTCCTTAGTCACACGCTCCTTTTATAGGTGGAGGACATAGTGCCTCCAAACCATTCTTATGCACACACAATTGTATAGGGAGAAGTGAGCATGCCAAAGTATTCTTAAGCACATGTCATTTTAAGGCTGAGAAGAGATCTTAGCAAAGCACTCTACATCACACATAAACCGTATAGGCAGAGGAGAGCGCATTCCAATGCATTGTTGGTTACATTTTCATTTTTTAGTCAGAGGAGAGAGAATGCCAACACATCTTTATTCACACACTCTTTCTATATGCAGAGTAGCGAGCATGGGGACATTTTCTTAGTTGCAAATCATTCTTGTAGGTGGGAAAAGAGTGCACCAAGGGATGCTTAGTCACACATTAATTTTGATAGGAAGAGGAACGAGTCCACCAAAGGGCACTTAAATATTTTAGGGGGGAAGAGAACAAGCTCCAGTATTATAGGCAGAGGAAAGAGCAGGACCAAACATTCTTAGTCACGTATAATTTTCTAGGTTGACGATAGCAGGCCAAAATATTCTTATGTGCACATCATTTCTGTAGGTGGGACAATAACATGAGAAAGTATTCTTAGTTACACACTCATTTTATAGGTGGAGGAGAGATCATGGCAAAAGATTCTGAGGCACAGAATAATTTCATAGGCGCAAGAGAGCATGCAAACACATTCTTATGCACACATAATTCTTGTAGGTTGGTAGAGAGCAAACCAAAGTATTTTTAGTCACAAATTGATTTTATAGATATAGGAGAGAGCATGCAAAACATTCTTAGACATTTTTGTAGGTGGAGACAAAATCACACCAAAGCATTCTTAGTAACATATTCCTTTTATAGGCAAAGCAGAGAGCATGCGAAAATATTCTTATGTGCACATCATATTTGTAGGTGGGAAGAGAGTATGCCTAAGTATTGTTTTGTCACACTTTTATTTTATAAGTCGAGGAGAAAGCATGACAAAGCACTTTTTTCATGTTGCAGGTTTGCCAGAAAACATGCCAAAGTACTCTTTAGTCACATGTTCATTTTATAGACGAAGGAGAGAGCACACCAAAGCATTCTTATGCACACATCACTTTTGAATGTGGGAAGAGAGAATACAATGTCATTTTTGGTCATACATTCATTTTTATAGACGGAGCAGAGAGCACACCCATAATTCTCAGGTGAACAGCTTTTTTTGTAGATGGAGGAGTGAGCAAGCCAGAGGATTCTTAGACACATATTCACCCATTCATTTTATAAGCAGAGAGTCCATGCCAAATCATCCTTAGGCAAACTTCATTTTGGTGGTTAGGTACAGACCATGCTGAAGCATTCTTAGTCACATGTTCATAGAGGCGGAGAGCACGCCAAGCTGTTCTGTTCTCTGTTTATTGCGTCACAGTCGATTTACACATATACCATCTTTGAATCTGCTGAGGTATCCAACCGTATTAGTGCATAAAGTAGAGGCTGTGGGAGGAATGTATCTGTTGGGAATTTTGGTACCAGCTACAGTGGCAGCAGTAGGCGTTGGAGAAGCCTAGTTAGTATGTGGTCCTTTGTACCTACCGCACCAATCAATCTGTGGCCACAGATCTATTATTCTGCAAAAAACAGTGGTATATCTTTCAAGTGAAATAGGAGCCTTGGTAAGAAATATAGTTGTGCATGTCCCATTGTCACACTTCCAATTTGCGATGATTGAGGACGTTCAGGGTGGGGAAGCTGAGCCCCCACCATCCGAGGCACAAGAGAGAGAAGGAGTGACATTACCTCAGGAAGAAAGAGCAATCCACAGATAGCGAACAAGAGGGGATATCTCTAGATTCTCCAGCTCTGATGTCCTTAGAAACAGACAACAATCCAGAACATGACAAGGATTAGGTTTTATCGCCAGATTCTAGATTGAGTCTCGTACACTTTTCTTTGATCATAGCACATATAGTGAGAGAGACAATGGGACAGAGCAAGTGGGTGCAGATATTGACAATACCTTACACTTGTCAACGTCATGCCCTGTGCATAGAAAGCACACTTCAGATACTCGTGATTCAGTATACAGTCGTTACCAAAAACGGTCAGAAAACACACATAATAGTTCATGTTCATTTTTTGAGACAATTATATCAAGACCGCTGTGATCAACAGAGCCTATACTGAGTACACAGCAAAGTTCACTAAGCAGACCACAGGAAGGAAAAGAAGATATAGGGGTCTGTCTCATCTTTCAAAAACGAGTCGATTTTGTGGAGTTATTTCACAACTGAAAAGCCACAACCACATATTGCCACCTGCCACATATGCAAAAAAAAGCATTTTTGAGTAATGTCAGCAACCAATTTGGGTACCTTTCCCTGTGGGCCCCCAATGTGATAGCATCATTCACGTTTGCTGAAAGGGAAAGGAGACTCGCCAGTCTTTGACCCCTCTACTACAGGCAATAGACACTTTAGCACCACTATCCTTCACCATTGCACCAGAGAATATTATAAATACACAGCTCTTCAGAACCCCTTTTAGAATTTCAACTTTGCCAGCTGGTTCATCAGCATGCAGCCAACATATTTCCCACTCAGTGCACCAGCCGTGATTCCTCAGGCTTTTGAGCTTGTGACAGAAAATCATAATAAACATAAAAAGCTTTGTCTCTTCAATTACAACCTTGTTGTACTGCTGGTAATAGGTTTGCTGCTATTCTCCTTCGTGGAACACCGAGGCTTCAGATGGCTCCTTGGCATCATTGTTCATGTCCTTAAACATTTTGTACAAAAGGGTACTACACTGTCACTACATATTGAAGGACATCTCCCCCCAACCCCTCCATGCTAGTCACAATTCACATTTGCCTTACACAAAATGGGGCTGATTTTCAGAGTCCCTATAAAAACACAGTGGGGACCTGTTACGTTTGCACTTTTGCATAGACAGGTCCCTGCTGTGTTCTTTTCCTTATTTGGGGTGGGTAAAAAGGCAGAGTACACACTTGTAAGTCGCCCTTTTGAAATTCACCCTGCAAATGAAGTGAACGTTGCCTGCAATGTATGCACGGCAGGTGGCTTTAACATTGGATTCCTATGGAGTCTACTGCTTTTTACAGGTGTAAAAATCGGGCAGACTCCATTAAAATCCACAGCATTTGTGCCATCATAAAAATCCACAAATGCACAAATGCTTTAGTATGTGTATGGCGGAGGGGAAGTGGGCGGTGGAATTGTTCTTTACGATCTGCCCCATCTCTCCATTCATGGGCATGCTGTGTGCATTCTCCCTAGACTGACCGTCTCTGCAGCACCAGCAGGACCATAGCCAGTGGGGGCTGCATCGCCTTTGATTGTTTGTGGGGTCAGATAACACCACCATCCAGCAAAACAGCCCCTCAGAAGGAGCAGTCCTGGGTGAAAGGAATCAAAGGGCCCTAACCTCACACCAGGGTGTTGCATACCAAAGGCCATTTAATGATGTGGGTCTAAATGGTGCAGGGTTGGTATAGACAAAGGGATCTCAGACGAGTTGGGAAATATTGCACCATCTTTCTTCTCTTGGATCTCTCCTTCCTCCCTTTCTCCTTCCTTTTGAACAAGGTTATTTGGATATGACGCAAGAAGGCAAGGATCACTTGTCACAAGGACAAGGGTTGGACCCCTTAAAGCAGGATTTCTTTTGTCGAATCACCTGTGGGCTTTTGAAGAAAGGGTAAGCTTGATGAATCCTATGGATCCCTCAACAAATCCCAGCCTAAAGTCTCCTCCCAGGTGGCCAGTGAAAGGCAGACCCTTCCTGATCCTGACCTTGGAGCTGGTGCTCTGTGGGAGGATCACCTGGGAGGAGAAAAGTCTCAGGGAGGTGAGAGGAATCAGTGGGGGGAGACACAGCATTTACCTTCCTGTAAGGAAGAGATATTACAACTAACCAAATACGTATTCGCTTGTTGCCACAATAATATAACTGTTCCCCCTGTTGAACACCTAAACGTGGGTAAATTCAGCCAAACCTCCTGTGGTACAAAAGTGAACAAAACCCAGTCTCAAGCCCATACAGCTAACCGTGTGCCTAGCTCAAAAGGAGGAACTGGAAGTCTGAATAATAATCGCAAAATCAGAGAAAAACATATTCCTCTTTTCAAACCAAACGTTATCTAATTTGTATCTATATCTAATTTGTCTGATATTGCTTCAATGAATGTTGTAGAACATAGAAAGCAAATCAGTAAAACAGAAAGAGTTAGGAAAACTAACTTTGTTGCCAGGGACTTCATGTCCCATAATTCCCTCAGTAGAGGGACAAGGAAGAGGGATGCAGAGGAACATTATTGTTGGAGTGGTCTCGTAATTGGTGTATATGACCTACACCTGAAGGGGATTGAGAGGCTTAAAAATCCCCCTCAGGTGCAGGCATCCAAGAAGGAAGAGAAAGAGTAGAGCAGTGGTTGCAGCTGAGAGGGAAGCCTCAGGCTAGAGAAGACACTGGTACCACAGAAATGCCTGAAGCGGTGGCGGGTCCTGAGAGAGTCTTTGCCTTGAACTCTCCTTGTTGCAGAGGTCAAGCAGCAGGAAGCGTAAGAAGAGACACTTGCCCAATAGTAATTGTTGTGCAGAGTTCGTGCAGCAAGAAGCAGCAGTAGCAAGGGAAGTGTGCCCTCTTTGGAGGTACCAGGTGGCAGGGTTGCACCTGGCCCCCTCCGGAGCAGAAGAAGCTCCATTCCTCAGTGGTGTGAGTGGAAGAGGACCAGAGGAGGCTCTCGACCCGACCATGAGGAGCCACAAGTACCGAAGACCTGCAAACACCACACGGAGCGTAATTGAGAGACTAACCCAGTGAGTTCACAGCTTGCAAGTGATCCCAAAGTGCTCCAATACTGTCCGCATGTTCACAGCAGACTGCTTCACTCGCATGTGAGTGAAAGCAGCATTAACTGTATTTTTGGATACCGAAATATACAAAACCAACAAAGGCATAGCTGGTGAAACAAAGTGACTGTGTAAATAAGCGCATACGATTGTGGAAAGCCCAAAAACCTAGTGGGGAAGATGTAGAAGGTCCAAAAGCTTACAAGCATACCCAAGCCAAGAGTATGTTAACAACCAGCAATACCAATATAACAAACAGTGCTCAAGAAAAGAGGGGAATACTGAGAAGCTTAATGGTTGTTAGATTTAATGCTTATGTGCTATGAGACACAGATCATCAGGTGATGGAAACCTACATTGCAAAAGCCAAGATAGAAGAACAGTGAGACTACATTTTGGTCACTATTTCGTTGTTGGTACAGATGAGAAAGAAAGTTGTCAAACAGGCTGCCCTTCTGGAGAAGGTTATCCAGAGGGAGAGGAGCATAGTGGCCAAGGAGTCTTGAAGAGCACTAATGTGGTTCCTTGTTTCCCCTTGTTTTGATGCTAAAGAAGTATGATGAAGTTGTTGTTATTTTAAGTTGGGAGTTACCACTGAAGCACTCTTCTGTCATCTTTGGTGAAGAAGTAGACGGGCAGGCGAGCATACCCGTACGGCAAGAGGTTGCTGCCTAAATGGGCCTGGCAAAGGAATAAACCAGGTAGCATTTGAAGCAAGTGCTGAATTGTGGTTCTAACAGAAACAACTCATGTTAAGGTGTGACATTCAAAGAAGAATTGTGAAATCTTGGCGAAGAAAAGTTACAATTATTTTTTAAACTAAAGTTGTGTTAAACCATCCTGACAAAGACATTTGTTGTTGCTCATCTAAACAAATACACAGGTGAACACTGTTCTTACTCCAGGAGGAGTTGGAATCAAATATTTCTTTCTGAGACCAAATGTTGTGAAATATTATCCTGATCAAGACTATTTCTGTTGTTTACTTGGAGAAGACAAATGTGAGACAGTTCTTCAAGTACAAATCCTTAAGCACTGAATTGGAACTTTGTGTCAAACCAGATTTCCTTGTTTCTTTTGAACAATGGAGGAAACCCCTGTTCAGATCTAGGGAATGGAAACTCACCCAGCTTATAAGAAAATACATTAATCATATTGTGAATCTAATCATATGTTATATATCATTGCTGAATTGAAGTGCCATATATTTCCTTATTGCTTTATTGATTGTACAAGTGTGATGGACAGATATCATTTTGTTACAGTGGTTTCTTTAGTTTATTTAGGCAGGGAAATCCTTGTCAGGGTAGGGATAGTGAGGCGTGTATCCAACCTTTTTATTTAATAAAATGGCTAAAGTTGAAAACTCTTCACAAAGTTGTCCGCCTCACATTTCTGACCCCTCACATAGGGCACTAGATTGTGTAGATCACTGCGCTGATCAGTAAAGCTTATGTTGGTACTATGCTACCTGGGACCAGGTACAAGGGAGATGGTGCCCTTCCATCGCCAATTGGTTTTGACAGATACAAGGGTAGAGCCCTGGTCACATCGTCTCTGAGAGAACAATTAGTTCAATAAGGATATACTATGGTTTCAAGGATTTGACCCAGTCCAATGATGCTAAACATAAGGGTCATTTTAATTAGAATTCCAGCCAACATTTGTTTCAACCCTCCTGTGTCTTTATGTGGTCTTTAACAGAGTTTGATTTGTATGGTTGATGCTAGTGAGATTCTGATGAATCCCAAGCGAGGTACAGCACTGGTGGACAGGAAAGCAGCTGTTTGAGCCCAGAAGGGGCAAGTGATGAGGTTGTACTGGGAGATTGTCCTAGGATGAGTTGGTCCTTAAGTAGGTTGCTGAGCACATAATCTGCAAGGCCGTGTCAGTGTGTGGTGACAGTGATCTTTCGTCTTTTGCCTATAAGATCAGTTTTCACCCACTCCTTCTTGGAGTCACTTTTGGACCATTCAGGACTTAAGGAAGAGTTTGTTTGGACCTATTTTGGGAGAGTTGATCTTTCCAAAGCCCTCTGCCACTGAGGCCAAGAAGGAGTATTCCAAGGCAGAGGCAATCTCTGCTTTCTACCCGCTCCAAAGACACATTGGGGGTGACTCTTACTGAGGAGCAGGACCTGCCACATGGTACAAAACCACTTTAGGCTGTGAGGGCAGAACATGAAAGGACTAGCCCTGTCCAAAAGTGATCTCACAGCATTTGGAGGAACAGATCTGCTAAGATCCCTGTTCTTCTGCACCAGTCGATCTGGATTCAAACCATATTCACAGCACTTGAATCAGAGGGACCTGTCAGTGCGGCTTTTGCTACTTCATCAAACTTAGATTGATAACTGATTTACATCTGTTGAATCAGCTTGCTGTCACACTGTACCAAGTGGAGCACGATGTTTTCAATTCTCTGTTCATCTGTTTCGTTTATGAAACCAGCACACCACTGCAAAAAACTTGAACAGCTGCCTCTTCAAGCCCATATCGGATCACCAATGTTGATGTATCGAACTGAGAGACCTCCAATCAAACAGCTGAAGCATTGCATCAGATGCCGCTCCAAACCAGCAATTACTATTGTCTCAAACCAGCCATCCATTCATGTCAACCAGCTGAATCCCCATTACATCAGGGATGACCTAGTGATGGCTCTGGTCACACTGATAATGAGAGTGAGGAGGAAACAGACCCTCTCCCAGATGTGTTGCATCCGAAGTCCATTTACTAGTCTCTAGAAGGAGTCTGGATCTCTCCAGACCTTACTGAGCAGCAATTGCAGGACTGCCAGCAACTGTTCACAGTTTCTGTTCTCACTGACTGCAGAAAATAGTGTTTAGTGCATCCATGATATTGATACTGGGGACTGTAAGCCAGTGAAGAGTAGGGTTCACTGGGTGTCTGATGAGGTCAAGGACATCATCAAGAAGCAAGTCTCAGAGATGTTGGACTTGGGGGTTATTGAGCCACCCCACAGCCCCTAGGCTAGCCCAGTGGCACTGGTCCCTGAAAAGTCCAGTAATGGGAAGACTGAAGTCTGCCTTTGTATGGACTGCAGAGTGCTCAATTCTGTCATCAAGACAGATGACCACCCCTTGCCTAGAGCAGACAAACTCATTGAACGATTAGGTGCTTCCAAGTTCATGAATACCTTTGACCTCACGGCAGGGGACTGACAGGTAGGCCTAACCGATAAAGGCCAATGGAGATTAGCCTTTTCCACCCCAGATGGAAACTATTCACTGTTATGCCCCTTGTGTTAAAGAAGGTCCCTGCCACCTTTCAGAGGATGGTAAAACAGGTCTTGTTAGGACTGGAATACTTCAGTGTTGCCTTCTTAGTTGAAGTTGCAGTGTTCAGGCATAACTAGGATGACCACCTATCCCCTCTGAAACAGGTGATCCAAGGTTGGACCTCAAGTCCTGCAATGGCCAGATAGTGTAGGGAAATGGACATACCTAGGACACTAAGTGGATGGCAGAGAGAAGCAGACTCTCCAGGCCAAAGACCAGGCAGTGATGGATCGGGGCATCCTCACTACCCAGACTCAAGTGAGAGCCTATCCGAGCCTCACAGGTTACTACAGGCTTTCCACCAAGGAGTATGGGACACTTGCCCTTCCCTTTAATGATGTCACATCAAAAACATTGCTGAAAAAGTTTACCTGGGCATCTACCTGTCAGATATATTTCCAGAGTTCGAAGGGTGGCCTGTGCAAGGCCCCAGTTTTAAAGTTCTCAGATTATGACCAAGAATTCGTCATTTAGACAGATACTTGTACATTTGGAATGTGTGCAGTGCTAGCACAGCTGGGCCACAATTGAATAAGAGGCATTGCAGTAGTTTGGCGGTACACAAGTTGAGACCCTACATACTTGAGTCTCGCTTCACTTTCCAAACCAACCACAGACCTCTTAGTTGGTTTATGGCCATGAAGGGTGAGAATCCCAAGTTATTGCATTGGGCCATATCCCTAAAGGGATTGGAAATGGATATCCAATACAAGCCTGGGTCACAGCACTCCAATGCAAATGGCCTCAGGCATTTTCGCCTGGAGGATAAGCCCGGCCCTTAGAAGGGTGAATCTTATATTTTTGGCTGGGGGGCATGTGAAGGATTGCCATTGTCATGTTGTCAAACAGACAATAATATTATCAGAATATCAAAGAAATACCTCCTCTGAGTACCAGGCTTTCAACATATAGAATGTGTTCACAGGTGCATCACCTCGAGTCATACCCGTTTTGCACTCTAAATGCATTTGCTTATCATACAGTCTTCCCTAGACTGGGCCACATCTGGCATTCAGACCTGACAGTACCAAATAGCTATTCAAGAGTTTGACCATTAAATAATTAATTTAAAAGGTAATCCTGGGTTAGAAAGCCTCCCACAATTTAACTGAGAGGCTGGAGCACATCTTAAACCCAGCACGCAGACAAACACTATATTTTATTAACTCGCTATTGCCCCTCTAAACAGTTTCACAGTGCAAATCACCTCATTGCAGGTCTGATCTTTCTAGGAGCTTGATGTATCTTCAAGGTGAGAGATAACATTTTAGACTGAATTCGCCTTTCCTCAATTCAGACCTACTTTTCAGTTTGCACACTACCGTGGGGTCTCATATTTATCAATACAACAGCTATCAAATCAGGGCGTGACTGCGATTAATTGCCTGCCATTTTATAGAAATGAGTCAAGGAAAAACATATTGTTCAGGACATTTTGTAAAAACCGTTCCTCTTTGCCACTTAGCTCAGGAAGAACATATTTTGCCTCTACGTAGTGGAAAACCAGATAATATTGTGAATAAGCAGTATGGTTACCCTGAGATGAGACACCCTCAGAGTTGGTTCCTTTAACTTTCACTATTATATATTCGCATCACTGGATCATAAACTGAGCCTGCACATCCTTTCCCAAATTCCACCAACATTTGGCCCTCTGCATTAAGTCGTTACATCAGAAGTCAAATGATTAGATTAAGGAACACATGACAATCATGTACCTTTACTTCTAAATACGGGATGGGGAAAATCAACCACGTCTTATTTGTCTGTCTGTACAACTCCAGTGTCTTTTGTTACCAAAAACATTCACTTTCTCACATGCTCTATCTCGGACTAGGCCACCATCTAGATTTGTTTTAGCAGTCCCCAAAACTACGATTCAGAAACGTATCTGCGGTACAAAAAATAGAAAATGCACATATTGGAGATTATACAATCTTAAGCCTGTCACCCATCTAACGATGCAAGCAACACAGGTTCGATCATCTGGCCCACGCTTTGAAACCTCTGGGTATTCAGGGTGTTATAAATAACCAATTACAATATCTAACCTATAACTATTCCAGAACTGCCTTTGAATTCTAAAGCGCGTAAAATACTTTCCTGTGTCACATCTCTCTAGAAGACAGTTCATATATTGTGGAATAGTATGCACCTAAACTAGTACAAAGCATTTCTACCACGCCTTACCACGTCCCTGCATCTTCAATCTCCCTCCCCACTTTCCTTCCCTTTTGCTTGACTCTTGCTCTCCTTCCCAGCAGATTAAGGTTGGGTTTCCCTGGGTGAGGTCATAATATGCCACAGAAAAGGAACTGCTTTGGAAACTACAAACGTAACATCCAACTAATTAAAGGTGTCTCTCAGGCAGCACAGCCCTGTATTTGTGCTCACATTCTCCCCGTGCTTATCAGATCTATCCAATTTGCCATCCCCAAAATCCCCCCTGATCATACTCTCCCCTTCATCAGTGACATACTTATTAATGCTTTGTAAAAGCTATCAAAATATGTATCTGTCCCAAGGACATAGAGAGTTTATTTTACACCATAGTCTCCGCCATGATGTAATGACTCTGACCATCTTCAATCACCTTGGCAATGGAATACCTCAGGCTTTTGTGGAACACAAGGTTCACCTCACTGTTCCTGGGCACATTACAGCTGTACAGACGTGTTATTCAGAATATAGTCCTTTTTGTCTTTAGGTACATGTACTCTTGTAAAAAAAAACATAGTATCAGTCCAGCTTTGACATAAGTATGAGAGAGCCTTCTTCCTTTTCTGTGGGCTATTTGACCCATGGACGTTCCAGGATAAAACATACGGGGCATGACCCCCTTATTGCATCTCTCACCCCCGTCCCCTTTAAAGCAGTCCTCCATGTGGCCTTAAAGAAACAAATCATGTGTACATTACTTCTTCCCCAATCTAACACAACCATCCTTGGTCACAGCAGAATTCATGGGTGAGTGGTCACATTTCAAACCACCATATTACCAGTCATTGTATTGTGTGGGTCTGTTTTGTTCACTTCTTTGACCAGGTATCGGTCACCCTTTGTTCTGCTATTGGGCAAGTGCATGGTGCACCTCCTGCCATGAAGGTAGGGACGCGCTAGCCGTCTGGTATCACTTTGCAGGCTTGCCCTTACCTCCTCGCTCCTCTGGCCAGCTACAGCCTCAGATTACTTTGTAGAGGGGGGATGCCTGGCCACTTCTTCACCAGTGTTTGTAGTCACCCCTGCATGGCTGGCGGGCCATATAATGTGCGTTGAGGGATACTTTTCTGCAGGCGTCCTGTAGCGGCACATAGAGGCCTCGCATGTGCACTAGACAGGACTCCTTGTCCTTTTTCTTTGCACATAGACCATGGTTTCTCTTCTCCTGTCAGAGACAGATACTTTCTTGCAGGCATGTTTGGGTAAACGCTGCAACTCTAGTGATGCTCCCCTAGGAATTGTATTTTCAGGAGCTTAGTTCTTTCTGCCTTTCCCCATTAAATGAAGTGGAAGGGAATGTTGTCATCTATATACTTAATTACCTTAGGTTTTGCTAGGGAACCCCAGTTAGATTCTAGCCAGGCAGCGGGGTGTTTTGGTGGCTGGTGGAGTCTAATTTTAAGATTTAGCCAAGCTCCATTCCTTCGTTTTAGTGGCAGTTCAGTCTTATTCCTCTTCTATGACATCTACCTTAAAAGAAATCTCAAAGAATGTAGGAAAAGATTCCTGTAAAAGAAGTGATAGCGTTTTGCTTTTCTCTTCTGACTGCGAGTAGCAGTTCTGGCCTGCTGAAGTGTTTGAGCTGGAGGAATACTTTATTGAGGCACCTATTAAGAAGAAGGCTGGGACAGACATGGGGTGCAAGTACTCGGGAGGTGTGAAAGAGAAAAAGGTTGCTTGTACACCTCAGGACAAAAGAAACGTTTTGATTAAAGGCAAGTCTTCTGCTGGTAAAAGTAGAGCTTTTGGCAGAAGGAAGCATGAGGTAGCCTTCTCCTTCTCCTTCTTGGATAGTGAGGCTGATGAAGGATCCTATTCCTCTGACCTGGATGTGCTTGCTCATCAATGGCCAAAACCGATGTACAAAGTAGTCTGTGCCCCTTATTGTTGAAGGACATACTTCCCTTTCTATGGTAGCATATGAGGGTGCACAAGTGGGTGGAGATTCCTATGGTGCCCTTTTGTTTGACCTTTCAGAGGTGGCTCATCCTAGGCCCTGGTAGTGGATGCCATTGCCTCATGTTACAAGGTAATTGGATGTCAGGCTAAAGAAATACTTACACCCCTTCACCAATGGGGGAATATTTTTGCAACCTCTTACATTGGAGGCTTATTATGAGTTGTCGGTTATGGTAAAAAAAAAAGGTGATATTTGGCAAACACAAGCATTTTTACTAAATTCCCAATTCATGGTTGTATACCACCAAAGGGAAACTGACCGTGTAGAACCTGGAAAGTCCATTGGCGGTGTTCCAGATATACTGCCATAGATGGCGGTATTTGTAAAATCAAGTCAAACGTCTTCCAAATGTACCTCCAGACAAATGGAGGTGCTAATGAAAGCCATAACGCAAATATGGCATAACACAATCTACCAATTGTCTTCACTCACCCAATGCATGTATGAACCGTGAAAAAGGTCACACAACCACACTGTACATCAGGGCAGGCCACATGCAGGTCAAAGAAGACAGGCAGCAGGGTAGACACTGTGAGAGGGCCGACCCATGTGCCCTGGTTAACATCCTCACCGTTATTCCTCCACAGACCAGCTACTGATGACAGTCTGACACTATGACTGGGGTAGCATTGCATACCCCCTTATGCATGTATGACAGTTGGAACTTACCTGCAGTTATCCCTGATGACATGTCCTCAGCAAATGCAACCTTAGGAGAACCATGGAAACATGTCCAGAAGGATGTGGCACCTAAGTGCGTCTATGTCGATCATTTTGTACCCTGGACTTTGAACCACCAGCAGTCATTGCCAGCATATCATAACACCTCAGTCACCCCCTACACCTGAATTGACAGACTAATCATGCCATCACATGGGTGAGGTGAGAGTTCCTGACAAATGTGTCACAAAAGAAAATATCCCACTATTGACCTTCCCATAACCACATGGGAATTCTAGTATTGATACCCATTAAAATAATTGAACTGGATCTCCCAGCCCTTTAAGATGAGATAGCAATACCCTTGAGATAGATGAGGATGCAGAATTTATTCAAACATCAATAATTGAAGTAACTCAGGTAGCGGGAAAAAGGATAACTGTTTTAATATCAATTATCTAAAACAGGGAGTACAACAGACATCAGCAGACGTCTCTCATCACGATCTCAAAGCATTTTCATAAAAAAATCACATTTTTATAGTAAATATTCCTCATTAATGACATTAACCTGAATATCACTAACGTCATCCTACGTGGCAAAACTTAAAAACCTACGGGTGAATGTGATCTAAACGGATCATCTAGGTATACGATCCATACTCGTTTGGACAGTGAAATAAAGTGATAGGCTTCTTAACATCAGGTGGGGCAACTAAGCCCTTCCCTAAAATATGTCACAATGAATGTCACTAAATATACAATGTTTAATTGGCTATACAACTATTGGACCCTTGATCATGCAGTCCTCTATCATTGGTTACTTTCTAACTTCTGTCAGTACCTTCCCAAACTACTTTAGCAGCAAGCAGGCTGAGCGTCCAGGTGCAGATAAGCTAGTCTTAACCATAGCTTCCCACCAATTAGCATATCCATCCATCATCACCTCAGTGGTCTGCCGTCAATTAGAGCTTTGAACTCGTCCTTGGAAATGTTCCTTGCTACTGAAGAATTCAGGGGAGTGAATGCATATGTATGACCATCATGCTCATCCAGCTTCTTCTCCCCAGGTGACGAAAGACCACGAAATTGAGCTTTCAGTGTATTTAAATGCTATTTTCTAATAGACCTACGATGTCTTCTTGTTTCCATTCGTACCTTCTGAACAGGAGCTCGTTCTTTCATACAATTTTGTATCCAATGTCAGCTCACCCCAGTCTGATATGGCCTTAGCTTTTTGGCTCATCCAACCTCACCTTTCTGAGTTTGCCTGTAATTCACTTGTTTTCTGACTGCAACAAAATGAAGAAAGCGGCCTTCCTTCTTTTGCTCAGCACTGCTATCGTCCATAGTGGGACCATCCATCTTTTACTGACTCTAATATATATATTGCACATGCTGCACTCTATTTACTATAAAGCTAGACTCAAGGATACTTCATCTGCTTGTGTTTCACACGTGTGAAAATAGCTTAAAATCTTCATTACTTTTGCAGCATATGTTTCTTCATCTTGATCCCAAGATGTCATTGATCTCAATACTTTGATGCTTTTATAGAACTGCCTGCATTCTCTGGTTTCTGCATCTCTTCTCTATATGTTAGCTTTGCATTGTATGACGTCTTCACTTCTCTTCGTTTATTCAATTTGTCCTGCTTTCTACTGGACTATCACTCGGACAGCCATCATATTGTCTCATATGCAGGTATGGGTGCTTTAATGGGAACCTTGCTTCCAGGATTCCCCTTGGTATCTGTACTTCAAATGGTTTTGTACATGTCTCATATTCTGGTTTCCAGCAGATTGGCAATATGGACGAGGTGATTGAGGTGGGGGTACTTAGCTCCTTCTCTACACTCCCCCCTCTGGGCGATTCATAGACCACTCTCTCATCAATCTTCACATCTAGGCATCCTTGGCTGAAGAAATGTTTCTTTGGGATCCATATTTTTATGACTCCTTTCATGCATCCAGCAGATTTCACATGCTCATCCTTGTTCCGATTCATGAGCATGCCCTGTCCACTTGGACTGCAATAGATCCATCTTCCCACATACCTTTTATGGCTCTTTGGCTACAGGAATTTAGTTCCCTCAGGTGCATGGATACTGGCCTTCACAAAGTTTCTGATCTAATCATCTGTTAAGTCTCTGGCCTTCCATCCTGATTCAACATCAATCATGATCTTCATCCCTATGGCTTTCTTTACTGTCTTCTTGCATTGTGTGATTATTATCTTGGTCACACAGAATCCCAACAACACTAACACGATCTGGGCTCCAAGGAACTTGAACATGCCTGCCATCCACTGGGGAACCCAA
This sequence comes from Ambystoma mexicanum, assembly GCF_040938575.1. Classification (NCBI taxonomy): domain Eukaryota; kingdom Metazoa; phylum Chordata; class Amphibia; order Caudata; family Ambystomatidae; genus Ambystoma; species Ambystoma mexicanum. The sequence continues at coordinate 870,388,527 of NC_090935.1, forward strand.
GAAAAAAGTGATCCAAACCAGCTATCATCGATAATGTCTTCTACTTCATCTGTCATATGGACGTGTAGCTTCATTAGCATTTTTATGGCCTCAGTCAAGGTGCCATTCTCGTCATTGTGAGAAGGTATGAATTTGCAGCATGATTCTCCGGTTTTTGCACAAACACCTCCATCCATAGCTGTGATCATGACCAAGACATATCTGTTCTGAAAAGTCATCAATCTTATGGCTCTCATCTCTTCCCTGATAGCATTGAATCCCTTTATGGTAGTGTTGATCGTCTGCAGAAATTCCCATCTGGCTATTTGGAACCATTTAGTATTTGCTCCAACCTGGATTCTCAGCATGAAGATTAACGTTAATATGGACGAAGTCTGGCTAAATGGTCAGTGTACATACGGGATAGAGTCAAAGACTTCTATCGATTTGGCAGAAAAGTAATTCTCTCTCTTCATTCGATGAACCAGCTCCACAGATCTCTTCTTCCTCAGATGAGCATCTGCCTTTGGGAAACTGTCAATATTCAGGTCACTTTTAGGAATTACCAATGCAGGAACATGAACATTCACCAAGGTACATATTCCTCCCCAGTCTTTGGGTAATCTCATTCATGCTTTTGATCCACAAGCCCAATAATGATCCATGATCACTGCTGTCCCAAGATTCATCTTTGCTGCATCAAAGATCCGACTGCAGTTTTCATTCTCTCGGACTTTTCTTGTGCCATTATTTCTGAAGCACAACTTCGATTTTTCCAACTGTATTATCTGCAAGGGCCTCCTCTGTCTTCGACCCAGGTCAATAGTTTAGCAAGCTTCGGCCACATCGGTTAGCGCCCCACCTGGGCATTCAAAACAGTTGATTTTGGGCCATCATATATCATCCAGGCTCTGAAGATAACCACTACTTCTTCCCATCCATCTGGTGAAAACACTGGTCCCAATATCTGCATCTGGCCTCTGTTTTTCCAGTGTCAGATGTTTTCTTCAGTTTTTTGTCTTCAAGTCTTTTGTTTACTTCCCATCTGATTCCAGCTCCTTTCACTCCAGGCTTTTTATATCTTATCACGTGATTCTTGGTATGAGCTCTGTTCTTGTCTTTGTATCTTGTACATAGTCATCTTCATCTGTCCATTCGGTTGACCATTTGAGATATGCATCTCGACCCATGAACTGGCCTCTTGTACTGCAGAGTGCTATGTTTGATAGACAGTGTGCTGTCTGGATATCTATTTCGATAGCTATGAAGATTTTAGACTTTCCCATGCTATAAGGCAGAAGTGTGCATACAAAGCATTCCTCCTTCGAGGTACTCCTTCCCACTTCTTTCATATGCTGATAGCAAATGTTGTTTCCAAGTGTGCTATACTGTCCAGGTAATCATTTAGCTCATGATCATCCTAGCTAGCATTTCTCTTGGACCTCATTTTTCTCTTATGAACCTCTGTAATCATGTCATGGAGTATGTCAGCATAGGTTCTTCTTATTGGACCAATCATAGAACCATGCACCAGTGAACTGGGTGCGTCTAAATATATTACCCGAGTAGGAGAAAGTTCTAAAAGTTTCATCCTCTCAGCATGATCTTTAGGCATAAAAATGTCTTGCAAAATCTCCATGTGTGACTTCCTTTTAGAAACGAACCTTGGTTCATGTATCACTGGGCCAGGTTCTAAGGTAGGAACAATCACATAGGGTCTCGGCTGCCTAGTAGTTGTCATGTCTGTATCCTTCGTTTCTTGCACAGGAGGATACACAGGAATTTTCACTTTACTTACGTCCACATAATATGACTTTCCTACTGTGAGTGAGAGCAATATTACTATGAATAAAATATAGGTGTGAATTGTGCATAAACATGACCACTTAAAGCAATAACTTTTAATACATTGTGGATGTCTGTCATGATCTTCCATAATGAAGTTGCTACCGATGCTGCCCATAAGACGTTTAAGGAAGGAAAATGTGTTTTTAATGGGGCAACATCATACACTTTTCTGGAATCGGCTCAAAATGTTCCTTGATCAGTTTTAGCAGGCTGACTATACAATAATGTACTCAAAATCCCAATAAATGCCACGAATGGTCCTCCTTCCAGATGACATGAAGATTTTCTTTCAGCATGAAACAAAAGGTCCTCACTCGGAAAATCTTTCTTAGTCTTCTTCCTTAGAAATTTCACTCCGTCCTTAAGGTTCTCTCGGAGTATCCATTCACTTCATTGATGATGTCTTTCAATATTTCATTGAGTGCTGCATCATTTTTCTGATCCCTCAGGAAAGTTCGGACATCGGTTTGTCTCCCAACAAGATGTGGGTATTCCTCTGTTAGGTAAAGAAATACTGTACTGGCTAGTCTATGAGCATTATTCAGTGACAGGGGCATTTGTGTTCTTCACTCTGAACTCAGGAAGCTAAAGGATCTATTTGATTATAGCTATGAGCAAACTTCTCTCAAATGGGCCATTTTTTGGATCTCGCAAGAACAAGTGAACATTAGTAGTTCTCCCCACCAGTGCAGAGTAAGCGCGTAAAATGAACACAAAAACTGCAAGAATGATCCGGAAAGCTTTGTCGTTAGGCACCACCATAGGCACCCTAGAAAGGATTTTCAGTAAGACAGGAATAGGGGACCCTTTCCCTCTTCCCGATGGTGAAAAAGAAACTCAGCATTTGGCATATCTTTCTTCTCAATCAAGGCTTAAGTGTGCCTCAGTCCAACGTCAACAAGTTTCTGTGGCTCAAGAACAATTATTTTTCCTTAACCCCTTTTTAGTGACTTAAAGGAGTGTCTCGAAACAAGCCACAGTCCAATAAAATGCTTTGTTCTATTCAACAACAGCTTCTGTGTCCTTCTTCCTCGTCATAGACCTAGTCTGCACATGCTATGGTTCTTCCCCGATGCTCTCTTCGGGTATGGGTGAGGGTTATGCGGGCTCTCCAGTATAGATCTTTACATCACCAAGGAAAATCCAAGCGTGTCTGCCTTGCACTTTGACTGCAGACAGTGTGACATCTTCCATAATGAAAGGGCCATTGAAACGTGGTTCATGCCACTTCCGAATGAAATTGTGAATTAGAACTGCATCTCCAGGAAACAGTTTGGAAAGACACAGTTGATCAGCTCCTGTTGTTGTAGTATCTCCTTCTGTGTTCTGCGTTGCCCTACACCCCTTTCGTTTGAGCTGCACAGAAATGACAGATATACTTGAAGTCATACATGTAAGATAATCACGTAACTCCTTTCCTAACAATTTTGCTGTTGGCTGGCAACACGTCTAGTTCTAGATGGAGGTGTGAGGGGTGTCCTCATCTGCCTCCCTGTCACTATCTCGTGAGGGTTAAGATGGTGGTCTGACCCTGGCTGGTTCCTTAATGCATAAATTGCCAGTGGTAGACAATGCAACCATCCTTTTTTCAGGGTCAATTTCAATTTAGCTATTCTCCCTTTAAGCAGGCAGTTGAGTCTCTCACAGACACCATTCACTTGTGGGGGATATGCTGATGAGAACTTCTGGTTTATGCTAAGCAAAAAGCTTATTTGTTCAAAGACTTCATTGATAAAATGAGGGCCATTATCTGATCTCAATACTTCACATATTCCCCATCTAGGAAACACTTCTCGTACAAAAAACTTTGCTGCAGAGGTGGCTCCTGGGTGTGTACATGGTTCAGCTTCGATCCACCTTGAAAAGGGACATCTAATACAATCATATATCTGTATCCATTATAGACTTGCAGCATATCAGCATAGTCGATGTGTAAATGCTGAAAGGGACCATTAGGTCTCGGAATGACTCCTCAAATTGTGCGCAATGTGTGCCCAGCAGTAAACTTTTGACATATGATACAATTTACTACATAAAATGCAACGTGTTCTACTATATTTGGAACAAACCAATCCTCCGCTATTGTTGCAGCGAGGCTATCTCTAGTAACGTGCATAGGATAGTGTAGCTGTTCTAATGCCACCCTTAAATAGGCTACAGGCATCACCGGTTTACCAGTACTGTCTTGTCGCCACAATGCCTCAGCGGGATTTAAAGAACACCCTCTCTGCGTCCACAAGTCTTTTTTGTCTTGGGGCTCTTCCCCTTGGATTTCTCCCAATTGAGTTCTAGACAGGTTGTTATAACAATCTGGCACACTCATCATCACCACCATTCTTTCATTCCCATCAGGCATATCAACAGACATGATTACTTCTGTATATGAAATACATTTAGCTTCCTCATCTGCTTTTTGATTCCCACGTGAAATAAAATCTGCCCGTTTAGTGTGAGCTGCTCATTTTACGACTGCAATGGCTACTGGGAGTTGTACTGCTCTAACGAGTCTATCGAATAAGGCTGTGTGTTGCACTGGCATGCCGTCTACTTGGAGGTAGCCCCTCCTTTTCCAACGTGTCAATCCTGCGTGCACTGTTGACGTCACATAGGCGGAGTCACTGTACACTGTTACTTCCTGGTCTGCATGATACTCAAGCGTGACAATCAGGGTTAATAATATAGCAGCTTGTGCCGAAAAGTGAGATGGTAGTAGTGCTCTTGACACTACTTCAAACTCTCCATGGGACGTGTGTTTTATGACAGCAGCACCTGTATATCTTTGTCCATCATTTTGATTGATTCTAGACAAACCATCAATAAAGAGAATCTCCCCAGCTGCCAATGCATTTTCCTTCACCCATGGGAGTTTGTCATAGAACTCTTCATAGTTCGAACAATCATGCGCGTGCTCACCCTCTGCCAGTGGTTCCACTACAAATATGGCAGTATTCACTATTCTGCATCAAACTATTTTGATCATTGGATTCAATATGACCACCTCATAGGCAGAAGCCCTTTGAGATGTCAATGTACCTTTAGGTTTTTCCAGAATTGCAAACAATGCATGCTGAACAAATAACATCATAGAACATTCCATCACTATGCTGGCAGCCGTCTCAATGGCGAAGGTTGTTTGTACGGGTATAAAATCCCACTGTAATACACAAGGGGCTTATACACCAATGTAGTTCTCTGCGTGAGTAAAGCTGTCACAACAGTGCCATTCATGTACGAAAACAAGAAGAATTCCTCTGCATAATTAGGAATCCCTAGAACTGGAGCTGTACAAATCGCTTTCTTCAATTCGTCAAACCCTTCTTCCATTGCCTTGTTCCAAACAATTTTTTCCTGATTTAAATGTGTTTTTTCAGTGCTTGCAACAAGCGTCTTATGTATGAACTGTAGTCAAAGACCCATGCTCTCACATAATTATATAGTCCTAAAAATCTCTGCATGTGTTTTATCATGACTGGCTTTACTGTCTTTAATATAGCCTCAGCCCTGTCAGGAGTAACCTTCTATACTTCATGTGAGATTAACTGTCCTATGTACAGCACTTCTTCCTGACAGTACTGTAACTTCTCCTTGTCCACTTTATATCCTTTGTCTGCAAGAATAATCATCAGCTGAACTGAATCTCGTCTGCACTTCTCTGTGGTGCTACAGACCAATATGTCATCCATGTATTGCAACACAATACTTTCCAAATCAATATTGCTCAAGTCCAACTGTAGGACCCTGTATAAAATAGATGGGGACTCACAGTACCCCTGTGGTAATCGACTACTTTTCAGGCGGGTTTGTCTGAACGAAAATTACATCAGATCTTGTGAGTCTTTGTGCAATGGGATTGATAAAAACGCATTTTTCAAATCAATCACAGTGAAACATCATGCCTCAACAGGTATGTTACATAAAATTGTCACTGGATTAGGAACTAGAGGAAACTCGGCCTCTACAATCTGGTTAGTCTTTATTCTTGAATTACACGCCACAAACCCCCTTTCCTTTTCTTGATTGGATAGATAGGTGTATTACACAGTGATTCTGACATCACTAAAATACCCTGTTCCATCATGGCAGATATCGTCTTAAAAATACCTTCATCTGCCTCTCGAGACATGGGATACTGTCGTGCTCGAGGTAAAATTGCTCCTGGTTTCAATGTAATCTTTACCTCCCCAGACCCCTTCAATAGGCCTACATCATAGGGGCCCTTCGTCCATAAAGAAACTGGTATCTTTGCCATGTCTTCCTCATAATACTCTGTGCGTTTTAGTGCTATCCTCATTTTCTGAGGAACCTCTGGTTTAATGGCTCTTACCCAATAAGTAATGCTAGTTTCAAAGAATTCTCCGTCATCATATGGATGATCTCTAAACAAGTGTTCATCCGTGACATCAGTCAATCTGTATCCCACTCCAATGGTGATTATGGCACTCCATCATCTGCTGTCATAATCAACTCCATCAAGCAGAGCTAGTACTCCTCGTACTATAGCTGCTTGTAACTCTAAAGGGAAGATTTGTCCTTCATCTTGAAACATAGGTATCTTTGGCCTGAATAAAAACTCATCAGGTATTCTCACAGTTTTGCCTACTAAGCCTGGTAGCCGTAGCCATGTCAACAGAATGCGTACCCCATAAAAAAACTTCTGGTTCTAATGGCTCTCCACGTATGACTACCTTTCCTGAAAATGCCATAACAAACTCGCTTACGTTTAAATGATACATTCCTGGTGTTGAACACACTATGCCGTCATCAGGAAACGAAATTTTCATATTCAACTTGGTCATTACGTCTCGACCCAATATAATAACAGGTGTCTGTCTTGAATATAATAACGGTACAGACATGTCACACTCTCCTATAGAGACTGGTAGTGCATCAGTTAAAGGAACTCTACTTGTAGCTCCTGTGAAAAATTAAGTATTCATGGCATTTCCAGACATCGAGAATTTCCCCTCTCGTGTACATGAGCGTGTTGCACACATGTCTACTAAAAACGAAAAAGATTTGCCTCCTATATTAACGTCAACCCTTGGTTCCACTTGAGGATTAGGCATTATTGATAGTATAGAACACATCAAGTCTCTCAGTGAGCTGTCCTATTGCGGGTACATTCTTATTCCCGTACCTGTGAAAGGATTCCCTCAATCGACAGTGGCACCACTTATTCTAGGAGTCATTAACTGCCCTGTGCTCGTTTCTTATGAGGTTGTGAGTAATCCATATTTGTCTTACCTACTCCACCTGCGCCCCTTACATTGTCCACTCAATCTGCTCCCTTTATTACCTTACCGGCATCTGCTCTGTGTCCCAGCCACTGCATTGGACGATAAGGTTGCTTAAAATATTCGCAACAGTACGCCACCTTTAGTCAGACCTATGTACTCTACATTCTGGTAGACAACTCTACTATCCACTCTCCTCATAAACAAATCACATTTATGTGTTTGTTACTAATGCATTTGAACTTGTGCCTCTCTGCATTTTAATTGACTGCCTTTTTGGCCCCCTCTGCTAAAATCGAATCTAGGTATGTTTGGATTATGTATTTGAACTTGTGCCCTCTGCATTTTAATCGACTGCCTTTTTGGCTCTCTCTGCTAAAATCGAATTTAGGTATCTAGGGATCTAAGTATCTGTACCCTAATACACTGCTACCGCGATTACTGCTGCCTTACTTTCTGTGCACGCCACTGCATCCACGGTGGTCACTGTTATTATTGTTTAACATTGTGTGCAATTGCCTACAACAGCACCTCTACCTCAACCACCCTTTTTGTAGATCTGGCAGGCATCTGCTTTTAGACTGTATCAGGCCAACATGCCCTCCACCCTCACTACTCTGTTTGCAAGAATACTGCCAACCCTACTCTACCTCACACGGCACACCGGTGGGACGGCACCCAATTACACCATCGCCTCCCTCCACTACCCCAATCTTCACAACACCATGACTATGCCGTCCACTGCTCACCACACCAACCCCTACCTCAACAACCCAGCCTTATGGCTCCAACACTTTGCTTCCAGACCTCCACCAAACATACCATGTTCCATCACCCTGAGAAATGCCAGACTTGGCTCGCGACTCACGCACGCCTCCCATCACTCTGTCCATCTTAACACACAGCCTCTGACCATCACCGCATCCACACACTTGAAAAACCCATCATCACCTCACCCCAACCTCCCTAACACTAGCAATATTAAGGGTGCATTAATCAATGTCAGATCACTCACGGCTCACGCTCTAGAAGTGGCTGAGCTTATTCTTACCCTCGACCTCTACTTCATGGCTATCACCGAAACTTAGCTTCACGCAGCCTCTGGCCTACTACTCTCCCTTGCCATCCCTCCAGGTTACAACATTATCAGACACGATCGTAACTCTAACGAGTCCAAAGGTGGTGGCATTGCCATCATCCATAAAAATGCTCTAAACTTCCACCTCTCCTCTGTGCATCACTTTTCCTCTATGGAAGCACTGACAGTCGTCACTCCTAACCACTCTATCACCTTCCATCTACTTTACCGGCCACCTGGGCCGCTATCCACCTTCACTGAGGACCTCTCCAACATCATCACTCATAACACCAAAACCAAATCCCAAGCCTCGATATTAGGGGACTTTAACCTGGGTCTCACTGATCCCAAAGACACTGCTGCCATGACTATTGATAATATGCTTAAGAATGCAGGATTCATACAGCTTATCAACTAACCTACCCACGTTAAGGGCAGAACCCTCGACTGGCTAGCCTCCCACAATTGTCCTATCCATATCATCTCTAACCAACAGTATGCATGGACCGAACACAACTTAATTACATTTAACATTCATTCCATACCTGCCAGCCTCTCTCCTACCACTGCACTGGCTACTGCCACCCGCAATACACGTGACATCACTTGCGACAGACTCCTTCCCCTCCTCCTCCCGGCTCTCAATGACCAAGTTCGCTCATGCTCCGACCCCACGGCTATGGTTGACACCTTTAACCTCGCTATGCAAAAAGCCTTAGATATCATCGCCCCATCCAAATTGAGAAAACCCAAACCTCAAGCCCACCTGACCTCTTGGTTTACACCCCAGCTCAGAACCCTGCGCAAAGAAAAACGAATTGCGGAATCACATTGGAAAAGCAACCAGTCCGCAGCCAACAAATCGTGCCTCCTCCTGGCCACCCTTAACTACAAGGAAGCCATATTACAGGCTAAAAAAGACACTTACAATAAACGTATCGAATAAGCCAAATCCAACACCAAAGAATTGTTTAGAACCCTAAAAGAACTTGAAACCCCTGTCACTGCACCAGACACTTGCATCAAAGATAGTACTTGGTGTACCAAAATCCAAGAGGCTCTCCTCGGCAAGATTGCCACCCTCCAAATTAAAATCAATAACAAACAATCAAGCCTACAATCCAACCCACAACCCAACCCTATCCCCACCCTAAACCACCCCATCCCAGACTCTCTGACTCCTTTTAGCTTCTCTCCACTCTCCATTTCCGAAGTGGAAAAGATCATCACCAGCCTTAAACCGACCAATTGCCAAGGCGACCTCTGCCCGGCAGCTATAATCAAGGAAGCAGCTCATGACCTAGCGCCATTCATTACTACGCTCATCAACTCTTCCTTTAGCTCTGGGATCGTACCTGACAATCTAAAGGACGCGTGGGTCATCCTCCTATTGAAAAAACCTACCCTGGACGCTAGTATACCCACAAACTACAGGCCAATCACCACGGTCCCGTTTTTACTAAGAATCCTCGACCGTGCAGCATATCTACAAATTAAAGATTACCTTGAATCTAACAAACTCTTGGGACTTAGGCAATCTGGGTTCCGGCCACGTCACGGCACTGAAACTGCCCTCATAGATTTAAAAACACAGATTGAACATCTAAAAGACAAAGGCAAACTTGCTCTCTTACTCCTCTTGGACCTTTCGACGGCCTTTGATCTCGTCAATCATTAAATCCTCTGCCACCACCATAAATCAGCTGCACACTTCTCCGATAAAGCTACAAACTGGATTAGCTCCTTTTTAGGCAATAGATCTATGCGCGTGTTCTCTCCACTAGCAGCCACCCCACCTGCACCTGTCTCCTGTGGCGTGCCACAAGGATCTTGTGTTTTACCCACGTTGTATAACGTGATCACCAAACCTCTCTTCGATATCTTGGACTATCTGGGTGTCACTTACACCAACTACGCCGACGACACCCAGATACTAATCCCTATCTCAGGTGACTACACGGCTGACTCCCTCACTATCAATGTCATCTACAAGGTCATCCAGGCGTGGATGGCTCAACACAGACTCTGTCTTAATGATGAAAAGACTAAGCTCCTTATTCTTGGTTCGCCACAAAAACATACCAAACTCGACCCTGCATTCAAGTCCTTCATCATCGATGGGAATATTATCCCAACCGCCAAGGACACAAAAACCCTAGGGATCTACATTGACTCGACCCTATCCCTGACCAGACAAACTAACTCAGTCTCTTCCGCAGCGGCATATACCTGCAAGCTTATTACAGCCTGTCGCCCTTTCCTCTCTGCAACCAATTGTGTCACCCAGGCTAGAACTCTTGTATTATCCAAGATTGATTACTGCAATGCACTGTACTTAGGCACCAATTGCTGCAACCTAAACAAGTTGCAAATTGTCCAAAACAATGCTATTAGAGCTGCCCTCAACATTCCCAGGCGCCAACACATATCCGACACCAGACGCAATATTCGCTGGCTCTCAGTCCCACACCGTATCTCCCTGAAAACCCTGGCTCTTACCCACAAATGCCTTCATAACCAAGCTCCCTGCTACCTGGCTAACCGATTTGCCCTCCACAACTCCATTAGACCCCGCAGTATGGCTCATTTAAACTGCCTTGAGGTTCCACGTTTCAATCTCCAAAGATCAGGTGGAATTAGCTTCCCTATCTTGGCAGCTAAACTCTGGAACACGCTTCCTAATGAGCTTAGGGCAGAACCCTCATTCCCGAGATTCAAACACCATACGAAAACCTGGCTGGCCGCCCAGGACATTTAGCTCTGGGTTCTCTGCTTAATTTGTACATGTATATATAATATGCTTGTCCTCTCATTGCTATTATTATACCTGTAAATTCTGTATTATACTTGTAAACTTTGTAATTATGGTTCTGTCTGTTTTTCCTATGTTGTAACTAAGTGATGCGCCCGGTTGCCCCTGGGCCTGGTGCGCTATACAAATAAATAAAATACAAATACAAATGCTTTGCTTTATCTGCAAAGGTGACTGCTGCGACTGCCCTTGTGGTGGATTCATTGGCGGCTGCTGTGTTTGAAAGTCTTGCTGTACTCTCGGTACTTGTGTCTGCTGCACTATCTGGTTTTGAGCAAACCCATCTCCATTCTGCTGCAAATATGCAGGTGGGTTTGACATCCCCCCTCTCAAAAATTGATTATTCTGTACAAATCCTTGACTTCCACACATACGTGCAACATGCCCTGTCATTCCACATGTCCAACATACAGGAGGTCTGTTAATCTGTCCTCCTTGCATGCATTCTGCATGTTCTGGAACCCACTCTGATTATTCTGTAAATTTCCCTGATTATTCTGGAAGCCTCTTCCTCGAACACCTCCCCTTCCCCGTGGTATAAACCCATTATTACCTTGGTCACACTGTCATTGATTATTCCCTTGTGGCATGTTTGCTGAATGCTGTGAACCAGATCCGACTCCACTAGTCAGCATTGGCCCTTCAATGGCGTGTTTGGAAAGTTTTTTCTGCACTAACTTTGCCTCTTCGCCTTTCCTGGTCTCATCTTTCTTTTGATTCTTTTCTCGCAAAAGCCTGCAATAATGCGTGATGGTCAGCTGAATCTCTGACGATGGCCTTGCTTCCATGCCCACTAATTTCTTGAGCTGCTTTTGGCAGCCCTTACTATAATGTATAATAGAACACAGGTATAGATTTCCCCCAAGCCTCACATGTCTCCAAAGCCCACTGCTCTTGAAAATTCTGAATGTAAACAAGCAGATCATCCCCTTCTTGTCATTATAGCTCCCATATCTGATGTATCCGGATATAGCACTCTGAGCGCTTTCCAAACAGCTGCTCTGCAATTATGGAATGGTGCTCCATCATGAGTAGTGTTAACCGTGTTAACACTAGAATATAGCCAGTGGTCGAAGTGTGTGGGAGCGGTCGGGAGCGGTGCTCCTATACTTATTTTAATTAAGTTTTCCTGTTCCTATACTTTTATTTTAAAAAGAAACCGTTTTAGTGCACTGCACAGGACGTTACCTTAAAGAGCAGGCACATGTTTTTGGGGGTTTTTATTTTGAGTGGGAGTGGGCGCGGGGATGGGGTCTGTGGGGAGTGGGTGCAGGCAAGTAGGGAACATAGTTCCACTACTTCTTTTTTGTACACTTCAATCACTGCCTATAGCGAATGTATTTCCTCCTGTCATTTTCTCTAGCTCATGTATCCACTTCCCAGCACCAGAAGTTAAACTCGGGAGTTTGCACCTTAAATTATCCTTATCCATTTGTGGCCAAGGTATATACTGTGGCCTCGTTCCTCCCTTCTCCAACAAAGGAAACTATGAAATCCCAAACTCACATTCATGACTCATCGTTTGCCTGTCCATAGCCGGGATAATGGTTCCACACAGCCTTCTACCCGGTAGTGACCTTAGCCTGCTCACATATGGTGGTGAGTCCCACCTCTGACCATCGGATCTCTCTTTGGGTTGATTTAGCCTCGTCACACTGTCTGGCGACCGAGATATAGGGAGGTCTAAATCTGACCATCTTACTTCCTTGTCCACTAACAAACACCCTTCAGGCCCACATATATTGCTTTCTTCCCCATAAGTGGGTTCTCTATATTCGTCTGACATCTCTTGTCCCCAACTTATGTGACCTCTCTCTTTGTCATCTTTGTTCAGAGTCAGTCTATCTAAAGACAGCTCCTTTGGTTCAAAACTACATGAGGCTCCTTCCTTATCGTACAGCTGCATACTCTCAAGTCGATCATTTTTGCCCTTACCGTGCAATGCTTTCTGGGACTTCATGTCATGATAAACTTTATCAATCGTCTCTCCAATGCTTCTAGAGTCAAACTCATCCTCCAGATTTGCTCTGGATGGCCATGCTATCGGCTCATGTGTCGGGAAGAATTCTTCTATTTCCTCCCATGACACTACTTTATTCGGATCCATCATTCCTGTATGCTATGTACATTATGTCTGTACTTCTTGATCTCTATCTTATATGCCCCTCTGTAACCTAAGCGAAAGTTTTATTGTACCCTCTGCACCCTGATACCCTCGAGTGCGCATTATAGATAAACAAACAAACAAACATCACCTCCTTTTCCATGCGATCAAGATTGCATGCTCTCTGCCTTCTCTTTCGTTCCATTTCATCGCCAAATTCCTTTTACTTCCTTGCTTCCTTCCTTACCCTGTCTTCTTCTTTTCTTTTCAGATCCCTTCTCTCATTTGCCCTTCGTATCTCTTCATCTCTGCGTCTTTGTATTCTTTTATCCCTTAATTTCCATTCTTCTTCTTCCCTTCTTTTCCTTTCTAGTCGTTCTTGTTCTTCGATCGCCCTCTACCTATTATCATACTTGCTCTGCTCCTCTGGTCTTTCCTGTTTTCTCAGTTGCTCCTCTTGGTAAAACTCATCCCGTCTCTGTCTATCCTTTATTTTTGTTCTATCATATTTCAATCTTTCCTCTCTTTCTTTATCCTTTTTATCATCGTGTTCTTCCCTTTGCCTTACATCCTCAATGCTCTTACCATCGAGTTTGAGCAAAATCTGACCACCCATCCATTTGTGCTATATAAGTGCTAACTCATCAGCCTTATCCTTTTCTCCTTTCCATCTCTTTATTTCTCATCCTATATCTATAGATGTACTTGGTCGATCACCTTTCTCCTTATCGCATCTCTCTTTGTCCCTTGGGACCTTAGAAATTACATCTCTCTCAGTATTTTTCTATGAGCCCTCGTCACTGCTTAGCGCAGGCGACTCATATGCCAGGTTACTATATCCTGTTGCTGCCGTGAGCTCCCTTGGTGGGTACAGCCTGTCATCTTTCTTACTATCACTGTCTACTTCAGGCACGGCGGGTAGAGTAGAAGGCTCTTCAACCCCCTCTGTGTATACATGAAGTATCCAATCTACAGGAGGCGGATCTTCTGTCTCCTCCTGGTACATTTTCCAGAGCTCTAAGCTCGCTAGTCGTTTGTATAACCTTTTCCCTGTATATACAGCATGCAAATATGTCATCAAGTGCTGCAAGACTGCCTTCAATACCGATCCTTCTTGTGGCCACGACATGAACATTTTGTCCATGGTCCCTTTAACCCTCTCCGCACTATACTGTCTAAGCTTGGGTGCATGTTTTGGCAATTGCTTGCAAAGGTGTATAAGCAGCGTAATATCCTCCATTTTGACATGTCACTCTTTGACCGTCAATACTCACCGTTTACTCTTTGCAAATGATGCTAATACTTTTTAATACAGTAAAAACAATATGAGCAAGCACCAATCGTCGCAGGCTCAAAACCTTTTAAAATTTTGTTTTTTACTTTAATCTGTAAAAATATCATCAATTCAAGTTCATTGACTATACGCTTAGTCCTTAACAACTCTCGTGTTTATCATCAACTTTGTTTTACCATTTCATCAATTTTTATACAATTACATAAAACAGACAAGCGGACAAACACACTCGGACGGCTACATATACTCTTGCCTTCTCTCACAAGACTAATTCTGCCCCTAAAAATACCCCATACGGAGTGTGAACAGCCCTCCTTAGGTTCGTCTTTAATCAAACCCCTCTCCTAGGTCATCCGCTATGGGATTTTAAGTGCTGTTCCTTCTGGTACGTTCTTTAAAACGCAGGCGTTTAGGTGTACTCTTTTCACAGCCTCTCCTCGAGATATTTCTTAAATTGCTTGGCCTCCTCTCAAGTACATTTTTACTCAATATTTAACACTACCTCCCTGCGTTACTCGTTTTTCCTTTTTATCATTTTCTTCACCCACTGCCCCTTCACTCTTTTGCCACCTCACTCAGCTTTCTACTCACCATTCGTATCTTTTAACTTCTGAATCTTGGGATCGCATGCCTCCTCAGTGGCCTCTTCAACTTTTCATCCGTTCAGCTGCCTGTAGACACCGGGAGGGGTTTCTGCATGAAAACAAGGGGACCTGTGTAACCTGGCTTGCAAGACTTTGCGTTTTTCCAAAACCACTATCTACAGAGAGCCTCATGTCCTTTCAGCTAAATGGCAGAGGTTGTGTGATATTCCCGCGACCTCAAAAGCTAACTTATCTCAATGGATTATTTAACCATCAAATCTCTAATACCATGTGAACTAGATCTCCCAGCCCTTTAAGATGAGATAGCAATACCCTTGAGATAGATGGGGATGCACAATTTGTTCAAGCATCAATAATTGAAACAACTCAGGTAGTTGGCAAAAGGATAACTTTTTTAATATCAATTATCTAAAACAGGGAGTACAACGGACATCAGCAGACGTCTCTCATCACGATCTCAAAGCATTTAATTAAAAAATCACATTTTTATAGTAAATATTCATCATTGATGACGTTAACCTGCGTATCACTAACGTCATCCTACGTGGCAAAACTTAAAAACCTACGGGTGTATGTGATAGGGTCTAAACGGATCATTTATGTATATAATCCATACTTGTTTGGGGAGTAAAATAAAGTGATAGGCTTCTTAACATCAGGTGGGGCAACTAAGCCCTTCCCTAAAATATGTCCCTATGAACGTCACTAAATATATGACGTTTAATTGGCTACACAACTATAGCACCCTTGATCATGCGGTCTTCTATCATTAGTTACTTTATAACCTTTGTCAGTACCCTCCCAGCCTACGTTAGCAGCACGCAGGCTGAGCATCCAGGTGCAGATAAGATAGTATTAACAAGAGCTTCCCATCAATTAGCATATCCATCCATCATCACATCAGTGGTCTGCCGTCAATTAGAGCTTTGAACTCGAGTTTATGGATTCTGGGAGGACTCTTGGATCCATTGACTGAAGGTTTATTCTGAGCACTGTGGATTTCAGGTTTCATGGTATGGAGCGCGAGCAATGAAGTGGGCGGACATCCGCCGGTTTTGTGAGAATATGGTTTACTTGAAACATCCACACATCATTGTTGTTCACTGCAGAGGCAACAGTTTGGGCTATGTTACCAGAATTGTATTACAGTTTGCAATGAAGGATACATTTGGAAAGTTGATGGAACTGTTTCCACATTCAAAAATATTTTTTTCTCGGATTTCTCAGAGACAAATATGGATGCGTCCAAATTTATTTTGTCCACAAATGGAAAAGGCAAGGCGCAATGTGAATAAAGCTGTATGAGTTTTTTTGCGAGATGTTGGTATGACATCTTTTCATAATGAAAATATTAAATTTGAGATGAAGTGCATCTAACTGATGTGGGCAATCAGAATTTTCTGGAAAACATTCAAAATGCACTGAAGCAATTTCAGTGAACACAAAGTATGGATTCAAGTAGTCTTTATATGTTGTGTTAAAGAAAAATTCAAAATAGAAAAAAAAATGAGATGCAGTTTCTGTGAAAGTTACAAAAAATATTTATGTTCTGTTGAACTTTTTGTCACGTTAGTACATAAAATGAAATTATCAAAAAATATATAAAAGTAAAAGAGAAAAAAAGGTTCTTTTAAGAGTCACCATTTTTGTGTGAAAAACAATTAAAATGATTTGTATTCCCCCACCCCACACAGGAAATGTTTCTGATGTCCGTGAACTACTGCGCTCTCCATGGACTATACAGACTGCAAATGGGCCTGTGACTTTTTTTCAAGATCTATCTTTTAACTGTGAAAGTTGGCTGCTAAAGGAGCCATTGTTTTTTGTTTTAGGAAGTTTGTATTCTTTTGCTTTTTTAAATATTTTGTCAGGAGAGGCAAGCTAAGGTGGGGGAGGGAAGAGAAGGAAAGGGCACCAGCTACCGAGATGGAGGGGCAGGTGGACAGGGGAAGATGTTGGGCTGGCATTAGATTTAAGGTGGGGACAGGGTTTCTCATGCTAATTTACCGAAGCCTCGAAAGCACTATGAAATTGTTCCCAGTATAGATTGGTGAGTACAAACATAATACTGTGACCCTCAAAAGGTTTTGTATGGCCTGTGAAGCAGACAGTGGGATCATCTGCACCAGAGTAGTGCTCTGTGTGGTAGAAGGAGCTGTTCAGGAAGATGGGGAAGAGGAAGATAGCCTACTTTTACCTGATAAAGGAACAACCTTTCTCAGTGCACCCCAGTGGTTTGATTTGGTGTGGCACCACATGGAGGAGGTTCCGTAGGAGTACAGCCAAGGTTTTCCGTGACTGAGTACAACCTTGCACTCAGAGCATCTCACCTTGGCTGCCCAAGCCTTTATTATACCCCAAACAGTGGTGAAAAACTGCCATACCCATGACTCACTCCGGGTACTGGGGATAGGCGCATGCTCTACCTCACCTACCTCTTCCTCTTGATCCTCATCTGTAGCTCCATGCCTGTCCCCTTGTCCAGACCCTCCAGATGGTGGTGGTGGTTGGGATTTGGGTGTAGTAAATGTACATACATACGTTGTTTTATGTATATGTGTTTGTTGGTTGAAGGGTAAAACATGTTTTTCTTCTCCCCTGTGCTTCTGGGCTTTGTGAATGCGACCTGCAGTCCAGAGACTTAATGCTGAGAGTATGTATGATTTGTGTGTTTTGGCATTTGGAATTGGTTGGTGTTAATGCTGGAAGTGAGTACTTGTCTGTAATAGGTTGCATTGAAAATATGCCAGCCATATTATTAGTTTGCTTACTATATAGTCGTCTTTTTGTGCTATTGTTTTTGGTAAGTATAACAGCCACCATTTTGTCCAGTTATATCATTTTGATTGAAGAAGTCCTAATGTAGACTTGTTGAGTGTGTGGTTGATGTGAAAGTAAGTGTCAATAAAGATTTAAATGTTTAAAGGTTTATTTGCAGTGTTGTGTGTGTTAGCTACATTAACCAGTTATCAGATGGCATATATTGCCACTATTTTCTAGATAATCAAATTAAGTGGTAGTTAATTCTTGATGTATTTTTTACTTTCACTAGTATGCTGCTTGAAAAATATATTTTCAAATCAATAGCATTTATATGAATCTATTTCATTTATTGTATGCATGTTTCTGAGGGTAAAGGTTTAGTTGCTTGTACTTGTCCAATGTTCTGCTGATTGTGGACCATGCACTCTCACTTTGTGTTGGACATGAGCCTTCCTATAGAGTTCCTCCACATCATCCCAATGTACCCGATCTGGATCAAAGTTGACATTCCCAAACTTTGAGATATGATATATGATATGATAAGATACGATATGGCATTTGTATTGCTCCTATACATAAGATGGCTTATTAGAAGGTCTCGTCCACAACACCATCCCACAAAAAATACACTGCACTTCCTCAATGTCCTCTTACCTGAAAATACTGCTGACTATCAGCAAGTCTTGTGAGCACACTGCTTCTTGTGTGGAGGTAAAGTAGAAGACACCCAAACCACCTCTTCATTGCTGCCGGTCCTGCCTCTTAAAATGGAAAACTTAAGAAATAAATTATAACAAGCTAAAATTAAAATAAAACACAAACTGCTTACCCTTTGTACTGCTGTGCACTATACTGTCACTCTTTATATCCAACCAATACCTTCCCTTTTTTTGAACCTCAGCAACTCTACCCGAGTTGTAGATCCCCATCCATAGTATTTTCAGCCTGTGCATTCTCACTCATCCTACTGCATCCTGTGTACTTGTATCCATTCAATGTGTCCCACCCACTCTTTCCCTTATTGATGTATTCATTTCAGATTTTATTAGTACACATTCAGCCAACATGGGCTTTGTATAACATTAAAATAACATTAAAAAGAATAACATCATACTCATCACATAAAAGATCAAAACAACGTTACATCTAACACCTTTTCGATGCATCTTAAAATATCCACGATCTTAAAATAAAATAATATGATAAAATATATCAAATTAATATAATTTCCTCTCATAAAAGTCATCCACATTTCATCAAGTTCCATCATATTGATTGCATTATTATAGAACTTAAAATACTTATATCGTAGACTTGTGAGACTTTCAAAGTACATTATTAAGTGAAGTAGTGTCTCAGTTACATGGTTACCACACAGACGACAGAGCCTCTTATCAAGCGCAAGACCAATTCTTGATGTATTAATGTATGTGTTCTCATCCACGTTGAATATTTTTTTCCAATGTCCCAATGATTACTGTGTGTAAAGAGAACAACAGTGTTGTATGCACAAATGCTGTATCTTATATAGAAATTAATGTTGTTTGTTAGTTCATTGGCTGTTGTTCTACATGCGGCTATATATATAGCCGTGTGTATTGAACCATACATTTTCTGTGCAATGATATTGTTATTTGGATGTTAGAGCACAACATTTCGCTTGTGTTTGTTATTTTATGTGCTTAGCTTTACCCTTGTCTTATGTAAACTTTCAAAGGTTGGCAAGGTTTGCTTTTGAGTTAGTAAAAACTGCACATGCAACCGCGGTTACAAGGCAAGGTTTAAAGATGCGTTGAATTTCAAAGGTGATGGGTAAAAAAAAGAAGATTTCTGTTTCATTGGGCTTCATCACGAGTGTGCCTACCGGCACCGTTGTTACCGGACCGGCACACTCTGAGTTCTGTGGGCAGATGCTGTCTCGCCAACGGCACCCGCCCACAGACTTTGATGGAAGCACCGGCACTGTTGCGCACATTGCCGGTGCTTCTGTCCTCCCCATTCCCATTGAGTTATGTGGCACTCGAATGGGGAGTTACTTTTTCCAGTGCCTGGCTACCGGTACGTCAGGGCTGTAATGCCCCGGTAATTGCCCAAAGTCAGAAGCCAGAAAAAAACAGAACTCCATTTTTACCTGCACGGCTACCGCCGGAGTCGTAATAAGGCCCATTGTTTGTTATTGATTGTTATTGATTGTTGTTACTGCTGTATTTGTGTACTTGTCTGTAATAGGTTGCAGTGAAAAGGTGTCAGCCATTTCAGTACTTTGCTCTTTTTGTGGTTTTGATTTTTGGAACTATAAAAGCCACCATTTTGTACAGTTTTATCCTTTTCATTGCAGAATTTACACTGCACACATGCCGAGAGTGTGGCTGATGTGAAGGTAATTGTCAGTAAATATTTACATACTTAAAGGTTTATTTACAGTGTTGTGTGTGTTAGTTATATTAACCACTTCTATCAAATGGTATGTATTGCTATTTTTTTCCATCTACTCAGATTCAGTGGCAGTTAATTCTTGATGTATTTTTTACTTTCACTAACATGCAGCTAAAACATTAGATGTTTCAATCAATAGTTTTGATATGCAGCTATTTCGTTTTTTGTACGCATGTTAGTGAGTGTAAAGGTTTATTTGATTGTTTTAGTCGTAAACTGTAATGCACTTTCACTATGAAGTACCTCAATCTGTCTCCAGTTTCTGTGAGGTGGTACAATCGATGGTGTCCTGCAAGTTCATCTTATAATTTTTTTATTTTTGCACTTTCTTGGGGCTGCTTTTTATAGTATCTGTTGAAAGAAGGTGGGATACTTTACATTTATTTTCTGATTTGGTCTTTATTGTTTCTATGGTGTTAAGGTGTTGATAGGTTGTCAAGTACCTCAGGTGCTCTTTACCTACTGAAGAAGTCATTGAAACTGGATTGAAAGAACTGTTTGCGGGTATACATGTCATTATCTTTGGAGATGTTGTACAGTTAACTCCAGTGAAAGGCCAACCCATATTCAAAACATAAGAGTGGATGGAGGTGCTGATGGAGGAGGTACTGGCTTGTTGACGATGTAATGAATGAGGTCCATTGTGGTGCTGCTGTGCTTTTCTATATTCATTGTCCACATCATCCAAGTGCACCTGTACTACATGGTTGATCAGCACCAATGTTACTAAGGTTTGGGATGGAACATTGGAAGGGCTATGTATCAGCATATTTTGGCACAAGGTGCATTGCACCTCCTCTGCTTGTTTTCTGGAAAGTACTTCCAACTGTCTGCTGTGGTCTCCATTCCCATAGCTCTCTTATGTGGTGGGGATGGACTTAACACCCACATCACATTTATTGCTGCTATTTGTGTTAGACATTTTATCAAAAGTCTGACTGGGGAGGAAAATACAAAACAACAAAAAATGAGAAGAGATGGTGCACATTCACGGCTATGTAATTTCCTGATTCTTGATTGGTCATGGATAGTGTTTCTACCTGTGAGATCCGTTTGCATCCTACCTGCTCCGTTTACTTAACCTACCCCATC
The DNA here is from genome assembly GCF_040938575.1 of Ambystoma mexicanum. Classification (NCBI taxonomy): domain Eukaryota; kingdom Metazoa; phylum Chordata; class Amphibia; order Caudata; family Ambystomatidae; genus Ambystoma; species Ambystoma mexicanum. The sequence goes on from NC_090935.1 coordinate 870,409,772, forward strand.
CTCTCTACCTGCACTACCCAGCATATGCTCCCCTGTTTATCCTCACCCAGTTTATGTTGCCCTGAGTATCTCTATTCATTCATTATAGTGACCGTTTTTCTACCTTTATTGTACACATTGTGTGTTTTGCTATAGTTATAGCATAACCACACCCTGTACACCCCTATTTAGTCTTCCATATCTGCATATGTTTTCATTTCTGTAGGCCTCTTCTTTGGTGGGGATGAATTTGGAAGTGAGACTACATCATCCTGAAACTACTTCTTTCGGACATGAAACATTGGTGGAGGGATGGCAGCAGGTAGATCTGAGCTACTACTAGGAGGAGTTTTCACTATTGGGTACATGTCACTGTTTGTTTTTATTCCACCATTGTTTTTCCCAATAACCGAATGGTTCTCATTAAATGTCCACATCATCCCAGTGGACTCGTACTAGATGGTTGATAAGTACTGATGTGATCAGGTTTTGTGATGGTAAATTTGATGGGCCTGCTATAGGTTCATGTGGCAGAAAGTGTATTGGACATCCACAGCCTTTTTCTTTTTAACAGTGTTTCAGTTATCAGAAAGTACGTTCAACTGTCTGCTGTAGTTTTCTTTCCTGTAGCCCTTTTATATGGTGGGGACGGATTTGGAATCCATGCTTCTTCGTCATCACAGCTGTCAGTTGGGTCAGACATGCCACCCCCACTGTATCCTTACCTATGCATTGTACCCTTACTCTCTGTACCGCCGTGCAGTATACTGTCACTATTTATAGCCAATCCATCCCTTCCCTCTTTTTGAACCTGACCCAACCTACCCTAGTTTTAGATTCTACACCCACTGTATTTTTAGCCTGTGTATTCTCACCCAGCCTACTGCATCATGTGTACCTGTACCCATTCAATGTATTCCCGACCACCATACTCCCACCCATTTACTTTCTTGATTTGCTAGTGTATGTGTTTTTTAATCCAGCTTGGATTTTTTTTCCAAATGACCCTATTATTACTATGTGTGAAGAGAACAACAATGTTGTATGCACAAACACCTTACCCACACCCTCTCTACCCTATGCACCTCTTACATTGTATATATCTCAAAATACAACTTACAAGGATTTACCTAATGCACACATATGTACAAATTTGTATTTTCTTTATATAAATCTGTAGCCGCGGCTACCGCTCCAGCCAATGAGGCGCTGGTATCTTAGGACGCGTATAATAACAGCATCGACTGGAATGTTTGCCAAGTGTGCGCAGGCAGTGAACCTGGGGCTACATGGGACAGTTTGAAAAATAAATTTCAGTCACTCAAACTACATAAAATAGATTACAAAAGACATTGTTATGTATTTTTACAGTCTGTGTTTTCATTTTTATAATTGAGAGGGTGGCCCTTAAAGGTCCTTTTTGGGGGATGGAAGTGGAACAGGGAAGGAAAAAACATAACGATAAAACATGTAACAAATGGAATTAAAATACAGAGGAACAAGCATATTTTATATGGTCATGTTTTTTTGTTCTTTTTGTTATTTTCTATTTTCTGAAAAAGGCAGAAAAAAATTGGCACTTTAAAAAAACTCGTGGTGGTAATGGACTTTACATTCAGATATGCTCTTTGCCAATTATCTACTGTGGCACCACCCATGGCAACTCAATCGTGGCATATGGTACACATTATCTTCAGGACATAACATTGGGTGCCGGTACTATGGCGACAGGTGTATTTGAGCTAACAGCGGCAGATTTTGAGGGTTCAGTGTTTGTTGGAGGTGTTCCACTGGTGGATGAAGGTGCTGGAGGAGGTGCTGATTGTCAGTGATGCAATGCATGAGGTCCATGTTTTTTCATTTTGTGCTGCTGATGTGCTTTTCTATAGTGGTCGTCCACATCATCCCAGTGGACCTGCACCAAATAGTTTACCAGCACCAATGTTCCTAAGCTTTGGGATGGAACATTAGAAGGCACACGTCTCAGCATATTTTCACACAAGGTGCATTGCACGTCCTCTGTTTCTTTTTTGGAACAGTGTTCTTTCACTTTGAAGTCCCTCCAACTATCCCCTGTGGTCTTCATGCCAGTAGCTTTCTTGCGTGGTGAGGATAGATTAGGTACCCACACCACACCATCGTCACTGCTGCTATGTGTGTGAGACATATTGTTGATTGTCTGACAGGTGAGGAAAATATAGATCACCACAAACGACAAGACTAAAAAGGCAATGCCACACAAAATGGAAAAAAAATAAAAAAATAAACAAATAAAAAAAATAAAAAAATAAAACAGAAAATAGAGAAACTGAACAAATAACAAGACAAGGGAAAAGAGGATTCGGTAAAAAGTAGGTAAAAAGGATGGAGAATTTAGATATAAGTAGCCAAACATTGTTGTAGTTACTAAGAAACCTGTTCGCCAACAAGGACTGATAGCAATGATCAATATTTTTATTTATTTTATTGTTTATTTATATAGCGGTTATACACAGGTGAAGTGCTTCAAAGCGCTTCAAGGTGGGAAGGTAACAAGGGAATTTGGTAATCATTACTAGGCCTTGAAGATTACGAATGATCTAAACAGAAAAACTAGGATACTAGGCCTGATGACTTATCTCCTAGTGCAAGTGCATGAAGTGGCACAGTTGAGACCTAGTACATTTAGGTCATGCATATGTACAGACAGAGGTGTAGAGAAGGGGGACTGGGGGGGACAAGAGTCCGGTCAAGCAGGGCCCTGGGTTCAGTGCAGAGAGGTTGCCCCACTCACGGAGCGTAGTTGGTAAGTGCAGTAATGTTGGACAAAGTACGTGGGTCCGGAGGCAAGTGCAAAAGACTGACGGGGGAGCCTGTGACCTGTAGGCTTTGGAAGTGAACCAGGCAACCAGTCAGCAAAAACTGAAAAGCGTTATGGAGGTGAAGGAGGGCGGAGAGAAGAGAAAGGAGATTAGCTGGGGAGAGGGAGAGAGAAGGAGTAAGAGAAAAGGAAGGTTTTGAGGAGTTTCCAGAACTTAAAGTGCTCCAGCTCAAGACGGAGAGGGGCAGGGAGGCTATTCCAGAAGTACCTGCAGAGGATAACACTGCAAGTTAGAGGTAAAGGTAGAGATCATGTAGGGCAAGAGGGCCATGTAGATAAGGAAAAACATAGGGGAAAGGTTAGATCCCTGGGGGACACCACAAGTAGAGAGAGTGGTAGAGGAGAGAAAGGGCCCTAGTTCCACCTGCGAGAGCTGGTCAGAGAAAAGGATCTGGATATTGTAGTTTACTGTATGGAAGGCAGAAGAGAGATTGAGAAGAATGAGGACAAAAGGAGAGTTGAAGTCAAGATTTGAGAGAAGGTCTACACGGGTGTTCAGAAGAGCAGTTTCCATGCCTCTGGATGCTCTAAAACCAGACTCATGGTCATGGAGACAACCAATAGATTCACTATGGGGGTAAGTTGAGTGATAGCCAGCTTCTCCAGGAGTTTTCCAAGGAAAGGGGTGATTGAGATCGGGCTATAGTCTGCCGGAATGGACGGGTTGGCAAAGGCTTTTTTGAGCAGAGGCTGCACAAGGGAGTGTTTGTGGGAAAGGTTGCAGAGGTTGGCCTAGGCTGGAGCGAGAGTGTCACTATTGTCCTTGATGGTTTTGGAGGGGCAGTGGTCCACCTGTTTGGAGGAGGCTTTCATTGACCAGACTTGTCTAGAGTCCTCATCGGGTGTAACAGGGTAGAGGGGGGAGAGATGAGGAGTAGGGGTGGGGTCAGCTGAGGGGGGTGAAGAGATGTTGGTGCAGGGGGGGAGCAGAAGAGACAGAGGAAAGGATGTCCTGTGTTTTGGTGGTGAAGTGTGCAGCCACGACTGATAAAAGGGCCTGGGTAGGTGTAGTAGAGGATGTGGCAGCAGTAGTGTTGCCCAGTTTCTTGCAGACTTTGAAGAGTTTGGCCATGTTGTTAGATGCCGCAGAAATGTGGGCTTGAAAGTAGACTCTTTTCTTGGAGCGGATGCAGAGTCTATATTTCCTTTGAAGAAGGCGGCAGGCAAGTTTGTTTGAGTGTGCATGTGAAGATTCCCATTTCCGTTCCACTGCTCTGCACTTGCGTTTAAGGGCAGCCAGATCAGAGTTGTATCAAGAGTTGCACTTTTTGGCAGGCTTCAGTCGGACCCTCATGACAGGGCAAGAATGTCAAGAGTGTTGGAGATGGAATGATGAAAGTTAGAGAGGGCTGTGTCAGCGTGGGAATCCACCACAGGAGTAGACGGAGGAGAGTAGGTGGAGACAAAGACAGCCACTGACACTCTTTTCATGGCTCAGATGACCATGAAGGCAGGAGCAGGTGTAGAGTGTGTCATTGCTAAAGGAGAAGAGGGCTTCAAGTGAGAGGAGAGAAGAGAATTATCAGTCAATGAGAGTGAGGTAGTGAAATGAATAGAGAATGGGATGTCTGTGGAGATAAAAGCATTGAAGGTGTGGCCAGCGGTGTGCGTTGGACCAGAGGGTAGAATGGAAAGAGAAAGTGAGTCACACCAGTTGTAAAAAGGTCCTGAGGAGTCCGGAGAGTCGAGATGGATGTTAGGAATCCCCAGCAGGAGGAGTTCATGATAGGAGAGAAGAGGGCTGGTTAGACCATTCCGAGAGGAAGAGGTTGTACTCGTCCGGCGGCCGATAGAAGGTGGCCAGAGTAAGAGAGGTGACAGGGGAGAGAGAGAGCCTGCCGACCAGGCTTTCAAAAAAGGAGTAGACCTGAGTGGGAATAATGGAAACAGGGATCCACTCAGGAAAGATCAAGGCTACTCCACCTCCTGGCCTGTTGGGTCTGGGCACAGAGAGGATCTTTTAGCCTTCAGGGAGAAGTGTGTCAAAATTCATGATAGAGCTGTCCTTAAACCATGTCTCAGTAAGAGCAAGAATATCAAGGTCAAAGGGTTCAAGGAGGTGGCAGATGTCAGATATAAAGTTATTTGCTGTAGGTGTGATAATTATTAATGGCTTCGTTTGCATGAATCACTGGTGCTTCTTTCTGTGTATTTTATGTGTATATTGGTCTGCATTTGTGTGCATTTCCATGTTTTGCAGAGAATTTACATGTTTTTGAATACATTTTTTTCAAGACATCCTGGCCTGATGCAGCTGTTGATTAATGAACAGTAGTCCTGGTACCTAATTACTTGGTCTGACCCCCAGATGTGTGTAAAGGCATGGTAGCTTGTGTGGTCCTTTCTTGTTTATATTTCTTATTCTCCCTCCACTCACAAGCCCCCTGGCAACAAAAAAGAGGGTTTTTTGCTCAGAATATATTACATGAAAAGGATAACAGCCACCATTTTGTACACCTTTGTTATTCTGATTGCGGAACCCACACTGTCCAGGTTATGACTGTTTGGCAATTGTGAAGATATATTCTTTCTTTGGAGCAGCTTTAGGTGAGTGATTGTGTATTTTCATATATTTGAGTTAGTAAACTTCATAACTATTATTTTGAAAGTACGGTTTTTCATATTTTACTTCAATGTTTTCAGGACAGCGATCAAGCAGTACTACATGCTATTGTATGGTTATGCATGACACATTTGTTTCACAATTAAAGGTCCTTCCTCACTGTTTTGCGGAAGGATTTATTTGATAGTTTGCTGATAATATGCCTTTGGAAAGTTCTTTTTTCATGTTTCCGTATTTGTTAAAAATAATGTGGTGCTGCTCTGTATCTAAGAAATGTGTGGTCACAACTCTTGGTAGTTGTTTATTAGGGAAGAACATGGATTTCAGTTTGAAGAAAAAGGGTGTATTTTCTGAGTTTTTAAAAAAGATTAGCTTCTTTGATAGCAAAGGTTTCATAAGCTTTAGCAATATTTACCCCTATCTAGTAGGTATTGAATTGGACTCAGTAGAGTATGTTTATATAAATAGTACATAACAACATTAGAAGTAGAAATTAATGTTTATATCAGTAATATGTTATTATGGAGTGTCGTATTGCAAGGTGCCTTGTGATTGAATAAGTCACTATTGCTGTTAGCTTAACAATACTCAGTCAAGTGGAAAAGAGCCTGGTGGCCTATATTGGTGTAAGTATCCATCCCTTTACTTACTTTATAGAAGTATGAGCAACAGGAGTGGCAGTATTCTTCTTCTAGAATGGTTGTATTATGTATCTTAGCCATGCACAGTTTCATTGTATAAAATGCATGTAATATTGAGCCTAGCAGTTACAGTTAAACCTGTACACATGAACACTATTAGCATGCTCTCAGTAGTGAAATCTCTCAATATGTGAAAGAGTTACAGAATAGTTTGTCAGTGTCAATTGTCCCAAGTAAAAATGGCACATTATGGGCCCCAGCTGCGGAATGTTTGATTACCTTTACCAATTGTAGTATAGCCTAATTTTGCCTGGCCAGGCCATGTAGGACACGCACTGTGCCTTAAGATATTCCCTGAAATTGAAAAGAGCTTTGTGAGGCACGGGGGTGAAAGAAACCTTCTCATAATATAGACTTTAAAAAAAGAGATTCACTTATTTAATATTGCACATTACTGTAGGCTTTATTAAAGCACTATTTATTGAAATATAATATCTACTAAATAGGACTTAGTAGAGCAAGTTTACATAAATAGTGCATTTAAACATGGGTAGTAGAAATAAATGTTTCCATCACTAATATGTCATTATGGAATGTAGCATTGTAAGGTGCCTTAACATTGAAGAAGTCATTATTGCCATTAGCATTAACATATTCTGTCAAGTGGAAATTACCCTTGTAACCTATATTGGTGTAATGAAATCATCCCTTTACTCAGTTTGTAGAAGCATGAGCCACAGAAGTGTCAGTAATCTTCCTCTAGTATGGATGCATTATGTACCTCATCCATGCACAGTTCCTTCACAAAAAGAGTGCAAGATTGAGTCTAGCAGTTAAACCTGTACACCTGAACACCACTAGAAAGGCCTCAGCAGTGAAATCTCTCATTATTTGAAAGAGCTACAGAATAGTTTGCAGTTGTCAATTGTCCCATGAAGAAAAGGCACATTATGGGCCTCAGCTGTGGAATGTGTGCTTACCTTTAACAATTGAAATATAGGTTTATTTTGCCTGGTCATGTCATTTGGGATACACATTTTGCTTTAAGATGTTCCCTGAAATTGAAAGGAGTTTTTTGAGGTACAATGGTGAAAGAAACCTTCTCATTATATATATATATATATATATATATATATATATATATATATATATATATATATATATATATATATATATATATATATATATATATATTTTAAAAGATTCGCTTTTTTAATAGCATAGGTTACCGTAGCATTTACAAGGACAATATTTACTCAAATATGTTAGGAATTGATGTGTACTCAGTAGAGAAAGTTTGTATGAATCGTGCATAAGAGCATGGGTAGTAGGAATGAATGTAACATCTTAGACTATACTTTTGTAAGGTCTGGTCTCATTTAGGAAGTCAATGTTGCCCTTAGTTATAAAATATTTTGTCAAGTGGAGAAGAGCCTTGTATCCTATATTGGTGTAATGTTAAAAAAATTTAGTTATAAAATATTTTGTCAAGTGGAGAAGAGCCTTGTATCCTATATTGGTGTAATGTTACTGTCTGCCTATTCAGTTTGTAGAAGCATGAGTTGCAGAAGTGGAAGCATTTATGTTTTAGAATGGTTGCTGTATGTTCCTTAGCCATGTACACTTTCCTCACATATAATGCATGTAACACTGGGCCAAGCAGTTACATCTGCACACATAAACCCGATTAGAAAGCTCTAAGTAGTGACATTCCTGATTATGTTAGAGTCACAGAATCACTTTAGTGTGATTTATTCCAACAAAAAGAGGTACACTATACCTCATGGCTATTTTTGCTATTTTTTACAAACTTGATTATACCGTACCGTGATAATACTTTGTCATTTTTCTTGGCTTCCACGGGCTATTGTTAGTGAGACTTTCCCGTTTGCTGTACATCATCATTAGATGCTGAAACAAGGGGTTGAAGAGATGTTTAGGCTGCACCTTTGAAAAAGTCATGGCTATTTTGCTATTTTTTACAAACTTGATCATAGCGTACCGTGACGTCATTGTTAGTGAGACTTTCCCGTTTGCCATATGACCCGTTTCATCTAGACTACATATCTCAGCAGGCTTGGGTAGTAGAGGGTGAGCTTCACCCCGCCCCCCTCCAATGCCTCTGGCTTTTTTTTTCACATACGCTGTCGGACGCAGCTCCGATGCCGCGCGACATTTGATAACGTCATCACGCGATTTCCCGACGCGTGACGTCATTACGTCCCGTGTAATGCGACCGGGTCACATGAACGATTTAAAAAGCGCCTTTGCTGCTTGTGCAATTGGCACACACGTACCTGGAACCTGTTTAGTGGCCATATCCGGTCCCTTTCTTAAGGTAAGAGGGAGTATATATACTTGCTTGCAGCATAGGTATACAATTAACTTTTTTAGTACTCTCTCTGTAAGAAAATCTGTATTCTAATTATTTGCCGCAACCCTAGAGTTTTAAGGGTCTGGGTGAAATTCTACTCCCTAATGAAGTACCCTTACATAGTGGGATTTTAAAATAAAGTTTTCAGAAACAAGTGGTTGTGACATTAGGTAGAAAGTGGAGTTCATTGATTTTAAGACCGAAAACCCATTTTTTTGACTCCATAGGGAGATTTGTCCTCGCCGCTTCAATCTATCATCTATCAAGTTGGAGGCCTATCGTAATGCGGAGCCCTGGCTTATATGAAAGTTCTGTAAGTAAGGTTTGGGTGCTGAAAGATATAGGACCATGTAAGGTCCTCACTCTAGTTGACAATGAGATTATGTATTCTATTTGTGTGTTCCTTTCTATAGAACTCGAGAGGAAGTTTGTGAGCGACCTTCTGTAATCATTTGGAAGTCGCTTGTTACCAAAATCAATGATTTGGTGATGTGTTGTGGAAGTTATTACCACAGTTTAGAAGGTATGTAAATAAAGATATATACCAAACACCCTTTTTGGATCAGGGTGATTATGTTTGTAGTCTATTTAACAAGACACAAAACATCCATACAATTTAGTAATATACGTTGTCTTTATTCCACAGGTGTCAATTTTTAGCAATTCCATGGCTACAAGAAAGTGATAGGAAGGAAATACCATCACCTTTGAGATACAAACACATATCATTTTACCCCTGATGAATGTCCCACATTAATATGTGCCTTTAGGACAGAAACTTGTACAAGTTGGGTTATTGAGAAAGTACCAATAATACCTATATAAAAAGAAATTCCTCTAGTGTGGAGCTTCATACAGAGCTAATGTAAAAATTAGTAGAATCAACCCGATTTTTCGAATTGTCATGTGTTTTGTGAAGTTTAGTCTTTTTATATGTTTTATATCTTGTTTGTTGGATTATGAATTTTATGTAACATGATCATTTTAAGAGTGTTATAATTAAATAAATATATGTTTTAAGAAGTAAAGTTGGCAATATACGGATTTTCGTGTGTTTGTCATTCCTGTGGATACTTTGTGTGGTGTTTACACCTTCTTTTATATATACTACCACACTATAGGCCTCACCAGTGCAATGTAGCCCACATTTAACAGTTGCAATAAAGGTTGATTTTGTGTGGTTAAATTATGTAGAATAGGTACTGTAATTTAAGATACTACCTAAAATAGAAAAGAGGTTTGTGAGGTACAGCAGTGAAAGGAATCCTTTTCATAATAACGTATTTTCAGAATAGGTTTTAGAAATAAAAGCATTTATCATATAGAATAGAATGCGTAAGCAGTATTTATTGTAAGTTATTTTTGGTTTTATGTTTTTTTTATTTTAGAAGACTCGGTATGTATACAGTAATTATATTTGTTTTTCACAGCATTTCTGAATGATGCCTATGAAGTGTAAAGAGCGTGCTAGAAGAAAAGAGTGTTTGCAGGGAAGTAAAGTTTTACAATATGCAATTTTAAAAAGTGATCTTTAAAAGTCTGTACATACTAATAGTAATGATACATCCATAGCTGATATTGATAATACTTTTGAAAATGTCCAATTTCAGATAGGAGATGTGCCAACTGAGCAAATTAATGGAAACCAGTATATTTTGAGTGAAAGTGATTAAGGAAAAAAATGTATCAATCCTGCTAGTAGTTAGTAAAACAATTAATCATTTTGACAAGAAAGAAAATGTACTACAAATTTCAAACAGAGGAATAAAGATATATATAGAAAAATGCTCCACACTGGCGTCTTTAAACACCTTTGGAGAAGTGTGAAACCAACATCTATATATGTTCTGAAGCATTTTATGGATAAGAAAAGTAGAAGTAATATTAAAAAAGCTTTGACAACACCATTCCATAGAAATATACAAACAGTTCATGTGCTTTCATGTGACAACTTTTGTGATGTGTTGGGTGGAGAGTGGAAACACACTTGTCATATAGAAAGATTTTTTTAATGAGGAGAGTTACATTCAAGGAAAGAATGTACCCCTTGCTAATGATGAGAGTGAACATAGCTATGAAGTCTAAAATGGTGTGATTTTGAAAAAAAGAAGACATTGAAAGTTTGGGACAGTCTGGAATACCACCTAGAAATCAAAGTGAGGTATGGACATGCAATTATTTGTGCAATATTGATATGTTTTCTTGTAAAGTCTTAAGGAGATTTTTGCATGTTCTGCACACAAATAATAATGTTGAAAGACAGATCAAGATGCTACAGAAAATAGATGACTGTGAAGTTTGTGAATAGACAGGACTTCTGGGTCACTCTCTAGCTTGTCTTGATACCAGTAGATGTAAGGGTCAGTTTTATCATATACGGATGCTGGCTGCACATCATACTAAAATTAGATACCTTCTAGTTAAATTGTATCAATGCAAAACACCAAGTATGTCTCTTGATCTTTTAAATCAAAAACGTGTGATTGGAACTGCAGAAAGTTTATTTTCTACACTTCAAATTATAAATACAATGCATTTAAAAGCTGTTTGTATATGAAAGGCTTACAGGAAGTGGAAATGATGATCCTATGCTTTCAAAGGATCTGATTTTTCAACAGTAAAAAAAAAGTATTGCAATGTTTGAGTTGCCTTCTAGTGAAATACCTGACATTGTTTGCATGTCTTGTCGGCACACTTGTTTTAAGTCTCACGTGCAACTAGTGTACATTGAGGAAAATATTAAACACAGTGTAGAAGATGTTTGGGAACAACTTCACCTGTATTTGTTTGTAGAAGAACAATTTGACACCAGTGAGGCACTTAATGTTTGTAGGCACTGCGTCAGGTTTTATAATAGAAAAAGTTTTCCTCCTAGAAGTGTTTTGAATGATATCCCTGTTGTGCTTCAACAATTGAACATGTTTGACTTGATTAAATTGCAAACTGTTCACCCTTTCAAGGTTATTGTTAGATTGCAAAAGGAGATGTCAAACCTGCCAAAAAAACATTAGTGCTAGATGTGGGAGGCAAAGTGATATTGCAGATTCTTTGTTTGTTTTAGTAAATGGTGTTGCCACAAAAGATAAGAAAATTTGACAACAGTTAATAGATATTGGAAATGTGAAAGATGCATTAGCGTTTCTATTGGAGCACAATCATTTGTACAAAGGCAGTCTGACTGTACCAGACTTGTCTATACTTGATGTTGAGTAAACAAATAAAAGCAGTGAAGGTCAGGTCCAACGGCTATCTGTTGCAGAAGGGAATAGTTTGTTTGAACATTACACTATTCATCAACTACGCTTACGTGAAGTCATGGGCGACAGTTTAGAATTGTACCAAATGAAAGCAACGAAATGTATACAAATCAGTGTGTGGGAACATTCTTTAGAAGCTCTTTGTTTCCCTATGCTTTTTCCTACTGGAGCAGGAGGCAGATTGGATGATCGGAAGGTTCCAATTTCTTCTTCAGAAGATCACTGTACACAAATGTATTTTGAAGATTTCAGATTCTGCACCAATGTTGAATATATTTTTCAATTATTGTATGAAAGTGAATTTTTAACATTATATTATGCTGTTCTTCAAACACTTAAGACCAGAACTCGATTTCCAAATATTTCTGCATGTGAGATGCTGCAACAGGTAAAAGAAAAACATTACATTTTAGATGCAACACTTACCAATATTCCTGTCACAATGAAAGGAACGAAGGAATATTGGTATAGAAGGCACTAAGAGGATAGATGCATGATCAGAAACGTGGGCCCTCCAACTTGGTTTGTGACTTTAAGTTGTGCTGAGTATGGTTTGGATAACCTTGAAGAGTGTATTTGTGAAAGTAATCCACAGAAAAAAGACATAGAACACATGACACCAGGAGAATTGTCTTTCATGGACCCTGTAAGTGCATTGCGATTCTTTCATTACCAGTAATTAGCCATGTTAAACTTTATATGTAATAAAGAAAATGGTCTCCTAAGCACAGTGGAACATTTCTTTTGAAGTAAAGAGTATGAGGCACGTGGGGCTCCACATATATATATGCTGTTGTGGATTAAAGATGATCTTCGGTTTGGTAAATAAAGTGATGGCCGTGTGATGGAGTTTATAGAAAAATATGTTACTTGTTCCATTCCTGCTCAGAATGTGAATGCTGATATATGGAACAAGACAGCAAGATTTCAAAGGCACTCATGTGGTAAGTACTGTCAGAGAAAATATGAAAGTAAAGACAACTACTACACTCGGTGCAGATTTGGCTTTCCAAGACCTGTGACACCAGTTGGTTGGCCAAATAGTTTGATGTCCTCTGTTCGACACTAAGTGACTGGTAAGTCAACAAGAAATATTTATCATTTAAAAAGAGATAAGGAATGCCAATTTATTAATGATTACAGTCCTGTTATTGCTTAGCTTTGGAATGCAAATAATGATGTACAGTACATTGCTGATGATACAACAGCTGTTGTTTGTTATGTTACAGCACACATTAAAAAAGCTTATAAGAGCAATGCTGCTGAAGTATGGGCAGGCTTATCAGCAGATAAAAGTCTTAGCCACAAACGTCTAAGCTTTAGTCTGAATATGCTCTCACATAGAGTGTGTGGACGATAAGAAGCTGCATTTCGTCTAAGTAGTTTGCCTCTGTGTGGACATAACATGAATGTACGTTGGTTAAGTCTTGGCTCAGCTACTACTAGAAATTGGGTACTGAAGCATTTGAGTGAAATTCAGCAGTTAGCTGAAAGAGTACCCAATAGTACAGAAATTCAGAAAACCAACTGGATTGATACATTTTATCCAAATTGATCGGTAGAGGTGGAGGATCTTTGTTCATATAAAGTAGCAGAATGCTATTCATATTGAAATATTTAAGCAAACAGTGACAGAGGACATGTTAAGTACATGGCTGTTCTGGTTATCTAGTGAGACATGAGAAGCCAAGTCTCATCAACCACATGCAACTGTCTTGCCAATCAGAAGAGAAAAAGGAATTATTTCATTTTTGCCTGTTGCAATTGTTCTTCCCATGGCGTGCAGAGAGTTATTTGCTTTGAAGTTTTGAAACTTTTGAAACATTATTTTTCTGCTAAAAAAGCTTAATTAGATATACAAAATTTGAGCAGTGTTAAGAAGGATTTCTGAACTCTGACCTGGAGGGGCAGAGGTTCAGAAGGCCAGCCTAGTTTCTTGGAACAGGGTAACCTCTGGACAAGCCAGACCAATTTGGGTAGCTATGGCAGGCAGTCAAAACTAAGTCTCAAGAGGGTGAGGGTGGCTGAAAGACCTCAATGAGCATACAAAGCAAGGACACTTACAAATTACTCCAGACAGGTGTTATATTAAAAATATATACACATTTATATACAAGACCATTGCGGTCTAAGGGGTTAAAAGCACGAAATATGTAGACCACCTAGATGGGGAGGAAAACAGGCAGTGCAAATAATCTTTATACCCAGTTCCACATCGAGGATGCACCTAACTTAAGAGGCAGTCCAAGCCCTACGAAGAGAGGAGCCTTATGCTCAATAGTACATGCACGCGCTTGTGCCAATGGACAAAAGAGGGTCTCTTCAAGGGTCTCTAGCAGCTCAGGAAGGTGGATGGGGCGATGAAAAACTCTTCAAACAGGACCTCCACTTGAGGACAGAGGCAGTTGGAGAGTTCGGGATGGAGTTGTTATTTTACAATAGCTGTGGAAAGGAAAGGGGCCCACAGGGGCCACTTCGTGTGTAAAAATGGGCTCCTGCGCTAGGGGCCACCAGTTGGGGTAAGGATTACTCACCGGTCCCCGACAGAGGCAGACCCAAACTTCGCCAGTACAGTCCACTTTGCTGGCAGGTTCGAATGCGACAATCAGGACGTCTCGACACTGTGTAGTTCCCCAGATGCAGCGAGGATTCCCAAACGGGACAGTGGTGATTTCTCCGATCAGGGTGGAAGAACCGGCGCAGTTCCACTGCAGCAGGCTTCAGGGATAAGGGGGTCACAAATGCAGCGAACTTGCACAGGTTGTTGCCACAGCAGGGCAACATGGCAACCGCGTTTACTGCGGTCCGGATACTCTCGTCTCACTTCAGACCTGGGAATGCCTCAGACGGTGACAGAGCAAACGTCCCGTGTAAGCTGGTCAGCCCACTGGTTGGCCCAGGGACACTTCTGAAGAGGCTTACTTGCAGGGTTTGGTGAAGGTGCCGAGAATAGTTGGTCCCACTATTCCAATGGGTCGAAGCACCTTTGCAGACCTTCTAGGATGACCAGATGCAGAGGGGTCTCACAGGATGACAGCAGGCTCAGGGTGCCAAACCTTCCAGCGGGTCCCCAGCGGTTCCTTGACTCGGCTTCTGTTGCAGGATACTTGGCTCTTTATCCCTTGTTCAGTGTGAACTCGGGAGATCGACATGGTAGTGCTGTTTTCAGCCTCCTCTTATCCAAAGTTCCCTTCGTGCCAAAAAGGAGAGGACCCAATAGGAGATCTGCTCACAAACACTCACTCCATACGTGGACCAATCACGGACCATGGAGGTCCCAGGCATTCAGGACACTCTAGACTCTATGGCACCCAGGATGTGTATTGGTAACAGACATCCCAGCCCACATCCTGGATGCACACATACAATGCATGCAGAAGCCTGTGAAAGCTTTGGGTTTCGCGGGAAAGTGCATGACCAAATAAGGACTGACCTGGGTCGGCTCGACCTGGGGAAGGTGAAGGGGCAATATGGCCAAAGGACAGGACAAAGAACTTCGTGGCATGGCCATTTTGGAGCCAGGCCACCTATTCGTGCCAAACGCGGTTAATTCGGTTAACATGGCAAGAAAGGTTTAACAATATATGTAAACGAAAGCTGCCACCAGTCCTGTCCCTGACACATCTGCACAGTTCATAAAAAGTCCAGCGAGAGTTTCTAGGGCCTTTGGAAAGACTAGAGACCCAAGCGCACTGTAAGGTAAATTACATTGTACACTTGTTACATGTTGCACAAAAGCTGCAACATGAGGAAAGGACTAAGGGAAACAAAGTCTCCCAGTACTGACTGTCTTAAGGACATGTCAGTTTCCCCATAAAAAGTGAGCAAAAGATCAGAGGAGTGCAGCTGAGGGCTGTACTTCTCTGGCAAAGTTTAGTTACAGGTGTTTAAACAGCAGCAAAAAGTTTGGGGGTTGACACATGGAGGGAAAATTACATTCAAATATGAAATATTTCCTAACAAGCAGTACTTGGAGTTACTGCAAAAAACCCTGCGTCAAGAAGAACTTTTGCCAGGTGAAGTGGAAAAAGAGACTCCTGAGGGCAGTCAAGTTTCGGTACCAAAAAGTCAAAATGTTTTAGGTGAGCCAATTATTCAAACTGATGTTGAGTTTGCCATGGAAGAAGTAAAAAGTGCAATGCAACAAACTAAAGTTGAGGATGCAAATTATGATACATTAGTCAGTAAACTTAATATAGAACACAAAGAAGTTTATTGTAAAATCAAAGATAGGTTCTTTAACTGTTTACACCATGACACGCATGAATGTTCTCGTGTCCAATACCAACCTCTATTGATATATGTTAGTGGACAAGCAGGAACAATGAACTCTTTTTTAATTCATGCATTAAGAGCTATGATACAAAATGTAACTGATTGCTCTCTGTCATGTATTGTAACTGCTCCAACAGGTTTAGCAGCATTCATAGTAGGGGGTGTTACTTTACATTGATTGTTGATGCTACCAGTGTAGCATGATAATAAACTAGAGTATCGAAAACTTTAATCAAGTGCAACACAATAAGTAGGAAACATTCTAAGAACATTAAACACGTTGATGAAGTAAGCATGGTGTCTAACTTGATGC
The DNA here is from genome assembly GCF_040938575.1 of Ambystoma mexicanum. Lineage (NCBI taxonomy): Eukaryota > Metazoa > Chordata > Amphibia > Caudata > Ambystomatidae > Ambystoma > Ambystoma mexicanum. The sequence goes on from NC_090935.1 coordinate 870,426,034, forward strand.
TAGCTTTCATTTAATTGCAAATGCAAGAGTTTTTGAAGACTGACTATGACATTTTGTTTGGAGGTAAAATTGTATTTGTTTTTGGAGACTTGTTAAAATTAACTCCTGTGAAAGTTCAACCAGTTTTCAAGATACTACAATCTAAGGATAGTCAAAGAACTATAGAGGGTATTGGTAATTGTAACCTTTGGAATTGTTTTGAATTACTTTGCTTTGTTGTGTACACTTGGAGAGTGTAACAAGTTCAACTCTGCAATGCTTTTCCCGGACTGTTCCTTTCTGTGACTGTTCCTTACCGCTTTTCTTGCATATTTCTCCTACTGCCTCCTCTCTTTACTTACTCATGGCAATATCTGTTTCTCCTATCCACTCCAACTGCTTCTCTATCAACTATCCTTCCCTTATCACTAAGTCTGGTAAGAAGACATTCAAAAAGGATGTCTTGGCTTCCAACCCAGGCCTCCCCACCGCTGATACCTATTCCAGCGCCTCTGCCAGACAAACCCTCACTGACATTCTCTTTTTCGTTCCTTCACCAATCTATGGACCCCACATATGAGCTCTGTGCACCGTCATGTCTCCTCCTCTCGCATTAATGGTGGCACTCGCTGGGAAGTCCTCATGGCTTTCTTTGACTCCTCCAAAGTCATCATTAATGTCTACCTGAATGGCACTGTTATGGTGCAAGGCACTCCGGCTAATCTCCTACTCTTTGATAGACAGTTCCCTTGCCTCATCAACTTGCTCTCATCTCCAGCTGTCCCCTACTATCTTCCCTTGGCTACCTTACCCTCCTTTCCTTCCACCTCTGCCTCATCTCTAGCTCCCTCCACACCTCTGCAGGGCATACCCCTGATTTGTACCCCACCCTGGAAGGTTTAAGGCTGACAACCTCCTTCATCTTGCCACTCTCAACTCTCGCTCGGCTGTCAAACACTCCTCTGACATCTGCCACCTCCTCGAAGAACTTACCGAGACTTGGTTCACGGCCAGCTCTGTCACAAGTTTTGACACTCTCTCTCCCTGACGGCCACAAGATCCTCTCCATCCCAGATCCAACCCGCCTGAAGGGGGAATAGCCCTGATCTTCCCTGAGTGGATTCCAGCCTCTATCATCCCCACTCAGACTTACTCTTCTTTCGAATGCCGTGTTTGCAGGCTCTCTCTCTCTCACCTAGCCACTCTCTCACTGTTGCTACTCTATACCGGCCCCCTGGTCAAATTACCTCTTTTCTCTCTGAGTGGGCAAACCTCTCCTCCTCCCTCCTGCCTCAACCACTCAACTCCTCCTCATTGGTGACCTCAACATCCATCTGGATTCTCCATGTTCCTCATCTGTGCTCTTTCGCGACCTCTGCGATTCACTCTCCCTCTCTATCCTCCCCTCCGGTCCGACTCACTCTGCCGGTCACAAACTTGATGTCTTGATCTCCTATGGCCTCCTCCTCTCCACCCCTCTCACCACTCTTCTTTCCTGGAGTGATCGTTGCCCTCTTCTTCTCATATTTCCATCCCCTCGCCCCAAGCCAAGCCTACCCAAAGATTGTCACCCACCTTCTCAGACATCCGGCCCATGAAGCATGTGTCAGTCAAGGCTTTCGCTGCCACCTTCCCCCCCTCTTCCACCTCTGGCTGACTCACACCCTGATACAGCCCTGTTCCTGCTCTACTCCTCTATTGCTGCTACTCAATGTTCTTGCCTGTGTCATGAGGATCCATTTGAAGTCCAAAGACAAGTGTAACTCATGGTATGACTCTGACATATCTACACTTAAACGTACGTGTAGGGCAGCTGAGAGGAAATGGAGGGCTTCCTGCTCATCCTCTGAGAAACTGGCCTGCCACCTGCTCCAAAGGCAATACCGTCTCCCTGTCCGTTCCAAGAAGAGAGACCACATTCAAGCCTGCATCTCTGCAGCATCCAACAACTCAGCCAAACTCTTTTTTATGCCCTTGCCTCTCAGTTTAATTTCAAAACCCAGGACATCTTGTCCACCCTCTCCTCAGCCCCCCTCTTCTCCCCTCTCCTTCCCAGCTTGCTGATCCTCCCTCAGCCACACCCCTTCCTCTTTCTACTCCTTTCCTCTTTTCTCCCTGGCTCTACGGTTTCCTGTAGCACTCTGAGGAAATGCAACCAGCTCCGAGATGGGTATCCAGGTGGCTTACTTGGGAGTTCATTGGTCCCACCAACTCAAAGGTAGAAGTCGTCCTTGCAGGGCTTCTCTGTCGATGCAAACTTGACGATTCGGACCTGCAGCAGGGCTTCACCTGGCAAACCAACGGTCCAGGAGTTGCAGCAGCCATCCTCTTCAAGTTCTTCTTCGGTTCCTTCGTCCAGTGGTCAATTCTGCCTTCCAAGCCAAAAGACTTGCCTTTTATTCAGTTCTCTCCCATTCATTCCAGCCTAGCTGTCACTCAACCAGCAGGGTGGCTGTCCTTGCTGTACAGTCAGCCAGCCAATGACCACAGAGTGCATTCGGGTCTCCTAAGTGCAGGGAGTTTTGGGCACCTCCCTCACTTTCTGACTAGCCCATACACGCTGGAGCCAGAAGGGGGTTTCACTCCTGAAGCCAGCCAAAGGCGAATGAACAAAGAGAGCAAACCTGGTTTTGGCGCGCACAGAAAAACTCGAGAAGGACCTTTCCACAGAGAAATGGCGAAAAAAGAAGACCGGGGATCATTTTAACAAAGGAGGCTCAGCGCCATTTTGAAAAACATGGCTCCCGCGATTTAACGTTACCGGAGCTTCGTACAGTTCACTGTCGGGATAAATCGTGGTAGTTCATTGCAAAACCACTGCCACCAGCCATTCTGAGAGGAAAGGGTAACATATAAATGCCACATGAGTAACTAGACACAGGGGCTACTAAGTAACCCCTCCAGCACTCTATTGTATGATAGGGTGTACTGGGTCTAGGATTTTACCGGACTAAGTGGAGTCAATTTCACTCCACTGCTCTGGGAAACAGTAGTTGATCCCAGAGAAGGAAATCTGGAAGACATCCCTATGGCATTGCACTGAAGCTGCTTTGTGACACAATTGTAAAAGATGATGCCTATGGAGTTGGTTAGACTCCATTACTAGAAAGAAAAACAGTGTATAAAATCACATTAAAATAGGTGAGAGAGTGGGAAAAAGGGTCTCACTCTCTCCAGGTTAGAAAAATCAAGTCCTCAAAATCCAGCAAAGCTGGGGATCTCTAAGGTGGAGGCAGTTAGCACATTTTTGAGCATTCTCCCTAACTGGCACGAATGGCAAAAAAAAGAGTAAATACTTTAAAACTATTTTATATTCAGATGTGACCATCACTGTGATTGCTAGGTAGGGAAAGGTAGGGAAAGGAGTATGTTACATTAATTTAGGAAGCAATCTATTTTTTTTTAATATAACAAAAAAAGATCAGGGATTGATTTCTAAACTAGCTTAAAATGTGTGGGAAGGGTTTATTAGCGGGCTAATTGATTTTGGGTCCAAACTGACATTCTTATCTATCAATGGTTCAATATGGAAGATAAGAAAAATGAATTGTCACTAAGGAAATGGTGCCACAACATTATAGGATTGCTTTCAACATTGGTTGCTTGTATACTTGTATGGGTGCTGACTAAGCTCTTTTGGGTTGTGAGGTTTGCGTTAAAAGCTTTTGTTTCATTAGATGTGAAGTAAAGTGTGTCACTGACATGTGATGAATGCCGAGTCGTGTTTACATTAGCCTTTTTTTCATTGGACAAGCTTTACATGTGACTTTACAGTGAAGTTTGTGATTCACTTCTTACGTCAGCAGTCAAGATATGTACATTATTATACCTCCCTCTTCTTCATCACAGTACATAATTACTAATCCTACGTGAACACCTACATCCCTCTTCCTCCTCTATTACTGAATGGTAATCTTACCTATAAAACCCCACATCCTTCTTCCTCGTCTCAGTACCTAATTAGTAATCCTACCTGGACTTCTGCATCCCTTTTCCTCCTCCAATACTGAATGGTAATCTTACCTATAAACCCACACATCTTTCTTCCTTGTCCCATTACCCAACAGCAATCCTACCCAAACTCCTATATCCTTCTTTTTTGGCCCAGTACACCATGGAAAAAGGTACCTTTACCCACACAACCCTCATCTCGTCACCTTCCCTCACTATCACCATGTCACTCTTCTTCGTCAGTTTCCCACTACCACAATGTCACCATTCCTCATCCTCATCCCAGTGCCAAACTACAGCCAACTCACCTTTCCGTGTCAGAGTTCCCCACTACCACCACCTCACTCTTCCTCATCAAAGTACACCACTATCACCACATCACTCTTCCTCGTCACAGTTGCCCACTACCATCACCTCACTCTTCCTTGTCACAGACCCCCAGTAATACCACGTCACTCTTCCTCATCACAGTACCGCAGTACCACCACCCTACTCTTCCTTTTCATAGACTCCCACTGCCATCTCACTCTTCGTCATCACATTGCCGCACAACCAACACGTCACTTTTCCTAGTCACAGTAGACCACTACAATCAACCCACTATTCTGTTGTCATAGTACGCCACTACCACCAACTCACCGTTCCTCTTCGCAGCTCTCCATGTCACTCTTCCTCTTCACAGTCCTGCAGGGAGATTTATTTACAACAAGACCGACTAGGCCAAGGCATAGGGTGGCAGATTGCCAGAGGGTCTGCATTTTGTTGCAGTTGATTTTCAATTTACTGGTTGTCCTTCTTTAAATATAAGCCAATTTTGTGGAATCCGTACAAATGATTGAAAACAAATAAACAAATGGTATATGTGTTCACATTTTGGCTGTACAATAAGGTCATGCAGCGGAAATGTAGAACAAATAAACCATATGATAGCATCATAGCAGAAAAGGGGAGCCGGGGTCGGGACGTGTCCCCCGAACCTGTGTTCGCTACAATGGCATCAGTGGCTGCAGGGGTGTCCCCTGCTCCCAACCCAATAAAGTTTGATTTTTTTTAAAAAAGACCCTGCAGTGCCGTTTCCCCTCCGTGTAAGTGAAGGGACTGGCATGGCAGGGAGAGAGGCAGTTGGCACACAGCAAAATGTGCCGCCAAAAGGTGAGTAAGAGGGTGGGTTGACAGAAACTCCTTTAAAGCATTTTTGTAGGTTTTGTTTAAATTACTTTGGTTATTTCTCCTTCAGACTTTTTTCTTTGGATTTGTTCATGAACATCCCATTTTGTTGCTCCGAGTCTGGCTGATCAACAGCATGCACAAGTAGTTTTCAGCTGTTGGCAGTCATTCCCCTCTGACAGCTTAAGTTTTTTCTGGCCAAACATAGATATGCCTGATAATTATAAAAGCTTTATTTTTAAAAGAAAAAGGAATTGTGTATCAAACCCAGCGTGCATGAGGTATTTAGTGAGTCAGTCATACAACTCTCACAGACATATTTGACAGATATGAAGCTCTTTGCTCATTTTTACATACTCAAAATGCTCTTTAATCTGCAAAACAGCCAAATCTGCATTGATTTTATTGGTTCCGCTTCACATTATCTTTGGAGTTCTTTCAATATACACAAACACCGTGTTAGGCAGTAACTTTTATATACAAATACAAGACATGCATTCTTTAAACTGTTGCAAAAATGATATTTTTCCCTTCAGGCAAGTAAAGGTTAAAAATGATGTATCATTTTACAATACTAAACACCTGTCTATGCTTAATTCAAGCACAGAGTACCCATAGGTGGCACTAAAATGATGTTCAGAAGCAAGCCCTAATTTCCCTCGCCGGTCCCACATTTCAGCCGAAAGGTGCACTCATGAAATCGATCATAGAGAAGTTAAAATGGCTAAGAGTAAATACAAATGCGCAAGTGCATCACGAAACCTGTGAAAAGATACCCAGAACCATAGAAGGCTGAGAGAAGAAGAACTGCGCGCCAAATGTCATCCCTGCTTGGTTTATCATGTGTCTTTGATGACATTCTGCTGCACGCTCAGTACTACCGAGAGAACCAACAGCAAAGTATGTCACGCATTGCATAACTGTGATGTCTATAAGTAATATTTACATTACTTATATTTTAAATACAAAGTAAGACTTTTAGAATGAAACAGTACTTCAAACGACAACAGGACATCTATATCTATACCCAGAAATCTCAAAAGGTTCCTACGTATTGTACAGTCCAACCAACTCTACGGAGTTAACAAACATTTTAAATTAGCTTAAATGCAAGATGGCAAGACCGATAGCCTAAACCCCACTCACAAAGGTAATATTGTGCTTGAACGCCAGATCGATTGCTCAAGTTTACTCTTGGAGTATTAGGTATTTTGAACAATTGCACAAATAACAATGTTGTAAACAGTATTTACCACTTCATTTGTTATAAAAGGTTCCTGCAACAAGGATGGCATGTCACCAAAATCCCTGGGGTAGTGGACGAAGCTTTCCATGGCCCTATACGTCTGATGACATCACAGGAAGTCATGTCATTTGACCCCACAACAAAGTGATATCCAAGGAAGCGATGGAACATGACCTTTCACCCTTTGACAAAGCAGGAAGTGGCATCACATAGCATTATTCCTAAGTACACTACGAAGAATATGGTCATGATATCACTGCACATCGCAATGCGGCACGGAAACAAGGCTGCCATTAGTTGCTAAGCAACTTTCTTCACCTTTACCCAATCCTCACCGCCGGTAGGCAGAAGCCGGCACTCGGAAGAAGGCCCGAGGAAAAAGACCCTGTTCCACCCCTGTTCGCCCTGGGGCGCCAGGGCTAGGCAACCTCTTCTTGGCCCGTAGATGTTCTCCAGAGCACGTTCAGAACTTACTATCTTCTTGTATGCCAGCACCCCTACAAGCCGCCATGTGTTCCACCTACCAGTTCAATCACACATGTCGATACCCGCCATTCAGGTCTGCATTCTAGCTGTACTTTACAATGCTTTTCTAAATCAGCAACTCCGAACCACCCGGTTCAAATCCGTGCGCAAGACCTCCATCATCAGATACCTCTGCCCCCTGCGCTCATTCTGTGACCACTAGTGTTGACATTACAGTAACTACCTTGCACCGTGCTAGCAGTGACATGCTGTGCCTAGTGGATAGCACCATTTCATGATACTATACAATGCTCGCGTTACCCGCGTACTGCGTTGCTCACTGCCAGCAAGCTTCTCAGCCCATCAGTATTAGCACCGCTCTGCCCTCATGGATCACACTCTTTTGAACTTTGTGTTCTGTCAAATTTGTATTTTGCTTGCAGATTGCTGATCTTATGACCCTATTATGCAAGACTAACATTGATCACATATGCGTGTCTAATAATATTATGCCAGCCTAACTTGATGCCCCACACTCCCGGCAAATTATGTATTAAATTGTGTATTATCCTATTAAGGGTTTAAGTACGCGTAAACGTTATGATTAACTGCTGCTGCGATGTCTGTTATTACACCTGCCTCCTCAATGAGTATTTGCCACGTGAACTGTAATAATAACGAAATATCTCTAGCGCTGTAACTTATGTTGCACCATTCGGGTGCAATCCTATTTTGCCTCATATATCTGTGTCCCATACCCAACTGTTCGGCTGACCTCCCATGCTCATCTATGACCCATGCTAGTCACCTGATCTCTCCTATATAGTAGGGTCACCACGCCTCTAGTGGTCGGTTGTCACATTTGCCCAGCCGTACATGCACCTTGCTAGCCCAATCGATTTGTACTTATTGTGCCTTATTGGTCGGCTACCTCTCCTTGCCTTAGCATATACCCTAGGACACTCATTGTGTATTTAGCCAGTTCTCCCTGCCTTTAGTGGTCGCTCGCTACCTTAGCCACTGCATATATGCCATGCCAGTCATTTTTGTTTCGTCCCAGGCATAGCGTGGTCACTGCACATCTGGTGCTTGGTTGCACATATGGTGCTTGGCTGCCGCATCTGGCCTGTTACACAGATATTCTGCTACTCAAATTGATTTGAATAGACTGTGCCCGGCGAGGCATTTGAATTGATTTGACTTAGTGTCCAAAATGCATTGTACCTTTGATACTCAACATCACCCATTATCCTCGTATGTTAGTGCTTTAAAGCCTGTACACCTGCCTATTCTGCATCTCGCCACATACTTATTGATCACCTCGCAGGTTCTAACCTGGTCACTGTTCTGCACCATCAACACACAGCTTAACGTCCTGCCCTTGCCTACACATATTACCAATACATATCCTGAATTACCGCTCGCATCCATCATGACAGATCCGAATCCTTATCTAAACAACCTAGCCCTTTGGTTACGACATTTCACTACCAAACCTACCCCTAACCAACCATGCTCTTCTCTCTCTAGAAATTCTAGGCTCGGCTAGCGCCTGGGTCACCCACCTCGCCATCAATCCCCAACAACTAACACCACAACCATACCCGCCAGTCAACATACTGTGCATGACACAGGATTACTGAAGTCTGTTGCAATCACTCTATCCCTTCCACTTCAGGCAAACATTGTTGCCAATTGTACACCACTGTCACTCCACACATTATCAACCTCACCCAATCAAACCAGTCTACCTTGTGCCTCATCAGCCAGAAACCAAAGATTAGCCTCTAGATGTCATCACTGGTCCTACCACCTGAACAACCCTGTGACTGACAAAATGTCCAACTCTAGCAAGAACAAAACCATGGTCCACTCAACTCTTAAAGCAGACCTCACCCTCCATGCACATAATGACACCACGGCCACTAAACTCAAAGGCGCGCTCATTAACGCACGCTCTGTCCCCGCGCACGCACTAGATATTGCAGATTTCATGTCACTGAAAACCTAGACTTTCTTGCAATCACGGAAACCTGGCTACATGCTGCTTCCAGCCCTACCCTGACCCTAGCCATACCCGACATTTATTCAATCATCAGGTGTGACAGGGATACCAACCAAACTAAGGGCGGTGGATTCGTCTTCCTATTTAAGAGCTCACTTAACCTCAGCCAACAGCCTTAAGCTGCCTTCAGAGGAACTACTGTCTATTAAACTGCCGATCTCACCCAATCACACAGCCACAGTACATCTCATCTACAGGCCCCCGGGACCTACCTCTTTATTTGTTGAAGACATCTCATCTGTTCTAGCTACTAGCATTATGCCTAACTCTCAAATCATTATTTTGGGTGACTTCAATCTAGGTTACCAGGATAAAAATGACCCCAAAGCTTCGGACTTAGAAAATGTCCTTGCCAACTTCAGCCGTACCCAACATGTCAGTGAGCCCACCCATATCAAGGGTCGCACTCTCGATTGGGTTTCAGACAAGAACTGCGCACTCCACGTAACCTCAGTGTCTCCTTGTGCATGGTCTGATCACCACAAAATATCTTTTTCCATTAACACCAGTCCACCCATAGTTAAACCTAACCCTGCCCCTCCCACTTACACACGCAACAAAAAGGATATCACGGTTGAGAAACTACTCCCTCGTATTCTTCCTTTACTGAATTAGGCATCCTCCTCGTGCTCGGACCCTACAGCACTAGTAGACACATATAACCGCGCCATGCTAATAGACCTCAATACCATTGCCCACTTCAAACTCTGCAAACAAAAACCGCGGCTCCACTTCAATTCCTGGTTCACCCCACACTTACGCGACTTACGGAAAGAAAAAAGAAAAAAGAAAAGCTGAGGGTCATTGGAAAAGCTCATCTTCTCTAAACAACAAAAATAACCTAACCTCAGCCACCCTGACTTACAAAGAAGCTATCCTAACAGCAAAAAAGGAAGTCTACAATAAAAGGATCATTCAAGCCCAATCAAACAACAAGGAACTCTTCAAGACCATCAAGGAACTTGAGTCTCCAGTTGCTCCGTTTGACACGTGCACCCCTGACACTGAGTAGTGCTCTAATATTCAAAAAGCATTGCTTGACAAAATTGCCTTGCTCCAAGCCAAAATGAACGCAAAAAAAGATATCTCTCTGACTCAACTGGTAACCACTCATCATTCAAAACTCCCCCACCTACACACTCTTTCAAACCTTTCAGCTTTTCACCCCTTACCATCAAGGAAGTTGAAAATATCATTACGAAGCTCAGGCCTTCCAAGTGCCAAGGTGACGCTTGCCCAGCACCAGTCATAAAGGAAGCCGCACATGATCTCGCCCCATTCATTACGTCGTTCATTAATGCATCCTTCGAATCGGAAACTGTACCCGACAACCTAAAGGATGCCTGGGTCATCCCTTTAATCAAAAAACCCAATCTTAATCCCAATAATCCCTCCAACTACAGGCCCATCACCACAGTGCCCTACCTTCTCAAAATTCTTGACCGAGCGGCCTATCTCCAAATCCAGACTACCTTGAAAACAACAATCTATTAGGGCATAAACAATCCGGGTCCCGTCCTAGACACGGCACGGAAACAGCCCTTATAGATTTGAAAACCCAAATCGAGGATCTGAAAGACAAGGGCATACAGGCGCTCCTGCTCCTCCTTGATCTGTCAGCAGCCTTTGATCTGGTTGATCATCAAAAGTCCTGCCACCACCTCAAGATTGCTGCCCACATCTCCGACATAGCTATATCATGGATAAGCTCCTTCTTAGCAAATAGAACCATGAGGGTCTTTTCTTCCCCAGCTGCAGCTGACCCAGCCCACATACTGTGCTGAGTCCCACAAGGATCCTGTGTATCTCCCACACTTTATAATCTGTTTACTAAACCACTTTTTGATATACTTGACTATCTGGGGGTCTCCTACACGAATTATGCGGATGACACTCAGATACTCATCCCTATCACTGGTGACTATATTACTGACACCAAAGCTCTCAACACAGTTTACACTGCCATTCAGGCCTGGATGGCTCATCATGGGCTTTGCCTTAATGACGGAAAAACAGAGCTAATCATCCTAGGTTCTCAATTTAAACTCACCAAACTTGACCCCAAATACAATTCCTTCATTGTTGACGGGAACGATATCAAAGTCTCTAACGTTACAAAAACGCTTGGACTATATCTTGACTCTACCTTGTCCCTCAATCGACAACCTAATGCAGTTGTCTCAGCGTCTTCCTATACCTGTAAACCGATTACAGCTTGTCGCCCCTTTCTGACAATGGCCAACTGTCTGACTCTCGCCAGGAACCCTCATCATGTCCAAAATCGACTATTGCAACGCCCACTACTTAGGGACTAGTCAAAGAAACCTTGACAAACTCCAGGTCACGCAGAATAATGCCATAAGGCAGCTCTCAACATACCCAGGCGCTCTCATATCTCCAACACCAGACGTAATCTGCATTGGCTACCCATCTCTCATCGCATATCTCTCAAAGCACTCGTTCTAACCCACAAGGCCCAGAACAACGCAGCCCCTGCCTACCTACCCTCCCGATTCACACAACACACAGCATCCAGACCACTGAGATCTGCTCAGGCACACAAACTGGCTATTCCCAGTTTCAAGCTAAAGACAGCCAGGGGTTCGAGCTTCCCTGTTCTTGCAGCTAAGCTCTGGAACACCCTGCCCAATGCTCTGAGAAACGTTCCATATTGCCATTCCTTCAAAGCCAAAACTAAACGGTGGCTACATGAACAGGATGCCTTAGCCTCCGCCATATAATCCTACAGCTGCAAATCCCATCACCAAACGGGCTCTGACTATAGTATAGACTAATCAGAATATGCGTAAATTGGGTGCAAAATGCATATTGTATATTGTATATTGTATCTAATTGCTGTAACTTGCAACTGTCTCCTCTCGTCCCTTGTTATTCAGAACATTATGTAAATTTGTGTAAAATGTATACTGTATCTATTTATTGTAACTTGTAATATGCTTCTTAAACATGCGCCCAGATGCCCCTGGGCAAGGTGCGCACTACAAATAAACAAAATACAAATACAAAAATACTGCAATGTGATACACATTTCATAAAAAAATGAATCACCATATGTATCATTAATTTCAGTGTGTATAGGCCCATTTTACCAATTTACTGTAAATGCAGGCAGATGTCCAAGGCCAAATGATAATGATGTGTTATTACATAACACTTATGTTTAAACGCTATATATAGAACAAATATACATACAATATCACCCATCCTGTGTTGGTACTCATTTATCAACCTCGGAAGGATGAAAGGCTGAGTTGGCCTTGCCGGGATTTGAACCTGAAGATCTTACACACATCGCAGCAGTGAGTGCTCAACCCACTGATCTGTCTTACCGGATATAGCTGTCTTTTCCAGCTATAGTAAAATTAGCAAATACATGACTGAATGTTCTCAAAGTCAGAAAGCAAATTGCACTCTGTAGTGGATACCATCAAACTGGTAACTGCGATTTAACGACAGGCCAGTTCACTTGCAGCTCTGGTGCAAAGGTGGCCAGATGTCAAGCCTGCGTGGATCTGCTTTTCAGGCTTCAGAGATATTGGCAAAATACATACCATTGGGAGGGTTCATAACTGTGTATTAAAGCATTTAGAGTAGCGCAGGGAAGCAGCACACCCACACAGCATCCCGTACTCTGGGCACTCGTTGCCTCATACATTCAAACAAACATCCTAAGCAGCATGCCATGGAGATACATTACAAGAAAGCATTCATTGTAAGGGTCACTGTATGTGCTATCGTCAAACATTTCAACACTGTATACAAGCTTTTAGGATGGAATGTCTTGTGATGATCGTAACCGAGACAGCAGAAAAAACATGCTATAACTGCAACTTGCAAAAAGCAAAACGCGTAGTCCGAAATGGATGCTTATTCTACTCTAAGTGCTTTTTGGAAGTTTTTGTCTGCATTCTGAATTTGAGTGTTTAAAGACAGGCTAAATAAGTGACTCATCTCCTGAAGTGTGCATGAAAAAAAACTTTAATAAGCCTAGCAATTATTGTATATAACTCCAGAAAGACAAATTATTTGTTATTCCTATTCTTTCACATTTAGGGTCACTGCTCAAAGTGTTACACTTGGGCAACCCCCTGTTTTTTTTAGAGGCCTGATCAAGAAAGCCAGCCACCTTTTTAGGGTAGCAAGGGAGACCACAAGGGTAGCAACCTATGGCGAACCCCACATGACGTCCCTGGCCTGAATTGTGCAGCTACGAGAAATGTTGTTGCCTCCCACACATGACTGTTCAGAGTCGCCCGTATCCATTACTCCACCATAAGAATGCACAGCAAAGATTCCAAGTACCTTCTCCAACTGTCTTTACTCTTCTGGTGTTTATGCCCAGGCAGATTTTACAAATTTCACTTGGGATTTTGCCATATTTTAATGGTGTTCCAGCCCAAGGAATTGGAGGTACATCAGCTGCAGCAGGTGACTTGCCTTATTTCCATTCCCCCCACCGCCCCTGCTAACACCAGAGCTGCAACCATGAGAAGGGGGTTGAGTTGTTTTTATTCAACATTTTTATAAGATGCGCCTGCACCACTTGCATCTATTTCATATGTAAACTTTACCATTTGACAAGAGCGGATGTAGAAATGTAGTTATGTTGCATTCATATGACGAACCAGTCTAAGTGCATCTCATACAGTGAGAGCAGGCAATCTGTGAGAAAAACCAGATATTAGCATTGAAACCAAAATTCCTTGTTCCAACATTCGTTCACTTGTGTCCAGTTGGCAGACAGCTTACGATTTGTATAAAAGATTTTTTTCGGACCTAAACGAAAGTAGACAATTGACAGTAACAAGTACCTCGAGTGCACTCAACTACAGAAACATTGCCTTCTCCAAATCTTGGGTAGCAGGGATTTGAAAACACTCTTTCAACTAACATAACATAGAAGATAACAGGCTTGAAATAATTGAGAGGAATCATTAACTTTCTAATTCCTGCAACCTTAAAAACGTCCTTATTTTTTTATTCTTTTATTAAGCATTTGGCTTTACAATTGAAAACCTTAAGCTTATACAAATGATTGATACACAACACATTTAAAAAAGAAATAAGAAGAAACAGAACAACAACATCATCATCTTCATTAAATACCCACTTTAGAAGCTCGAAAAGTTCACATGTGTATTTAAACTTAACATTTCCGGATCCAAAACAACGCTACACAGTCTCAGCATAGTTATTGCATCATGCAAAACAAAACAATGAACAACTTTAAAGGCACGCTTCAGTCCTTAGTCTCCTCCAACTTTTTGAAAAAAAAATCCTTATGTTAAAAGCCAAAATGGGGGACAAATGTGGGTGAAGGGACATAGTTTGGACAACGCGGACAGAGTTTGTTGAAGGGGCGGAATCTGGTGAAGAGGCAGAGGTGGAGTAAAGTTGGGTAGGGTGCATGCACTTATTTGGGCCTAGGGCAACAGAAAGCCTAAATATGCCACTGCTACCACCACCTCACTCCTCATCATCACAGCCCCCCTATACAACCGCTTTGCTCTTCCTCATCACTATCCCGCACTACAAAATCTCAGTCTTCCTTGTCACAGTACCCCACTACCATCTCACTCTTCCTTGCCACAGTACCCCACTACCACTACGTCACTCTCCCTAGTCACAGTACTTCCTCAGCATAGTGCCCCACCACCACGATCTCACTATTCCTTGTCATAGTCCCCCACTACCACCATGTTACTCTTCCTCATCACAGTACCCCACTACCGCCAACTCACTCTTCCTCATCACAATATCCCATTACCACCAACTCACTCTTCCTCATCACAGTACGCTACTACCACCATATCACTCTTCCTCATCGCGGTCCCCCACTACCAACATCTCAATCTTCCTCATCCCAGTACACAGTAGTAATCCATATCATTACCCAAACATCTCTCTTTCTCGTCCTACTACCGAATGGTAATCTTACCTTCACCCCATATCCCTCTTCCTCATTCCACTATCCAATGGGAATCTTACCATTACCCCACATCCCTCTTCCTCATCCCAGTACTAAATAGTAATATTACCTTTGCCGCAACATCCCTCTTCCTCGTCACAGTTCCCCACTACCCACTCCTCCCTCTTCGTTGTCACAGCCAGGGGCGTTGCTAGGTTTGTAAAAGATCCGGGGCTAGAGCCCATTGCAAGTTTGGACTTCACATAACTACATGATCTGAACGTACGCACCACGTTGCGATTTCAAGCGTTAATGTTGCAAACTATACTGCTCAAAGTGCTCATGCTCATTTGGAAGATTTGCCACTCCAAAACCTGAACATTCATCCAGTAGTGCTATGTAATACTTTATTAGGTTATATAAGACAAAGAAAAGCCTTTGGAGAGGAAATCCAAAGACTTGGCATGGATTGAGAAATTGTATTTAAGCAGCAACTGAGAGATACCTGTTTGCTACATTAACCATACAGTCACTTACTGCTGTTGTTGGACTGACAGGGGGTAGCTAGTGGGCTTACTAAGTGGTGGGACACAACAAATAATACTTCTAATCTTGGAGTCAGAGCAAGAGGTTAGAGTATTCAGACATAAAAATAGTTGGTAATAGCCACACACAACATATTAGTTAACATATTGGACTAGCTACCATAAACATGGATGGACGGTGCAAATTAAGATTGCAGTGCTAAATTCCAATTCTTTTTGATTTGGTTTCAGTGGTGCTAAAATGTACCGAGCAATATTGCACGTGGTGGTGGTGAGTTGTTCACTCTGAGATGTTCCACATGTCATGTACATCTCACTTTTCTTTGAATGTATTGGTGATGCATTCTGTCATTGACTGCTCTTTTGAAAATGTTAAAACGCACATACCAGGTGAAGTGCAATTTGGTGCCAAATTGTGCAATCTTGTCCTGTGCAAGTTAGCAATGCTAGAGAGCAATCACTCAGAAATGAAATTCTGCCCAGCCTCCTTAATTTGCACCATAGAGTGTACTTTATATTTTCTGTTCCGACGTGGTTTTTGACCTATGCATGCCTCATGTCTGATCTGTTCTTCTGTGTCTAGTGGTGAGCTCGACTCTGTGGGGGTGAACAGCGAGTGAGCATTAAGTGAGTGCTTGTGCCGGATCATTGCTTCTTGGAAAGAGATTGGGAAGGGTGGGCACAGGGAGCTGCCTCTCCACGGCTGTCTCTATGCCAGGGCTGGACCCGTCAGGCTGTCACTTCACAGCACAGGGCAGTGCAGGCCTGTGTCTGAGAGAGAGAGCCCAGAGTGTGGAGAAGTGGTACCACAGGGTGGAGAGTGACAACTAAGATGAGAGAGCTATAAAAGTGGAGCCAGCAATGAAAGTGACCAATAACAAGACCAGGGGGTGGGAGGGGGAATTTCACAATAGCAGGCAGGCGTCCACTTATTAGCAGATGACTGTGCGCGAAGCGAATCGTCTGTCCGACATTATTTAAGACGGTTCACTTGACTGAAACAAGTGCCATATAATAACACTACATACACCATCATCACTCTGCTTCTACCTGTCGTGCCTTGAGACACTTGCGGATAGGCGCGCTATAAATGCCATATCTTAGCATATCATATGCTTGTCCATTTAAATATAGCCAGTGAACACCATGTGGCATTTAAACCTTGCGGCTGCTACGGTTTGACTCATGATGAGGGACAGTCGAGGTGGCAGGGATGGGGAGACAAGCCCTGTGGGAGGCGCTCACCGAGGGGTGACAATCAGGATGTACTGGTGTTAATTTGGAGCTTGCAGTAGGAAGGGCTTTCACATGGGGGCCAGTCAGCAGCTAGACACCACGTGTATCATCATGCACACGAAGACCTGAGGGGCCATTTCAAGTAGAGCACAGGGAGGGTGGCACTGGCAGCTGTCCAATTATAACAACAGATGCAATCTGCTCCAAGCACCAATGGAAAAGGGCTCCCCTGTGATATTAACATGTGGGGGGCGACGGGTGCTTTGGTCTTTGCAGACAAATATCCCACGTCAGAATAAAGAAATGCCAGTCCCAGCCACCCCGAATTACCAACTGCAACCATTTGGCTGAGAGCTGTCACCCCATGACAATGTGTGACAAAACAAAGACAACTGCTTCCACAAAGCCCAACACAAAACCCATCTCTGTTGGCCAGCCACTGAAGCCCAAACACTGAATAGCAGTTCATTAATTTTGCGAAAAGGGCACGTTAAGTGGGGCCAGCCGCCATGCTTCGTTACTAATCTGGCCCCTGCAATGTATATGCGGAAATCCCTCTCCGTGCTCAGGAACATGTTACTTGCTTTTAGAGGCGCACTGAGGTGGAGACTGAATACTCTTTTAAATAATAAGTTGAACAACATCTTTAGGGGTTTAATTGTTGCCACTAGAGCAGTCTGAGCCCCTTGGGGGTCACTAACGAGAAGCTCACCTCGGCATCCGACATTGTGAAAACTAGACTTTAATGTACTTTTATGCACTGCGAATGTATATTCTTGACTGTGCAGCTTTTCGGCTGACCCATTTCCCCAGTAACCTGCACCCATCTAACCTCACACTTACTCTGGAAATAAGGTGCTATAGTAACCAACAATAAAATACAAATTAAACATATGCATTTGGCTCTTCAGGCTCTCTCATCCCCCTTATGTAAGCTGTCTACAGTGTCATTTTAACCGCTCCTACTTATAGCCTAAAGATCTTCACTGGGTTTTTTCTTTCTTTTCGGCCATACACTTAATGCACTGTTTCTTCCCCCATGTGCTGTCTAACACCTCCACTAGTGACTTCATTCCCATCCACTCTAAGCTCACTAGTAGACATGCGAGTGTTAAGAGCATACTAATAGGTGAGGTGATATGTGAGGTGTCAGTCACGGTAAGTGTAACTTAGCTGTAAATTGAAATGTTCCTGTTGTCCATGCAGGCATGCAGCCTTAATGCCTTTCTGTCTGGGCTTTGTTTTAAGAGACTCGAAAGCAGTAATAGAAAGTCATTACCCATCTGTGCTAATTTCTGTCCCTTTTTGGGGAACGACTGATACCAGACTTCACGTGTGTGCTCAAGTGGGCGTGTGCTGAATGCAGAATGAGCTGCCTTTGCCGATTTCTACCAGAGCTGTCAGCCCGACGATAGCGGCGGCGATTATTTGTGAGAGCTGCATTCCAGGGCCTCCACAGGCTTCTGCATTATGCAGCAGAGCCGACTGCTGACAATGGCACAACATGTCACCACCCTACTACCACCATCGTGCCACAACCGCTACCGAGTAGTGAGCACAAGTTCCATTTTTCTTGGTATCAAAAGCGAAAAATATCAAATGATTATCGGACACAGGGCATGATTTATAAAAGCCTACTACAATGGCGCAGTACCATTGGAAATATCAGGGCCAATGTACCCTTTCTCCTGCTTCGGGCATTTGCGTCTTTACATCGATAACGTGTTTGGTTACTGTGCTTATACCCGGCAAAAGCACCGCGATTTTACTCCCTCTTGATGTGTACATTTCAGTGGGTGTGTGTAATTGTTCTCTAGGTCACCTACACATCAGGATCGAGTCCAATTGTTAAAAAAAACAGTAAAATATCACGGGCCGATGCTCTCTTTCCCAGCACTGGACTCTTGTCATTTTGCTACACAACACACGCAGAAGAAGCTAAAAGTCGTCTTGCTTCTCTGGCAGAGACGTTTTCTCACCGGTTGGACGATGAGTACAGTTCCAGTACTCGTTAGCCAGAACGGATATGATGTATTGATTTCCCTGCTCCATCTCCGTGTGCACGATTTAGCAAGTACACACCCATCCACTTAAAACCTATTCTAAACACCCCAAGTCCTTTCTGACACACATATGCAGCAACTATTACACCATAACTCGCTGACAATGACATTGTCCGTAGTGAGAGCAAACCCGGCTCATTTTCTGCTGTTGGGGTCGAAGCCAGAGTTAGGAAATTGGCATATCTTGATTAATGCATATCCACTCTGCTGTCTGGAGACTCTGGACCGAGCCAAGCCAGAGCCGTCCAGCGGGCAGCACTCCAGGCCAGGGCCTGCTGCCCTGCTGCGGTTTCTCGGCCAGAAGCAGCAGCGCTTCAGTGCAGACATTATTGGTATAAATACGGGGTATGAAATTGAAAAGTAATTCTTGGTGGACTGGGTCTGGCCAACAACCCCATTAAACATTTCCCTCCTCGAAACAGTCTAATTTACGAACCAGCTTTGAGCTCGGTCGGTATCAGCCATGTGCAGGGGATGTTGCTGGGGGAAGTTTGGGCGACAGCGTAAATACAAGATTTGTTTTAATCACACACACCAATTCCCCTAGAAGGCTGGGAGGGCGACCACTGTCTGCATCTATTCCAACTCGCGTGGGAATACTGTCCAGCTGGGGGCTACAATACATACAATTCGCATAATTTGGAGATACTTAGCAGGGAGTGGGATGTTTTAGGAAATATTAATATCAACCTACCTTATCTGGCACTGGTGCGCATGCCGTCGCCGACATGGGGCTTGGAGTCGGCCGGCACTGCAGCTTCACGAGGGGGGGCAGCTCTGGTTCCTTTCAGCAGGCCAGGGACTGGGAGCATGCATCAGTGTGTGCAGGCATGGGGCTGGGCGTGTCCTGCTAAGCCGCTAATGGCTTGATCTGCGCAAGTGCACATGCAGGGAAAGACACAGCGCACATGCGTTTGTGCCTGGGTGGTGGCTCAGCTGGGCTCCTTGCTGCGCAAGCGCAGACGGTTCATCCCCGGGCCATGAGGCAGCAGCACGACTACAGTCCAGGGCCAGGAGGCAGCGTTGCAATGTTCGTTTTGATTCAAATCACAAACTTTGCTGCTGCTGTCTCCTGGCCCTGCCTGCTGCGTCGTGCCGCCCACCCGCCTTTAATGACGGAATGGATGTTCGGGGCTACCCTTTGCTTGTAGCCCCGTGATCTTCATCCGGGGCTACAAGCAAAGGATCTGGGGCTATAGCCCCTCTAGCCCCCCTAGCGACGCCCCTGGTCACAGCAACAACTAACGCACCTCACTCTTCCATGTTACAGTTCCCAACTACCCCACCTCACTCTTCCTCATCACGGTCCCCAAATACCCAGATTTAGCCTTCCTCATCACAGTGCCCCACTAACCCCATCTCACTCTTTCTCATCACAGTACACCATTTCTAATCCCTTCTTGTCTAGTGTACACATAAAAAGATGAAATACTTGATAACCCAATGTTGCATAGATGATGAACAGATATTGATAAAAAATGATATGACATCAGTTATGTTATCAGAAAAAAAGAGAATTACAGCTGGTGGAAAGTATAGCATAACAAAACCATTGGAATTCAGACTATAAACTTTAGTTTAAGCATGGTTAAGGTGAAACAAACCGATGCAACGAAACTCTTGAAATTCAAGGTAAAAAACGTTAATTGAAGTGACACTAAGGTGCCGAATTAATAAAACAAAACCCCTGAAATTCGGCAGGTGTTGGAAGCTATGCCAAACCAAAGAGGTGATGGCTGGAAGGTTTAGAATTAATCTTAACCTCTTGCATTGCTCTGAGCAACCCTCCAGACCATCGTTCTTGACCTGCCAAGCAATTACAAAAGGTGAAAGACCATATGCAAATTAGGTTTGGTCCCACCCCAAAAAGCTAGTCCTGCCTGAACAGCTTGGTCATATCCCTTCTGCACGAGACCACAAGCACCCCCAAACATGTTTCAGGCTGGTTGTGCCTCATCGGGGAGGAGTAGCTTGGGTCTCTAGGCCCAGGAGGCACGGGACGCACGTCTGGGCATACCCGTCCCACTCGGGGTGACTTAAGCAAAACAAAAGAGGTGATGGTTGGGGATGCTTGTGGTCACGTGGTTTTGGTTGTTGGAAGCTATGCCACCTTAACTATGAAGCACCCATTGTGCAGCCCCTAAACTCACGGATGCCATCACAAATGACATCACTGATGACATCCTATATGACATCACATATGGCAACAGGTTAGAGTCCTTCAATTATGGCATCATATGAGAAATCAAGTAGGACACCACGCATGACCCACTCAATTGCCTTGCTGGTAATTACCTGCCATTGGAAAAATGCCTTAGACTGAGAACAATGGGCGTGTAATATTCCTGCACTCTCCATTGGCGTCTTGGCATTTAGAGCTCGTGCAGGCCAAGAGAGAGAGAGATTAGGCACTTAGCATAGTCTGATAATCGTCCACCTGTCTGTGTGGATTTATCACACACCAACTAGCAGAATTGTTAGTTCTATCTTTTAAAAAAATGCTGCTAAAAAGTAACCGGATAATGCAACCTTCATAGAATAGCTAAGGAGCAGATTCTTCCGCTGAGAAGTGAACTTGACCTCGGATAAGCACTGGGGCCCAATTACAGCCACTTAAGAGCATTCCCTACTGACGCGCTCATGCTTTCCCAGTCTATGAAGGTTTGTGAGAAGCCTGCTTAGCTCCTGAGGGCATAGAATTGACAGATTCTCTGAAAAGGCATCTTTTCATTCTCTCCTCGGCCACAGGAGCGGGAGTGGCAGGAGTTTCTGGAATAATTCAGCTTGATGTGGAAGGTGAAGGCGCGACGTGTTTGAAATTGTCATGCCATGTGTTTGCAATATTCCTTAACGTGCAATCTTCTGCGTTTTGGCTAAGCGAAAGGCTGGGTACATTCTGGATCGGGTTCAATTTTATACTTGATCTACTGCGATGCTTTCTGACCCCCTTTCCCAATTATGTCAGATGAACATTATATTGGATGTTTTCAAAGGCACAACTGTACTATTAATAGTACAGGAATGGCAGGATACAAAAAATATCACTTTTGGAATGTAATTATTTTTTGTGTTAATACATAAAAGATATTATTCTGTGATTCTATATTTTGTTTATTTCCATGTTGATGGGAATTTACTCTGAAGTATTAGCAGGGATCACAGTGTTTTGTTTTGTTTTGTTTAGTTCTCATTTGCCCTCCAAACATGTTTGGCACGTGTTGGTCTCACTGATGGTACAATACATGGTTTAAGAGATAGACAGGAACAGCTCCATGGTTTCTGGACATATTCAAGCAATGTATTTTCAGTATTTGTTATGCATTTCGTGAAGCACAACAGTAGTGGAGTGGTTTTCGAGGAAGGCGAGGTTGTTATGAGTGTGTGTGTATGTGTGTGTGCACACGCCTTTGAGACCAGAAATCAGGGTGAGGCAAGGCGGAAGGAAAATATGTAATTGAGACAGTGTTAGACTTCACAGTACACAATTGTTTTTTTTGTTTTTACATATAAACATTACATATATTTATAAGTACACCGTTTTTTTCTGATGAATTGTTTGAAATACCACCTAAAGGAGGTAGAGGCCCTGCCACTGGTGGCATTTCTGCTTTACAAATACGCCAAAAATGGTACTTATAAAGGATGCACGGTGCAGCACCATTTTGAGATTACATAATTTCACATGGTACGAAAGTGAGTTGCACTCTTTTTCAACGTCACATGAAATATGCAGATACCTCCGTCATGATTGGGACATGCCCTGATACTTTAATACCTTAACATGTGTCACGTGTAAGCCTTACAAGCCACACAAGTAGTCCATGTCTGCTCTTACTGCTGGAACGCTGTAACATTTGGCTTTCCAGATATTTGGGACTACAACTCCCATCATCCCTAGCCAGTACGGCCAATGGTGGGGGATCATGCGAGTCATAATTCAAAACATCTGGAGAGCTGCAGGTCTGACACAGATATTTAGAAGGTGGATGTCAGGGTGATCAAGGTGCCACAACCTAATTAGCTGCCTTACTTAGTTTATTTCATTGTTGATAAATGTTTTTGGGCTCATTGAAAAAAATCTCAGACTCACTTGAAGTGGAAAAGGTTGCTTTAATGTGACAGGCCTCAGCTTACAAAAACATGCTGACCTGGCTCCCTGACCTTAAAGACTAACAAATCAATTAACAATTGCCAAAACAATTAATTAAACAATTCACAATGTATCACTTCCTGCCCCCTGTTCCCTTCCCTCCCGGTTTCTCTCCCCATCTTCTCCCCGAGTCCATGCCCCTTTCTCTTCAATACCTCTTCCCCCTCTTTGTACCCCTAGCCTAGCCTGTTCGTGTAGACAGCGCCACCCCCCCCTTTACCGCACTAGTACCACTTTTTGCTTCCCCCAACCATCCTCCAAAGGGTCATGTCCCAGGCATGCCCATGCTCCTGCTCAAACAAATCAATAAACAATTGCTAAAACAATTAATTAAACAATTCACAATGTATCACTTCCTGCCCCCTGCTCCCTTCCCTCCCGGTTTCTCTCCCCATCTTCTCCATGAGGCCATGCCCCGTTTTCTTCAATACCTCTTCCCCCTCTTTGTACCCCTGGCCAAGCCTGTTCATGCAGAGAGCGCCACCCCACTCCTTTACCGCGCTAGTACCACTTTTTGCTTCCCCCAACCATCCTCCAAAGGGCCATGTCCCAGGCATGCCCATGCTCCTGCTCATCCCCCCCAAGCTCCCCTCAAAACCAATCTTCCTCCAACCTACGCTATGAACTGCTGCCAGGCTGCCCTGCCACATCAGCAGCAACATGAACCCTTTTTACATTACTTCTAACTGTCCCACCCTGTCAGACCAACGCCACCATGCACCCTATAATCGGCCACCCAGCCTCCTTCTCCGACCTCTCCAAACATGAGGGGGAACAAATTCAAAAAACCTCCCCTAACCAGTAACCCATCACATGGAAACCATTAAAAAAGGGCAGGAGATGGAGGGACACTTGTAAAGCCCACCAACCGTTGCTTGCTCCCGAACCTTACCTGCCCCTTATTGACCCCAGGAAGGGGGCCAGCTATCCCCAGGCCAGCTCGACAGCCTGTGTAGCACCCAAAATATCCCCAGGGGGAAACGCTTGCGAATACCTCCCGGACCCGCCGTTTGGGCTCATTGCACAAAAATCGCAGACTCGCTTGAAGTGAAAAAGGTTCCTTTAATGTGACAGGCCACAGCCTACAAAAATATGCTGACTGGGCTCCCTGGCCTTACAGACTAACAAATCAATGAACAATCGTCAAAACAATTAAATAATTAAACAATTGACAATTCATCACTTCCTGTCCACTCCCCTCGCCTCAACTCCTCTCAACCTTTATTCATGATTTCTCCCCCATCTTCTCTCAAGGCCAGGCCCCTCCTTCTTCAATACCTCTTCCCCCTATTTGTACCCCCGGGATGGCCTATTCATACAAAAAGCGCCTCCCCCCTCTGTTACCATACTAGCATCCCATTTTGCTTCCCCCAACCATCCCCCAAAGGGCCATGTCCCCGGCACCAGAAAAAGCCTTCCCTGAGGTGTTCTTTCCGCCCCAAACCTTTCTACCTCCAACCCCTTATCTTCTCTCCCACCGACACCCTAACGTCTGTCAAATAGTGCATGTTCCCCATAAGTGACAAATGAACTCCATCTTCCCGAAACAACTGAAAGGTCTCATATGTGATCTCCGGGTGTGCAAGCGTCTGCACCCCACAGGACCTTCAGAACCTCAACATCCCCTGTTAATATTCTTCCTCGTCTTATCTACCGCCCCCTCTTTCACAACTCCCCTCCATATCCTCCTTGACATCACCTCAGTCCAAACCAACACAACCCCAGGCCATGTGTCCATCCACCAACTAAGGTCCCTCTTTATCTTCTTTAACAATGCCACACCTGTATCCCTAACCAGTTTGTTCTCCCCCGCATGTAAAACCAGAGTCACCTGTACCCCATTTTGCTCTCTCACCCCCACCAACATAGGCAACAGTTGGTCCCACCTGAGCCTCCGAACCACAGACCATCTCAACAATGTCACTTTATAACAACACCCCAACTGAGTAACGAAAACCTTTCTTGCTACCTCTTTCCCTCCCCATTTTACTATGGAGCAGACTTGAGGCAACTCACCACTCGTCCACACCACATCTGGGAACCGCCTCCCCCTAACCCCAGCCCTTTGTTTCCTAAGAGCCCCCTTTTGCCAAATCTCTGATGTTCCCTTTGTACTTTTCCAATTTCCAGTGCCCCAGGCTCTTCACTTTCTCCTCAGACAGACCCAACCTGTTCCCTTCAGACACTGCCCCATCCTAAAAGTATGAGTCCCAAAATCCTCTGCTTTTCCTCCCACCGCAAACAGGGCCCTCCTCATCACCCCCAAAACTTCAGTTGCCGTCACCCCTGCCCCGTTTTCGTGCTGAAAAACCAACCCCCCCCCCTTCCTCTACATCTCTCCCTCCACAGCACTCCCGCTTTCACTGGACACAACTCCCTACTACCGCTATTCAAATGCACCCAAAATCTCCAAGCCAACTGATCCACCTTTGATTTACACATTTTTATAACCATGCTGTCCTGTGACAGATAGACATCCATCCGAAGCAGACCTCCTTCCACGACCCTTCAGTACCAGCTCTGACACCCTAATTGCCCCCAAAACAGCCAAATAAAACATGTTGAAAACATGTCTCTTTCCCATGGCGACCAGCATACGTCCTCCAAAACCAGGGGACAACTTCTTCAACAGGGCCGCTGACACTGACCTCCTGCCATCCTTCCCCTTCCCTTTTTCCCTTGCCCATCCTTCCAACACCCTACTTGCATCTCCCCCGCTAGGCTGAAAACCCCAAAACCACTTCCCATAAAAAGCGATGCCCACCAGCTTCCCTGCTATCGTTGCCCTGAACAAACCCTTGCCCACACAACTCAATATAAACTCGATCACGTCCTCCCTTCTTCACTCGCCCGCATCCTCAGTCACCCTCCCTCTGTGCGCTCTCCCCTTTAAAAACTCCAACCACGCTCTTCGGTATGCCACCCGAGACGCCGGGGCCTGTGACCCTCCACCAAATGCAGAAATCTCACTCTCCTAGCCACCACAGCTCCTCTGGGATCCGACGCCCCTCCTCTACCAGCCCACGGAATCTCTACCATTGAAAATGAGATAATGTATCAGCGATGCTGTTATCCTTCCCTAGCATGTGCGTTGCCCTAAACACCACATTCCACCTCAGGTCTCACAGCACACATTCCCTAATTAGCCTGGCAACCTCTTCTGGTCCCTTGCTAACTGCTTATTCGCATTGTTGACCACATCCTCATTGTCCATGTTGAAATTCACCCTATTATTTTGCAAATTCCTGCCCCACAAATCTAAGGCCACTAGCAGTGGGAAAAACTGCAAGAAAGTGATTCTCCTCCCACCTCTTCCAATACTCAGGCCAACTCTCTGCACACCATCTACCCCTCCAGTATCTCCCAAATCCTCCAGCACTGTATAAAAAAAGTGCACTTCCTATGCCACTGGGTCCCCTTGCAGCCACATTGACACACCATTGAATTCCTCCAGAAATCTCAGCCATACCCTACAATCTTCTCTAACCGCCCCTCAACCCTCACCTTGTGACGTAGGTACCTTGTCCCGTCATAGAACAGGCCATATTTCTACAAACAGTATGACCCAGAGCCACGACACAACACGCAAAATTGAGATGCCCTACCAGTCTCTGCATGTCCACCAGCGTCATTTTACGTCACTCTATCACCCTCTTCAGCAACTGTACCAGCTTGCTCACCTTGTCGTCCAGCAAGTGTGAGGTCATGGCCACTGAATCCAGCTCAATTCCTAGAAAAGTCAGTACCACCGCTGGCCCCTGTGTCTTATCCTCCACCAACGGCACTCCCAACTCAAACATATCAACAACTGAAAAGCCTTGAGCATCAGCTGGCACTCCTGCTATTTACCCGCCCCAGTGATGAACAACAAATCGTCCAAATAATGCAAAACTTCCCCAAAACCAGAACTGTAAGTAAACACCCACTAAAGAAAAGAGCTAAAACGCTCAAACAATGCACATGAAACTGCACAGCCCATCAGCAATGCTTTGTCCACGTAAATTTGGCCCTCAAACTGCATTCAGAGCAACCAAAAATCCTCTGGATGAACCGGCAGCAAACAAAAAGCCAATTTGATGTCACACCGTGCCATAAAGGCACCACACCCTTCCTTCCTCTCTAAACTCACTTACTGATCCACACTTGCATAGGACACCCTGCAATCCTCCGGAGCAATTAAATCATTCATGGACATGCCCTCTGGCCATGACAAATGTGAATCAACCTGAACTCCCAGTCTACATTTTTAGGCATAACTCCTAAGAGGGCAAAACCAGCAAAACCGAAAATGGCCATACCACTCATCCCTCAGCCACCTTCTTTCACAGCTTCACCCTTACCACCTCTGGTTTCTCCCAGGCCGACTTCAGGTTTTCTGCCCACCGCTGCATCCTTGGACCCTGGTAACCCAACTTAACCTGCACACAATACCCTGGCCCCTTCCCTATCTTGGTCACTGCTTGCTTGTCCTCCCCCATCCTTGCCCTGAACTCCTCATCGCAAAGCTACACACCTCTCCGGGTACTTCTCACAGTAGGCACTTGCATATATTATAAATGCTAACATCCAATTTTCAATCGTAAATGGTCCCCGCGGCCTAGCCACCAACTCCTGCTCCTTCTCCTTTGACCCTTCTTTAGCTCTCACCTCACCATATAAGAGCTTGAACACATCCACAAACTCCCCTGCCCTCATTTTTTCTTTCCTAGCCACCATCAAATGCTCACCCAAAGGCTTTGTAATACCCATATAGGGTAGTTTATTATACCTCTCTGCACTTTCCCCTGTACTTACAGTAAGCATCTCCACTACCTCTGGGGCCACAGGATCCGAAACTTTATCTGTCTGCACTTCCACTGAGGCTACACCTCCCCCGTCCGACCTCACCAAGGCCCCTGTCATTCTGCCCCATCTTCTCCCCACCTCAGGTGCCCCAACCTCCCCTTTCGGTGCCCCCCACACAGCCCCCAATCTGACCCGAGCCGCGGACCATTCCCTGCCCTGCTCACCTCTTGATGCCCCAACATCACCTCGCATCATCCTGTCCTCTAAGCCGCCACTCATCATTTCTTTCCTCAGCTGGCTCCTACTTCAGGGACAAAAGATATCTGCAGTCCATCTTCCCAGCAGTCACCCGCTACTCCTACAACCCCCAGCCCTGCTCTCCCCCTCAAACCTCTCCCCTTGCCGTCCCCTCTCTCTTCCAACCCACTCTCCATCTCCTCCCACAGCAACCAATCCTCGTCCCCACCTTTGTCTTCCCCAGCTATATACCATTCATGTTTCGTACACCCGTTCGGGTCGGGCAACTCCTCCTCAGACCAACACGGGGCAGCCACCCTGAATCTCTTGTGTCGTCTTCTCGAGCTCCTCTTCTCTTCTCAGGCGAGGCGTTCCCTCCTCTACCCTGCATTCCATTGTGCTAGGGGCTATACCGCACCCTCTAGGCTGCCCACTTCTTTTCATTGGGGGGACCAAACTATCACCCTCTCCTTCCTCATCCTCTGCTGTAATGGGGGCCATGCCACTCCCTCCGTGTTCAAATCCATTGTGTGGGGAGGTGATTCATACCTTCCCCTATCACCTCTATCTACTGGGGTGAGTGTCCTCCTCCCACATGCACTCTTCTGCAGACATTTTCCACCTCACCCCCTCTGTACCGCTGCCCCTTCCCTACCTTCCTCACTGGCGCACCTGTGCCCATGTCCACCTCAATCCCCTTTCTATTCACACCCCCATCCATAGCTGCTGCTCCAGGCCCACACCTCGACCCCCCACCCTCCTCGCCGCCCTACTAAGTACCTCCACCCTGCTCCTCCTGGCCCCTTTATTCCATACCTCTCCCCTCCCAGCCGACGAGGTGTAAGCCACTACCGCTGCGAGAGCGCTGTCCGAAGCCACTCTGCGCTATAGCCTCTCGCCCCCTGGCCTCTTCTCACCTGTAACTTCCTGCACCGCCCCTTCTAGCAGGGCTTTCGATGCCCTGCTGATAATGCTCAGTGCTTCCCGTAAGGCCTGAGTATCCACCACACTTGCCGACATAACCTCTAGTTCACAATTCCTCCTCCAGTAACGAACCCAAATGAAAACCCCAGGGTGGAGATCCCACCTCTCCAGTGCAGGCCCCGAACCATCTTCCTCCTGAAGTGCAGTAGTGCAAAATTATCCTAATAATCCTTGCTCGTATTCAAAATTTCTCCTTTAAAAAAACAAAAATATTAACCTCATGCGCTGCCCCCCCCCCCATCAAATGGCCAACCATGCCTGACCCTTGCACCAGAGGTGCCTCACCCACACCTTCACCCCACGACATTACCTCTCCATGTGCTCTCCCCTTTAATTCTATTGCCTTTATTACTTTTATCCTGATGGTATGTTTGTTATTTTAATTAATTATCTTTCTGCATCTATTTATTTATTTAGTATTAATTGTTCCTCGCACAGGCCCCCACCTCGGCCCTGCAGATTGCCCACTGACTCAGCCAGAGGCGAGCCGCACACTGCATGGACCCCTGCTGGCCTTACCGTGCACTGCACTCCTGACAAGAACTGAGGCTCCTGGCAGGCTGCCAGGCCCACACGAAACTGCTGCGCCCTCAGAGGCTTTCCCCAGGGACCACATAAAATGCACCCTAACCCCCGGCGCTCCCCAAGTACCACGGACCAACTTGTACTGCACCTACAGGAGCGGACACGGCTCTAGAAACTCCCCCGCCTTCTAGCACCCGGTGAACAAAAAAGCAGGCAGGAGGTCCTCCCCCACCTCCTAGGTGCCTAGGGTTGGTGTTTTATTTACAACACGCTGATCCATACATTTATGAAAATCTGTAAAAACGTTTATTTTATTTTGTATTTTGGACCCTTCCTCTTTGCCCACAGCATGCCCCCACTACCTTCACCCTCGCGACCACCAGACACCACAACACCAGCAAGACCCACGACAGTGAAGGCACGGGAGCAGATACTGGACGCTTGTAAAGCCCACCAACCGCTGCTTGCTCCGGAACCTTCCCTGGCCCTTATAAAGCACAGGAAAGGGGGCCTGCTATCCCCAGGCCAGCTCGCTGGCCCGTCCAGTGCCCAAAATCCTCCTGGGGGAAATGCTTGCGCTTGCCACCCCCCCCCGCCACACCTTCTACAAAAATCACACAACATACTTACATATTACAATTGGGAAAAAACATGAAATCACAATTTGTCCAGCATTAAAAGATCAAAACATCAGAAAAACATCAAAATCCTAACACAAACATCATTTGAAGGGTCAAAATATAGAAGAGCGTCATGAAAAGTTGTAATAAAAATCGACTTCCAATATATTTTCTGCGAACAATGCAGAAAAGGACAA
Source organism: Ambystoma mexicanum (assembly GCF_040938575.1). Lineage (NCBI taxonomy): Eukaryota > Metazoa > Chordata > Amphibia > Caudata > Ambystomatidae > Ambystoma > Ambystoma mexicanum. The sequence continues at coordinate 870,456,178 of NC_090935.1, forward strand.
ACATATACAACATGCACACGAATGTTGAAACCCACGGAAACACAAGGGGCAAATCCTTCTGCATAACTCCATCTGCTTCCATGCCCGAGTACCTTCCACAGTTTGCAATTGGCCCAAAATGTTTAAAAAGAAATGCAGAATCTGTACATTGCAGACAGATAACTGAAAATGTAGACTGCAGTTCAGTGTAGCAGATTGGGTGCACCATCCAGGCTGCTTGCTAATAGTAATGAAGAGTGCGTGTAGTTCACCATCGCCAGGGAGATTAGAACAGAGTATCCACTGGACCAGAGACCATACCCATGTCAAGTATACCATTTACTTGAACATGCCATTAATCCAAACACCCTCCAAACCCTCCCACTTAAGAAGAGCCAGGCTGATCCAGAGACTATTTTATTGATTTATTTATTGGGTATTTATAAAGCACCTATACAGCAAAAGGTGTTTCTAGGCGCATTATAAAGAAATCTGCGTTATAAATACCCAGAGGTGTTGACTATGGCCAAACACTTAGGTCAATCTTGACCTACCATTACAGGACAAATGTTGTATAAACCTAAGCTATTCCCCAACTTGTGTCCAACTGAGAGAAAAATGGTCTTCTGAGTAAATTAAAATCTGGATTCGACACTTGTGAAAATCCGGACACCCTTTCCATAAATATTAGAAATTAGAAATGATTGAAGTACTTAACATGGAATGCTCGCCCCACAGTTTTATATCAATAGGGGCAAACCCTGGTACCACTGTTCACATACATAGACCCCACTTTTGAACTTCAAATACTGTAAAGCCTGCATTTTGCTATATATGTTTAGTTTATTTATTTGGCGTTTTATAAAGCACCGCAGAATACTTCAGAGTACATAGGCAAAACAAGGTAGTAGGTGTATGGTGGGAAACAAGGGGATGGACAGAGGGAGGACACAGCGAGAGGAGGGCATCACGCGCACGCAGTTTCGACTCGAGAGGGAAGTAAGGGTAATCAAGGCATTCACAACACTGCAAGCATAGCATATTCCCATCTCATTCAAAACACAGTTTCACAATTGCAATACAACAACAATTCTAGCAGTGCGCGGCTGAGGTTCATGAACAATTATTAGAAAGGATTCTGGCAAAGGTATGGCGAATACGGCTCAGTCGGTCTAGGGAAGCATCGATTATAAGTGCAAGGCCAGTGTGAAGTAGAACCAGAGGGTTCAAATCATGTTTAGGCAGGACCTGGTCGGTATGTCCAACAAGTTCTTCTCAGCTCTCTGGGGATATGTCTTCTTAAAAAGCAAAGTTTTTATACTTATCATAAATGTAAGATGGTTAGGTTGCAAAATTCCACCCCAAAGATTGCCAGGCTTTTCTTTCTGTTTTAAGCATGTAGATGTCCAGATTTTTTCAGCACCCAACCAAAAGCATCCCTGCGGCGTGTATTTGGTAAAGTGATTGGAGAGACATTTTTGGCCTGAATTCCACACTGATTCCCTTGTGATGCAGAGGCTGCTGAAGTACATTGGTTGCTCAGTGGGAGACAGTGTAATGCCCCAAGATCAGATATGCTGCTGTGTTTTTGATTTCCTGCAACAGCGCAGGATGTTCCAGTAGTCTAGTTTCAACTGGGTATCACCACAGCTTGGATCTTTTGTATTTTTAAGTTTATGTCCAAGATGTGGGAAATCTCTGCAGGTTGAGGAGGAATGGCAATTACCGACTATGGACGAGATTTTGCTGGGAGAACACGAGGTCCCAGTAAATATGATCTGACGCTCGTGGCTGTTGGTTTGAAGAGAGACAGGTCCCGTATTTGGGGAGGCTTGGACAGGCTCTCTTGTGTGGATTTTAGCCTTCTCTGTGTTGAGACAGATGCCACTTTCTGGAATTCATGCTTAGGTAGCAGCCAGATTTAGATAGGGAATTTGTATCCAAAGTGACTGCTCGATTTGATGTCATCTGTGTACAAGTTCAAGGTGATGTTAAAATGGTCCAGCAACCTATTTAATTGGTGGCTGTATTAGTCTGAGGAGCCAGTGGGAGAGTAGAAGGTGAAATTCTGGCTAAATCTTCTATGACGAACACAATCCATTTTATTTCCAATGTACAGTTATAGTCTGGATAGAGGAGTATGTCAACTTTACCCTGCATAAGAGTTTGTCATGCTCAACTGTGTTATAAACTGTGCTTAGATCCAGCAAGATGCATAGCCATGTGATGGTTGGTATCCAACCTACGTATGATGTCTTCTCATGTGTCGCGGAGCATTCATTCTGTGCCCTTGTACTTTGTCACAAATCTGACGGGCGTGGATAAGATTGTTTTTCCCTGTGCTCTTGTAGTTGTCTAGTAGACATCATTTCAGGTTTGTATTCTTCAATGGTAGTGTTGGCATGCGCCAGTAGTTTGCAAAGAATGCAGAATCTGCACCAGGTTGCTTCAAGAGGCATGTGAACAGGTATGCTTTCAGGTATAAGGGCATGATCCCAGAGGATACAAGCTGAATTGCAGAAGGACGTGCCTGTGATACCCAAGGTGGATACTAGGGATTTGGTAAAGTTACGTGTGCATGGATGGGCTTGAGATTTTAAGGTTTTCATCTTTTTGATGGTGATAGGATTTTTTGAAGGGGGGGTTTGGAAGAGATCTGAGAAGAAAGGGATCTGCTGGATTTTCCTGGCTGTGTTGGGTTTGACGTGAGATATTTGTATGGAGTTCCTGATGTCTTTTTTGGTGAAGAAAGCTGAAATCTCAGTCAGGTTTTGTGATAGTTCATCAGGTGAGAGACGTGTTGGGATGGCAATTTGTCCATAGCCATCATGTATTTTGTAAGAATCAAAGTATGGAGGTCAAGGAGGACAGGGGTAGGAGGTCCAAGGTTGGTGTACTTTATTGCTTGTTACAGAAACACTCAGGCAAGTATGCAGTAGAGGTAATGGCAGGCATGTAGAGAACAGAGACAGTGGGCATACACACAATGGGGACGACAGCTGACACTGACAAACTGACACCCACAGCTCACTGGAGGGCAGAACACTTAGGGAACATTCAACGTGAGGGCATGCAGCAGGTAGGCACTGCGAGTTCCATTTAGCCAGAGACAAGCAGGAATGGTAGGACTTGATACAACTTCCTTCTTTAAATTAAAAAGAAAGAAGACACAGGACATAACACGTCTCCTCTTTTACATTGAAGAGAAAGGAAGAAGAATTGTAATTGGAAGCACAAGGCGGAGCGGAGGGTCACATGGCAGTGTGGGCAGAATAACCATGCACAACTTCTTTGACCAGCAAAGAAGTAGGAGCACAGAAGATGAAGTGGACAAGAAGCCCCAAAGAATGTCCACACAGACATGAGTATCTTCAACATGGGTTCTATTCACCCACAGATAAGCAGGCATGATAGAATCTGACATATTTCTTTAGTTTACTTTTATTTGGCTAGGTGAATACTTTGATGAAGGAAATTTGTTTGTGTTTTTTATTGTTTTGGATGGTATATCTGTAGCTTCTGGTAGGTTTGATGCATTTTATCTTGTCCTGCTAAATGTGGGCCTTCATACAAACATGTTCCAGTTATGTATCCTTTCATTTTAGGAGACCAACTTGTAGGTCTAACTATTTACATTTGTCTTACAGTAGGTTTTGGGGCATTTTGTGATGGATGAAGCTGAAGCGACTAGAGTCACCATGGTTGCTTCTTGGAGGTTTGTGAGCAGGGAAACTAGATCCTTGTATAAATTGTCTTCCTTGTGGTTGAAGATGAATATGTTTTCTCAATTGTGATATATTTCTGTGGCTTGACTCAGTTTGACTCTTGTGACTGATTAGGTTGTTTCTTGGCCCTGGATGGACGATATAACGGTCCCACTAATCACTAAACACTCACCAGTGTTGCTCTGCATATGGACAACAGAATAGGAAATGAAGGAGCTATGAACCCAAATTATCATTCTGTACTGTTGTCTCATGTAATATTGTAATATGGAAAAGTAGTGTAAAACTGCTGTCAGGTGGCATGGATGTTATATGAAAACAATACAATAAATAAACAAATTCCACTCGTGTACTAAGAGCTTAATATTGTGAGGTGTATATAAACCAAAAGTAGAATTGTGAACTATAATTGTGTACTATAGAAAGCTGAATCTGCCCAGTTTATGGGTAATTAGGAAGGCATATTAATCCTAAAAGTAGGACCTTTTCCTTCTCATTTATGTTATTAAAACAATTCCCTTTAGCGTCCCAAAGTTAAAATATTCAAAGCTTTGACTGTTGGAATGTGACAATCAGCTTTCACATGGATCGCTCTTGGTAAATTGCTTGGTAATTCCTGGACCACTACCGAAGACACTGCAGACATGACGTGATTGGTGTTTCCAGAGAGTTCTACAGTGTGAAGTGGGAAAGAGAGGACAGCAATTTATTGTCGGAGAGCAACAATAAAATTGTTTTTGCCAAATGGAAACAGACAACGTTTGTAGCCACTGACTGGTGCATCCATCCTGCTAGAAATTCGGTGCTTAAGGATACCAATTTTCCTGATGTATATCCAGAAATGTCATTCTAGTGTACATTACTCACCTCCAAGGTAATACAATTACCAGCAGGCAAAAGTGTGCAAATAGGTTTCCAAAAAGAATATATAACGTTTCTCTGTGAAATACTGAATCCTGTTCCCAGACAATTGTGAAGTGCAGCTGGTTACATTAGCTTTCGTCTTGTTGTCTCCACATTTGCAAGCATATTGAGAGATGGTCTTCTTGGCAGTTGCCACTTGTGCTTCCTGTCTCTGTATACGTCAGTTTAGCTTAAGAAGTCAATAACTGGATTCACCAGAGTTGTTAAAGGCCAAACAGAAGTAATAATCGTTGAATACATGTGACTACTTTATGCCCATGCAGGGAAAGGGATTCGCTGCAGTATTTCCGCGATCATATTTAGGCATAATGTTGAAGCCAACATCTTTTGGCTGTGGTGAAGGCGTCCGTAAGCTATGAATAGCCTACATTAAGGTCAGAGCATGGTAGCCTGTCTGCTTGTAGAGTTTGGCTGGAGAGAACAACTAGCTGCAGAGGCATTGCTAGGCGGAGGTGGCTGAGGGGGCTACAGCCCCGGGTGTTTTGGTTGTAGCCCTGAATAGAAACTCAGGGGCTACAACCAAAAGGGTGGCTAGCCCTGGGTGCCAATAGTCCCAACATTAGTGTACCCCTGGTTCTTTTCCAGACCTAGCAATACCCCGGACTAGCTGCCAGTGGCCACTCATACCGAGGTTAAGACAGTGTGTGTAGAATACTTGGACTGCCACTAAATTAGCCCTGACTTGTTGGTCACCAAGTTCAAAAACTCTTCCGGCAGTGCTGTCCTCCTGTTGGGTCTGTGGCACAATTGTATATGGTTCAAAGAGCGACCATGTTCTGTCCGAAGAGCATGATTGCTGAATAAGTTCCAGACTGTGTTGACAGCAGCAGAGGATCATGGCACTTTAAGAAAGGCAAAGTGCGGCTGGCTTTTTCGTCTCTTTCAAATGCAAGAATAATTAAAGCACGTAAATATAACAGGGTGGTGTGTGTTCAATCAGGTTAACCTAAAACAGCAAAATCTGAAGAACAGCAGGAAGTATTCACTGGCTTTACATAGATAAAACAAAACAAAAATGGATGCCAAGAAAACTCTGCAGTACCACTTGTACCGGAGTAACATCCAGCGTTCATTACCGGACAAACTGTATCTAACTTGTCCTGCTACATTTATGGCCGTGTTCAATGGCATGCAGATCACATTCGACCAAACGTTTATTTTTCATTTTTTTCACCTGATTCAGACATTATGTTACTCCCTACCTCACCGTATCTTGTTGCAAAGGTTGGGTGCGGCTGTTGCAGCATCCTGCTTCATGGGATGTTGCCTTCCTGGTCCATGTGAGATGAACCATGTCCCTACCATTCCCCTTTCTGGTCTGTTTTATTTGGACCCAATAAGTGGGGTTGATACTGACTGGGCTCACATGCAGACATACTCCTTGACATTCGCTCTCCATACTGCTGGAAAACTAACCCCTTGTTTCTGACTCTTACAAATGCTTGTTCACACACCTGTAGTAGCCCCCCCCCCCGCACATGAGGTGAGGTTTTGCCAGACTATGTTCACGTACCGATTTTATCCTTTATGCTTCTTTGCAGAGGTATTCTTCCTTTTCTCACTTTCCCCCATTGCTCACTGTCTCCAGAGCCCTGGTTCTCTCTAGGCTGGACAGATGCAGCAGCCTCTTTCTCAATCTGGCTTTCTCTACTCTCCACCCTCTGCAACTAATCCAGAACAGCACTGCAAGACTTATCCTTAGCCTTAAGCCCAGGGGCTTTATCTCTCCAGCCCTGAAATCTCTCCACTGGCTCCCGGTGGCTGCAAGGATCAAGTTCAAGACCGGGTGCATCGTCGATAAGGATTTCTGGGGCCAGGGCCCATACTACATCCAACTCTCTCTTACAAAATACTTTCCTTCTCAAGCCTTTCGCTCAGTCTGTGGGTCAGACGCTTCTCCAGGCAGAGAGTGGGGGGGTAGATCTCTCTCCTCTACAGGTACCTCCCCATGGAATGATCTCCCTGCCCCTCTCAAACTTGAGCCGGATCACCTGAATTTCCATAAGTAGCTCAAGACCTCCCTTTTCTCAGCTGCTTTCTCTCTCTCTCTCCCTCCCCCGCTCACCTACCTGTCCCCTGTGCTGACTGGTTGCTTGCTTATCCTCAGAATCGATCTGGATACCAAGCTCCAACAAGATCAGTCTCCCCTGCACTACCTCTGGCCTACCATGCACTTAGGGGCTGTAACTGTAACTTCTACAGTCCCCTGGTTCCTTGCACTTACCCAGAGCTGCACTGCCCTCGCTGCACTTACTCAGAGCAATGCTTGTCACGCTCACCTGATATCAACGGGTATGCCACAGAGCCCTGGTGGGATGACTTGCACGTGGAACCCTCTCCCCGATCCCTGGGTAGTGTCTCAGATGAAGGTGAGGCCTGAAATACAGGAGAACTTGGTTCAAAACTTGACTGTCTCCTGTAGTGTGTCTTCCCACCTCCCTTGGATTCGAAACCTCCCCCTGGGTCTGCTCCTCACCGTGATTCTTTATAAGGTGCGTTCTTTGTCCTGCTCTTCATGGCAGGGGCGCGTAGTTGTGGAGGGCGTGCAGCGACCAAGTTGCTTCACTGGTATGAGCCCTGCTGGAGTCCAGGCCTGCTGCGAATCCGTTTTCACAAGGTAGGTTTGTTGCTTTACTGTCTTTGTAATTAGTGCTTTCTTTCTTGTCTTTCTGTATTTAGAGATTAATGTCTGTTCCCTTCTCTTCCCTTTAGGTATGGGAGATGTTTCGGAGTTGGCGTGCAGATTGATGATGAGCACGAGCCAACTAGTGAAGGCACGATTAGCGCGATGCTGTCCGGTAAGTAATGCGCGATGCACAGCGCTGTTTTGTCCTTTTTGCTAAACTGTGTTTTTTCTCCTTTCTTCACAGGCTGCTGCGTTCTTCGTCGAACGCTGTGAGGTTCCGAAATGGTGCTGACCAGGAGATGACCCACCAGGTAAGGATCTTGTGTTTTTTGTCGTTCGGGAGCGAATATGATTAGATGCTCTCTAATTGCTGTCTTGTTCTCTCTTCTTTCCAGGTTGTTGAGTTTAGAAGACATGCAGCTCTGGAATGATAGAGTTCGCCGGATAGAGTTTGTTCAGGTAAGCAGGATCTGCTACCGGCGAGGAGTTGAAGACAGGAGGTTACTCAGAGGTAAGAATATGTTAACAATGTTCTCTTTCTCTTCATGTTCGTGGTGTCAGGATAAGTGGGCATCAAGAAAAACTGGAAACACGGTGAGCATCACGCTTCAAACAGCAGAATAACACGAAGCGTGTTCTGCTGTTTGTTTGTGGTTTAAATAGTTTCAGGTAAAGTAGTCCAAATAAAGTAGTCCCAGGCCCAGCCACACCCTAAACACTATACCGCATAGCTCAGTTCTTAGCACCTGAGCTATGTGAGTGCCTCCATGTTGGCTGAAGATCCCGAAATAGGTAGTCGCATGTAAAAAGATCCATGAGAGTCTTGGATGAGGTGCAAAGACTTTCGGGGCCATAGTGGAGTCCCGGAACCTGGCCTTAGCTGGGAGGTTGACTTGGCAGTGAGGGTAAAGGGTAAGGGTCATGACATGCTTCCCTGATTGCACTTCCTCCTTCCCTCTCCCTGGCACTTCCCCCTCTCCCTTCCCACTGCACAATGTGTTGTTGCACTTGGAAGATCTGAATGACACAAGGCCTAGTAATATCGTTTGTCTTGTCCTCCCCTGTCTTCCCCCCTTCTCTCATCGCGCCTAGAAACACTTGCATATAGGATCATTATAAATGCATATCATATCACACCTGTAGTAGCCCCCGCACCATGAGGTGAGACTTTACCAGATTGTGCTCACAATACTGATGTTGTCCTTTATCATTGTTTGTGGACCTGGATTAGTCCACATAACATGAGGTGAGGCATGGCCAGACTGTGCTCACATACCGATTGTGTCCTTTATGCATTTTTTACACCTGAAGTGGCCCCCGCACCATGCGGTGAGGCTTTGCCAGGTGTGTTCACATACCAATTCTGTCTTTTATGCTTGTTTGCGCACCTGTAGTTGCGCCAACACCATGAGGTGAGGTGGTTTGCCAGACTGTGTTCACATACCAATTGTGTCTTTTATGCTTGTTTGCACACCTGCAGTTGCCCCGACACCATGAGGTTAGGCTTTGCAAAATGTGTTGACGTACCGATTTTGTCCTTTATGCTTGTTTGCACATCTGAAGTGGCCCCCGCATCATGAGGTGAAACTTTGCCAGACTGTGTTCACATACTGATTTCATCCTTTATGATTGTTTGCACACCTGAAGTGGCCCTCGCACCATGAGTTGAGGCTTTGCCAGACTGTGCTCACATACTGATTTCATCCTTTATGCTTGAACCATATAAACATCTCTCTGAAATATCCTTAGTAGTGTGATCTTTGTTACATTGTGAACACTTATGGTTCCACTCGTAATTAATTCCTAGATATCTATCTACACTGTCAATTTCCTGCATTAATACATCGAAGATAGTCATTACATATTCTTGACTATCTTCCTGTGTATTTTGGGAAACTTGTTGATTTCCACTTACAACAGCTACTACATTTTGGATTGACATTGACGAATGCGAACTGTGTGGTCATTAATTTCAAGATATATATATATATTTTAATTTGTGTTTGGTTATAAACCTTTACAAAACATGGTTCAAACAGTACATGAAAAATATAAAATATAAAATAAAAATGTTTTAGCAAAGAAAAATAAAGACGAAAATAAAAAAATAAATAAATAAGTTTACATTACTCATGTACCTCATGATGATTAAGGATCTCTGGCCCTAATAAAGATATTTTAAGAAATGAAAGTTCCGCACATAGCTGCTTGTCTGCTATTGAAGCTATTTCTTGCATTAGTGGTGTCTTTTGAAACAACATACATAAAGCTGCATTGGAATGGCATTCAACTCCTGTTTCTTTACTAAATCGACAATGGGAAAAGGTAATATTTGAATGACTTTCCAACTCTGGTAGATTGTCTTCTTTTTTAGTCTTAAGAGGCATCCCTTTATCTGAATGTAGGTTCACTGGTTCCTTATGTTTACTTGCTAAGTGCTTAGCAGGTACAGGTGTAAGGTTAAGCTGAGGTAATCTATTATATTCTCCAATGCAAGAAATGTCAGCTGTCACTTTTGTTTCAACAAAGTTTATTAAAAATAAACTTTCAATATTTTTCAAACCCGTCAGAGCTAGATATGAAATTCCTTCTTTGAACACTGTATGACCAATGTCAACAAGTGCTGCTTATAAAGTCAACCCATGTGATTTATGAATAGTAATTGCATATGCAGAGCACAATGGAAATTGTATTTTTTTCCTAAAGTTATCCTGAAAAACTATGAAGCATTTAGAGGTCAGAGAAATCAGATGAGTTTCTTCAACACAATCAAACTTTACTTCAATATGTTCACTATTTGAACTGTGAGGAAAAGTGTGAAATTCAATCACTCTTCCCATTGCTCCATTGACTGGGCCAATTTCTACATTCAAGTTCTTCTTTAGCATCACTCGTGAATTGAAGGTCAATTTTAAAACTGCATCTAGACCTGCAGTTTTACAAATTGAATTCTCTAATTGAATTAATCAATCTTTTTCTCTTTTATCTAACTCTAATGACATAAAATGGGCATCCAAAATATCACAATGTTATCTCCACAATATTTTCCTTCTCAGATATGATATATTTTATTTATATCGCGCTCGTACACAAGTGTTTCAGAGCGCGACCAAGCAAAGGGAGGGGAACAAGGGAGAACAAAATCAATGATCTTACTAGGCTCATTGACATTAAGAACATGCAAGTGCATGTAAAAGGGAATAGGTGGAAAGTGCGTGAAAGGGGGAGAAGTAGAAAGTGGAGAGAGGAGAGAGAAAAAAATAATAATAATAAGTGAAATAAATAAATAAATACAAGGAATGAAAAAGTGGTAGTGCAGCCAGCAAGTGGCAGGTGCATGGTTAATCAAATTGGTTATATCTGATAAGTGCAGAAGAAAAGTGGGGGACTGTATAGGTACAAATACAGATCCCAGTGAAAGGGGTGGCCCGGAGGCAGTGCAGGTCTGAGGCAGGGTGAGCAGGTACCGTGGCCTGAAGGACAGAGGGTGGCCAGGTGCACGGTGCCAACAGAGAAAACAGATCAGCAGGGGAGAAGAGAGGCAAAGGCAGAAGCGAAGATGAAGGTCTTGAGGTGCTTCCGGAACTGGAGATGATTCTCCTCAAGTTTCAAGGTGGCCGGGAGGCTGTTCAAACGTGAGACCCCAGCTGAAGACAGATCTGCCCCCAGCTCAGTTCTTTAAAAAACGAGTGACCCTAAGGGAGTTAAAAGTAGAGGAGCGACGGGCTCGAGAGGGGAGGTATTTACGGAGGGATAGTTGAAGGTATTTTGGACCCAGGCCCCAGAAAGCCTTGTGGACAATGCATATGGTTTTAAAAGTAATCTTTGCATCCACTGGGAGTCAATGAAGGGATTTCAGAGCTGGAGAGATATGATCCCAGGGCTTGAGGCCAAGGACAAGTCTTGCAGTCCTATTCTGGATTAGTTGTAAAGGGCGGAGAGTGGAGGCAGGTAGATTTAGAAAGAGGCTGTAGTCCAATCGAGAGAGAACCATCACCAAAATGCTGTGCAATTCTCCTCTGAATAAGAGTACCAACAACATCCCCAGACACGTGTTTCAGTCTGGTTGGACCTCATCAGTAGGGTGGAGCTGTGCCCCTCTAAGAATAGTGAGCAAGGGGTCCACAAATGGATTCCCCATGTGAGACCAAAGACTGATGTGTTTTAGATATTTCTCCTCTGTGAAAGATAGTGAGCTAAATACTCTGTGTAAGGCTCTTGTAACCAGGACTAATGTCTGGCAGAGAGACTCCCAGAACCCCCCCCCCTTGTTACAGGCAGAACACTACTACAGTACTGCACTTACTTTGTTGGATGTGAAGAGTAGGTTTCTTCTGGTTTTGATCTTCCAGTAGAAACGTCACTGGCTTTCAGGAGGCTGTTCTTCAATGCAATTGCGAAAGAAGGAAGTTAATGGGTGTGTGTGTTGATGGCACAGTAATAACACTAGGAGAACACATTATTTTAGATTGTAGGAGGATTTGTTGGCAGGAAGAGTTTGTGTGTGTGTGCCCAATAGTACAGCACTGCATAGGAGTGGGGACTTGGGAGCCTCAGCATTGATGCTATGGGGGCCAGTGCTGTAGTGATAACTGTGCCCTATCCTATGGGGTGGCACTTTTGCAAGTATGTGAGATGCTGTTGCACTTCCTGCTATGGGAAAAGATTAGGGCAATTCCTAGTAGGGTGAGAAAAAGGGCAGAAAGATGTACAGATTAGAGAGCAGAATGTTACCGTGTGTGGAATTCTATGAAGTCACCCACACATAGATGCTTGTTACATAAGTGCCGAAATCCTTTCCAGTTCTTGCATTTATTTATTCAAATGTACAGATTGCACTGTTGCCAATGTACACATGTATTTCTTTGCTTTCCTTCCAATGGTGAATTTTGGTAATCTTGCAATATATGCACTTGCTATGATTGGCTAACATACATGCATCTTCCCTTTTCTGTGGGCATTTAACATAGGATCTGCCACTTGAATTTGCTGTACAAATGTTCCCAATGTGGTTTTCTTTTTTTTACAACAACAACAGAGAGAGTGCTGATAAAATTGAAATATATGGTTTGCAGCTGTTCTGTAAGTGAGCATTAAAAGAAAACTTGTGAATGCACACAACATTGTAAGTAACTGCCACTTGATTTTAGGAGATAGGACAAATGACAGTATGCTTATTGAGTAGGTTATGCAGGGCAAGTGGCCCGCACTCTGTTCACATGCATTTGTAAAAGAGTTGCAAATGTTCTGTACAAAATATATGCATACCTGTAGTTTGTGTTGATGGATGCAGATGTGGATGAATCTTGGAGAGTTTTGCAGTACTTTTTGATGGAGGTGCTTTTCAATTACAAGCGATCTGTACTCTGAGTGTTAAACAGTACATCTAAAGTGTTGTACTGTGATGACAGAGTTAGATGTAGAGTTCTTGCCTGTTATTGGTTGATGGTTATGTAACTGCTTAACAGTAGCCAATGAGAGAGTGCTGCAAAGAGTGAAGTGGACAGGGAAGAAGGGCTGCTCCTGTGTTATGGGTCTGCGGACACCGTGGCGGTGTGCGGATAGGGCGTGCCACAACCAGGGCTTCTCAGCATGCCTGGCATGGAGATGGGACTGTGGGGATTAGCCAATCAGGTGCTCAGGTTGTGCTTTATAGGAAGGGAGTGTAATACTTTTTTCATTGCTTTGTTGGTTGTGTAGTGAAGATGGCTGGTGTTGGAGAGAGGCAGACACTAATCGTATGGATAGTGGGAGATTATTTTTTGTGTGATCTGGAGACGTATGCCCAGGCAAGAGGTGTTTCTGATAATCTTGGGTTTCCAGGCCTGCAGGCTCTGTGGTATAGTGTGCCTGGCCAGAATTTGCAGCCACTGCTTGCACTTTACAGAGACATGGTACTTTTGGTATTCCTGATGTTTTGGTGGTGCACTGTGGAGCAGAGAATTTGGGCTACATCAGTGCTCCAAGTTTGGTTCCTGTACTGAAGTTGTTGGTGGAAGAACTGATGCTGCTTTTCCCTACTGCAAAGGTGTTTTTCCCCAAAATACCACCTAAAGCATAATGGAATAAACCATATGTATTTAATCCCCAGCAAAATGCTGAAAGCCACCTCATTAATAGAGGCATGGGTGTAGTTTTGTGACGTGCTGAGATGTCTGTTTTCTCTAATGAAAACATTGACTCCCTTAGTGTGCACTTTTTTACGCCAGACAGGGTTTCATTGTCCATTCTTGGAAATTCTCATTTTCTTTTGCAATCTAAGGGATGCTGCGCAGAGGTTGATGTAAGGCAGTAAGGAGGAAAAGACAAGAACCCCCCACCCCAAATAAAATAGAAAACAAAAGGTGTTTGTTTAGTAGCACCTAAAAAAAGGCTTTGTCCAGAGCCACCACAATAGTGGAAATCTCATACCCTGGGTTAAAGTTCTCCCCCCAACCCCTTGATTTGGCCGATTTATCCGCAAACACTGCAGTAGTTTGCAGATTGCACATGCCACATCTGGGACATTTAAGGATGGCAGGCATGGAAATGGGACTGTGGAGGCCAGGGGATTGGCCAATAAGGTCCCCGGGTGTGGTGTGCAAGGAGATAGTGTGGCAGAGCTCTGTCTTCTCAGAGGAGCGCAGATGGCTATGGCTATGGCTGTGTGTTTTAGGAGACAGAGTGTCTAGATTTTGGGAGACTCTTGGATACATTGGTTGCAGGTCTACCCAGAGCACTGTGGAGTGGCTGGACATCTTGGATTCCCTTGTGTGGATGTGCACTGGTATGCAGTGCATGGCATGAAGTGACTGGATTTGGTTCCCCTTTGTGCCACTTTGGTGACATAGCATCATCCAGCCATTATTATTGTTCATTGTGGAGGGAAGAGTTTAGGCTGTGTTACTAGACTCTCTCTGCAGTTTGCGATGAAGGAGTCACTTGGGAAAGTCATGGGCATTGAGATTGAGAGGATGTGCTCTCTTTGATGGTCTGACTTTGTACTGCACTGCAATTTTTTTTTCTCATTTGATACATGTGTGTGGAAACTGTGCCATGTTGAGGCCAGTAGCAGCATAACATGTGGGCCTGTACCAGTGGTTCATCACAATGATGGCACATGCTGATTGATAGCATTTGTACTTTGCCAGCCAGCACAGTTCCTATTTACCTTTCGATTTGTGTGGCAGTGGGAGGTCATTCCTGCATGGACATCATTTGGTCGTGGTCAGTTTGAGGTGGTTAAATAACTGAGACATTCTTCCCATATTCTTCTATGCCAGTGGCAGTGGGAGGTCGCTCTTGCCTGGACATTCTTTGGTTGTGGTCAGTTTGTGTTTGTTAACTTAATGAATTATGTTTAAGTTGTGTTATTGGGTGTGCTTTCAATGCTGCCAACATGCGAAATTTGGATCCACCTCCAATGTTTTTGCAACTCCTGGGGAACCTCCCATTGCATGGGAGGGCTGGAAAGATTTATTCAAGTGTTACTTTGTTGCATCAGGTTTTGAAAGGATTTCTGATGAAAGGAGATTTTCAACCCTCATGTGTTGTGTGAGGCTCAAAGCTGTCAGAGTGATAACAAAATTGCCTGTTGTTGATGGTGAGTAAGGGGCGGGGGTGATGGGAATGGTTCATATGGTAAAGCTATGAGGAAACTGGAAGCTCAATATGGAAGACAAGTAAATGTGGTGTTGGAAAGATATGCATTCTTTTCAAGGAAACAGAGTATAGGTGAGACAGTGGATTCCTTTGTAGCTGATCTAATGGGGTTATTAGCATCGTCTCGGGAGGATAGCTCAGCGGCAACGTGCTCGCCTTGGAAGCAAGACATTTGATATGGCATTTATAATGCGCCTATGCGACGACACGGAGCAACACAGGTTCGATTCCTGTGTCCGCGCTTAGAAACCTCTGGGTATTAAGCGCATTATAAATAACCTATCATATCATATCATATCATGTGAATTCACAGGGAAGGAAGATGAATAAATGCGGGACAGCTTATGATGCACACATTGTATCCTAAAATACAATACAGGAGAGGCTATGGCAGGCAACGATCCCTCCTTTACAGGAGGCCTTGTTCATTGCTAAAGGTATGAAGTGAACTAATAAGTGTTTGATGGAGCTGAATGCCAAAATCGGTAAAGAAAATATTCAGGTGGTGAAGGGGAATGGGGAAGAGGGGGAGATGATAGCTGAGGAACCTCAAGTATGTGGTCTGCAGAAATTCAACAAGCCAAGTGGGAGCAATATATGTCCCCAACAAGGCATGCGCAAGGGGCATTGTCCATGGTGTGGGTTTGAAACACATGGGATTAACCCGTGGGAGTGTCTGGCAAAGAGACGGAATTGCAGGAAATGTGGCATTAAGGGCCATTTTGCTAGATTTTGCAAGGTTAATACTGAATCCAATATGGGAGAGATGAGTGTGAAATGTGTCTCCAATGGGAAACAAGAGTGGACCAGCAAAGCTGTCTATATTATGGGAGAGGTGGGTGATGATGAAGAAGGGGAATATATTCCCTATTCCCCTCAAGTGGAAATTGTGGTGGCTGGGTGTGCCATTAATGCCTTGGTGGACTCTCTGTCACCTAATACCCTCATACTAGAGGCATAATATATGGAGATTTGGGGAGAAAAGAAACACACATTGCATAACACTGACATCCAGCCTAAGGCATATGGTGGGGGAAAGATTGACATAAGGGGCTTTGCGTGGTGCAATGTTGCTTATGGGGGAAAACATATTCACGCTAAGGTGTATGTGGCTGCCGGAGGTGATTACTTATTCAGTTGGAAACATCAGGGAAAATAAGGCCTGGAATTACACCCTGGAAAAGAGTTGCAAGTGCGTACAGTCAGAAAGGACGGATGTGAGAAATTTCTTGATGAGGTTGGTAAAAATGTCAGTTAAGTGTTCCATAAAAGAATTGGCCGATTAAGGGGTTACACATATAAAATCCATTTAATGGATAACGCAAAGCTAAACATGCAAAAGATAAGGAACCTCCCTTTAGGTCTGAGGGAGAAGGTTTGGATGGAGTTACGGAATGTAGGTGAACCTATTGAGAGTAGTGTGTGGCTTTCCCCCATAGTAGTGACGCAACGTCCGGAGGGAAGGATCAGGTTGTACATAGATTTGCAGGATTTAAACAGGAACATTTTGGTGAATAGGCATCCCCTACCTAAGGATAATGAAATGCTTACTACTATGGAGGAGGCTGGGTGGTACTCCCCTCTTCACCTATTTTCTATGTACCATCAGGAAGATTTACACCAGTCATCCAGGGTGCTTAGAGCATTTATTACACCCATGGGGGCATACCAATTTAAGAGATTACCTTTTGGGTTGGCTTCGCCATCGTCTGTCTTTCAGAAGATCATGTATGATCTGTTAAGGGGCATAACTGGTGTTCAGTGTTTCCAAGATGATGTTTTGATGGAGCAAAGAATGGGGTAGAGCACCATACTAGAGTGAAAGAGATCTACGGAGGCACGAGACAGTGGGATTGACTGTGAAAAAGAAAAATCTCAATTCCAAGTTAATAAGGTGTCGTTTTATGGCCACAGGTTGACTAGCAAGGGATTGGAGACTCATCCTGAGAAGATGGATGCTATTCTGGGAATCAAGTCTCCATCAAAGAGGTATGAATTAAGATCATTCCCAGCAATAGTGGAATTTTAGTCCAAATTTGTAGAGAATTATTCTGCTAAATGTGTGATTTTCAGAAATCTTCTGAAGGGGAGAGTGGAATTTGTATGGGGTAGGAGGGAGGAGGATGTCTTTAGAAAGATAAAAGAGGAATTTGCTAATGCACCTAGATTACATAGGTTCGATCCTTTGGATGAGAAGATAATTTTACCCTAGATGCATGTTCTAAGGGGGGTGGTTGTGGTACTATCTCAGTGCAAAAGAGGTATTAAGGTCCCTGTGGCATTTGTATCACAGGCATTGTCATCGTCAGTCAAGGTATTTCACTATTGAGTGGGAGTGTTTGGCATGCTACTGGGCATCAAACTACTTTTACGTATGGGTATACCTTATATTATAAGGAGCGATCATAAGCCTTTAGCTCATTTATTTACCACCAAGGGTTCCAGTTTAGCTACCTCCAGAATACCCAGATGATTGTCTGTATTACAGGGGTTTAACTTTGTGGTGGAATTCTTACCAGGTTGCAGCAATCCTGTCGCTTATTGTCTGTCGAGATTCCCTAGGAATGTGGTGGTCGTGGGAGAAGGAGTATGTGATGAACGGATAGCCCAGGTTGGGAATACGGTCAATGCTGCTTTTTCTAAAAAACGTTTGGTTGGAGGGAGTTGAGAATTATGTGGAATTGAAAAGGGCCATCACTAGAACCCAGAATTATTGGCATTTGGGTGTGGAGACTAGTTTGCCATTCTATAAAATAAAGGATGAATGGAATAGTTTGTGTGGTGTTTGGCAAGAGGAGAGGGGTTAGTCCCTCCCATGTCTCTTCATAGTGAGCTTGTCAAGCATGCCCAAGGTGGCCAATTAGGTAAGAGCTTAACAAAACGTAGATTGAGAGCGACGTTTTGGTGGCCAGGGATGGACAGCATGGTTGATGAGGAGGTGGGGTTTCGTGTCCCATGTAGTGCTAGTGACAAGTCGTTAAAGATGCAGACACTTGAGACAGGTAGTTCTGAGATCCCTGAGCATGGGAAAAAGGGGCCATTGATTGTATCGGTCCCATCAGCATCATGGGGCTGAAACAAAGATTTGCTATTGTTCTTGTGGATTATGCTTCTAGGTGGTTCTCCACTACATCTGTCTTTAATTTAATGGAAAGATTGATCTCTAGAGAGCGATATCCTAGAAAAATATTTCAGACAATGTTGTACAGCTTGTTTCATTGGCGATGCATGTGTACTTGGAAAATCACCACATAGAAAACCACTGCACGGCACTCTACAATCCTAAAGCCAACGGTTTGGTTGCACAAATAAATGGCATTATCAAGAAAACCCTTCAATTGGCATTTGCCAGTGGTTTAGATTGGAGGAAATACATGAAGGAAATGATGAAAGCATAAAGGGACATGCCACATGTGCTTACTGGCATGGCACTATTTGAGAAAATGAGGGGTGTGTTCACAATTGTTTCTCCAATGATTGGTTGAGAAGAAGAAGGATGAGTGTGAAATAGGGCCCCTTGTCGGGAGTTCCTTGTGTGTGTTAGATATGGTATGTATAAAGAAACCATTCAGGATACCTAAAGGATGTTTATGCTATTTTGTGCCCATCAAAGTTATGAGGGTGGGAAAAAAACATGTGATGGCTAGTGATGGTAGACGTTAGAGTACGGAACAAGTAGCAATTTATCCGGGTCCAGACGCCATGGTCACTGTGGAGAATGTGCATGTTGTGGAGGATGGGGGGCCGAATGGTACCAAAACCCCCCTGATGGTGATGAAAACAGTTCCAATGTTAAAAGTATGCAGTCATCATCCCATGTTGTGGGATTAGGTGGACCTCAGGGGGGACTCTGGATGAAGCTCGGGGTGGTAATGAAGTGCTCCTAGGAAGGGGCGCAAAGGTACAGCAGACAAGCTCGACATATGGTCGATCAAGAAAATTACCCTCAAAATTCAATAATAATTTTGTATTCTCAAGTGCGTATTCTTCATAGTGGTCTGCCCATTCATGTATATTGTTCTAATTTTCTATATTGAATAAGTATGCATCTGTGAAATATAAGTGAAAGCATATATTATATCTAAGGACAGGCCAGCTCTCTCTATGATTGTGCGCACAATGGCATCCAAACGTTCCAATTTGGAATGCCATTGCACACAGTATGTTTTCAGTTGGAAACTTGTTAAACTGCTGTCCTTCTCCCAGCGGGCGGATTTGTGTTGGGATCTTTCCTGTGAAGAAACTTCTGAAGAACCATTTGTGACTGTAGTCACGTCTTTATTACCACACAGTGGCTGTCAGAGCCTGCGAAAAAGCAGCCAAGTCCAAAACTTGTGATGAAACACAGAGATCGGTAATTTGAACAGAATATCAAAGGAGTGAATAGCGGCCATCTGCGCCGAGGGGGTCAGGCAATAGAGAAAGTATTAGAAGAAGGAGGCACACTAATGGTGAAAGGTATAATAAAATGATCAGTCGAGGACGCACAGAACAGCAGAAATAGTCACTAACAAAGCAGAAGAAAAAACACAAGATCAAGTGTATTGCCCAAACAGTGAGTCGGTCCAGTAACTAATTGGTGAAGACATAAATCACTCATGGCTGAGTTAAAACAAGCAGACTGATGATCGAAAGAAACATGGGGTCTTAGGTTAAAATCTCCAATATATAATCAAATTGGAAAAGCGGACTTGCAAATCAGCTGCCAATTCTAAAAAAGCAGCATCAAAAGAGAGATCAATGTGAGGGGTGGGGGGTACACAATCAACATATGTACAGTCCTGGACACAGAAAGGGACATACGATCCAGCAATGCTTCCATTTTGATATTATGGCCAGGCCGCAGACGATAGAAGATCTAAAAATAAGAGTAAAGCAACCTCCCAGATGGACCACAGCTCTGTCAGAGCAGAGAATACTATAGTTAAGCGGTTAAGTCTAAACTAGAGAAAAGCCAGATGAGTCACCTAACCAACTTTCCCTGATGGAAACCAGGTCCGGGAAGTGCTCCAGCAACAAATCGTAGCAGGAGGCAGCATGAGCCACAAAAGAATGGACAAACGCCTTACAAAGTTTGGAGGAGGGACTGCAGCAGCAGGACTCAGCTTATTCGAGATACTGAACCCCACGGGAAAAAAAACAGGAGCAAGCTGTAATGGTGAAAAGCAAGACAGGCGTGCCAAAGGAAGATGAAACGATGAATTATAAACAGTGTGCCATCCCAGGCCTGGCTGGGTCATGGACAGGCACAGACAGGCTTAACTTTTGCGCAAATTCGGCATGCTCCCGCTACTCTCGTCTGCTGTGCTTCTGAGGGTAAGGCAATATATGAAGGCACCTAGTACCGCCAGGAGCCAATCCAAAGGCTTCTGCCGAGTAGGCAGCAAAGAAAGTCTAAGCCACTTCAGTGTGAGTCTAAAATTAAAAGACAACGCGTGCAACAGCCGGGCACGAGACCCCAGGTCTCCATAGGGAAGCCAGGCACCCTCCTGTAAAACTAGTCCACTACAATGAAAGAAACTAGTAATTAAATTCAAATAAGTAAATAAGCAAAACCAAAATATTAAAATGTCTAAAATGTGTGCTAGCGTACTTTAAAAAATAATGGCGTCCCCTCAACCACTTTAGACCAGAGATTGCACCCAGATCCTAAAAGGAAATGAAGAAATATCAAATTAACATAATAACAAAGGAAAAGTAACCACAGGAGCGCCGCAAAGCAGCTGTATCTCCCCAGGTTTCCCACGAGGTGAAACCACGGGTCATGCAAGACCCAATAGTGGTCAATCTGAAGGCTTCTGCTGAATATGCAGCACAGAAAGACTAAGCTGATTGAGTGTGAGTCTGAAATTAAAAGACGATGCAGGCGACAGCTGGGCATGAGACCCCAGGCTTCACAGGGAAGCCAATCTTCCTTCTGCCAAACGAGTGGGCTGCAAAGAAAGAAACTTGTAATTAAATTAAAATAAGTAAATAAACAAACCAAACTATTAAAATTTCTTTGTGTGCAGAAGTGCTTTAAAAAATAATGGGATCCAGTCAACCGCCATGGACTGCCCCCAGATCCTAACAGTAAATGAAGAAATATCAAAATAACATAATACCAAAGGAAAAATAACCACAGGAGAGCCTCAAAGCAGCCATACCTGCTCAGGTTTTCCTGTTATGTCACCATGTTATGGTTCTAATTGCTAATAACACACCTCTTCCAAGTTATCCCATGTTCCCATGTTATGGCATGCAATGTTATGTTATATTTGTATAGCACCTAATTATCATTTGTATAGTCTTTACAAGATATGGGTTCTCTGGGAATTTGGTAAACTAGTCTGTTAGTATCCTTCACCACCACTCACCGGCTTGGCAATTACACACCTCTGCCTCCCTGTGGAGACAGGGGAAAGGGCTTTTGCCCATTCCAAGATGGCACTGGTGTCTAGTGTGCATTCACGTCATGACGTCAGAACGTCAAGATGGAA
This sequence comes from Ambystoma mexicanum, assembly GCF_040938575.1. Classification (NCBI taxonomy): domain Eukaryota; kingdom Metazoa; phylum Chordata; class Amphibia; order Caudata; family Ambystomatidae; genus Ambystoma; species Ambystoma mexicanum. The sequence continues at coordinate 870,477,552 of NC_090935.1, forward strand.
CCATGCATTTGCAGCCCGGAATTACTAGAAGAGTCGGAACGAAACGATAAATGCGCATCACAATCTCGTATTCCTCTCTTTGATTGCCTTGGCACTTCCACTTCTTCATTCCTGGCTCACACGCCTGTCAGTTACTCGCTGTTCTCTACTCTCTCTGGTGGTCACTCGCCTGATATCCTCTTGGCGCTTCACTGCATCATATTACGTGGACATTCAAGGAGTGTTCAATTCTAGACTGCACTACATCTAGAGGCTTTTTCCCAGTCCTCGGTTTTGCCTGTGAGTCAGAGAGCTGCCTGCTTGGGCTAGCCCTCTGGCCTTTCTGTGGTACATACAGATGGTGGGGTGATTACCGGTGGAGACAGGCCTTAGCTCTTCAACCCAAAACCTCACAAAGCTCATAGCTGACATAGGGCCTGATCACGACTTTGGCGGTAACGCCGGTCGTGTTACCGCTGGTGGTATTAGCCCTACCACCGAACTCCCCGGCACTAATAGCGCCGGATCACGAGTTCGACAGTAATGTAATTCCCCATTCCCCATTGAGCCCATTCGGGAATGCCCCATTCCCCATTGGGCTCAATGGGGAAAATTTGCGCTCTTACCGCCGGTGGTATTACCGCCAGCGGTACTAGCGGGAATTTTCGGTGGATTTCCCTCCAGCCAAGAGCTGGGGCAAAATCCGCCGAAGTCCTGATTTGGCAGACCCTTAAATCCGGCAATAATAGCGTGACCGCCGGATTTAAGGGTTACCGCCAAAGTCGTGATGAGGACCATAGTCTGAAGGTTTCTTGACAGCCTGTACATTACATTACAGGAAAATAACAGTTCCTTTGGAAGAGATGACTAGACTGTAAGAATACCGTTCACAGTTATGTGTTGAGTGGGGAGTACTGTGCCTTTGACAATGACAACGAATTAGTGATTAATGTAATGAGAACAGAATTTGTGTTGTGGGAGTCTGATAGCTATTATGGTGATACTGATCTAAAAGGTTGCAGTGAGAAAAGTGAATTGTGATGTGTCTATCTGGGAAGTCAATGCCCTTTGTGTGGTGGGATAGCAAGTATGCTGGAAAGTGGGGAACAGGGCGCAGGTTTCAGGCTCGAAATTGAGAAATGTGATTCAAACACAAAAGAAATGGTCTCAAAGACAAAGCACCCTTGCTGCAAAAACACTTGGAAACTCTTTTATGGTCCGTTCACACGCCATCTACTTATCCCAGTGCAGCGAATTACAGCTGTGCGTTCTGCAAAATAGAGAATTGTGTTTTAATTCATTCAAATTCATTGAAAAGATTTAAAAATACCCTTTTCCTCATAAGGATTTCCAATGAGAGCAGGGGGCTTGTGCAGACGTTTTGTGAATTTGATAATGAGAGAGAAAGCAGAAAGGGGTTTATGTCAGATTATAATTGATTTTCGGTTGTGTCAAATGTGAGTGGATTTTTCAGGCCTGGCTTTATTACTGGTATAGCTGTACTTTCTCTATTGAAAACATTGGACTCATGTCTGAAAATGCAAAGTAAAAAACAGGACTGAATAGGCGGAGGTACTCACACCTAACAAGGTACATGGTTCTGCTGTCCTTTCGTTCACTAGCCAAATTAAAAACTGGTCCCACAGGATGGTGTCCATTCTAGAGTTGAGGTTTCTTGATGGGCAAGCCAATAGACTCCAATCATATCCCTTGTTTTCCTCTTTGGTAATGTGAAAACAGTTCAATACTTGTTCATAAGAAGCATGAGGGGTGCACACAGTTCAAAAACTCATCAAGAAAAAGAACAGTAATACATGTCCAAATGGTAAAACCGCCACCAATTGTATGATCTAATTAGCAAAACAAATTTGGAAAAAAATCATAATCGGAAACTAATAAAAATAAATGGTTCCAAGTGTGTTGCAAGAAGGGCTCTATGTGGTCAGACACTCCTCTTTTGTCCCCAGGCTAAAGGAAACGTTGAGAAATGTTTCAAAGTTCCATAGGTTCCACCCAGGAAAAGGGAAGGTGACCTCCTGAGTGTGTTGCCATGGTTAGGGCTCCATGGAGTCAGAATGGGAACCACATTTCCCACTGTCTTCCAGAAAGAGGAACAAAAATGAACACATTCCAAAGTAGAGAAGATGAGGAAGACCTTGTGAGTGCAGTGGCCGGGTTAGAACTGCCTGGTGTTAAATACCCTTTCAGATACTCCACGGTCTACCACGCCTGGAAGTTCTCACAGAGGTTAGCTTTCTCAGAAGGCTCAGGAGTTTCTGAGAGTCCTGCTGAGGGTTATTTTTTCCAAGTTGATTGTTTAAGTTGCCCACTTACTGGCAAGCTCTGGCCATCTGAAATTTGGTGAAATAACCAAAGAGTATCTTCTGCTTCAGCTGTCCACTTCTAAAAAATGGACCTTGTCTTGGGTCTTTCAGGAGCCTCCTGATTGGTGCTGAACCTCACTATGTACTGTGAATCTCCAAAGGCCAACAGAATTAGATTCTATCCTGGAGGAAAGTTTCCACAGCAACACAGTCAGGTCTCACAGCCAGAGCCTATTCCAATGTTCCTAGGGAAAGCTGGGGAGTTGGCTTCTCCAACTTTGGAAATAAGTTAATTGGAAAAGCTGCAAGACACTCCTTTCAGGGCCAACAGTTTCCAGGCAAAACACAGTGAAGTGCAGGAATTCAGATGTTCATGGCAGTCTTCCGAGCAGTTCAGTACCCAGCAATGTTGTAACTGAGTGGTCCATCAGCAGGGACTCCTAATGCCTGCCTAATGTAATTGTGCCAGTAATGAAAGAAATGTATAAAATCTGACCAGTAAAAAGTATCCACGCACCTCTAACCAAACTATGCCCTCCCTTCCTACCTATGTATGGGATGATTAGTTAGGCCCACATTTTTATCCAGGATGGCTAGGCAATCACTCCAGTCACAGGCAAGAGCTCCCCTTCAGAGGGACATTTCAAACCACTATCATTAAAGTGAAGGTAATATGGCTGTCCTGAGCCCAGGGAAATTGCTGCTGTTAGGAGGCTTAGTGACCTCTACTCAAACCAGGAATTCCCAAGATCAAAGGGTTTCATCCTCCACCACAAAATTCACTGTTGATAGCCCCTTCTGCCCCTCCCAGTGCTAAGGTAGGTATTCCGGGCCTGGCACTACAAAGGTGTGAATGGTTCATCAGGGAAACTGTTCTTACCCAATAGGAGTATGCAAATGGCTCTGACTCGCTCTGTTGGGTAACAGTTAATCAAACAAAAGTGTACCTTGGAATGAATTTATGTTTCATTTGATCCTAGACTTGTTCTTACCATTCCAACTTTAAGAAGCCTTCCAAAGATGGAGTTTATACCTCACTACCATGAGCAGTTATTAAATAAAAGCACTTTAAGGTATTTGCCAAATGACTTGCTACAGTGCCAAATGTTCATTTGTTCTGACAAGCACATGAGAGGTTAAAAGTGCAAGGCAGGAGAAAAAATATTTCTTTTATCCCATTAGGATAACCACTTCAGGCCTGTAGGATCATTGCAATTGACAAACTTAGTGTATGCTTGTATAAATAACACTGCATCAGCTATACATTTGATAGGTTTGTTTTGGAGTCATTGCCTCCTGACAGTAATTACATAATGCTCTGGATGTAGGGATTTCTCATTTAACATAAATAGGTACAAGGGATCTTTATTTTTATGTCCCAGTTTCCCAATGTGTCTTAAATAGGGAGCAGAAACTACTCAAAAATGTAAAACACTTGGGAACAGCAGGGGGCAGTTGGAAACATACCTTGCCGCCACAATTCTTTAATGTATATGCCAATGGATTTTTCTGCCTGTAGTTCTAAATTTTATGAGGAAGACAACACAATGAGTTAATACATCTGCTGAAGAAATTGTATTCTTTTTCCAATTAAGAAATAGGTGTTAAAGAAGGGAATAAGAGATCATGTTAAGTTGTTAACAAGTGAGCATATTTTCAAAATGTCTAACCAGGAAGAAGCCACACCCAGAAAGATAATCCCTAAAAATTGCATAGACCAATGCCTTTCTGATTGTATTCCAAAGTCCAGGTTGTGACACTGCCCTCATGAACAATTTCAGACCCATTTCATTACAATGTTTGCCAAGGTGCTTGTTGACATAACCAACATTTTTATGCCTCACCTGGTATTGACAGATCATCCTGGATTTGTTTGCTAGCATTTAGCACCACTACTAGAATGCTTTTTAATGGTATTCAGGTGGCAGATTCCCAACCACAGACCATGGCAGCACTATCTATTAATGCTGAAAAGCATTTGATAAAGTAGAATGGAAGTGCATGAAGACAATATTAGAATAAATATTCTTGCATATATGTACAAATTGATCAGGACCCCATATGTCAAAATATAAACAGATGTCGTAGTTAATGGCAACTGTTCTACAAATTTCCACTTAACCAGATGCACAAGACAGTGTAAAGACTATTTGAATAAACGTAATGCATTTAAATGAGTTGCATTTTGGACAATAATACATATTAATATTATGTAACAATATAAAATAGAATTGGAATTGTGTTGGCTTAAAACAAATTGCCTGGTGCATACAGAGTTAGTGTTTGCGCAGACATGAAAATAAAAATAAAACATGCAGACTTATACAAATGTTATTTTAATTGCTTGCGAGAAGCTGAAAGTGAATGATAAATTATATAGAGTGAGTTAAAGCTGTTAAATCATACATTGATTACATGCTCATTGCCAGTAAGAATTACACATAGCAGTTTGTTTTCCTTTTCACATGTAACTTTTAAATTGTCAACTTAGTTGGACTCTAGTTAAACCCGAGATGTGTTTATCGAAGGCAGAGCTCTCAAGATAAGGAATGTAAAGGTCAGCTTTCTGTAAACAGATCCCACCAAAGAAATAGAGTTAATTGTGAGCCAGATATTGGAATTAACTCAGATCAGTGGGCCTGTAGATTTCATGTGGAAAACAAGCCAGAGATCGGGATGCATAGCCAGCCACTATTAGCCACTTCAGAGGAACCGGTTTATACATAAAACCCTGAATATTGACATAAGCAAAGCAATAAGACCTCATTCAATATGTGCCTGTTTCATAAAAAGCACACTATTGAATAAATCCTTTGTTCCCCAAATATTTGTTCAGCACATACTTTCTGTTAATTTCACAACTAAACATGTAGAATGTAGCACTGGAACACAATGCATTTAAATGGACAAATAATTAAATACACTATTGGTGCCACTATTGGTGCCAACTTTTGTACCTTTTGCTCAATTAACAAAACAAGATCAGATTCGAATTTAGCAATGCAGCCCTGCTCAAATGCATATCAACTGGATATATAATCATGTATGTATTATTAAGAAATTGACATATGTTAATGACTCTGTTATGCCTACAGCTACAGAAACCTGAAGGGTGTCTGTGGTTTCAGAATTTTGAATATATTGGATTCATTAACAACATGGGTGTATGCAGGGAATGATAAGTGAAATACAAATTTCAGTCCAGTGTAAGCCTAATGTATGCTGTGCAAGCTAACCCATAGTTAAATACATCCTGTTAGGACATGTCAAAATACATATGGCCAATCAAAGCAAAGAGGAGAATTCTTTTGGTTGTGAATATGTGAAGTGAACCTATTGCTGGCTTTTGTCCAATCCAAAATGGCCACATCAAAAGATGCTGCATTGGTGGAGTTTGATGAGTATTTAAAGTTAAACACATCATTCTCCTTAATAAAGCCTTTTCAGAGGGCGTTGAATGCAGGAGCCATTGCCAAGAGAGAGCAAGATTGCCTGAGAGGGATTTGGGAGCAAGGGGACAGACAGAAAGGGTGAGCTTACCTGACATAGGGGGTCATTCCGAGTTGGGCGGTAGCCATGGTGCTCTTAGCACCATGGCTGCCTCCCATACCGGGTCCGGTCTGGTTGAATGGGGACTTACTGGGTCATTCCAACCCAGGAGGACCCGGTAAGTATCCATTCAACCAACCATTCCCATTTGAGCCCCCACAGGGCTCAATGGGAATGGGGAGGGCGCTAATAATGGGCTTGCAAATAGCTCCTAAGCGCTAAGGGACATCAGAATTGGGCGATAAGGGATTACCGGCACCGGTCTCTTTACTGGTGCCCGGTATCCCTTACCGCCCAACTCAGAATGACCCCCCTAGTTGCATAAAGCTGTTGATTTCCCCACCTGTCCTGGGACTTTAAAAGAAAAACCAACCGGAAGTACAATAACCCAGTATATTTAGATGCATCTCCCAAATCTCAATAACATTATTTGGGAAACCCTGTTTAAAAGCTATACCACAAAATTGGGACAGGACTTGTAAATGAAAACGTGTAGGATTATACCTGCCCTAGAATCCAAAATTGTACAAGGCAAACTGGGTTCTGAAAGTAGCCAAGTATTAAGCCATTGTATATATGGGTATGTGAGCATGGTGTACAACTTGGCTCACAAAAATGTCAGTGATTAATAGGTTTTTTGACCTATGAAAACCAGTTTTCTTAAAAGAAAAATCCTGAATGGCGATGTCTACCTCTCAAAGTAGAATAGGAAGGAGGTTATTTCCTCACGTTCATTCTCAAGTAGATAATGTCAATTTAAATAGCAAAGGTCATTTTTACAAATAATATTGCACATAAATAGTACTTACTCCTTATGCCAATTAAAATGAAGTGCTGATTTTCTTTTCTATTACAATTGTATAAACCGCATGCTTATATCACCCTTCAATACATGAAAGTATTTTTCTCTCTAAAATATGTTTATACAATGAACTCAAGCATTTAACCCTACCAAGCATTCCTGTATCTTCGTCCAAGCTATAAACCTGTAATGTCCAACATTTTAAAGTGAACTAATGCTATGTTGAACTAAATATTTTTCTCTGACGCCAAAACTTGTTGATGGTTTTAGAGAAAGTCAAGTGAATTGTATGTTGTAAAGTTTATTCTAACAATACATTTGTGTTTTCTTGAATTTAATGCTGATGACAATTTGTAAGTTTATAGTGAATAAGATTTGATTTTTTGTCTAGAATACTTACTCAGATTTGCTTTTACAATTATGGATGTTTGTGTGCATTGTGAAAATAAACATTTTGGAAATAATAGCATGCAGGTTGCATTTCTTTTCCGTAGACTAGCTGCCTGTATATTTGTGGAACATTGTGAGTGGCTTCCCAAGCATTAAAGGTAAAGGGCCCCCCTTTCATGTCTTGATTTATTATTTTAAATAAAACAGATATTAGACAAGGGAAAAACTGTAAAGAAATGTAAATATATTCCATAGATTTAAGCAATTACTGCAGGGGTGTCCCATCCACAACCCTGCACATCTCTACCTTTGAAATGTCAATAATGTAGATGTTTAGCACCGTAAAGTCTGAATATTCCCTGCCAGATAATTATTTCTTGAATTATTTGCAACTCAGTAGTGCTTTGTATAGGTGAGCAAGAAGAAGTAATTACATTTTCCATTGTATTACTCATCGGGTCCCATTACTCTGGAGGCAATTTGGTGAACAATGAGGCCTCCCAAATGGTTCAACATTGGGCCCACTGCTAATTGTCCTGCAAAACTCTGTGAAACATGCATGTGAGAGGCTGAATGGGGTCATGCACTGGAACCCAAGCAGTGGGACAGGGTTAGGCAAGGGTGGGCTTCTGTCTCCAAATCTGTATCTATTATATAAACATCGTACTGAGTTGGATGTAAGGTGTTATGGATGCTGTTGAAAATGTGCAAATGTAAGCTGCTCCCCAATGACAAATGCTGGTTCTGTGTTACTGAATGGGGCTCCATACAGCATATGGTGTTCTTAGGTACACTACAGGCCTACTGGCAGGCAATTTGTTCACTAATAAGCACTTTATTTCATTATATGACTCATGTTTCATCTTTTATTATTCCACTCCTTTGGTGGCTCTGCCGAAGCAACCCATTGGAAACTGTCTCCAACTCTTAAACCTACTTCTCGCAGCTGTGGTACCAAGATAATAATGCCAAATTGGAAAAATGTGGTAAGAAGAAATGCTGTCTTTTGGTGAACCTTTTTTTTTGTACATTAAAGCTGTTGAGTGCCAGCTTGTGTCAGGCATGCCCCATGACATAATTACCACTAGGATATTAAAGGAATCAGATATGCAGTTCCTAGAGCTGGGGAGCCCCTACTGCTGCTGCATATAGTAAATAACTGGAGTAACACACTTACATTGCATAGAGGGTGAGCCACAGAGTTTGAATTTAGAAGCAGATTGAAATGAGAGCTAGATTGGGTTACATTTGTAGAATGATTAGATAATGAATTTCTGCTTTACCGAGCTGACATATTAATGAATTAATGATGTTATAAATTATTGAACTAGCAAATTTATGAAAGATACACTAATGCGATTTCAGTGTGCAATCGGCTCTCCAACACTCTACCAGAACCCATCATACATGACCGGACAATGTTCTAAATTGATATAAACCCAAGTAAGTGCTTCCCTCTTGTGTGACCACACTTGTGACATTCAATAGAATCCACTTCTAGGTTCCTGCATACATCAGCAGGCAACATGTGGGATTGCTTTTAAGTCCAAGTAAGTGGCGACCTCTCCTATTGGTACATTTTGGTAACAGAGGCAAACAATTTCTTTGCTGAGATTGCATCATTTGCCTTCAGTTATTAGTGATGAGTAAATTACTCGCACTTCATTTTCATACTTACTGATACTTACTGATATGGGCTCAATTTGATTAATTTGTGGCAGATTATGTGAACATACACAGAACATTGGCAGTGCTTATTCTGCTGTTGGCCCTTTTTCTTTAGTTAAATTGCCACTTGATGACCTGCCCAGTCATTACTTATTGTTGCCACAATGTTGAAATGTCATAGTGGAGAATTAGAAACGCCAATATTAAGCAATCTCACTTTGGTGGCTCTCTTTTCAGAAATCTGTGATTTTTAGCACTTCTCTGGCTGTGATTTCCAGTTCTCTGAAAAAAGTCGACGAATGCAAGTGGGTTCCACAGTCTGAAATGTATTACTTCTAACTCAGGAGATATAACCAGCTGGACAAGCCTACTCTTATTTACATTTCTCTGTGGGTTATATTGGTCGAAAGACAAATGGTCGACGTAATTTGGTCGAAAACCAAATGGTCGAATTTTTTTTTAAATGTATATATGTATTTTTTTCATTTTCGTTTATGGAAAAAAAGATTTTCTTAGAAAAAAAGGGGGGTATGGGGGTGACCCCCCCCCCAAAAAAAAGGGGTGAAAATAAAAAAAACAAAATTCGACCATTTGGTTTTCGACCAAATTGGTTCGACCATTTGTCCAGTCGACCAATTTTTTTCGACCAAATGTCTGGTAATCAGTGAGAGAATCTTTGTCACATGCCAGAAACAGATGCACAGTTAAACATTTCTGTATATGTTTTATATATTCCTCCCTCTTTATGCACATGCACACTTCTGAAATAGGATTCATCCATACTGAAAATATGATGCTATTTTAGCTGATAAAATAGGGTGTAATCAGAAACCCAGGTACGAAAAATACTTATTTCCATGCCCACCTTTTTTGATGTCTAAAACTCCCTCTCACCTTTTGGTCTAACTCACAATATGGTTTAATGTTTTTCAGAACATAAATATTTACAGTGATTATCACATGTTTAACTTCCTAACACTACCTATGGCCTCTAGAAGAAATTCCATGATCGCTGTTAGGGAAGGAGACATGTCAGGCAGAGCTGAGGAACTGAACACACTCTTCCCAGGAATTAGATGTAAATTGCCATGAAGAGTAGGCCTTTTCTAGGATTTTGTACACAAAGAGGTTGTGAGTGTGCAAATGTGGATTCATGTTCAAATGTTGCTTTATATTGTCTATATTGTCTATAGGCAGACAAGAAGTGATTTTTATGTTGAGTATGTTCCCACTACTATGCGAAATTGATCATTTTAATCAGAATCATTTATGAGTTCATTGAAGCTTCTAAATGATCATACACTACAAATGATGTTTTGATTAATTGAATTTACTGAAAATATGATTTAGTTCATATTCAGTGATCTGAGGGTGTGTTCAGCCAGAGGGAAACTTTTTGTAGTATACAAGATACATCAATGCTGTAATCAATTTAATGTTCATGAAATGTACATGATCTGATGATTGGATACAGGGATTAAAAGTGATTTAATGATGCCCGCAGAAGGAATTCATGTACTGGTGTATTGCATTGTGCTTGCAATCTGCCTTCACACTCGTGCACCTTTCCCTACCCTTACCTCTCCTTATTCATACTGTGGCAATAAGACCCGAGGCGGCGGGCCAATACCATGGCCGGTATTGGCCCGCCGCCAAGGGTATTATTGATTTTTTCTCTGTTTCGTGCATTTCGAACATGAAAAAATGGCCACCGGGAAAGGGAAAACGGACTACGTTTTCCCTTTCCATGGCGGCCATCGGGAGCGGAGCCGCTGAGAACGAAGTGTTCCCAGCACGTTCGCTCCCAAGACCAGAAGAAAAAAGAAGTTAAGTGGGGTTGGGAGGGCGGAAGGGAGGGGAAGGGGTAGCAAGGAAAAAAAAAACATACTGCGGCCTCCGACGGGGGATGATGGAAGCCTCCAGCCGTGTGGAGGCTTGGAGCAGGGATGGCCCCGCTCCGAGTCTCCACACGGCTGGAGGTTTTCATTGTCCCCCCCCCAGAGACCGTGGGATAGAAGGTAAGTGGGGTGGGGTGGGAGGAGGGAGGAAAGGGAAAAAAATATGTTTTACCTGAGTCCCCGGCGGGGGACGAAGGAATCCTCCAGCCATGGGGAGGCTCGGAGCGGGGATTGCCCCGTTTCGAGCCTCCTCATTGGCTGAGGGGCTGCCACGCCCCTCGCCAGGAACAGAGTACCCGGCACACAGGACGTACAAGGGAATACCATGTGGTATGGCTCGCAAATGAGCCAATCACCACGCTGTATTCCCGTTGCGCTGCGCATGCCGGGTACTAATGTCGAATAGACCATCAATGTATTAGGGCAGTAGTGACCTGGAAACCACCCTTATCGAACTGGCAAACCTCTGGAAGATAACACATGAAAAGTACAGTCTATGTAATGATTGTCCCGGTTGAAATGATGTAACGTCTTTGTATCTACAGTTTAGACCAGGGGTCTGCAACATTTGGCTTGCCAGATGTTTTGAACTACAACTCCCATTAGCAGTTGTCAGCATAATCAATGGTGAGGGATCATAGGGGTCATAGTTAAAAACATCTGGAGAGCCACAGATTGGAGACCCCTGTTCTAGACTGCTGTGTTTTGATGATGAATAATTCCCACTCATCTTAAAATAAAATCAAAAAAGTATGTTTTCTAAAAAAGGAACATGTCTGTGCTGCTCTGTGGTGAAATTTGCAAACCCAAGACAAAGTGTAGAAAAAGATAAAGTTGTGCTTGCCAGGAATTGTGTGTCCAAAGATATATATAGTACTAATGGTGCTTGGTTTGAGTGGCCATCTCCAGCAGAAGTGGATGGTGCATCCACCCAACTTGTGGTGCTTGATAGCTAACCCAACCTAATTCTATAAAATGCAGCTCACTCTCCTGGATGACCCTCAGTCAGCTCTTCCCTTGGGAACCGACATGTAGGTGCTTCTTGGCCTCCACACATTAACTGGTCATTTCACAATACAGCACTACTTTGTAAATGAAGCACTTCAGTGGGGTCCGCATTATGCAGAAATCTTCACTAATACACTGGGGACAGAGTCTCAATAATTATTTGGCAAAAAGTGATGAGATGCATGTAAAAGCCTGTGCCTGTGAAATGTGCTCCCAGGTACTCCCAGCACATAAGTCGATTCTAGAGGCCAGTCATACGTTAGTTGGGGGAACATCCTCCCGATACTAAGGTATGCAAGGGGGCTGAACAGCACATCATTTGCGCTGCTGGCCAGCTTCACTGAAATGTGCAGGAGGATACGGTGACTAGTGTATTTCACAAACGAGCGCAAATAAAAAACCACATCCTCTGCACTCGTTTAATTTGATCACGTTTTTGTGAATCTGCACCAGAACGCTAGTAATGAAATCTGTTTTTGACTGATTTGAGCTACCTCACCAACCACCCTTTTAAGTTGAGACACAATTATCCACTGAAGAAAGATAAAAGGAAAAGAAGTGGTGATTATCCTAACCTTGCTATAAAAATGACTTTTCCTTAGTCATGCAATCAGTCAAACCAACACATAAACTGGGCTAGCCCCATCATTCATTTACATGCGCATACATCCATTCAGTCCCTCTCTCACTCCATGACTCCTTCATTCTCTCCCTCTTGCCTCCTCACTCACCCACACATTTACTATCTATTACTCACTAATGTATATTAGGATATGTATCTTTGGGCTTCATGTGTGTCTGCCATAGTACAGCATTGATTTGAGCACATACCTTGGCACACATGGCCGGCCCTAGGATTTGTGGGGCCCAGGGTGGCAAAAGATGTGCGGGCCCCCCTAATTTGCATTAATAGTTACATTAGTGATATTGCAGAATGAGTCTTTAGTACGCAAATGTATCATGGAAAGTTAAATTATGTTGCCATGTGGAAGGTAGTAGACAAATTCACTGACGCCCGGTATATGAATTGTCAACATTAACATTTGCGTATGTGGCAATATCAGTAGTGAGGCATTTTTTGAACATGCACACAGCTTAATTCCTTGTAAAGACTTGTAATTTGGCAGATTCGGCATAGTGTGATAAAAGTTGCAGGAGCACTCACTTTGGTTAGGTGGCGAAGGACGGATTTGAGAGCAGTCTGCAATTCAGGAACCTGAACACATCTCTTCCAAGATGTAATTGATAGAAACACTGTTTGCAAAGGTTCTTTTAAAACTTTGGATTAAAGACGCTATCTGTGGAATCCATTGCAAAAATATGATGATTGTGTCTTGCTAAATGAAGCCAACTGCTATTTTCACGATTGTTTTAATTTTTATTATTTGTATATTTGTATATTTGGGCATATTGTTCAAATTAGCAATATTCTTTAATTTCAGAAGCTACAGATAAGGATTATTTAGACTGTCAAAAGGAATAATAGCAATAACTATGTTTGTCAAGTGCTTTTCCCTACAAAATGAGAAGGTAGCCTCATTAGAGGCTTGATGGAGGGGGTGAGCAGACCAAAACTGTTCGCCGGTTGGAGAATAGCAGGGGATCATTCAGCAGAAAGTTGGAAAGGCAAATGAGCAGGTTGGGAGACCGTTGCTGAGATGTTATACGTTTAGTCCTTCCTCTAAATCATATGTCTTCTTTCATATTCCTGCAGCAACAATGCCTAGATGCCCAAGGGTTTTATGCACTTTCTACAAATGTAAAAATAAATGAACAAACGTGATATAAATTGTGGTGTTTTGACATGAGGATGAGTAAGGCTCCTGTGCTTCATTCTGTGTGGGAACATTTTCCCCCATAGCCAAAATCAAAATCTGGCACCCAAGAATATATGCACAATAAGTGAACATATCTTAAAGGGAAAGATACACATTTATTTCACATGACCTTTCCCCTTAGAAGAAAGTGCTCCAGACAAAAGAACATTGGCCTTTGAAAAATAGTAATCAACAACAGAAAAATAACCAGAGAGAGGACATTTTTCATTAAATACGCTGTCCAAGAATAAAAGGTTCTCACCTTTTTAACAAAGCAGTATGTAGTGGAATACTCCCTAGAAAACAAAATCCCAATACAAGCATGTGCTTTGATGATCATTTTCCATGTTTCGTGGGTAAGTGTCTGCACTGAAAGCATGACAACCTGGGTGGAATCCTGGTAGTTAAATTCTTGAGCAAGCTTACGTCCTCAAAAACACCCAAGGGGGTTGAGTCTACCCTCTGAAAAAAGTTACACTGTCCACTCACATATATCCTTTATTTTTTGCCCTGAAAAGCAGCACATGGCCACAATCAGGGAATAATAACTGCACCAGTTTCAAGGATTGCAACCTCTCTTGCCACATCCTGAGCAAATATTCAGGACTCGCTTGCCCTCTCATCATTCCCCCCTCCTCAATCCCACGTCTGGCTTTCAACAATACTCTGTTTTATAAAGATGACTTCAAAAGTACACATACCATAGTAAGGTACCCACTCAAATATATAAATAATTACAGTAATATATTAAGCTAGAAATGTACAATTGTGGCATTATTCCCCCGTCTTTACTGGGAGACTACAAATACCAGCATGCAATTCAGCAAAATGCAAAGAAATTGCCTTTGGGTTTTGAAAATGTATTTTCAAGGCATATGACAACATGTAATGTGTGAAAAGGGTACCTCATTGTGTTTCGATGTTTGACAAATGAAGGGTTCATATATGATATGATGAAAATAACACATTATACGTTTCATATATTGTAATTGACCTGGAGGAGAGCATAGATTTAGGTATCTAACTGGTGCTTTGTGTGTGCTTTCAGAATGACAATGCCATTTGCATTTCTTAACACGGAAACGTTACTAACATATCCTCCAAAACAATGGTTGCTTAAATGGGCCAGCATTTGTAAATCGCCCACACTTGTTTGCGCTGTTTGAGAACTAAAGTGATAAGCAGTTATTAAAGGTCCTGCAGCATGAGATGGGCCGCTGGGAACAGGTGTCTTTAGAGAGCCACAGGGAGGTTGGGTGGAGACACCATGGCCTCACGCGAGCTTCGTAAATGGAAGCTGCAAAGCAATTGAGGCAGACACTGGTGCTGTGCAGGGCCCCTCTGACAGCATAGCCCTGTGCCACCGCGCAAACCGCCCATGCCTCCGACATCCTGGTCCCAGAGTTTAAAAGGTGGCAGCCCCGACGCAGAGCATGTGGCAAAGAACCGCACATGGTACTGCCCTTATTGATTGCGAATGTTAGCACCTAGACATTCTGACAGTGGTTACCAGCAGAGAGAGCAGTCTCCGTTATTGGTATGCAAAAGCTGCTCCTCCAGTAATCTCAATTGCCTGTCCTTTCAGTGTTTTTTCATTTGACATCTTCACCCTGGGTATCCTGGCAACAGCAGCAATTTAGAAAAACAAAAGCACCAGAGAAGATTGCTTTCTCAATTGCTTGAGAATATTGAAAAGCAGCTCTCTCCGAAAAATGCAGTAAGAGTGCAGCTTTGAAATGGCAAATGCAACTCTACACCAACTGCAAAACTTCACAAAAGCCAATAAGTAGCCTGACAAAACGCACAACAGAAAGGCCGTGACACACCGCTACAATTAAGTGGTGCGTCATCATCAGGGAACGAATCAGGAGACAACTGCCAGTGGGGAGTAGGGTGTATATATATATATTTGTTGCCACTGGTCACAAAAAAACTTTGCCTAGTTGTGAATGTATTCTTGTAGGAGATTCTTGGCGTGTAAGTTCTATTTTATAATATTTTATTTTACAGTAACGGTTGATGTGTTCTTTTCATTTACTTTGCGTATCCACAACATGCGGATGGTGAAAATGCACAATGCTTTCACACGGAATATGACCTGTACTTTCCACGGTATAGGTATCCACGTGTGTGTGTGTGTGTGAGGAGGGTTCAAAACAAAGGTTTATCTCGTTTTCCCTTCTAGTTCGTAATGGCGGCAGCAAGGAGCACTAAATATGACTGTGTATTGCATAATAATAAGAGCATTAGAAATGAGCTGTTGTGCACTGCGACATCTTATTATGAATGCTAACTTCTTGTACTATCGTGGGAGTATGGGACATCAGAAAGAAAGTCAGCGATGGGAATGGAAACACGGAGATCCGGATCACCCTAATCATTTTCGGCCTTGCTACATAGTTTTGGCTGTTGGTAAATAGGAAACGATGCAAGAGCTGCATATTATTACATTACTTTATACTGCATGCGCCCAGGGGCTTCATCTGATTGCTTGTCACAGTACACCGTGTCATATGGTCTTCTGTTGTGTGGTGACGTGTCAAGACGGTCCCGTGCAGGGGAGTTGCTAGGTCTGGAAAAGACCCGGGGCTAAGCTGATGTCAGAACTGTTGGGACTGGGGGCTAGCTAGTCTTTTGGTTGTAGCTCCTGAGATTCTATCCGGGGCTAAAACCAAAAGATCAGGGGCTGTAGCCCCCTTATCCCCCCCTAGCAACGCCCCTGGTCCCTCGTCTGCACGTTGTCAGTGAGTGAGCAGGGACTGTGTAAGCATCACCACCGTCTCAGCCTCTGATTATCCAGGCCCTGTGCCTGGATGCCGCCGGTCCTCCGGGACATAACAATGGCGACGAGCGGGTCATGCATGCAGCACAGCACTTGGGGCTGTGCGATTCCATGCCATTGTCGGCTGCATACATGGCAACATTTTGCAACAGCTATTTGGGAGATTCTCTGCGAGCAATCAGGAGAGTTGAATTTCCCCATACAAATGCATTGGGGTTAGAATTATTTTAAGAGGGAGGCAGTACAAATAGCAACATTTTTGCTAAAAAAATCGAGAGTCACCCGACTAAATCGGGAGGGTTGGCATGTATGCTAATGGCAGCCCACCGCCGAGGCAGAGCAGCGTATTTATCATCCGGCCACCATTCCGCTCCAGTATCCCACCGGTGTGAGCACCTTTGGCTCCCCATATCATTCTGGTTGCATACACTGGGCGGCAATCCCACATTTTTGGATACTCCCCAAGATAGACATTGTGGGGCCTGCACTTGCCCCTATAAAACATTAGGGAACACCAAGTCCAATCTTAGTCATATTTCTGGACCAGCAGGCCTCTGCATGTCATAGGGCTTTTGGAATTGCGGGTCCTAGTGGAGTGCCTGTGTGCCCGGTGCCCACATTTTATCCCACAAAACAACACTTGCTGAGGGTTGCGGCTCCTTGAGGAATGCCTGGTCGCCCCAGGCACCAGTGCTGCCTGGAAGGCACATACTACCGCTGGCTTGACCCTTTTGTAATGCAGCCAAACCATTTCTGGAGACAAAGGTGCAGCAGTCCGTAGAGGAAGTACCCCTCGGTTGCAAGGGACCCTGGTGCCCATTCCCGAATTCGATGTGAACAGCTCGCCTGCTACCGAGGTGGAGAATGTGGATTAAACACCTCCATTATGTATTTTGACACGACTGGAGTGCTCAGAGACCAGGCCCGTAAGTCCACGCTACTCTAGTCAGCAGGCCCAACAGTACACCAGATCATCGAGACCCTGCATCTCACTAATGGTATCTTTGCTGCAGCTGTGGCTGCCCTTAATAACTACTTCACCTCCATGGTGAACACAGACTATGAAAAGTGCAATATGAGAATGGCCACACAAAAACCTGGCGAGAGCCTGGACGGCTACCCTGGGCGCCTGTGCCACCTTGCATCCATGTGCGCATGGACTGATAAGGAGGAGGGGGTGTGTCTTCAATTTATTATTGGGGGCTTGTAAATGAAGCTACAGAGACAGATCTTTCGGTTACCAGGAATCACTTTGCAGCAAATATTAGAGGTGGGACGCTCACTTGAGCTAGCAGACCCCAGAGCATCCTGCATGGAGTCAGCACTAAAGTCTGTAAAGCTGGACGATGTATCCCATGTGGGCAGACAATCGTCAGGCTAAGGTGGAAGGAGAAGCACCTAGCAAAGGAAGGAACAACCTCGAACAGCCAATGACACAGAATGCAACCAGTGTTGCTATGATTTACCCCATCAAAATAAATGCCCGGCATAAGGGCACACGTGGGCAGGTGTGGCATCCAAAACCATTTTGCTCACATGTGCAGGGGACAGGCCCCTTCGCCGCACTCAAGAGGCAAAGAACATCTGAAAGCACCATTTTGACGCAACGCCCCCTGAGTCGCAGTCGTGAGGAAGACCCACAGGATGGAGATGGTCTCATGGATGAGGTGGACAAAGAGTATGTTTTCTTTGTGTCTTCTGTATTAATGGTCAATGGAAAGAAGAAATGCCAACCCAAATGTTTGGTGAGAGTACTAGACAAGGACATCCCGCATCCCGGCGCTTATTGACACAAATGCTTTGGTAAATGTCAGGGTAGATGCCCATTATCAGACAATTCAACCTCCCCCAGCATTGAGGAAGACGTGGGTACGGTTGCTCACATTCAGCAGCAAAACCCCACTGCTACTCAAAGGAGTCTTTGTAGCTCCTGTCAAGCATGACGGTATCTCTATCAAGGCACGGTTCTTCATGTCCTGAGTCAGTGATCAGACACTGCTCGGATGCACCCCTGCAGAGGCGCTCAAGTTGATTCCTTTTGCCCATGCAGTATTCATTGAGGATGTACAAGCATTGATAGGAAGATTCAGTGACATATTCAAAGGCATCGTACAAATAGTGGAAGACTCCACATCGCCAAAACTGTTCAGCCAGCAGCACTGGAACTCAGGAGGGTGCACTTCCACCTGCAAGGGCAAGTAGGACAAGAACTCCAGAAGTTGGTCAACCTGGATGTCATTGAGCCAGTGGAAGGCCCCAACCTGTGGGTTTCTCCCATCGTGATCGCCTGGAAGCCCAGGCAGCCGGACTCTGTCAGGATTTGTGTTGACATGTGGGTTTCAAACAAGGGTATTAAGAGACAGCATCACATCACGCTCACCATTAATGACATCATTACTGATCTGCAGGGAGCCACGTTTTTCTCAGAACTGAATATTTGAACCTTCTATCATCCGCTAGTTTTACAACCGGAGTCGAGGTATATCACCACTTTCTCGACCCACAAAGGGCTTTTTCATTACAAGAGGCTCAACTTCGGGATATCGTCGGCTGCCGATGTTTTTCAGAACACCATTCATGGAGTCCTTACTGGCCTGTTGGGGGCACTAAACTTGAGTGATGACATCCTGGTGTTTACCCAATCAGAATCCAAACAAATTGAGCGCTTGTCTCTGGTGCTAGAACGCATCTGCGCTCTTGGACTAACCCTACATGACAAAAAATGTGGGTTCCTAAAGAAAAGGATTGAACTTTTCAGATTCATCTTTCAGGAATGAGGCATCTTCGCTGATCCTACTAAAGTTAAAGACATCCGCAAGGCCAAGGTGCTAGAGTCAGTATCCGAAGTGAGAGGTTTTCTTGGAAAGGTCACCTATTGTGGCCCCTTCATCAAAAATCTGGTGACCATACAGAACCACAAATAAGTCTCACCCGGAAAGGCACACCATGGCAATGGATGCCTCTTGAACAACATGCTTTTGACGAAATCAAGGAGGCCTTATCCGAAGACTGCACACTGGCATTTTTTCTATCCCTGCCTGGACACAGAATTGATCATGGCTACTAGGCCTTTCGGCTTGGGAGCAGTACTTTCCCAGTTCAACCAACAAGGGGATGTCCATACAATTGCGTATGCAAGAAGAGCCCTAAGTGTCACTGAAAAACAATATTCCCAGATTGAGAGGGAGGCGCTGGCAATTTTGTGGGGCTGCCGTCACTATCACTTGTACATTTTTGGAAATTCTGTGAAGGTGGTGACGGATCACAGGCCACTGCTCCCCATAATGTGAACTTTATGTCCAGAACTAATGCTAAACCCCCGTCCAGGATCGAAAAGTGGCTTTTGGCGCTCAAGGAGTATGGCGTTACCCTGGTGCACAGACCAGGCACAAGTACTGCTGCAGACTACCTGTCTCGACACCCAGCGAGGTGCCACCTGTCCAAGATGAGGATTCTGTGGAAACAGAAGAATTTCTGCGGTTGGTTATTGCTGGGGCCATCCCAAACTTGATGGAGTTGGAGGAGTTGAGAAAAATGTTGGAGCAGGATGAATGCTTCACTCTGCTGCGTGAGACCATGCCACAAGGTGATTGGAAGAGTATCCTGGGGAGTCTCGACAAACGGAACCTGGAGGTTAAGATGACCCTGACCCATCTGTGGTGTGTGGGGCATGAGTTGACATTCACTGAGGATGGACTCCTGCTATGAGGTTTCAGAATGGTGGCATCAACATCGCTAGTGGCACAGGTTATACGGTTAGCTCATCATGGGTATCATGGCATTGCAAAGACCAAAGCCTGGCTCCGACTCATAGTGTCATTCCTGAAGAGGAGGTGGAAGAGTTTGTAAAGTCCTGCGTGTGGTGCCAAGCAGCCGCCCCCAAGCATGTTGAGCCTTGTATCGAGTGTATGGAAGGAGACACAAGAACAGGGACACGCATTTCCTGGTCATGCTGGACCAGTGGCCCTGTTAACCAGAAGTCAAGTGTTTGCCAATGACAGCTCTCCAAGATGTAATCCTTGCCTTGGAGAATATACTTGCCGCCCATGGATTCCCCAACGTGCTCGGACAACAGACTCACATTTCATAGTGGAGGATTCCGCAAGTTCCTAGAAGAGAGAGGAGTACGTCATTGGAAGGTCACCCTGGCATGGCCACGTGCCAACGGGGAAGCAGAATGCTTCATGCGGATGCTTAAAAAGGTGGTTTGTATCGCCCACTGAAAAGGCACGTGCAAGAGAAGAGCTCTATTCCAATTCTTACTGGAGTACCGCACGACACCACACTGCTCCACGGGATTGGCTCCTATTCCAACGCTGCCCGCAAGCTTTCCCATGACCATGGGGAAAGAGCACCTGAGACTATCAATGACAATGAGGTGAGGGAATTAAGAGGAAGGCTCATTGAACGGGAAAATAGGAGAAGGCACCTTCGAGATTACCCGGTAGCCCTGGGAGACAGTGTTCTGTTACGGTTGCGACATCCTACTGGGAAATTATCCTCCACATATAAGCCCCAGCCACTTGGAGTAGTAAATGTCAAGGGATCAATAATAACAGTCTCAGACGGTGTTGGGACTCAGAACTCCTGTTTCTTTCAAAGGATGGCAGACTCCCCTGGCCCCAGAAGTAGACTTCACCTCTCGAGAAATACAGACCTTGAAGTGAGAGAAGACCTGCAAGACAATGGACTAGCCTATGAGGACCAACAATGCTTAACATAGAATGATACAGAGGGAGGAGACATCGACCGGGAGAGTGTGGTGCACGCACCTTTCAAACTGTCAGATGAAATGAGGTGCCCGACTCAAGAATTCATGCGCCGACCGGCATACTTAGAAGATTACGTGGAAGAGGAGTAATGTGGAAATGCAGTTCTGTTGTACATGCATCTGATGTTTGTAAATGTGTTGTGTGTTTTCAATAACGTGTTTTGTTGTTCATTTGTGAAAAAGGCTGCCTGTCCCCCTGGACATAAGGCACCCCATGAAATCCACAGGCGTATTGGCTGTGCTTTGAGGTCGCCGTATCTATAGAGCAGAATTACTGGTTATGCAGTCCTTTCTCTGGACCTCTTCCCTTCCTCTTCTTGCTGATGGGGGACTGGAAAAAACTTGTATAAGATAATAGGAGACAATGAGAATAATGGGAGAACATATGGGGATACAGATGAGATAAAATATATTATAAAATATTGTATGGTGCTATCACAATTTTGTAACAAAAGGATACAAAAGACAGAACACAAAGACTACAAATAATACCTTTTCAAAGTTCTGCTTTTTTCATTTTAGGAGAAAACTAATCTGTACAACACCCATATGCATTCCAACAAAGGTACACTCATTACCTAATACAAACATTTTGCATTGCACAATTTCTTTCCCATTGTATAGGTTAATGAGGAAGCCAGCCCCCTGGATTCAAAGCTGCAATGGACATCCTATATTAATAATACACCCATGGATCCCAGAAGGGCGCTGAAGACTGTAAATCCATAGGGAACAGATGTGCAAAACTCCACTGCCTACCTCGCTCCCTCATCACAGCCCGGTGGAAGGCTCTTTTCTGCTGCCAGCACTAATGATATTTAAAAGGAAGGCCTTATGAGTGGAGCACTGAACTCGTCAGCCACTCACATTTTTTTTTTCTTAGGGCTGGGGCTTAGTCAGTGTCTGCACCGGCCCTGCAAGCCCCTGCACCAACCAATATTCCTGGAACTTGCACAGAGCACTCACACATCAACAGAGAGACCATAGGCCAAATATAAAAAATATTTAGCTCAGTGCAAAGTGACTTTTCGCTGTAAAAGTACACTTTGCGCAATGCTATAAAACAATTCCTGAATCACGGATCGGGCTTGCTCTGGTCCTTCCTAGTGTACACTGTGCTGATGTGCTTTGCACGACACAGAGCGTAATGCCTGGGAAGGGCCAGCACAAACAACCAAATGGGGGTGCAACATTCAAAATCCCCATTCAAGGCAGAAAATGAGGATGAACATGGGTGTGGGGAGGGAGGCACCATGCAAACAACAAACCTGCCCTATCAAGTGTCAAGGGAGGATAGTTCAGGGGCCACCTGCTTGCCTTGGAAGCAAGATGACACTGAGCACTACAGGTTCGATCCCCAGGTCCATGCTTATAAACCTCTAGGTATTAAGCACGTTATAAATAACCTATCATATCATATCAAAGAAACCCTATTCTCAGAAGCTATTGCACAATTGTTGGAGTCTAAAAGAGAAAGCACATCTTGCGGTATTACCGTCACTCATTACTCGTAGCAAAGCACAAAGCGCAATGAAAGCTTGTGTATAAAAGTGCAATGCAACCCCATTGAACATGGGACTTCCACAATGCTAGACCCTGCACTGCTAGCATTGATCCAACTACATGGAAGAAGGAGGATGAGAAGGAGGGTCAGAATCTTCCATCCACAAAATACATTATTTGGGATGCCAGATAAGAAGGTGTATGGAAGATTCCAATTCCCTCCACATGTCATCTTAGACCTGGTTAGGGTATGGTAGAATGACCTGACATTACCCTCCAGGTGCCCGCAGGCAGTGACACCCCTGGTGAAAGTTCTTTCAACCTTACACTTCTTGGCTATTGAATCATTTTAGCACACCACAGCCATTGTCGTGGGCATATCACAGCCCACACAATCCAGGTGCCTCCACCAGATATTACGCAGCATCCTAGCATGTGTGCATGGGCAAATGGATACATGCTATGCACACTGCAGGCAATGCAGAGAGTGTCCAGGAATTTATGCAGTTGCACACTTTCAATGGGTCCTGGGAGCAACTGACCGCATGTAGTGCTGCAGCGCACTTGAGAGACAGAGCACATATTTCGCAATAGGAAACATTGGCATTGCATCAATGCACTGGTGATCAAAGGGACACATCATGCATGTCAAAGCCAACTACACTGAATACACTCATGACAGCTACATCTACCGCCCTTCACCCATATACCAGGCCCTTGCATCAGGAACCTTTGGAAACACCTTGCTTCTGGGTGAGTATCAACTATCACACACACACATGCAGTCCCATAACTCACAGTAACACAGGAAATTACAATAAATGCAACAATAAACATTTCCCCCTTTGCAGGGGACAGTGTTTACTCGCTCTCACCATTCCTGTTGACACCTATCAGGAATCCAGCCACCCCAGGTGAAGCAAGATACAACATAGCACACGTAGCCACTAAGGGCATAGTGGAGTGCACATTCAGAGTGCTCACGTCACGCTTCTGTTCCCTTGACGCATATTGGTATATGCACCCACTGAATTATGAAAACATTTTGTGGCATGTTGTATCCTGCACAGTATTGCACACATCATGGCATAGCAGTACAGCTGCAGGAGGGCCACCGCCCTCATCGACAGGCACCACCCATTGCCTTAGTAGGCCAAAGGACACATGGACAGGACACACGCAATCAGGTTTCATAAACATACTTCACCTGAACTGCAACTCATGTGGAGCACACATAGTGAAGCCACATCCCAGATGCCCTTCAATGATGCAATCAGGCCAATCCAGCAAGCCCATAAAAACACCCTGAGAATATGAGTCTGTGAGGGTCAATCGCCATAACACGAAAACCACAATGCCACCCTATCGACATCCATCACATCAAGTGCAAAAATTACCAACACACATATAGCAAGTGCAAATAAATGTATCCTTGTCACAAGCACAAAGTACTAAACAGAGTGAAGACACCCACAGGCACAATGTCATCATACTATATACTGTGTGGTATGCACCAGGTGCAAGAAAGGGCTCACCTGACTGCCATCTTGATGATGTCTCCCTCCAAAATTACTGCTGATCCCGCCCACCTACACACACCACTGCCATGTACATACTACTGCAATGGTGAAAGTCAACAGCTGCCCACCCACCTCCTCTACATGCCTGTCTCTGATACCCTCAACTTGTTCCAGCATGAAGATGCTCCCCAGGAAAACCAGAAAGGAAGCTAGTCAACCACAGGCTACACAAACATAAATGAAAAGGTATGGTAACACAACCCCTCTCCCTCAACAGTCCTTAACCATATTGATGGGAACACATTAGTAACATGATACATGAGAAGGACATATCGGCATCCATCACCTGCATCGCACCAGCAATGTACTGCACACTACATGCATCATCCACATGCATACATGTCAACTGGATTATCCACCTATGCTTAAATGAGACAGTCAGGTGTTTTGCATGCCAATGCAACATGGACAGAGGTGGTCTGGCAACCAAAAGAGGCCATGGAAATGATACCCAAAGTGACCGCATATCACACTTCAATTACAAGGCCAACCCAATTTCCATGAGAACATGTGGAAGCATCACACAAACGAGGCCCAGTGTGCAGAGGCCTACCGTCAAGGTCGGACTGGTGCATAACATTGTCTCGGGCACCAATGAAAAAGTGGACCACAGTTGCAAATAGGAATTAATTACTTTTGTGTCAATGTTTGGATAGTACCCAAGGGGGAGTTTTTGGATAAAATGTGATGCAAATTGTGCATTTAAAAGAATATTTATTCAGCAACACTGGCCACAACGATTAGCCGCATAGTGTGAGAAACCTGAAGGTGTCTTACCCACTAGTCCCCAGGGATCTGTCATACAGTTGGCCAGGGCACGGCCACCGCTTTTGGATCCAATTCCTGGGGGTGGACCAGTGCCAGAGGATCACCTGGCGGGGAGAAGCGTTTGCAGCTGTGGTACTGCCCTGGCTCCTACAACAAAGCAGCGCCAGTAAAGACACACAGCCTTTGAATGGGAGAGACTCATACCAGACCAGCCTGTGTAAGAACCAAAATTGCAAGCAGCAACATTCTATGAAGAAATCTAAAGAGAATAGTGTGAAAAACGTATGTGACGAGCAACACAAATATAATTGAAACCCAGAGGAGAGATTGAACTTTGGATGCCAAGAAAGATACCGTAGGCAGAGTGGTCTGGGGCCACCCGGGTGCTCATTGAATGTCTCTGTTAGGTATCCAACTAGTTGGCAACTGTGAGAATGGAATTTTGAGATTGAAGTGGTCGTGCAACGGCTCAAGCTAAACTGCACATTCGAAAAGTCTTCGATAGTTTGATGCAAACTGAAATTGGTCCGATCCCGGCAGAGGGAGATTAATTGTGTAAGAGGAAGGACCTGAGCCTGGCTCAGGGGGATCCAGGGTGATCCACAAATCACCCGACAATGACTATTCTCTGAACATTGTAAAAAGGGGATCAGAGACCGGAAGCGGGGGATCCATAGTAACGATTGTGATATAAAAGGGATCTGAGCCCAGCTGAGGGGGTTGCAGGGTGAATCACATGAATTGAGTACTAAGAGGAAAGGAACTTTGTGTGTTTTGTTTTGATACATTAGGCCCTCTAAATCAAGAGACTTTCATAAGTAAAGAGCATTGGGCACAGAAGGCCCTGATGCTGGTAGTGGAACTGTCGCCTGGTGCCGAAGAAGCCAGGGTGTGTGCTTGGGTCGAGTAAACTGCTTTGTCCCGTGCTGAATACGCAGGGAAGGGACGCCAGCGGCCTGCACATCCTGACATATAATTTTGTGAAAACTTCTTTCTTTTTCATGAACACTATCCCACACTATTTGTATTTAGCGGTAAGGATTGGCAATATTTTTTTTTTTGTATAAACCCTTTTATTTTGACGAGACTCCACTAGGAGTGCATTATTATTATTTGATGGTTGTAGCTTGCTCCAATCTGTAGATTTAGGATTAGATATAGGTGTTTATCACACCCTTGTTATAGTTCATTAAACACCCTTGAACTGTGGTCACTTGTGTCTGTCTTTCTGTTCATACCATGCCTTCCTTATAATAGTGAAGTAACTTATCAAACTGGCCCACATTGGCCAGAAATGTGACCCACTTTGACTAAAAAACCTGGCCCACACAAGCATTTTGTGTTTTTGGTTCGGCCATCGGCCTATTGCCCTACAGGCTAGTCTCAGCCTGCCTACCATGAAATTACCACAGTACCTAACAGTCAAGACCACCCCTGATCATGGAGTGGCTACTGGAGATGCCACAGGCAGGAGACAGCATGCAAGGTTGACATGACAGGAGTGCAAATGGATTGCTACACAAAAAATGAAGCTACTGCATCAGCCCCCATCAAAAACATGTGTACAGGCACATCCCGAGGAGACTGTTTCCAAGCAGCAAGTCGTGGATGTGCAACCAGTAACGCAAAGCACATTCATAGCTTATCAAGGACATACACAAAAATATCCACAGAAACAGCTTCCTGCCTTCACACGTTTTAGGTTTCATAGCTTACAAAAGGTCACCAGGGCAATGTCATGAAATGTATTAGACAGAGATGTGCTAATTCATATTTTTTAATCAATATATACAAAACGTACAAACATTAAAAATAAATCACATTAAAAAACATCATAAGCAATGGCCTTGTTGGGCTAGAATGAGAGAGCCCATAGTTAACCAGATGGATTCTACTTGTCACAGCGTAATTGTGAAGTTAGTAGGGACGTGAGGGAAACATCTAAATCAATTGATTAACCCTCTTCTTATTGTATAATTATCCTTGACTTAGTCGACACTCAAAATGTGTTTCTGGGTCCTAAGAACTCAGACTGTATGCAGCCGACTTAATCTGGTTTGCAACGTCCGATGGACCCGTCTTCAGGACACTGTGCAGTGGCACAGGTAAATTACGAATGGCCCATTGTATGGAGATCTTTTAATCTTGACAATCTTAAAAAAAATAAAAAATAATTTGTGTTGGTAACACTATACATATTTAAAAATCATGGAACGTTTTGCACCTGTTTGTGGCATTTGCAGCTATCATCAGTAACCTTATCATTTCTTTTAAGGTGTCTGCGGCATCATCTAGGATGAAGATGACAGTATTTCTTGGTTCAAGGGTGTTTTAATCCCAATTTTGATGTGGCCATAGGAAAAAGAAACAGTGTGAGAGTGGGTATCTCCTGTTACTCCTATTGGCATTTTGCATCATTGCATCTAAATGCAAATGTTTAATTTCAACTTATGAAATCGGAACTGTAAACATTTTCCTTATAAAATTAGAGCTTCATGCATTTTGTCGGCTATGTTTCTACAGTCAAGTGTGCACAAACCCCCTGGGTTGTATCTAAAAGGACAATGCTTTTTCACTGGCTGTGTAAATATGCACAGTCGACTTTTCCCAAGCGAAACATGTCTCTTGTCTAGTGATAAATCTACAACATTGCATAACTGAAAAAACAGGAGAAACACCATCAGAATAAATGTTGGGTCTGTCGGTTGTATCACAGACCAAGACCGTTAGTTAATGGAAACAGTATGCGGTACCATGTGTAAAAACGCTTACTTGGTGAGTAGGAGCCGCGCTGGAGGCATCCGTCGCATCTGTGTTTAGAAAAAGATTCCCGAACGCCAGCATACAGCAGTTTGAGCTGCTAGTGTTGGTAATAAAACACTAGACCGTCGGCGGCTGATGAAAAAGCCAGATTATTCATGCCACCATTTTGGGTGCATAATTTGAGGCATGGTACTTCTGCATAGCCATGCAAGTTAGTGTACATGAACTGACAATGCGGCTAGCAAGTTGTAAAATGACATTTATTTTGAAAACCACGTATATTTATACACTTAGTGGCCTGAATTTTGCATCTACGGGAATACAACATTATTTATTCAAGATGACATTGTAACAGGACTCGAAAAATGGAGCAATGGAGAACGGGGTGAAATGCACATTCGTTGTCATAATACGGGCTCATACCTGCGTGTAGTCTAGGCACGATGTAGTAGGCATACAGCATATCGGTGCCATTGAGCACATATTTTGAATGTTGGTGTATCACCCATGACATGGCAGGGGGAAGGGAGATTATTATGCATTTAGAAGAGATACAATATTAGAGCACACATCTATGTATGTTGTCATATGTTTGATGTAATTTGTGGATGAACAGATTCCATTCAATTGCGAGGGTTAATCCAGCCTGAACTGTATTTAAATCGTAGATCCATTTTTGTTCTAGTTGTTTTAATTTAAGATCGCGATTACCGCCTCGAGGATGAGCTGTAATGGCTTGGATTATAAACCATTCTATATCCTCTTCTGTATGTTTAACCTTCACAAAATGCGCTAACAAAGGTTTGTCGGTGTTGTGGGTATGTTAGTAAAGCACATAGTGGTATTTCAGTAGTGCTTCTTAGGCATTAGAATGTGAAATCAAGAATGGTATGACATGTTGGAATGTAGATACTAGAAAGTTGGGAACTGTGATGTTAGGAAAAGGACAGTTGGATCTAGGATAATAAAATAAGATGTGGTACATTGAAATGGTCTATGAATAATATATATTTAAACAAGAACATAACATTTGGCGACAAGGAGAACAACAACTCATGTGTGTGAAGGAGAGATAGAAAGGCCAGGTGAAAGGAAGAAAAGAAAATGCGTGAAAAGGAAAGCTGAATTTGGAAGAAAACAGACAACAAAAAAGTAATGAAGATAAATGCCAGAAAATAGAAAGAAGAGTATTCGGATGAACACAAGAGAAAGGTAAGACGTGCTAAACAATCAAAATAGCGTCTCTAAACAAAGAAAGATTAATTACAATGACTCATACTAAAGCGCGCAGATAGTTAAAGGAAATGCATTTTTGAAATATTGGGAAACACACGTACTTGAGGAAATAAAGTGCGAGCTTAGAAACTTACTTGAGGCAAAGCGCAAGCTTCTAAATAAGCTGACGAGCTGCTGATGTAAAGACGATGCATGCGCTTTAGAGGAAAGCACCAAATAACGTAAGAAAAACCTGCCGCCATCTTAAATTTGCGTCATAAAGGTGTTGTATCAAGGGGAATGTTGTCATAGCAACGCGGCATGGAAGAAAGAAGTGATAATATGAATTGTTTGTACTAGGACAACGCAGCATTGATATTGAATATGAGGGCAGTGCTAAGCAAACCAGATTGATTTCCGGTGCACACATTTAAAATAGCATTTATACAATAATGCAGATATATAAAAATATTTTTTTGATGTAAAAAAATAAAATAAATAATAAAAACAAATAAACAGCACTTGTGAAACAGAACAAGACAACATTAAATATTGAGAGTGTGGACAGAAATAATAAAGAATAAGACCATCTGAAAAGACATTAAAGTTGAAAGGAAGAGTTTAACAACATCAAATAAGTACGCCCACTTTAATTTGGATAAACAATTCACATAACAGCAGCACAGAGGAAATAAGGACATAGGATACAAAGTGGTCATAAAGAGATTGAAACTGATACCTGCAAAAATATATAAAGACATAAAACACAATGGGCCTCATTACACGGAATGCGGTAAGTGTTTACCGGTACCAGTAAGGGCACCGGTACTGGTAAACCCTTACCGCCTTACTACGAGGTCCCTTTGCAGGACCCGACCTTAACGGCTGGTCTACACCAGTCGTTAAAGTAGGGACCCGCAAAGGGACCTTGGTGCTAATTACGGTACCGCAATTTGCGGTACCGTAATTAGCTCCTTCCCCATTCTCATTGAGCCCTATGGGGGCAAAAATGGGAATGGGGAAGTGCTTTGGTGAATGGGGAATTACCACCCCCGCTCACCTTGGAGTAGGGCGTTAATTCCCCCATCCACCAAGGCGGACACGGTAAAATACCGGCGGCAACCATGGCGCTAATAGCGCCATGGTTACCGCATACCGTGTAATGAGGCCCAATGTCTTCTGAAAATGCAAATGGTGACTGTGATAACAGAAAGGAAATAGTACCCTAGACTGGAGGTACAATTCAAAAGTTTCCCTCTGTTGTCTATGGAATGTTAAGGCCCATGAATCCAATTAGTTACTTAAGAGGTCCAAACCCTTTCAGTTTAGAACCTCAGGAGGATCAAGTTCAAAGATGGCAAGAGTGGGTAGATGGTTTTGAGCAGTTCTTGAGGGCATTAGGAAATCAAAATGCTATAAACAAAGTGGGCATATTTATAAACTTGGTTGGCCAAGAACTAACCAGTGTAATCAAAACAATACCTGCAGAAGAGAAAGAAACATATCAGCTCCTGATAGCAGCAATTAGCGGTAGGCTAGTAATTCCACCGAACAGAGACTATGAGAGGTACATATTCAATCAATGTACACAAGGTCTAAATGATACTATTGCATAATTTGCATTAAGGTTACAACGGAAAGCAACATATTGTGATTTTGCAAACTACAATGACAATGAAGCCATAAGAATTATCAAAGGATGTGTGTCATCCCAGTTCAGGAAAAATCTACAAAACAAAATGCTTCCATTAAAACAAGTGCTAGAATTAGCGAGAGTTTATGAGAGAGTGAATACTCAAGCGGCGAATATAGAAAATCTAAAGAGACTGGATACGGTTGCGGCTATAGGACAAAATACACAATGGCTGAAGAGAAACACCAGTGGGTCATCTTGAACAACATCTCGTCAGGATGGGTGGAACAGTTTTTGAAGAAATCCGTTGGAGAGACAATGTTACCGGTGTGGTTTTGAATTCCCACACAAAGGTCAATGCCCGGCCATGGGTCAGTTGTGTTTGAGATGTGGACAAGAAAATCATTTCCAGACGATGTGTCGAGAAAGAATGATGATACGTACATATAGACCTAACACATCAATGACATTGAATAGAAAATATGATGACCAGAGAACTTTCAATGTAAGGCCATTTCCAGATAAAGAGGTAACAAGATCAAGTGGAATGTATGGAGTGAATCAACAAACTCAACAACCAGGATTTGTTAGAGCCATAGATAATCTACAAATAGAGACATCTGAGCAAAAAGGACTTGACCAAAATCAAGACGTGAAACTATGTCAAGTTCAGAGTCAAAAAGAAACACAAATTGGAAATCCATATGAAAACCCACCAGTGGAAGAAGACAGTATAAACAAGGACCTATATCAATATCAAGAATATGATAGATAAAGTAAAGAATATGTATGACTAATCTATAACAATGAAGATGATGATAAAGTGGCCATAAAGGTGATTGTGAATTTGGGTGGAAAAGATATACCGTTTTTAGTTGACACTGGTGCAACGGTAAATGTAATGAGTGAGAGAACATATTAAAACATTTCGACATTATATCCTTTAAGGCCTTCAAGGGCTCAAATATTTCAATGGGGTGCTAAACAACCGCTGTTATCAAAAGGTCACATTTTTTGTCATTTGATTCATAATTGACAGTGTGTGTCAGATAACATTCATGTTATAAATACTCCAGCTGTTGGTCGATGCCTTATCAGTTGCAAAACTGCGACGGAACTCCAACTCATTGATGTCAAATATAACCAATCAGAGAAAATACAAGGGTTTCCATCGTAATGTCATCATAAAGTGTGTGTCATGGAAAAAGAGATATTGGATTTGGAAAGACTTAAGGAGAAGTTTCCTAAGTTATTTCAAGGTGTTGGAAAACTGAAACACAGTGTGATAAAATTACATATTGACAAGTCAGTTTGTCCGGTCTCTCAGCATCCCAGAAGGATTGGTTTTCACTTGCAAACCAAGGTGTCTCAAGAGCTACAACAACTCATGGATAATGATATTATTGAGAAGGATGAAGGAGGACCTACACCATGGCTATCTCCATTGGTGGTGGTACCTAAAGCAGATGGTCGTCTTCGTTTGTGCATGGACATGAGAATCCCGAATATGGCCATACAAAGGGAGCGTCACCCAGGACCTAGTATTGAGGACATGATAATTCAGCTGAATCCTGCTCTACTGGCTCTGTTTGGAAATCCTAGAATTAAGATGCCTCCAAGGATTGAACGATGGGGAATTTGTTTACAGGAATATGATTATAACATTATTCACAAACCAGGTAAAGAAGCTAATCCTGCTGATTACTTGTCGAGACATCCAAAAGAAAGGTGTGAAAACAAAATGCAAGAGGAGGCTGAAGAATTTTTGTCATATTTATCTCTGAGTGCATTGCCATCCGCTGTCACAAAAGAAATATTTGCTGAGAAGAGTAATGCCGAACCTACAATTCAGGTGGCAATCCAAATGACCAGAGCTGTTAAATGGAAACATTGGAGTAAAGGTCAAATTACAAAAGAAGGGGTAGACTGGAGAGATTTGGAAAGGATAGCCCAAGTAAGTAGTGAACTGTCAGTAACAGAACAAGTAATACTGCTGAGAGGAAATAGGTTAGTAGCTCTTAAAGGTTTGAGGAGAGTACTTGTAATGTTAGCGCATGAAAGTCACTGAGGAGTTGCAAATACAAAGACAATTCTTCGAAGTCAAGTATGGTTTCCATACATGGATGTTATAGTTGATGACACCTTACACCATTGTATTGCATGTCAAGTGAAGGCATCAGAAAAAAAGCCTGAACCTCTTCAGTTGGTACCTTTACCTGAAGGGCCTTAGAAGAGAGTGGCAGTTGATTTCTTTGGGCCACTTGATGAAGGAGGTTATTTACTAGTACTTGTGGATGAGTACTCCAGATTTCCACTGGTTAAGCATATAGCATCTACTGCGTTTTATCTTGTCGCAATTGTTTTAGAGGAGTTATTTAGTGAATGGGGTGTTCCAAATGTAGTCAATACTGATAATGGCCCGCCATTTCAAGGACATGATTTCAGCACATTTGGTGTACATCTTGGATTCAAACACCAAAAGATCACTCCACTTTGGCCACAAGCCAATGGCATGGTTGAGAGATTCATGAACACTATAAAGAAAACTAGACAAAAAGCAATGGTGGATAATATGTCTATGCCTCAGGCTATATCCCAGATGTTGAGAAGCTATCGAAACACTCCTCATGAGATGACTGGACATTCTCCGTCGGAATTGATGATCAAATATAAGCCTTGAACCGGACTTCCACATGTGGAAGATTATACTCCTATGGAAGATGAAGAAATAAGAGAAAGAGATATGTTGAAAAGGAAAAGAAGCAAAGAGTGTACTGATAAAAAAGGAAATCAAGTGAGAACAATTTAAAAGTGGGAGAGTCTGTTGTAGTTCAACAAAGGCAACGCAGGAAATTGGATTCAAGATACCAACCAGTGCCATTAAAGGTCAAGAAAATTAAAGGAACTATGGTAACAGCTACTGGAGATGACTGTGAGATAACAAGGAACACATCATATTGCAGAAGACTGTTCCAATGGAGTTTGGATGAAGGAAAGACAGATAAACCTGCATCAGATGTGTTTGAAGAGATGGATTTTTCTGTTTCTGAAGATCGTATATCTGTAGATGTGGATGATGTTCATGTTCAAGATAAGTCGGGGTTGGTGAATTCAGAAGTTAATTAAGTTCAGAAATACAGGACATAGTTTCAAGGAGTCGGCCTTGTAGAATGATTTGAATGCCAGCTCGTTCGATTGAGCAGATGTAATTTAAGCCTGCTGTTCTGTAAGTACACATTTAAAATGTTACTTATTGATTGTTAAACTGAATTAAAATGATAAGTAAGGGGGGTTGATGTGGATATGTTAGTAAAGCACATAGTGGTATTTCAGTAGTGCTTATTAGGCATTAGAATGTGGAATCAAGAATGGTATGACATGTTGGAATGTAGATACTAGAAAGTTGGGAACTGTGATGTTATGAAAAGGACAGTTAGATCTAGGATAATAAAAGAAGATGTGGTACATTGAAATGGTCTATGAATAATATATATTTAAACAAGAACATAACAGTCGGCAATAGAGTTTTTTACGCAAGAACAGTGCTTGCTGATTTTTTGTTTAATAGCTCTTTTTGTTTTGCCGATATATAGTAATCCACAGGGGCTTTTTTAATCCATATATAGCCCAAGGTGTATTACAGTTGGTGAGCTTTTTGAGCTGCCATTTATGGCTATGAAGGTCAACAGTTTTTAGATTGTTTGTGAGACAACAAATGGAGCGATTTCCGCATTTAAAATGCCCGATCATTGGGGGCAGTTGCCACAGGTTGGTCTGTCTGGAACTCTGTATCTGATCTATAACTTTATATGTGTGCACCAATTTGTCCCATAAATTAGGCATCCGTCTAAAGGCAAAACGTGGTTTGTTGAAAGTGAAATCTTCAGTTTGTATTGTCCCCCAATTGTTTCTCATGACATTGTTCTCTGTTTATGTTGCGGGTCCGCTTCATAGATCTACAGATGGTGTGTGCTGGGTAACCATGCTCTTTGTGTCTCAGAGTGAGGTTTCTACGGTTGCTATCAAAGTCCTCTTTGGTGGTTATGTTGCGTCTGATGAGCAAAAAATACCCAGAAGCAGGTGGGAGGCATGGGAGGCATGGACACCTATGAAGCCACATCAGGTGAGTGCCATGTGTGTATGTCATATGTGCTTCCATCTAAGCATGATATGCTGTCAATTGTTGCAGTACAGTTGGCTGGGGTCTTCCTCACCCATCCATGGGTACTACTGTAAAGCTACCATGGTCACTTCCATCACATGCTGTGCATTCCTGGAGGTGGATGCTTGGTGTCCGTGTGTGATTGACATTGATCTCACAGTACACATCACTGTATACAGTATCTTACTGCTACGCCAATACACCAATGTGGCAATGGCATGCAAAACACATCTCATTGAACACACTCACATTGTCATGCTTGTGGATAGTGCATTGTGAACACAATTACGATTCAAATGGAAGTTGTGAATAATGTCAGAGTCATCCATTCACTCACTCCGGCCACAAGTGGACATGGATGAGTAACAATGTCAGTGCAAAGACGCATGAGGGTGTGTTTCCGACAGGAGTTGCAGTGTCTGGGCAAGAGATATATGAGTGATGTCCATTCCACATGTGGAGTGTCAATCGTTCATTGGCCATGCATGTGCACACTGGTCATGTGCATGTTGCACTCTCTCATACATGGTTTCGATGCATGCAAGCGTGGCCAACCACGTATCTGGCCTAGGGCAATGTGACCAAGGTATGATGGTGTTTATGGCAACACATGTGGCTGCATGCAGATTTGGTCAGAAGTGGAGGTGACACTTCCACATATTACAAGCTGAAAGGGTTGAAATAGTGTGGCGGCTCAGCAATGATGAACGGACCTCCACCTGTCCACAGGTAGCACTTCCACTTCATACATTTCTGTATGTATGTATGTTCTCCTACTCCTCCAAATCATGTCATTATGCAGGGCCTGATATGCACCAACATGATTGTACAAGTTATCAAATGTCTGTCACCTGTGCCTTTCAAGTTACAGTGTTCCCAGTTTCTATGTGTGATGTAGTGTGGCTGGCTCTATTTTGTCTGTATGCATTATAATTAAGGCTCTTGGTTTTATGGTATGTATTGTTCTGCTGTGTCCATCGTTATTTATCCATATTTATTTTGGGACTTTTTTTCTGTATTTTTCCACATTTATTTTTTGGCATATAGAAATATAATGGCAACCAGTATTTTACTGCATTTATCCTAATAAAAAATGCATTTGTTAAGCGCACATGCAGCCATATAGGAAAGAAATGCTAGCTCAATTCTTTCCATAACAACAAACGGTTGCTCCTGTGACTGCTGCTGCCTTAAGATATAGGCTGTCAGCACTTTGAAGAACTTTAATGCTATTTTTATACAACTATTACACTCTCCATGCTGCCAATTTGCAATGCGACTGGCCTGTGATGTATGAGTGACATCATAGAGACCCAGACAGAAATATCAGTTTTTCCATTTTAATTTCCATTTTTATAAATAAATGCCTTTCAATATGACTTTGAAAACTGACTTGATAAATCTCGTAGCGGTCTGACTGAAAAAACAGGAGAAACACCATCAGACTAAATGTTGGGTCTGCCGGTTGTATCACACACCAAGACCGTTAGTCAATGGAAACGGTACACGGTACCATGTGTAAAAACGCTTACTTGGTGAGTAGGAGCTGCGTTGGAGGCATCCGTGGCGTCCATGTTTCACAAAGGATTCCCGAACGCGAGCATACGACAGTTAGAGCTGCTAGTGTTGGTAATCAAACACTAGACCGTGGGCAGCTGACACAAAAGCCAGCTTATTCCTGTTCACTGCTTATGAGCCCACTCGTGGCCTCTTCAAATGGAGTCAGCTTGACCACATGTGGTGATCTGTCTCCAGTAGCCTGGGCAGAGGTCACATTGCTTCTACTTGGTCTGTTGCATGGGGTCCCCCATTCTCTTGTGTATCTCTTCCACTGTGCGCCTCTTCACACCACAGGTATTGATGTCATCTGTGACCTCCTGCCTTATCCTCTACCACTGGATCACCGGAGGGGAACTGCCAGACCAAGGGTACAGGTCGACCTGGTGTTCATCGACATAATCAGTGAGGATTGTTAGCTACTCATCTGAAAAGTGCTAGTTCCTTGCAGGTCCCTTTACCTGTACCTCTATGTGGGGTGCTGCCTCTTCCTGCTATGCAGGCTGGCCTCTCTTTGGCCTAGTGGACCTTGGTAGTACTGGGGCACCTGTAGGGTCACCACCACATTTATCAGGTGTGCCCTTCTTTTGCTCTCTTCCCTGTCCTCATCCTCTCCCTCTCCACGGAGCCCCCCCACTCATGGTGCTGTTAGGGCAAGCTAACACCATAGCACCATAAATATGGTGCAAAATTCACATGGAACGCCCTACCAGTCTCTGACACTGCACACGTTAGTAAATGCGCAGTGCACCCCCTAACAATCTCTGCCTTGGCGCAAGTGTCAAAATCTCATACACAATAATGGGGAACGTGAGTCGACACTCTCCCCCGAACCACAAAAGCCGAATGAAAGTCGACCCTCCCACCGTGGTTGGCACAGGTACCTGAGATACAAAAAACAGGACACCACGTGGCAGCCAGTGGGGGGAAGAAGGTTAGGGAGAGGTTGTGGACAGGGAGGAGGATGTTAGGAACACCGGGTACAGGACAAGGGAGTACCTAGTTTTGGATGGGACCGTTAAGTAACAGGGAAAAACCCTACTCTGTCTAGTACCTTGTAAATAACATATACCATGTACTTTCCTTAATAACACCAATAGCACCCCTTGGTACAGGCATCTGTTGTCACCCGATTACATGGATTACATACATAACAAGCACGATGAAACATACATATGGGATGGTTCCCCCTATGATGAATATAACGTATGGCCCAATGGGCAAGCGTGAGCAACACTTACAAACATGTAACATGAAGGATCCTAGACATGAAACACAGCAACTATGCCGTTCTTTGACACACCATGCTCATGGATCTTTCCCACAGTACCCTAGTTATCAGCATGGTTACTCAAGGGAAAAATGCAGCCCCTCCAGAGTGAGAGCGTGAACATGCGCAGAAGCACTAGTAATCCATAACCCCTTTTTGATAGAGCTTTTACTCTCCGGGCGTGTTTGCTTGGAAACTCCAATATTCTGAGATCACGTGGACTTCATATGCAATTATCAAACACCCTGCCCCATAACAATGCTAGTTCACATGAATCATAACCATTGTGCTGCGTGCATAACATTATAGTTCAAAGGAGCCCCTCCGGCACTTACCTTAAGTCCGGGAACCTCACAAGCGTTCCCGTACATAATCTTGTGTAGCCCGTAGCAGCTGCGAGCGTCACCTCCTACTGCCGCTGAAAATTCCAGTCTACCCGCACATAAAATAACATGATCCAGGCGCGGGCGTCCACAGCACATTCTCCTCCTACTCCACCCCATATTCCTGACAGCAAGCCAGGAAAGGTGCGTTGCGCCCCCTAAATGTCTTTGCCTCAATGCACGCCAGCTAATGAGCATCATGACCACCAAGCACACAAGGGAATACACATTGTATACAGTGTAACACACTGCGTGTGTTGTGTAAGTGAGCCCTTCCTCTGATTTCATCACTGCTGCTTCGTACATTACTGGAGGCACTTGTGCCTTGCTCAAGCTCCTGCCTCTTGCCATATCTTGCCTCCTCCAGCCTCATTCTGCCTCCCAACATCAACATCTTCTGCTGCCTGGTAGTGTGTGATTGGCTGCTGGCCACTAGCACTGGTTTGGTGTGCCTGCTACTCTCCCACATCCTGTTCCTTTGTGCCAC
The DNA here is from genome assembly GCF_040938575.1 of Ambystoma mexicanum. Taxonomy (NCBI): domain Eukaryota; kingdom Metazoa; phylum Chordata; class Amphibia; order Caudata; family Ambystomatidae; genus Ambystoma; species Ambystoma mexicanum. Next base: position 870,515,861 of record NC_090935.1, read on the forward strand.
TCCTGTCAGGCTCTGTGACCACCCCACCTGGCATCTAAGGACTTCCACTTCTCTATACCACCACAGCTCCACAGTACCCATAGTAAGGGCCCAGCTTCACTACACCATCTTCAGGGGCAGAATGTCAATGCCATCCACCAGTACACCCAAGGCAAGGCTGAGGGCTGTCAACTTCTCAGCTGGAGAAGTTGTCATCCTGGTTGATCAGGTCCTGAGCCATTATGATGCTCTCTTCATGCCACGGAAGCAGCTTGAAATATGTGGCTGTCGAGAGATCTGGGTGAACATCACAACTGCCATCAATGCGGAGGGGGTGGCAGTCCATACAGCGGACCACACAAAGAAGCACTGGAACGATCTCAGGATCTGAAGTCCGGTGAAGGCGACCCTTGAGGCATGTGCCACGGTGGAGGCACACTGTGCAGGCTGCCATTGGGTGTCACCCCATCACCCTTGGGTCATGAGGAGGGTGAACCAAGAGGTCCATGCCCAGGTCCTTGACCTTGAGTACTCACAGGGCAAACATTTTCACAGATGTATGTCCTGCATAGGTATGCATGAATTGAGCTAGGTCATTGTTCTGCTATCTGGATCTACATTGAGACCTGTCAGGCCTCTGAATATGGGGGATTCATGGTATGCCATCATGTCATTTATTTGTGTTGGGAGCAAGAACATTTCTGCTTGTTCCTCAGCTATGGGTGCATGTATGTGTTGCTTACTTACATGTTGTACAGTCAGGGGTGCATGCTGGTTGATGTGGTTGGTTAGAGATGTGCTTATTGGGGCTTTGGACACATGTGACCAGGTGACCATTCCATGGCCCTGCTTACTAGATACACATGGGTTACTGCTTCAATGTGTTTGTGATGTGAAATTAGTTGGTTTCATGTGTATTTGGGCAGATATCAATGTGCCATGTTCACATGTGCATTCACATCATTGCGACTTCTCCTTTTGACTTCAGTTGCGAGACTTGTATCTGTCAGATTTCTGTGCATGGGCCTGTGTGTGAGGCAGTTGCTATGTTTCATGTGAGTAAACATGCATTGGCACTTATGAATGATTCTGTCATGGTTTATTGGACGGCCACTCTCAACCCAGGGAGTTCCTTTCCTCCCGATCAAGGTGTCACATTACAAAGTGCTTAGCAGATTCAAATATGGTTAGGCCTCCAAACTGTATAACAACATTCAGCATATACCCTCTGTACCACCAATAAGCTAGAAACCAGACCAGTGTATAGAAATAACAGTGTCTATTAATTTACATTTCTACAAGGGGTATTTGAGCTCCAAAGGGCTGTCCGCTGTTGTTTCATGTGATGGCTAAACTCTCCTTGTTGTAGCTGAAGAGGGCACTGTCCAATCACTTTTGCGGTCTTTGGCTGTTAGAGTTCTCATCTCCTATGTGTCTAGTCACATCCTCAAGGTCTCTCTTGTCTTGTGAGAAGGTTATTCACATTCGGGAGCGAGGTCCCTTTGGGTTTCTCTCTCTGGCGGGCGCCGTTGGTGAGGAGACATATCTTGATCTTTCATTGAGTTGTGGCCATCAGGACAGGCGCTAATCCGATGTCCCAACAATGTTCAGAGTCCACCACAAACTTCTTCAAGATGCCCACAATTGTCTTATTGTACCTCTCAACTCCCCCGCTCGAGGCTGGGAGTTAAGCAATGTGGAGTCTTCTTTTTACCCCCAGAATCTCCCACATCTCGATCATCACCTCGCTAGTAAAATGACTTAGTCTGTCCAACTCAATCCTTTGCGAGACGCCGAAAAAAGAGAAGATGTGGTTGATCATTAGTGCGGCAGCTGTCTCTGCCTTACAACTTGGTGCCTGAAGACATTCTACCAAGTTGGTAAACAAACATGTTACCATGAGCATGTATTTGTTTCCTCTAGAGGTCAAATCACTGGCCCGATGAAATCGACTTGCAAATCCATCCAAGGCAGTGCCATTCTCCTTTACTGTGGGGGAGCTCTGTGTGTGAGACAACTTGGCTGAAACTGTGCATACACAAGACACCTTTTTAAGTAGATTTCGTGGGCCTGACATATATGGGGCTAATATGCAACCTCGCACAAGATTTCAAATGTCGTATGAAACCTCCTATGAACGGCAGTGGCTGCATCATGGGTGTGGCTCAACATCAGGCTTCAGTATGATATGGGTACCACCTGCTGGTCACATCCAGATAAGGATTTCTGTACCAACAAACCTTCTTGGATTCAGAACATTTTGGATAGCTTCATCAACACACAGACATCCTGTCTGTTATAATGTGAATCTATCAGAGGAAAATTCACAGTTCTTCAATATGTTGATAACATTTTCTCAATAATCAGGTCCTCTTTTTGTGCAGTTATCAAATTTGCATCTGGAGTTTCTGTACTCCACTGGGCAGTTGAGAGCTCATTATTGGCATTGGTTTGGAACCTGGTGACAGTGGTGACCTGGATTTGCCACAACAGGGATTCGGTTTCTTTGAGACCCTGGAATGGCTCTGGTTTTTGCCAACTGGTCAGCCAAGTCATTCCCAGTCTTGTTTGGTTCCTCTATTTTGGAGTGACCTCTGATCTTTTTCCAATAAATGGTCATTTCATTAGAGGTTACCAGATCATCAATTGATTGAATTAATTTTGCATGCTTTAGTGGTTTATTGTTTGCACAGAGCATGCCTTGATTTTTCCAGTTAATCAGGTGTTCCACGACTCCATTCCTGACACAATCAGAGTCAGAAAGTATGACCAGTTGTTTGAGTTGGTGGTGTGCTGCAGTGAGGATGGCTTGATGTACCGCCATCAACTCGGCCACCTGACTACTTCAGGGACATATTTTGTACCCAGCAAAGGGTTCCGGGGCATCATTCACCCAGGCATTCCCTATGCCAACCACTAGTTATTTTTCCCTTTGATTGTCCACATGGTAAGAACACCCATCCACACAAACTGTGGGTATCCCCTGACACGTGTCTTCATCATAGACTTTGTGTGGGGATGTAATGTACGCCTCCATATTGTCATTGTTCCTTAGTCTTTCGTCCTCGAGGCAGTTTTCTTGAACACAGTCATGCAAGTTAGCCATGCGCTAGAGGACTCTTCTTGTTTTGGCCATCTCTGACCTCCACAGATTTGGTCACTTTGTAAGTATTGCAAGGCTTGTTGAGGAGTCTCCACAATGATGTGCTCTCCCTGGATAAACAGGCAGTAATTCTTCAATGCCCACACCATTTTCCAGGAGTGCCTTTTCGCAATCGTTGAATTCTTCTTCCACAGAGGACAGATTCTTGCTCCCCTATGAGATTACTTTGTTGACCTTGTCATGCTTTTGGTACAATACCACTATTAAGCAAGTATCTGAGAACCCTGTGTCCTCTAAGAAGAACTCCTTGTTCTTGATGTTGTAAGTCAAACAAAGCACTTGGGAAAGACTTCCTTATAGTTGTTTTACATCCTCGGATTGTTCCGGACCCCACTCCCACTTGACCCGGCCTTTAAAAAATGGACCAAGGGTTGAGTGACCTTTGCATAGTCTTCAATGAACTTTTGACTATAATTAGTAAGTCCAAGAAGGCTTCTTAATTCTCGCAGAGATGTAGGGTCTTTGAATTTCAATAATGCTTCCACCTTTTTCTCCTGGGGACTGAGACTATAAGGGCTGTTTTTTGTGCCCTAAGAAGTTGACATGGGTCTTAAACCACTACGCCTTATACAAGGATAGTTTTGCTCTGGCTTTCAGCTTTCTGCAACTCGGTCAGAACCTAGTGTGTTTCTGCTTTATGATCCTCCACAGTTGAGCTCTTGATTAAGACATCATCTACATAGGTCAGGTTTCCCCTTTTGACCAAATCGGGCATGGCCTTATGTAGGGAGATATCAAATTTGCTGCCAGAGTTTATGTATCTAAAAGGGGTTCGGGTCCACGCGTGTTGCTGCCCCACGAAGGTAAAGGCAAGCTTGTACTGGTGGTCTCCCCTGCTCACGGGTACTGCCCAGTAACCATTGATCAGGTCAATGGCAGTGTATACCTTTTACCCTTGGATCTAGGACAGTCCCTGATCGATGTAGGGAAGGGGCCATCTTGACATAGGGACCTGTTTGCTTAACTCCCTTAGATGCACAAAGTCTTCATTGGCTGTTGTGTTTGGGTATCCTCAGTACCAGATTGTTTAAGGTACTGCGTATTGGACAAATTATTCCTCGGATCCTAAGTTTTGAATAACCTCCATGAGTGACTCCATGGACACGAGAGGTAACCGGTATTGTTTCACAAATACTGGAGCTACCTCGGGGTCCACGGGTATGGTGGTCGAATGCATATCTGTGTAACCACAGTCATGAGTCCACTGAAAAGATAACCTGAAAATCTAGAAACACCTGTTTCAACTTCTGTTTTTGCTCCTCGGTCTCATAGGCATCAGTCATATTGATTTCTTTTTGGACCATCTGCTCAAAGACTGGAAAGACCTCAGGCTCAGCAATTTTGGCGGTATCCTCCAGATGGGTGGAGAGATCCCTTGTTATCGTGTTGGCCTGCACATGAGGTTTCAAGGATGGGAGGTAGTCCCTGTTGACTCGGAATACCACCTCATCCCTCATCCTTCTTTATGTCACAGGTCACCTCTTCCACTCCATAAGGGCAGAAAGAGTACCCTGAGAAATTCCCCCCTTGTCTGTTGAAAATCTTTTCAGGACGGATACTGTCATTGATATTGAAGCAGTCATTTGGGATTAGTCCACTGATCTCCTTACCTAAATCAATAGAATAATATAGGTCATCAACCACCATTGCAATAAAGGTGTCTGTGCCCAAAGTGATAATTCGAGGGTCACTGTTATCCACCAATATTTAAATGGTGTCGTGTTGTAGGTCAACTAGGGGTGTCAGATGGGGTGTCAGATGTAAATACAAACCTTGTTGTTGGAGATGATAATTCAAATGTATACAGGTGTAAATTGTTGCATCTGTCCTGGGATAGTAATCTCTTCTCTCACTTGAACTTCAACCATATAAGGCAGCAATTGAGCTGATCGGAATGCCTTCTCAGTGTTGTCAAAGCACATGGGGTTACCCCCATTTAGAACCAGGCTTTATCATTTATTAGGTCCAAATTAATTGCAAATTTATTGAGAATGTCACTGTCATTATTCAATCAATTTAAATGTGTGAAAGGTCTGATCTTTTGGGATTTTCCTGAAAATATCTTCCGTTATTCAGATATACTCTGGTGAGAACAGGCTCCTCCCCTCATTTATCCAAATGGAGAAAAACATATGTTCACCCTTTATCTGGATCTTGGTCAGACTTTGAGCTGGTTTTTCATCATCTTTTGTCATGGGATTTGGGTTTTCTTCTTATTTTAGATTGGTATACAATTTCAGAGTATTTCCCTCCATTGTGGAATGCCACTTAAAACTGAGAGGAATGTTGATTTTCAAGAATGGAGAAGGGTTGCCATCACCAGTCTGTTCTCTTACCGAGATGGTGGTGATGTCTGGGACTTGACTGTTCCTGAAATGGAATTCTATTTTGTCGGACCGTTGTTCAATCATGTGGCATGTGCCATTCATACTTACATAATTTATGCTTGTTTTAGTTAGATTGACTGATTAGTCTCAGTCCAGAGGACCTTGTTCACAAAGGCAATCAAGGGTGATAACCTACGAAGGAGGTAATTCCCCAATTGACAAGGTGTGTCCTCTGGAGTCACAACCATCACTGGGTGTTTCACACTATGTTGCCCAATTTTTATTTTCAGAACTGTAGTCCTTTCTTTGGATATATCATTCCCATCGATGTTTTGGAGTTGTCGGGAAGAGGTGTGAGGGATATTTGGTGACCTGAATTTAGTTGGTCGAAGCCCTTTTTGGACAGGAGGGTGACTTGGGATCCAGTGTCCACCAGCACTTAAAACGTCCACTGACCCTGTATCTTGATGCAAGCATGAAATCTATCTACTCTCTCCTCAAGGGGGCAAAGAAAATGTGCATTATGTACCAGCTTCGCGGTTAAGCTTTTTATATTGAACCCTGACACTGTGTGATCTTGTATAGTTTTCTGTGTCGTAGTCTGGGAATCTGTAAAAATCTTACACCCAGAAACAGATGGGATTGGGAAGTCCTCTTTGTCCCCCGATTCCTTGCTGTCCCTGTTTTCCTGGAGACAGTTGCCAGAACCTGTTTGGGGAGAATACCTCTGTGATTTCTGGGTCATCTGAGATTAAGACCTTTTTGCTCTGGGTCCGTCTCCATACTTACCCCATCGAAATCAGGGACTTTTGGGACTTGTTTCTCCTTGGGGGGGATCCTTCCATCCCTGAAAGAGAAGATTTGTTATCCTGTCTCCTCCAACGATTCTTTTCTTTCAAAAGGGATGATGTGGACGTCCTCCACAAAGTGAGTTTTCTTTTGCTTTCTCCTACTTACCCTCTGTTCTTTAGGTACCAACTTTTTGGGGGTAGGAGGTTCATATTCAGGGTCAGAAGTTTCCAGGGGTTTTGTTCCAGTAGGAAGGGATGCTTCATCTAGGGCTTCACACCTCCCTTCCCCCAGTCTTGCTCATCAGGAACCTGTTGGTTGTCAGAATTTTCTTCCAATCACTTCTCCCCGGAGCCTCAGACCTGGATTTTGGGTTATTCTGGGCGGCAGGTTCCAGTTGACGGTTCGACTGAGCCTCAACATGCGACCCAGGTCTTGGGTTAGTTGTTAGACCTGTCTCTCTAGTTGTGACACTTTCCCTGATTAGTAGGGAGGTCCTGATTTGTAACTTTGCTGCTCCCAAAGGGGTAACTGTCCCTTCTCCCAGAGTAGTTCAGGTGTTGCAAGTTTTCCTGATAACTTTCCATCCTAGGTCTCCCTTCTTGCAGGTCAGGAATTTATTGTCCTGGAAGTGGGGAGAGAGAGGAGGATTATTCTGTAAATTAGGGTTTAGGGGGTGCCTAGGAAAGAAGTTCAAGTTGGGAAGTGGAGTCCCACTTCCCTCGATAGGGAAATTTGGAGGGAGGTTTCCTGCGGTGGTACTTACCTGATTGGACCTCTCCCCCCTTGTGCCGAGGAAGTCCATATATATCCAGGTATAGGTCTTGTAACTTTTTGTTTTGGACTTACATAAGTGGCAGTGTCAGAAGGTCCATTTGTCTAGTATCCTGCCTGACTCACCCTGGATTGGGCTGAATGTGAGGGCCTCCTCTGCCTGTCATTCTGCGTGTTTGCAGAAGGAGTATTTTTAGTCCCCCCGTCTCCAAGTGCAATGGAGGGGCCTTTTTTACCTTTGCAGCAGTAGGTGTGTTGGATGGTTTGGGGGTTTTAGGGTTGTTTCTATTTTCAGAGGGCTTTTGGACCTCATAGATCCTGGAGGCCTGTTCAATCACCCAATCCAGGGTCCTGCCCTCATGAAAATCCCTTAATAATTGTTTTCAAATGGCCGCCTTGCAGGTGGACCAGTTATAGTGATCTTGGTCCTCCAGCCCTGCAGAAAAGCTGGAGAACTCAGGGGAGAATGTCCATGTGACAAACTCCATGCAATTTCTATCATTTTTATTTCCAAATGATGTCATCATTTGCTCTTAAAGCTCTAGATGCTCCCATACTGAATATTTGGCATTCTTATGGTAGGAAGTCATGAAGCTCTTTCTGGCTTTTATCTGCCGAATGAGGGAGGCTCTACAAGCCCTCCAGGGAACAACGGAGTCCTGCCTGCAGCAGGCAGATGTTTATGAGGAGATGGCCTTGGCACAGGCTTTGTCTGACATTTCCATGGACTAGCCCGCTGCCTGATATATACAGTTCTTTAGTTGTAGGGTCCCTTTTGTTTATATTTATTTTTTTCAAAGCAGAATATTTTTAATGATTTTTGTACATAGTTGCTGATTAATACTTTCCATTTTTAACATTCCCTTCCACCATTTGCATCTCCTTCTGCTTTTGTGCTTTTTTGTTGTTCATGTGCACCTTTTGTTTAAACATGATCTCCAAGTAAGTATGTCCTATGGCTTTCATGTGGGTTTAGGGCACACTCTGTGGGTTATATTGGTACTGGTATTTGCTGTGGGACTGTGTGCATGCTTCAGGTGAGTGTGATGTTTGGTTTGATGCCTTCATGGCCAATGTGCATATGTGGAAAATGGTAGATGTCGGCTTACACAAAAAATTAAGTCTACATTGAGTAAGGAACGTCGTGTATTTTCGAGGATCCCCTGAAAAGCATTCTGGCACTGCTAAAGGTACACTACTTGGAGGTTGAACAATTACTGTGGAATTCTGACTCCTGGAAGCTCCCATTGTACTAGCTCCCTCCAACGGGGATCTGTACTTGTGTCTTTAAATTATCCGATTTCTGTCTCGCTTGTACTAATTCCACCTGAATGTCTTGAAGCGCCTTTAGCACATCAGCCAATGCCGCAGAAGTCGCTTCCATTTGGCTTGTGTGGTTGAAAGTATCCCAATCTGGGGGTGGCTTATTATGTCAAAATCTCATACACAATAATGGGGAAGGTGAGTCGACACTCTCCCCTGAACCACGGAAGCCGAATGAAAGTCGACCCTCCCACCGTGGTTGGCACAGGTACCTGAGATACAAAAAACAGTACACCACATGGCAGCCAGTGGGGGAAGGAGGGTTAGGGAGGGTTAGGGAGAGATTGTGGACAGGGAGGGGGATGTTAGGAACACCGGGTAGAGTATAAGGGAGTACCTAGTTTTGGATGGGACCGGGGAAGTAACAGGGAAAAATCCTACTCGGTCTAGTGCCTTGTAAATAACATATACCATGTACTTTCCTTAGTAAAACCAATAGCACGCATTGGTACAGGCACCTGCTGTTTCCCGATTACATGGATTACATACAGAGCAAGCAAGATGAAACATGCATATGGGATGCTTCCCACTATGATGAACATAAAACATGGCCCAATGGGCAAGCGTGAGCAACACTTACAAACATGTAACATGAAGGATCATAGACGTGAAATAAAGCAACTATGCCATTCTTTGACACACCCTGCTCTTGGATCTTTCCCACAATACCCTAGTTATCAGCACTGGTTACTCGAGGGAAAAATGCGCCTCCTCCAGAGTGAGAGCATGAACATGCGCAGAAGCACTAGTAATCCATAACCACTTTTTAATAGAGCTTTTACTCTCCGGGCGTGTTTGCTTGCAAACGCCAATATTCTGAGATCATGTGGACTTCATATGCAAGTATCAAACACCCTGCCCCATATTAACAATGCCAGTTCAAATGAATTATAACCATCGTGCTGCGCGCATAACATTATAGTTCAAAGGAGCCCCTCCCGCACTTATCTTAAGTCCGGGAAGCTCACAAGCGTTCCCGGACGTAATCCTGTGTAGCCCATAGCAGCCGCGAGCGTCACCTCCTACTGCCGCTGAAAATTCCAGTCTGCCCGCTCTTAAAATAATAGGATCTAGGCGCAGGCGTCTCCCTCCTTCCTCCGACATGACTTCGTCCCAAAAACACAAAATAAGCCACACCTGAAATGCGCCGTTGGCTCTTAATAAACTGTTGCCAATCAGTGTCAGCTGGCCACACGCACGCATGGCAATGAACTACACAGTTTCGCAAGGGCTGCTGGGAAGTGTAGTTTCTTCCCTGTATTGCAGGAGCTAGCTTTCTCTGAGTCCACAGCACATTCTCCTCCTACTCCAACCCATATTCCTGACAGCAAGCCAGGAAAGGTGCGTTGCGCCCCCTAAATGTCTCTGCCTCAATGCACGCCAGCTAATGAGCATCATGACCCCCAAATATGGCCACCACCAAGCACACAAGGGAATGCACATTGTAAATAGTGTAACACGCTGCATGTGTTGTGTAAGTGAGCCCTTCCTCTGATTTCATCACTGCTGCCTCGTACATTACTGGAGGCACCTGTGCCTTGCTCAAGCTCCTGCCTCTTGCCATATCTTGCCTCCTCCAGCCTCATTTTACCTCCCAACTTCAACATCTTCTGCTGCCTGGTAGTGTGTGATTGGCTGCTGGCCACTAGCACTGGTTTGGAGTGCTTGCTATTCTCCCACAGCCTGTTCCTTTGTGCCACTTCTGTCAGGCTCTGTGACCACCCCACCTGGCATCTAAGGACGTCCACTTCTCTATACCACCCAGCTCCACAGTACACATAGTAAGGGCCCAGCTTCACTACACCATCCTCAGGGGCAGAATGTCCATGCCATCCACCAGTACACCCGAGGCAAGGCTGAGGGCTGTCAACTTCTCAGCTGGAGAAGTTGTCATCCTGGTTGATTAGGTCCTGAGCCATTATGATGCTCTCTTCATGCCACGGAAGCAGCTTGAAATATGTGGCTGTCGAGAGATCTGGGTGAACATCACAGCTGCCATCAATGCGGAGGGGGTGGCAGTCCATACAGCAGACCACACGAAGAAGCACTGGAACAACCTCAGGATCTGAAGTCCGGTGAAGGCGACTCTTGAGGCATGCGCCACGGTGGAGGCACACTTTGCAGGCTGCCATCGGGTGTCACCCGTTCACCTCTGGGCCATGAAGAGGGTGAACCAAGAGGTCCATGCCCAGGTCCTTGACCTGCAGGCATGCATCCAAGCTGCTTGTGAGTACTCACAGGGCAAACATTTTCACAGAAATATGTCCTGCATAAGTATGCATGAATTGAGCTAGGTCCTTGTTCTGCTATCTGGATCTACATTGAGACCTTTCAGGCCACTGAATATGGGGGTATCCATGGTATGCCATCATGTCACTTATTTGTGTTGGGAGCAAGAACATTTCTGCTTGTTCCTCAGCTATGGGTGCATGTATGTGTTGCTTACTTACATGTTGTACTGTCAGGGGTGCATGCTGGTTGATGTGGTTGGGTGGAGATGTGCTTATTGGGCTTTGGACACATGTGACCATTCCATGGCCCTGCTTACTAGATACACTTGGGTTACTGCTACACTGCGTTTGTGATGTGAAATGAGTTGGTTTCATGTGTATTTGGGCAGATATCAATGTGCCATGTTCACATGTGCATTCACATCATTGCGACTTCTCCTTTTGACTTCAGTTGTGAGACTTGAATCTGTCAGATTTCTGTGCATGGACCTGTGTGTGAGGCAGTTGCTTGTTGACTGACGCAGACAGCATACTACTACTATGTTTCATGTGAGTAAACATGCATTGGCACTTATGAATGATTCTGTCACGATTTATTGAACGGCCACTCTCAACCCAGGGAGTTCCTTTCCTCCCGATCAAGGTATCGCACTACAAAGTGCTTAGCAGATTGAAATTCGGTTAGGCCTCCAAACTGTTTAACAACAGTCAGCATATACCCTCGGTATCACCAATAAGCTAGAAACCAGACCAGTGTATAGAAATAACAGTGTATATTAATTTACATTTCTACAATGAATCATAATCCAAACATCAGAACAGCAGCCACCCACTCTGTGGCACAACACAGAAAGCACAAATGCAAATAACTGGCATCAATTGACTGACATATAACACAGGTTGAATTTGAAGACTAGAAATAAAAACTCAGATATTATTTCTTTGCACATTAACAAATAGGAAATTAAAACAATGCAGAGTGATAGCTCGGGTTATCACAATGCATTTCTCTCCCAGCAACCCCTAGCCCCAGGCATCAGTTATATATGACCCCTTAGTTGAAAGGCAAGGTACAGGAAGTGGGAAAACAGTAGGACACTCGTTTTGGCTTTTTATTAGAAAGGCAAGGTTTGGGAAAGGAACTCAAGGGGGAAATTGTTTTGGGCTTTTTATTTGAAAGACAACGTTTTGGGATTCTAATTTGTGATGCAAGTGAATAAATTGGAAATGTTGTTTTGCATGCTCTACATTCACTTGAATGGCAGAGTTGCAGGGTTACTTATTTTGGTATTATGCACACCCCCCCTTCTGTAAGGAAGTCAGGGGTTTCAGAAAGGTAGAGTCACCCAAGTACTTAATTGGCTATGATGGCTATAACACACTGCGTATAAAATGTGTTAGTTTCGAATTCTAACAAAACTCATACCATTATTTTTTCTATATGGGAATTAATTGAATTAACTTTAATTAAATGTGCTAAGGGTCTACGCGGTTTTGCCCGCCCTTACCCACAATTAAATGGATAGGATTAAGGCAGGTAGTTCCCAACACAATTCTATTTAAATGGGTAGGGGGCTTTTCTAGGAGGAATTAATTGCGTTATCATTTTGGTCAAATATGGTTAGGGTCTTCCCAGTGTTGCCCCACCCACTAATGGAAAGTGATTAAGGAAGGTAGCTCCCGACACAATTGATAGCTTCACTATATCTACTTACATGGGAGATCTGTGTTCTTAGCTGAAGAGTGCAGTCGGATTTCAGACCCTCTTTCAGGAATAGGTAGGCAGCTCACACCTATAGTCTCTATTCACAGCAAGGTCCCTCCAGACCGATTTTAGGCCTTGCTCTCAGATAGGGCTCGCAGCTCCAGGCAAATGTCCCCAGGGTCTACTGGTTGTTAGCCTTCTTTCTCCTCTCTGTTGTTGTCAGTCTGCTATCCTCTCTCTTTTTTCTTTCAGTCTCTCTGTCCCTTTTACATTGAAAACTGATATTATATGCCGCTGATGACACTTGCATATTATGAATATTCCCACACTATGGTTTGGATAGCTCTCTTTCTCCCTTTCCTACTATTCTGCCTACTTCCAGCTAATAGGGCAAGGAGTTTGGAGGTCTGTATTATGGATAATGGGGAGGAGGAAGATGCATCATTTAAAAATGGCAGGTTTTTGCATTCTGTTTTTGCCTAAAAATCTCACAGCATGGCAACTACCTTCTGCTTTCAGATCACTGTATAACCATATATATTTTGAAATTCTGCATTTTATGGTGAATTGCGAAATACTAATTTTACTTTGGCATGCCCTTCCTTGGATGAGCTATGGCTTTTGTGATTTACTCCTGATCGAAATAGTAAAGAATATGCCACTTCTCTATTCAAGCTTTCATTTTGCATTCTATCAGTTCACAAACTTTTAAATTCCTCTGAATTATGAGAAGGTCAGGGTCACGGTTTTCTTCCTAACTCATATTTTATCGCAGACAATTAAGAGATTCATAGAAATGATGGGTATTTTCTGCGATCTTTAATATGAGCCTTGGATGAGCTCACTGTGACGCACTGTTCTCCTGTTAATAAGGGAAAAGGAGTCCAATGTTAATCAATTGCAACGCATACATATGGGTGGTCGTAGTTTCATATTCCCAACAACCCCTGCTGAGTTTCATTACTCCCAGGTCACATCTGATTTCAACATCTGTTTGGCTCATGTTATTCCACCCTGCCATTAAGTGTCTTCAAAGGTCTCTGTTCGAAGCTAATGCACAGTTAATAGGGATCCTGACCTTAAGGTCATTTCTGCTGCCCATCTTACCTATACCCTCCACAATTCTGATATATTTATTTACATTTCTTTGTATTTTAAACTGAAAACCAGGACAGCTTTTCCTGGTGGCCACAGCCAAAATGTTTTGAGGTCAAAGTTTCAGAGGCACAGACCTTTCAGTTGAGTGGGAGAAACAAGCTGCAGACATACTTCTAACAGAATAGCATTTTAAATAGAAAAGATGTGCCAACATGACATTTTGTATCACTTCTGGTCCTGCTGTGTATAACTAGAATACAATATTTAAACATATATAAGTTCATTTTTGGTATTATTCACCCACAGGCCACAGTTAACAGAGGAAACTATTGTTCACTTCTACAACAAGTAGGCCTTTCCATTTTAATGTCAGTTTATTTGTGGAAAATAAGTGTCTTTCTCTGAAATACGTCACTTGGCTTCACTTTTTAAATGTAAGGCACAGTTCCTCCTTTGTATTTTTAAAATGCAAAGCATTTCAATGTATCTTGTCCCATGTGTACCGCTGCAGTTTTGAATCTGTCAAAATGTGCCCTTTCCAAGTTAACACAAAGTCAGCATCTGCAGCAACACATGTCTTTTTGGAATCCATTGGAAACAGTTAGCAATATTACAGTTCTAAGGCACAATCTCCTTCAGCTGACTGCCTTTCCATTTTGACGAAGTTGAGAGGGACCCATTTTCGTTCCTTCATTTGGCTTCATGTTGGAAAAGAAGTGTTTTGGACTGGCCAGCATATTCCAATAGGTATCAACATCACCCAGCTTCATTCTTATAATAGGGCCTTGCATGTTCTCCCAATTTCTGCCACTTTGGGGCTGTCTTTTCACCCCACAAGTCACCCCCACCTGGATATTTGACTCAGGTGACCTGTAGAAAGAGCAAGTGAGCAGAGGGATTTTTTGTTTGTTTTTCGGTTTGTTTAGTTTTTGCTTTTTATTTTCAGGAGTTTCCTCATTGGAACAAATCTGCTCTTTTCCCCATCCTGAGGGAGCAGCGCTATGGTTTGCACTCCACTCTTTTGGGTTCTTGGGCTTTGGTCCTGGAACCCCTCCCTTTTGGAACCTCTTATCTCCATGCTGTGAAGGTAAGTATATATTGAGTCTGTAGATAGTAAAAGAGAGGTTAATTATATCATACAGTACTTCTTACCCCAGTATTATAGACACACACTTCGAAAAAGACAACGACATCACATTACACATTGACATTTATTTCCCCTACCTGAACATTTCTATAAACATTACTTTTCTCATCCTGATTTGTATAACTTCTCTATGCGCATGAATTATTTGACTCCCTGTATATATATAATCCTGCTCTCTACCCTTACTCGGATCTTAAATCAGTCGGATTTAAGTAGCACTTGTCTGGGGTGACAGCTCTTCAATTGATTGATATGGGCCCATTTCTCTTCCATATGTTCTCCTCTAGGGATGCAGATCTTACAGGCAACCAGGGACATTTTATCGATGATTTCAAAGGCACAAAGCCTAGAGGGAAGGAACTTACGCTCCTTGGTCTGATTCCTTTGAAAATAGTACAAGTAGACCATGGGCCTCATTACACGGATGGCGGAAGAACCATGGCGCTATTAGCGCCATGGTCCATGCCGGTAAAATACCGGCACCGCCTTGGCGGAAAGGGGAATTACCGCCCTATTCCCAGGTTGGCGGGGCGGTAATTCCCCCTTCTACCACTGCCCTTCCCCATTCCCATTTTTGCCCCATAGGGCTCAATGGGAATGGGGAAGGCGCTAATTACGGTACCGCAAATTGCGGTACCGTAATTAGCTCCCTGGGTCCCTTTGCGGGTTGGTTTTTAACGCCTGCAAAAAGCAGGCGTTAAATCCCCCAACCCGCAAAGGGACCTCGTAGTAAGGCGGTAAGGATTTACCGGTACCGGTAAATCCTTACCGCCATCCGTGTAATGAGGCCCCATGTCTCTTCATTTGAACTCCTTCTTGGTTGTTTTTAAGTCGTTGTAGGCTTTCATTCCTTCTGCTGACTTTTATAAATTGCGCTGAATATAAGCAAAAGCGTGCTGAAGGTGTTTCCTTAAATTTTCAATGTAATCATGGATAGTGGATGCATTTATCATAGTCTGTTCTTGGGTTCTGTAGAGCAGATGCTGAGGTAGCACCATCTTTCATCCAGTCGAGACATTTTTTTTTCATTACTTTTTTCAATTGAAATGTAAACAATTTTTACAAGGATTATCCTGTTGACCCAATCCAATCATGCTCCTAGCCCAAGGTCTTCGGATGTGCATGTTTCTCAAGGTTTTCATTTGTCTCAGCTGATTAATTATCTCCTACCTTGTCTATGGCTCCGGTTATCCGTCTGTTAAGTAAACCAGGGTTTTCAAAAAAAACAACAACCTTTATTACCCAGGAGGTTTTTTACGACTCATTAACCTACTCCACCATTCCTCTTCGTCATAAAACTCTGTGTTTCTGAGTAGATGACCCAGGTGGAGTGAGTGAATTGCGGTCACCCCCGGGCAGACCAAAAGAAGGTGTTTGATGGTTTCTTTCGTTTCCCTATGCAGACAGAAACGACAACCATGTGTGCCGCTTTGATTCCTTCTTGCTAGAATTTCATTTGTGTGAAAAATGTTCTGACGGATTCTCATTACATTTTCATGTAGTTTCCTGTCGGGGCATTTTGCCAGGTAGGTTCTAGTTACATTCACTTTCATTGTGTTGATCGGTAGGTCTTGCGTCAACTTAGAGGAGCTCGTTTCTTCCAACGTTTGGATCCAGTCTCTTTCGAGTATACGTTTTTTTGCTTTTCAGGGTTATTGATGAGCTTTTCTTCAGTGCTGCCTACCCTATCCAGAAGAGACCTGTTCCTGGATGCCCAGTTTTGTAACATTTTGCAAGAGCCTGCTCGTATTTCCTTGCTGATGGCCATTAAAATGAATGAAGGTGAAGGCAGTAATGTTTTCCTATATAACATGAGTTCATTCCAGGCCACTATGGATTTTAGGGTTTGGAGAGTTAGCTCTCTTCTTATCAAGGAACTTGGCAGGGAAGGTGGAAGGTTTAAGACCTTCCTCCAGTATAATCTTTCCAGCTTTGGCCAGAATTTCTCATGAAGGTAAAGCATAGCTTCCGTGCCATAGGTGAGGCTCGGAATGGCTTTCGATTTATAAAATGTCAGTATCGGAGACAATGTGAAGCGTCTATATTTTTTGTTGATGACTCTGGACTGGGTGATCAAAAGTCGTACCTTTGCCATTAGGCACTCTTGCATCGGGACTTCAGTGCTGTTTTTGTTCAATGTTATTCCAAAGTATCTGAATTCATTCGCTAGTTCTAGTGGTTGATTGTCAATCCAGGTGAAACTCTCTACTTTCCTTGTGTTCTTCGTGTCCATTATCTTCGTTTTCTCTCTATTCATCTGAAGGTTGTTATCTTTCAGGTATGCAGCCAAGTTATTAATTAGTCTCTGCAGGCCTATCAGCGTTTGATCCATGAGGATTATGTCGTCTGCATAAAGCAGACGTGATATTTTTGCTTCACCTAAAGTCGGAGGGAAAGAGCGAACTCTGTTCTCAAAGTCCCCGAAATCAGTGATGTAAGCATTGTACAGAGCTGGGCCAACGGGCAGCCCTGCTTGACTCCTTGGCCAGTTTTAATCCATGATGATAGCAGGCCTGCTTGGTTAAGGCGGATGCACATCGAAGTTCCTGAATATAAGGCCTTAATTGGGTTCAGGATCTGCGGTGGACAGGCACGATGTTCACGTTTTTCCCATGACAGGGCTCTATCAACCTGGTCAAAGGCCTGGACCAGGTTGATGAATGCCATGTACATTTTTAGTTGACATTCCAGGGCTTTGGCTTTTAATGAACTCACTGCCAGTATATTTGCTGTCGTCCCCATGTTTTTCACAAAGGCCGCTTGGAGAGGATCTGTGGTTTTGGAAGTTTTTGTCCATTCCTGTAGGTTGTCCAGGATCAGAGAGCCAAATAGTTCCCCATTGAATAAAAAAAGGTGTTGGTTAGGATTGTCCCTGGCGCCCTTCTTGAAAATTGGGACCACTATCGCCCTTTTCCATGAAGGCGGAATTGCTGCAGTCTTAATGCAGTTTTGAGCACTTCCATAATGAAAATGGACCAAGGTTCTGCCTGTTGTTTTATGTCAAAGCTGGTTATTCCATCGGGGCCAGCGGCCCTGGAAACATTACGTTTTTTTATTTTCATTTGGATCGTGTCCTGATCAGTTGGTATCTCCCAGTTCACACTTGTAGAGAAGGTGTTCAAGATCTTTCTTCTGGTGAGAGAACTATAAAGCTCCTCAAAATGTTTTACCCATTTTTGGTCACTCACTGAATTTACTAGGGACAAATTGGCTCCTTCACCATTGCCATTGATTAGTGACCCGAAGTCTCTTAACTTCTTGCCGCATATTGCACGCAGCATTGACTCAGTGTCTTTCTGGTGTCTTTGGTATTTGGTGTTCCTCAGCCAGACTCCGTAACTTTTCATGGCGTTCTTGACTTCCTCCATTTTAGCTATGGATTGCGACTTGTTTGCTGCTCATCTAAACTTTCTGATTAACTTTCTTCTCTCCACGACTTGTTCGTTATATGCATGTAAAGTGGCTTTGGAATACTTGGTGGTCGTTTTCTTTTTTGGGTTAAAGACTGAAAGCACTGAGGAGTAATCGAGTGTGTTGGTGGGGCTTGCTTTGTTTGTTGCCCTTTGACAGATATAATTCTTTGTGAGTTGGGAAATGGCCTTTTCCGTCAGTCTTAACCTGTTACCACAAGTGTTAGCTTCAAGGCTGGCATTCATGTAGCTCAATTTAGGTTTCTGAGTGTGCCATACTGAAATCAAGATATTGTGGTCACTGTGACTAGTCTTGACCACTTCAAATGATTCCAGTATGATCAAGAGGCTTTGTGAGACATGGGTATAATCAATTGCTGCCACTTGCCCATTTCTTTCCCTTGTCGTGTTCTTGAGGATGTTAATCTCTGATTGTATAGATCTCTGGAATCCAGGAGTTTGGTCCATAGGTGAGCTCGCCCTCTTGAGTTATCCAGGAGAGCAAACAGGTCGACATTCAAGTGGCCTGCGATGATAATGTGGATGTCCTTCTGATTAATCAGAGTCCCGTCAATTAGGGATTTCATTTGTTCGAGAAAGTTCTCGGTGCTCACACGTGTGGGATTCCATTAAGTGTTTATCAGTAAGATCTCCTCTTGCTGTTAAGATTTGTTATGAGTGGAGTGTCTTGACCATTCGATGTTGGTGCCCAGGAAGAACTCAGTAGCCTTTATGACTTGTTTCAGGTGCAGTCCACTGCCTATTCTTATTGCTCTTATCAGACCAGATCTGGTACTTGCCTTAGGGCCCTTTTGGGCTGGGGAGTGGGCTAGTTCAAAACCCTCTAGTGATGGTTTCGTGATAGCCATGTTTCTTGGAGGCAGAGGGCGTCAAATTTAGGCCAAACTAACGTCAGATTTCATGGTTAAGTGAGAGAATCCCCCCGTGTTCCAAGAGCCCAGTTTCAGCATGGATTTCAGGGCGGCCAAGGGGTATTTGAGCTCCAAAGGGCTGTCTGCTGTTGTTTCATGTGATGGCTAAACTCTCCTCGTTGTAGCTGAAGAGGGCACTGTCCGATCACTTTTGCAGTCTTTGGCTGTTAGAGTTCTCATCTCCTATGTGTCTAGTCACATCCTCAAGGTCTCTCTTGTCTTGTGAGAAGGTTATTCGCATTCGGGAGCGAGGTCCCATTGGGTTTCTCTCTCTGTCGGGTGTTGTTGGTGAGGAGACGTATCTTGATCTTTTATTGAGTTGTGGGCATCAGGACAGGCGGTAATTGGATGTCCCAACAATGTTCAGAGTCCACCACAAACTTCTTCAAGATGCCCACAATTGTCTTATTGTACCTCTCAACTCCCCCACTCGAGGCTGGGAGTTAAGCAATGTGGAGTCTTCTTTTTACCCCTACAATCTCCCACATCTTGATCATCACCTGGCTAGTAAAATGACTTAGTCTGTCCAACTCAATCCTTTGTGAGAGGCTGAAACAAGAGAAGAGGTGGTTGATCATTAGTGCAGCAGCTGTCTCTGCCTTACAATTTGGTGCCTAAAGACATTCTACCCAGTTGGTAAACAAGCATGTTACCATCAGCATGTATTTGATTCCTGTAGAGGAGCAAATCACTGGCCCGATGAAATCGACTTGCAAATCCAACCAAGGCAGTGCCATTCTCCTTTACTGTAGGGGAGCTCTGAGTGTGAGACAACTTGGCTGAAACTGTGCATACACAAGACACCCCTTTAAGTAGATTTCGTGGTCCTGACATATATGGGGATAATATGCAACTTCACACAAGATTTCAAATGTCGTATGAAACCCCCTATGAATGGCAGTGGCTGCATCATGGGTGTGGCTCAACATCAGGCTTCAGTATGATATAGGTACCACCTACTGGTCACATCCAGATAAGGATTTCCGTACCAACAAACCTTCTTGTATTCAGAACATTTTGGATAGCTCATCAACACACAGACATCCTGTCTTTTATAATCCGATTCTATCAGAGGAATAGTCACAGTTCTTCAATATGTTGATAACATTTTCCGAATAATCGGGTCTTCTTTTAGTGCAGTTACCAAATCTGCATATGGGGTTTCTGTACTCCACTGGGCAGTTGAGAGCTCATTATTGGCATTGGTTTGGAACCTGGTGACAGCGGTGACCTGGATTTGCCCCAGCAGGGAATCGGTTCCTTTGAGACCCCGTGAATGGCTGTGGTTTTTGCCAACTGGTCAGCCAAGTCATTCCCAGTCTTGTCTGGTTCCTCTATTTTGGAGTGACCCCTGATGTTTTTCCAATAGATGGTAATCTCATTAGCGGTTACCAGATCATCAATTGATTGAATTAATTTCACATGCTTTAGTGGTTTATTGTTTGCACACAGCATGCCTTGATTTTTCCAGTTAATCAGGTGTTCCACGACTCCATTCCTGACACAATCAGAGTCAGTGAGTATGACCAGTTGTTTGAGTTGGTGGTGTGCTGCATTGAAGATGGCTTGATGTACTGCCATCAACTTGGCCACCTGACTACTTCAAGGACATATTTTGTACCCAGCAGAGGGTTCCGGGGCATCATTCACCCAGGCATTCCCTATGCCAGCCATTAGTTATTTTTCCCTGTGATTGTCCACATGGTAAAAGCACCCATCCACACAAACTGTGGGTATCCCCTGACACGTGTCTTCCTCATAGACTTTGTGTGGGGAAGTAATGTACGCCTCCATATTGTCATTGTCCTTAGTCTTTGGTCCTCGAGGCAGTTTTCTTGAACACAGTCATGCAAGTTAGCCAATCCATGCGCTAGAGGACTCTTCTTGTTTTGGCCATCTCTGACCTCCAGAGGAAAGCCTTTCATGGACAGAATCCAGGAAATAATTCTGGAATTACTTATATTCCCTGTTCAGATTTGGTCACTTTGTAAGTATTGCAAGGGTTGTTGAGGAGTCTCCACAATGATGTGCCCTCCCTGGATAAACAGGCAGTAATTCTTCAATGCCCACACCATTTTCCAGGAGTGCCTTTTCACAATCGTTGAATTCTTCCTCCAAAGAGGACAGATTCTTGCTCGCCTATGAGATTACTTTGTTGATCTTGTCATGCTGTTGGTACAATACCACTATTAATTCAGTATCTGAGAACCCTGTCTCCTGTAAGAAGAACTCCTTGTTCTTGATGTTGTAAGCCAAACAAGAAAATTGGGAAAGACTTCCTTTTAGTTGTTTTACATCCTCGCATTGTTCCGGACCCCACTCCCACTTGACCCGGCCTTTAAAAAATGGACCAAGGGTTGAGTGACCTTTGCATAGTCTTCAATGAACTTTTGACTATAATTAGTAAGTCCAAGAAGGCTTCTTAATTCTCGCAGAGTTGTAGGGTCTTTGAATTTCAATAATGCTTCCACCTTTTTCTCCTGGGGACTGAGACTATAAGGGGTGTTTTTGTGCCCTAAGAAGTTGACATGGGTCTTACACCACTATGCCTTATAGAAGGACAGTTTTGCTCTGGCTTTCGGCTTTCTGCAACTCGGTCAGAACCTAGTGTGTTTCTGCTTTATGATCCTCCACAGTTGAGCTCTTGATTAAGACATCATCTACATAGGTCAGGTTTCCCCTTTTGACCAAATCGGGCATGGCCTTATGTAGGGAGATATCAAATTTGCTGCCAGAGTTTATGTATCTAAAAGGGGTTCGGGTCCACGCGTATTGCTGCCCCACGTACGTAAAGGCAAGCTTGTACTGGTGGTCTCCTCTGATCACGGGTACTGCCCAGTAACCATTGATCAGGTCAATGGCGGTGTATACCTTTTACCCTTGGATCTGGGACAGTCCCTGATCGATGTAGGGAAAGGGCCATCTTGACATGGGGACCTGTTTGTTTAACTCCCTTAGATGCAGTCTTCATTGGCTGTTGTGTTTGAGTATCTCCAGTACCAGATTGTTTAAGGTACTGTGTATTGGACAAATTATTCCACGGTTTCTAAGTTTTGAATAATCTCCATGAGTGACTCCATTGACACGAGAGGTAACCGGTATTGTTTCACAAATACTGGAGCCACCTCGGGGTCCATGGATATGGTGGTCGAATGCATATCTGTGTAACCACAGTCATGAGTCCACTGAAAAGATAACCTGAAAATCTAGAAACACCTGTTTCAACTTCTGTTATTGCTCCTCCCTCTCACAGGCATCAGCCAGATTGATTTGTTTTTGTACCATCTGCTTAAAGCCTGCAAAGACCTCAGGCTCAGCAATTTTTGCGGTATCCTCCAGATGGGTGGAGAGATCTTTTGTTATCGTGTTGGCCTGGACATGAGGTTTCAAGGATGGGAGGTAGTCCCTGTTGACTCGGAATACCACCTCATCCCTCATCCTTCTTTATGTCACAAGTCACCTCTTCCACTCCATAAGGGCAGAAAGAGTACACCAAGAAATTACCCCCTTGTCTGGTGAAAATCTTTTCAGGACAGATACTGTCGTTGATATTGAAGCAGTCATTTGGGATTAGTCCACTGATCTCCTTACCTAAATCAATAGAATAATATTGGTCATCAACCGCCATCGCGATAAAGGTGTCTGTGCCCAAAGTGATAATTCGAGGGTCACTGTTATCCACCAATATTTAAATGGTGTCGTGTTCTAGGTCAACTAGGGGTGTCAGATGTAAATACAAACCTTGTTGTTGGAGATGATAATTCAAATATATATAGGTGTCCCGATTTTTGAGGTTCTGTCCTTGCTTAATTTTTAGAGGAATTGTAAATTGTTGCACCTGTCCAGGGATGGTAACCTTTTCTCTCACTTGAACTTCAACCACATAAGGCAGCAATTGAGCTGAACGGAATGCCTTCTCAGTGTTGTCAAAGCACATGGGGTTACCCCCATTTAGAACCAGGCTTCATCATTAATAAGGTCCAAATTAATTGCAAATTTATTGAGAATGTCACTGCCATTTTTCAATCAATTTAAATGTGTGAAAGGTCTGATCTTTTGGGAGTTTCCTGAAAAAATCTTCCGTTATTCAGATATACTCTGGTGTGAATAGGCTCATCCCCCTCATTTATCTAAATGGGGAAAAACATATGTTCAGCCTTTATCTGGATCTCGGTCAGACTTTGAGCTGGTATTTCATCATCTTTTGTCATGGGATTTGGGTTTTCTTCTGATTTTAGATTGGTATAACATTTCAGAGTATTTCCTTCCATTGTGGAATGCCACTTAGAACTGGGAGGAATGTTGATTTTCAAGAATGGAGAAGGGTTCCCATCACCAGTCTATTCTCTTACCGAGAAGGTGGTGATGTCTGGGACTTGACTGTTCCTGAAATTAAATTCTATTTTGTCGGACCGTTGTTCGATCATGTGGCATGTGCCATTCATACTTACATAATTTGTGCTTGTTTTAGTTTGATTGGCTGGTTAGTCTCAGCCCAGAGGATCTTGTTCACAAAGGCAATCAAAGGTGATAACCTACGAAGGAGGTCATTCCCCAATAGACAAGGTGTGTCCTCTGGAGTCACGACCATCACTGGGTGTTTCACACTATGTTGCCCAATTTTTATTTTCAGAACTGCAGTCCCTTCTTTGGATATATCATTCCCATCAAAGTTTTGGAGTTGTCGGGAAGAGGTGTGAGGCAAATTTGGTGACCTCAATTTAGTTGGTCGAAGGCCTTTTTGGACAGGAGGGTGACTTGGGATCCAGTGTCCACAGCACTGAAAACGCACACTGACCCTGTACCTTGATGCAAGCATGAAATATTCCTACTCTCTCCTCAAGGAGGCAAAGAAAATGTGCATTATGTACCAGCTTGGCGGTTAAGCTTTTTATATTGAGCCCTGACACTGTGTGAACTTGAATAGTTTTCTGTGTCGTAGTCTGGGAATCTTTAAAAAAAGATCTTACACCCAGAAAAAGATGGGATTGGGAAGTCCTCTTTGTCCCCTGATTCTTTGCTGTCCCCCTTTTCCTGGAGACAGTTGCCAGAACCTGTTTGGGGAGAATACCTCTGTGATTTCTGGGTCATCTGGGATTAAGACCTTTTTGCTCTGGGTCTGTCTCCATACTTACCCCATCGAAATCAGGGACTTTTGGGACTTGTTTCTCCTTGGGGGGGATCCCTCCATCCCCAAAAGAGAAGATTTGTTATCCTGGCTCCTCCAGAGATTCTTTTCTTTCAAAAGGGATGATGTGGACGTCCTACACAAAGTGAGTTTTCTTTTGCTTTCTCCTACTTGCCCTCTGTTCTCTAGGTTCCAACTTTTTGGGGGTAGGAGATTCATATTCAGGCTCAGAAGTTCCGAGGGGTTTTGTTCCAGTAGGAAAGTACACTTCATCTAGGGCTTCACACCTCCCTTACCCCCAGTCTTTCTCGTCAGGAACCTGTTGGTTGTCAGAATTTTCTTCCAATCACTTCTCCCCGGGGCCTCAGACCTGGATTTTGGGTTATTCTGGGTGGCAGGTTCCAGTTGACGGTTCAACTGAGCCTCAACATGCGACCCAGGTCTTGGGTTAGTTGTTGGACCTGTCTCTCTGGTTGTGACACTTTCCCTGGTTGGTAGGGAGGTCTTGATTTGTAACTTTGCTGCTCCCAAAAAGGCTAACTGTCCCTTCTCCCGGAGTAGTTCGGGTGTTGCAAGTTTTCCTGATAACTTTCCATCCTAGGTCTCCCTTCTTGCAGGTCATGAATCTATTGTCTTGGAAGTAGGGAGAGAGATGAGGATTATTCTGTTTAGGTGTGCCTAGGAAAGAAGTTCAAGTTGGGAAGTGGAGTCCTACTTGCCTCTATAGGGAAATTTGGAGGGAGTTTTCCTGGGGTGGTACTTACCTGATTGGACCTCTCCCCCCTTGTGCCGAGGAAGTCCATATATATCCAGGTATAGGTCTTGTAACTTTTTGTTTTGGACTTACATAGGTGGCAGGGTCAGAAGGGCCATTTGTGTAGTATCCTGCCTGACTCCCCCTGGATTGGGCTGAATGTGAGGGCCTCCTCTGCCTGTCATTCTGCGTGTTTGCAGAAGGAGTATTTTAGTCCTCCCGTCTCCAAGTGCAATGGAGGGGTATTTTTTACCTTTGCAGGGGTATGTGTGTTGGATGGTTTGGGGTTTTGGAGTTGTTTCTATTTTCAGAGGTCTGTTGGACCTCATAGATCTTGGAGGCCTGTTCAATCTCCCAATCCAGGGTCCCGCGCTCATGAAAATCCCTTACTAATTGTTTTCAAATGGCCGCCTTGTAGGTGGACCAGTTATAGTGATCTTGGTCCTCCAGCCCTGCATAAAAGCTGGAGAACTCAGGGGAGAATGTCCATGTGACAAACTCCATGCAATTTCTATCATTTCTATTTCCAAATGATGTCATCATTTGCTCATAAAGCTCTAGATGCTCCCACACTGAATATTTGGCATTCTTATGGTAGGAAGTCATGAAGCTCTTTCTGGCTTTTATCTGCCGAATGAGGGAGGCTCTGCAAGCCCTCCAGCGAACAATGGAGGCCTGCCTGCAGCAGGCAGATGTTTATGAGGAGATGGCCTTGGCACAGGCTTTGTCTGACATTTCCATGGACTAGCCCGCTGCCTGATGTATATAGTTCTTTAGCTGTAGGGTCCCTTTTGTTTATATTTATTTTTTTCAAAGCAGAATATTTTTAATGATTTTTGTACATAGTTGCTGATTAATACTTTCCATTTTTAACATTCCCTTCCACCATTTGCATCTCCTTCTGCTATTGTGCTTTTTTGTTGTTCATGTGCACCTTTTGTTTAAACATGATCTCCAAGTAAGTATGTCCTATGGCTTGCATGTGGGTTTAGGGCACACTCTGTGGGTTATATGGTACTGATATTTGCTGTGGGGCTGTGTGCATGCTTCAGGTGAGTGTGATTTTGGTTTGATGCCTTCATGGCCAATGTGCATATGTGAAAAATGGTAGATGTGGGGAAGTGACATGTTTGTAGTTGTACGTGTTTGATGTCATGGGCATACACATCTGTTGCTTAGTTACATCCGTGCTCTGCATTACATGCATTTTGGTAATTTCTGTACATTGTATGTATGTGTCAGATATGTATGCTGTGGCTGGCATGACACTTCCTTTGAAAATGCTTTCATGGGTGTTGAATCATGCTGGGGTGGTTTGTGGTAGGCATGGTGGCATTACTGTAACTGACTTACTCATATGACCATGAAAACATATGTTTTGCCAGTTTGGATGGGAGCGTCACAAGGTTGGGGTTAGAACACTATGGTTGATGGATGCCATTTATGGTGCTGGGCCATTGCATGTTTGCTACTGGTGTATCATCATGATTTGAATGTGTGTCTACTGGTAGTGATGTGGGTATACATGTTATACATGTTGTGATGGGAGATATTATACAGAATATGTTTTGGTTCTCCTTAAGTGGATGGATACACATTTGTTTAGGTGTCTGGCCCGCTGATCTCCAGTGCAGGAATTTTTGAGGCATCTTCTCCAGATTGCTAATTCATCTATGTAGTATTCCTTGACGCTACTACAGCAGTTTAAGTGGCCCTTTGGCACTTGCTTGTCCATGTGGATGTACTCACACTTCAGATATGGCTTATTGGCACTGGGGATAAGCAGGAGGGATGTGGTCTCATTCTGGTTCACCGGGCCACACACCTCACATGTGGACTATGTCATCTGTACTTCAAGGGAGCAAAGTGTAGCTGCAGCAAAAATATGGTTGGCTGATGTTGTGCGTCGGAGTGTGATCCAAGGGGACACCATGAAAGAGGTGACTGTCCTGCATACACCAGCACTGCTTCCACGTGATCATGTTGGAGGAGGATGTCTTCCAGGTGCGGTTCATGGAAGACATAGGCCAGCAGTGTTGTGGAAGTTAAGTGCTCCACAGTGAACTAGGCTATGAGTGTTGAGGTGCAGATAAGTGTGGGGACTGGGATGAGGGCAGACTTGTGGGTGCTGCCTTGGGTTTGGTGTTTGGGGCACAGGTCAGTGGGGGGAATGGGCTGAGGGCAGATATTTCAGTGCCACCTTGCCCTTGGTGGTTGGGGCACAGGTCAGTGAGGGGACTGGAACGAGAGGGGTTTGTAGATGTCACCTTGGGTTTGGGAGTTGGGGCATAGGTCAGTGGGGGGACTGGTACAGGAGCAGACTTGTGGGTGCCACCTTGGGTTTGGGGGTTGGGGAACAGTTTAGTGTGGGTTCATGGGTACTGCTTTAAGTTAGGGCGTTGACTCTCAGTTTAGTGTGGGTACGCGGGTACTGCTTTAAATAAGGGGGCAGGAGCACAGTTTAGTGGTGGTGCTTGGATGAGGACTTGATGGTCGCAGGAATGGGAATAATGGTGATTGCTCATAAGTAATCCTTGATTACTTTTTTCCATGTGTCCAGCACAAAGGTTGTTCAACACTGCTATGTTCTATTTGTAATGAGGGCATGTTGGGGGCGTTCTGGGCGATGCTTGTCATTCTTTGTGCTACAGGTTTCTGAATGCATTTAATTCCATGAATAGGCACCCAGAGCTAATCTTTTCGTCCGCACAATGTTCTTCCTCACGCTAACCACTTTGCACAAACTTAGAGCTTTTTTGTTAATGAGGCCCCCTGTTTCATGATTTTTCCTTGCCAGCTCAATCTCATTCATAGTTTACACACAGGGTGCAAGGATAAAACATCTCTTCCCCCCTAACAGAACAACAACACATGAAAACTGCATACAGAGGTCACCAAGGCGAAGAGATGCACGCTACCACTGTGCATGAAGCAGCCATGACGACATCACGAAGCGAGACTACAGTCTCCGGTACTACACACTTCTACACGTGAAGCACTTTAATACAAAAGGTAGGCATTGTACCAATAAACTGGGCCCCATAGAACTAACAGCACATGATACATAAGTATAGAACACCATCACAATATCCTAATACCCTTACAGTACAATAATAATGTAAAACTACTTAGAGGGTCATTTTCTAAGTTCTGTGGATCCGAAAGAGTGACAGTATTATACTGTCACTTCTTTTGATTGACAGGATTTACCTAGATTTTTCGAGATGAACACGTCCATCAACTTTTGCAATCTACCTGCCAAATCCATCAGGTTTACTTCCAGCAAGAGTTTCACATGTTGGTGGCAAACCAATGGATTCCAATAGTATCCGAGCTGGCACCCTCCCTGCAGTAGGAATTTTGGGGAACATGCTCGCCATAGACATTATCTGAGACAAAGCAGCCAGGCATGAGAGCCACACGTAACATAGATACCAACAATGCAGAAAAAAAACCCAAAGGGTGAGAAAAACACACACACACACGCACACACACACACACATAAAAATAGAATTAATAACATGCCATTGAAAATACATGAGTGTCACAAAGTGCTCTGGGCAGAGCAAACACAGATTCAAACATCTGATACATGCTTGTAACACGGTGAACAAATGAGTGAAAAGTTGTACAGCTGCATGAAACTGTGATAAAAAGAAACGTGCTTAAATCACCAGTCAACTGGCACAAAGTGTCATCAAATACTCAAGCCACATGGAAGAGACTCACACACTTCACACGAATGCACAACACACGTTGGCATATGGCTCGTAGGTCAATGTGGTGGGAGCATATAGAACATAGACCATGAGTGCATGCTGTACACTATAGTGCACCGATACTCGCACATGAGGCAGACAGTGCTGAAACATGTTGGGAGTGTTTGATCACGCCACACCGGAAATCTGATAATAGTATGGCTTTGATCCAGCCCATCTGGATGCAGCAGGTAATGCTTCGCATTGCACACGCCAACTGCATGCACATTGACTTAGTCCTTCCGGGTTCTGGCAGTGCATCAAAACGAGGACCGTCACATGCATTATGGAATGACATGCTTTTGACACGGTCACTCGGCTGGAAATATGACAATATGTAATACAATCATTAAGGAATAAAAGCATACCACAAAACAGACTGTGAACAGTTATGCTGCAAAGATACGTGTGGACAAGTCCCATAATTTCTGTAGCAACTCATTATTGTGAGAAATGCACCGAAATCACTCTCAGTTAGACCTGCATAAATCATTTCAAAGGCTTCCGGTTTTATGGTATTTATTCTTCTGCCGTTTCCGTCTGTATTTATCCATATTTATTTTTTGTCATAGAAAAAGATCATTCGCAACCAGTATTTTTCTGCATTTAATCTAATAAAAACATGCATTTATTAAAGCACACATGCAGCCATACACGAAAGAAATGCTCGCTCACTTTTTTTCCATAACAACACACGGTTGCTCCTGTGACTGCTGCTGTCACCACTCTGCAATGTGATTGGCCTGTGTTGTATGAGTGACATCATAGCGAATTCGACAGAAAGACCTGTTTTTCCATTTGTTTCGATTTTTATAACTAAATACAGACATAAAATAGATTGATTTCCGTCTGTATTACTGTGTAAAAATCAGTAAAAACGGAAAACCGGAAGCCTTAATCATTTCACATGACTCCATCTATGACAAGCAGTAAGCTAATGCTTCCTATTACGATCATGCAAAGGCTCTGAAGCTCTATGCACTAAACATGGAAGAAATGTGAGCGTGCATATGACATGTTTTACCTAACACTTAGCATATTTCAACACATGCAAAACGTTATACACACCGTCACTTAGAAATGGAACATGGGTGACGTTGAAATTGATTGATTGTGACCTATGTTAGCAGCTAAGAGCTTTTCTTGGTAATGCTGTGTAGAATTATGCAGGAGTCCTTATTATCGCAATACCAAGCTGGTGAGCAACCTACACCAGTAGTCCCTGGAATACAAATGGTCCCCATGCACAAATAGGATTCCGCACTATTCCGTGTCCCATTCTCTCTCAACTTTAAGAACAGCATCTTGATCCTAAAGCATGGCATTGAGTCGGAGAAACTACCTGTAATTGTAATTGGTTATTTATAACGTGCTAAATACCCAGAGGTTTCTAAGTGCGGACCCGGGGATCGAGCCTGCATTCATCTGCATTGCTCGGCTCCAAGGCGAGCGTGTTGCCCCTGAGCTATCCTCCCGAGCACTTTAATGAACACAATGGCGCAATGCGGCCCAGTGGGTTGTGAGATTTTTCTCTGCTTTGTGATCACACGTTTTCAGCAATGACTATGCCTACAGCTTGCTGGTCACATCATTCTCTCTCTTAATTGTGCTTCTGCAGGGTCTGAGTGCTCTTCTGAAGTTGAGCTAATACAGACTTGTAATGTCAGGCCTCCACCTGGTGGCGGCGCCGGTGCTGATCTATGTTGGTCCAGGGAGCAGTGCAGGAGCTCCCATTGCCAGTCTACATTCTGCTGGGCATCTCATATTCAGTTATCACTGCAGCCATGAAAAAGTGCACGCAACTCTAGTGGCTGCCCCCATGTAAACTCTACAGCACTGGCAATGCTGTGCGCAGTAGTGAGTGGGTGGGCCGCTGCTTATGGCCATTCCTGTGACTTGCTGTTGGTCCAGATTTGTTCATCTCTGTGTCTGACAAGCAGCTACTTGTTGTGATGTTGGGCGCTCCCCACTGAAAGCGTCTACCGTCACATGAGCATGCGTGGACATCTTTAGTAATAAAGAAACCTGGTGTGGCATACTTCAGTACCTTCCGTGTCCCACTTATTGCACTTTATACCTACAGGCAGCGGGGCTTCTGAGAGGGCCGATCCTCAGCCCCCAACAACTGGCATGGAGGTAGGGGTACTCGGACCCATTCTATGTTTTTCTGCCTTTCCACTGTTGACAGAATGGCACAAAAGCTGACTGCAGGCCCACGACATGGTGCACAGCTTCACATGGTACAAAAGCTGACCGCAGGCCCACGACACGGTGCGCAGCTTCACATGGCACAAAAGCTGACCGCAGGCCCACGACATGGTGCACAGCTTCACGTGGCCCAAAAGCTGACTGCAGGCCCACGACATGGTGCACAGCTTCACATGGCACAAAAGCTGACCGCAGGCCCACGACACGCTGCACAGCTTCACATGGCCCAAAGCTGACTGCAGGCCCACAACATGGTGCACAGCTTCACATGGCACAAAAGCTGACCTCAGGCCCACAACACGCTGCACAGCTTCACGTGGCCCAAAGCTGACTGCAGGCCCACAACATGGTGCACAGCTTCACATGGCACAAAAGCTGACCGCAGGCCCACGACATGGTGCACAGCTTCACATGGCACAAAAGCTGACCTCAGGCCCACAACACGCTGCACAGCTTCACGTGGCACAAAGCTGACTGCAGGCCCACAACATGGTGCACAGCTTCACATGGCACAAAAGCTGACCGCAGGCCCACGACACGCTGCACAGCTTCACGTGGCCCAAAGCTGACTGCAGGCCCACAACATGGTTCACAGCTTCACATGGTACAAAAACTGACCGCAGGCCCACGACACGCTGCACAGCTTCACGTGGCCCAAAGCTGACTGCAGGCCCACAACATGGTGCACAGCTTCACATGGCACAAAAGGTGACTGCAGGCCCACGACACGGTGCGCAGCTTCACATGGCACAAAAGCTGACCAAAGGCCCACGACATGGTGCACAGCTTCACGTGGCCCAAAAGCTGACTGCAGGCCCACGACATGTTGTACAGCTTCACATGTCACAAAAGCTGACTGCAGGCCAAGGACATGGTGCATAGCTTCACATTGCCCAAAGCTGACTGCAGGCCCACGACATGGTGCACAGTTTCACATAGCCCAAAAGCTGACTGCAGGCCCGCGACACAGTGCACAGCTTCACGTGGCACAACAGCTGACTGCAGTCCCACGATATGGTGCATAGCTTCACATTACCCAAAGCTGACTGCAGGCCCACGACATGGTGCACAGCTTCACATGGTACAAAAGCTGACTGCAGGCCCACGACATGGTGCACAGCTTCAAATAGCCCAAAAGCCCACAACATGGTGCACAGCTTCAAATAGCCCAAAAGCTGACTGCAGGCCCACGACATCGTGCACAGCTTCACGTGGCCCAAAGCTGACTGCAGGCCCACGACATGGTGTATAGCTTCAAATAGCCCAAAAGCTGGCTGCAGGCCCACGACATGGTGCACAGCTTCATGTGGCCCAAAGCTGATTGCAGGCCCGCGACATGGTGCACAGCTTCACATGACACAAAAGCTGACTGCAGGCCCACGACATGGTGCATAGCTTCACATGCCACAAAAGCTGATTGCATGCCCACGACATGGTGCATAGCTTCACATGGCACAAAAGCTGACTGCAAGCCCACGGTATGGTGCACAGCTTAACATTACAATTTGACATTCCCATGACTGGTGGACTGCAGCCCAATGAAGGGTGCTCAAGCAGCTCTTCCAGTGCAGGCACACACATTGGCCCTCATTACGACCCTGGCGGAAATCGAAAAACGATGGCGGAAATGCAATACCGCCATCGAATAGCGCTCGGTGCGACTATGACCCGTCACCGCTAAGTACGAAGCCATTAGCGACACCGTAGTGAACGCCAACGCTAACTGCACCAAGCACGCGCGCGCGCGCCATGCCAAACCGTAAATACCACCATGGCGCAAGTGTACGCTAATTCCGACCCTAGCGGACATGTACCTAACGCCATCAAGCATGGCGGAATGTACCATTCCGCCATGGTGAGAAGTACGGCATCGCGAATCAACCGTAAACGGCCCCACTGAGTGCCTGTACACCGCTCCCTGCCCACAAAGTACAACTCCCCGTAGGTGCAATGAAGTCACAATGCAACCAGTGAAATGTACAAGTCACCCATGCATGCCAACGAACAAAAGAAACACAAGAGGGGCCAATGGGAGCTGCAGGGCACAGATGGCACGAATACAGAAGCCAATCCAATGGACATGACCACAGTTCCCCCCCCCGAAACGCACGCAAACACAGGCACCTGTGACCAGCAATATTCCGAAAATCACATCATTCCACCAGTCCACCTGGCTGACCGGCATCTGTTACACAAAACCCAATCCCCCGCCCCTGAGCATGACAACATTCAAACAGTCATATTGGCAGCCCCCATCCCTGACCTCACTGGGCTCCATAGGCAAACGCGCCCAGTACAGTACCACGCAACTAAACTCCGAAGCTGGAACCCAATGCAGATCTCCTCCCAATACATCGCTCCCCAAATAGGAATATGCCACATCACTTGCAAAGAAGAACGCTACACGGGCCAAATCAGAATAGAAATTTAATGCACAACAAAATCACCAAGCCCATACAGCCATTAGGCCATGAACTCCAAAACACATTTCACCATTGTGGGCTGCATCCGCAAGAAATGACCAGCCACTACTTGTGTGACGCCCTGTTCCATCATGGTACACAGAGCCACATTCACGTACGAAAAGGCAACATGGAAGCGCACAGAACCGCAGGGCCGTCCCAATGGGGAGGCACTAGTCCAGCTGAAAGGCCGAAATGTTGCTCCGAGCCACCAGTACTGCGTAAGGGCATGTGGCCCATTGGCGATCGTCCCATAAGATCGTAATGCTGCTCCACTGATTAACACGAAGCAGCAGGTGTCGGGAGTAAAAGCCATCTGCAGGAGTGGCATACAGATGGCAGTGGCAAAAGGGGAGGAGATACCTGTCAACCAAAAGAAAAGAAAAAGAACAGAATGGCAATCAGAACTACATCCGAACAACTCACTTCAATGATCACACTAAATCCACAGCCATATGCATGCTACCCCACTCCAAAGGATCATCACCACCCCAAAACCACTTGCGACTCATAACCATCTATATCGAGGTGTAAACACCATCACAAACGAGTGTACCTGTGCATGCGTCTGTCAAAACAGAATCCATCAGATGGGATTGGTAACGTGCATGGACACAAGTGTCTGAGGGCGCGTCGAGACAGGGAGGGCTCAACAAGGCCAGATAGACGATGGTCCCACTATGGCAGCCCTGCATCACATAGCGCAGGGGAGGCGGATAGATTCCAAGAAGCCCTGTACATGGCAAACTCTGTATCAAATCACCTGCCCATGCATCCATTCATCATTCCCTCATCCCGGGATTAAAACGCCTGAATATTTACTCACATAACATTAGAAATATCCATTGAGTCTGTGCGTTATGCAGCCTGCAAAATCCACAGTGCCCCAGCCCGTAATTCCAGTGTAGTGAAGTAACATGTATTTGGGAACGTCCGGCCTCATCGCCCACGTCGCTATTGCGCATCCCAAACCATTCATATCAATCATTGCATCCTCGCCATGGCCCCTGTCTCAAGGACATTGAACAATAGAACGTTATATTTGCAGTCAGACCTGTGGGCATTTCCTCGCCGCTAGCTGAAAACCGAAAGCGCCGCCCTTCGAATTCCTCATTTGCAACATCACGTCGAAGAGGCATCTGTGGCCGTTTGAAATCACTAATTAATCCATCTAGTGCGGCTGTGTGTGAAAATGGCAACTGCCTTCACCCACAAATGGGACGCCCCGCCCGTCGTTGCAACTCGGTACAGTGATGCATGAGGGCCCACCGTTACTCGAGTACTACGTTCCACTGACCCTTCACAAGTCTGTTCGCGACTGCACAGATAGTATGTGAAACAATGGGACCACAGCAGAATGAACATATCAACCAATGTTACACGGCCATCGGGTACAAATACATGATTGCAATAGCAAGATGCCATTCCTCGAATTGCAGCGTTGTGTGCGGGACGTGCTCGCCCAAAGGGGAGAGCAGCTTGCACAGGTGGAATGAATCACCACAGGTGGAGGCCATACAGCCTGAAAACACATAAATTGCACACCCAGTCTCCTCCCACAACCAGACCCACTCCGAAATGCTACCGGCAGGACTCGTGATGTTGGCCCTGGGGGACCTGATAGCACTGCAAGTACTCCAACTCCAAGAAGAAGACGAACACCAACTACAACCGGCCGCACGGAGGAGACGCAGGAGGAGGAGGAGGGCAAGGCAGGGCCAGCAAGGGCCGCCAGCACAGCCACTACCACCACGCAGGCAGCCCGCAATCCCACGCCTCCGAGCACATCCGTTCAACCTCACTGATGAGCAGATCCACACCCTCTACCGTCTGGACCGGGACACCATAGCCGCCATTGTGGACATGACACAGGCTGACCTTGTCAGCATGATAGATAGCCCAACCGCCATCCCACCCCTACTGAAGGTGGTGTCTGTACTCCACTTCCTGGCCACAGGCACCTACCAGCACACAGTCGGACAGTTGCATGGCATTTCTCAGCCACTGTTCTCACGGACACTATTGCAAGTGCTCGATGCCCTCCTGCAGCACGCAGACGACTACATCTCTCTACCACGCTCGGAGCAGGAAATTACAAACACAAAAGTGGGATTCCATGCACTTGCCGGCATACCGGGTTGCATTGGTGCCATCGACTGCACCCATGTGGAATTGGTCGTCCCACATGCCATGGAGGCCCAGTACCGCAACCGTAAACAATTTCATTCCCTGAATGTACAAATGGTGTGTGACTCCAACAGGATCATTACACATTGTTGTGCCAGATTCCCTGGATCAACCCATGATTCTATGGTCTTGAGGAACTCTACTATACCACGCTACATGGAGCGACACGCAGGGAACAGATCCTGGCTACTCGGTGAGTCTCATTTCATGCATGATGATGTGGGGTATGTGATGCGGCAATGACCTGGCAGGAAGGGGGGGGAGTGTGCGTACATAGCAATGGCATTCCACATCATACGTTTCTCGTCCACATACAGGTGATGCTGGGTATCCACTGAAGAGATGGCTCCTCACACCAGTCTGGAACCCACGGGACCAGCATGAGGAGGACTACAACCATGCCCACTCACGTACCCGTGTAGTCATAGAACAGGCATTCGGCCTACTGAAGACTCGTTTCCGCTGCCTCAGCAGGTCTGGCGGGGCACTCCTGTACCGCCATGAGAAGGTTGCAAAGATGGTCATGGCATGTGTCATGCTCCACAACATGTGCGTACGTAGAAATGTGCCCATGCCCCCTGACGCAGAACTGCAAGCACCTGATGATGGTCATGATGAGGGTGGGGATGTGGCAGCACCTCAAGGAGTCTGCGAGGCACCGGAGGGCCGTGACATTCGTCAGCATCTCATTGATGCATGCTTCTAGCACTCACGCCTGGTGGCTGATACATGGACACGGGACTCGTGGCACTGTGTGTGTCTGGGACATGCACAATATGGACTGTACGCCTATGATGGCCTAGTACACAAAGATCAATGTCCACACATCTCATTGGTTGATCGTGCACTGTTTATGGCATATGTGATATCATGTTGAACACCCTATCGACCCGCCACCCAAGTGAGCCCAACACACCCCCTCCACCCTCCTACCTCCCCCCCGAACACCAGTGTCCAAAGATGCTCATTGTCAGTGGGCTGTCGCTATTGCAAGCCCCCTCTGCGGGTATCAGGGGCACCCCTGCCTGTGGAGCGCAGGTTCCTCCCAGATCTACGTTGGGGGCTGCCCTGGACGGAACTTGCAACGGATGATGTCTCTGCCTGCTCACGTCCATGCATGTCCCTAAGGGTTTGCGAGAGCTCAGTGAGCACACGGCGCACTGCGGCAAGTTCGGCACATACGTCTTTGGACGTCGCATGCAGTTCCCCCCTCAGGCTCTCGGTGCTTCTCTCCATTTGGACTCTCAGGCTCTCGGTGCTACTCTCCATTTGTGCCCTTAGTGTCTCTGTACCTCTCTCCATTTCTGCCCTAAGTGTCTCAGTTGATGTTTCTATGTCTGCCTTAGTGCCCCCACATTCATCGGCATGGTCCTTGAGGAGCGTGGCCAGTTGCTGCTGTTGCACGATTAACTGGTCGAGGGACTGTTGCCTCTGCTGGGCCATGGCCATTTGCGGGGGTGTCACAGAGGGGCTGTTGACCTCATGTTGCCTTGCCACAGGGCTTGTGGGGGATGGCCAGTCGTCGTCTTGTGGGTGCCCCTGCGTGGTATCCTCATGTTGTACGGGATGGGACGGACAGGGGGATTGGGACAAGTCATGGATGGATCTGACTTCGACATCCCCGTCTTCTGTGTCGGAGCATGCTGCCATCAATGGGGTGTCACCTATGGTGCTGCTGCCACCAGAGGCAGTGCCTTCTGTGGCATCCGTTGGGGGGACCTGTGGTGGTGGTGTTGTGGGCATGCTGGTTGCTGGGGTGCCTGTTGATGTTCCCTCCTCTGTGCTGCCACCTGATTTGTGCTGCTGCCGTGTCTTGATGCGTGCAGCTGAGGTGGAGGGTCTTTGGCCGTTGGTCTTGGCCCTCTTTGCAGGTGTGCTGGTAGGGGTGTCCTGATGCTCGTCGTTTGGATCGGACCCTGTGGTGGAGTAAAGGAGGGCGAGGGTTATTAATGGGTCTGTGGGAATTGGAATGGCATTGTATCACATGCATTGGGGTGGTACCTGAGGGTGATTTGGGTCGGGGCCTTGGAGGTGCTTTCATTTGTGTGTGGAGTGAGGGTGCAGTTGTTTGGCAGCCTGCAGTTAGGGTGTGCCTGCTGCACGTGTAGTGGGTGTTTTAGGGGTTTTTAATTATTTATGTATTTATTGTGAGTTTTAACGTGCGCTATCAGGCCGATGTATGTGGACGTTCTCCTGGCCATGTGTTTCTGTTGCACTATGTGGGCACATGGTACTTCGCATGATTGGACATTGTGGATTTAGCATTGTTTTATCTGGCCCACCTACCTGAATCTTCGGATGTCTGCACTCCTTTCTCCATCCCTCCGACTCCCTCTATGCTCTCAATTCCGATGGTGGAGGCACAGATTTCTTCCCAGGGGGTCAGCTTGATGGGTGATTCAGGACCTCCCCCGGTGGCTGTGGCAATGTTGCGGTTGGCAGAGAGTATGCTGCGGACGCGTATCCGCAGGTCGTCCCATCGCTTTCTGCATTGCTGTGGGTTGCGGGGTGCGGTCCCCACCGCACTTACCCGCTGTGCCACCAGAGCCCATATGGCCTTCTTGTTTGCAAGTGCCGTCCTGGTCATTTGCGTGGAGAAGACGACGGCAGCATTCTCCTGGAGGGTCTCTGTTAGCACGGTGAGTTCCTCACGGGAGAAGTGGACCTGCCGCTTGCGGTCGCACGCTTTCTTCGCTACTTTTCCCATTTTTCTTGGTTTCGCTAGGGTGGATGACGGGTTGGGGTGTGTCTCAGGGTAGTGTTTTTGGTGGTTGTGTGGTTTTAGTGGTTTTATAGGTGTACGGCGGGATGTTTCCCGTTCCGGGCCCATGTTTTTACTTCCGTTTCCGTATATTTCCGGTCACCGTACTTTCCGGTAGGCGCACACTGCGGTGTCCGCTGTGATGGGTGGCGGTATTGCACCTAGGGCGCCGTACGGCGGCGGTGCGGGCCGTTTTGGGGTCATTTCCGCCATCGCGGACTTTGCACTTCCGCCATGCCGTGGTGCTCGTGCCCGATGGGTCGGAATGGGCCGCACTTTGCTCCTTCGTGCAATGGCGGAAACGCTATTTACGCTGTGGCGGTCCGGTCAGTCACTTTCCGCCAGGGTCGTAATGAGGGCCATTGTGTTTAAGTTCATGCACAGCCACTTACTGTGCAGTTGCTCGGCTATTTATTCAATCAGAGCAGGTAAACCCTTCCTATCCAACAAAAGCTGCATTACCCTGGCAAGAGCTCTTGTTCTGTCAAAGCTGGATTACTGTATCTCTCGCTACTTCGGGGGCAACAAGGAAACTATCAAGAAAATCCAGCTCCTCCAGAACAATGCTCTCAGAGCTGCACTCGGTATCTCCAAGAGAGATCATATCTCTGAAACAAGAACATTAAACAACTGGCTATCCACGTAGGATAAAATCCAGTTGAAAGTGGCTTCTCTCACATACAAATGTCTAAACAATGGGGCGCCCTGCTACCCTAGTGAGGGAATCACTAGAAAAACCTCTATAAAACCTTCCAGATTATCAAACACCAGTTGCCTCTTGGTCCCAAGATTTAAATCGGGGGACGCAAGTTCCTGGTTATGGAAGCCCAACTGTGGAACTCCTTACCCCCTCCCCTGCAAGAAGATCAATCTTACCCACAATTCCGGCAGAACCTCATAAACTGGCTCAAAGACTCGGAACAGCAATCTGGCATATGACTCCATTTCCCCTCCTTCTTTACCCTGTACATAACAACGTGTTACCATAATTGTATACAGTATTTTATCTGTATCCCTACTATGCAATATCATCTTATCCTTGATTCTATTTTATATAGCGCCTTACTCTAAGGCGCTTATATATGTTCCAACTGGTTTATGATCTTTACATCGAAACTGTAGCATCGAAATGCCACAGCATCTAAACCAAAGCATCGTGTACCAATGCATCGACAGGGTATCTATCACATGTAAAAGGGCTTTTCCCTAACCCTAATATAACCCTTAATCTAATCCTAGTCCCAACCCTAACCCTAACCAGAACCCTAGCCCTAACCCTAACCCTAATGTAACCCTTAATCTAACCCTAGCCCCAACCCTAACCATAATGTAACCCTTAATCTAACCCTAGCCCCAACCCTAACCCTAACCCTAGCCCTAGCCCCAATCCTAACCCTAACCCTAACCCTAATGTAACCCTTAATCTAACCCAAGCCCCAAACCTAACCCTAACCCTAACCCTAACGTAACCCTACTGCAAAAAAACAAATATTACTCATTTCGATACTACCATCAAATTATAGTCAACAAAAGAGTCTTTCGATGGTAAGGATTTTCGTTGCATATAATTCGATGGAGTGGTGTTAGATGAACTAGCATTCGATGGAATGACTAGATACTGTTCCAACGTGTTGATAGCCCAGGAATGGAACCCAGATTGATCAAGGTGTGTAACATAGTGCATGTATGTCAGGAGTCTATTAGCCAATATTTAAGCAAATATCTTAACATCTGAGTTTATCAGCGATAATGGCCTATAAGAGACGCATTCATCAATTGGTTTGCCCGTTTTCAATAGTACAGTAATATTTACCTCCCTCATTGTAGATGGAAAAATATGCCTCAAAAGCACCTCATTCCATACCTCTAATGGCTGATTGTCAAGAATGGTCTTGAAGCGCTTTTAAAATTCAGCTTTGATGCTGTCTGCACAAGGGGCTTTTCCCAAAGGGAGGTCATTAATCACATTGGATATTTCATCCAATGTTATTGGTAGGTCCAATTGGTCCTTAGTGTGAGCAGATAACTGTGTTAGAGGAAGGCCTGCAAAAAAGTAATCAATCGCGGGTATAGTACATTTGTCTTGTTGAGTGTAAAGTGTAGTATAGAATTTCACAAACACTTTGTTGATCTTTGAACTCCTGTACACCACCTTGCTATCTGGGTCTTTGATGTATGGGATCCCACTGTCATCCCTGTCCTGCCCTACCATTCTTGCCACCACCCTCCCCGTTGGCTCAGCTTTGCTATATCTGCGAGCTGCTGCTGGAGTTCCCAGATATTAGAGTTCTCTGTTGGCATTGGCACAACATTTATCTAGCACCTACCCTATGAGATAAAGCTGATCAGCGTAGTAGTCTTCATCCAGCTGTCGTTATTCAGATTTGCTGTTACGTATAACCCTATGAAAAGTTTTCAGGACCCTAAACTCTTCAGACATTGCAAACCCCCTAATGAATACGTTAAAAGCTTGCAACACGGTGCTATTTTCTGGCACCAAAACCATGTTTGGCCCGAAGAACATTTGTATATTGTTGTGAACTGCACTGTCAAAGACCACATCTTGTAATGCCAGTGATTTTAAACTCCAATTGCACCGTTGTTGACCCCTTTGAGCAAGGACCAAGCTGACCAACAGAGGAGGATGATCGGAATAGGTCCATGGCAGTATCATAACTAAGATAACATTTTACCTGACTGTGGGAGATAGAAGCCATAGATCGATTCTAGAAGATGAGTCGTGGACTGTGGAGTAATACGTATATTCACACTTCCCTGGTTGTTGTGCGTGCCATGCATCAATCGAGTGTAGCTCAGAGATATCCTCCAACAGCAGGCAAACTGCCCATACTTGGCTCCGTGGAGTTGACCTGAAGCAATCCCATACATTGTCCAAGATCATATTGAAGTCCCCCCTCATAATGTTGAAATCTTTAGGAATGAGCAGCACACCCACAAAAAGTCAGTGTAGAACTGGAAATCGTCTGTATTTGTCCCCTTAGTATTGATCATGAAAATCTCACTACACTCAGTTTTACTGTATACCACCACATAGTCCCCATAGAGTTTATGATAGTTTACTGTTCCCAAACATGAGGCGATTATGAATCAAGACCAGTAGCCCCCCATAACTTCATAGAATTGGATGTGAAGTACCTATGCCCCGCATGTGCATGCAAAACAGGTATTGACTATTTTCATAGCTAGCGTTTCCTGTTGGAACAGGATCCCTATTTTGTGATGCTCAATATACATCATTAGTTTCCACATCTTCATGATGTCACCCATTCCCCGGACATTCCAGCTCATGCATATTACCTCATTCGTCATGGGTACTTAATACCCAAGCTACATTGATTTGTAGATTGCAACTACCCGCTTCCTCTCCTCCATGCCTCACTGACATAACTTGTAGATATTCCCGTCTGTAACCACAGAGTATGATTTTCCCCTTTAACTACCTCCAACTGCCACCTCCCACCCTCACCACCATAACAATTACAGCAGTGCAGAAACCCCCTTCCTGCCGCCCCAAAAAACATCCAGAATTAGCAACTAGCAACTTAGCTTGGGGGAAGCTGTTGGCGGCATACGCACCGCCACCTGAATCCTATAAAGCAGAAGATTATTGCCAAGTATATCTTAACACTGCACCTTACTAAACTTGTTATATAATTCTCAACCGCTCATCACACGACCCCCTTCGATGGGCCATTGCCTGCAGGGTTTGATTCAGGAGGGTATTTTCAATGTGGTTTCTTCAGGCAAGGCAAAGAAGTGCGTTTTTTTTTAAGGCAAAACGCACCTTTGCAGGATATCATAGAATTTTGGATAGACCAGTCACTTAGTGGCTTCTGCAACCCAAGAAATGTGTTATAGTCCTGCTGAACGGCCACCAAAAATACCAGATATATGTCTATTCTTTGGTATCCTCGATGCAGCTCACCCTTGTCCATAGCCGCTTGCAGGATAACATCCCTGCCTCTTTAATTCAGGATCTTGATGATAATTGGATGGGGCCCCACCCCAGTCTTAGTAGGGGCCACAAGCAACCTGTGAGCATGCTCCACCTGAAAGAAAGGAGACACGAGGGACTTGCCAAGTACATCCAAGAGCGTCTTTTTGATGAACTGTTCCATATTACCCCTCACCGGGCCTTCGGGAACCCCAGTAGGTGTATATTTTTACGATGCAACCATGATTCATGATCATCGCATTTTCTCTGTGTTGCTTTGGCTGCCTTATGTAAAGTGTTCAGCTTGTGCCTCATTGCAGCCACATAATCTTCAACTAACCTCACTCTTGTTTCCACATCGGTGAAATGATTGTTTGCCTTCTGCAGCTTGTTATTGAAGGCAGAGATATTTACTTTGATAATTTGTTGTTGGCGGAAGAGAACCCTGCCGGTCATACTGAAGAGTATTGTCTAAAGGCCTGGAGCATGACTACTATCAGGCGGACAGGCTGCATCCAGTGCGGGGTGATATGGATTCCACTGTGCTACCCTGTTTATTTACCCATGCTGCCTGGCTTATTATGGCCCTCTTGGCTTTTTTCTTGCTACAAGGCATGCAGGCACTGCACCCAGAGATAGTTCAAATGTATAGGAAAACTGACTGCAGAGCAGCCTGCCAGATGGAGGCTGCTCAAAGATGTGCCCACCGGGACTACAGGTAGCAACTGCTGGCCCCTATATAATGAGGAAGAAACACAAGGGGATAGAGGAGCACTGCCTCCAAGTTCCTGCTTGAGTAGAGAATGTTAGCCCTCCAAGTATGAGCCAGAGAGTTCCCCTACTCTTCACTCACTTCCGCTTGTAGCCATGGAGGTTCAGCCCCTGCATACCGGGTTGCACCTGCCTCCCATGATGTTGAGCATTGTCACTCCACCACCTCACTACTATGGGCCTCATATCAGATGCCAGGCAGGAGGTGGGAGACCCTCCCAACGCTGTAAGACTATCGGACGCAGATGACAGTTCCAGGCCCCCAGCGTGGCCACAGGATGAAGGCAGGGCTCCTCCTCTCCACCGAGTCACACAGCAATGCAATGATCAGCCCCCCAGCCCCAGCAGGCCTCAAATATCAAAGGGTTGATTGCACAGCAATAAGGAGTCGCAGCCACGCCACAGAGTCTCTCAGCACTGCTGCATTGAAAGGACTACTCAGGAGGAATTGTGCCTGCCGAGAATGTGAGTATTCGTCAGTGCAGCCCGTGTTCAGTCAGAATGCAGTGCACAGCTTCAGACAGACTGAGCCATCTTGTTTAATGTGCAACAGTGCCCCCAGCATGCAGTGTTTTTAAACAAATGGCATTTGAGAAAATGAAACACCCCCTGGTGGATGACAAAACCATGGGTTTTTTTTACCAAGCCAGGTGCTCTGAAATTCTGGTTGATTGGAGTCCCTTTGGGTTGGGAGCTGTTCCACTTCATGAAGACAATGAAGGGGCATGACTGCCCATCACATACACCAGGAGGGCCATCCCATGAATGTAGCAGTGATATTCACAAATAGAATGAGTAGTGCTGGCTTTCTTGTAGGACTGTTCCTATTTTCACCAGTACATATTTGGTCATCATATCAACATCCCTACTGACCCCAAACCTTTAATACAGTCATGCTGGGCTTCGTGCACAGGCCTCCTATCTGGATTGTAAGTGGTCTTGTATCGCACTCTTCTTATTAACTTTATTTCCATTTTCAACAATAAGGAAAATATTACATTTGTATAAACAGCAGATGAATCAGTAATACACTGTCAAATACATGTCATTAAAGCTTCGATCAAAGAAACTATCACATATCTGTTAAACCCTATTCACAAATAACAACCCCACATTCACAACCACACAGAACAAAACACAAACACCCACCCTCACAATATCATTCTTGAGACAAGATACAACACCTATAGACCCCACCAAACCAAACAACCTTCACCCATAAAGATCATTAAATTTCCCCCATTGTTCATCATAACATGTTTCCTTGTGCAATTTACAGAACATAGTCTTTTCGTAAGCAAAAAGAACTTGCACATCAAAAATCCAGTCCTCTACCAAAGGTTTCTTCCTCGTCTTCCAGACTTTCAATATCTGTTTTGTGGCCACCAACAAAACTTTGGCGATCCAACTCGATGTTACCCAATCAATTTTATAACCCGCGGTCAATGATTGCAAAATAATTGCGGATGAGTTCCTTGGATAAGTAATGTCCCAGACCCGATCAATCCTAT
Source organism: Ambystoma mexicanum (assembly GCF_040938575.1). NCBI lineage: Eukaryota > Metazoa > Chordata > Amphibia > Caudata > Ambystomatidae > Ambystoma > Ambystoma mexicanum. Next base: position 870,560,234 of record NC_090935.1, read on the forward strand.
CAACCACATCACACCAAAAGTTATTGATTCTCTCACAGCTCCATAAAATATGGATTAACGTACCCTTCTCCTTCCCACAACCCCAACAACTATCATTATCAGTCATACCTAGACTACACATACGAGACGGAGTCCAATAGATTCTACACAAAATCCTCTGATGAATATATCGCAGTTGCATATCTACTTAGCCCTAATCGGGATCTTCCAAACCCTTTCCCATTCAACTGGTGTCAATTCTCTACCCAGTTCCTCTGTCCATGCCAACCTCAATTTATCCCACGAATCAGTCCACCGCACATCTAACTTCATGAATTTCCAAATGTCAGACACGTTACGCAGTCCACAGACTAATAGGTTAAGAACCTCAGGCTCCTGCAATATCGGCACTTCCAACATTCGAACCCTTTCCGATACCAAATCCAACAATATATTATATCTCCTCAACTCTCTATTTTGCAACCCAAACTTTTCCACCAGCCTCTCAAATGAAACTATTCCAGTCTCCCCACAAACGTCTCCAACCTTCAAAATGCCTCTACTAATCCAGCCTCTCCAATTCAAAGGTCTATTATTAATCTGGAGACCTGGGTTGAGCCAAAGAGAGGCCCCTTTGTATACAAATAATCCCTGATCATTTCCCACTATTAGCAATGTCAGTGCCGCCTTTGTCGCCAGAATTGTTTTCAGTGACCTCAATCTCCCAGGCAACTTTCCAAATGAATACAAACATGTAATGTCAAAAGGTAGTAGTTTCTGCGTCTCAATCTGCACCCACCAAGGCCCCTGGGGTATCGCACTCTTCTGCTACTGTTGGTGATCTTAATATGTGCGACACTGTAAGAAAAAGAGAGGGGGTGGTTAGAGGTTCAAAGGAAGTGACAGACGCGAAACATGTCGATAGGTGCAGGTAGGAAGTACCTGTTCCTGTGTGTTTCCGATTGTTTGTCATAGAAAAATGGGAGTACGTCATTCATAGGAAAGAGCCCAAGATTAGCCGCTGATGTGGGAGAGTTTGAAAGGGCTAATGAGGAGAGCTTTATCATGGCTCGGTTAGTGTTGATGCTCTAATGGCTAGGTCTGTGGCAAACATCTGCGTGGTTGTTTGTATGTGTAGTGTAAGGTGGTAGGAGATGTTAGAGGGGAGTCGGTTAGTTGGAGATTGAACACTAATATTTGCAGTTGCATGATTATGGTGTCACTCTGTCGTTCAGGGAAGGTGCAGATAATCCCGCTAATTATCTGTCTCGTCACCCAACATCCTGTCAATCCAAGATGATCGTAGTGGATGAAGGAGCAGTGGAATTGATAGATTTGCCAAGCTAAACTGCCATTCAGAGGACAATGTATCTGGTGGACATAGTGGCGGCTTCCGCTCAACATGAAGCACTGCGGATGATCATGGATTAGGTCTGCACACACCAATGAAATAATGTATTGTTGCTTCATGGATATCTTACTGGAGGGCCATAGGAGTTCCCGAGGGGACTACAGAAAGTGAGATCAGAACTATTGGTAGCCTTCGGTGTGCTACTGAAGGGTGAAAGATGGATCATTCCACCTGACAATCACTAAAGTGATAAATGTGGCTCACAAGAAAGACAAAGACAAGGTTCAGGGAAAATATCTGTTTTATTGAAATTGGAGAAAGCATTTGATAAGAGTTGGCCACCTTTACCTACTTTCAAGCATCGGGTGTGGTGGCAAGACCACCCCCACTTGACTGCCCTACTTGAAGCAAAATGCCCTGGAAAGCCCTTAGTGTTGTCACTTAGTCACTAATTTTCACTAATTTTCCATTCCTGGTCTGGACCCATGTCTATACTAAGTGGTTTACTTGTGAAAGGACATATCACACAATTTACACATGGGTAGTGTCCCACCACTCTTGACATGCCCCATAATGTTGTCCGTGTGTGGCCTGTTTCTATTCTTTTGGTAATGTTGTTCCTCATAACACTATTCCTGATATTAGTCGTCTTTTTATATGTAATCAGGGGAACTTTAAATGGTTTAGGAAAGCACTTCTTCCAATTCTTTGTCAATATGTTTTTGATTTTGTGTGAAAGATTACTAAATGATCTCACAAATACCAAGGTGTCTTCCTTGTCATTTTTGGTTATTTGCTCTAATCGTGCATCTCTGTGGTTATTAAACACTCTTTTGGATGAAGTTTTCACTCATTTAGAGGGGTATCTTCTTTCTTTCAGTTTGTTAATTAGATTTTTAGCCCCATCTGCATATAATTACTTTGTCAAACTGTTATGTTTTATTCACAAATACTGGCCAAAAGGCAGATTGTCCTTGACATACTTAGAATGATGGCTACTATAATGGAGTAAAGCAGTCTTGTCAGTGCTCTTAGTGTATGGTTTAACCAACAGGCTGTCTTCTGCATGAGATATGATAATATCCAAGTCATTCACCTCTGCTCTGCTCATAGTATCCGTGCATTTAAAATATCTGTTTTGGGTATTAAGCCAAAGTATGAACTCATTGGTTTCTTCTTGTGTTCCTTCCCACAGCACAAATATGTCATCAATATACCTCAGCCATCCTATGACATGCTTACTAAAGGTATTAGAATCTGCATAGTGTGAAGGCCTCATGAAGCAAGACACAGACAACAGATTCAAATTGAAACAAAATAGGTCTATGAACTTAAATGTCAGGATGGTGTAAGGCCTAACCTGCCCAATACTAAGGAGGGATTTCCCTAACTAACAAAACTAAGGATAGTCCGAGTCAGTAAGTTCAACTTAAAAGTCTGTCTGTGTCCAAAACCAATACTTGCCTTTACAAACAAAGCTAAACACTGTGTATGGATGTCAACAACAAAAACAATAGTGTTCCAAATAAATTTCTGAGCTTCTTCCAACTCTTCGCTTACTTTTTCAGCTCACCTTTTCCAAGTTCGAAACAGTTCTCAAAAGCTTTTGGGGTTCTCTTCCCCAAGAACACAACAAAGTTTGAAAAGGGCCTTGGGGTTCACTTCCCATGGCAACAAGAAAGTTCATACGGTCTTAGGTATCCCTTCCCCAAGACGTTAGCTTCTCCAGCTTGCCAATTCACAATCAGTTCCAATCTCCTCTTGGCTTTTCAGAGAGGGTATCCTTGATCATGGCGGAGTTGTCGGACCACCCGGTCCGCCCATTACATGTCACGCAACTGATAACCCTAGGCTTTCTTGCCCACAAAGGATTCTCTGTCACTACACCGGTGCTCTGGTTCACGTTCACTTTGGCTTCTCCTTGCCGGTCTCTTGGCTTTGCCACACCGTGTTTTCCTTATTTGCCAGTCTCTTGACTTTGCCACAATGTGTTATTCCACACACTTCACTCCATGGTGCTCACTCTCTTTCACCATCATACTTTCACAATCTTTCACAATGTTCATTGCCTCACCTCTGCAATAGTTCCCAGTTCTCTTCCTCATCTCAATACCAGAGTGGTGTGACTGAATGGTAGTGTGCACAACTCCTAGTCACCTCTTTCTCATGCCATTACTAGAGTGGTGTGACTGCGAGGAAATAAGAGGAAAAGGGGGATACCATACTTTATCCAAAGACATTCTCTCCCCATTCCTTAAGGACCTTCCTCCCAGATGAGCCTCCCTCACATTTCCACCCCCAGGGTCAGGATCCAAAAGTGATGGCCTTTACCTGACCACCTGAGAAGAGGATCCACGGGACTAGGTGTGGAAATGCCTTCAAGTTTTTCACCCCCCCCCCTATGTGGGTTGGACCGAGAAGCTTCACATAGATACCAAGAGAGGGAGTCCACGTTACCTTGCTCTCGACCCTTGCTGTGTTCCACAGTGAAACAATACAATTGAAGGTCCAAGAACCACCACATAACCCTTGGGTTGGATTCCTTTCTCTGAATAATCCACACTAACAGAGAGTGGTCCGTGATTAGTTGAAACATATGTGCCAGGAGATAGTATCACAGCCCACTTAATAGCCAGTGCCTCTAACTTAATGACTGAGTAGTTTTTCTCCCTGGGAATCAGCTTCTGACTGATGTATAATATTGGTTGTACCAGGCTGTCATGGTTTTGGGATAACAGGGATCTCCTTGCTGGGGGACTTGGCAATGCTTCAGGATCACAGAGAGACGGGAGTTCTTATTCTCCTTGATCTCTCTGCAGCTTTTTTGATACTGTGGACTACGAGTTCTTTTTGGCTAGGCTCAAGCAAGTGGGCATATCAGGGGCCACTCTTGACTGGTTTTGCTCTTTTCTGACCAGGCGTTCTCAAACAGTCTCTTTTCAGTCCTGTCATTCCTCACGGGTGGAGCCACTCTGTGGAGTGCCTCAGGGGTCGGCTCACTCTCCGCTTCTTTTTAATTTATATGTACGGCTGTTGGCTGATCTTATCACTGCATGTGGAGTTCTTTTTTACTCCTATGCACATGATACCCAGCTTATCTTTCGGCTTGACTCTCCTCAGACTGCCCCCCCCAGAGAGGCTATGAGACTGTCTCGAGAAAGTGGGAATTTGGATGGCAGCTAACTGGTTGCAATTGAACGGTGGCAAGAAAAAGTTGCTGGTGGCTGTTTCAGGGGAAAGAGATAATTTATGGAATTCTCATTACTGGCCAGATTCTCTTGGCCCCTGTCCATCTCCCTGTGCCTCTGTAAAAAGCCTTGGAGTTAGGCTCCTTCCAATTGGCTCCTCGGAAGCCCAGATTTCAGCCATTTGTAGTGCTGGTTTTGGTACATTAAAGGCTTTAAGGAACATTCTGTATTTGCTCCCTGCTGTAAACCGGTCAACTCTGGTGGCATCCACTGTGGTTAGCTCATTGGACTATTGCAATGGCATTTACTTGGGGCAGTCGAAGTATCAGATCCAGCGAATGTAAGTCTTGCAGAACGCAGCAACTCGCCTGGCACTTGGGGCCCCCCGCTTGACGCCTATTCTGCCCCTGATTCAGTGCTTGGACTGGCTTCCAGTGCTGGCTCGCATTGAATTTAAGATTTTATGTATTGTTCACAGAGTTATCTACAATGTGAGCCATCATTTCTTCAAAAACAAATTGCAAAAAAATGTCCACGCGACTAAATTCTGTCGGAAGCGTCTGGGTGGCCACTCTTTTTCTGTGCTGGTGCACAGCTTTGGAATGCTCTTCCACCGGGCCTAAGAACTTCGGTTGACTACTCTCCCTTTAGGAAAGCTCTGAAGACACATCTGTTTCATCTTTTTTCTTCCACTTTGCTAAGATACTGTTGTGAGTATTTGAGCCTGCCACTTTGTCCGTTGTCAGCGCATAGACGCCCTGTTGGACCTTAGTGGTGCTTTATACATTTTTTAAATTAAATTAAATTAAAACAAGGAAGCATCCGTTTGGAGGATGACCTGCTTAGAGAAGTCTGCTACTTTCAAGATGGGGCTCTGGCATAGTGTTTCTTTTAAGGTGGTGTAACATATCTCATCTTCCTCATCCCATCTGATCTTTAGGGGGTGAGCGTTTCCCAGTTTGTCAGATAACAATGAGGTTTTACTCAAAACATTTGCAATGAACCAGCGGTAGTAGCTGATTAACTCCAAAAAGGCTCTCAGATTTTTCTTGGTTTTTGGTGTGGGGTATCGAGAACAGCTCTTACCTTTTCTTGTGGTGGTTGGACAGTACCATTTCCCACAAAAAACTCTAGATATTTACCCGCCGATTGAGCCAGTTTGCATTTTTTCTGCGGTTAACTGTTAGCCCTGCTTTTCGTAATACTTTTATGAATGTGTAAAGTTGGTACAGATGATCTTTCCATGTTTTGCTATGTATAACAATTTCGTCTATATAGGCTCCGCACAAATCTGAGAATGGTTGTAAAATGTTATCCATCAGTCTGTAGAATGTTGGGGGAGCTCCATGCTGACCAAATGGTGACCTAAACTAAAAAAGTCCTAAGGGAGTAGCAAAGGCAGTTTTATCTTGGCCAGGTCCACAAAGGTGAACCTGCCAATACCCTTTTCTAAGATACAATGCTGAGAGGTAGACAGCATTACCCAGCTGGTCGATAAGATTTTCAATACGTGGCATTGGGTAAGCGTCAAAGGCAGAGATGGTAGTCACCTTTCTAAAATCTATACACAACCTCCAACCCCTTTCGGGTTTTGCCACTAACACGATAGGGGAGGACCAGGGGTTATTAGAAGGTTCAATGATCTTGGCCTCTAGCATTTGCTTAACTTCCTGAATGATGGTATCTTTTCAGGACTGGGGCAATCAGTAAGATTTTAAATGTGCCACTTTGTTTAATTTCACCCATGAGTTTGCTCATGAAAGTAGAGCCCTGCTTGGTCAATATTTACTTTGGAAACCCTACTTGTGAAAAGAAAGGGAGCAGGTACTTCAAAATGTGTTCAGTTGTGTTTGCTCTCAGGGGATAGGTGGTATTGTGTTGCATAGTCCACAATTATCAGAATGTGCTTATTTCCCAGTTTGGAAGTTTCTAGGGGCCCCACAATGTCCATACCAATTCTTGAGAATGGAATTTCAATGACTGGTAATGGATTTAAGGGAACTGGCGCTGGTATATGAGTGCCAGTCTTCTGGCAGATTTCACAAGCCTGAATAAAGTTCTTAATATCAGCATGTATTCCGGGCCTGTAGAAAGTATTGGTTATTTGAGCCTGAGTCTTGGACTGTCCCAAGTGGCTTCCCATCAGATGTGAATGGGCTATCTCCAGGACCACCTGATTATGACTTTTAGGGACAGCCAACTATGTTTTTACCAAGCCCTCTGAAGTAGTGTCTCCTCTATACAAAAGCCCACGTTTCAAAAAGTAAAAAGGTCCCCCTTTCTCATGACCCTACGGCTCGATAGTACTTGTAAACATGCTTCAGCCAGTAAAGGGTGCTTCCTTTGGACAAAAGCGAGATCTGGAAGAGTTTTGGTTTCTTCTTCCCTAATTTTTCTGTGCTCACGGTCGGGAGAGCCATATGGTGTTTCATCTGCCTCTCTGAAACCTCTATCTGTTCTTTCGTTCCCAGACTCTCCCTTAAACCTAGGGGACATTGGGCCTCATTACACAGAAGGCGGTAATGGTTAACGGCCACCGTTAATGGTAACGGTGACCGTTAACCATTACCGCCTTACTACGAGGTCCCTTAGCGGGTTGGTGCTTTAACGCCTGCTTTTTGCAGGTGTTAAAAACCAACCCGCTAAGGGACCTCGGAGCTAATTACGGCACCGCAAAATTGCGGTGCCGTAATTAGCGCCTTCCCCATTCCCATAGAGCCCTATGGGGCAGAAATGGGAATGGGGAAGGGCAATGGCGGAAGGGGGATTTACCGCCCCTCCAACCTTAGAATCGGGCGGTAAATCCCCTTTCCGCCAAGGCGGTGCCGGTATTTTACCGGCATGAGCCATGGCGCTAATAGCTCCATGGCTCACCGCCTTCCGTGTAATGAGGCCCATTGCCTCTCAAGCACCCCTAGAGCAATATTATCACCTTGTTGGATTTGAAAGGGATCTTTACTTGTGATTTTGTAACAACACTTTAACATCACCTCCAATGTGTGGGTCCATAACTCCAGCTAACACATCAATTGCAAACCTCCATGCAAGCCAATGTTTGTGTGCTAGTCTAATATAAGTATCCGGGGGTGGAATTAGAATCAAATCGGTGGCTATCAGTCTTCTTTCACCTAGGGGAATAGTCTCATCCATACTGCTACAAATGTCAAACCCAATAGAGCCTTTCATGGCTACTGATGGTCTGATGCTCTGACACTTAACTTCTAAAATGTTAGGGTCCCCCAACTTGTATCAGTTGAGCCTCATCCTACTTCTTACACCATTTGTGAAGGCATCATGAAGCAAGACATAGACAACAGATTCAAAGTTCAAACAAAATAGGTTTATTAACTTAAATGTCAGGAAGGAATGTGAGATATTACTGTCAGATAGTAGCAGTTACCGTAGGTTGGAAATGGATCCTACAATCACTTAGTGGGCCTTATCAAGGCTAAGGTGGGGAGAGCACTAGAAACTTGTATGATAAGTAAACAAGAAGCTGAATATTTAGTAAATGATAATGGCAGAGTGCCTGTCTTTTACATCATACCTAATATACATACAAATCTTGAAAAACCTCCCGGTAGACTCATCGTATCTGGAGTAAGCTCCATCCTGGAACCAATGTCTAAATGTGTTCATTTCTATCTATGACCATTCATCCCCCAAATGAGGAACTTTGTCCAGGATACTAAACATGACATTAATCAAAGTGAAGGTTTGACGTTTGATCCGAGTAATTACGATCTAATGTGCTGGGATAGTCAATCGCTTTATACAACAATTCCTCAACAAGCTACCCTGGAGGTGGTGGAGGAGACGTTGGTGACAAGGAATGATGACCATTCAGTAAGCAATGCGTTTATAAAATGGTTTGCTGAATTAGCCCTCACCAGCAATCTTTTTCAATTTAATGGACAGTTCTTTACGCAGTTAGAGGGCACGGCCATGGGAATGGCCATGGCCCCAAGCTAGCCAATCTGTATGTGAATATGTTTGAAGTTACTGTTACCTATGCTAATTCTAATCCCTTTAGTAAGCACCTTATACAATGGCTGAGGTATATTGATTAAATATCTGTGCTGCGGGAAGGAAAGCAAGAAGAAGCCAATGAGTTCATACTTTGGCTTAATACCCAAAATAGATATTTGAAATACACAGATACTATGAGCAGGGTAGACGTGAATTACATGGATATTACCACATATAACGTAGAAGGCGAACTCTTGGTTAAACCATACACTAAGAGCACTGATAAGAATTCTTTACTGCATTAGATAGCAACCATCATGCTAAGCATGTCAAAGATAATTTGCCTTTTAACCAGTTTTTGCAAATAAAATGTAACCGTTCTACAAAGGAATCATATGAAGATGGGGCCAACAATCTAATTAACAAACTGTAAGGACGAGGTTACCTCTCTAAATTAGGGAAACCTCCAGAAAAAGGTCATTTAATAATCACAGAGATGCCCTATTAGAGAAAAGAACCAAAAAAGAGGAGACACCTTGATATTTAAGAGTTCATTTAAGTAAGAAGTGCTTTCCTAAACCATTTGAAGTTCACCTGATTGCTTTTAAAAAGACCACTATATCAGGAATATGGTTATTAGGAACAACATTACCAAAAGAATAGAAACAGGCCCCACCCACACAACATTATGGGGCATGCCAAGAGTGGGGGGGCACTACCTGTGTGGAAATTGTGTGATGTTTCCTTTCATAAGTAAAACACTTGGTATAGACATGGGTCTAGACCAAAATGGAAAATTAGTGACCATACAAATTGCAATACAGAAAACGTGATTTATGTAATTACATGTCTGTGCAATCTTCACTATATTGGAAAGACAATCCGGAAGTGTAAGACAAGACTGATCGAACATAGGAGTTGTATTTATATATTTTTGCAGCGCTCACACAGCCCACGGGCATCGAGGCGCTGTTACAGGAATTGTTTGTTTTTAAGTTGCATAATTGTTTTTGCATTAGTTGTGTATTTATAAAGCCCTTAAATACCCAGAGCTTTCTAAGCTGGACCCGGGGATCGAACCTGTGTGGCTTCGTGTCGTATTGACTCCAAGGCGAGCACGTTGCTGCTGAGCTATCCTCCAGGGACAAAGAATAAGATAGAACAAGCTCCACTTGTTAAACATTGCATGGAAACTAATCATCAATTTGGAAACCTCAAGTGGGCGATTCTAAAAAAAGTAAAAGGGAAAAATCAGAAAGATGTAAATCAGAAGCTTTTCAATCTGGAACAGAAACTTATATTTCGAACCAGGAGTCACATCATTGGTTTTAATGCGAATGTAGAGTGGCATAATGTTTCATAATTACATGCCCTTACAACTCCAGTGAACGATGGGTGCTGTCCTTGGTGTGGAATAGAGCTTAGTATGGAAAACTGTATGTGATTTTGTTCAAACTTCCACATTGGGGCAAGTTGGTAGTGCATTCATTTTGGGTTTATCTACATCAGCAAAACATCCACTCTAATTAAATGCACCTAGACATTTATGAATCATGTTAAAACTAAACCTATGTGGAGAACTGATACCCAAAAGTGGTGTTTTATCCTTAGTGCAGTCACCTGAGACTGGGTCCTCCGTTATACATTAGGATCTATACTATTTTAGTGAAACCTAGTTGCTATTGTGAGGATTTACTACCAGTTTTCGTATTAATAGCCATGTTCCATAGTGTTGCAAGCAGGCACCTAGATTATTTATGCAACTGCTGCCCCATCTTGGGCATTACATGTTTACTGTGATTCTGGCCACAACCATATAACTTGTAATTCACTCTCTCCTCCCCTTGACCACTAGACAAGGGGTTATTAATAGACCCCCCATCCCACTCTTTTTTGTGGTCCCAACTATAAAACCGTCTGTTACTCTATCTCTTACAGGCTGTAGATTAACAGTTACAAGTCACTGCAGGCTCTATAATAATATAAGCCATTTTGCGTGTAGCTCCATTTTTTGTTTACATAACAATTTGTGTTGTGGTATGGTTTTCTGTCACGTAATAGCATCACATGATGATGTCATCATGTGACACGGCGCTAACATAAAGGTGGCCATTTTGGATTTGCTTACTTCGCAAATGTGTTGCCAGGCAAAAGATACAGCAGGCCATGCTGTTTGACTCCAGTTAATAGTGAGTATATGTTTGGAAACGTACTTTAACATCCTTTTTGTCATACAATCCAGGGATAGTAATCCCCTTCATTTTTATTTGCAGGAACACACACTGCCAGTATCAATACACATAACTCCTTGGTGGCATTCTTAATAAACAAAATGCATTGAGCTACCCTACCAGTAGAATCAACTTCTAGTATTTTCAAGTAAGTCATCTTCAATGTTAATAACTTCATGACATCAAGGACATATTTTTTATTAAGATATAACATTATGGTACTATGACATATCTGCTTGTTTTTACAAAATAAACAGCAATTTCTTGCCTAAATCACAGGGAGACAGTGAACATCCCCAGAACATGGGAACAACGTTACCTAATTCCATAACAAGGAGTAGAGGTAATATTACTACACATGTATTATTTTGAGTAGTCAGTATTCATGAGTACTGCCTCATTACAGGCGTGGCGGTTTGTGTATTTTATTATTGCAGAGTAGCGTTTTTGGAGCAGCATCACAGCACATGAAGTAATAATGGTGATTAGTGGATAGCATTAAAGTCGGATGGTGATCATATAAATCCATTCGAGGTCACCCTCAATAGAGCTATGTCACTTTGTATATATATAAATGAATGAGAGGGTTTAACAATTATGTAGAAACTAAGAGATTTGTTTTGTTTGTTTAGGAAACATCCAGGAAGACCTTGGGATTACTAAGAAAGAAATATTTGTTCTGAGTTCAGCTTCTTCTTGTAATACTATTAGTACAGCCCCGATGAATGTCCAGCACCTTGTGGGCCACCAGGACAGAAACATGTGCATATAGGGCTTGGAATAAATGTTCATAGTTTACTGAGAGTAGTAGGATTAACTTTGACATTTTTTATTGTGTTTATATTTGGAATTTATAATAAGAACTGTGTCATTGTATGTATGTATATATATTTGTAAGTCATGTACCTATGTTTTAAATCATCTTAAGATGTTTTTATGATGAACCTCGTAATAACATTTTGATATATTTGAATATATATTGATCTCAGGATAGATCAATTTTTAAGGACTGGGCAACCATATATGTTTTCCTAGCAAATCTATTTTAATACTAACCTTCCTTTAGGATAATAATACAAAACACTTAGGGGGTAATTCATAGAATTCAGCGCACAAGTGGCGCACGCGGCTGGCGCACAGTGTGCGCGTGCGAATCCCTGCACCAGCCACGTGCGCCAAAACCCATTTCCGCGCACAGCGTATTCATGGATTCCAGCCACCAAAACCAGCCGTGGCGCACAGTGGCGCAGCGACCTTCCAGCAGCGCCAGTTACGCCCCCAAGAACGCCTTCGGCGCAGGGAAAAGCCATCAAAATCCCCAATCCAGCGCAAAGGGCTGCGCTAACCCTGTACCAGCACGGCAAGCGGGCTACGTGTATTTCAGGATCTCACGTGAAGTTCCTCACGCGATCGGGCCTGGGGGAGCGTGCTACGTGTATTTCAGGGGTTCGCGTGAACTTTTTCACGCGATCGGGCCTGGGGGAGGGTGCTACGTGTATTTCAGGGGTTCGCGGGAAGTTTTACACGCGAATAGCCTGGGCGCGTGTATTTCAGGGGTTCGCGTGAACTTTTTCACGCGATCGGACCTGGGGGAGCGGGCTACGTGTATTACAGGGGTTCGCGGGAAGTTTTACACGCGAATAGCCTGGGCGCGTGTATTTCAGGGGTGCGCGGGAAGTTTTACACGCGAATAGTCTGGGCGCGTGTATATCAGGCGTGCGCGGGAAGTTTTACACGCGAATAGCCTGGGCGCGTGTATTTCAGGGGTTCGCGGGAAGTTTTACACGCAAATAGCCTGGGCGCGTGTATTTCAGGGGTGCGCGGGAAGTTCTACACGCGAATAGCCTGGGCGCGTGTATTTCAGGGGTTCGCGGGAAGTTTTACACGCGAATAGCCTGGGCGCGTGTATTTCAGGGGTGCGCGGGAAGTTTTACACACGAATAGCCTGGGCGCGTGTATATCAGGGGTGCGCGGGAAGTTTTACACGCGAATAGCCTGGGTGCGTGTATTTCAGGGGTTCGCGGGAAGTTCTACACGCGATTTCAGCAGGGTACGTGTATTTCAGGGGTGCCGGGGAGTCCTACATGTGATTTGACAGTGTGGGTCCTCCCAGGTGTTCCCTGTACACCCTCCACGGCCCCTGCAGGCAGCCCACACCACAGGGGACTACCCTGCATCCCTGGTCATGTCCCGCAGGCAGCCCACCCAACATGGGCATGCCCCCCAGCAAAGGCACATGTCTCCTTGAACTAATGAACACCAACTCATGTCCCCCACCACCTCCACCCCCCAGCACTGTGGGGCACCTGCCAGCAGGCCCCCACCCATGTCCAACTCATGTCCCCCACCACCCCCACCCCCAGCACTGTGGGGCACCTGCCAGCAGGCCCCCACCCATGTCCAACTCATGTCCCCCACCACCCCCACCCCCTAGCACTGTGGGGCACCTGCCAGCAGGCCCCCACCCATGTCCAACTCATGTCCCCCACCACCCCCACCCCCTAGCACTGTGGGGCACCTGCCAGCAGGCCCTCACCCATGTCCAACTCATGTCCCCCACCACCCCCACCCCCTAGCACTGTGGGGCACCTGCCAGCAGGCCCCCACCCATGTCCAACTCATGTCCCCCACCACCCCCACCCCCTAGCACTGTGGGGCACCTGCCAGCAGGCCCCCACCCATGTCCCATCCATGCCCCCCTGCACCTGGGTCCCAACAATCCCCAATCATGTCCGTAATGGCCATCCTCCCCTGCCAAAAGGCCCAACCAACTATCACATCCACCCACATATCAAAGGCAATTACATGTTACACACCCAATGTAAATAATGCAAATGAACACATGTCTGTCACACACAATGGCTGCAAGTGAATGTTAAAACACCCAACATGACATGCATGAAAGTAATGAGATGATACGACACATTGAAGGATGAAAATAAAAATGTATTGAAAATCAACAAGAATGGAAATGAAATTTGAAAAACCACAAAGCAAAACAACAAAAAGAAGATGAATGAAAAAAATCCAAATAATCCAAAAATCCATTGAAGAACTATATACAAGACAATCCGGGTCCATGAGCCCAACCAAATGAAACCTAACTATGTCAACTAACTAAAAACTGAACTATATACAAAAAAGTGGTGCATTGTCCAATCGCAACCAAATAAAAAAAAATCAAATTCTAAAGGAAACCTACCACTAACTATATAACTATATACAATGGCAGCGGGCAAGTCCTGCGGCTCACTCTGTGATGTTGCCAGCCAGGGCATCATCGAACTCCATGTCGATGTCCTCGAGGCGGGACTCTGTCCTGGCCCCGAGGTCTCGCAGGGATAACCCCATGTCCACCTCAAACTCCCTGCGAGCTTCCTCGAGGCACTCAGCCCGCCTCAACGCCCGACGCATGGAGAACTCCGCCGTGACCATGGTGAGCCGCTCCTCTTCCGCCCGCTGCCGCTCCGCACCTATCCGCTGGACCAACTGCTCCCACACGGAAGACACTACCATCCCAGGGTTCTCCTGCCCTCCGGCCGATGCCTGCCCCTCTGATCGTGATGGCCCCGAGCCATGATGCCTCCCACGTCGAGCCTGCTGCTGCCTCCGATGGCCACTGCCTCTGCCAGCACGACGGCATCCAGGATGATGGAAACCACCGACGCCGTCGTGCACGTGCCCTGCCCGATGATGCCGTCACATCCTCCATCTGCTGGGGTCCAGTTGCTGTGTTGTCCACCCCTGCTGGACCTCTGACTCCCGACTGTGGCAGGGATGGGATCCCCACCGAGCTGGCTGCATTGGTCAGGGCAGGTCCACAGGGGGCCCTGGTGGCATCTGGGCCGGAAGACGGCAAGGAGAACGACTGGCGTATGATCTCCACAGAGGAGGAGAGGGCCGCCAGATTGGCCGACACATGCAGGAAACCCCCAAACATGGCCGATCCCAATTGGGCCACGTCGGCACGGTGCTCTTCGTGATGACATGCGTGCTCCTCCTGGAAAGCACGCACGGCATCACGAATCACAGCCGTGCGCATCGCGACCCCAATCAGGACCTTCTCCCCAAGGCCAGGGGTCCCCTTGTCCGCAGGTGGAGGGGAGTCAGATGACATGGACATCCCCTCTACCTGCGGACGGGCCTGGGACGGGGCATCCCTGCTGGTGCAAGGTGGTGCACCCACAGGTTCAGGGACAGCGACATGCACAGGCCCCTCCACGGTGACCTGTGCTGCCTCCTGCCCCTGCCCCTGGACTGCACCACTTGCACCAGCAGGGATGCCCCCACCAGGCCCCATGAGCGCCTCAGTGGGGGCCTCCTCCTCCTCTGTGGAAACCACCAACCTGGATGGCTCCTCGCCGTCTACCGCCGTAGCAGGCCCCTGTGGGGGCTCACCCACCCCTTCCGCTGCAGCCGTGGGGGCATCCCCGCCGCCTTGCTCCACAGCGCCGTCTCCGCCCTCTCCTTCACTAGCCGCTGCGTAGAGGGAGACATAGAACACAAGCATCAGGGTACTGTACAATGGTCCCCTAGACAGGAAGCAATAGCAGATGAGTGCCACTGTCAAAGTACACTTCCATCATGTCGCACCACAACACATGTGTCAGTCCAGGCAAAACACACACAGTGACAGTCATGGTGCGTGCCATGGACATTTCAATGCATGTCCAATGGACTCTCGAATCATACAATGTAATGGGACTCACATGCATCATGGGTCATGCCTATCACATGCACACACTTCACCTCAGTCACATCCATCTGGCCCCGTACACCCCAATCACAGTGCATACAAGGATGACTAGGCTGCATCAGTGAATCTGTACATTGTCACAGACATGTGTCATGCATCCATGGCACTCACAAGTCACAGACACGCAGGTCAGGCACACACACATGGATACCACATATGTATCTGGCATCAGCACCCATCCCTCGCCCCCACCCATGTCCAGGAACAGAGACTGCCATGCTCTCATGTGTGCAATCTGCACAGGGCTCCCCATGTCGCATTCAAACACATGCTACAACCGTGCGGTTCACACATTACAGGTCGCACATGCATTCCCATGATGCCCCGGAAACACATACATGCGTACATGGCCTATGTCACACATGCAGGCAAGTATCAGACAACCAGCACACTGCAACATGCCCTGTCTCACACAGCAATGCTTGGCCACTTACCGCTCAACTCCAGACGGGTCTCCCTCTCAAGGACCTGGGCGTGGAGCGCTGGGTGTGCGCGTTCCAGGACCCTCAACTGGATGGAACTCATGCGGCCCCGGCCCCCCTCCACGAGGCGCCGGGCCTTCCTGAGGGTCCTGGACCTCAAGTCTTCCCAGCGCTTCTTGACCTTCTGGATGGTGCGGGTTGCCACCCCCTCCACGTTGATGGCAACCACACAGTCGGCCCAGATCCTGTCCCGTCCTTCCTTGTTGGCGCGGGACGATCCGAAGAGGGCATCATACTGCCCCAGGACTTGCTCCACCAGGACACCAACTTCGGTGGCAGTGAAGCTGGTGCCCCTCTGCCCCTCTGGCTGGGGGTTGCCACTGGTGCCAGATGTTGATGTGCCCGACATGGCAACCCCAGGGGCAGGAGTGGGTGGGCAACTGGGTCCTGGGGCTGGGCTGTGAAGCGATGTTATCCGAGTCGGGAGTCTTCTGTTTCAGCAGGGGTGGACACAGCAACTGGACACCTGCAGATGGCTGATGTGCAGGCACCAAATGGCAGGGCACGGTGGCAGCAGGCAGGCAGGCAGGCAGGCAGCAGCAGATGGCACGTGGGAGGCTGCTCGGGGCACTGGGGGGCAGTGATTCGGCCTTCTGGGCAGGAGCGTGGTCTTCCGTGTGTTTTCGCGTGGCCAGCTTGATACGGAGTGATTTGGCACGTGAAAAATCTGCACGTCAGCGTGTAATTCGAGGAAAGGCCCTTAGCGCGTAAGCGCGTCAGCACGCGTACGCGATTTCATTGGACCAAAGGCCCTTACAGCGTAAGCGCGTCTGTGACGTTTTGCGCACGGGCGTTGCCCTGGCAGGGCTTGGAGATCCCGCGTGCCTTTATGTTCTGTACGTGCTTTTCGTGCGGTGCGTGTGTTTTCCATCCGTTGGGGTTCACACGCTATTACTTCACAGCGGGTGTTGGCTACGCGTTCTACTACACGCAAGGCAGACGGTGAGTGGTACCCCGCTCCCCCAGGCCCGATCGCGTGAGAAAATTCCCGCGCACCCCTGAAATACACGCGCCCAGGCTATTCGCGTGTGGAACTTCCCGCGCACCCCTGAAATACACGCGCCCAGGCTATTCGCGTGTAAAACTTCCCGCGCACCCCTGAAATACACGCGCCCAGGCTATTCGCGTGTGGACCTTCCCGCGCACCCCTGAAATACACGCGCCCAGGCTATTCGCGTGTGGAACTTCCCGCGCACCCCTGAAATACACGCGCCCAGGCTATTCGCGTGTAAAACTTCCCGCGCACCCCTGAAATACACGCGCCCAGGCTATTCGCGTGTGGAACTTCCCGCGCACCCCTGAAATACACGCGCCCAGGCTATTCGCGTGTGGAACTTCCCGCGCACCCCTGAAATACACGCGCCCAGGCTATTCGCGTGTGGAACTTCCCGCGCACCCCTGAAATACACGCGCCCAGGCTATTCGCGTGTGGAACTTCCCGCGCACCCCTGAAATACACGCGCCCAGGCTATTCGCGTGTGGAACTTCCCGCGCACCCCTGAAATACACGCACCCAGGCTATTCGCGTGTAAAACCTCCCGCGCACCCCTGAAATACACGCGCCCAGGCTATTCGCGTGTGGAACTTCCCGCGCACCCCTGAAATACACGCGCCCAGGCTATTCGCGTGTGGAACTTCCCGCGCACCCCTGAAACTTGAAATACACGTAGCACGCTCCCCCAGGCCCGATCGCGTGAATAAGTTCACGCGAACCCCTGTAATACACGTAGCCCGCTCCCCCAGGCCCGATCGCGTGAGTAAGTTCACGCGAACCCCCGAAATACACGTGCCCCGCTCGCACAATTGCTGTATGTTGCCACTTTTGTAATGCGCAGGGACGCTACCGCCTGCCTTCGTGTGGCGGACGTGTATCGGCTTGTGCGTGTCTTTCGCTGTGCGTGGCTTTGCCCTATTCGGTTCCATGAATACGTGTGGTTCGGGTGCGTGTGGGCGTTCCCTCTGCTTCCCTGCAGTACATCCCCAGTTACGCCCTTGTTTTCGCAAGTTGTTCCCCATTCCGCGCGTTACGCCCCGTGTTCCGCCCACTTTCTAGTGTATGCGCAGAGGTTGTGCGCTTTCACTGTGCGCGTCGCGCACGTCTTTCGGGATGTTGCAGTGACGTGTGCGCCATGCACGGGTTTGGCGCACATCCCGAGGAAGACACGCGCAGGGACTTCCATGAATCGCACGCGTGCGTGTGCGCCTCTTTTTTTCCGCTTGCGCCTGCTTGCGCCTGCTTGCGCCTGCTTGCGCGTAGATTTTCGGCGCACGTTTGTTCCATGAATCGGCCCCTAAGTTGTTGCACATCAATTTGGTCTTGAGAATTGTAAAGGCCACATTGATTTTGAAAACCTGCTATCCACATTTTTGCTGACACTACATTGAAATTCATTATTGAATTGAATTGACAATTTACATTGCAACCATTAGGTGGTCCTTCCATAAAGGGCAATGGAATGGTGCCTCCCCATTATATTGCCCTGCCACTGCGTGCTGTGCAGTTAACCTGGTGGGAGCACTCTGCATTACAACGCCACCTTCTGACTCCAGAGACTTTTCCCTGGAGACCTCTCTGTGAGACAGGGTGTCATTCAACATTAGGGTCTTCATGTCTCTATACCGTCAGGGCCCAAGTAGCACTAAGGTGGTCACCCCGTCTACAGGAGGATATTTGGATGTCTATTTTCACATTTTCCAGACCTCGTGTAGGCCACATGGGATTGGGACTTTAGGAATGACCTTGTCCATAAAGGTGAATCGGGTAGAGGAAAGTATATGGCAGATATAGAGAAGATACATTTGTAATCAGTGTGTGTGTGTGTGTATATATGTGTGTGCATGTGTATGTGCAGGAGGATGTAATGGAGAGGAACATTTGTGGGTCTTCAGTAGGTGCATGGGGTAGAACCCAGGGCACTGAGAGTGGCATTGGGGCAGAATGTGCCACTGTGGGACACATATGGGTGGAGGTGAACATTGCGAGCCACATGAGGACATACCTTGCCACTGAGAGCTAGATCGCAGTACAATCTCCTGATCCCCTGAGATTACAAAGTCTAACAGGATTTCAGGATAACTGGATTTGGAGGCTTCCAAGCAGCGTTCTTTGGCATGTCTTGGCCACTGGGCCCACCTTCACTTCTGCATCCAGGATGCCCATGTGTTTGCCCCGAGGTGGGTCTGGATGCCTGCCTGCTTGTGGGAGGGGGGCTGTTGTGGGTGCCTCTACTGTGGCGGGCAACCTGAAGGGCGGTGATCAATGCCATTACATACTGTGACAATGCTGACATTCTCTTGATTTTGTTTGGATACAAGCCACATGAAAATATATGCTTCTTTACTGTGGCAATGCTGTAGATGCTAGTAATATGAAATGCAAAGGTGGTGTCTCACCAGAAACGCAAATGTTATTCTAGTATCCTTTAAATTAATTAAATGTAGATCTAGAGGAATATGTTTCTTCTGTCAAATCTAGATAAAGGGAAGGATTACACTATGTTATGGGGAATGATCAAGAAGTAATTTTAAGATTGTGTTCCTCCAAACACCCTCTAGTAGACCACTGCTCAGAGTAATGGATCTCCATTATTAGTAAATTTCTGTCTAATTTTTCGAATTTACACATTCTTTTTTTGTATGATTCTGAGAACTTATACATATTTGTACTAATTTTTGAAAGCATTGTTTGTACATGGTTATCGTTGCAACAATGTTTGTGTATATGTGCAAAGTTGAATATTACGCCCTTAAATTGTGTGTACTTTTTGTATGAATTTGTACATTCTCTGCTTGATTTTTTGCACACTCTCCGATTCACAGAGATGTTTTATGTATTTATGCGACTTTGCACAATTCATTGACATCCTTTATCATTTATGTGTGGTATGAAATGTATTTGTTTCCTTCGTCCTTTGGGAAAAGTATTATTTGTGTGTGTTTAACATGTGATATTCTTGCGTGGTAACTTAATTTGTTTGTGGGAGAAACTATGCAGTAGCTCTGTGCCACTACTGATGCGCGATACGCCTGGCCCTGCATGAAGACATGTGACTATTTCCTTAGCCACACCACAATGACATGCTCACATCTCTATGGTGCATAAGTGTTTGCTGAGCGCAATTGCCACTTTTCCTCTTTTACAGTAGAGTGACAAAAGTCACTGATTATGAATTTGCATTTAATAATACACTTTGTCTATATGCTTAGGTTGAAATTAGGAGACAGAAATTGAAAATCTGCACTAATTAGTTTCAGAGTCTATGATAAGGAATGAACCACTTTTTAAATTGATTTTGCACATCGAAGTTATGGCACATGCCGTGCATTAAACTAAACAAGTGTTTTTCCTATTTCATTTCGGGGAAGGGGTCTTTAAGTTTCCAACTAACTAGGGCTTGCTCTGTGGATGGTGAAGTGTCTACAGGAGAACGAATTGAGTGGGTGTCTGGTTTAGTGACTCCCAGGTCCCATGCCTGATTATCCATTAGTATTCAGAAATAATGCCTGCTCTAATTGCCCTCACCATCGCAATGCTTCATAGCTAAGAAAAGACTTTCAATGTGCTTCACTTTTTTAAATAATTAATTGTGAGACTGTCAAAGGTCTCCGGTGCTCTTATGCAGAATACTTCACCACTTGAACCTTCCAGGTCATTTGAATCTTGTTGAGAAAGACACATTTATTGTCTTGCATGCTATGAATTCTAACAAGAAGCTCCTTCTCTATTCCAGGTTCCATTTAATACATTAATTAGCCTGCTTAATTACTTAAAGGATTTTCATTAGAACACTCATTCACAATGAGAATTCAGTAGGCAGTATTTTAATGAATGTATTTTTAATAAGTCTGCCTCCTTGTCCGTTACTACCTAAGATGTGATTTGTAACGTGGTCGTTATATCGAAACATTGTTCCTGATCTGTTTGCTATTCATGCTATTGAGTGACACAGTCTCAAAGGCTCTCTAAGAAAGAAAGCCTTATATCGTAACACCTGCGAAGCCTTTGGTTTCCATAAAAACAACAATACCTCACAGCACAACAAAACTACCCAAAAACCTTCATTTACACATAGATCTGCATTCCGTCATCTCTGTAAGCATATCAAGGAAATAACACTGAAGTACACAGTAGGGTCAACGTGTAAAAGTGTAAAAGTGTAAAGTGGGCAATCTCTGTTTAATCTGGTCCCAGAAGTACAGGCAACGATTGTGGTGTTCATTGAAATATTTTCAAAAACAACTTTAATGCATCGTTCGTTTTAAGTTGTTTTATTGCACGTATACATTTTTAAATTCAACAACATAAAAAAACAAAAGTTCAATGATTTCTAAAAAAATAACACACACATTCCTTATTCATATCAAGAACCTGTTCTTTTTGGTCTACTAACTTACCAATTCAAATTTAAAAAAAACTCCCTGCATTTCTTGGTGCGAGTTTGTCTGCCTTAAATACACCACCCAAAAGAGGACCCGACCCAATTATAATTTTAAATAATTTTAACACAAATAGCCACACTGCCTCCATAATATACTGATCCCCGTTGCGGGCTTCACAGGCTAGTCATGGCCTGGGGCCCAAGTCGCTTTGCTCAGGCCTCTAACTTGGACTACCGGCCTGTAAAGCCTGTGGGGAGTAATAGGGGTTACTGCTATTAGCACATAATCTATTTGTTTCGAAAGAACGACCTGTTCTTTCAAACAAGTACTACCCAACCTTGCTGCCACGGAAAACAGACAGGTAAGTGGGAAGGGAGCACACGGGAGGTGGCAAGGGAAAGGGAGTGGATCGGAGGTTGTGGGGAGTGTGTGGGAAGATGGCGGGTGGGTGCGGGCAACACGCATCTTGTTTTCACGCCGGGCTAAGATTGTTAGATTCAGCATGGGTTTGGAGCAACTCTATTGGCTGCTGCATTGCCTTCGGTGCAAATAAATTGAAGCCCTCTAAAATCAATGAAACAGCAGAAAGATGGAATGACCTTCTTGCCACTCACCAACACCCCCAATAGATGACTCTGAATACCCTATGATTTGCCGCCTTCTCTTTTATCATTATGTTCTGCAATCGTTTACCAATCACGCTTTCTCACGATTCGCCAAACCGTGTGGACACCAGTAAAAATTCATGAATTTGATCTTAAAAGGAAAAAAAAGCGCCGGCGCTATTTTAATGAGATTGGGGAGTTGGCATGTATGGCAGTTTATAAGCAGACACTGTTCCCTTTTTGGAGAGAAAACTGAAAAGGAATTTCAAGATGTTTTCCGGACTCAATGCACATAGCACCTGCCTGGGAGTTTTTGCTTCCCCAATAGCAATGAAACAATATGTCAAATGCATTGCTCCATAAATGGCGGTCGTGGGTATAACACAATTGTGTAGAACTATCATTTCATAAAGAAACAAGAATCACAAGGAATAATGCGACTTGGACCAAACTAGACATATGTAGCTCACCAGATAATTGTGTTGAACTTGCCTGGATAACGATTCAGTAGTCAGAATCAATATGAAGTCTTCATACATATGCACCACTCTCTCACATGCCATCAGGAAAATATATGGTGTTATGCTTCTTTTGTTATACACAGCTTCAACGTGCCGCTGGGATGCCCCAGACACTAGTGCTATTTTTATTGTTATTCTTTCAAAATCTGGTAATGGCCCAAAATGTCACCCTCACAATTCTGACGGCAGAAATTCTGACTTTTTTAACACCCTCTTACACCACACATATATGTCGGGGTGGTGTATGATATTATAGTAATATTGGCGGGATGCAGGTTGTCTCCCCCGCATATATATGTGGTCTAAAGGGGGTTAAAAGAAGTCAGCATTTTCGGCCATCGGAATTATGGGAGTTGCAGTGATCACATGGGGCCTCATTCCGAGTTGGGCGCGAAGGGATTACCGGCACCGGTAAGGACACTGGTGCCGGTAAACCCTTTGCGCCCTGTTCCGAGGTCCCTTAGTGGGTCCCTCCTTTAACGCCTGGTCTGACCAGGCGTTATGGACGGGACCCGTTAAGGGAGTTCAGAGCTAATAACGGGCCCGCAATTTGCAGACCCGTTATTAACTACTTCCCCATTCCCATTGAGCCCTATAGGGGCTCAAGTGGGAATGGGGAATGGATTTTTCATTGGGGATTTACCGATCCCGCAAAGGTCGGACTACACCGGTAAGTCCCCATTGAACCAAGTCGGAGTCGGAAGTCGAATGGCTTGACGAAGAGCAGCAAGGCCGGAATTAACGGATCCTCTGTTGATGGTATGTCTTGTGAGACAAAGCGAGTGAACAATATGCATGGTGCCACTTTGAGCGCAAGTGGACCACAAAGGCTAGTTCCAGAAGGAGGCCTCTATAAGACATTGGGGGCCATTACGAGTTTGGAGGCAGCACCTCCAAACCCGGGTCCGGTCTGACTGAATGGGGACTTACCGGGTCATTCCGACCTTGGAGGACCCGGTAAGTCCCCATTCAGTAAACCATTCCCCATTCCCGTTGGGGAAGGCGCTAATAACGGGACTGGAAATTGCGGGCCCGTTATTAGCTCCAAGGTCCCTTAACGGGACCCGCAGAGAACGGCTGGTCAGACCAGCCGTTCCTGCGGGGACCAGCTAAGGGACCTCGGAATAGGGGGGTAAGGGTTTACCAGCACCGGCATCCTTACCGGTGCCCGTAAACCCTTACCGCCCAACTCGGAATGACCCCCATTGTGATGTCAATATTAGAAGAAAAGTTATCTGCCAGGCATGAGTTGACAAAAGTGAGCGTTATTTGGCAACTCCCGAGAGAAGGAGACAGGACGTGTCTAAGGAACAAAAATGTTTCCGGTATGGAAGAATGAGACACTTCTAATGTAGCCAGTTCTGCCCAGAAAGAATGGCGATATGTCTGAGGTGCAAGAAGAAGGGACACTATGAGAGGTCTTGCAGAGAATTGGGCCTTGAAAATGAATTTGACAATGCAATAAAGTCGATTGAAAATCCAGAAATTGGCTCTGTAAGCGGCAGACTTACATTTGCTATATTGATGGTGACCACAAAGGGATGCAGTGAATCCAGAGGTCTTCTCGGTCAAGCTAGTATTGATTGATTGATTGATTGATTGATTGATTGATTTATAAAGCGCCATACACTAAGGCGCTGTACAAAGGAACAACAAAATACAAGATAACAACAACAATAACAGTGGGAGCAGAAATTACATCATGAATCATTCAATAAAACAGTGGAAAGAGCACTTAACTGAAGGGGGGAGTGGGACTAGATGTGAGGGGGAGAGGGGTGAGAGGGATGGAAAGGGTGAGGGAAAATGGAAGGGGGAGAGAGCAGGAGAGGGGAGAGGAGTCAGGGAGGTGGGGGAGGGGAAGTGGAGGGAGCAGAGGGAATTTTCAAGGAGGAGAATGGAGGAGGAGGGATTTGAGGGAAGTACAAAATGAGGAGAAGGTTGTAGTAGAGTGGATTGTGAGAGGCAGCGAGTTCCAGTGCAGAGGTGCAAGGAGTTGGAAGGATCGGAAACGGGAGGAGGCGCAGGGGGATGGAGGTACAGTGAGAAGGAAATGGTCAGCAAAACAAAGGGAACTGGAGGGGGAGTAGAGGGAGAGAAGGGCGGAGAGATAAGGAGGAGCAAGACCATGGAGGGATTTGAAGACAAGGCAGAGAAAGTAGAATTTTAGTTGTGAGTGGAAAGGTAACCAGCCACGGTAGGAGAGCGAGGAAGAGATGGAGTCATGGAAGGTAAGGAGACAGAGCGTACGAACAGCAGAGTGGTATATGGATTTAAGAGGGGCAAACTGAGATGCGGGAAGACCAAAGAGTAGAGAAGAGCAGTAGAAGAGGTGGGAAAAGATGAGAGAGGAAACTAGGAGTTTGGTGGCGTGGAATGAAAGTATAATTGAACGGGTTCAAGCATTGCATTGTGCTCATGGAGAATGCTGTGCCAGTTGTATACAGGGTGTGTCCTATCCCATGGAAGATGCAGAAAGAATTGAAAGATGAATTAAAGAAGATGGTATGACTATGGGTTTTTAAAGAAATAAAGGTGTCAAAATGGCAATCATCCATTGTGATTGTATTGAAGTCAAATGACAAGATATGCAGGTGCGCAGATTTAAGAGACTTTAATAAATCGATATGGGTAGATAGACACCCTCTCCCAAAGATATTGGAGATGCTGACCACCTTAGGTGCAGCAAAGGTTTTTAATTTGATTCATCTATCATCTGCATAGGGCTCACTGAACACTGTCAACATTTGCCATCATTTACCACCACATGGGGGTGTACAAATTCTGCTGAATGCTGTTTGGTTTGGTTGGCGTCAGCAGCAGCAGTGTCCCAACGTATTATGGACAAGCCATTGAGAGGCCTGCCAAATGTGATGGTGCTTACAGGGGACATTTTGGTGTACTGGAGTGACATGGGGCAATACAACATACTTTTTGATACTGTGTTGAGTTTTTTCAAGGAGAACGATTTAACCATACAAAGGGAGAAGTGTAAACTGGTGGTGGAAGAAGTGGAGTATCTTGGGCATACGTTGTCGCAGCGGGAGTGAGGCCAAGAGAAAAATGGGTGGCAGCTATTGGATTGGCACCTACACCATGAGACTTGGATCAAGTGGGCTCTTTCCTCAGACCAGCTCAGTACTATCACACACGTGTTGAGGACTTTGCAATGACCTTAATGCCCATGAGAGTGATATTGAAAAATGGGGTTCAGTTTGAGTGATCAGGTGAATGTGACAAGGCTTTCCTGGATGTCAAGACGGAAATAGTGAATGCACCTACACTTTGCCATTTTGAGAAGGGTAAAAAGACAATTGTTTCTGTGGATTCTAGTGGTTTGGGTCTTGGAGCTACCCTCACACCAGTAGGGTTGGCAGGAGAGAATATTGTGGCATTTGCTTTGAGTCCACTGAAGAAGGCTGAAGGCAAGTACTCCAAAAGTGAAACAGATGCTTTGGAAGTGTTCACTTATTTAAATTCCATCTACGGGGTTTCGTATTTACAGTGAGGTCAGATCATAAACCATTGGTTTAGCTTTTGACATCGAAAGGGGGTGCGAGTGTGTCGCTGTGCGTATCCAAATGGGTGTTGGGTCTGCAAGTGTACAATATTGGAGTTACATACTTACCTAGAGAAAAATACGCAGCAGCAGATTGTTTAGCAAGACTGCAAGTGGATTTACTGCAGGGTGAGCAGATGTGTGAAAATGACAGTAGAAGTGGTGATAGCCAATATGGAATTGGTGCCTATTGAAAGGAATGTTTGGCAACAAGTGGAAGAGGAGGACAAAGCTCTGCAGTCTTTGAAGGATTGGACAGTCAGTCTATGACCCAATAGAAATATGTTGGATAGGCAGATTGATGTTTGGTATGAGGGGAGGAATGAACTGCGTGTGACTGATGGAAAAGTGAGGAGAGGAGAAAAGCCAGTGACACCTTTTAGTGTGAGAGAACCGATAATTGAGTTGGCACATGAGGCCCGTTTAGGTTACAGTCATACTAAAAGGAGACCGAGGGAAGTGTTTTGGTGTCTGGGAATGGATGGAAAGATGCACCCGAAGATCAGGGACTGTCCAGAGTTTTAGATGGCTGACAAGAGTACATGTTGCAGAGATGGTTCACTTTGTCCTGTTCCTGTTCTGAGTCAACCTTGGAATTAAATGGCTTTTGATGTGATAGGACCTATACAAGGTCTAAGTTGGGGAGCCAGAATTGTTTTTGTTCTACTGGATTATCATTCCAAATGGGTGGAGTGGAAGGCAGTTAAGGAAGCAACCCCAGAGAAAATGGTTGGCTATTTAGAAGATGTATTATTTTAGGAAAGGCTTTTCACAACAGATGGTCACTGACAAAGGTGTCCAATTCGCATTCTTGTTAAATGCAGAGTTTTCTGAAGAAGTATGCCATCAACCATTTTAGAATGGCTCCCTACCGTCCTCAAGCCAATGGACTGGTAGAGAGGATAAACATAGTTATGAAAGGGGGCATATAACTAGCAAGGAAGCGGCCATACCTTGGAGAAGTGTGGTTCAGCAAATGGTGTGGAGTTATTGTACCACTCTGCACTGAGTGGCAGGTGTGTCACAATTTGTGTTGGTTGAGGGGAGGAATCCAGGCAAAATTCTGTGTCCTGCATTGATCAGGCTAGCCAATTCAGTGGAAGCTGACAGAAGGCCGATCACGTGTAGTGTAAACCTTCCACAGAGACATTATAAGGAAGGGTATAACTTGGGTCACAAGGTTGTGGAAAAGGAGTCCAAGATTGGTGCTCTAGTTCTTGTGCATAAGCCCAAATTGAATGTTGAGTGTCGAGGGGAGATGTTCTTGATTCCCAGGAAAGTCTGAGCCATAAGTTGGAGCGTGATTGTGTTGGAAGGAGGAGAAGTGGGGTTGCAGAAAGACATTCGGCCTCATTACACGGTAGATGGAGAACCATGGTGCTATTAGCGCGATGGTTCATGCCGGTAAAATACCGGCACCGCCTTGGTGGAAAGGGGAATTACCGCCCCATTCCAAGGTTGGCGGGGCGGTAATTCCCCCTTCCACCATTGCCCTTCCCCATTCCCATTTTTGCCCCATAGGGCATAATGGGATTGGGGAAGGCACTAATTACGGTACTGCAAATTGCGGTACTGTAATTAGCTCCCTGGGTCCCTTTGCGGGTTGGTTTTTAACGCCTGCAAAAAGCAGGCATTAAATTCCCCAACCCGCAAAGGGACCTCGTAGTAAACCCTTACCGCCTACCGTGTAATGAGGCCCATTGTGTAATAATTGCCCATGTAATGAGGCCCATTGTGAATTATGGAGGTGAGTTGAGAGAGGTTGAAGATAAGGAAAGTGAGCATGATAGGAAGGTGCATGAAGAAGGTGTTCAGGACAAAGATGTGTTGGGGTTGGGGAAGACGGTTTGTGATAGATGTAGAAATAGAATATGTGTGGCTCCTGCAAGGTGGAATGATTAGTCAGCTGTGCCCCAGCACTGAATCTGGTATTTATTTGTTGGGTTCATTAATTCTGCAGATTTGGTGTACATTTTTCCCAACATGTACATAGTTGTTGTTACATTCTTTGTTCATTCTTTTTGCCATTGTTATTATCTAATGTATTTCCTGCTTTATTATATTGTTGGGAGAGGGAATGTGTGGAATGGGAAGAATGTTCAGAAAGGGAGGGTTACACTCACATGAGTGTGGATCGAGAAGGCAGTTGGAGAGTGAGAAGGATGGCCTTACCTGATGCTTGTCTGTATTGGATAGCTCCAGGAGCATCACCAGAGCATGACATTCCCATCATTTTTTATTATCTCCTCTGGTATTCAGTGATTTAGTTGCTTTGACTGATCCAGGTCTTTTACTAGTGCCACAGAATTTTAGAGAAGCATTGCAAATATGACAATAATGAGAGAGTGCAGTATTGTTTTGTTCAAAATATGTCCTTAGTCCTAGTACGAACCACACATTCTCAATAAATATTCACAGTCTTCTTGCACCACTTGCAAATATATCCAACTCTTTTCAGTCAAATTCACATAAGGATGGCTCAGTTATTTCTCATGTTATATTAACTAATTCAAGCTATAGATTGTAGAATCAAAATACGCCATATGTGAACCTATGCATTTCTTTCTCTATTCACTGTCCTTCTTGATTTCTTCAGATTGTGTTTATGTATGTCTTTTCTGGCCATAGCTGATCATCCAACAATGAGCTATGCAACTATCTGCCAATTGTTCATCTAGAATAAAGCATATTCACATCTACTGAAGTGCACTGATATCAATAATGCAAGTTCATTCTCACAACGTGCTGGCGGTCATGTTCGTTGTAAACCAGGGGGAAAAGTCACTTTTTTCCAATCCATCTCATGTTCCAGCATTTGTCTGGCTGAGCTGGGGAGCTTGGCAGACATATCGTGATCTCCTGCTTGTTTTGCTCTAGCAGAAACATGCAGCTGCTTTATGGGCAGCATGGGTTTCAGTCATTGCTTCTTCCATAGCATCTACTTGTGTAAAAAAAAATCCCCATACATGTACATTCATTTTTGACAAAATGTTGCACTTTTTTGCCAGAATTTGAACAAGATACTAGTGTGTTGAAACATACTTTTTGAAATGTAACCTTAGATATCAACCCATTAAACACATCTATAATACATACAGATGACTTTAGGCAGTGACAATTTTTGGGAACTTCATTCAGATGTATAGCGCATAATGAGATTCCTCCCGAAATTATTGACATTTGTTTGAATAACAAATATTTTCTCTTTGAAGTCCAGGTATTTATACTGTAAGAGGATTCAATTCAACACTACAGCTAAGTCAATGCCTAGTCTGGGATACTGAATGGAAACCCTTATTGATATATCTTTATGTCCAGTTCATGCGTTCTGGATGACTACCCCTATATAACACCCCTCTCTTGGAATCCCCTTGACCCCACTGAGCCAAGAAGTAGTTCTATTTTGCATGTTTAAAGGTTTATTTGAGAATTTAAACAATATATATATATATCACACTTTATAATAAATTAATAATTGAATATCACACTTAATATGATCAGTAATCAATAATGGATAGTCTGGCACTGGCACACTTGTGAATAGGAACAGAAGAATAAGGTGGTAGAGAATACTTTATATAAGTTCAGATGGATGTAATGTTGAATGAAAATGTAATACAGAAAATACTCAATATGATTTCAACAAAACAATGTAATCACTTTTCTCTGGCAATCCCCTCCCCCCTCTATGCAATGCAAGGAAATGGAAGGAAAGCACACAGTTCTCAGAAATGCAATCAAATGTAATTCAGTTCACCCCAGCAAGCTTAGACTACAGAAGTTAGAAACACAGGCCCAAAATGCTTTTATATGTGCTGGCAATGAAGTGAAAAATATGCTAAAATGCTTTTAATTCCCTCTAGAGGTTCAGGGTGAGTGGTATCAAGTTAATATTAGTCCAGGCTCACTCTAGCAATGATTCAGGGATGGTTCTTAAGAGGCAAACGAATTTTTAGCAAGGAAAGCAAGAAGCTTCTGTTATCACACTTGGAGAAATTTGCAAATCGCGGCAAATTCGCGAGTGCGTTTTTCGCGATTGCGGCAAAAATATCGGGGGTAGGAATGCGGTTCTAGGTACGTAGAAAAGCCACGATTCCCAGCTTTCAGAGGAAAGTTACTGCAAGTCTCTAGGACAAACGGTCACGGAGATATGAGCGATTAAATAAAGGTAGTTTTTCGGATTTGAAATGTTAAAATTCAAAAAGACAAGTGACAGCTAGCAACTAGAAAATGACAGGTGACAGCTTTACAAATGACAGGTGACAGTTAGGAGGCAGTTCTACTTAGATTAAAATAGATTGAATTATATTATTTTAACTAAGAGATTGGTTCTGCACAGTCTTGCTAGGTACTCACAATATAATTTTAAAAGGAGTGGGCCTCGCCACGGATCTGGTCAGGTTTTAAACTGGACTCTGGTCTGGTCTCGGCACTTCACAGTGATCTGGGTCAGCTCTCTGGTTCTGCTAACAGTGGTCTGGGTCAGCTCTGCTCTGCCTCTGGTTCTGGATATTGATAGATTTGAAGTCTGGATCTCTGGATGTGGATAGATTGAAGTCTCTATGTTGGCTCTCTGAAGGTTGATGGAGGTAAAGTATGGATTTTCCCGGCAGAGCGTCCCGCAGCAAATGGATTTGAAGGTCCCTATCTGTCCTGACTGTCTGCTTTTATGTGTTTTGAAAGTGGGTGCGTGTGCAGCATCACTAGGCTCTACCCCTCTCCACTTGTCATTAGCCACTTCATCCGCTTCCCCTTGATTGGGGGAATGAAATGAAGTGTCATCATGATGAGGTCTGTTTATGGTACAGAGAACCCACCCGTCAAATTACACACAATCTATATTTTGACCCAAAAGACATATTTGCACAGGTACACATTTGTTTAAAATTACATGCACCCATCACATATCACAGGAGGTATACCCTGTCCAAATCTGCTCTTCCTGGGAGCTTGCATTCAGAAATGGCAACATATTTCACTTTTTGGTCAAGTTACCAATATCAGACATTACCCCAAATTTATACACATGTGCGCAAGGAGTATGGACATTACTTGATGAAGTGTCAGATTTTTAACATGCATACATTTTAAGTAATACCCTCTTAACTGCTAGCTTGCCCCCAGATCATGCCACCGGTTCTAAAAACCTCTTAAAATGTGGGCAGAAAAATCACAAGAATTCTGGTATCATTTAAATAATTATGACAAGTCCGTACTATGAGTTATTCATCTTTTTCTAAAACCATATTCTGGCTACAGGGGTGTGTCTTTTCAGGTCACATGGTACAGAAACCAGTCTTTCCACTTTCTTCAAGCTCAGCCTCTGTCTCCAGTTTCTCCCCCTCCCAGTTACTGCCAAGAGGAAGCCATTTTTATTACCCCTGCAATAAACCATCTGCCTGGGCCCTGGAAGGCCCTTTGTTCAAGAGGAAGCCATTTATGGCCCCCATAATAAAACATTTGCCTGAGTCAGGACAGGGCTTTGTTCAATTTCCTGCAGAGCCCAGGTAATTCAATCAGAGAAGTGTCATATCCCTTTTGGTGGGAGCAGCAAAATGCAGGTCGGCCTGGGAACACAGCTGTTGTGCAAGTCTCAACTCCTGTCGGGGGTAGCTGGTGGGCAGAATTCAGTTCCTTAAACCAGGCCACAGCTAATGTCAATTTTGTTATAAACCTTCAAGTCACTTCAGAATATAACTTTACATTGGATCCACCTCTCAGTAAGTCTTTCTTTGGCATGCTTTGGGTTCATCTAT
Organism: Ambystoma mexicanum; assembly: GCF_040938575.1. Taxonomy (NCBI): domain Eukaryota; kingdom Metazoa; phylum Chordata; class Amphibia; order Caudata; family Ambystomatidae; genus Ambystoma; species Ambystoma mexicanum. Next base: position 870,592,010 of record NC_090935.1, read on the forward strand.
TCAGTTTTACACCAAAAAAAAAATCTGGTGGTTTTAAAACGCCGGCTTTCTGATAGTGGTGAGTACTGGTACTGCAACCATTTTTGGGATTTAAGAAAATGAATTCCCCACAATTCTAGGTTGCTTTTGGCAATCAGCATTGCCATTCCCAATGGTTTCAGACTACTGTGTGGGTAGTCCAATGGTGGTTTTAGGCAGTTCCCTTCTGTGCCTATAACATCGGCAAAATGGGTGGCAGCCTATTCTTCGTGCCTTTCCCTGGGCATTTTCTGGGAAGCTCTGGCCATCATGGTGTTTTCAATGTCAGTACTGCACAGTTTTTGAGGTAGGGCTTGGATGCATGGGTAAAAACATCCCACAATACCTAGGTAAATCCCAGCCATGGGTTCATGCTTCACACCTCATATGCTAACTTCATGGTTGACCATTGGGAAGAAATATGGGGCAGAAAAGATTATTAGACACAATATGCGCAGCATATAATATTATGGCTATGGTACATAGATGATATATTCCTTTTGTGGGATGGTGGTCTGTCTCACTCTAGGGACGATATTGCCTATGTAAGTTCCAATAAGGTACATTTGGAGTTCTCCTTTCAATACAGTGACTAGCAGAATAACTATTTAGTCTTGACCTTTAAAGTATGTGATATTAAAACCGAGTCTGCCTTTTTCACTAAACCAACCACATGCAATACATTATTGCATTCTAAAATTAAAAAAATGACCATGAGAAGACAACAAAATGGAGTATACAATATGGAGAACTCCTAAGGGCCAGAAACAATTGTAGCAGAGTTTATAACTATGAACAGGCCTCATGTAATATCTATCAATGTTTCCTTGAAAGGGAACACCAAAATAATGAGAAATGAAGTATGAACTTAGATTTACTTCTGGGTTTTTTTCACAAGAAAAGGAGGTGGGCTATTAAGTGAAGACACATTGACAGGTTTTATTGTAGGATGAGAAGACGAAGCTAGAAGTAAGACTTCACTGAAGCTTTGCATTTAAAATATTGCCTGCATTAGTTGATCAATTAGTGCATAGCTAGATCCTTAACGTGTAGTTAATGTATAAAACATCAGGATTCTACATGTGTAACAACTCTTGAGTAATCGTGGTCAGCCTTCTGGGACAATCACACAGGAACAGATTGAATTGTACAGTAGTTAATTAAGTGTTATTCCTCATCTGTTGTATATGTACTGAAATGCGAAACAAAAGGGGTGATGGCTGGAGGATTTAGAATGAATCTTAACCTCTGGCATTGCTCTGGTCAATCCTCCAGACCATCGTTCTTTGCCTGACAAGCCATTACAAAACGGGAAAGACATGCAAATCAGGCTTGGTCCCACCTCAAAAGGGGCAGTGCAGCCCAAACTGCTTTGTCACATCCCTTCTGTACGAGAGCACAAGCATTCCCAGAAATGTTTCAGCCTTGTTGGGCCTCATCAAGGTAGAGCAGCTTGGGTCTCAAGGTCCAGCAGGTAGGGGACCCACGACAGGGCATAACCATCCCACTCGGGTGACTATAGCAAAACAAAAGAGGTGGTGGCTGGAAGGTTTGGAATTAATCATAACCTCTGGCATTGCTCTGGCAACCCCCTAGACCATCGTTCTTCACCTGCCCAGTCATTAAAACTCATATGAAAATCAGGCTAGGTACCACCCCAAAAAGGGCAGTCCAGCCCAAACTGCTTGGTCACATCCCTTCTGACCACAAGCCTCCCCAGACAGGTTTCAGCCTTGTTGGGCCTCATCAGTCAGGAGTAGCTTGGGTCTCTAAGCCCAGCATACACCAGACCCATCTCTGGGCAACGCAACGTATGTACTGGAACGCCCCTGCAAAAATGTTTTGTTGGTAGTACAATCCATTGGCTTAAGGTTAGAATGCAGGAACATATACATGTGTTGAAAATGAAAGATTGTAAATATCCTTTGGCAAACCCTTACATAGGGTATCATAATTTGTACCCATCCTTTTAAAACAGCATGAAAGACGGAGGTGAGAAAGATTAGACAATTGCATTCTTTAATTCCTAATGTACACAACATTAGGCAAGGTTTAAACTTGTTCCTCTAATTGTGACAGTTTTTTCTTGGAATGAATTATAGATAGCACGTCATCTTTCTACCAGTTCTCATTACACCTATGTTTCTGTTATTTTTTACTTTGGTGTTATTAAAGCTCATGGACAAAGTTAATGCATGTGTATGTAGTCAGCAAATTCCTATCCTTCTTCTTCTTCTTACTAATGCTTTCTGGTTTCTATTCACTCCTCTTATGTTTGCTTTTTCCTGCATTCTTTTATTTTTTCAGTAATTGTTTTGAAATTGTTGCTTTATTTGTATATTTGGGTAAACCTTGTTCTTAATTGATTCATTTTGAATATGTGTTACATAATTAGCGATGATGTGGTCTAACTAGGTATACTAAATTTGTAAGTTGTTATAGGGAATTGACCTGAAACGTTGACTTGCTATGAATATTACAGAAGGATTGTATGAATCCAGTGATACGATCATAGTTTTTTTCTATAGATTCAAAGGCCATATATATCATTCTTAGATGCCACCAATGTTGCAATATGAGTGTGTGTGTTAATTACAAGAAGTCATGGTATTTAAGAGAATATTGCCAAAGCTCTTTAACCTTGACAAGGTCCTAGCAGTTGGGCATTGGTTTTTTATAGATACTTTAATTATATTTTTGATAACAATGGTCAATATCTTTTTTAACATCACCACAGTGTGTTCCCCCTTTGCTCTTGCAGTGCTGGGTGGATAAAGTACATAATTGTTCGCTTTTTCAACCATTGCTGCATTTGTGTGTAGATGATTACATTTTTTACATACAGAATTTGTTAATCCTTTAATTGGCTGCTTGGCAGGTGGGTTTGCCAAATGGTGAGATTTCTGATACCATTGCAAATATCCCTGAAATCATTTTCATGTATATTCATAAGGTTCACTCAGAAAGTATGGAATGTACCCAGCTTTTATAGAGAGGGAATGCGAGAAGGATGGGAAAGAGACAAAGTGAGATGGTCAAGAGAGGAGGAGGGCTACCACAATACTGTGGTTGTCTACCATAATACTGAACTGCAGAATTGTAGAATAAAACAAAAAACAACATATCTATTGGCTTACTGTTATCTCCTGCATGCAACACCATTTGATAGAGGTGTAACATGCCAAATGCAAAATTAAAAAACACATTTGTAGATGAAAAACAATGTCCCCTGACAAAAATAAACCCCTTTGCAGTGGCAGAGCCAGGGAAGCGGTAATGGGGGTGCCATCCAATGTGCCCTGCTCCGTTGCCCAGTGCATCCGCAGCCCCCCACTGGAAACCTATTATCTATTATCTGCTTCCCCCGGCACCAAATTCTGCCTCCGCCACTGCCCCTTTGCAGAGGGGAACAGGAAATACAGAAATGTGTACACTACAATCAGATATTTCTACAAGAATAGATGAAGCAATAGAATCACGCCTTTTGCTTGGTTTAGAGAAAACTATTAGAGATCAAATGCAATCAGCATATGCATGTTGAGGGGTTCAAATTAAGCCCCAGGACCAAATGAACAGCCTCTGGCCATGTTGGTCCTAAGAGAGCAGAAATCCATTTTGCAGTTGGAAAACATATCGGGGACTAACAGACAAAAGGTCCCATTTCAGTCCCATCTGCCACATCAAAATGGTTTTTGCCAGAGAAATAAAAGTAAATGGGCCTAAAAGTGCAGAAACACCATCTGGGAAATGTGAAAGCACAATTTGACTAGAAGACTGAAAGGCCAGCAATTCATTTTCAAACAGGAAATACTGTTTTCTTTGATAAAACAGAGAGCAGCATGGCAAGATAAAGACATTTGCATCTGGGGTTGAAAGTGTCTGTACCAGTTTGAAATAAAGGATCATTTAAAGATGAACATTGATTGCATGTCACAGGAGAAGTCTGCATATGAGATGAGATATATTTATGTGGGACTCATGTCTTAAGAAATAAATGGTGACTTTTAAAATGGTGACATATAAAGTACGGAATTTTGACTTTTACACTGAGATTCAAAGCCACCTTCCCCCAATGGATCCCAGGCCTCTGCTCTGCCTCTCTATATGAAAGAAAATCTCTTTGAAGTTTCGGGCCTGAGAGGAGGGTGTATTCATTCATGACAGAGGAGTTATTGGGGGTGCAGTAAACAGCTGAATCAACAGAAAGCAAGCCCTTATCGGTTGAACTCTAATTCTAGAAATAAATGTGGTCAGCTCAGAGATATGATCACAGGCCGGTTCCCGAGATATTTACCATGAGCATGGTGGATGACGCTCTGATTTTCAAGATGAGCAAACAAACCATCTGTTAGCCTTTGACTGTGCAAGAATGTTGATGGACTTGATTGCAGGCGTGGGTCAGCACAGGAAGCTGATGAGCAGATACCCTGTTCAGTTTGAAGAAATGAAACGCAATGTGAAAATTGAAGGAATAATATGTATGCTATTAATACCATGCATTTGAGTTACATAGCAGATCATACGTTGGTCATTTCCTCAGGAACCATAGATCACACGATAATGAGACAAATATCACTGCAAAGCTGATAAAAGGGCTCACCTGTTAATTACACATAAACAATTGATCTTGGGAACTAAAGTTACAACCTAAAATAATACTTTATTGTACACGGTTCTAAAATAAGTTTTACAATCAAGTTTATAATCACTTTTACAACATGCATTTATAAAATCGATACATACAACATTCACTTTCCATTTACTTTAAAGCACTTATTTACTCACTATAAAAAATATCATTCAATCACTCAAACAGTCTAACAATTAATCATTTCTTCTAATCACACCTAAAAACAAACCTTAGTACAGAATAGGGATACAACAGAATAAAATTAATTTCAATGTCTAGTATTGCACGTAAACAGAATGGCTACATAGAATCATTATTTTAGTTGAGATGATTTTCTATCTTTTCCATACCCTGTATAGCACCAGCATTACAGGCATTGATTCTGAATTTAACAAAAAGCCCATAAATACAATGACTTTATGGAATTATACTCATAAACAAATGGCCCAAGCATAACCATGTATAAGGCTCCCATGTGTGGACATTCTGTAAGCTCATGCCTAGCCGATTCTAGATTAGACACAATTCTGACAATATCGTGCTTCAGGAGCCAACTTCCATTGTGGGCCTCGAACGGTTAATACTGGAAATTGATTTATCCTAAGGCTTAATCTGAATTTATGGACAGCTGGATCTGGGCATGATAATAGATACCGTTCCGGATGTATAAAATGGTAAACCACATGTGCAATACTCGCATGGCCCTTTAATTTGGCTAGATGTTAAAAATTGCATAGCCAGTCCCATTTAATCACCCAGTGACTAAAAACCCCTTAAAGTATAGCACAAACATTACATCTGGCAAAATCAAGGAACCAATCAGTCATTTTACATAATTCTTGAAATTGATTCACCTGAAGGGAGGCACTTTTCCCCGACTTGCCTAAGGCATAACTTCTACCCAAGTTGGTTAACAAAGGGCAAATTTGATCCATATTGACCTTCAAGATCAAGGAGCCCCTGTGTATCAAATGCTGGGCTTTCAAGTAGGTCAGTCCAAACTCTAGATGGACGTATTCGATCAAGCTGGAGCTAGGCAATCCCAGCACATACTTCCAGAAACGGGATTCCACATCGTCTAGCCATTTTAGATTTTTCATATTGAGAGCTTCCAGGCCATACAAGACCATTGGACATAGCCATTGTTTGTATAGTAACAACGTTCCTTTTAGAGAGAACCAAGCGTGCTCCAACACACATGTTCTAGCCATATATGTGATCTGTCTAGCCCGTTTTACTCTATTATGGCCCCAGAACCACAAGCAGCTGTCATCTTAAGGCCCAGATATTTTTAGGCGTCAGTGTACTCCACAACTCCAACCGAAGTCACCAGTTTCATCCTGGGGATTCCTTTAGAGGAGATTAGCATTACCTTAGTTTTGATAAGGCTGATTTAGAGCTGGTTCTCATTTGCATAACTACCCAGTTCGTTTAGCATACTTTTATCCCTGTAAACAGATGGTCAAATATGGCTAAATCATTGGCGTAAAGCATCCTGCCGATAGGTACATTGCCAAACCTAAGGCGTCAGTGTGCTCCACAACTCCAACCGAAGTCACCAGTTTCATCCTGGGGATTCCTTTAGAGGAGATTAGCATTACCTTGGTTTTGGTAAGGCTGATTGAGAGCTGGTTCTCATTTGCATAACTACCCAGTTCATTTAGCATACTTTTACCCCTGTAAACAGATGGTCAAATATGGCTAGATCATTGGCATAAAGCATCCTGCCGATAGTTACATTGCCATTCCTGGGAAGACAGCATAGGTCTGCTACGTAAATGTTAAAAAGTAGCGTGACCAGCATACAGCCCTAACGTACCCCCCTGCTAATTCTCATTACCTCTGACAATTGGGCATGATCACCAAGGCGAATCTCGGCAGAGGTGTTACTATGCAGAGCCATGATTATCTCCCAAAGCCAGCTTGGACACCCCTATTGTCACATTTTCATCCACAGTATATTTCAAACCTCAAATGTATTTCTACCTCCCAGGCAAACGTCATGAAGCAGAGATTCGGGGAGATGATAGCTGATTACATTAGATATATGTATAGGAAGTCTCAGGTTAATAATGTTTATAATTTTTTAATAATTCACAAAAAACTGTTAGTCAAACCTGCAACATCGTGCCAAAAAGGGATGTAGTTCATTACATCTGGAATAATTAAACAAATCTACATATATATGTATGTCATTTACTGCCTATTTGTAAAATACATGTTTTTGTCATGTTAGACATTTTAATGGCAAAATGGAAATATGTAAAAAGGTGGATTCCAGTGGGTGGCCTTATCCCTCCCAACATTTGGGTTTGGCAACTAAAGGGACCAATCAAAAGAGAAGGGACTAGGCTTGAATAAGTGGGATGGAAGATAGTTGTCCAATCAAATAATATGACCAACGAGCTGGCATGTCTTCATTTAGGCCTTTTGTGGGTGTGGTTTGAGATTCATATGGGGATGCACAGCAGAAATCAGGGAGACTGCCTGAAATATCCTGTGTTGGAACTGCTGTTGCAATTGTTGGAAAAAATCAAGCACGGGGACAGAGGCTGAGATCTATGACTAAGGCCAAGGAGAGGCAAAATGGAGGGATACATTTAGAGAATATCCATGACTGATGGTGGATTATGATGGTCCCTTTCCTTTCCATGTTAGATGACCCAAGCTTTGGCTGCCCTTTTTCCTGAGCGCTACCCAGAGATATTTCTGTAAGTAAACTTGTCCATCCATAACAAGCTTAGTGTGGATCTGTTTTTTTCAATAGTTTTCCCATTATTGCTTGAGTAGCCACCCAAAAAAGATCTGAATATTTTTATTCAACAATAATTTAATTAATTCCCACATAGCCAAATTACACAGGGTGATTTTGCTGTAATTTGAAATCAACAACATCGCTCCTAGTGTGGTTAGAAATATAGTATGTAAAGTAATTGGGTATTCCTATTCAGTTTTGCCAACCCCAAAATCCCCTAAAGGAAGGGGGGCATTAAGAATGAAATTCCCTACTGCTTCACATTCCCCTGAGCCCTGCCTTAAAACAGAGGGGTTCCAAATGATCAACTGAATACCTGGGTTTGTATGCTGGGATAGGACTGTGTCTTCCCCAAGTTAAACAAAGTGAAGTCAGTGATTTAAAAGCAACCTTTCTATTGGAGTGAGAAAGTGGCTCCTGAGAGAATGTAGATTTTGCCTTGCATAGTGTGGGAAAGAAAAAGCTTGCAAATATAAATCAAAAGTGTTTGTTCTGAAAAGAAAGCTTTTTGTGTTATAAAACTGCCAGCATTGCTAAGAGTGCAGCGCCAGCCAAAATTATTTTTGCATGCAATTAAGTTAAGCAAAACTGCTAGCATTTTCAAGTGCGCATGGACATTAAAAATACAAAGCACTGCATGTGTAAAATTGTTTTTGCCGATAGAAAAGTGTGGTATATGTTTAGATTGAACTTCCTATTAATAAGAGTTCCAGGCTTATGATCTGGTCATGTTTCAAGGTCCTACATGCTAGTAAAGGTAAACACCAGGCAAAGTGTTTTGACTGTACATATGGTCGGGTTAAATAATCTGTAATTTGAATTATCCAAAACTTCTGATGATTTTAGTTGGTGGATCTTGACATTTGGGACTGAGAGTGAGGTGGCGAGATTTAAAATGTGTACAAACATTAATGTTCCTATTCCTTAATAAATATATATTCTTTCTGTACACTGGCCTGCTTCTTGACTTATATGTGATGCTGGGGTGAGGTACCTACGGGGTAGTATATAAACCACATTCAGGACTGGATTGAACTGAAAAGGAATATTAATGTGGCACTTTTGATTGGGGAGCGAAAGAATTCCCTGCATCAATGGTGGCTGCAGAAATATCCCTAACATATAAATGGGGGCTTCTGACCGGGATCAAGCTCTCTGTTTTTGATTTGTGACATTGTTAGCAAGCGAGTCATTTTAGTGCAACATCGGTAAAGTGTGAGGCAGGCTGTTCATGCTATTACCACTGCTGGCTTCACCCCTGAGAATCAGCAAGGTGTACAGAGGAATACGATTCTAGAAGGAATGAATTGCAAGGTTTTTGTTCCTGTGTTGAGAGTGGTTATACGGCTGCAAAAGGCCATTTTTAAAATTAGTGCCATTGAATTGGAACAGGTCATAAAACAACTCCTAGCTAGATTGTTCATTTGGAGGGATTGGGATGACCAGGAGACTGGTTCTTGGCAAGCTAGAATGGTACAGGATCTTACATCAGTAGGCGCTGACATTTGGCTTGAAAGTGGGATGTTACATCACGCTTTAGATGGGGTTTACATGACTCAAAATACACATGATGAGCAAACTAAAATGGCTCAACTCACAGCTCAATTATATTTTCCTTTGGAATTAATCGAAGAGAGATTGCAAAATAAAGCGGTCAGTATGCTAGATCAGACTGGAGACCTGAAACAGGCTCAGCAATCACTCTAGCAATTGAAAGATAAAGTACTGCAAAGCCAGATTGTCTAGCTCAAATATGAAAACCTCATTGAGCAACTCAAAAATGAAATAAAAACACATTACAAAGTGGGTTTTGCGCGAGAAATGCAGTTCTCTACAATCCAGGACATAAAGAGTGTGTGGAACATTTGAGCAGACTGCAACACAAGGTGAATGATCAAACCACTTACAATAGTGCAATGTTGGAGGAGATTGTGTCCTTCAAAACAGTACATAAATGAATGAGTGGATGAGAGTTCAGTGTTGCAAGACGTCCCACTTTACTGCCTAGTGGAGAGTCTTTCAGCTGTTTCTATTTGGAGGCGGGGCCTATTACACTCATACACTCTGGCCACAGTGCAGCATGGCAGAGTGTAGAGGAGTATTCAGTGTTCTGTGTCCCGTGCTCCTCGTGATCCCTGTGAAGGGCACAGTGTGGTCCAACCTGTCGCTGCAGATGCCGATCCCTGATATTCCTTCAAGCAGTAAGAGGCATGTGCCAACACTGGCTTTTGTTTGTGCTTTCAACCTGACCCCTTGTGACTGAAAACTTAAATGAACGCCTTCTCTTGGCAATGCTCTGTCACTATGAAACTGCTGAATACTATAACAGAGTCAGGGGCGTCGCTGTCTAGCCTGCAGTTATTTCTTTTGCTGGGGTGACTGTGGGCCTGTCCAAACCTTGCGTAAATTGTTAGACCTCTTATGAGTGTGATTGGCTCTTTCTGGAGTACAGTTGAGTGGCTCCTTTTCCTATTTTGCTGGTTGAAATGAGAATCAAGTCTCTTTTGGCACCTCATAGCATCCTGCCTTCTCGTTATAACTCATGTCCAGTGAACTGACTCACCAGCCTACGTTTTTGTGTCCCAAGAACGGGAAGCCTATTAAGGGAAAAAAGACTAGTGCTCCTGAAGCAATGCTCAATGGGATGGTGGACTCAATCTGTGAAGGTAATTGCATGGACAGTTCAGTCAGAGGTAAAATTACTGCCTTCTTGAAAGCTACAAAGTTGAAAGCTACTAGGAAGATCTCATGTGCTGCACTCGCTACATCAAAAATGAATCTTATTGAAAGTAATACTGGAAACCTGTCTCGCAACATATCGAGTGAAAATCCTACTGACAATAACTCTCTGTTAAATCTTGTTTTTGGCTTGCAAAATGCTGTGAACACAATCAACAATGGGATTTCTTCTTCTGACCTGACAGCAGTACCATCCACGAGATTAACTAAATCACCAGAATTAACACAGATAGCGGCCAATGTTCTTAATTCACAATCAAGACTTAACTCCACTAGATCTCCCCGTGAGGTGTCATATGTCGATCCCTGTACTGAAACTGAATCTTTAACTCCTAGTATTATTTTCATTTTGTAATAGGTTGTTTACCGACCATGAAATTATCTCACATCAGTACCCGGTTTACGTGCATCCACGGGATACACTTAACGTGATTGGCTCGTTTCCGAGTCATACCACGGTGTAATCCTGTGGACGCAAGTACGTGCCTGCGTTTATTCTCGGCAGGGGTGTGGCTGCCCCTTAGCCAAAGAGGAGGCTCGAAATGGGGCAATCCCCGCTCCGAACCTCCCCACGGTTGGAGGCAGCCTTTGTCCCCTGCCGAGGACTCAGGTATGTTTTTTCTTTCCTCCACCCCCTCCCCTGCAAGCTATCCCCTCCCCACCCTCCCAACCCCACTTACCTTTTGTTTTCTTCTCTTCTTTGGAGCGAAGGCGCTGGGAACACTTCTGTTCCCAGCGTGTCCACTCTCGATGGCTGCCATGGAAAGGGAAAATGGACTCTGTTTTCCCTTTCCCGGCAGCCATTTTATTTTACTTTTTTTTAATTTTATTTTTTTCCTGTTCTGAAATGCAGCATTTTGGAACATAAAAAAATGCTATTTGTACCCTGGTCTAACGGGCTGATGTACTAATGGCAATAAGCCCCTTGACGGTGGGCCAGTACTGCCCGCGGTAATGTCACCGGGGCCTGTAACTCTGGGCCCCGGGGACATTACCTGGGGCGGTATTGGCCTGCCGTCTAGTGGCTTATTGCCAGATTGTTTGATGAAAAATGTATTGATGTTGTACTTTGCCCACATGACCACCGGCCAAAGGATAATGAAATCAATGTGGGTAATTTGGCTGAGAAATCTTCCCCTCCTGTTATTATAACTGATACTCAGCCCACAGATGAAAATCTGTGTGATATAATTAACTCTGGCAATTTGGCTGAGAAATCTCCCCCTTGTGCTGTTATCATACCTGATACTCAGCCCATAGATGAAAACTTGTTTGACATAATTGTCACACCTACCCGATATAAAGAATTGCTGGAAATGCAAAACAGGGTGCATGTAGAAGGGTAAAGATAAAATAAATACAAATTCAGTGGTCCCTCAAGCATTGGGCTTGACTTTTCCAACCCACTTTTGCTGTCAAGACACGAATAAGGGGTACGAAATTGTACCAATTAACATCACCACTGATACATCTAGGAAAAACAGTTAAATATTATGGGCCTCATTATGAGTAGGGCGGTAAGGGATACCGGGCACCGGTAAGGAGACCGGTGCCGGTAATCCCTTTCCACCCTACTACGAGTTCCCTTAGCGGGTTCCTCCTTTAACGCCTGGTCTGACCGGACGGGACCCGTTAAGGGAAATCAGAGCCAATAACGGTACCATTAGCCCCTCTGGGGCTCAATTGGGAATGGGGAATGTTTTTTTTCAATTGGGACTTACCGGTCCCGCAAAGGTCGGACTACACCGGTAAATCCCCATTGAACGAGACCGGTGCCAGCACCGTTATTGGAGTCAGTCATGGCGCAAATAGCGCCATGACTACCTCCAGTCTCGGAATGAGGCCCTGATTGGCAAAAAGGTATCAAAAAGATCAGCAAAGTTGATTGGGGATCTACCTACTATCAGGAGACACACAGGGCATTTGTTTTCTGAGGTCTATGACCATTATGATAATCGTGTGACAATGCAATGGAGGTCATTACAAGTGTGGCAGTAAGGGGTTAACGGCACCGGTGAGCATGCCGGTGCCGTTAACCCCTTACCACCGCATTACAAGGTCCCTTAGTGGGTCCCACTAAGGCCGGCTGGTAAAACCAGCCGTCCTTACCAAGAGCCGCTAAGGGATCAGGGAGCTAAAAACAGGCCCGTAATTAACGTGCCCGTTATGAGCTCCCTCCCCATTCTCATTGAGCCCTATGGGGGCTCGAATGGGAATGGGGATGGGTATTTTGAATGGGAACATACCAGGTCTTCCAAGGTTGGAATGACCCGGTAAGTCCCCATTCAGGGAACCCGGACACGACTTTGGAGGCAGCCATGGCGCTAATACCACCATGGCTACCTCCACACTCGTAATGACCACCAATGTTTCGATAATAATTTGGGTAACTTAAAATTTCCTAACATAGTTCATGCTCAGGCACCTACCACATAGCCAAAATCCAAATTAGATGCAGTAAAACATTTGAACATTAATACCTCGTCGTTATAATGGGCCAATGGCAAATCCAGAAGGATTAAAATCCTGCATATACATGCCACATCAGCAAGCCCTTACACCAACATTATTCATTAGACTGTATTTCATCACAGGATCTGGCTCTGGTGGAATTACCAAATGATCCCTTTCGAGCAAATTGTGCACTGATGCATCTTGTATCACCTATTATAACATAATTAATCATGGCCCAAGCTTCTTATTTTTATCAGATGGTTTCCGAATTTACCAAATGTTTAGAGCAAGATGCTAAGTTAAAGTCCCACATAAATTAAGAAACCTGCTGTAGACCCATTGACAGAAGAAACAGTTAAGACCATTGTAGCTAAGATTTATGAAACCCTGTGTCCAAAGACAGGTACTTTGGCCAATGTTAACAGTTTCCCCATAGCATATCCCAACATTGAAGAGTTGGAGTGACTGGGGCTATAACCCATCATTTAATTATTTGCTCATGGAACACGCAAGGAATCAGTTCTTTTATGAAGAATGTTGAGAGTGCAAATTACTTTTCAGGCTCTGATATTTTTTCTTTTGCAGGAAACCTAGATAATGAGCAATTTTAGCATTGACGGCTTTGCATCTTTTTAGATCCTGGTGCAAAGAAATACTACTGGCCGCCCTTATGTAGAACTTATTGTAGGGGTTGCATCCCATTTGAAGGCTTTAGAATTTTCCAGCAGCTAACAAGTAAATTTGTCTTGGCGGTTTGTGTACAATGAGTTGTCAAAGAGGTCCTTTCCTCAATATTAGATATTAATGTCTATAACCCACCAGGCAATTGTTACTGGGATAAAATAATGAAGCATATTGACTAATTGATTGAATTCTTGTTGTTAGAATATGAACATGAGTCTTACTAGGTCATGGGAGATTTCAACTATCATAGACCAAAGGTTGGGAGCAATATTGGGGATATGTTGAGTGATTACTATTTGGAAAAAAATGTACATGAAATATGGTCCATTGCCTGAGATTAGAGGGAACTCAATGTCACAAGATGTGCTTGGTTGAGCTTTATCCACCTGCATAAGTTGCTGCAGTTGATCACAACTAAGGATGAAGCATGTGATTACACTTGGACTAATGGTATCTTGTATAGCTGGATAGAGCTAGTTCTAACTAGTGCAGCTGGCTTTACCAATATTAATGCTTTCAGGTTGATTCCAAATAAATTGAAGGATCATGTGATAGTGGAGTTTCACTTAAATAGAGGCCTACGCCATAGTATGGCACAATGTAATGCCACCTACAGGTTATATAAAGCAGGAAACAGACTAAAGTGGACTAAAAAGTACATTAACAAATTTAACAATTCCACTCTAGGGGTTTTGGTTAGTAATGATCTCCTGAAGCTTATGGAGTTAAAACAGTTTGAGGAGATTGTTGATGGGCAGTACGATCGCCATTTGAAACTCAAAAACAATGCTAACTTTAGAAGAACCTGTTATCCTCACAACAAACCACATGACCTGGTTCTGGTAAGAAAAGAAAATAACTAAGATACATTATAAAACAAATAAGAAAACAAACTGGCGATTATGCTGTGCAACAAAATAGCATTAATAAAGATAAAATTTGATTTAAAAATTGGATCAGGATGCATAAGGGCTCTGAATTCTCTGCCCATTGGCAGATAATGTTCAGCACCTTGAAGGAGAATGAACCTGTACATTTTGGTTCACATACCACACATATAATAATAAACAGCAAGTTAAGCGCGTAATAAACCCATTCAGAACTGTGATTGGGAGGATGGATGCTGTGGAGGCAAATGAGAATTACCAGGGCATCATGTATGTATCCTTCTCTGCTTTCACGTTGTTGGACATTGAGCGAATAGTTAATAGATTAAAACCATCTAGAGCCCCCGGCCCAGATAGGCTACCTAATGCACTATTCAAAAAGTACCCCAAAAACTGGGACTTAGTTCTTATGGTTCTTTTCACACAAATAGTTAAAACAGTTATATTACCTACTAGTTGGAATTGTTCTATACTGATACCTGCATACAAAAAAGGATTACGGGAGGTACCGGCGATGTTATTGCAGTACATTAATGAGTAGCTTAGAGATCAGAAGATCCTCAAGAACCAATAGCTAGGTTTAAGCAAGGGATGAGGTACCATTAACAATCTTTGGACACTAACCTATCTGATTTGAAAAACCTAACTTGATAACACCAAAACACTATATGTATGTTTCATTTACTTCTCTAAAGCCTTTAATACTGTTAACCGATTTATACTATGGGAAAAAATGAAAAAATGAGAACTTCACCCACATATTTTATACTTTGCAAAAGCATTGTATTCCAATACTGAGGTACAGATTAGAACAAAGCAGGAGTGATCGACAAATAAGTATATTAAGGTGAACCATGGACTGAAACAAGGCTGTATGCCGGCACCGGTACTTTTTAACACCTATATGGCTGACTTAGCTTGTGACATGGAACACTGTAATAACAACAGTCCCCCTTGCATTGGTTTACACAGTATTTCCAGGCTATCATACACCGATGATGTTGTGATACTCGATCAGACGGCCATAGGATTACAACATGGTCTTGAAACGTTGAATTATTTCTCTATTCAGAATGGTTTAACCATACATTTGGATAAAACTAAGATCATGATCTTTAAACAGTCTAGGAAAAGAATAAAGGGTTGCAACTGGTCACTCCAAAACATCAGGGTGCAAGAGGTTACTTATTATTGGTATCTTGGTATACTGATTAATAACACTATGAGGGTTGGCCTCATTACAGATTCAATTATAACAAAGACCATGGCTAAATTCAAGGCTGTTCAATCTTTTATCTACAAACGTGGTGGTTTATGAGTTGAAGGGGTCTCATGGTTATACTTCTCTTGTATCGTTCCAAGAATTTTGTATGGGTTGGAAATATTCACTGCTAGAGAGTGTACCGTAGAAGCGATATGTACAGAATTGGGCTTAATGTCTCTGCAAACCTGGAAAATGATATCTAATTGTTTTCTTTTCTTCAAAATCCAAGCAGATTATGATAACCATAACTCAATTTACTCCTATTTCGCTAACCAAATGGATCCCAAGGCTCTGTCTTCCGCTTTGAGCCCTTGGATTAAGGAGATGTTAGGTTTTTGGTTGATATTGGGTGTGATTCTACGGATTTCGAGAACTCCTCTCTTATGGAAAGGAAAAATCAAGAAGAAGGATGCAATTTGGGACAGAAAGTTGAGAACAACCAAAGTGTTTGGTTTTACTATTTATTCTGAATATTCTATGCAATCCTTCTTGATTGGCTCAAAAGTTAGACATTTCATAATGGAACTAAGAATTAATCAATTGCCCACTTTGGTTGGTTGAGGTGCCTGGTGCCATATATTCACACAGGAACGCTTGTGCAGACTGTGTCGCTTGGAGCTTGAGAGTGCATGACATCTGACCAATTCTAAAGGTCTTATCAAAGTAAACTTGAAGGGATATGGTAGATTGGACTATGATCTTGCTTTCAATCATTCTGACTAGTTTTGGAGTAACATTTATTCTGGTAATAAAGTGGTGATGAATTGTATATATGGCGGGACATTTTAAAGATTTTGCATTAACAATGTGATTTGTTTTTATCATCATCTGGATTTCAATCTTATTATAGGTATATTGATGTTAAATAGTTTTTTCTCTATTGGACTTGATTTTATCTCTATGTATTTATTGTGTTAAAGGCTCACAACAGAAGTGTGATAAAATGCATCAGGATTTAAATATTCTGAAGCAACAGCAATTACAGCTGATCAAATAGAAGGATGCATTAAATTTAAAAATGGAGGTAGAGAAGGATCAGCCTGAGTTTCAGGAACTGACCAGAATCAGTGAAGAATGTATAGAGCTTAGGGAGTGTTTGAGGCACGCAGAAGCTGACCTATTAGAGGCAGTGCATAGTAGAGATGCTCAAGATAGAGAACTTTGACATACAAAGTATACACCGCTCACATTATTAAGGGATGTTAAACAAGATTTGGGATGACCTCAAATCAGTAAAGTAATATTCTTAGGGTGCAGGGGAGAAAATGCGATCCTGGCACATGGATCCTAGAATATGCAAATATACAATAAAGTTCCCACAGTTGGGGAACCCCCATCCCCTGCACCCTTTCACTAGCTATAGAAAGCCAACAGTTAGATATAAAAGTAGGATGAGTGTGATGCTGGAAATGCATCAGAGGGACAGGGCTTCTGAATCCTTCTCCTTTATTGCTTTTTATAATGTGTTCTGTGTTGTTTTCCGTGCAGGAGTTCATGTGGGACTCCTGGCGGTGCTGCTCTTCCTGTATTTGGTTAGGTGAACAGACCCTTGGGATACCATTATGGCACCCATGGGTGGGAGTACGAGCCTGTACTCCTAGTGTATGTTTTTGGGCACCTGTGTGTGGCCCACAGAGCAGGGTATGGGCTGGTGGCAGCCCTGCGCTGAATTGACAGGTGCCCCGAGCGTCCTCCATTTTGGGGTACCCAGGCCCTGTCATTGGAATCAGTGGATTCCTGATAGGCAACAATATGGCCCCTGTGGCCTCTTGCTTTCTATCGCCTGTTACCTTACGTTTCCCAAAGTCCCGGGAAGCCCTGACTCCGTCCCTTCCCCCTGACTTGCAGTTGGGTGGAAGTTCCATATATGGTGTTGTGAGGAAGTCCAGGTCAGACTGGCTGGAGCCTTCCCAATGAATGTATGTTGTGGGTACGCCCATGGGGTGGGACCTGGTGAATGGTGTGTGTGACGAATATGCATTCTGTGTTATGGGTGTCTAGTATCTGGTGTTTGACACAATGACTGAGACAGCCCTGCCCTAAACTGGTATGAATCCAGTGTGTAGTGCTGAATGGTTGTGTACTTGTCCGAATCCACATTCTGTGGTGTGGGTGTTTGGATGGAGAAGAATGGCCTGAATGCGATGCGCACCTGATTGGCCGACTGACTGCCTGAATGCCCTTTTGAATGATTGGTTGCCTGAGTGTGACCCAGCAGAGTGAATGGGAGATCAACAGTATATCTGGGGGCCTCTCACTACTAGAAATTGTTCACAAGCTGAAGTAGAAACTGACATCAAAACTGACGCTGTTCAGAAGCTGAGGTTGAAACTGATGCTTAACTTTGAAGCCCACTGGAAGAAGAAGAAGAACCACCGCTGCTGTCCTTCGCTAATCTGAAAGCTGCTGTGCCTTCAAGGAACTGATCCAAGAGAGGACCTGGCTAGGAGACCTCTTCCCGAGCTACGAGCGACCATCGTGCATCAGCTGATCTTTGCTAAAGCTCCCTGGTAGATAGACCTACGAAAGGCTGCCGACTGGAGATGGGGACCGCCACGGAATCAAGAAGTGAAGCGCCCGGACATTGAAGTCCATCACTGTCGACAACCGCCATCGCCGACCCGAGCCACAGTGCTCCTTTGCCTAAGAACATTTTGGTCCAGGGACTCTCTTGTTCATCGTCGACCGCTTTCATCCTGCCGGAGAAAGTCAAGGCCGTTGACGACTGAGGAGATTCCGCCGGTGGGTTTCCCACCACACAAAGACCGCATAGACGCCAGACGACTCAACGCCCTTGCTGGGCAAAGTTCTTCAGTAACTCTTTGCGGTAATGAACACTCATCGACAGAACTGTGTCTGGTTGGTAGGGATCCAGTATTCTGCCTATTGTTCTAATCAACTGCTTTCCTCCTAAATGTATTGTTGGTTCACTGATTGATTCATTTGTGTGACATTTAAACTACGCCTAGTTAATGCACTTTAAAGGAATCAAAGTAATTTTGGTACCACGTAGAACTGTGTACATATTTGCACTCATTATATAAAGACTGTATTTTAACTAATACGGTGTTTGGACATTCCGTTGTGGGGGCTTGGGGACTACCTTGTACTTAGGAACCAGCCTGCATCACCTTCTGAGAAGCTAGGCCTTGATTGCTCGTCCATTGCTACCAACAATAGAGAATCTTGGCGAGAGTCCTCAGTGCCTCTCCTTGGCCATATAGAGAGCAAGAGTACATACACCCTCTCCAGTCTTTACAATGAGTGGTCTCAATTAAACTAGATATGAAAAAGTCAAATTTTCAATATTCAAGGTGATAAGACAAAATATGTAAATGTTCTTGAGCAACACATCTTCAAACTCAGCCTTGTGGTGTCCATCATTTTCCTTTTTAATAGAATGCCCAACGGGTTTCTAGCTGATGCGCTCTTCATCAGGGGGTTATACAAACTTCATATGTCTGTGATATAACAAATAATAGGATTCAGTAAGTCATAGTCTGCCTACATTGTTCAAAATGCATGTGTATACATATAATGAACATATTAATTAATTCAATCAAGCTAAATTAATTACCTCCATCTCATATCGGCATACATTATAACTAGGGTTCCCCCTTTGTCAGCTGGTTTCATTGTGATAGTAAGAATGATTAGTCATGCTTCCTTTTTTTTACTATCTAGGCTGAAGAGACTTCTTGTCTTCGAGAGTCTGTAATCACAAGGGAATCGTTGTCCCTAGTTAACAATTTCTTGTGGACATCTAGAGATCAGGTGAGATTAGACACTCTTTGGCATTATTTAAACTTGCAAGTTTTAACATTAACTATAAATGACACCAATCACATGCCTTGCAGAATTTCCACGGGTATAAGGAAACTGAAAGAACAGTCACCAGCAATGCTTGTGATGCTGATATGAGATGCATGTGATTAGTTTAGCTTGATTGAATTAATAAATGATGGACACCACAAGGCTGAGTTTGAAGATGTGTTGTTCAAGAGCAATTACAGTATTTATATACTATTGTACATACATCATTGTGCATACATCTTTTGGCTTATTACCTTGAAAATTGTACTTTGTCATATCTACTTTAATTGAGACCACTCATCCTACCTTTATATCTAACTCTTGGCTTTCTATAGCCAGTGAAAGTGTGGAGGGGATGGGAGTTTCCCAACTATGGGAACTTTATTGTATATTTGTAAGACAGAGAACTTGTCAGCTTGAAAGAAAAGCGCCTTGAACATGCATGCATAACACAAGACTCTCCGAGAGAATATGAAATCCTTCAAGGTGAAGTGCAGAAAATAAAGGATCGATTGGTGGCTCAGAGCAGTGTGCTTGAAGCCAGCCAGGCCTTAATGTCAGAGATAAAAATGCAACTTTGAAAGTAAGCGGGAAATCCTGCCAGAGTGAAACACCTGTGAGAAATTAAATACAGAAATCCAAAAATGTAAACAGGCCAGTTATCTACAAACTGCCAAGTCCAGACTGGAACTAACCTTATGCATACCACTGATTGAGAACAGGGAAACATGAGACAGCTGAAATCACCCTTTCCAAGCCGACCTGATCACGAAGGCAAGTCCTTATCGGACATTGAGGAATATTCACCTTAGGCCCTGAAAACTCATATGATGAGAAAATGAGACTGCAAAGAGAACAACTAGCCCTCTTTGCTGAAAAAGAAAATCCAAAACTATAGCTGAAGAAGGGCATTTTAAAAAACATCCATGTGTTCAGGTGAACAGGTGGATTTCCCTAGACTACCTGGAAGGAGGGATAGTACCCTTTGACAACAGCCTGAAGAAGAGACTGTGTTCTATCCTGTACCTAAAAGTGACGACAGGGAAAGTGAACCTGAGGCATAGGTGAGAGGAGTCCAGATCCTCTGATTCTGGGAGGTATTCCTAGTCTCATAGAGATAGGGAATGCTAAGGAGACAGGGAAAGGAGTTGAAATAGCAGCTCTGATTCAGAAGGTGAATGGACTCAGGTTCAGAGGTGCAGAAGACAGCAACACAGAGAAAGGGTTTTGTTAAAGACCCAATCAGACAAATCAAAAGTCATAAAGGGCTTTCTGACCCCATACCATAAGAATGCTAAGTATTCTGTATGGGAACACTTAGAACTTCATGAGCAAATGATAGCATTTTTTGAGATCATAAATTATGTCAATTGCATGGAGTATCCAAAATTGACGTTTTCTCCTGAGTACTCCAGTTTCTTTGCAGGGCTAGAGGACCAGGACCATTACAAATGGTCCATCTATAAAGCAGCCATTTTGAAACACTTCTACACTCATAGGAACCCACAAGAGGCATGCAAGTCTGCTTGTAATTTACAATGTGGGGATGTTCAAGCACCTAGGGAGTTTGTACAGGAATTAAAATGTGCATTTGCGTAGACTTCCAGGTGGGTGAATACGGACAGCTGGGAATTTGTGTCCATATACTTCCACGCTCTTCCCAAGTATATATTTACCCAATTTCTTGGTGATTTCCATGAGCGCAGGACACTGGATTGGGTAATAGAACAAGCTGCCAGGATATATGGGGTCCAGAAACCCACTGACAGTAAAAACAGCCCTAAAAAACGAAGCCACCTGCCACATCTGCTGCTGCCAAGTGGGAGAGATACAAACTACCCCTCCTTTGGACCTAAGACGGGGGGGCCTAAAAATACTCATCCAGCTGATAAGCAGAATGAGAGACAGAGGAAACCCTGCGCCCAGGCCCAATCGAATGGTGGCCAGGCACGGTACAAGCAAAATGACCTCTCTGACCCTGCTACTTACACAAGCCCTGGATTTAAGGGTACAAAACCGATCCTGTGGTATATGTACACTTGTCCGGACAAGGGGGGGGGGGGCGAACCAGGTAAGTACTTACTTGGAAACTGCCCTCCAAACTTATCACAGGAGAGAAGTACCACTCTTCCTCCCAACCTGATTTTTTCAACAGGTACCCTCAAAATGAAAACTTCCTAAATATTCCTCCTCTTTCTCCCCAGTTCCAGGTCAATAGATGCCTGAACCAATGAGAAGGGAGAATCAGGACTGAAAATTATGGGCAGCATTTCCAATATCCGAGATACTCCACGAGAAGGGACAGTTACTCTAGTAGGGAGCAGCAGAGGTATGAGTCGAAACCTCCCTACAACCCAAAGCATATTACTCAGCTGGAGCGAAAGGTCCAACACTTGACTGAGGACCTGGGGTGCCTGCTGAGGGCTCAGTCAATCCCTCAACCTAACACTGCTTCTCAGAACCCTCCAACATCTGGGTCTGATTCCTTGAGGGAGGAGAAATGACTGAAGGAAAGTCTTGACAGTCAACAGGTTCCTGGGGATGGGGCCTTGGGTGAAGGGAGATGGCAAGCCTTTCAGGAAGCTTCCTTTCTTACTAGAACAGAACCCGTGGAAACCTCTCAACTTGATAGCGACTCTTCTACCCCTAGGAAGTTAGAACACAAACAGCAAAGGGTATGTAGAAGAGGTCAAAGAAGAACAAACTTTGTGGAGAAACAAAATGAAATAATTCCCTTTGCAAGAGAAGGATCCCTAAAGGTTTCCGGTATGGAGGATCTCTCCCAAAGAAAAATGGGTCCCTAGAGATCCTGAGCCTGACAAGGTAGGTATGGAAACCAACCCAGATCAAGAAATTCCTAGACCCCACCCATGTGAGTCAGAGCCTACAAATACCGTAGAGCAATCTTCCAACAAACAGATTCTGAGCACTGTCTTCGGACAAAGGGGGACAACAAAGACGGAGGAGTCCCAATTACGCAAATTGCCAGACGGAAATATCTTCCTACAGATTCCCGATCTCCAACACAGAGGGGGTCATTACGACCCAGGCGGTAAGTACGCCAACTTTACCACCATGGTGTAAACTATGTTTACACCATGGTGGATGGCGGATTTACCGCCCCATTCCAAGGTGAGTGGGGCGGTAAATCCCCATTTCCCATTTTACCCTTCCCCATTCCCATTTTTGCCCCATAGGGCATAATGGGAGTGGGGAAGGCGCTAATTACGCCACAGTAAATTACGGTGGCGTAATTAGCACCAAGGCGGTTTAGCGCCATGGATTTTAACGGCTGCTAAAAGCAGCCGTTAAAATCGGAATCAGGCGTTAAGGGTTAACGACGGCGTTAACCCTTAACGCCTGAGTTGTAATGAGGCCAAGAGAGTCACCAAAGATCAAACAGTGGTGGAATTCAAAATCAAGAAAATGAGCGCCGAGGTGGCAAATAACTCACACTTTCTTCGCACCCTTGTGGAAACATAGGACAGATTTTATGCCCCGGTCAGGGCACAGGGTCAGTGTGAATTATCAGCCATGGTGGATGCTGGATCCCAGGTTACTCTTCTGTTCAAAAAGGCATTTGACCAACTGAATGTAGGAAGGGGGGAGAGTCACCAGATTCCCCTCATACCTCTTTCCAGGACAACTCAAAAATGTCAACGGGAATTACATTTCTGTCAAAGGAATTGCAGATCTAGAGATCAAATTGGACAACATTGTTTAAAACACCCAGTGATAGTTGTGTGATCTCAGAGGGCACGGCTTCTTTACTGAGAAACAATTTGATTCAGAGCTTATCACCTCTGATTGTTGTGTGAACCAGGTCCTTTGGACCCAGACTAACCGGCCCATCAAATTCAAGAAATGTATAGACTATGTGAGTCTGAACGGCACCTGCCATCTTATTAACTGGTGTACCAATCAAAATGAATTTCATTCCAAAACAACCAGGTCCCAGAAATCATCATCATCTCTGCAGGAGAACAAACTGTGATGGAAACTCTTAGTCTTAACGACATTCAGAAAAAGGGTGACCACTTGTCTTTACCCATTCAGATAAATGAGGGAGATGAGCCAGTCCTCGCCAGAGTATGCCCGAATAATGGAAAATGCTTCATGAGAACAGGATTATTCAGGAAACTCCAAAAAGTTCACACCATTTCCACATTTAAATTGAGCGATAAATGCAAAGTGGGTCTGGAAACACGAAATTCTAAGCATTTCCTGCTTAGCAGGTGTATGCTTAAATGTCCATTGACAATACAATTATAGACCACAATTGTTGGGTCGTTAGAGACATCCCTTCTGACTTTTATCTGGGTAGTGACATTCTCAATTCATCCGCAAATAGTCTAGATTTAATCAACAACAACGTATGGTCACGACTGGGGGTAACCCCATGGGCTTTGGCAATGCCTAAAGAGCATTCCAGTCAGCTCAAAAGTTTATATTTATATACAACCCCTTAAATGGACCTAGAACATGATACCATTTGAATATTGGTGGTATGAAGGCATCATGAAGCAAGACACAGACAACAGATTCAAAGTTCAAACAAAATAGGTTTAATAACTTAACAGACTGTCTGATTTTTAGGCATGGTGCACTGCTAACTATCTCTGCCTTAATGCCAGTAAGACTGAGGCCCTTCTCATTGGGACCCAGCTCCCTCCTTCCCTCCTCCTCTCTCTAGTAGCCCTCCATGGGGCCCATCCACTCCCCCTCCGGTGAGGAAAAATACCTTGGTGTTATCTTTGACTCCTCTCTCTCCTTCTCTCCTCACATCACAAACCTTGCCAAGGAGGCACACTTTCATCTACACCTCCTCTCCTTTTCCTCACCCTCCCCCAGAAACTCAATGTCTCCAGAGCTCTGGTCCTCTCCAGGCTGGACTACTGCAACAGCCTCTTCCTCAACCTGCCTAACTCCTTCCTTCGTCCCCTTCAACTAATCCAGAATAGAACTGCAAGAGGTATCCTTGGCCTCAATCCCAGGGACTGCATCTCTCCTTCCCAAAAGCCTCTCCACTGGCTCCCAGTTTCTGTGAGGATCATGTGCAAGACCCTCTGCATCATCCACAAGGCTTTCCGGGGCCTGGACCCCCACTACATCCAACTGTCTCTCCCTAAATACCTTCCTGCTAGAACCCTTCGGTCTTCTAGCTCCAACTCTCTGCAGATCAGACACTGTTCCAAGAAGAGAGTGTAGTGTAGATCTTTCTCCTCCTCGGGTGCCTCCCTCTGCAATAGCCTCCCTGCCCCCTTCAGACTTGAGCTGGATCTCCTTAAGTTCGGGAAGCTTCTCAAGACCTCCTTTCCCTTCCTCCTTTCCTCTCCACCTCCCATGCTAATGTCTCCCTCTGCCTCTATTGACTGGCTGCCTGGTTCCTTCAGATTCCTACAGTACACCAGGCCTTCCTTGGCCAGTCTAGCCATGCACTTGGTCTCCGCTGCAACCCCCAAACCTGTACTTTCCCTCCCGGGCTTCCTCCCCCAGCACTAGCCTGGCTGGGCCTGCACCCCTTAAGGCCTTCCAGACCCGTTCCTCGCACTTATCACATGAACCTTCTTTCCCCTGTACTCTCTGCATTCCCCTGGCACTTGTCCACCTTGCCCCCCCTTGGCACTCGCAAAACCCATGGGCCCTTTCCCTCTGAATGGCACTTCCCCTCTCCCCTCACCCTGCAATTCTTGTTACTGCACTTGCACGATCCAAATGACACAAGGCCTAGTAGGACAATGTTTTGTT
Organism: Ambystoma mexicanum; assembly: GCF_040938575.1. Lineage (NCBI taxonomy): Eukaryota > Metazoa > Chordata > Amphibia > Caudata > Ambystomatidae > Ambystoma > Ambystoma mexicanum. The sequence goes on from NC_090935.1 coordinate 870,617,002, forward strand.
TTTCTTCATCCGCCCCCCTCTTGTGTTGTTGCACCTTGAAACACCTTGGTGTTTATGCATCTTATAAATACCCAATAAATAAATAAATAAATACATAAGGGAGTTGAACAAATGGGTCCACATGTCTGGATGGCCAGTTTCCTACATTGATCAAGGGCTGGAACAGATCCAACGGTCAAATGTGTACACATCCATTGATTCGACCAACGATTACTGAACAGTACCCGTGAGTAGGAAAGACCAATAAAAGCTTGCCTTTACCTTTGGGGGCAGTAATATTTGTCGACGCAACACCCTTTGGATATATAAACTCTGGAAAGGAGTTCAGTATCTTCCTGCATAAGGCCAAAACCGATTTGGGTGTAAATGAAAATGGGCCTATGTAGCTGATGTATTTATCAAGAGCTCAACTGTTGAAGAACATATTGCAGAGATTCGCTATGTTATGGCCCAGTTGAAGAAAGCCAGAGCAAAACTATCATTTCAGAAGGCACAGTGGTGTAAGACCCGGGTGACCTTCTTAGGGCAAACATTCACCCCTGGGGGTCTCAAATACTAGGCGAGGAATGTGGAAGCCTTATTGAAATTAAAAGACCATACTATTCTTCGAGAATTGAGAAGCTTTCTTGGACACACTAATTATATTCAAAAGTTCATTGAAGACTATGCAGAGGTCACTCAACCCTTGGTCCATTTATTAAAGTCTGGAGTCAAGTGGAAGTGGGGTTTGGAACAATCTGAGGCATTTATCAACTGAAAAGAAGTCTTTCCCAAGCTCCTTGTTTGGCTTACCCTATCAAGAATAAAGAGTTCTTCATGAAGATGGGGCTTTCAGATAACTGCTTTACAGTATTATTGTTTCAAAAGCATGACAAGGTTAACAAAGTTATCTTGTACGCAAGCAGAACGTTGTCCTCTGTGAAGGATAAAATGAACGACTTGCGAAAAGACACTCCTGCCAACGGTGTGGGCATTGAAAAATTATCGCCCGTTTATCCAGGGGGAGAACATTATCATAGAGTCTCCTCACCAACACCTGCAATAGTTACAAAGTGACAGAATCTGGGCAGGGAATGTAAGTAATTTCAGAACTACTTCCTGGACTCTGTCCATGCAAGGTTTTCCTGTGGAGGTTAGATATGGGCAACACAAGAATCCCTCTAGCGCAAGGATTGACTGACTTGCATGATTGTGCTAAAGAAAACTGTCTTGAGAACAAAAGTCGAAGGACCAAAGACAATATGGAGGTGACCTAACTTCCCCACACTAGGTCTGTGAAGAAGACACATGCCATGGGATACCCACAGTTTATGTGGATGAGTGCTCTTACCATGTTAGCAATAACAGGGAAAAAGAGCTAGTGGCTAGCATTGGGAATGCCGCAGTGAATAATACCCCACAGCATTCTGCTGGTTACAACATTGCACCCTGAAGTAGTCAGGTGTCAGAGTTGATAACCGTACTTAAAGCCATCCTCACTGCAGTATACCACCAACTTGAAGAACTGGTCATAATCACTGCTTCTGATTATGTTATGAATGGGTTGGTGGAACACACGATTAACTGGAAGAATCAAGGTATGCTTTGTGCTAACAATAAACCCTTAAAGCATGGGAAACTAATCCAGTCAGTTGATGATCTGGTGACCTCTAATGGGATGACAAAATATTGGAAAAAGATACAAGGTCATTCCAAAGTAGAGGGGCTGGATAAGACCGAGAACCTCCTGACTGACCAGATGCCTAAAACTGGAGCTCCCCAGGGGGATTTCAGAGATCTCGAAATTCCTGCTGGGTGAATTCCAAGCCACAGCTGTACCCAGGGTTGAAGCTTGTGCCAACAGTACACTCTCAACTGCCCAGTGGAGTAAAGATTCCCCGGATGCAGATTTGATCACTTGACAAAAGAGAACCCTATTATTGGAACAATCTATCGACACATTTAAGATCCCATGGATTTCTCTCTAACAGAATGGCATTATGCCAGTAAAGAGGATTTCCGGGTGTTGATAACGTTTTCCAAAATGTTTCAAATCAAAGACGGTTTGTTGGTACAGAGATCCCTATCTGGATGTGACCAGTGGGTGGTACCTACCTTGTTCCAGAGCCTGATGTTGAATCACTCCTATGATGTGGCCGCTGCCCGGTCATAGGGGTGTTCACACTACATTTGAAATCTTGTGAGAGGTTGCATACTGGCCACAAATGGGCCAGGACCTCAACATATATCTAAAGGGGTGGCTTGTGTGTGCACAATTTCAGCCACATTCCCCCACACACAGAGCTGCCCTACAAAAAAGGGGAATGACACTGCCTTGGTCAGATTTGCATGTTGATTTCATGGGGCTAGAAATTCGCTCCTCTAGAGGAAACAAATACATGTTGACTGTAACATGCTTGTTTACAAAGTGGGTAAAATGTCTTCCTGCTTCGAATTGTAGGGCTACAGCTGCTGCACTAATGACCAACCACATCTTCTCTTGTTTTGGCCTCCCGCAAAGGATTGAGGCATTGCCTACCACCAGACAACGAGCGTAGGGTTGGAAAGATACAAGAAAACAATTCTAAACATACTGAAGAAGTACATGGCTGACTCTGGACCCAGTTGGAACATAGTGCCGAAAAGGGGCATAGTTCATTACGTTCGGCATGATTAGATGAATCTAAAAAAAGTGTCTTTTTGGAAAATAAAATGTTTTGTCATGTTAGAGTTTTAAATGGCAAAATTGAAATGTGTAAAAAGGTGGATTCCAGTTGGTGGCCTTATCCCTTCCAAATTTGGGATTGGCAACTGAAGGGACCAATCCATGGAGAAGGGGCTAAGATTGAAAAATCTAAACTTATGGTCAATGACCTGCCATGTCATCATTCAGACCTTTTATGCGTGTGATTTATGATTAATAGGGGACGCACAATGGAAATCAGGCAGACTGCCTGAAATTACCTGGGTTGGACCCCTGTTAAAATTTCAAGGAAACCAAAAGAGGGGACATAGGTGGAGATATATGACCAAGGAGAGGCAAAATAGAGGGATTGAGCTTGGAGAATATGTCTGACTGATGGTGGATTCTGATGGTCCCTGTCCTGTACCTGTTAGATGACCTGAGCCTTGATTTCCTTTTTACTGAGCGCAATCCAGAGATATTTATGTGTGTAAACTTGTCCATCCACACCAAGCTTGGTGGGGATCTGTTTGATTGAACACTTTTCCCATTATTGATTGGGTGGGCACCCAAAGTAGATCATTAGTATTTTTATTAAACAATAATGTAATTAATTCCGACATAGCCAAATTGCATGAGGTGATTTTGTTGAAATTCAAAATTAACAACATCACTCCTAGTCTGGATAGAAATATATTGTGTAAAGTAATTGGGCATTCCTATTCATATTCGCTAATTCCAAAATTCCCTAAAGTGGAAAAAACTAAATGTCCTACTGCTTTCCATTCCCCTGAACCCTGCCTTAAAGCAGAGGGGTTCCAAATGATCAACTGAATAACTGTGTTTGTATGCTGGGATAGGACCGTGTCTTCACCAGGTTAAACAAAGTGGAGTCACTGATTTAAAAGCACACCTTCTATTGGAGTGAGAAAGTGGCTCTTGAGAGAAGGGAGATTTTGCGCATAGTGGGGGAAAGAAAAAGGGTTTAAAGTATAAATCAAAAGTGTCTGTTTTCCGAAAACCTTGTTGGGTTATAAAACTGCTAACATTGCTTAGAACGCAGCGCCAGTGAAATTTCTTTTTACATGTGATTAAGTTAAGCAAAACTGCTAGCATTTTCAAGTGTGCAGGAAATTTAAAAATACAAAGCAATGCATCTGTGACATTGTTTTTTATAGAGAAATGTGGAATATTATTACAATAAACTTCAAATTAAGTAGAGTGCTAGGCTTACAAACTGGTCATGTTTCAAGGTGCTTCATGCTAGTAAAAGTGTACCTGTGGTGGGGTGAAAGAGCATGTGATTTAAATTATCCAAAGTCACTGTTGATTTTAATTTGTGGAACTTGAATTTTCAGGAAAGAAAAGCATTGAAGCCATGGAGTGAGGTGGCATGATTTAATATTTGTACAAATATTAATTTTAGGGGGACGTGGCCTGGAGCTGGAGCATGAAGCATGGTTTCTTCAAGGCCCCCGGCCCTAGCCTGGCTACAAATGCACACGTAGCACCTGCTGAGATGGTACCTCTCTGATTTGTGAGGGAACCGATGGTAGCAACGAGGGAGCACCAGGTAACTGCAGCAACAGTGATATCCACGTAGACTTCAGTCACCGTGTCACCAGCTCAAAATGGAGGTATGGACTGGCAGCGTCAGATACTGAGAGACGTGGGGAATCAGGACGGAAGGGGACAGTGCACTAGCCTGCAGGGCCTGTCGAACAAGTAGTCAGCTGGAGCGATCCGAGCAATAGGAGAAAGCGGCTGGCATCTCCGCTCCATTAACAACTGCCTCAGGTATGGAGGCACCATGCCTTTTCAGCATGCTGGAGTGAATAGTGCCCTCGGAGAAGCAGGCTGTTTGTCATGATCACCTCAAGGGTTAAGGGGTTGGGACCAGGTATGCAGGCTAGCAAGGTTTCCTTGTGCAGATATGCAGGGACTAGATGGTTGCTAGCGTGGCGTGCCAGGCATTCTTCACACTCCTCAGTATCAGATTCACAGTGGGCCCCCATAGAGATCTAATGGTTAAATGGTTCCCATAAGATGGCTGCCTTGCGGGTCACAGACTGAATAGCACTAGGGAACTAGTAGTTGGGCATGGAGGACTGTATAAGCCCTGCCTGCTCCATAGAATGTGCTTCACGTTAGTTAAGCTAACAGTGGTGCAACGCTTACCGGTGCTCTGTTCACAGACCTGTAAAAGCAAGAGAAAAGTCATGCTATGAACTTATCGAGTTACCAGTAAATCCACAGACCAAAGATTCAACGCACCTGACAAAAATTTCTGCAGCAACAGTCTTCCAGCAGGTGGAGCATTCCTCCGAGTTCCGAGCGGCACACCGCAACCTTCTTCTTCAGCCGCGGCTTCACGGCAGATCTTCCGACCTGCGTTTGACCTATAAGACAAGGTATTCTAGTTAAAGTAAGACATTTAACATTAGTTCGCGAGTGAAGATAAAAACTAAGAAGGAGGGGGACCTTCCCTCCTGCATAGATCACTGCTTGCTTAATCAGATCACAGTAAAGAACAGATACCCACTTCCACTCATTCCGGTGTTATTGGACCAAGTCAAGCATGCTAAAGTTTTCAATAAGTTAGACCTTCGGGGAGCCTACCATCTAGTGCGGGTCAAGAAAGGTGATGAGTGGAAGACAGCCTTACGCACCCGGTATGGATTATATGAGTACCAAGTGATGCCCTTTGGCCTGTGCACTGCCCATGCAGCCTTCCAGAATTTCATGAACAACATGCTACGGGAGTTGTTAGACGTGTGCACATTGGTGTACATTGACGACATCTTGATCTACTCAGCCTCATTCCAGGAACACATTGCCTATGTTCGAGCGGTAATTACCAAGTTACGGCAACATCAACTGTACGTCAAACTTGAGAAGTGCTCTTTTCATGTGACTGCTGTGGAATTTTTGGGATTTGTTTTGTCACCACAGGGCATTCAGATGGATAACAGGAAAGTGGAAGTGGTTCTAACCTGGCCCTCTACCACATCGGTAAAAGGAGTCCAAAGTTTCCAGGGATTTGCCAATATATTTTTTGATGCTTTCTACCTGGTTTCTCTCAACTTGTCCATCAAATAAAGTTTCTTACTTTGGAAACACAGACAATTCAATTGGACAGTCGAGATAGAAGAAGCGTTCCAGGCGTTGAAGAGTAAGTTCACTATGGCCCCAGTGTTACGGCATCCTCAACCCGATCTGTTGGAGACCGATGCTTCTAGTGCTGCCTTGGGAGCGATATTGTCCCAAAAGGATTCAGACACCAGACAGTTGCACCCAGTGGCCTTTTGGTCCAAGAAGTTTTCTGCAGCTGAATTGAATTATGCTATCACAGACAAGGAATTATTGGCTATCAAGAAGGCATTCAAAGAGCGGAGACATAATTTGTTAGGAACTTGGCACACCATCCCTGTCCTCATGGACCATCGGAACCTGCAATCCTGTGATCTGCGAAGGCCCGGTCATCACAACAGCTCTGTTGGGCTCTGTTTTGTGCGGAATATGATTTTGTCATCACGTACCGCCCCGGAGTGCGCAACGGCAAGGCAGACGCCTTATCACGCATATGGGAAGGTGAAGACGTCTATGTTGCCCCAAGGCCGGTGAACATAATTTCTGAAGAAAAGATGTTGGGAGTTGTGGGTGTTAAGGAGTACTGCTCCTTAGAGGACTTGAAGACAACAATCTAGCTTAGTATGACAACCTCAGAGTTAGATGCCTGGGGTCCAAAGGGCCTCAGTGTTCAATCCAGGGGAACCTGTAGAGGAGGAGCCAAGTACCCCCACTCCACCTGCCCCACCTACATTGCCTGAGACATAGGAACCAAAGTATATGACGTATACTGAACGGATAAACCAACAAAGAGAAGAGCGTGGGCTCCATGCGGTACCCATAAGAGTGCCCATGCCTAAGAGAATATGGGAGGTAAAGTACCCATTGAGGAAACCATACATGCATCCAAGACAATATGATGGCCATTTGAACGAGATTCCTGATGAAACAAAGAGACTGAATGATCAGGATGAATGGCGACGTCATACAAAACTGAATCGACACCCATATAGAAGGATAATCAGAGAGGCAGACGATTTATAAAGAACAAAGAAATACAGAGGATAAGTGACATCTTGGGATCAAGATGAAGAGACTTATGCCACAAACCTGATGAAGAAACTTAGTTAGTTTAAACGTGTACAGATGCAATGAAACACAGGCAGCAAAGTGATCATGAAGCTAGCCACATGCTTAAATAGATTAGACCGCGGCAAGTGCCAACATACACCCATATACCTCATAGATACATATGGATTAAATAAAGAATTAGTGTTTCCAATACATATAAAGCAGTACTGAGCAACGAGGAAGGCCTCATTTCAGTGTCACAGTTACAAAAAACAATTGAATTAAACTGAATATATTTCAGCTAAGGAGTTGACGGAGCCAAGAAAGCCAAGGTCTTATCAATCTGGAATTGGCTGACACTAGATACAGTTAACATGAAAGAACAGAAGCTCCTGTTCAAGAAGGTCAAGCAAAAACAAAAGACATCAGAGGACTATTGAATAATAAAATCAAAAACACGAAAAGGCTCAATTCGTGGTGCCTAGTCACGTGATGGAAGAAAGTTGGATGGATGAGAACATCACACCTACACATGGAAGCCGGATAGTACCCATACTCCTTAACAATTCTCAGAGAACAGTACAGACCCAAGGCCAACTTCAAAGTACTAATTGACACTAGACTGTTGAGGTGATGATGGATCACATTTTTAATTGGTGGGAAGCTGTTATCAAGACAAGCTCACCCGCACCTGGTTGTTCAGTCTGCATGCTGCTCACGTAGGTGGAAAATTACTGACAGGGGTTAGGAGCCAACCCATTGTAAGGGACCACATAGTTTGGGGTCCTCTAGTTTATGTAGCCAATGGGACATCATTTAGTGACGTTCATAGTGGCCATTTTGAGCGTAAGGCTTATTTGCCCCACCTGATGTTAAATATCCTATTACCTCTCTCTGTTACTCCATACAGATATAGAATCTATGCTTAGTTATTCACTTAGGATCAATCCCGCTTCCCAATAAGTTTCTGAAGTTTGCCATGTAGGAGAACTATGGTAATGATGCAGGTCTAAACGTCAGTAGTGACACATTTGGACTATAAAAATGCTGTTTTTTCTTAAATGAGTTAGAGTCAGGGTATCGAGCGATTGCTGATGTTCGTTGTACTCCCTGTTTTAAATACTTGCATTAAAACAAACTTTTGCCAAGCTATTTGTGTTGTCTGTATTATTGATTTTTGATGAAACTCTGCATCCCTATCCATATCCAGGGTATTGCTACTCATCTTAAAGGGCTGGAAGCATCCAGTTCAAACCTTCTTTACTTCCAGGGGCATCTTTATCTGCCTACACAGACCCTGCAAGAGCAGGTCTTAGCAGACGATCATGGTGCGCTATTGGAAAGTCATCCGGGCATTGCTAAGGTCACAACCGAAACTAAGAGATTATTCTGGTGGCCCACATGGCATAAGGATATCATCGCTTTTGTTTGACTTGTGGAATATGCGCTCAGAATAAAAGTTCTAAGCAAAAACTTGGGGGACTTTCAACCTTTAACGGTTCCACCAACCCCATGGCACACCATACCAATGGATTTCATTACAGAGTTGCCATCCTTTTCTGGTTACAACCCAATCCTGGTGATTTGTTTTCCAAGATGGCCCACTTTGTAGCTCTGAAAGGAATTCCATCGGCATCAGTCTTGGCTAAGGTCTTCTTGGAACACATTGTACGTTTACATGGTTTTCCGTCAGTTGTGGTCTCTGATAGAGGCAGCCAATTTGTATCCCAGTTTTGGAAGAGGTGCTGTAAGATGGCCAAGATCGAGGTGCCTTTGTCCACTATTCATCATCCACAGACCGACGGACAAACAGAGCGGACAAACCAGACCCTAGAGCAATATCTCTGATGTCTCCTTCATCAAACAGATAACACTTGGGTGGATCTGCTTTGGATTGCAGAGTAGGCTTACTGGGGGATACCTCCCTTGTCCCTCGGAGGAGCCTGGCTAACAGCGCAAGAGACAGCAGTCCATGGGAACTATACAGGTGACATGGGTTGCGAATTTGGGTGACAGACGGGCTTGGTACAACAGGAGTTTGCGACCGGGGCAGAGGCTATGGAAGCCCTGCTAGTTGTGAGGTTTGCTCACATGTTGGTTTCAGTTTATTGGATGGGTGGGTGGGGTGGGAGGGTGGAGAGGGGAATGGGTGTTGGAGAGCATGTTCATATAGTGAAGTTAGAGAGAGAGGATGGGGTTTGGCACAGAGGGAGAAGCCCCCGAAATGGAGAGAGCACCACAAATGCAAACAAAATGCCCTTGCTATGGAGGGTAGGGCAACGCCAAGCACGGGAACCTGCCAATGGGAGGCAGGAGAAAACAGGATTAAGCTTCCCCCCAAGGAAAACACATGTCAGATGATGCTGAAAGGGAACTTGTGCTAGTTACTTGGAATGTACACGGTCTTAATTTCCCAGGAAAGTGCAAATCTGTGGCCCAAAGGCTATCGGAGTCAGAAGCAGACATAGTTTGCCTGCAAAAGACACATCAACTAGCAACTGGCAAGCGTAGGGCAAGATTCCCCCAGTCCAATAAAGGTTTCTTCGCCACTGCAGGAATAAAGAAGAGGCGGTGGCAATCTTACTTAGTGAAGACATCCCACTCACCGAGACCAAGACTCTTCGTGACCCACTGGGACGTTACATGATGGTAAAACGGCACTTACACAAACCACTCCTCACACTTATTTCAATCTATGTCCCAAACTCCTCACAAGTTCAGTTTCTCTGTTCTATTGCCCCAGAGTTCATGTCCTTCGTAGAGAGGAAACTCATAGTTCGGGATGATTTCAAACTAGCCCCGGGCCCGGACAATGATAAAACTCTACAGCTAACCTGGGAAGACTACTCTAGAGCGGTGGGTTTCACGCAGTTTCTTAGGGAATTGGGCATAGTGGACTCTTGGAGGCTACACAACCCAGGCACTAATGACTATTTATTTTACTCCCACGCCCATAAGGGCCTTTCGAGAATAGACCTGCTTCTCTTATCTGGTGAGCTGTTTCCATGCCTGGTCAGGGTTACCATACTGCTTAGGGTAATCTCCAACCGTGCCCCAATTCTGGGCTGCATCCGTGCATTGTGCTTCCCGGCCCGACCCCCTGGAGCCTGGAAGCTGCAGGACTTTCTTTTACAGGACCTAATAATTAGAGGCAAAATTGCAGAGGACTTGAAAGCCTACTTCAGAGAAAACACCTTAAAGGGAACCCCCCTAGTGTTTGTCTGGGACGAAATGAAGGCTGTCATTAGAGGGGAGTTAATGGTGAGAGCTGTGAAACGACGCAGGCTGAGCTCCTTACAACAGGTGAAATTTGGTGAGGGACCTAGAGAATGCACATAAAACCTCCCAGTATAGAAAGGCCTGGGAAGACCTCAGAAAAGCAAAGTCTCAACTTGTGATGCATTGGGCTGACAAATCAGCCAGAGTGTAAGCATACACTAAACAATTCTACTACTCGAATAGCAATAAAGCGAACAAGCTTCTGGTCTATACATTGAAGAAAAAATGCACACCTGCAATAATATCCGTCTTCCAAGGAGTGTGAATAGGGCGCTATTTCTCTCAGAGTGTGATAAAATGCAGGCAATGTCAGCCCACCATAGGGAGGTCGTAACTGGGACCTATATCGAGGAAATACTACAGAATGACTACCTTGCCTCAATGCCCTCAATCACAACTGCATCAAGAACTACTGGCTCCTTTAGAGACCCCCATTTCCGTGGAGGAGGTCATGGAAACAATAGGCTCTCTGAAAAACACTGTGCCGGGCCCTCATGGATTACCGGCTCACTTTTACAAAACCTATGCTCATACCCTAGCCCACACCTAGCGACCCTGTATGATTTGTTTCTAATCTAATTACGCCAAATGGGTTCTAGATAACTATCAAAGCCCACAAACATTCCTAAGCATTCATGGGTATCGCTCTCAGAGGCTAACGATATCAAGAGGTATCCACCAAGAATGCCCTCTTTCGATGCTAATATGCGCCTTAGAGATGGAACCCTTTGCCATCAAGCTGAGTTCTAACCCAGATATAAAGGGGTTGTGGTTGGCAACCGATAGATACAAACTCTCTTTCTATGCGGACGATGTCCTAGGTCTCTGTGTTTAAAATCAACTACTCCAAATCTACAGCTATGGGGGTTAACATCTTGGATAGGCTTAGAACTTCACTTGCTGTGGAAGGACCGATCCCATGTGAAGAGTCTTTCATCACTTACTTGGGAGTCCGTATTTCCGCACTCCATCAACAAAGTATATAAAGACAACTTCCCCCAATTATTCAGGGAACTAGAGGAAGATATGACTCGCTGGCATAAACAGGAGATATCCTGGCTGGGGAGGGTTACAGCCCTTAAAATGTACTTAATCCCCAGGTTTCTTTATGTCTGCCTGTCGCTACTGGTAGACATTCCTGGCAAAGACTTAAAGAAGCTGCAAAGGGAAATGCTGAAATTCGCCTGGCACAGGAAAAAGCCTTGGAAAGCTAGAAGTGCTATGTTGAGAAGGACACACACAGGGGGCCTTGGTGTCCCTGACATCCTCAGATATTATTTGGCAGCTCAGCTATCCCACGTACTCACATGGCAAAAGGGGGAGAACTCCCCATGTTGGAAACAGATTGAGGAGGCGTGGTGCCCGGTTCCTTTCCACCCTGCTACACTTGGGAATGAGAAATCTAGGGGGGGCTATCTTCCAGCAGGAACACTATTCACAGCTGGAGGAGGGCACTTCGTCACTGAGGTGTTAAGGGATTTCCGGTATGGAACAACCCGAGCTTCTTCACAGTACTGCACCCGCTTAGGCTCGCTAGTTGGAAAGGGGGAGGATTATTGCAGAAAAAAGACTTCTTTAGCAACAGCAACCCCCTGCCTTTTCAAGCAATGCAAAGGGAAATTCCATCTTGACCCGCACACACACAAGTTCTAGATGGATCACAAACAGGGAGGGAGCTATCAAGGTGTGCTACCAATGGTACATCACCCCGGAAATATTAAACAAAAATAATCCAACATTTCATCTCTCTGTTGGTGGGGCTACAAGTCTGTGGGGACATTCTTCCATTTATGGTGGTCATGTGATCTGTCAGTTAGGTTTTGGTGGGAGGTTTTGCTACAATTAAAATGGATCACAGGCTTGACTATCCCTTGGGACCCGGGAACAGTTCGACTGGGGGATGTGGGTAGCGGAATGTTCCCTTTAACTAGACATATGGCTGACTTGATCACACACCTCCTCACGGCAGCTAAAATATCCCTGGCCAACCTTTGGAAATCCCTGGATGGCCCGGTAATCTCACATTGGTGGGTGAACTGTTGGACATTTCTGTGGCTGAGAAAATCACCACTACCTACCTGGGAACTATTGTGAAATTTCAGTGGACCTTGTCTCCATTCTTCAACTACACTAACCAGTTCCCAGGAGTGGCACGCAAAACTCCAACACTTAGATGGTACACGGGACACTAGTGAGTGAGTGAGCCATCCTTACGTAGGTAAAGACTGTCACTCAAGCTAGTAATGAACGTTCCCCTGTGGGCCAAAGCGTATGGTGCTCATGCGTGCCTTTATTACTGCTCCTCATTTGTTTGTTGTTCGTCTCTCTCTCTTGTTGTATCCTGAAATACTTGTATGTTATAACTGTATAATATATTCATTTTCCTATTCCTTAATAAATATATATTCTTTCTGTACACTGGCCTGCTTCTTGGCTTATCTGTGGTGCAGGGTAGAGGGACCTGCAGGGTATTATATGAGCCACATACAGGACTAGATTGAAACAAAAAGGAATATTAATGTGGCACTTTTGATTGGGGAGGGAAAGAATTCCCTCATAGAGAGTGGCTGCATAAATATCCCTAACAGTGTACCACTGTGGAAGAAATACACAAACTGAGAAAAGTATTGCCAAGTTTCAGAGGGTTTTCACTAGTTAGCAATATGAAGGTGGTCTCATGCATCTCCATACAACTACCATCTGAGAGAAACCTGAAAGTGTCTCACCAGCCAGTCCCCAGGGAACTGTCATACAGGTGGCCAGGACAAGGCCATTGCTTTTGCATCCAATTCCTGGGGGTGTACCAGTGCCGGAGGATCACCTGGCTGAGGCGTCTTCGGGGAGTGGAAGTGGGACACCGGGTGACTAGACAAAGTATTCCCTTCCCTGTAACACCATTACCCCATTCTACCAGGTAGGCTACTTGGGAACTCAAACCCCACTACCCCTTTTCCAACACAAACACTTTCTCAAGTACAGCTCACTGTGAGAGAAAACGGACTAACAATTGACCCATATACCTGACATGCCCCAATACAATGGTCAGACAGGGTCAGCTATTACTGATCATTGCACACACCTGACTACCATCACACTTCCCCACACAAATAAAAGTCTGAACACACTCTGAGCAAGGCAAAGCACACGAGGAAGCAGTAGTTCCAAGATGGCAGATTAATATGAGGCAAAAGACGGCAAGACTGAAGAGGATTACAAAGAGGGAAGTGCCCTTGACCTTTTCACCAAAAGACTGTTACTTTCTTGAACCTTCGAGAATAGGCAACATATGACCAGGAATCAAGGCTGAAGAATCCTGCATTGTGTGTCAGAGGTAGCAGGGGCTCTCCCGCATAGATAGTCAAGGTGAGGAAAATTGTTTGCCACCGTGGTACTGTCCTTGGCTCCTACAACAAAGCAGCACCATTGAAGTCAGCACAGCCGGTGAGTTGGGGAGACCGATACCAGACTGGTCTGTGTTGAAGCCAAGGAGTGAAAACTGAGGAGAACAGTGTTTGAAGCATGTGTGGTAAGCAATGCAAACATAATTGAACAGCAGATGAGTGATTGAACTTTGTGCCAAGATACGATATCGTAGACAGGGTGGTCCGCTACCACGTGGGTGCTCATTCGAAAGTCTCTGTTAGGTATTCAGCTGAAAGGTGGCAAATGTGTAAAGTGATAAAGAATTGTGAAATCGAGTGGCCCTACAATGGGTCAAGCAAAATACTGTGCACATTCGAAAGTCTTCTATAATTTATGAAAAATTATATGAAGTAATCTGAGCCCGACTGAGGGGGATTCGAGATCTGAGCACAGCTGAGGGGGATCTGGGATCTGAGCCCGGCTGAGGGGGATCCTGGGTAAACTGTGAGTCACCCAAGAAAGAATATCCTATGAGAAATTGAATAATTTACGAACATTGTGCTGAGACGATCTGAGCCTGGCTGAGGGGAATCCGAGGTGAATAGTGAATCGCCTAAGGAATTGAGAATTTGTGAAAATCTGAAAGAGGAAAGATCATTTATTTGTCACATCAGGGCTTCTGAATGAAGATAATTTGAAAGACAAAGGGATTTGGGCACAGAAGGCCCTGATGCTAATGATTGAACTGTATCCTTATGCTACAGAAGCTAGAGACTGTGCTAATCTTGAGTGTACCGCCTTGTCCCGTGCTGAAAATATGGGGAAGGGAGGCGAATGGCCTAAACATCCTGGCATATCATTTTGTGAACACTTCTTTCTTTTTTGTAACATTGTTTTCCATCCTATTTATATTTAGAGGTATAGATTGGCAATAAGTTTATAGTATAGGCCCTTTTATTTTGACAAAGACACCAATAGGACTGCATTATTATTATTTGATGGTCGTAACTTGCTCCCATCTGTAGATTTAGGATTAGATAGGTGTTTATCAAACCCTTTTTAATGTCCAATGAACACCCTTGAACTGTGGTCACTTGTGTCTGTCTTACTGTGGATGCCGTGCCTTCCTTACACATCCCGTTGGGTCCTAAAGCACCACCAACGCTTGTGTGACAGTGTTGTACTGACCCTGCTAGCATGACTAGAATTTTTTTTTTGTTGTGGTTGAATTTTCAGCCTTTGAATAGTTGAATACATATTGTGAGACATGAAACATGTAAAAAAATATTGCTATTGAATAAGATCAATTAAAAGGAAGAGAAGCAATTTGTCTGAGATAGAATTCATCTGACATACAATTGTATAAAGCAAACAGAAGATCCATAGAACACTAATATGCTAGTAATAATGTGCTTGCTATGCCAGTGTATTATTCCGGAACAATGAGAACTCTGGGAACGAGATGCTGATTCCATGGATTCCAGCTCATGTGCAATCCATCAACGGAATCTGCTGTGCTGGTATTTTGGATTTGGAAAGAAGTATACCTTCGTGCTAGTAACAATACTTCCATTGAGTTGTGTTCACAATGAAAGTGCATTTTTCACAGAGCTCGTAATTCATTTATCTATTACAAGTTGTAAAGACAATACACATTTCATTGCTGCAATACTTACAGAAATACGCTTGCCATTAAATATTTTGTGCCCTAGCATCTCACAAATGACCACTTAATAATCTTGAAATAAGTGTTGCAAAAACTTTTTTCTCTTTGGTAGCAACACTACACAGTGTATAAGGAGATCCATAAGTGTTTCTAGTTCATTTGGATTTGTTCAAAATCTACATAGTCTGTTAGCTTGTGCGATCTTCATCCGCTTGCCCATCACATCCCTTGTGGGTCATAAATTCAATCAAAAACGAAGGAACAGATTTCTGTAGATCGAACTAAGGCGCTTTAAGAGATATGATTCGTGAAGTCACAATTTCTTCTTTGCACGCTCTGGGTTGGATGTTAAAAGATCAACAGTTATGTCTGCAGCTAACATTCTCTCATTAAGTTGTTCTTTCCCCATTAACAGGAACTTGTCTCTAGTAGAGTTAAAATGAATGGCTATGGTGAATAGCAAGGATTCTGGATCAGAGGCCTGTATGCATTTCCTATACAAACTGCACATTGCCCACATACATGAGACAGCTAGTGAAATCAAACCAAGTTCGTATCTTACATTGCTCTTGGGTTGATTAGCTGGCAGAGAGAGCACTGTCTTCCAGAAACGACCCTCCAGCTTGGTCAAAAAGGCTGCATTCTTCAAAGCTCTGGTCTCAGCGCCATAGGTAATAATCGGCACCACTTTCTGTTTGCAAAACTTGATGAGTGGCTCGAATGAAAATGTGCCATATTTTGTGTGTATGGCTCGATCTTGGGCAACAACTGTTCGGACTCTTCTCTTCAACTCCAACTAATGTGGCAGAGCTGAAGGATGATTGTTGGTGTTAAGACCTAGATAACTATATTCATTAACTACCTCCAAATGTGACTCATGCAAATGCCGTATGTACGATTATGTCTTAATCTGGTGTTTAGTTGCGCAGATCATAACCTTGGTTTTTGTCAAATTGATTATCAGTTGGTTTTTAATAACATACTGTTCAAGTGCTGTTAGGAGGCTCTGTAAGCCCTTAGGAATTTTGAAGAAGAGCAAAAGGTTGTCCACATACAGGAGCCAGGGTACTGGGCATGAGCCGAGTTTCGACGGGTCCAACATAGTCCCAGTTAGATGGAGACCAATATCTGTGATGAAAAGGTTAAATAAGGCTGATGCCAGTATGCAGCTCTGTTGGAGACCTCTGTAGGTGAAAATCGGGTCAGATAGTCTTCAATCCACTGCCAATCGAATTTGCACTGAGGTTTTTGTATGTAGCCGTGAGACCAAGGATTGTATATGAGAAGGGCATGATGACTCCCTCTGCCAACTTGCTCAGTAAAAGCTCTCTAGATACTGAGTCAAAAGCCATTTTAAAGTAAACAAACTCTATGTATACAGGTTGTTTGGCTTGTTGTTCATGAATTTTAATTGCAGAGAGTCTCAATAGGTTTACATCTGTGCCTAACCCTGGAACAAAACCTGTTTGGAATGTATCGCTCAAGTGTTCCTCAATCAGCCACTGATTGAAATCTCTCAATATGAACCGCGCAAATATTTTTCCTGGTATCTCTAGCAGCGCAATGGGTCGATAGTTTTCTGGGCACTTCCTATCACCTTTTTAAAGATGGGAATTATTATAGACTTTTTCCAGGTCAGAGGGATCCGTCCTTGAGTTATTACCTTAGAGAAGATGTTAAAGAGAACCTCCTCCTAGGCTTAGGATGGATTTTTAACATTACATTGGTGAGCCCATCTGTACCCGGAGCTCTGGAGCAACTAAGTTTCGAGATCTGATGTATTATATCCTCTCTACTTATGTGCATGTCATTGTTCAATGACCTGTTTAGTATTATTTCTGAAGGCTAATGGCTTTATGAGATTTGAGGCCGTTTTTATATTGTATTTGAAGTATTCACACCTAAGTTAATTTATGAGCCACAGACAAGCCAGATAAAGTCTGTATATCTTTGCGTAATTTGGTTTTTCTCAAGTTAAAGTCATAATCATAGACATGCTTATGTTTAAAGGTTGGTTATTGATGAAAAGAGGGCAGAACCACAAACCACAAACTGGATCACCTCCTTCCTCGAAGGAAGAGTGATGAAAGTGTTTTCCAATATAGCTAATGCAGAGCCTACCACCATCAGGTATGGAGTCCCTCAGGGCTCATGTATGACTCCCACCCTCTATTATCTTTTTACCAAACCTCTCTTTGATAAACTGGACGCACTTGGGATCACACACACCAACTACGCTGACGATACCCAAGTACTCCTCCCGCTCACAGGACTCTACCATCAGGACGCAGCCACCCTCCAGAATATATACGCCACCATCCAAGCATGGATGGCCACGAACGGCCTATGTCTTAACGGAGATAAGACTGAAATTCTCATCCTGGGTCAAAAATCCACTCTCACGAACCCCGACCCACTCTACACCAACTTCTGCATAGACAATTGTGTCATCCCAGTTCTACCCTCTGTTAAAACACTAGGAGTCCACATTGATGCCTCACTCTCCATGGACAAGCAAGTCAACTCCATTGTTTCTGCCTCCGCCCTGAGCACTAAGCTCATTATGCCATCAAACCCTTACTAACCAAAGATAATTGCCTTTCTATTGCCAGAGCCACCATTGGAGCCAAACTAGATTATTGTAATGCACTATTGGCTGGCACCTCTAACTCCAAGCTCAATAAACTCCAAACAACACAGAATAATGCACTAAGAGCAGCTCTCAATATACCAAAAAGGGACCACATCGCGCAAGCCAGAAAGGCAGCACACTGGCTACCTGTCAAAGAGCGCATTACATTCAAAATACTTACCACCGCACACAAATGTATCAACCTGTCTGCACCCTCATACCTGTCTGATACGCTAGCCAGATCTCACTCCACCAGACCAACTAGGCAATGCCACACCAACCAACTTAGGGTCCCACGCATCAAACGAGCTAGAGCAGGTGGAATAAGTTTCCCCTACATTGCCCCTAAGCTATGGAACGCACTACCTAGCACGCTCAGAGCAGAAACTTCTCTCACTGCCTTCCGAAAAAAACTGAAAACCATCTTGTTTAACTTATTCCTCTTCCTTCGTGTCGTTTACTCTCTCCTCCTCCTCTCCTCTCTTCTCGTCCTCTCCTGTAGCTCCTACTCTTCTCTTGCAACTAAGTAATGACTTCACTGTATGTACAACAAGTCATTTTCATATCTGTAACAAGCGCCACGATGCCCTCTGGGCTGCCTGTGCGCTAAACAAATGCGAATAAATAAATAAAAAATAAATAATAAAAAACTCTAGATAGATTCAACACAGCAACATGCAAGCCTTTTGTTTTGATCACATCAGAGTTCAAGTGCCCATTATGACCTAGTAAACGCCTTCCAAAATGAGCCACTGAATCTGCAGACTATTTAAACCTATTCCTTCCATTGGATAGTTCGAGTGTTGGTTTGTAATAACATGATGGGGCTAAGTGATAGGACCATCTATGTAAGTGATAACAGATCATGATCACTATGTATTTGAGCAATGGCCTGAAACGTCTCAATCATGGCAAATATGTCTCTGGGCATGAAAATATAATCTATGATCGCTGTTTGAACTCCTCTTTTCCATGTGCTTGTGGGGGTATGTCTCCTGCAACAGCTCCAATGAACATTACAAATTGCATTTCGTTCATAAGTTTGAGCCATTGACGAACTAGGTTATATGTTTTCTGCGGCTGTGAGGATAAATAGTGAAGATTCAAATCTCCTGCGAGTATGGCATGGTTAATAGATTAGTCATTGGTAATTAGGCCTCGTGTGTACTCTATGTCTCCCATAAATGTTTTTGCTACAATTCCAGCATGTAGGCGTTTTTTATCTTGTCGAGTTGGATGAACATGGTTGGGGTGGCCCATGGCTCTAAAGAGAAGCCCTGGTCTGCTTTCATTGCAATCAGAATGCCTGCTGACGGTCTGCCTCTGGCCAAACCTTTGGCAGGCAGTAGTGATATAGTGCACCCATCCCATACTGGGGGCTCTGTTAGCCACATTTCTTGCAACAAAACAATGTCATACTCATTCAAAGGGTTATTGTTGGAATCAGGAGATGTTTGAAACCCCTGGTATTCCAGCTAGTTAGCTTGCAACGCATCAGCTGAGAATGCATGAGTTGTTCATTTCTAGCTGACCCTCGAGCCAAGGATGAAGATCTTAATCAATGTGTAGTTTTCACTTGTCTAATCGGGTTAAGAGCACCCCTTAAGCACGTGACTCTTAGATGAGTTTGAGGTGTCACTGACACCAGCTTACCCATGCATGTTAGGTTCTTTCGGCAAATTGGTCTTGAGTCAAGATAAAACCCATGCGATATAGCTCAGTTTCCGTCTGCCATATGGTGTTTAAAGCTGTGCTAGACTGCATTCAAAGTCTGACCGTAGTTCGATCATGATCATATAGGAATTCCACTAAGGCTACATCAGTCCTCCAGAATGTGCACATTGCTAAATATATTTAAGATGCTAGTTCTATTCATTAAGCGGATCAGAGCCTGCATTATAGAATTAGATGATGTTAATTTGTCACAGGATGGGTGATCTTTGAGTGACTCCCTGTTGAAGTATGTGGATTGCAATTTGTACCAGCATGGTTAACTAGGCTGTTACGACCAGAGGTCAACCACTGGTATTCTGCAAACTCATTGGATAAATTGGACATATTCGTTTTGGCAACTTGGTTCCTTCTCTGTTCTAGTGTTAGAACATCAAGAACATTGAGAGGAACTGACTTGCAGGCGACATTCGAGTTGAAATGAGTTTCAGGGGAACCTTGTTATTGTGATCCATTGTACTGTTCATAAGCTCCACCTCATGGAACAAGTCAACCAGTGGTTCATAGGGGATTACTTTTGTACTTGAGGACGTGAGGGAACCAGATGAGGAGCATTTCTGTGCACCTTTTTTAGCTCTTGCAATGTTAACATACTTTTTAGTTATGGCATTCGTGACTCAAAAGCTTTGCTTTGTGGGCAGGGACAGGGTCTGTAAAAACCTGGGCGACCCTGACTGAACAGAGCCAGATGGTGGCATTATATTTTTTGATTTGTTAGGCTGATTGACAAACTTGATGGACGTTTTATTTGTTGGCAAGTTAGCAGTCCTAATAGTCTTTTTGTTACAAGAGAAGATTGTAAACGAAGGCTTAGAGTTAGAGTGACAAGACAGGACATTGTCTTGGGTCGAAGTGACTCAGCCTTCGTCGACAGAATGACTTGGCATGCCACCGTTCATAGGGTGTCAGATCATTCTGAGCACTTCCTCTTGATGGGAGTTGGCTTGGAACAGAATTAATTGAATTGGCCCTCTCAGACGTGTGCTGAGGAGAGATAAGTTCAGCACCATTTGTGCATTTGGTCAGCAATTCTGATAATAGGTTTGTTTGTTTACTAAGTCTTGAGTCCAAGTCTTCATATAGCTTAGCCATTAGCACTGTGTTCAATGAGCCTTACGTGAGCTCCAAGAGCGATGTAGATTTAGTAGATTTAGAAAGAGTTGCTTTCCGCAATGTGGGATTTGTAAATGAGATGGATAAGGGTGTAGAATTGTCTGTTGAATTAGGGAACATGATTAGGAATTGAGAAGTGGGTCGAGACGAATGCACCAAAGAAATCACTGAGTAAATTATTTCACTGCAGTGAATAATGTTCTGCCGGTTAGCTGTCTCAGTTATATCCGTAGGTGCTGTCTCAGTTATAACCGTAGAGGCAACAGATGTAAGATTTATGATGTTAACAGCATTTTCCTCAGGCGTTTTAGTGTCGTCCTGATGCGTGAAGTTGGGTCAAGGATTTAAACCTATGTGAACTTGTGCAGCTGTTGTAATAATGGTCTATTGCATTGGAATGGGATCCATTATCTCACCAGCTGGAGCAGCAGATAACGCCCCCATTTATTGGACTTCCCTTTGTGCTGCTGTGTGTAATGGACTAATTTCAAGAGAGGTCAACTCTGCTGCTATAATAGAATCTGGTATTTCCACTAGATCGATTAGCGATGGGTCTATGTTAGGATCAATGTTTGTGCATTGCGATGTAGGTTTTGAGCTTTGCAATGAGCTCAACATTGCAGAACCCTCTAATATCAGCCGTCCGTGAGTAGGCAGGAAGCCGGGCTGATGACGCAGCTTGACGTGGTACATTCGCAAGCTGAGAGTCCTCCCGGGATTTATCTCCGCTTGATTTAAAAGTTTATGGATTTCGCTCAGAGGCGGCATGGCTGTCTTTAGAGCGTAAATGCCAATCATAGGGGCTGATGCATATAGGACAATACTGTCAGTGCTGCAGTGAGGCGCTTAGAGGCAAGAGCGGTTTAACCACGGAGGGAGTCAGTGATGTTTTAGGTCAAACAAATAACAGGATGACTCACTGGCCCACCAGTTTACCTGCCTAACTGCGTAACTGCACTCTTCAATGCAGTCCTCAATGCGCGCAAAAAGGGGCAGAGCCAGCATGTTCCCCAAAAAACTGTAGTAATATAGCTCTGTAATACAGAAATGCATTTTTGTTCACTGGCAGGGGTTCTCCTGCATAACTGCACTCTCCAATGCACTCCTCTTTTAGAAATGATGAAAACCTTAGACTCCAAAAGGATCATGTGCTAAAGCTACAGCACTTTCAACAATCCTATACTATATGTTTTAAGCCTAAATGTCAATAGCAAGTGTGCGCCAACCTTTGGGATCTTAGAAAGGGTTTATGCTTCCAGATAGCCCACGCCATGCATTGACCAAGGCTTAGCATAAGCCCAGGGTTTCAAAGCATATTCTGCTTTGATATGACAACTGAATATTGTTTGGTTCTAGTTGCAAAAGATCAAGGCATATGCACCTATATAGAGGATGTTCTAGTAGAAAACCAGGCATTAAAAGAACATTTTGCTTTTTCAAACTATTGAGGGATGGAAAGGAAGGATTTCTTTATTGAAAGCCCAAGGTAAAGAACAAAAGTGAAATTCTTCAACCATAAAAGAACTCAGAATTCTACCAGGACGTATGATTTGCAGCTGTGAATTCCTCAATAATTATTGAGCAATATGACAGATACGTGTAAAATTGTTACAGGAAGGAATCACATGGGACTGGGCTCCCATAAGAAGTCAAGCAGTGCAGATATTAATGGAAAGTTTAGAAAAATCTCCCTTCATGGAGTTTATTTAGAAACTGGATTTTCTGAAACCTTTCGATCGTCCTATCTGCCGCATTATCACAAACACGGGGCAAGGGAAATGAAATAATTACTTATGCAAGCAAAGCACTGTTGCATGTGGAATGAATGCCAATGTGCAAGTACAAGCAAAAGCTTTATTAGCTGGAAGAGAAATGAATTTTTGATTTGGATACAGTGAGATCGGTCTTAATATTTAGCTAGCTAAATAGTGCATCACACTGCTCATATGGCACAGCCTCTTTATATTTTTTGGCAATTACAGGCTGCCTCTACCCATTACTAATAGTTTTGACTCTTTTTACTGCCCAGAGTTTTATTACCTAGCTCGAGCCGTGAACACTTGACTGCTACTTGATTTATAATAACATTATGGTCAGCACACAATATACAAAAAACAAAAATTAAAATGAGAATTCACTCACACTCTTTATCATTTTAAGAATCTTAGGAATAGTGTATATTTATTACATTACATGCCCCAGCCAGCTCTTGGCCAAACTTTCCCAATGTAGAAGTGATACAAAGCACATGTGGGAAACTAAACATAGAGTACCTTGCAAGACGGCGTATCCCTTTTCCTCCTAAACACTGTAGTGTGGCACGTCAACCGCGTAGTCACATGATTTGTACAAACTAGAACAGTGTTGCCAACTTAGCGACTTTGTCGCTATATTTAGCGACAAAGTGCGGGTCCCTAGCGATTTTTTCCATAGAAAGCGACTAGCGACTAATCTAGCTACTTTCCCGAGTCCCATTAGCGACTAGCGACTAATCTAGCTACTTTCTCCCGAGTCCCATTGGTTTGAAGACATACACTTTTTTTCTATTGGTTTGGAGACTTGCACGTTTCCAAACCAATAGAAAAGGGTGTACGTCTCCAAAACAATAGGAGTACCCCCAATCAGTGCCCCCGTCCTGGCAGCCAGCCAGGCCAGGCCCCCGCCACACAACACGTGACGTCATGTCGCCGCGGCCTGCGAGAATGCGGCGAGATTTGTCGCCTACAAAATTAAAGGAAATGCGTATGCGGATTGCGGACAGTTTCCCATTTAATTTCCTATCCTGAGACGTGCCGTCACCGTGATCTTCATCGTTCCTGTTGCAGCCGGCCCTGCCTGCCTTCGCTTTGAGCGCCTCTGCTGCCAGTTACCTCGTCCTCGCCTCGGTGGACTCCAGTGTGAATCCTGTTGCCTGGCGATTTGTCGCCTACAAAATTAAAGGAAATGCGTATGCGGACAGTTTCCCATTTAATTTCCTATCCTGAGACGTGCCGTCACCGTGATCTTCATCGTTCCTGTTGCAGCCGGCCCTGCCTGCCTTCGCTTTGAGCGCCTCTGCTGCCAGTTACCTCGTCCTCGCCTCGGTGGACTCCAGTGTGAATCCTGTTGCCTGGCCTGGCTGGAATCCTTCTTCCTTCCGACTCGCAGTTACCACTGCTGAACAGCTGCAATTCTCCGACGTCAAGGTAAGTGCTCCCATACGGGTTGTTTTTAATGTATTCCTGTGCACGTTGTGTAGGGGGCTTTTCTTTTAATGTATGTGTGTGGATGGGGACTGTATGCTGTGTGCACGTTGTGTAGGGGGCTTTTCTTTTAATGTGTGGATGGGGACTGTGTGCACGTTGTGTAGGGGGCTTTTCTTTTAATGTATGTTTGTGGATGGGGACTGTATGGTGTGGATGGTGTGCGCACGTTGATACATGTATGGGCTCAACTCTGCGACCATGTCAGGGAGTTGTGCATGTAACAGCAACTTAGCATGTCTGTGAGTGGTGCACAGCCCCGCTGTTATAGGCACAGGTCTGAAAGCCCCTCCCAAACAACAAGAGCTACCAAATGGAAAACAATCCTGCTAAGTATGTTACATAAGCATACCCCACACACAGTGTCTCGCTCTCTGCCCATCTCTCTCATTGCATTGCGGTTGTGCCATATGTGCTGCCTTTTCCTCATCAGCATCAGGCTGGTGGCTCTTTTCTGTGCACTCTGGGACACATCTCCTGACACCCAGATTGCGCCACAGGCAGGAGAACAATGGGGATGCCCATACTTTCCATGTGCATGCAGTAAATCCCTGCAAGCGTGTGGCAATGTAATATGTCCATCCGGAGTATAAAGATTCTCTCAGTTCTGTCTGCACTTTGCACTGACAGCAGTTATAATTAAACTGTGGGTTCATGGGTGCTACCTTTGATTTTCACTTCATGGGCACAACATTTCATTGGAGCGGAGTCCAACTGCCAGTGCAAGCTCTGCCTCCTTCAAACTCCACCCCTACCCCGGCCCTTGTGTGATTTTGCAGCCTAGTTGTGACATAACCTTTTGCAGCCTAGTTGTAACATAACCTTTTCCCCTCCTTTTTCATGTAGCTCCTGTCAGGTTCCGTGGTTTCTTGATGTTCCCTCTGGTCTGTCGCGACCCTTAGTGACTGATCCCTCCGCTGGCTGATCCTGCCCTTTTACATTCACTGTATTTGTTGCCTGTTCTTTGTGTCCGAGATATTAACTGCACAAGTATAAATCGTTGCATTTGCCTACCTCATCATGTCTCAGACAAAACTGTACACACAGAAGTACAGAAAGGAGTGGGAAACAAACCCTGCATTCAAAGGCTGGTTGAACCCACTTATTGGCGATGATACACGGGCATCATGCCTGTATTGTAAGGCTGATTTTTACGCCAAACTAAGTGATGTCAAAAAACACATGGCCACACTAAAGCATGCCATAAAGGCAAAGCCTTACTGTCCCACCCAAATCAAGCTGCCATTTATGGTTCAACAAATTGACTCTGCTAAAAAGGCTGAGGCCATCATGGCAATGGCAATCGCTGAACACTGTCCTATGCTGGCAATTGATCACATTGGCGAAGCATGTAGAGCTGCTTTCCCAGACTCTGGTGCTGCTACCCATTTCAAACTGCACAGGACAAAGTGCACAGAAATGATTAATCGTGTTGTAGCGCCCTACTTTCTGAAAAAGCTGGTTGCTGATGTGGGTGACCTGCGTTTCAGCCTCCTGCTCGATGAGTCCACAGATATAAGTGTTGCTAAGTACCTGGGGATTGTGATAAGGTACTTCAGCGTCACAAAGCAGACAATTGTGTCTACATTTCTGGGGCTTGTTGAGTTGGGGGGAGGAGATGCCAGCTCTATAGCCCGTGCTGTTGTGGCTTTCCTCGAGAAGTGTTCTCTCAAAAAAGAGAAACTCCTGGGGATAGGGACTGACAATGCGTCTGTTATGACGGGGGTTAACAATGGAGTGCATAAAGTGCTGAAGGAGGAGTATGGCCTGAAGGATCTGATCCTTATTCGCTGTGTGTGCCACTCTCTGCAGCTTGCTGTAACTCATGCTTCCAATGAAGGCATCCCCCGTAGCGTGGAAACTTTGGTGCGGGAGACTTACAAATGGTTTTCAGTGTCTCCCAAGCGCAGGTTGGCCTACAAGGCCGTATATGAGACCATCAACTGTGGGAAGAAAGCCTTACAGATAACAAAGGTGTGTTCCACACGTTGGCTCTCCATAGAACCTGCAGTTTCACGCATTTTGGACCAGTGGGAGGAGCTTAAGCTTCATTTCTCAGTTACCAGGTCCAGAGAATACTGCTACATGGCTGAGATGTTATACTCCATGTACAGTGATCCACAACACATATTATATCTGACCTTTTTAAAGTCAGTGCTGGGTGAGGTACAGGTGGCCATCAAGGCTTTTGAGGGAGAGCAGGTGGATCCTCTTAGGCTACTTGACAGCTTGGTTAGCCTGATCAAGTCTGTGAGCAGCAGGGTACTCAATCCTCTGGCAAAAATTGATGTACTGAAAAGGCCAATAGATGGTTACATCTGTCCAAAACCGTATTTTGGGCACCTTTTTGAGTCCAAGGCAGCTGAACTCCGCCTTGCGCCAGAGGATGAAAGCAATGTCCGAAAGCAGTGTACATCCTTCACCATCTCCCTCAAAAATGAGTTGAGGGTGCGGCTACCGGACAACATTGATGCATTGCAGTATATGTCTGTTTTCAATGTGCAGGAAACTCTGAAGCATAATAAGAGCCCTGGAGAGGAAGTAAAAATAGCCAAGCTCCTTGGCTACTCCCCTGCAGAGATAGACAAGATTGTCCAGCAATGGCTTGTCATCCACCTCAGGAAATGGAACGAGACCAAAAGCACACTGGGCTTCTGGAGTGAGATTTGGAAGTTCAGGGATGCAGCAGATATCAATCCATTTCAAGAAGTCGCCATGGCTGCTGTGTCGGTGTTGTCATTGCCACACTCAAATGCTCAAGTTGAGAGAGTATTCAGCCAGATGGGTGTAGTAAAAACCAAACTTCGCAATCGGATGTCCTTGCAGAGCCTTAACTCTATCCTGTACATCCGATATGGTCTGAAGCTGTCTGGTGAAGCCTGTTATGAGCACCAGCTGCCTGACAGTGTTTTGCAGCAATTTGGCACATCAGCTGCTTACTCTTTCAAGTCAGCTCCCTCAGTTGCTGAACCTGCCATAGAGAGCCATGATGCAGATGATGACATTGTCCCACTCTTTCTGTGAGCGAGAACAGCTTGTGGCTTTTGTGTGTGTGTGTGGAGGAGGGTCTGGAAACAAAACAATAAACTTTGAATTAAGGCCCATCTATTTTCCCACATTGACAGCTTTTTTCTATTGCCATTTTTTTTCTATTGCCCGTGTTTTCTGTTATCTTTTTCTTTCATTTTAGTTAACTAAATGCAAATTGTATTAAAAAAATGGTATGCTCATGTTATACATTGATTTGTTCAGGGCTCCGAACTGGGCCATACAATTAAAAACCAAACATGAGAAAACTAAACAAAAAATTAAAAAATAAAAACCAAGAAAGCAACTCTGCCAGTGTGTATTTTTGGGTCATTTTTGCCTTCTAAACATATATAGGGTGTTTTTTATTCACTTTTTGTTACCCCCACGTCATTGATCCCCTCTCCTACGTCCATTGCGCAACTTGCAAAGGCAATTATGCAAATTAGGCGATGATGTCATTTAGCTACTTTTAGCTACTTTTAGGACAGCCTCTAGCTACTTTCCGGACTGAGGAGTTGGCAACACTGAACTAGAAACTAAAGTAGAGACTATCCCGCGCAGAACCATTCGTTTGGTAGTACAGCTGCGGTGACCGTCATGAGGCAACAGCGCTCCACGGAGCAAGTACGTTTTTTTGCCATGATATTCCACAGCGCATTGTTGTTCTCCATTAATAACACAATCTTGCGCCTGACAGAGAACTTTTGTTTCTCTTCATTATAAACTAGTTGATCTGCCAGCGTGATGTGGTAGAAGCTATTACTAACAGCGTTGACAGATAAACAGGATCGACATAGCATTCTCTGTCTGACGACCCGTTCCAAAAGTTATGAAACATCCCGTCTGGTAATCGCCGATGGCAACACTTGAGAGAAATGCTTTCCAGCATCTCCAGACGTGACATACAATTCGAGAGATATTCTATAGGTAACCAAGTTCTCCTATTTTTTATATATTGAATCACCTAGTTGAGCAACATATACTAAAATACCACAAAGTAAGGCGAATATAAGACGAGTGAGACTCTGAAGAGATAAATGAGTTTCCATGTAATAATAATATTATCATGTAATAATGATTAAAAGATGTTACGAAATGTGGATAACAATACGCTTCAACCAGGCAAGTTCCTAAGCAATTTTTGTCTTTTTCTTTTGTAGTTGAAAATGATGCAACCCCCGCAGACTTACCGTTGAGCAGTAACACTATCTAGGAGCTGCTTGTGCACGATATGTCTGCATATTGTATGCTTTCTTCAAAACGCAATGAAATAACACCTTTTCTGTAAATGTGTTTTTATTGATTTTAAATTTTATGTGAAAATGTATATCAATTAAAATATGTTTTCTTACTGTACCTGGTAGATGGCTATACATATATTTGTTAACAGCCTTTGTGTGCTACATGATTTGTGATTTACCATACACCTTGTGTTTTTGGAAGCAGGGTAGCTAGTTGTGGAAACTGTTTTGTCCTTATATTGATTTCCTCATCCACAACAGCCCCCTAACAAAAATGAGGAACCCCCTTGCTCAACTCTTTTTATCCTAGCATGGTGTTAGAAACAGTGTTTGGGTAGGGGTGTGCCTTATGTAGCCATTTGGAGTGCATTTGGCTTCATTTCTGACACCCATGTTAATTTGCCTCTGCTGGAGGCTGGAGGTAATTACGCAGCGTTTTCTGCGGTATTATTGCTGCTTTTTGGCACAAATACCACTACACATGGACTTGTGATGCGGCTGTGATTGCACTTGGAGTTGCCGGTACAGATACCGCCAGCTCTAATAGCACTTGCTGTAATAGTGCTGGCTGTAAAAGCACTGGATGAATTTACAGTCAGTGGTATTTGCAACACTAATTCCGTTACTGCCACTTTTAAGGGTTAGCACCAGACTGATGAGGGCCATAATAAAGAAAAAGAAATGACTATGCTCTGGTAGGAGGTTAAGGGCTAATCCAATAGGGGAGCTCAAGATAAGGATGGGAATGACCAAGAGGACCGATTGGCATTGGCAGGAGCTGTTGCAGGACAACTCATTTCTATTGAACACCTCCTTGGAGAAATTCTGGTGTCATCACTGATGCACAAGCACAAAGAAAGACAATTCAGTAGCACAATGGAACAGAGGGACTCCGGATTCTAATTTATTAAAGCACAATAAAATGCCCTGTTTGTGACTTTATGAACTGTCAGGCCAAAAAAGAGTTGAGTACTATTAAATACAAAGAACTTTCTGATCAGAAAGTACTCCTAGATATGGAGCAAATCAATATCCGACACACACAGTGGGTAGTACTTGCTTCTTTCCGTGGTTTAACGATACATGATGCCCATAATGGAATCACTTCTGGTCAAAGAGTTGCATAGAAAACATTTTAAATTCTCACATAGTTTGCATACTGGCCTCACATGTATCATGATTTTCCTTTTTACACTAGAAGTTGTCTGGTAAACAATTAGAACCAAGCTCACTATGTCATAGATCACCATTGTGAAAACATGGTCTGACCAGCCATGGTCAGACTTCAAAAATGAGTTTATTGGTCCACTTCAGCGATCATCCAGAGGATACAAACACGTTCTTAAACTCATCTTCCTGAAGACTGTATTGATTGAATGTTTTCCCCTCCAACAAAATGTAAGGCAGAAACTGCAGCAAGGCTCCTGATAAACATATTCTCTGTTTTAGACTACAGCAACAAATTTACACAGACCATACAAACCGTTTCACGAGTGAACATGTTCCAGCTATAATTTATGGTGCGGAAAATGCACTGGGCTGTTCTTACAAGCTCTGGAACACTCTTGAAAACATCTTTTGGGTAGGAGCGTTACATCTGCCCCGTGGTACGTCCACAGTTTGCATCAGATATGAACTGGGGCTAATATCGATGCACGCTAGAGTAAGCTGGAGCTTACTATGCCTCTTCAGAAAAAGTACCTTAACTAAACCAGCGTTACAGTATGAGATACTAAAACTGAAGACGGGTCCTGCTAGCACTACCCTATCAATGTGGAACAAATACTGCACTGAGATCCTGGAACTGTATGACATCAGGCTTTCTACGCTGTTAGAAAATCCAATTCTTGCCAAGAACAAAGTGTGGAGCATGGACTGGTATCTAACATGCGTACAAAGAAGCAAGACTAGAATGATGGCTGACGTACCAGGAGAGGTTAGAGCACATGGGAACCTCCAAGCTTACCTAACCCAATTTCCAGACTCCACAGCTAGAACCACATACATGAGGTTTAGACTGAATCTAATGGCCACCAAAGAACGTCAAAACCTACACAATCCAAACATAGAGTTACTTTGTCGTTTCTGTAAATCTTGTACAGAGACGCTGAAACACCTAACTCTTTTTTGCCCCAAATTACGCACGCTAAGATCCCGGACACTTGGTCCCGTATTTGTGAAATTCCAGACACTGTGTGCCGCGGAATGGTGGGAATGGATGTTTGAAGGATCCAATCGTACATTCATGCTCACCTTAATAATATTCCTGGATGAACTAAATAAATGTTTGAAATAAAGTGAAACTGACATGGAACCAGCACCTACTGAAAGCGGAAGTTAAGGACCACTTGAAATGGGCTTCAGGTTGGACCTTTATGCAACACTGCGATCCTGAACGCAGTAAGATGGATTATCGTTAAGAAAAGGTGCATACTTAGATGGGGAGGAGAACAAGCATTGTGAATTGTTTGTTCTGTTCTCTTTTCTTTGCCTTTTTAAAGGTTTGTATAAACCGTATAAAAAAATAAAAATAAAAAATAAGAATATCTGTGAAAAAGAAACTATATATGTATTATGATCCATCTAGAAATGGAGGCACAGAGATATACATACAAATTTTGACATTTTGAAATGTTTGCCCAGGCCCATCATGGGACATCTGTCTCCACGAATACTAATGGCATTGAGGGCTACCTAGGAATCTGCTTTTCTCAATACAAGAACTAAACTGGTTCCTCCCCAATAGTTGTTGCACCATATATGAGACAAGCAGTAATTAATTCCTCTAACATTCATGAATACCAAGATAACCTGAGAAACACTTTCAATGTGTATTTACAATTGCACAGAAAAATGCAGGAAAGCTATTCAAGCACTAGTGCTTTTGGGTTGGAGAATATCATTGTTGAAGGTATGTTCGTTTTTGTATAAGGAAAGAAGGAGTGGATGGAAAATTAGACACAAATAATTATTTCTAGTATTGTGTGTAATATTATATACAACTTAACCTTTCAATATTTTCCTATTTACCCTAGAATACCAAATGAATTTCCTAGAAAGGGGTGTGCCAGAAATGGATAGGCCCAGGAGGATGAAACCGAAGATGTCACAGAGACCTTTGCTAAGGGGAAACCAAACCCTGATGACTGCCCAACTATAGAGTATGGCAACAGTACTTTATCCATTTCAAGAAACTCTAAACCCAAACATGGCAAAGAAACTGATAACTTCGGTCCTCAATCTGGGAGGATGATTATGAATGGTCTAGAATTGGTTGCAATTTTACTAGGACCAACAGTTGTGCACTCGATTACAAGAGTCCTAATTCTTTGATCAAGTTAACACATTTTAAATGAATTATTTCTAAATATGTATAGTTTATTGTTCTTAAATTTTATATTGAAATCATGAATGTCATTAGAGCCCCTCAATATCCTGACATGTTTTGTGTTTGAGCTAACCTTTTTTCGAGTGATACATATCAAAAAAGCAAGAAGACACACATTTGCTGCTATTCAAATTTTCGTCAATATTGTGAAGTATATTGTGATGACTAATCAGCTTACCTTGAACTATTTCGTGAACATTGTGTAGATTCAGGGCACGTGAAATCTGACCCTGAACCCCGAAAACATTTCTAGCTGAACATCAGGCTTTTCTTTCATTCTAATGAACAATTTGTGGGAAAAGTAAAAGAGAAATTGATCAACAAACTGATGGAGAAGGTGACTACATGGATCCTTTGAGCAAGTGATTACTTTCCTTTTCAGTGCAAAGACTGAACCATTAAGGATTTCTTAGTATAAAATTTGGAAGACAGTGTTAGAAAACAGGCAATGAGAATATCATGATTTTTTTTCAACAAGTTGTTATCACTTATGAATAATGGTATTAAAGGTAAACCTTAGGTCATTAAAGAATCTAAAGAATATTTTACACCAAAGAGGGCGCCTAGTGGGATGGTGTTTCCTGTTCCACCAACACATGATCTGAATACCACTTAAAACATAAGATGCATGTATCTGACAAATGAACATAGAGCTTATGAATGGAAAGTGGATACCCTTATGTCAGATTAACAAGAGGGTTATATTTAAGTGAATAAAAAGGGATGTCTGGTGCATTGTTGAGCGCTACAATGGACTGGCATTCTGGATGCAATGATATCATGCCATTTATTTACCTATTGTTTGCTTGTTAGGTGCTTATACAATAAGAATATAATGTTTTAAAGTGCCCACAGGCAGGGTAGGATGGAAAAACAGTTACAACACAATATTAAGAGCAGAGGTGGAAAAGGGGTAGGGACAAACCTACTATGCCTTGTGAGTATTCAGAACATGCAAGTGCAGAAAGAAAGAAGGAAGAGGGGGTAAGTGCTGGGGAGACCAAGCTCGAGGTGAGACATGGACGTAGTGCTAAGAATGTTTGACTGCTACACGGCTTGAGGCGCGGGAGGTGTAAGTGCTAGTCTCCATGGCAGAGGGAGTGCAGAGGGTGGTGTGAATGTCCTGGGTTTTAGTGGCAACGTGTGTACATTGCAGAGTGCCTGGGATGGAGAAGAGGAGGAGGAGACTGCAGAGGGGTTGGCTAGTCCCCTACTGATTTTGACTGGAGGCTGAGGTGAAGATGGGAACATGTCATGGAGTGATGGGAAGAAACCTGCAATTGACTGCATAGCAGAAACAATTGACTGAAAGGAACAATATTGTACACATATTTATAAAATTAGAAAACATGTTCAGGCCTGTCTTTGTCCCTGGTTCTCAGAACAATACACCTTATGAAACAACTGGACCAGCAGAGACAATTGTATTCATAGGGCTGATTCATGGGAGGTAAAGTGGAGATATTGAATCTGAGTGTAACTCTGATGGTGAAGGTAGCTGTGTGGTGCTGATTGAAGTAAGAGCACTCCAAATCCAGTTACATTGTATCACATTCTCATAAATGACTGTGGCTGTGACAGCTCTGGGAAGTTGCTCATGGCCCAGACTGGAATGTTGGTTTTGCAGCAGACTTCAGAAATGGACCTCGGGGAGCACTCTGCCTAAATTACAAAGGGCTGTCTCTGGGAAGAGGGAGCATTTATTTGCGACTCCTACTAGAAGACTTGGGGCCTCATTACATGGATGGCGGTAAGGGTTTACCGGTACCGGTATTTTACCGGTACCGGTAAATCCTTACCGCCTTACTACGAGGTCCCTTTGCGGGTTGGGGAATTTAACGCCTGCTTTTTGCAGGCATTAAAAACCAACCCGCAAAGGGACCAGGGAGCTAATTACGGTACCGCAATTTGCGGTACCGTAATTAGCGCCTTGCCCATTCCCATAGAGCCCTATGGGGCAAAAATGGGAATGGGGAAGGGCAATGGTGGAAGGGGGAATTACCGCCCCGCCAACCTTGGAATAGGGCGGTAATTCCCCTTTCCACCAAGGCGGTGCCGGTATTTTACCGGCATGAACCATGGCGCTAATAGCACCATGGTTCACCGCCATCCGTGTAATGAGGCCCTTGGACTGCTTTTGGTCATCCATAAAATATAACTCAGGGGGCACTGTGGCCTAAATGCAGAACCTGAAAAGGAAAAGACGTGTTCTTGCTAACCTAAACAGAGGGAGACTCCTGTCCAATTTCATTTGACAGTCCTTGAAGGAAGAAAATTGCATTTCCCTTGTGGGCTCTGCCTCTCGGACTAGCAATTATTTACCAAGCCTAAAGAAGTTATCATCCATCTTCTGTAACATCCATTTCATCCATTCCAACTGGTCTTGCTGAAACCAGCTCATTTCAAAGGCAATATTGTCCTGAGCACCAATAAGACAGATAGCCCATATACCATATGCCCCATAACTATTGAATTTGCCTTAGTACCATATTAAGCTAACATCCAAGTGATCCAGCCCTACTCAGGCCCTTGCACTGTCCATTGCAAATGGATGAGCAATCCAAGTGAGTGGTTCCTGGAGGGCACTATGGGATCTTGGCCGGGAGCGCCCTTGCTCATCATCGCCAGCGATAAGCATTTATGTTACTTATTTCTTTAACTTAATTCTATATATTATTTTATCGAATTATATATTTATGTATCCGACAACCCTAGATTTTTCGACATAATGGTAGTCATGCTACACAAGCATGTTTTGATACACTGTGTTATGTCATATTATACTATTTTATGTTTTGTTATGCGGCTTCCCGGCATTGTCATACTGCTGGATACAAGCTCAACATGAGCTGTGAAACAGCAGGAGGGGTGACATGCAGCATTCCACAAACACAGCAATAAATTAATAATACAAATTAGCGGCACTCAGTGCACGAAAAAGCACAACACCCAAATTAGACCTGAAAATGCAAGCTAGTAAATCACGCTATTACAACCCTTCTGAGCTTTAAGGTTCCCATGTTGCCTTGTGTTAACAAGATAAGGTAACTGATGCACAAGTTCAGAATTATAGAGAAGGCTGTATTATGCAAATTAACTCCATGAAGAGGCATCCAAAGAAGAATTTCACCCCACACACACACTACTAAAATTCCCATTAATTCCCAAGGAGGCCTGAAGAACCTACAGACAGCACAGCCCAGTGTGTTGCTCTCAGGTGATCCAAACATCAAAGCCCAATTCAAAGGAAAGAACAGGAAAAAGATTTTCCAAACCATCAAAGCCCAATTCAAAGGAAAGAACGGGAAAAAAGATTTTCCAAACCGTAGATTACATTTCAATGACGAGACATCAATTAAATATGCAAAAGTGTAACATGCTAAGAAACTGGTGAGAGCTGCAATGACGCAAAACCCAACTCGCAATTCAAAATGAATAAATTAGAAACGATTAACCAAACTGTTGAAGGCGCCCATTCCCCGACATGATATCCAAAACTCAGAATAATGGACACACCCCAGTAAGGGAAGAGACCAGGAGATAGATTGGAAGTAGAACAAAGTCTATATAAGATAAGTTGTGCACGCAGACAACTATGCTGTCCAGAGAGCGCTCTGCCAAACATTACAAGGACAGCACATTATAAGAGAGAAAATCGTCATTGATGACATCATTTTGCAAGTACACAAGTCTACAATACAATTGGGTTGAGTCGGTACAGTATGGAAGTGTAGGTGCTGACCACGTAGGATTGGCTGTTGCTTGGGTGTCTCTCCCGCAGCATGTGGGTCAGCTGGGCTCATCTCCGTGAGGTGAAGGCCAGGCTATCAAAAATGAGACTTTCCTTGATCTACAATGACAGAATCGGAGAGCATGAGACAAATGACAATCATAAAGTGTAGTAGGAATGTGGGTGCTTTCAGAGTTCATAGACAAGTTATAGGTATACATTCTACCCTTTGCGCCCGGTACCCATAAACCTAGAGTCCCTGACCCTGGTGCCCATCTTGGAGGTTTTGATCTACCTAATGCCTCATGACATGAATAGACAAGTGTTAGGATTAGAAAGACTATATCAGTGTCTGGGGTTAGGGCTCTCGGTGGTGTCTTCGTTTTTGCCACTATGGGAGGTAAGATGTGTATCTGTATCAAAGAGCAGAGGGGCATGGGCCTGGTGGACTACAGCTTGGCAGGGTGGGGGTCAGAAGGGGCATGAGCAGGTTAGTGGAAATGGATGGGCACTCAGGTGGCGGCCTGTTCTGGTCTCACACGGCGCAGTAGCTCATCTGTTCTGGGACGGCACTAGAGGTTGCAATAATGAATGGCAGAACTTCCATGAGAACAGGATTTGTGCTATGCTGGCAGAAGGCAGAGGGGTGGGGGCCTGGGCTGGTGGTGTGAGGCGCAGGACAGCGGGAGAGACGGGCTTTTTAGAGATAATTTTCAGGCCTAGCAAAAGATGGCATTTGGTGGGTTACCTAAAATGGATTCTTTCCGATGAGGCTTGGTTACATGTTTTCCTTATTAGTAATTATTAGGTGATTTACACAGATTACAGTTGGCCGTGAAGGGGGGACGTCGCCCCCCATTCAGCACAAGTGAGATCCATGCATGCGGCAGTGGTGAGAGGGGCGGGAAAGACCACGTTTCCCTCAACACTGTTTTCAGAGAAGGATTTGCCTGCCCTCCCGATTTCAACTGAACCAATTACTAGCTCTTTTTCTGGTTGTTAGTATTATGTAAAAAAAATTAAAAAAAAGGCATTGGATGTCAAGAAGTTCCGAACCTGTGCTTTTTGATCCGGGGATCGATTATTTGAACCTGTCCTGGGCAAATGGATAGAGTGAAGGATTAGTTACAGTTAGCAAGTGAATGCAGAGACCGCCTCGGCAAACCTAGCTGCATGGCTCCAAGCTGCGGTCCCATACTCTAGTGTCTATAAAACCATTAAACTTGCTTTTCTAACAATATAATAAAAGGCAAGATGTAGGTTTGTCCCTCTATGTTTGTCTAATGTAGTAGCTTCTCCTGTTGTCGCTGCAAGAGGGAGCTGTTGCCCTAGGATATACACTGTGTCAATGAAAACCTGCACTTTGGCTTGTGTAGGAGCCTGTACACTAGTCATTTAATACAAATGTGGGTTTGTTCAATTCTGTAGTTCTGTAAAACATGTGCCACTGTTTTTGTAGAGGGAACTAGCAAGTGGCATTGGATATGACATGCAATTAAAACAAGAATTGTCAAAGCCAACAGTTTTGGCTTTTGTGAATGCATCAAATAGGCATTGACCATGGATTGCCACAATTGTGCTACTTGGCCATAAAATGACAACAGTGGAAAATGGCGTATGTTCCTGGGAATGGGATGTTAGTGTCTGACAATGCGTACCTAAAACCTCTCCAAAAGCCAAAACTGTGGGTTTTGCTGAGGCACTTTTTTAATGGGACTTCAGTGCTAGCAACAGATGCAAGGAAACACACATAGTTTATTAATCAAGTGGCTGAAGGCGCACTTGGTTAAGGGATTTTCCCCCAATAGCTGTTTAGAAGCCACAATTAAGCCTGTAACTCTCAAATGAATTCTTCGTACTGACACTGGAATGCAGAATACAGCCCATAGTTTGATTTCACTGCATGATAGCACTACCTCAATGTGATTCCAGGGGAGTGTTTTTCTGAATAGAAGGGAAAGGTAGTAGGTGGGAATAGCCATAGGGTTTAACATGGCCATGGACAGTCAATCAGTGGGTAAAAGGCTAAACACTGACAAGCTGTGTGTTACGCTCACCTGGCTCCCACAGAGGTGTCGATCTGAACTGGACAGCTGCGGTCTCCACCAATGTGACGCGTAGGGCCGAGATGACAGACTGGACTGGCCCACCTAACTTCGTTTGCTTGGCCCGTAGGAATATTCTTCTGATGGTTTGAAAAGATGAGCTCTCCATCCTGCATTGAGCGCAGGGGCGCGTTGACGCCGTGAGTATGAAGTTCGTAAGAGTTCGAATGCCTGACTTTCACTCTTGTCCAATTCCTTGCAGGTTGCAGCTTGACCCTAGTGAAGAGTTCCTCGTGGCAACCGGTAGTATTCTGCTAAGGATTTGTATTTTCCAACACAGTTCGATAAAATAATGTCAATATGTAACCTGTTGCTTTCTCCCTTATTCAGGTGCTGAGAGAAAGTATGAAGTCTCGGGGAATAATACGTCCGGCGGTAAAATCAGGTAAGTCTATTGTGGTGAGGAGGGTTCTCCTTGTTAGTCCCTTTGTTTCACCTGGCTGTCCTTTTGTTTCCCCTTAGGGACTGGGGTTCTGCAAAGATGCAGTGGAAGCTGCGCCGACCCGTAAAGAGGAATAGTACCCCCGGTGGTAAAATCAGGTAAGTATATGGGGGGTAACTAATATTTCTCTGTGTATTCCCTTGGCTCACCTTGCTGTTCTTGTCTTCTCCTTAGGTGCCGTAGTGCGGCGGGAACATGCAGGAGGATGCGGTGGAATGTGAAGATGCTGCAAAGGCCGGTGAGTTCAGCGCGGTGCTGCAGCAGGCGAGGCGACGTGCATAAATAACTTCTTTCTTCCAGCTCGAAGGCACGAGGGATCAGGAATTCAGGTAAGGATCAAAGGTATTGCTCTTGTTCTAACCTTTTCTCCTTCTTTCTCCCTTTTTCTAGGAGCTCCATACTCGAGGCGGGCGTGGCAGAAGGCTGGATGCAGACTTGCAGGCACTATGAGCATTACGCTGCTGGATGCAGAATAACGCGAAGCGTGTGCTGCTCTTCGGGCATGGTTTAAATAGCCTCCAAAGTAGTCCCAGGTAAGTATTCCTCCCCAGCCCCGCCAGAGTAAAAAATAGTCCCTAAGTAAAGTAGTCCCTTCCAAGCCTCTTTTGGCTTGGAGCTCTTGCAGCATGGTCTGCATCAGGTAAGTTTGCAGCATGGTCTGCATCAGATAAGTTTTAATCTATGAGCCTGGCACCATAGGCGCCAGGACTGACTCTCCATATGAGCCTGGCGCCATAGGCGTCATGACTGGACCCAAATAGCCCCTAGCAGGGGTTGTTGGGCTTGCTTGGGATAACTTGATGCCTGCTTTCGGGGTTGCTGGACTTGGTCTGGGTCCCTGGGGGTAGGCATCATGACAGCACTCCCCCCAAGTCGTTCTTCCCTGTGGTTTCGGTTTGTCTGGGAAATTTCTTCACCAATCAGGTTGCATGAACATGGTCACTAGGTTCCCATGACCTTTCCTGTGGTCCGTAACCTTTCCAGTCGATTAAATAAAAAAGTTTTGACTTGATCAGCTTGGAGTCCAGGATGTTCTTAACTTCAAATTCGGGTTCTCCGTCTACAAGGATGGGGTCTGGTGGCTTGGTTAGTCTTGTCCCTGGTTGCACTGGCTTCAAAAGTGACACATGAAAGAAGGGGTGAATTTGCATATTAGCAGGTAAGTCCAACTTGACAGCCACCGGGTTGATAATGGCCTTAATAGAGTAAGGTCCCAAATATCTGGGGTTAAAGGTCCGTGTTCCCTTTAGAGGTATATGTTTTGTGGCTAACCATACTTGATCCCCTATCTGGTATTGTGGATTATCACTTCTATGCCAATCAGCATCTTTCTTGTATTTTTCTTTTGCCTGTTTTAAATGTGTAGTTGCTTCCTTAAAGGCTTGTGTAATTGTAGCATGCAGATGGTCCACTGCGGGCATTTCTAAGTGTTGGGGTGAGTTAAGGTTTGAGGTTCGAGGATGGTGCCCATATAAGGTATAAAAGGGGCTTTGTCCAGTTCCAGAGTGTTCTGAATTATTGTATGCATATTCGGCGATCCAAAGAATGTCTTTCCAATTACTCTCAGTCTGATGTAACATACAACGCAGGTATTGTTTGAGAGTATGGTTGGTCCTCTCCGTTTGACCATCGGTCTGGGGGTGGTGACTGGTCGATAACCTCAGATCGATTTGCACCAATTGACAGAATTTTTTCCAAAAATGTGAAATGAATTGACTGCCCCTGTCAGAGATCAATACGGACAGAAATCTGTGAATGCGAACAATGTTTTCGAGGAACTCCTTGGCCAGGATTGAAGCTGAAGGTAATCCCTTTAAAGGAATAAAGTGGCCCATCTTGGAAAAAAGATCCACAATAACTAGAAT
Source organism: Ambystoma mexicanum (assembly GCF_040938575.1). Lineage (NCBI taxonomy): Eukaryota > Metazoa > Chordata > Amphibia > Caudata > Ambystomatidae > Ambystoma > Ambystoma mexicanum. Next base: position 870,656,631 of record NC_090935.1, read on the forward strand.
GGTGTTAAATCCATTGCATGGGGGTAGATCAGTAATAAAGTCTAACGATAAGGTGTGCCATGGTGTAGGCGGAATGTCTAAAGGTTGTAAGAGTCCAGCTGGTTTTTTCTTTTGACTTTTGTTTTGGGCACAAATGCCACAAGACATCACAAATGATTTAATATCCTTTCGCCAGGTAGGCCACCAGAATTGTCTTTTAATTTTAGCTTCGGTTTTTGCAATACCTGGGTGCCCCTCCATTAGGGTATCATGATAACGGGAAATGACAAGCTCTTGTAGTTCCTTGTGTGGCAGAAATAGTCGCCCTCGGTAATAAGGCAGATCATTGGTGACAGAGTAGTCCGGGCCTTTCTTTACCCAGTCCTGCAGGGCTGTAGGATCAAAGAGTTGCTGGATCTTTACCTGAATGTCCTCTAGTGCCTGTAGAGAAGTCATGCGAAGAATCCGTTGTTCGCAAATTATAGGTACTGGTTCTGGGTTCACTTCTGCCTCTCCCATCCCTATTCGGAATAAGGCGTCTGCCTTACCATTCTTACAACCTGGTCGATAGGTTATCACGAAATTGAACTCGGCAAAGAACAATGCCCATCGGAGTTGATGCGACGATTGGGCCTTGGCTGTCTTTAAATACTGTAAGTTCCGGTGATCGGTGATCACAGTAATGGTATGCCTGGCACCGAGAAGATAGTGCCGCCAAGCCTTGAAGGCGGATTTAATGGCTAATAACTCCTTGTCGGTAACCGCATAGTTTAACTTGGGTGCCGAGAACTTTCTGGACCAAAATGCTACTCAGTGAAGCTGGCCAGTTTCAGGGTCATTTTGAGACAGGACAGCTCCCATGGCTAGACTGGATGCATCAGTTTCCACTATGTATGGAAGGTCAGGGTGCGGGTGCTTTAATACAGGTGCAGACGTGAATTTCGCTTTCAGCTCTTGAAAGGCATTTTCAGCTTCTTCAGTCCACATAAAGCGTTTATTTTTTCGCAAGAGTGCTGTGATGGGATGTACAACATGTGAAAAATCCGGGATGAATCTGCGGTAGAAATTGGCAAAGCCGAGCATGCTTTGTACTCCTTTAACTAAACTTGGTGATGGCCACTTAAGGATTGCATCCACCTTTTGTGAGTCCATTCGGACTCCCTTTGGGGTCAGGATAAACCCAAGGAATTCAACTTCTGTGGCATGAAAAACGCATTTTTCCAGCTTTGCATATAGTTTGTGCTGGCGCAATTTCTCTAGGACTGCTCGGACGTGCATCACATGGTCAGATTCTGAAGAGGAGTATACTAGAATATCATCGATATATACGACAACACAAACGTCAATGAGTTCACGAAGGACATCGTTCATGAAGTATTGGAAGGCTGCTGGTGCATTGCACAAACCGAAAGGCATCACCTGGTATTCGAATAACCCATACTTAGTGCGGAAAGCAGTCTTCCATTTGTCTCCCTCTTTTACATGTACCAGATGGTATGCCCCCCGGAGATCTAATTTAGTGTATATGCAAGCGTCCTTCACTTGATCTAGTAGTTCAGGTATCAGAGGCAATGGGTATCGGTTCTTAACAGTTATATGGTTCAATGCGCAGTAGTCTATGCATGTTCTGAGGTCACCTTCCTTTTTGGGCACGAAGAACAAAGCTGAAGATGCAGGGGACTTGGATGGGCGAATAAAGCCATTGGCAAGGTACTGGTCTAAGTATTGTCGTAGGTGAAGGTTCTCTGGTTCCGTAAGGGCATAGATCCTGCTACAAGGGGGTTGTGCAAAGGGTATGAGATCGATTTGACAATCGTACGATCTGTGAGGAGGTAAGGTGTTTGCATGTTCTTTTTGGAAGACATCCTGGAATACTTGGTATTCAGGAGGTAGTTGCATGACTGCTGTGGTTACTGTGGCCAGGCCTGCGTTCAGATTTTTCTTTGGGTAACAGGTTTGTGCACAATCCGGGAAGGTTATTCTCTTCTCTCGCCAATCAATACAAGGATTATGTGTTTCCAACCAAGGTATCCCCAGTATTATTTGGAACTGTGGGGCTTTGATTAGATCAAACACAATAGTCTCTCGATGCCCATCCTGACCCAATAGTGTCATCTCTGCGGTGGAATGAGTTACAGGCCCAGAAGCAATTTCAGTTCCATTGCCTGTGGTGATGACATCTGAGTTGGTTTTTCGGCAGAGAGGTAGATTCATCCTGGAAGCCAATTCGTATTCCACATAGTTTCCTATGGCCCCGCTATCAATGTATGCCCTTACTGCGTGCATACGCGATGGCTGCCCTGGATCTACGAGGACCATTGGTATGATGAAATGCGAGGTCTGAGTATCCTTCTTCAAGCTCGGCAAGTGGACCTCCACGCTTGACGGGCGTGGTCGTTTCCCGAGTCGTTATAAAATAAAATCTATGGACACTCACGTCCCCTGCACACCTTGTTGCTGATAAAACAGTGAAATATTTAAATGGTGAAAGAAAATAGTAAGTCATTCAAAAGTTAAATACTCTTGGTAATTCCATTGATAACTTACAATATTCTTTATTCCTTAATGTTCTGGTGTAACCAAAGATTACTACTCAGTGAAGCTGGCCAGTTCCAGAGTGCTGTGATGGGATGTACAACATGTGAAAAATCCGGGATGAATCTGCGGTAGAAATTGGCAAAGCCGAGCATGCTTTGTACTCCTTTAACTAAACTTGGTGATGGCCACTTAAGGATTGCATCCACCTTTTGTGAGTCCTGAGGGACTCATCCCCTTTTTCAAGAGCGAAAACTGCAGATATAAACATAGACAGGCCACATGTCTATAAATAACTCTTCCATGTTTGCTAGCTGAATATTACCCATAATGATTACCATGCAGCCCATGATGCATACTATTGCTTACCATGCCAAAAGACTTACACACTAGATCCTTAAGTATACTGTGAGCATGCTTTTAAAATCCAGATTTGGATCAAGATCCAGTACTGCTAAAGATTCTCCCGTGGTAGTCCACCCATCTCGCATATGCCACCCCAAGTGAAACGTCTCTGTGTGCACCGACGCGTTGCCATAAAGGAATGGTAGGCGGAAGCAAAACTGCAAAGCCTACCTGGCCCGTTTAGATACAGTTGGCCGACAAAATAGTTGATGTTTAGATGCAAATTTCAGTCTGTACTGCAAAACAAGTCGGAGTCTGGTCTTAGAGGCAAAGGTTTTAACATAATGTTTAAAGTAAGAGGTATAATCCAAAATATGCTCACCACTATGCTCTGGAAAAAATACCAAACATTCTCTAAATGCACTCTCGTGCAGTGCGTCTGGCCAGAAATCGTCAATGCTCTTGGGAGTAAAAGCAACGAAAGCGCAATTCCTACAATAACATAAATAATGTCAAATTAGATACCCGTGTAACCTACTGCCATTTAAATAATGTCTTCCATACTCCAAAATGTAGCCACAATATTCATGTATATCCTCATGCCATCTACATACATGCCAACATTCTGTGACCAAAAATCTGTAGGAATCTTAAAGTTTCAAAAATAGACAGGCGAGGAGGGAATGATTGGAATAGGGCGTGTCAGCAGCCCATTGTCATTGAATGAGCCCGTCGCCGCGGCGTGGGCAAAAAGAAATCGTTATTTGGTGCCAATAAATCGGTAGACGGTAGGACTGCTTAAAAAGCGGTATCCTACCGCCTAAATCGGTAGGGTTGGCAAGTATGCACCTATTTTACCTACCTGTGAGCAGTACACTCCTAGATACACGCCACTGCTTAACTCTTGTGTTCTCGGTACGGCAAGAACCATACTCGCATATTTAAATAAAGCACTTTGTAGAGAGAGGAACCAACCACGTCGGCACCGAAGACGGGCGCACATGGAACATGGAGAGGGTAGCCATGTTTGAAAAGAGGCAAGAGAGAGAGAAAAGACCCATGAAAGACCCAAAACCGAGGATTTAATGGACAATGAGAGAGAGAGAGAGAGAGAGACAGACAGAAGAGAAGTCGAAGGAAATGTGTTCGAAGCGGATGCACCCACAGTAGAGCAAGAAGATGAACAGAAGCAGGATGCCCATAGCGAAAGAGGTGTCCGGCCGCATAGGGAACACAGAAGACCGGTGAGATACAATGACTATGTCCTGCAATAATATGTTTTGCATTATCAGAGGGAGGTGTGATCTCATCAGAAAAGCGGAAGTGCGGCTCCTGCGCTTCCCGCACGGATACGCTCGGAGTAGAGGCACGAGGCAACATCAGCTCCTGTGTGCTCCTCCACTGGACTGGCCCCTGAGCCTTTATTGACACTACATACTTATATCACCTGCACCAGAGTTCTAGGGCATGTTGCCCCTTTGGAAGTTATATGATTTCTGATGCACATTTCCAGTTGATGTTCCAGCTAAATAAAGAAGCAACATCTGCAGCTGCACAGTTTCTTGTCCATCATTTCTGTAATTATACAACATAATTGGCGATGAGGATCACCGCTGAAACCCACGCGGTGCCATGCAAGGAGCGACACCACCACCACCTTTCCTGCAAACTCCAGGTAGGCCTGCCATTCCGTGGCCAGAATGGCAACCCCTATTCACTACGTACATAGAGGCCTTGGGCGGTTCAGGCTACTCGGCAGCGAGACGCAGGGCAATGTTACTAAATGCCCTGGGCGTTGATGGACAAAAGGTGTTCGAGAGTCTCACCCAGGAGCCAGTTGCCGGCGACGATGATGTATTTAAGGAAGCCGTAAGAAAAATTGTCAAGCGATTCGCCAGCAAGGAGAATACCGTCCTACACAGGATAAGGTTTTATAGCCGCAAGCAGGAGGCGTGTGAACCTGTAGATGACTATGTTACCAAACTGCACGAATTGGCGGCGCTATGCAACTTTGGAAATAATGAGGAGAGTCTGATCTGTGACATGCTGGTGGTACATACCAACAGCAGGAAGGTGCAAGACAAGTTCGTACTAGAGAAAGAACTACAGCTGGAAAAAGCAATTGAAATAACAAGAGCAGTGGAAGAGACGGCTGGTAGAAGAAAAGAATTTGCAAGCGGCCACAGCCCAGCAGAAGTGCAAGCAGTAACGTTCCGTCCAAAGAAGGAGAGGCCGGTCCTTGACGCGAGAGAAGGGAAATGGGTGAGGAAAGAACCGTTAAAATGCCACAGGTGCACCAGCACGAAGCACTTAGCTTTTGATAAAGAGTGCCCGGCAAGGGATAAGGAGTGCTCAGTGTGCAAAAAGATCGAACACTTCTCAATTGTGTGCCGATGGCGAAACAAAAAAGTCACAAGTGTCAACTCTGAACACAGTACGGAGAGGGAATCGTCCTCCGAAGATGAAGGGAGACATACCGTCATAATGGTGAACAGCCAACGAGCCAGAAGAGAAAAGCCCCACTGCGCCATCAAAACCAATGGACTGGAAACAAGAGTCATGGCTGACTTGGGCTCTGACCTCACCATAATACCCCTGCGCACATACAAAGAAATGATGGGAACAGAGATGGTCCAAGTGCTCAGCACGTGGCACAGGCCTACAGTTTTCAGCGGTCCATCAGTAGACCTGCTGGGCTACATCAAAGGGAAAGTGGAGTTCAAAGGAAGAGAGACTACCACAAAAGTTTACTTTAGTCAAGAAGGCCCAGCAGTACTAGGGTGGGACGACCAGGCAAAACTGAAAATTAAGCTAGACCCCAGCACAGAGGACCAGGTACTGTCGGTCAGTTGGAGAGGAGCACCAGTAGCGAAAGGAGATTATCCAAAACTATTTTCGGAAGAGCCAGGACACATCAAAGGCTTTGTGCACAAAATACTACTTAAGACCAACGCAGTCCCGGTCAAACACAGAGTAAGACCAGTACCGGCAACCGCAAGAGACACACTCTGAAAGCAATTGGACAGAATGAGGAAAGATGGCACCATCGAGGAAATTGAAGCATCAGAGTGGCTGAGCCCAGTGGTACTCATAAAAAAGCAGAAAATCACAAGAGCTAAGGGTATGCATTTGTCATGATTCCTGCCCCTCATGTCCCCAGCCCTCCAAGATGTCAGGCTGGAGCCAGGCCAGGATCACCTACATGGCCCTCAAGGGCCTCTCCATCGGTCCAAAGACCAACTTAGAGTCAGACTTGGTGCTTGTGGCACCAGACTCACTCACTCCCATAGGATAACATTGGGATTTGGACTTGTAGTGCTTTGATGGGGGCAAGATGGATGCCCCCACATATTTCCGTTCTCAGAACTGCATGTGCAGTCTAGTCTTTTGGGTGTGGTTCAGCCCAGAGACACCTGGGACACCCAGAGACTATTTAAGCCAGGCTGAGAAACATGCTTTGCGTTTTCTGCACCTGCAGTGTGACACTCACCATGTTCGGATCGGTCTCCAGTAGGCCTGCATCTTTCTTCTGCGCTCAGCTCCTGCAAGAACAAGAACACCGTTAGGAACAGCCTTACCTTGCGGCGCTTCTGCCCATCATTCATCGCTTCTTCTGTTCTGCGGGCATCTTCGGCATTGTCGTTCCCATCCCGGCACGCCGTTTCCTAAGGAAAAGGGAAAAGAACAGAAAAAAGGCATTAGTAAGCATTCAGCAAATCTTCGCTTATTTTTAAAGACTATACGAGCTTCAAACGCTTACCTGAATCCCAGCCGCTCTGGGGGAACTCTGTCTCCGGAACTTCTCATCCATCTGCAAGAGGGAAAAGACACTCCAGGTTAGCGTGGAAACATCTAGAGGCGCCGCATACCGTGCTTACTCACCGCATTTCTTCTTCATAACCGGCATCCACGCTGAAAACGTTGCGGCACCTAAAAGACACAGAAAAAGAACTCAGTTCAATGCAAATATGAAAGGGTCGCATCGTGCTCTCACTCACCTTCAGCGCTACTCATCTCAGCAGCACGTCGCCATCCCCGGACGCCGGCCATCATCTAAGGAAGGAAAGGAACAAAGTTAGAGAACTGTTCAAAAGACTCATTATACTTACCTGTCGGACTCTTGCCAGTGAAGTAACTAGGCAGCAACAAGCCCGCATCAATCAACACGCCCCTGTGCTGAAAGCAGGATGGAGAGCACACTTTCCAAGAAAACAAGGTGAGCTGTGGATCAAAGGGAAGGGTTGGACCCCGGGGAAGAAGGGGTTCAAGCACACAGAGACAATAGGGAGTTAAAATCTACCAATCCTGTGTTTCAGGCCCAGTCTCCAGTCGAGTAGACTCCAAGGAAGGGTTCGAGGTTGTAAGAGGTCAGAACAGGCTGAGTGACGTCCCCGTGGATACCAGGTGAGCGTTACAGAGCACAAAGCCTCACATCAAAATCCACCTGGGCATCATGGAAACGTTAGAAACTGACCAGTTAGCCCACATGTTGAGGCAGCTACGTTCCGAAATACATGCAGCCAGGCAGGAGACCAACACCCTGAGGAGAGAGCTGATAGTAGCCAAAGAACGCACTGATGATTTAAGCCGGCAACTTCTCCAGTCACAAGCAGGGCATGCACCATTGCCGGGAAGCGTGCCCTCAATGTCAGCACCATCAGCCAATCCCATTCAGATAACCCTTCCTGAGGCAATTTCCTTGGCCCCGCCCAAACGATTTACGGGGGATCCCAAGAGGTTTGCAAATTTCATGAACCAGTGCCGCCTGCACTTCCTTTGTAGACCAGGGGCCTTTCCGAATGACCAATCACGGGTCGCTTTTGTGCTATCCTACCTGAGTGGTAGCGCTGTGGACTGGTCTGTACCCTTTGTGGCCCAAGACGATCCTTTGCTGCATGACTTCAGGGGCTTTCAGCAGGAGATGGAAACGTTGTTTGCCCGTCGTACTCATGGGCAGGCATTAGACAACAAACTTCTGTCCCTACGCGAAGGGAATCAAGACCTTTTAAGATGCATAGCCACGTTCAATAGACTCGTAGTTGAAGCAGAATGGCCAGTGGAGAAGAGAACCACGTTATTTCATCAGTGGTTGCGGGGGGAGCTCAAGGATGTTCTCGCACAAGTAGTGAACCCTCCGAAAGACTGCTCAGAATTCATTGACCTGGTTGTTCAACTGGATCATAGGTTGCAGGACCGAAGAGCAGATCGAACCAGACCGACCCTCGCCCTATGTATGTGCGTTCAAAGGACAATATTGCCCACACAACTGAAGGTTCAGGAGAACAAATGCAAATCGGGGGGGGGTCAGATCCCCCTTGACTAAAGCGGAAAGGGATAAAAGGAGACAGCAGCCGGTATGTCTGTTTGTCGAAGGTCAGGTCATTTCCTTAAAGAGTGCCTTGTGAAGCCACCGAGGAGGATGGTAGGGGCCACGGACAAGGAAAATACCATCAAGGAATCAGAAAACTCCCCAGCCCGGCATGTGTAGGGGTCCACTTGTCGAGCGAAGAAAGTGAACTACAGACCTCCCATTTTGCTCTGTGGTCTTGATCAATCACCAACAACCATCTCAGATGCACGCAGTAAGAACGTACATTGACAGTGGAGCCGTTGTGAATTACATCGACCAGGATCTTGCGGCAAAGATGGGGCTTCCGTTACGCCCTAAATCAACCATCGACAAAGTTACCACTGTCGATGGCACGGAAATAGCTTCTGGTCCAGTATCCCAATGCACTGCAGCTTTAACCCTTCTGTGCCAGGATGGACACCAAGAATCTATCGTTTTCAACCTCATTAAGGCACCACAGTTCCGGTTGATTTTGGGAATGCCATGGTTGGTAGCTCACAATCCTCGAATCGATTGGCGAGCAAAAGAATTGGCCTTTCCCGAGACTTGTGCCCACACATTTTATCGCCAAGAGAAACAACCAATAGACACTAGAACCTCCACGCTTGCGACTGTGGCAATCGGCACCCTACCAAGTGAATACCAGGACTTTCAAGATGTCTTTTAGAAAGAACAGGCTAATACCCTGCCACCGCATAGACTTTACGATTACCAAATCAACCTGATACCCGGCACACAAATCCCTTGTGGGCAAATTTAGGCACTCACAGAACCAAAAAAACAGAACCTGAAGGCCTATCTTGACCAATACCTGGCCACCGGGTTCATACGTCCCTCGAAGTCTCCAGCAACCAGTCCTCTATTCTTCGTACCGAAAAAGGAGGGGGACTTGAGAATGTGCATCGACTATCGCGCACTGAACCAGATTACTGTAAAAAAACGCTACCCCCTGCCACTGATCCCTGAATTGCTTGATCAAGTCAAAGGTGCCCAAATCTACACAAAACTAGACCTGAGGGGGGCATATCACCTTGTTCACGTAAAAAAACAGGGGGACGAATGGAAAACCGCTTTTCGCACCAAATACGGCTTGTACGAATATCAAGTAATGCCCTTTGGCCTTTTCAACGCGCCTGCAGCATTTCAATACTTCATGAACGATGTCCTATGGGAATTGATTGATGTCTGTGCTCTAGTGTACATCGATGATATTCTAGAATATTCTGCATCAAAGCAGGACCACGTTAAAGGAATGGTTCGGTCAACATTTTTTATTGTCCCTACGGGTCGGCCATGTGTTTTTAAGCCTAAATCGCTCGATTTTAGAAAAATGTCCTATGTACCTTACCCAAGTTTTCGTCCATTAAACCAACTTGAAAACAGGCACCAGGGTGCTGCCATTTTGTGATAATCCTATCACTTTACCCATCGCCCTGGCTGAACTGCTTTTGCGGCACGAAATCATATCCCCCACCTATGAGCCTGTCATCAGCAGACGCGTACTGCCCATTTCACAACGCCAAAGCACGTCTCTTCAGCTAATGACGTATCGCCATGGAAATGGCAAGATGCCTCTTTCCTCAATAAGTATAAATAGACCGTTTCACAACACACAGCAGCAGATTTTCGATTCCATTCCTCTCTCTGTGTTACTTAGAGTATTCTGTGACTCGTTTCTGTGCTCTGGTCAGCTACCTTCGCCGCTTGTAGCCCGTGTGAACACCTGTACCATTGCTATAAATTATTTTAGTTTGTTTACCACACAATGGCTACAATAGTGCCCTACATGTACGAGCCCGAGTATACCGAGGAGAAACGACTGGAAAGGGAAACACGCGAAAACAATGGGGCTTCGGACAGCAGTTGGCAGGACGAATCAACGGATGAAGACACTGGACCTAGTCGCATGGACGGTGTTTCCACCCGGTGCACATGCAATTGGTGCGAGCTAATGCCAACCGAGGAGGACAACTGCTGCTGCTGTGAAAACTTGGGATGCATGGCCTACATTTCGGAAGGCGAGCCACGACCGCAATGCATCACTGAGCTGCCAGACTTCAGGGCAGCCTGCCTCACACGGTCTGTGTTGAGGATAATGATGGTGCTTATGCACGAACTTCGCGCAACTGTTCGTCCTCGTAATCCGAGTAACGAGTAAGTATAATCTGCTTGTGATGCCACTACTATTTCATGGTCGTCTCCTATATCCAAAATTACATCTACATATCATTGTAACACATGAAAGTCGTTCAATAGTGTGCAGTGTCTAGATAGCATTTGTCCAAGCAGAATGCCATTAGTTACAAGAATTGTCATTGACAACAAATGTTTAATCAACTTATCTTGGTCATTTAAAAACAGTTTGTATCATTATTTTTCACAGATGGTACCGGCTGGTGGCCTATCGTTCCTTTACATGGTGGCTTCACAGGAGGCTTGGACACCACGTTCGAAGAGTAATACCCGCCTGTGCCGTTCGTGCCATAAGAGAAACTTTCCTGAGTGACAGCGGTCAGTACAGGGGATTTTCCCTCGCTGTGCTGCAACCTGACCTGTACAATGTGTAAAGTTTTGTATTTTTGTGCCATCAAAAAAAAGAAACAAAATAAAACACCACATATATTTTAACAGCGGTTGTTTCGATTTTTTAAATGAATCAAGTGTGTCTCCATTCAGCAGTCTTCCTGTGCCTTGTCTGCACGTCCACCGGCCCATCCATCCATCCACCCCCCTCCCCTATCAAAGGCGAAGTATAACTATATAAAGTATAAAAAAGTGGTTAGTTTAACAAAAACAAAAGTCCATAACAACAAGTCCAGTGGATGCGCGCTGCCATGGGGGGCTGTCAGGGGCGCGGCCAAGGTGCCAAACAGCATGTACACTTCAAAAGGTATCCCACGCCAAGGGCCCATCGCTCACATGGCCTCCTCAGACTCTGTGTCTCCAGGCAGGGCTCCCCCTTGAAGCAGGCCGCCCCCCTGCAATCCACATAAGTGTGTCTCCATTCAGCAGTCTTCCTGTGCCTTATCTGCACGCCCCAGGTCCATCCACCCCACCCCCCTCTATCAAAGGCGGTTCGCGCCAGTGGATGCGCGCTGCCATGGGGGGCTGTCAGGGGCGTGAACGGCCAAGGTGCCAAACAGCATGTACACTTCAAAAGGTATCCCACGCCAAGGGCCCATCGCTCACATGGCCTCCTCAGACCCTGTGTCTCCAGGCAGGGCTCCCCCTTGAAGCAGGCCGCCCCCCCTGCAATCCACATAAGTGTGTCTCCATTCAGCAGTCTTCCTGTGCCTTATCTGCACGCCCCAGGCCCATCCATCCCACTCCCCTCTATCAAAGGAGGTTCGCGCCAGTGGACGCGCGCTGCCATGGGGGGCTGTCAGGGGCGCGAACGGCCAAGGTGCCGAACAGCAGGTACACTTCAAAAGGTATCCCACGCCAAGGGCCCATCGCTCACATGGCCTCCTCAGACCCTGTGTGTCCGGCCAGGACCCCCCCCCACGTTGGCCGGCCCCCGGCAAACCACATAATACCACGACATACACACGTCATTCATTCACAAACACACCCCTGTTTGTAATACTTTATAAGCCACTTGAAATGTCTCATGAGAACATCTTTGTGCTTTGCAAGTCAACTCCTGAACGTGCTACCTGAGAACCACTGAGATCTATGCTAATCTTCTCGTCGTCGTGCAATCCGTGAACTTCTGTGACCGCTTCGAGCAAACTCGTCAGTGTGCTACCTGTGGCCATCTACCTGTTCTCCTGCAACATACTGCTCGGCTTGCTGAATCCAACTGTTTGTTGGTCAAGGTAAGGCCATGTATCCTAGTCATATTTTGTTGATTTTTAAATTTCTATCTATTTGCGAGTAGAGTCCTCAATAGTGCTATGTTCATTGGTCTCATTGATATTGACTTGAGTTTCCATTGTTATGCTACCAATAGATCTATTTATTTTCATCTGTGTCAATTGTCATCGAATTGCATCCTTCGGGGGTCCAGTCTATAATGTAAGCATGTTTCCTTCTCGTGCAAGACAGAACATCCAAGGGACGAGTCACATGTTCAGAGTTAAGTCACATCATTTATACATTTCTGCAATTTATGCAAATACTAAGCCGCACATGATGAACTGGTATAGTTCCTACGACCAAAACAAACCTTGTATTGAACATTGTATGGTTCATTTACTTTTGTATCACATTTTTATTCATCAAGATTGTATAATAATGTCGATATTTACTTTTCAGAATTTTCAACAATGCCTGCCTGTTCGATTAGCGGTTGCTCTTCGAAGACCCATGCTAAATCTGAAGGCACTACAATGCATGTATTCCCGAAAACTGTTGATCAAATAAGAGAATGGGTCAGACATTGCTGATATCCACTGGATGAGCTGGAAAGTAGAATCCAACAAGTCTTAGAGGACAAGAGGGGTGATCGATACCACATCTGCAGCCAGCACTTTTCCTCGAACATGTACACACCATCTTGGGTAATAAAGAAGAATAAACGGCGAACCACACGAAAATTGCTCGCGAACGCTATTCCCACTCTCTTCGTCCACATTCCGCCACTGGTGAGTCAAGTGTCCGGATTTAGCTTTAGGCCTTGCGGTAGTGTGTAGGTAGCCGAATGGATTCATTGATATTTTAGGTGTTGTGTCCCTTGTAATACTTTCGACATTGATATGAGTGTATAGCTTTTTGAATAATGACATTTATCAATATATTCTTTTTCGAATTCATAACCCACAAACGAAATCTATATATGGGCACAGGGAACTGTGCTATATTGCGCATTTTCAATAGCATTACTCTCAAGTATTCTGTCTCCTTACATGGCAATTTTTAATATTGGCATTTCATTATCAATCAATAATTTACCTTTACAACTGCTTGACTATCCCTTGAATCTGAAGCAAGAACATTCTACATCCATGACGTGCTCGCAGTTATCAACCACTTCGTGCGCGTATCAGGTAATCTTACTTGGCTATTCCGCTACAGACTTGTTTTATGCATGTCAAGTAATATTTTTATTGTATCGTGTAATTATTTTACCGAATGTTTGGTTAGTGCTTTCCAATTGATATATACCTTGGTTATCGTCCACTGGTGTTTGTTTTCAGTTATTATTAGTGTTATCCATAGTAATGCAAGTACTGTCTTTCAGGGAGATGCTGAAGCATCCACCACATTGACAACATCCCTAGATGTTCTTCAGCAGCACGAGGTATGGATACTGACAGCTCCATCGAACTAGATCATCAGAGCTGGAATACTTGTCGTTTGATTGTTCTACACAATGTTTCCTTCGTGGTTAGCCATTGATATGTACCTGTGCGGTCAACCCCAAGTGTGTGTTATGTTTTCAATATTGTAATCCTTACTAATGCAAGTACTATCTTTCAGGCAGTTGATGGAGCGTCAACCCCTGCACTTGATGTGGAGCATGACATTCAAGTAATTCTAGGGGAAGTGGAAGCGGGACCTTGCGTATACGAATCGGCGCAACAGCTTTAGGAAGTGCGCACTACATTTCCAACATCCCTACATATTCTTTGGCAGCACGAGGTATGGATACTGACAGCTCCATCGAGCGTCATCATATAACGTGATTCCATTTGCTATACTTTCTTCCCTATCAATGCAAGTACTGTGTTTCAGGGAGACGACGGAGCTTCCACTACAATAACAACATCCCATTTAGATGATGCAGATATAAAGAAATCGGAGAAATAAGTCGATGAAATCTGATCATATTTAAATATTCCTTGATTCTTTTAGACAATGGCCCTCATTAGGACCCTGGCGCTAAGGGGTTTGCGCCAGCGTTAGCTGCGCCGACCCCTTACCGCCAACTACGAGTTCCCATAGCGCCATGGTCATTTTTCCGCCCGCTTTTTGCGGGCGTAAAAATCCATGGCGCTATGGGACCTCGATGTTAATTACGCCACCGTAGTGTACGGTGGCGTAATTAACACCTTCCCCACTCCCATTGAGCCCTATGGGGCCGAAATGGGAATGGGGAAGGGTAAATGGGTCAATGGGGACTTACCGCCCCGCCGACCTCGGAATGGGGCGGTAAGTCCGCCATCCGCCATGGCGTAAAGGGACTTTGCGCCATGGCGGAAAAGTCCGCCGATGGCGGAAAAAATCCGCCAGGGTCGTAATGAGGGCCAATGCATCATTTGTGGTTATCTCTTTATATGTACCTGTGCCGTCGACCCCAAGTGTGTGTTATGTTTCCAATATTGAAAACCATACTAATGCAAGTACTGTGTTTCAGGGAGTTGCTGATGTCTCCTCTCTAATACAAACATTCATGGCAGTCCATGCGGAGCCAGAGGTATGGATACTGACAGATCCATCGAACTAGATCATCAGAGCTCGAATACTTGTCGTTTGATTGTTCTACAGAATGTTTAATTCGTGTTTAGCTATTGAGATGTACCTGTGTGTTCGTCCTCACGTGTGTTTTATGTTTTTCAATATTGTGATACATAGTAATGAAAGTACTATGTTTCAGGGAGTCGATGGAGCGTCATACCATGCTGTCTATGCGGATCCAGAAAATATAGTCGTTGCAGCGCAAGGGAAAGGGAAGACATGCGGAAACGAATCGGAGCAACAGCATGCAGATGTTGAAGTTCGAGTCAAGAAAGTTGCAATGAAAAGGAACAAAAATAAGGTTAGTTACAAACAGTTCATAATTTTAGGAATTGTTTTGTGTTGGGGACTATATTATGTTTTTTTTTCCTGTCAATTGTACTATACTTTATATTGTGTTTAAAATGAACGTCCCTTTTCCAATCTGTCCTCTAGTTACCCCTGGGTGTACAAACTATACATACACAGACAGTGAAGAAAATGAGAGATGTTGCTTGCCAGTCCATTTACACTATGGAGGAACTATTAATTCAGACGCGGCGTGTTGAGACTCGAGATGCTCATGTCCAATGGCCAGAACATGAATTGAATGTGTCCGGAGAATCCAGTAAAGTTTTATTGGACCATTGCTACAGTTCGACTGCACCACCAAAAGAAGATGATACTGAATGTATTGAAGATAGCTCTGAAGTAGTTGCAGATCAATTCACACAATCTACACCCGCCAAAAAAATGCCACCCAAAAAGCTGTTGACATTGTTGTGTTCTCCCATCAATGCTGAAGTAACAGATGTTGAAATGACAGACAATGAACCAGCAGCAGCACCCGATAACGCATCAGAACTTGATATCAGCGATATTTCTTTCAAATTTGTTGATATGTCCTCAACGGCACTGTCCGAAACAACTTTCACGCCGGATGACAGTCTAATAAAAGAGGGCAAATACATAGTATTCGACAGTTGTTTGATGGATATTATAAGTATGCTGAAATGCGGGCATTCAGTTGGAGGGGAAGTATGTGGGGAGCCATTGATTCATGTGACTCGTCAAAAACAAGGTAGTAACGTCAAAATACATGCCGCCCGTAGATTCAATCATGCGTTCTCATGGTCTGCACAACCGATGCTGGGGAAGCTGTCAGCAGGCAATCTACTGTGTGCAGCTGCCTCACTTTTTAGTGGGTCCAGTTTTAGAAAGTTAGAGTCTTTCTTTCAGTTTGTGGGACTCCATTTCATTTCTAAAACACAGTACTACAAATACCAACATGATTATCTGTTTCCGGCCATTAGTGATGCTTGGAAAATTGAACAATTGTCTCTAGCAAGTACATTCGAAGGGAAACGATTCAGGCTAGCCGGCGATGGACAGTGCGACAGCCCTGGATTTTCTGCCAAGTACTGCACCTACCCCTTTCACGAAATGGATTTTAAGAAAATTGTGAGTTCGGTGGTCGTGCAGGTGTCCCAATGTAAATACTCAGTGGCCATGGAGAAACTAGGATTTATAAAGTCATTGCAATATCTACAATGAAGGGGAATGCACATTGACCTCATAGCCACGGACAGACACGTTTCAATTGCCAAGACAATGAGAGAGCAGTTCCCACATATTAAACATCAATTTGACGTATGGCATCTTGCTAAATCAATCAATAAGAAAATCTCGCCTGCAGGGAAAAAAAAGGTTTTGAAAGTATTTAACAGTGGTCCCAGTCTATCAGCAACCATCTTTGGTGGCGCTCCAAAACTTATGAAGGGTCAGTGGAAATCCTACTTGAAAAATGGCAGTCACTGATGCACCACTGTACCAACGTTCCCCGCTGGACAGAAAATCAACATTTCCACCAATGTGAACATGGCCCTTTGTCCACAGAGGAGGCACGGAAGAACAAGTGGTTGATTGCATCTTCACCTACACACAAAGCCATTGAGAAGATTGTTTTCGATAAAACTCTATCAAGAGATTTGAGGGGACTGACAGAATTCTGTCACACAGGAGAATTGGAGGTGTTCCACAATATGTGCCTAAAGTACAGGCCAAAGCGATTGCATTTCAGCTTACAGGGCATGAAACATAGGACTCCACTAGCGGTCTTGGCCCATAACGAGAATGTGGGCCGTGAACAGTCTAGGACTCCGGGAAATGTAGGGATGCCTCGCTACACTACAACCTTTGGAAAAAGAACTAAGAAATGGGGGGTAAAACCAGTATATGAGGAAATGGAGTTCGACTTTGTTAAAGGCCTTATTGTTAGTGTACTAGAGAAGGACAGATATGGAATTTGGAGTGTTTCTGTGCAGAGCACTGATGCATTGCCACCAAACATTGCCACTGCGCCATGTCCACCCAAAGCAGAGCTTGTTGAGAAGTTCAAATCCCGTTTTAAATAAATCATTGTAATCTGATTGTCTTTTTAAAAATAATGTTATTGTACAGTGTGCATACAAAGTATGCTAACCCTAAACCCTCCATTTACCATCCTGGGTGGCGAACAACATGGGTGTCATCTTTGACTTCTCTCTCTGTTCACCTCATATCGCTGACCTTGTGAATATGTGTATGTATATATTTTTGTTGCTGTAACTAAGTTTCGCAATCTCATATAAATGCTGCGCACTGTTAACCGAGGGAAGGCTTGCGTATTTCAAATAATAAAACAAATAAACAATAAATCTCACTTTCAACTCAACTCCTCGGGTACTTTATACTTTCCCTGACCTTCCCCCAAAAAGTCAATGTCTCCATAGTTATGGTTCTCTAGGGCTGCAAAGCTCGCGGACAACGAGGACAAAATTGGAGGCCATACAACGCGCCAAGCGAGGCGTTGCAGATGGGAGAGAAGCCAGTTTTCATTTGCACATTGAGGCCTAGTACAAAGGTGGAGTCGAAAATTCAAGTTCTCACAGATGGCTTTACAGTGGATGTTGCAAAGTAAGAATGTACGCTCGTGCAGAGTGAAGGTCGGCGGCTTTGATTTTTTGCTTGCGGGCTGAAGAGGCCCGCGAATCGCACTGGCAGTATAAGGTTCTATTGTTTTTTGACCTTGAGAGACAGGGACCATGCCGAAAAGACTTCATTTGAAGGAGGGGGGCAATAACGTAAGAGACGAATAGGCTGAAAATTCTGAAACTAGACCGAGTTTCATGTTAGTTCAGTATATGAAAAATCGTTGGCACGAACACAGTGGGATTTAAGGACTGCATTACGCAGAAATACAATGGAAATGGCAAATATAATGTAAGTAACTCTTTAGACGCTTTTATACCGGAAGGAATGAATGAAGAGCAAGTACAACATTTGTGGTATCGTCTTTCTACTGGGCACATGGGCATGCATGTGCCCATTTGACACGCATGTAGACAAACAGTCCTTTCTCAGTGGTTCAACGGTAAAAAAATCATTAGTTTGTGTGTTTCCATCGATTTATTTAGTTAGTTTTCGATTTGCTTTTAGAGCCGAACATACTCCATTGCACTATCCTCGCAAGCAAATAGTTTCAGCTCGCTCGTAATAAATAAAATGAATAATAGTAATAAAGATCGGATGGTGAGATTAATTTCAATTTTTATGTTTTCTAAACAGGTACATCCTACCGTACTGCCACTGCCACCTATTCCAGACCACGGCAGGTGGATTTTTCAACCGCCAGCTGCAGCTTCTTGTAAACAACTGTACAACGTTGACCATTTTATGGGACGATCGCCAAGGGGCCATGTGCCCTTACGCGGTCCTAGTTGATGGAACAGCCTTGCGGTTCACCGTGCGTCCAAAGTGCTTCTTTTAACGAAAACCAACACCCTGTGTACCATAAAGGAACAGCGCGTGACTCACAATAAACTTTTCCGGATTTGCGGATCGAGAGAAAAGAAAAAAAATTCCATTCTGATTTAATATGCCAATTGCTGAATATTCGCTAAACATTTAATGTCAAATAAATGTACTTTACCAAATGTACCATATTGCTGTTTGATTTTAAAGTACAGTTTCATATTCCGAATTGTGGCGCGCTGTGTTGTGAGTTGATCTGTGTTGGTTTCCGGGTTCTGTGTGAAGTCGCGTAGAAGACGACTGGGCGTGTTTGCCTACGCAGCACAGTAACGTCACAGAGAGAGGCGGGGAATATGAATGTTTTAATAATGTCAGGCTCAGCGGCGGGGGATATGATTTAGTGCCGCAAAAGCAGTTCAGCCAGGACGATGGGGCAAGTGATGAGATTATCACAAAATGGCAGCGCCCTGGTGCCTGTTTTCGCGTGCGTTTAATGGATGAAAACTCGTTTAAGGTCCATAGGAAATTTTTCTAAAATTGAGCGACTTAGGCTTAAAAACACATGGCCGACCCGTAGGGACAATAAAAAATGTTGACTGAACCATTCCTTTAAACACGTCCGATCCGTATTGGAGAAACTACGTCAACACCAGCTCTACGCCAAGCTCGAAAAGCGCTCATTCCATGTCTCTGAGGTGGAATTCCTGGGCTTTATTCTCAGCCCGAATGGAATCCGAATGGATGTACACAAGGTAGATGCTATCCTGAACTGGCCATCCCCAAATTCATTCAAGGGGGTTCAAAGTATGCTGGGTTTTGCAAACTTCTACCGCCAGTCGATCCCAGGATTTTCGCAAATCGTGCATCCCATCACGTCATTGCTAAGGAAAAGCAACAAAAAGTTCCAGTGGACAACAGAAGCCGAGGAAGCTTTAAAGGAACTCAAAGCAAGATTCACATCTGCCCCAATCTTACGCCACCCTCGCCCTGATATCCCATACCTGGTGGAAACGGACACCTCAAGCATGGCTATGGGAGCCGTCCTCTCACAAAAGGACCCCTAAATGGGCCAGTTACACCCTGTTGCCTTCTGGTTGCGTAAATTCACACCCCCTGAACTCAATTACGCTATCACAGACAAAGAACTCCTGGCCATTAAGTCAGCCTTTAAGGTATGGCGGCACTACCTCTTGGGCGCCAGACACACAATTACCGTAATAACTGACCACCGGAACCTCCAGTACCTAAAAACGGCAAAGGCCCAATCCTCACAGCAACTACGTTGGGCTCTTTTTTTTGCTGAATATGACTACGTAATTACATTTCAACCAGGGTTGAAAAACGGGAAGGCCGATGCCCTTTCCCGTATAGGGGTGGAAGAGCAAGGGTATCAGACCCCTGACCCAATAGCAATCATCCCGAGTGACAAGCTCCTAGGAATCACAGAAACCATAACTCAGAAAGAATTACATGAAGAAATCCAAAACCTGATGAGTCCGGAGCAATTACAAGCGTGGAGTGCATAAGGAGAACATTACATGATAAAAGATCAGTTGCCCTACTTCAGGAATCGTTTATTCTTACCAAACCAAGAACTACGAGAACAAGTCATGTACAGTTATCATGATTCCTTGATCGAGGGCCCCCCCGGAATCGCTAAAACCCTAGCCAAGGTAAAACGAAATTATTGGTGGCCCACGTGGCGTAAAGACATTATCCAATTCATCCTATCTTGTGGAGTGTGTGCTAAAAACAAGTCATCCAAGCAGAAACCGGCTGGGCTATTACAACCATTGGAAATCCCACCAGCACGATGGCACACGTTGTCCCTCGATTTTATTACTGACTTAACACCCAGTCAAGGGTTTAACACTATTCTTGTGGTCGTGGACCTATTTTCAAAAATGGCACATTTCATTCCTCTTAAAGGGCTCCCAAATGCTTCTACTCTGGCAAAGGTATTTCTTGAAGGCATCGTACGGCTCAATGGGTTTCCTTCAGTTTTAGTCTCAGACCGAGGTACTCAATTTGTATCTAACTTCTGGAGAAAATGCTGTTCTATGGCCCAGATCGACATCCGGCTATCCACCAGTCACCATCCCTAAACGGATGGTCAAACTGAGAGGACAAATCAGACGGTCAAGCAGTATCTGCGTTGCATGTTACACCAAGCTGAAGGAAGCTGGTTCGACCTATTATGGATAGCTGAATATGCTTATAATAATTCCCTACACACCAGCACTGGGCAGACACCCTTTTATACCATGTATGGCAGCAACCCACGTACTTCTGAGTTGGACGTTCCTACAACCCTGGAAATGCCAGCAGTCAAAACCTTGCACACAACCATTTCTCAAACCTTTAAAAGGGCAGCTGAACACCTACTTCAAGCTAAGAATCGCCAAAAGAAGTTTGCTGATCAACACCGAGCAAAGGCCCCCAACTACCAAGTGGGAGACGAAGTCTGGCTGGCGTCTAAACACGTGTCCATTAAAGGAACCCGAACTTTCTGTCCAAGATACCGAGGTCCATTCACCGTCACCTCCGGGATAAATCCTGTGGTGGTTAGACTAGCTTTGCCGTCAAACATGCAG
The DNA here is from genome assembly GCF_040938575.1 of Ambystoma mexicanum. Lineage (NCBI taxonomy): Eukaryota > Metazoa > Chordata > Amphibia > Caudata > Ambystomatidae > Ambystoma > Ambystoma mexicanum. The sequence continues at coordinate 870,677,604 of NC_090935.1, forward strand.
ATTCATCCTGTGTTCCACCTGTCTCTCCTTAAACCTGTTCAACCTGGGACCCAGGTAACAACGCCACCGCAGCCAGTAGTAGTCGCCGGGGAGCCAGAATTCGAAGTCAAGGACATCCTGGATTCAAAGTACGTCAGATCCAAATTATACTACTTAGTAGACTGAAAGGGGTATGGTCCACAAGACAGGACATGGGAGCCTTGTGAGTACATCCATGCACCTCGCTTGCTTAGACGATTTAATCAAAACCATCCAAACAAACCAGGACCAGACAGAAGAGCCACCTTGAGAGGGGCCTTGGGGGGGAGTGCTGTCATGATTCCTGCCCCTCATGTCCCCAGCCCTCCAAGATATCAGGCCGGAGCCAGGCCAAGATCACCTACATGGCCCACAAGGGCCTCTCCATCCCTCCAAAGACCCACTTGGAGTCAGACTTGGCGCTTGTGGCACCAGACTCACTCACTCCCATAGGATAACATTGGGGATTGGACTTGTAATGCTTTAATCGGGACAAGATGGATGCCCCCACATATTTCGGTTTCCAGAACTGCATGTGCAGTCTAGTCTTTTGGGTGTGGTTCAGCCCAGAGACACCTGGGATACCCAGAGACTATTTAAGCCATGCCCAGGCTGAGAAACATGCTTTGTGTTTTCTGCACCTGCAGCGTGACACTCACCGTGTTCGGATCGGTCTCCAGTAGGCCTGCATCTTTCTTCTGCGCTCAGCTCTTGCAAGAACAAGAACACTGTTAGGAACAGCCTTACCTTGTGGCGCTTCTGCCCATCATTCATCGCTTCTTCTGTTCTACAGGCATCTTCGGCAGTGTCATTCCCATCCTGGCACACTGCTTCCTAAGGAAAAGGGAAAATAACAGAAAAAAGGAATTAGTAAGTGTTCAGCAAATCTTCGCTTATTTTTAAAGACTGTATGAGCTTCAAAGGCTTACCCGAATCCCAGCCGCTCTGGGGGAACTCTGTTTCCGGAACTTCTCATCCATCTGCAAGAGGCAAAAGACACTCCAGGTTAGCGTGGAAACATCTAAAGGCGCCGCATACCGCGCTTACTCACCGCATTTCTTCTTCATAACCGGCATCCACGCTGAAAACATTGCGGCACCTAAAAGACACAGAATAAGAACTCAGTTCAATACAAATACGAAAGGGTTGCATCGCGCATCGCACTCTCACTCACCTTCAGCGCTACTCATCTCAGCAGCACGTTGCCATCCCCGGACGCCGGCCATCATCTAAGGAAGGAAAGGAACGAAGTTAGAGAACTGTTCAAAAGAATCATTATACTTACCTGTCAGACTCTTGCCAGTGAAGTAACTAGGCAGCAACGAGCCCGGATCAATCAACACGCTCCTGCGCTGAAAGTAGGATGGCGAGCACACTTTCCAAGAAAACAAGGTGAGCTGTGGATCAAAGGGAAGGGTTGGACTCCGGGGAAGAAGGGGTTCAAGCACACAGAGACAATAGGGAGTTAAACTCTACCAATCCTGTGTTTCAGGCCCAGTCTCCAGTCAAGTAGACTCCAGGGAAGGGTTTGAGGTCGTAAGAGATCAGAACAGGCTGAGTGACATTCCCGTGGATACCAGGTGAGCGTTACAGCATTGATCTCTGCAGTCTAAACCTGGAAGTAATCGCGGACAGCTACCCCCTGCCGAGCATCAATGAATTAATCCTCATGATGAAGGGGGCCAGAGTGTTCTCGAAGTTGGACATGAGGAATGCTTATCATCAAATACAACTACACAAGGAGTCCAAGCCACTGACCACGTTCATCACGCCGTTTGGCACTTATCAATTCACAAAGATGCCGTTTGGCCTATCATCCGCACCCTCAGCATTTCAACGTATGATGGACGCTCTACTACGGAACTTCAGGAACGTGTCCTACTTCCAGGATGACATTATGGTATACGCAAGGGACGAGCAGACGCATTATGCCACATTAAAAACAGTCCTCATCAAGCTCCAAGAAGCGAGAGTGAGATTAAGGTATGAAAAATGCATATTCAAAGCAAAAGAAGTTGAGTATTTGGGGTACAAGATATCAGAGCAAGCTATAAGTACCAAGCAAAACCTACTACAGACTATAATTAAAGCACCCAAACCCATCAACAAAGATGAAGTGAGGTCATTCAATATTATGCAAAATTCATCCCCAAATTCTCTGAAACCTCAGTGCCGCTCAGCAAGATTCTCAAAAAAGGGTCAGAGTACATGTGCCAAGAAGCCCAGAAGAAAGCGGTGGAAAGCATCAAACGACACATAGTGGAAGCGCCGTGCTTGCAACCGTTCAACCCAGAGTCAAGTACAGTCATCACTACGGACGCCAGCGCATACGGATTAGGAGCTGTTCTCATCCAGAAAAAGGGTGACCCAGAGCATGTGGTGGCATTTGCCTCTAAAGCCCTATTGTCAGCTGAACAAAACTACTCCACTATCGAGAAAGAGATGCTGGCGTGTGCATGGGCTGTGGAATATTTCAGGACATATGTGTGGGGCACAAGGTTCAAGTTAGTCACCGACCACAAACCCCTCATTCATATGCTCAGCCCAGGTGGCACCAAAGTGTCAACACCTAGATTAGCACAGATATCAGCCAAACTGCAAGAATATACCTTCGAGGTACAACACATCTCGGGGTGGAAGAATTTACAGGCGGACTGCATGTCAAGAATGCCAGAAGGCAAGGACATGCCACCACCTTCTTACAAGAAGAATGCATTGTAGCATCCATCACAGATCTCAAGGCCCCAGACTACCTAGAGCTAAGTGAGAGACACTGGATGGAAGAAGACGGAAAAGACCCCACCATGGCGAGATTTAGAGAATGGGTCAAGAACAGATGGCCAGATGAAAGGGCAGTGCCGGAAGGAATGAGACCATATTGGAAAGTGGCAGATGAAATCTCAAAAGCTGACGGCATAATTATGAAAACTGACCAGGTGATTCCGCCCACAGATATGAGGAAAACCATCCTGTGCAGAGCTCATGCAGGCCATTTGGGGAACACCATGACACGTCGCAGAGTGAGAGAAACCTATTCGTGGCCATCCATGGATCAGGAGATCCGTACCATGATTGAGAGATGCCATGAGTGTCTCAACAGTGATAAGCGCCTAGAGATCAGACAGGCGCCCATGATTCCCACAGAAACCCCTGAAGCGTTGTGGTCAAAAGTGGGCCTGGACTTTATAGGACCATTGGAAGCAATGGCGCCTGAACATCGCTATGGCATAGTGCTAGTGGCCTACTTATCAAAGTGGGTCGAGGCCGAGTTTGTCCCCAACATTACGACTGCCACTGTAATAGAAGTCCTCACTACCATCTTCCAGAGGGAAGGACTCCCCGATGAATTAGTAACAGACAATGGGGTACAACTAATATCCAGAGACATGGAACAGTTCTTGAAGAAGCACAACATACACCAGAAGAAAGCAGCGCTGCATCATCCCCAAGCCAAAGGGCTTGTGGAGAGGGACAACAGGTTTATCAAGGGAGCCATCCAACTGGCGACTGCCTCGGGAATGAATCCACTCAAAACTACCAAAGAGGCCATCGCAGCTCACAGACTGACTCCCAATTGGATCACCCAAATCTCCTCTTTTCACATGTTGAGAGGGAGGAGAGCAGCCTCCACACTTGTGCCACCACGGTTGGCCAGAGTAAGAAGATGAGGAAGTAGACATGTCGGAAGTGGTGTGGAGAATGGAGAACAGCAAAGCAAGCATGAAAAGGTGGAGCGACAGAAGAAGAAGGACAAAACAAGTGTCAGACATAAAAGAAGGAGATTGGATCAAAATACGTTTGCCGAACAAGGATCAAATGACAGGCTCAAGGTTCAGCAGACCCGTAAAGGTGATTCACAGAGGAACCAACCACGTCGGCACCGAAGACGGGCGCACATGGAACATGGAGAAGGTAGCCATGTTTGAAAAGAGGCAAGATAGAGAAAAGACCCATGAAAGACCCGAAACCGAGGAGGTAATGGACAATGAGAGAGAGAGAGAGAGAGAGAGAGAGAGAGAGAGAGAGAGAGAGAGAGAACGAGAACCGGAGACAGACAGAAGAGAAGTAGAAGGAAATGTGTTCAAAGCGGATGCACCCACAGTAGAGCAAGAAGATGACCAGAAGCAGGATGCCTATAGCGAGAGAGGTGACCGGCCGCAAAGGGAACACAGAAGACCGGTAAAATACAATGACTATGTCCTGCAATAATATGTTTTGCATTATCAGAGGGAGGTGTGTAGAGATATCGCGAGACCTACCGGTCTCACGAGATCTCATCAGAAAAGCGGAAGTGCGGCTCGTGCGCTTCCCGTGCGGTTACGCTTGGAGTAGAGGCACAGAGCAACATCAGCTCCTGTATGCTCCTCCACTGGACTGGCCCCTGAGCCTTTATTGACACTATATACTTATATCACCTGCACCAGAGTTCTAGGGCATGTTGCGCCTTTGGAAGTTATATGATTTATGATGCACATTTCCAGTTGATGTTCCAGCTAAATAAAGAAGCAACATCTGCAGCTGCACAGTTTCTTGTCCATCATTTCTGAATTATACAACACACTTCCTAACGCGATCGTGATCAGACTACCACCACGTGTCTCTCGATGCTAACTGGATCAAAAAACTGTGAAACTGTGAAACCCCATGGCAGCCATCTTAACGAGCGTCAATCAGCATGTACCCAGATTCAAATCCGCCAAGAAAATCAGGAAGCCCAAAACAGGGAGTAGGTACTACGCCTTAAGGAAATGTCCAGCACGTTCATAGTTTATAAACCCACTTCATACAGGAAATGGAGCAGAAACCCAAATCTTCCATAATCTGCACCATATTAACCACAAAAGAAACAAGTATGCTCACAGTATATGATACACAAATTGACATTGACCCTGATTTCTATTCAATTAATAATGTCAACTACCTCCTATGGTGATTACTAGCGCATGTCCCTACTTCATACTTAATGGCAGTCCTATAGATAGGTACATTCCTTCACCTAGTGCAATAATAGCACTGCAATATGCATTTCACGTCACAAATTACATCAATGATGTAACCCATGCCACTAATCTACACATCATGGGTGATAACATATATAGTTAGGATGTTATGGAAATCTTAAAATGCTCAGTTTGACAACAATGGATTGCATGTCCTAACATCGCTGACGGACCCCATTTTGAATAAAACAATTTTAACAGATTTTTTCGCTCGCCCCCTCATGTACACAGTGTTCAATAGGTGAAGCCGAAACATTTCTCTCTGCAGTAGGCTTGTATTGAAGTCGCGTCCCCCACCCGCCCTAGTGGGGTGTTTCACTACTTCCAGTATTGTGAACTGCATTTGTGCAAATTGGGTGTCTCTTCTGATTAAAATGCCTAGCTACAGGTGATTTCACATTGTTGGCCCGAACATTGGACTTATGTTCGGTCCACCTTTCAAAAGCTGTTACAGTGGCCACATGAGAGACAGGGGAATGTACCTTTCCTTCGAGTACTCAAACAGATTGTCTATCTTTTTGTGCTTTCTCTGCCCTTACCAATTTCATCCCTCAACTTATAGGCAGTTTAGGAACAAATTTGAACAAGTAAGGATCATGTTGTGAGATGCTCTCATTCTTTTTCAAGATATTGGAGACTTTCTGCCTCATCACGAGTTTGGCAGTAACCTTTAAATGTGGCGGTAGCGCTATTACTGCGGCATTTAAGGGTCCGCCAAATCACGGGTTTGGCAGTATTTACCCCCAGCTCTGAGCTGGGATTAAATCCGCCGCAAATGTACGGATTTTTGGCGCTATTACCGTGCGGTAATACCGTCGACGGTAGTAGCACCGAAAACTCGCCATTGGGGAATGGGGAATTCCCGAATTGACCCAATGGGGAATGGGAAATTACCTTTCCGCCAAACCTGTGACCCGGCGCTAATAGCACCGGGGGGGTTTGGCGTTAAAGCTAATAGCCCCAGCGGTAATACCGCTAGGATACCGGCCAACTCTTGATGAGGCCTTTTGTCTTGAAAACGTAGGTATGTATTGCAGTGATGTCTCAGTGTCCTTATGTTTTGATTGTAGTAGAAATTCTTTGGAAACCTGTTCAGCTCTTAACGCTGCTTCACAAAGTACATTCTCTGGATACCCTCTTCTCCTCCTGAATCCATTCCAAAGATCTACACATTCCAAGTTGAAATCTTCTGGATCAGAAATAATTATTTTGAATCTAAGCATTTGACTATAAGGAAGACATTTGGTCATAGCTTTTGTGTGAAAACTCACATAATGTAGTAGGTTATTAACATCTGTCGGTCTATGATACAGTGTAGTAACAACTTTACCATCCACTATTGAAAGTTGAACATCCAAGAAGAAAATATTGGGTTCCGCTATTTCTAAAGTAAACTGAATATGGTATTGTACTTGATCAAGATATTCAAACAAGTCTCTCAATTCTTGCATGCTCCCACTCCAGATCCATAAAATGTTCATCAATATACCTTTTCCATATTAGAATCTTACTAGCCCAATGCTGATGTTCTAATACAAAGGTATTTTCAAACATATACTTAAAGATGTTAGCATAGGGTGGGGCCATTGCTGGCCCCATAGATATGCCAGATGCTTGTGCATAGAATGTCCCATAGTTGTTAAACAAGATGATGTTAATCAGCTCAATAATAAACTGCCTGTTGCCTCTCACTGTTTCTGGATTCTGAAACATTCACTCTTTGGCCTCAATACCTTTGTTATGAGGAATGAGGAATGGACGTGTATATACTACTCACATCAAGTGAGAAAATTAAACAGTCCGGCCTGAGTTCCGCAATATCGTTTATACAATTAAAACAATCTGTAGTATCTCTCAGATATGTGGGTATCCCTTGAACTAATCGTTGTAAGATTCCATCCACATAGATGGATAAGGGATCGAAGATGCTCTCTGTCCCTGCCACATTTGGTCTGACTGGTGGTCTTGTAGAGTGCTTGTGGATCTTTGGAAGACCATAGAGAACAGGGGTAGTTCGAAACCGATTGATCAAAAATCTTTTTGCTTTGACGCTGATCCAATTGGTATCCACCGCTTTAGCCACCACTGTCTGAATCAAAGTTTGTCAAACCAACCAAGTGCTACAACCGGTCTAGCATTCATACACCTCCATGCTGCTCTAGTGGCAACTACAAACCAAACACGTCAAGTGTCAAGTGCAACATTGAGTGAAACATTAGTGAATCTTCATCTCGCTACTGGTGCAGTATAGATTACTATTACATTACAGTACTGTAATACACCCAGCACGCCAACCATGCACCCTCGTAACCTGGCATACACCATTAAATACATCACACAGCGACTGCTGGCAAAGCATAACCAACAAAATAGATGCTAACCATAGCCCTGCTGGTCATCACATGGCAACCACATGCCAATCCCTCCTAGCTCCACCACCCTGTCGAAAGGTGCTGTGAACCTATACAAGCATCACATTACAACCACAATCCATGCATAGCCCAAACATGAATTACCCTCCTCAAACCTGCTGGAGACCACCATGTCCTCTGGTGAATCACATTGCTTCATGTGCACTCACCAGTCAACTGAGTATGCACAATCCCAGAACACTGGCTGAAAAACATACCTCAATGCGCAATGCACACATTCATTTACACCCAGTTCCCCACTAATGAGATATCGTACTTCAACTTCATGTACCGGAAAATGCATCACACACAAAAAATGTCGATGTAATAATATACCAGAACAGTTCTGTCACAAATACACAAAGCACAACACTCATTATGTTATCATTAACAGCACAGAACACATGAAAACCAGCTAAGCGAACTAATTGGGCAATTTAAATAGGAAAAACACTGCATGAAGTAGCAGAAAATTATAGCCCTAAAAAAATAGTATAATAATAGGTCCGATTCACAAAGAATCCAGCAAGTCAGAAAAGCACAGAGAATATGCTTCAAGTCAAACAAGCATTGGACATGGAAACTGATTTTGCTTTTGTGTAAGCATGAAAATGGCATTTGTCAGGCACTACCATAGTGGTATTAACTGCCCATTGATGGTAGCAGCTGAAAATATGTGCGATTACCTGGGCATATATATACACAAACCAAAACTGTTGGCTTTGCCAATGTTTGTTTTTAACAGGACATCGGTGAAGGACGCTGTTGTATAGTGCTTCGAATGGATTAGTCTGGTGATGTAAGAGAAAATGTATTGGTTTGAGTGAGCGAATGTTCTGTGTGAAGGTTCCACACTCAGGCAGTTAGAAAGAGCATGCCTGGGTAACAGGTGCCAGTGGTTTTCCTGCAAGCTAGATTATGTAACTGAGCTAACGGAATAAAGCAATCTTACTGGAAGCCTACCTGATGTGCCTGAGAATCCTGCATTGCTTCACTGGCGACGAGGATGGGATTTGGATATGGATGACCTATGTGGAAGAAGAAGCTGTTTCAGTTGAGAAGTCGGCTGCAGGGGGTGCAGAAAGGAAAGGAGATGAGCCACTGCCCCTAACAAGAACTTCCCATCACGCTGGGCGAAGAAAGAGAGAAAGGGGTACTTTGCCCCAATAGAAGACCCATGGCATAGAGGAAATCGCAGGACAGAAGACGCAAGGGGTGTTGTGCCAGTGCAGGACCCTGGGCGAAGGAAAGGCGTACCGTTATCATCCAGTATCAAGACCTGGGGCAAAGGGGTGTGGCATCAACTGGTGAGATTGCCCAGGGCAAAAGAGGCTAGCTGGAAAGTGATCCCATGCAGTGGAAGAAGATATGTCCAGGGCACAGGGGAAGATGTCACTGCCAGGCTTTAATACCCAGGACAAAGCAGACCAAACAAACTGAGAGAGAAAGTCTGGCACAGGCGAGAAGTTGTGTGTCACCTACTACTATGTGTAGCTGGGTATGAATCGTTGCTGGAGCTCTAGATTTTCTTTTTGGGTGCACAACATCTTGTACCCGGTGCCACGCAGATGGTGGCACCCATGGCCTTTGTGGTAGCTGGGCTGCAGGAGATCCACTCCCTACCATGTGTAACTGCCTTCTGATGACATCACTAGTTTGCCGAGGATGTTGGCGAACGTGGAACCCTAGCAGCACTTGGGTTCCACAGCATCTCTAACAATGCTGGCAAGGTTGAAGTAAAGGACCTGCTGGCGTATGTGTCAATGTGACGAGGTGTTAAGATTGGCAAATGTTATACTTGCTGGCAGCAGTCAGAGTATAATCTCATTTAAATGCATTTTATTGGTTGAGTGGGTGCTGAGCTCCATTATTACCACACATGTTCCAACTTGGAGTGTTTATGTATGTAGGGTGTTCCAGAGTGGTGGACTGGCAGTTGGTGCCTGCTGTGTTGAGCAGAGCCTGCTGTCACGTACGCTCCTACTTAATAAACCTTAAAATCACTCATACCTCGTGGTCCTTTTACCTCACATTGGCGACGAGGATCCACGTTGATACCGACCGGCCCCTCATCTGTGAGTGCTTCGTGCGAGCAGTTTCTAGGCTGACCTGCCGTTCCCTTGGACAATCGCGACAGCGGAGTGGAGGAGGCGCCCTGGGACTGCAGGAGCAGGTCAGGAGGTGTGTTTGTGGGTTGAAGGGCCGTGGGCACCGAGTGTGTTTGGTTAGCCTCGGTGTGCCCCAACGCAGCGTGAGCATCCGCTCGAGCCCAGACCTGATCGGGTGCTCGCTGGCCCTCATTGTTTCACGCCAGTGCTCGCACCACTTAGACTGCATGCACACGTTGTGGGCGTAGTCACCGCTCAAAGCCTTGGTGATTCCCGAGCTATGACACTCGACTTGGGACTCCACATTCGTTGCTAAGCAACGCGTCTGCTTTGTTTCTCCGCACTCCAGGCATTGTGAGGAGTTCCCTGCCGTGACGTGTACGGACAATGGAGCTGCGTGCACAATGTAATCCTGTGGGGATTCTGTTCAGCAATAAGAAGCATTTCTGGATTGTCTTAGTTGAACTGGGCGTATTCAGAGCCACGCTGTTTCCAGTATATGACCTGCATAGTCCTCTTTGATCTGTGTGCACCCGCTCAACCATTGAAGGGTAATGCTGGATTGCCTGTGACTTGAACTGCCTGTTGGGGGCCACCCTGCCTGGAATTGTGAAACACTATTTTGTGAGTTTGTGGCTCCCTGACTCAAGCTGTCCATTGTTTGTGGACATAGAGAGCTGTTTGGGCCATGGCAGCAACGATCCCTCCACCCATATACTTCTTAAATGAACCTGGTCATCCCCCCATCAGGTGGGACAGGTGGAAGGATATCTACGAAAATTATTTAGTGGCTATGGGAGGAGATAGGTTCAGTGCTGCACGGAAGAAGGCTTTACTATTCATAACTTGGGAATTGAAGGGCGCAGTGTGTTTGACGGGTTAGTAAGAAGTCAAAAAGCAGAATCTGCAGATGTAGATAATTATGTCTTTGCTCTCAAGCAATTGGAAGAACACTTTGAGCCAATAAAGAACGTGACTTTTCAGAGGCACAAGTTCTTCCAGCACACACAAGGATCATCAGAGTCAGTTGAGTCGTATGTTGCCTCATTAAGGTCGTTGAGTCACACCTGTGAATTCGAGCCACTTACTGACTCACTGATCAGAGGGCAACTGGTGAGGTGCACGAACAACGTAAGGATTCAGGAAAAATTGCTTACCTAGGATATGAAACTCGAGGAGGCGATAGAGCTGGCTAGAAGCATAGAGCAGACATCCCAATATGTAAAAGAATTAAAGATTGACAAACCATCTTCTCAAGCTATATGTGCAGTAGATCAAAGGAGAAAGCCAAACATTAATATGAATAAAAAGGGGTCTTGGGGCACTAGATGCAACAGGTGTGGAAGCTTTAGACATGGGTCTGATTTTCCTTCTTGTCCAGCCAAGTTTGCTGACTGCTTTAAGTGCAAGGGCAAGGGACATTTTGCCAATGTTTGCAAGAGTTTGTCGATAAATTTAATAGGACCTAGCAATAGCAATGAAGAAAATGTCCGAATGAGTTATAACATACAAGAGGTGGCTACCACGCAAGAATCCAGCCCCAGGCACGTGTTTGAAATTTCAGCCCTTTTTGGGGAAGCGAAAGGGCCTGTGGATGTGTTCACCATTGATGGCTGTAAAATCACAATGAAAGTGGACACGTGTTCACCATAGACCATTGTCTCACGTGACTCACTGGTGAATACCTTAAAGAAAGATGAAGGTGTTCTCGTTCCATCAGATTTTCAGCCATGTGGCTATGGTAAATCTTTAATTGAGATCCTAGGTCAATTTTCTGCACAAGTTATGTACAAGGAGAGAAAGTGCTTAGCGAACATATTATTTGCAAAGAGAGGTGCTTCCCTGCTGGGTTGGGAGGAGCCAAGGTGTCTGGGAGTCAGAGTACAAGCAAGCGCAATTGAGCCTGTCACTATTGCTGAAATTGGAGATGTCTGGACTAGGGAGTTTCCAGAGGTATTTTCTGAAGAGTTGGGAAGGCTCAAAACATTTGAACATCACATAAAATTAAAGAGAGATGCCCAACCTATAATTCATAAAGTAAGACATGTCCCGTTGAACATGAAAGGACAGCTGCGCACTGAACTTAATGATCTTGTGAACAACGGTGTGATAGAGCCTGTGACAGCCATGGAATGGTTGTCGCCTATAGTGCTGGTTGTCAAAAGCAACGGGAAACTAAAGTTATGTGTAGACTTACGCAGTTTGAACCAAAATATTTTGGTGGAAAGACATCCCCAGCCTAATATTTCGGAGACACTCTCCACACTGGGTGTACCTAAATTGTTTTCAGTTATTGACCTCTCGGCGGCTTATCATCAGGTCCCTCTTTCCAAAGAATCTGAACATTTGACTGCCTTTATCACCCCTGAGGGCACATTTAAATTGAATTGCATGCCATTTGGGCTGGCTTCGACCGCATCTGTTTTTCAGAAGGTGATGGAGGAAGTGTTGAGGGGTTTAGGGAAAGTAACAGTGTTTCAAGACGACATTTTGGCGTTTGTTGAGAACGAATGTGAGCATGACAAAGTCTTGAGAGCTGTGTTGACCAGACTAAAGGAAGCAGGTTTGACGGTACAGAGGAACAAATGTAGAAAAGCTGTAAGGGAGGTGAAATACTTAGGCCACAAGATTTCCAAGGATGGCATTGCCCCCAAGAGATCGCTCATTGAGAGTATTAGTAATGCTCCCCAGCCCCAAGACAAGGACCAGTTGTGCTCTATCATGGGACTGGCGGAGTATTACCACAAATTTGTTAGTGATTGTGTGACTATATCCTCTGCTTTGCGAGAGTTGCTTAAGAAAGGGGTGAAGTATGGCTGGTCTAAAGAATGTCATGAAACCGTTAGTGCAGTTGATGGGTGGTTCCGAGTGGGCCAAAGGGTCCCCCAGGATATCAAGGTGGATGGTAGAGCTCATGGGCTACAACTTTAGGGTCTGTTATATTCCTGGAAGGTAAAATGTAGTGGCAGACTGTCTGTCCAGGTTACCTGTGGGGAGTGATGAGGTTGGTGGAATTTCGGATGATCAAGATTTCAGCATTTCAGAAGTTGAGTATGATGCTATAGATAAGAGCAAATGGCAGTTTGCTGATGTAGAAGACATTGTGTTGCAGCAAGTCAAGACGTGGACTAGGGAAGGATGGCCACATAAGCATGAAGTTGGAAGAGAGTTTGAAAGATACTATGCTGTGAAGGATGAGTTGAATTTGTCGGAGGATGGAAGTACACTTAGGAAAGGAAGAAGGGTAGTACCTCCCAGTTGGGTTAGAGCTCTCTTGGTGAAGGTAGCCCACCAGGGGCACCTAGGTATGGGTGGTACAAAGAGATATTTACGACAATCATTTTGGTGGCCTGGAATTGATAGTGATGCTGATAAGTGTGTAAGAAACTGCAGAGAGTGTGAAGAAGTGATAAGACTAAAATAACCAGAGAAGTGCCAATAGTGCCGGTCAAGGTACCCAATGAACCCTGGCAAAAAGTAGCCGTTAATTTGATTGGACCATTACAGGATCTGGGTGATGAATATAAATATATTGTTGTTTTAGTAGACTACCACTCTAAGTGGATTGAGTGGAAGGCAATTTGTGAGGCTACAGCGGCAGAAATGGTATTGTTTTTTGAAGAGGTGTTCCACAGGGAGGGTTTTCCTGCAGAGCTGGTAACTGACAATGGTGTACAGTTCTGTTCTGAGAGAATGCTGAGTTTCTTAAGAACATTTTGCATAAAACACATCAGAACAGTCTTGTATCACCCCAGGGCCAATGGCCTAGTTGAAAGGGCCAATGGGTTTGTAAAAAGCGGAATACAACTGGAGATGATATGGAACTACTGTACCACGCCTCACTCAGTTACAAAAATATCTCCATTTATGTCTCTCAAGGGAAGGCAACCTGGCACGAAACTTTTTCCCGGCTGGTTAGACATGGCGAAAAGTGCCAACATAGACCGTGGAAAGATTATGACACTTATGAAAGAGGTACAGGATAAATATAAAGAGAGGTTCGATGAGGACAAGAAAACCAAAGTAATTAAGTGGGAAAAAGGAGACTTAGTTCTCATAAAGAATCCCAGGCTAACTACTAAATGTGTAGGAAGCAGATTCATTGGTCCCAAGAGAATTTCTGCTGTGAGGGGCAATGTAGTTATTATGGAGGGAGGAGAATGCTGGTCCATGTCTAAACTAGTTAAGTGTTCTTCTGGTGTTGAGAAGAATGACAGTGTGAAGTCCAATAAAATAAATGACAAACTGATCACTGCTATATGGAAAGTGAACATCCTCTTAAAACTAATATTGCTGAACATTCTCAAGCCAATATTGGAACAGAAGCAATATTTGAGAGAGCAAAGAATAAGCCGTCTTGGTTTAAGGACTTTTATGTTAAATAATCAGTTCAAAGTTGTAAGGAAGGAGATGTGTTAAGATTGGCAAATGTTATACTGGCTGGCAGCCAGAGTATAATCTCATTTATATGTATTTCAAAGGTTGTGTGTCTTAAATGCATTTTATAGGTTGAGTGAGTGCTGAGATCCATTATTACCTCACATGTTCCAACTAGGAGGGTTTATGTATGTAGGGTGTTCCAGAGTGGTGGACTGGCAGTTGGTGCCTGCTGTGTTGAGTAGAGCCTGCTGTCGCGTACACTCCTACTTAATAAACCTTAAAATCACTCATACCTCGTGGTCCTTTTACTTCACACAAGGTCATTTTATAAAGGATGCTGGCAATATTCATGCTAAGAGAAGGCAGCGTCCTTCCAACAGTAGAGGCAAGAAGGAGAGAATTTGTCATGGCGACACGGGTCTCCATTTTTTTTCCTCTTTACATAGTTAAAGAATGATTTGTGCCCTGCATGTGAGCGGTGGATGCAAGGAGCAGAGCTGTGACGCAGAGAGCTGATATCTGCGTCATCCCGCAGCTCTATATTGTGGACGTCGGAGCATGGATCTCTGATCCGTCTGGTTTAGCGTGAGGAAAAGGAGCTCCAATCGGGACACTAACAGCAGTGAACGTGCTGCTTACATTTGCTTGGGCTAAAGGATATTGAACCCAGTGCTAACGAATTGTGCACTTCATGGCTTCATGGCAGTGCTTCTTTATGTTTTAGCAACTTAGTGCAAACTGTCAGATGCGGTAATATAGTCAGGAAGAAATGTACTGTGTATGATACACTGTGCATATAACTGTGATGTGACAAAGTTGCTGTTGAAGGGGAAGTGTGTGTGAAGTGTGTGGAGATGTTACTACTACTAAGACTGCTGTACTGCTGCAGGAGGCTCACAGCAATTAGCAGTAATGCATAATGTAGAATGTGTGTCTGAGTGTGTGTGTCTAAAATGTGTAGAAGGTTAGTACTACTGAGATTGTGTGTACTGTTGCAGGAGTTTCAGGTTAATTGATAGCACTGGTTAATGTAGTATGCTCATTGTACACTTCAGGATGTTCAATGGTTATTTTTTTTTGTTTTTATTTGATTTCATTTTCTAAACAAAAAGACAATTTATACAAAATTCCTCGAACTCTATGTGAGAAGATCTCTGTTTTCCACAGTTCTCCACAGAGCTTCACCTAGGACAAAGCTTTCTGAATTTTTATATCTATCAGGCCTATCTGTCCAAAGAAGCCAACAACAGCTATCACCCAGTTTTGTTTTTTCGCCTCCAATCAGGTCAGACCACCATTATTGTTCCTTGTAAGTATAGGTGTCTTCCATGAGGTGGCTTAACCAGAAGTGTCATTCTCTTTTTAAGCCCAGGCACGATAACAAGAGATGTTTAATGGTTTCCACCAGGGTAGTGGTCTCGCTGAAACGGCAAAGATTTTGCTTGAATTGTCATGACCAGTACCTCCGAGAGACAATGCAACCCTTCACTAGGGACTTGGGCATAAAAAGAACCCCATCTGTATTAAAACCCAGAGAGATCAAGAAAGGGCCACTTGGACCCTGTCCTGTCACCATTGGCACCGGGCTCATGGTAAAGGATTCAGAACCCTGTTAGACAAAATCAACACTGGCTGCCTGCAGGCCCGAACATCTTTATTGCTGCCTCAGGAATGGGTGTGGCCAGCAGAACGTGCTCCAAGAACTTGGGTGTGGCCCGGCCTGGCTATATAAACCATGACCAAGCCTTGTCAGTCGCTTCGTGTTGAACTGCCCATGGCAGCAGAACGCTCTCTGCTGAAATCCGATCCACGGAAAGAACTCCAGCAATCTACAAGCACGTGAAGATTCCTGCTTACCTGAAAACGTACCCAGTGATCCTCGGCACCTGCAGCGGACCCACAATTTACCTGAATACTTACTCTGTGATCCTCGGTGCCTGCAGTGGGCCTGCAACTTTCTCCATTTCGCACAACAGCTGATTGAGCCTCCAGCATCATCTCCGATGTTCCGCTCCTTCTTCTGCACAGCCGTCTCGCTTACAGAGAAAGAGAGGAAAAGCAAACAAGGTTAGTACAGTGAAAATTCACACTGCGATCCTCCGCTCACACCACAAGATCCACCAACACCTCCTGCCTAGTGGTACCCAGATACAACCTAAAAAGAACAGGTGGTTTCAGCTTCCTGGTCATGGCCGCCCAACTATGGAACGCACTCCCAATGAACATCAAAACCATCTAGGCATTCGAAACATTTAGGAGCAGTGCCATCACCTGGCTACTTAACAAGAATTAACCAATCTTTCTCCCGCATAGAATCCCTGACCCCCTTACTATTGGACCATCCCGTCTATGTATACATGTATGCTTGTATTATGTGCATCAACTGAACATTTGTCTGTACCATGTTTCATATGTATTACTCAAATGATCTGTAACATGTAACCATCTTCTTACTCACGAGCACCCAGATACCTCTTGGTCATGGTGCGCTATACAAGTAAAAGAAAGAAACAAACAAACATAAAGAACTCACGAGTATTGCTCTCTCTCACGACCGCAGCTTACATACCTCTCCACAGCGTCCAACGCTTCACGCAGCAGTTCCATCTGTGCTGTTGCTGTTTACACATTATCCGATGCACGGAACCTGTTGGAAAGAAGAGACATTGGTATTATCCATAAAGGACATTACATAAAGGACATTAGAGAAGACAAGGGAACAGGGAATAACAAACAGTGATCCTAATTGCACTAGAACTGCAAGAACATTAGGAAAAAACAGATCACCAAAGTGCGTGGAGCAACACCAATCACTTATTAGACAAAGGAAGACTCACCAATTGCACCGGATCAGTGGAACAACTCAATCCAAAATACCATTGCACCAGATCAGTGGAGCAACTCGATCCAAAAGAACATTGGACCCCTACCAAGACGAGCAGGAAGGGGAGCACATCATTACAATCTCTAAGGTGAGCAGTCACGACATTGGGTAACAAGAAATCTTATCTGAGGATGCAAGGGAAGGGACCACCGGTGAAGGCTCCAGGTACCCTTATTTGTCTTCTATTTCTCATCAGGAGCTGACCCCAGGCCAGTCCAAGAAAAGACAAGGGCACCTGAGCAGACCAGTTTAGGGAGTGGAGCACAACCATGCTGGAACAGACCAACTGATCTTTCTCGCGTTTGACGCCCCCGTGGAGACAAGGTGAGCGTAACATGAATCTCGTTGGTATTCATCAAGTTCAATCTGACCCTCAAGAAATGTTGCCAAAGACGTTGATTTGGGAATTTCAATAGATAAGACAGAATTTTATTGAGTTTTGTGAGTCTTGAAGGAATGTCTTTAGTAATCTTATATCCTGCAGCCTCCTCCAAAGTTTCTATCCAGCCCATTTCGAGTAGTTTTTTGTTAACCTTTTGTGGGTTCTGGATTAGCTATTCTTCCGAACTACCTATGCGCTCAAGAATGGTCCTATTTTTTTGTTTCCATTCAATGAGCATTTTGTTGTTTTTTTCCACTATTTCAATGTTAATGAGGTTGAAAAGAAATGTGCAGGGCTCTTCTAGGAGTTTCCTATAAAGCATGAGTCCATTCCTTTCTACAATTGCTTTAATGGAGGTTGTGCCCAGTTCTCTAAGGATTAATGCCATTGGCGTCGATTGGGTCAGGGTCAAGACATGCCTCCAAAACCGACCTTCTAGTTTCTTTCAAATTGTATCGGGCAGAAGTGGCATGGCTTCAGCTCCATAAGTTATGGTGGGAACTATTTTGACTTTGAAGAAGTCAATTATCGGTTTCAGAGAAAAACGGCCAAACTTCTGGTTGATGACTTTGGATTGTGCAACCAAAGAAAGGATTTTTCCACCAATAAATTCCTGCATTGGGTATTCGCTCTTTCTATTATTTAGCGTGATTCACAGATACTTGAAACTTTTAACTGTCTAAGCTTACATCCCTCAGCAAAATGTTTTAAGGGCTTTTGCGCAGATTGTCTTTATTTAGTTCCAGGTTATTATCTTTTAGGTACAAAATGAGGTTGGACAGTTGCCTTTGGAGACCCACCACAGTCTGATCAATAAGGATTATGTCATCGGTATAGAGAATTCTTGATATTGTTGATATTGTTGAATTACCTATTGTGGGGGGGAATGCTCGGAGCCCCTTCTGTGAGTCCTTGTAATCGGACGTATAAGCATTATACAAGGCCAGGGCTAGCGGACATCCCTGTTTGACTCCACGGGGCGTTGGTATCTCTTTGGACAAAAGGCCTGCTTTGTTCAATCTCACTCTCATAGATGTTGAAGTATAGAGTGATTTAATAGGTCCAATTTGACCCGGTCAAAGGCCTGGACCAGGTCTACAAATACCAAGTGTACCGCTGGCTTTACTTCCTGGACTTCAGGGCACTCAGCAAGAGAATATTAGCTGTTGTGCCCATGCCCTTCACAAAGCCAGCCTGTCGGGGCTCTGAAAAATTCGATTCCTTCGTCCATTTTTGAAGATTTTCCAAGGCAAAGGAGCCAAAGATTTTTCCCAGGGTATTCAGCAACACTATAGGCCGATAATGTCCAGGCTCATCTCTAGCCCCTTTCTTGTAGATGGGGACCACATATGCTTTTGTCCAAGATGTTGGGACCTCACTTGTTTCTATGCATTTCTTAAACACTCCACTTGCAAAAGATGCCCAAGCTTCCGGGTGTTTTTTTAGTTCCAGGTTCGCAGTAGCGTCTGGACCGGCTGCCCTAGAATTGTTTAAGTTCTTGATCTTGTGGGCGATGGTTGCAGTGTCTGTTGGAATCTCCCATCTGCATTCCCTTTTGTTGCAAATCTGGTGGCTTTTTGCATAAATCTGTAAAGTGATCGACCGAAACATGCTCCGCTACGTTGTTCTCCAAGCTTGAGTTGACTTTGTCGGTACATGTTCTATTCAAAGCCCAGAAGTCCTGTGACCTCTTCCTACTCAGGGTTTGGAGCATCTCTTCGGCATCAGTTTGATGTATACAATGCCGTTGGAGATTAAGCCAATTTTTGTATAGTTTCTCCTGCTCCTTCGCCTCTTTCATCAAAATTGGATAAAGTGACTTCTTGGCCCGCTTTTTGCCCTTTCTTACCTCTTTTCTTCTGTCCACTAATGTCTTGTTATATGCGTGGAGGTTGTACTTGGGCAGGACAGTATGCAATGGATTTGCTGGCTTGTTCATCGTAAGTAGAGGGATATAATCTATGTCTTCCTGCCTCCCCTGTGCCTTGAGATCAAAGGCCATTATATATTTCTCTGTAAGAGCCTTTATTACTTTCTTGTTAAGTCTCACCCTGGTGTTATTGTTGCAAGATTCAAGGTCAGGTGGCATGGATTCTACTGCTAATCTGGATGATTTCCAGGTGACAAGCTGGATGTTATGGTCACTGTTCCTCGTTTTAGTGATTGTGTATCTTTGTGTTTGAGAAAGAAGTTCACGGGAAACAAAGGTATGGTCCAATGTTAGACCAAGACCGTTTCTTTCCCATGTCGGACATAGGGATTTAGTCGAATCTCTTAATTGGTGAAGGTTGTGTAGATCTTTAGATTCTATTAGGAGATTCCATTTCGAGCCTCTAGCTTGTGCACTTGACATTGATCTACTTTGGAAAAGGGACAATGTTTCTTCCAGGCAGAGGGCATTGAGGTTGCCCGTGATAATTACATGGTCGATGCTATGTGCCTCTTGTGCTTCTTCTAAGAGAGTCTCCATCATTTTGAGATAGGCTGAAGTTGATATAGTGGCATGGTTCCAATATGTATTGACCAGAAGAATTAATTCCTGTTGAGGTTCATTGTTCGAGCCTTCTGCCATCTCTTTTGACATTAGGATGGCTTGAATCCACTCTGAGCATAGTATAGACTTCCTCCGCTGGAGGCCGCTTCCCTAGCGGATGGCTATCAGGAGGCCTGCTGAGGGTCTTCCTTTCTTGCCTTTCTTAGCCAGTACATAGACCATATCGTACCCGTCAAGGCACGGTTCATCTTGTAGCCATGTCTCTTGGAGGCATAATGCATCAAAGTTTCCCAAATTCACATCGGATGAAGTTGTTAGGTGGGAAAAGCCACGCATGTTCCAGGAGCCAAGTACAAGTGGGTCTGTGGTGATAATGCTCTCTGCGTGTGATCGCTTTTGCCCTTTCCCTCCATTCCCACTGTCATTCAGTGGCTAGACCTCTTTATTATTTTCCACCGCTCTGGAGGTCCATGTCCACTTCTTTGTTTGTCCTTGATCGTTGCTTGCGATTTGTATCCTGAACTTCCTGAACTTGATCTCTTTTTCTTTTCGTTTCCCCTGTGTCATGTTCAAAAGTGATCTCGATGAGGGCCAACGGCCCTTTTGGATATCTGTCTCTCTTGGGTTCTTCTACTTTTAGTTCTTCCTTGTCCTTTGAATGAAGGTTTTGAGTCGACCCATTATTATAGTGAGTCGTTCTCCTGTAAGGGCTGTTACCTTGGGTCCTCTTTGGGGCATTCTCAATTCTCCTTTTGATTTCCTTGAGGCTTTTCGTCCTTGTTCAGGAGCTGGGGTGGCTGAGTTATCACTTCAGCAGTAGCCAGGGCTTCGACTCCCTCAATCAATTCCGCGTCTCAAATGTCCATGTTTAAATCACTTCTTTCAAGCAATGAAGAATGTTTCCAATGTACAGTATAGGACGCGCTCCTGATGAGCTAGTTGCTGTATCCCTCTACCTCTCATGTTTAGATTTACTTGCTACTTTTCTATGATTTTTTCTTTTCTTTGGTTGTGCACTGGGAGCTTTGTAGCTCGACTTAGAAACTTTGTTCGGATTTTGACAGGCTGCGGAAGCGTCCCTCATGGGGCTGATGCCTTCCTGTTCTGAGGAGAGCAAGTCTAGGGAGTCATTTAGGTTGTGAGGAAGATCTTTATTTTCTTCCATTCCTGGATAGGGATCTTGCTCTGACTAATTCAACAGGTCCTTCAACATTGCCTTCCTTGCCTTCCTTGTCGTGGCCCGGTGAAGGGGGCTTGAGTGGGGCGGCTGCACCGTTCACTTCTAGGCGGCGGGCAGCGCCCCCCCCGGGAGTTCCCCTGCACCGGGGTGGAGAGGTCCGGGGTCTCAGGATTCGGGTACACCTCAATGTTGACAAGCTGATAAGCTGATCCACCCATGGGCCAAGACTGCCTGACCTAATGTGCCCCTCACGTAATAATTTGTCACCCAGGTCATCACTTTGTTGGTCTCCATTTGCAATCTCCAAAGAGGTACGTGGAGGCGCTTCCTTGTCCCCCTTAGGTATGGTGGAATCCTGATTGGGAAACTCCTCAGGGTCTCCATTTACACTTGCTGGGGGCAGGGTTTCTACCCCCCTGGATACATTTTTCGCCAGTGTGGGAATCAGAGCGGTTAATTTCGCTGGTGCCTTGCACTTATCTTTTAAGTCCATAGCCATTATTTCTTTGGATTTTGTCTGAAGCAACAAATCCTCTGCCAAACCCGTCATTTTCCCCTCACTCTTACCTGTTTGTGGAGTTACGGCGGGAGTCGCCGGGGCAAGGGCACCTGCTGCGGGGTGGCGAGTGAGCGCAGAGCTCCTGCTCCGTGAGGTGGTGACGTACACTGTTCACAAGAAGCGTATCCTCCTTCATATTTAGGGCGTCCCCGTCAATTCGTCTGCTGGCGGTGATGGGGATTTGAGATGTACGGGGTAAGTCCAGCCAGGCGAGTGTACCCCCAGCCCCAGCAAACAGTGAAACAGCAGAGTTTTCCCACACCCTCTACTTGCGCGGGCTCATGCTTATAGTGCACTGCAGGAAGTTAATGTAGTAAAAATTACATTTATAGGATTTGCAGGTTAAAGCTGTGTTAATGGCTATGGACTCTTAGGAAATTATTGCATAACATAGAGGGCCATGTGTGTGAACCTGAGGATGTGAGCTCGTAATAAACCTATTTGAGGAATTTCAGGTTTAGTGCTGCGCACAGCTATGGACCTTTACAAATGGAATGTTATTTGTCACATTTATGTAGAAAGGGGGGGTAGGATGCCTCCCATGTGTAAGAGTCTTGTAGAAAGGGGAATAAATTGCCTTCCGTGATGTGGGAGGAATGTAGAAAGCGGGTTGAATGCCTTCTTGAACTATCCCATTAACCCAAGCTAATCCAAACTGGAGTTTTAATGCTCCGCTGCACCAACAGTACCTGACATAGTCTCAAATTTCATCTCTGTAATACCACATTTGTTATGTTCACACAGAGACTCTTCATCCAGTTCCACTTCATACTAGAAGCTTGTAGTTCCAGCAGACGAGTACTGGTCTCCCATTCTGTTTCCCTCCCAACTAGAAACGCTGCAGTCTTCACCTGCAAGCACTCATAATGAAACAATTATTGACACAGAGCACCCACACATCACCAAAGTACACACTCAGAGCACTCACATGATGCGCCTTTTTATTGAGAGGGCAACTAAGAACAGAAATATTGTGGAAGGTGTCCCCTTTCTACTCAAGGTGCATATCTACATATCAACCACTGTCACCAGGAGGGAGACAGTGGTTGAGACAGTGGTATAGTACGATAGTCGCTTGTTTTGTTCCTCCCCTCCCTTTCCACACCCTTCTCCCTCACCTTTTTTTTTCTCCGGCTCTACCAGAAATGTCGTCAGGCCTAGTACGGTAGTCACCTGACTGTTTCCATTTCCTTCCCACTCTCCCCCTCCCTTCCTTATCTATGCCTTAGCTCTTGCATTATCTGAAATGTCGTCAGGCCGAGTACGATAGTTAATTTCACATCCTTACTGCTCATGGCCTGTAAGAATGTAATTGTATTTTCCCTTGTTCCCTCCCTTGCCTTGAAGCGCTTCGAAACAAATTGTGTATAGGCACTACATAAATAAACTATCATATCATATCATTCAGCTCCCCTTTCTATGCAACGGTTAGGGATCATCCTACCCTATTTTGTCTCTTTGCTAGACGACAGGCCCTTCCCTCGAAGCTCGAGAAGACGGTAGAACTCGAGACCGTAGACAACAAGTTCTTCCTACCAATGTACTTCTTGGTTGTTCAAATGTGACAATCCTAGGTGTCTATTGATTGAAAGACAGGAACCCCACACCGACTCCACAGACTGCAAGGAACAGGGCACACTTAGTACCAAGGCAATAATGTCAAAGAAACAAGGGTAAGTGGATAATACCAGGCTAACCTCTGGTTTGAGAACGTGTCCTATACAGGCCAAGCAGGCGACAATCCCAGAGCGATGTATCGGTTATTTTCAGAGTCAGTGTGAAACACCTATAACCACAAACCACAAGAGAGTTTGTAAGAATGAGACCAGTCCAGAGACTAGTAATACTTATACGGAGTGTTTCTTACTAGATATGATATCAGCAAGGAGTCAAGGGTGAGGATCCAGAAAGGGAAGATTCCAGGAGAAGAGCAGATGTGATGAAGTCCCAAAAACCTAAACCAACAGCACGAGGACGCCTAACAGTCGGTGCACAAGGAAGTCTCTAGTCCGTGCAATGAAGAACAGAAGTCCATAAAATAGTTCACCAGAAATCCACGTGGAAGGAAAGTAAATAATCCAGGGGTGGTGAAAGCAGTCGGGCGTACGGAGTAGATGAAGAGGAGAATAGCATTCTGGGAACAGGCAGGGTCTGGCATTGAGTGGGCAGAGATCTTTCAGAACGTAGATACAATGAATCTGTGTGGCAGGCCAGGGTATGGTAAAGTGCGAGCAAAGACTGTAGCAGAACATAGATAAAGTCAATCTGGATGGCAGACAAGGGTCTGGTAACGTGCAAGCAAAGACTGTAGCAGAAAGTAGACAGAATCAGTCCGTGAGGCAGGCAAAGGGTTTGGTAACGTGCAAGCGAGGTACAGACGTGGGCAAAGGCAGAATCCAAGAGCAGAGAAACACAGGTTGCAGGTTGTAACAGGAACACAGAAGAAGAATGGGATAGTTCCTGAATCAAACAACTTAATTCAGAAGCACCAAATGTCGGCTGGACGTGTGCTTACGTAGTGTCCATCATGTGACTTTTTGCGTAAATCGCTTGATGAGGTGCCTGATTTCGCTACCCCAATTGTCATGGTAATTTGTAACGAGAGAGGAACGGCGCCTTCTGCAAAGTCAGGGAAATACGTGTACAGAAGCGAAAAAGTGCAGTTTGCGGCACTGAACGTATACGTGTGCCAGTAGTGTGATAATGGACATGCACGCGAAATGACTGAGTCCTTACAGCAACTCTCACACACGGAAGGCATTCAAACCCCCTTTGTGCACTCCTCTCACATCACGGAAGCCATTCAACCTCCCTTTCTACACAACTCTCACACACAGAAGAGAGCCTAGACAAACAAAACATGACATGTGTGAGAGCGCTTCAAGAGAAGATCTTCTTCTGGCTGCACTGATATAGAAATGTTGTTTTGTAGTGCATGGCAAGAGGTTCAAGGTGTTAATAATAACTTCAGTAGGATTTTCAGGTTGCTGGCAAAGATGAGGTATTCAAAGTGAAATGATATTGAAGAATGTAACTCTTTGGAGTTGGCGAAATAGTTAACCATTGTGAGGATTTGCGGGCATAGATCTGCGGAGACTGCTATGGACATTTAGGTTTATTGTAAAATGTTAAAATGTCAGACTATTTGGTCTATTGCAATGTTTAAAAATGTCATACGGAGATGTTGATGCAATCTAAAAGCTACAGATGTCAAGGACTATGCCTATATCATAGTGTGGGTATTTATAGCATTTGACATGGTGTATCAAGATATATGTTTGAATAGTAATGTGTATCGACAGTGTATGAGTTGCACTAGGTCTTTTTGTGTGGGCATAAGTGGAGCGAAGCTGTGCTCTTTAAAGTCCCTGTGATGAGTGAGAGTATGGGACTGATGCTTCCAGTGTGGCACAGCCATTGGTACAGAGCGTCACAGCGCTCTTTAAAAACATTGTAAATGTTGTGAGTATAGGATTGATGCCTTCGGTGTGTGACACTGTCATTGGTACAGAGAAACATTACGAAACAGTGTGTATAGTGAAGGTTTATGTGAAATGGACAACAAAGAAGAAGTAATAGAGGTGCATGGAGAGAGTGTGAATAGACGATGAATAGCAGAATTGTAGAGAGAAATGAAGAGGAATGAGCTGGAAGGCAGGATACCTAGAAGAAGAGCAGAGCAGTAATCAGTGCTAGGGAAAATTAGAAATATGATAAGAGGTTTGGTGGCCTGACATGATAAGAACGGGCGAGCACCACAAATGTTGAACAGAAAGAAACAGCAGATATGGGTGGTGTTGGAGATATGTACAAAGAATTATAGCAAGGGGTACAGATAACACAAATATTTCTATCTGAGAAGGAGAAATTATAGAGTGGCAAGGTAGGGAAGGAGAGCACAGGAAAACTTAGAAGGAAAGATAGAGGTAGAGAGAAACCATATGGTAGAACCTTCCTACAGCTGTTAGGAGCTCCCTCCATCTACAGTAACCCCGCCCCTTCCATTCTCTGTAGAATCAAACACCCTTTTGGTATGCAGTACCCTGGTGTGAGGCTAACCCTTTTGTGAATGAGTGTGCCCTTTGATTTCTGTTCACAGGAAAGCTTCCTGTGGTGTGGCAGTCTTTCTCGGGAGGATGTCACCTGCCCTCACAAAGGAAAAAAGAGAGGCATCCCCCAGGGCTACTGTCTTGCTGGTAGCAGAAAAGAGATCCTGGCTGGGGGTATTACACATAACCCTTCAACAGCTGAACTGGGTTTACAGGGCTGACACATGTTTGATATCAATTTGAATTGGCTTGGATAACTTTGAGAGATGCCAGCAACCATACCTCAAACTCAGTTATGACTTATGTTTACAGTTGAACATGCTATTAGGAGAGCATACTCATAGTAATGCCGTACTTGGAACAGGGTTGCATATGTTAAATGCAGCCCCTACTCTGTAATTATTTTGTCTGTCACTGCAGCTGTTTGGAGGGCACCTGTGATCTTAACCTACTCTGTGCCACCGGAGAGCAGGCGCTGTAATCATGCTACTGATTCAACCGGGCAGAGGTGCATACTATGCTTTTGGCATGGAGCATTACAAAAGCGTGACCTGCTCAGCAGGTCACCGTTTCTGGAAAGAAATTACCTGCATAATTGTATTCGCTTTTTTAAAAAAAACTTTATTTATTGAGAGATTCACATCTCAAACTTTCCAACAGTACATTAAAACAATGGAATACAGTGGCAGAAGCACAAGGTATGTAAATTACAGCAGGGTCAAACAGTTAATGAAGGTAGCAGACCCTCCTCACAAATCGCCCAGTGGCACATCATTTCTTTCTACTGCATGGTTTACTCTCTAATCAGTTGCCTGCAATGCAGTCAATCGCACCCCCAGTTCTGACCCGGGGCGTTGAGCCAGCAGGTAGGAGACAAAAGAACCCCAAATATTCTTGTGTCTGTTCTGCTGCCCACATAGAAAGCCATATTCTTTATCAGTGTCACTAAGCCAGACTAAATCTTTGAGCCAAGTCGTTATTCCAGAAGGGGTCAAGCTAGTCCATTCCAACAAAATACGTCTACGTGCAACTATATGCATGTCGTTAGCAGTTTCCAGCTGTGTTTCGGTTCCCTCGGGGAGACCAGCCAAACATACTGCACAATTCACAGGGTACTTCTCGGCCCAGCATACTGGAAACTGACTCCACCACACCCTCCCTGAAGTCGCGCAGTTTAGGGCATAAACACAACATATGAAAAAAGTCTGCTGATTCGGCATTACATCATGGGCATCTATCCGCCCCAAATGTGATTAAACAGATGAAGGTGATCTGGATCTAGGTACTGTCTGTGAAGTGTCTTTATTGAATCAATTGTAACTGTGTGTTAATGCACCGCTATGTGTATGCTCGCAGAGCATTGCCCACTGTTTGTCTGTGAAGGGAACCCCGGGAATCCCCCTCCCATCTTGGTCTACACTTCAGGGTCCCACGGGGAAGAATTGCGTTGGATTAGCCCATACAGCGTGGAAGACCACGCGCCTTGCAGAGGGAGATCCCAGTAGGTATTTCAGCAGCGGAAGTGCAGGAAGCATATTGGAAAAAGTTGGAGACCACTCTTTAAGGCTACCTGGAGTCTGAAGTATTGTAGTCTGCCCAGGAACCCTATGCCCATTTTAGCGGAGAAGTGTTCCTTTTATACAAATGTCCCCTGAGGGTATACGTCAGCCATGAATTCAATCACCACACCTAGCCACAGCTTTGTCACATGCCGGTAGAAAGCACTCGATATTCCATAGTTGAAGGCCTGGGTCAAAGGGGATAACATTTAGCAATCACCTCAGAACTCTGTTCCATGCATGTACTGTACATGCTACTGGGTCGAATTTGCATTTATCCAACACTCTCCTTGAAACCAGGACCCCTTGCAGTGCAAAAGGATGCACCAAGCATTTTTCTATGCATCCGTGAGGGTAGTAGGGGGCACCCGGCATCCAAAAGGACACAAAGTACAGCTGCACCACCAGAAAGTACAACTCTACGTCTGGTGCACCGATGTGGCCATACTCCCAGGGAAGAACCAAAGTTTCCCAGCTAACTCAGGGCCCGCAGGTGCCATGCCAACTTAACTAACTGGGCCTTTAGCTCAGCCAAAAGACTCACTCCCAGCCACACAAGGATATTTGGGGACAACTACCATCTTGACAACCGCAATCCGACCCAGCAGTGAGAGGGGGAGTCTGCGCCACCTCTCTACCCTGGTCTTCAGAGTGTGAAGGTACCTTAAGTGATTATCCTCCAGCAATGTTCGGGCATCTCGGCTTACCCGCACCCCTAAGTATGTGACTGACGTCTGCTCCCATCTGTAACCTCCAATATCAAGGGCTTACCAGTAAACTCATTTAGTGGGAACAGGATCGACTTTGAACAGTTTATTCTAAGACCTGAGGCCGACCAAACTCTGTTACCTCCTGAGATAGCGGCTGCACATTATTTGCCAGGTCTTTGAAGTACAAAATCGCATTGTCTGCATACAATGACACTATTTCTCTAGCCATTCCCAATGCCAGGCCCTTTGTCAGGTGTAACTTATGCAGCCTGGCTGCCAAAGGCTCAATTGGGATTGCGAAGAACAGTGGCGATAGCGGGCACCCCTGCCTGGTCCTGCGAAGCAAGATAAAAGCCCTGGACCACTTGCCATGCAGACCTATCTGGGTGTTCTCCCCAGGGTTCAACAGGTGCACCGTCTTTAAGTAGTATTCCGGGATGCCCACCTGCTGCAATACCTCAAATAAATAACTCCATTCAACAGAGTTGAATGCTTTCTACAGATCGAGCAATGCTGCCATTGCCTGCACCTTAAGGTTGATCTGAGCCAGGATAACAAAGGGCCAGCGCTGATGCATCGAGGTTGATCTCCCAGGGATGAAGCCAGACTGGTCTGCATGGATAAGAGATTCGAGACGAATGGGAGCAGTCGATCTGCCAGCACTTTGGCAAACATTTTGGTATCTAAGTTTAGCAAGGAGATAGGGCGGTACGAGGCACAGTCTAGAGGATCCTTCTCAGACTTCAGGATCAGAGTTACCACCGCCTCTCGCATAGTAGGGGGAAACAACCCCACCTTCAGTGCCTTCTTCATCATGGACAGTAGGTACTTTGCTACCTCCGGGCCAAGCTCCTTGTAAAATTCTGCCATTATATCATCTGTGCCAGGTGCTTTAGCAGAAGGCAAAGCACGTATTGCCAGTAAGATGTCATTCTGTGTGATCGGCTTAGGTAGCGCCTCAACCAACTCCCGCTGTAGCACAGCAAAGGATTCTTCGCTCACATATCTCACTAGTTCTTCCCCAGGTAATGTCCTCTTAGATGCATATAAACGTTCATAGCATTGGTGGAAAACATCCAGTATGGCATGCGGTTTTACCACCACACCACCATCCTCTGCACGCACGGCAACAACATCCGTGGCACCCCTTTTGTGTCGGAGCATTGCCGCTAACAGTCTACGTGGACTGCCCTCCTCCCCATATCGACGAGCCATTGCTGGGCGTGCCAGATATTTAACCTTGCACTTGGCCAGGTTATTGAAGCGGTCTAATGTAAGCCTCAAGACGGCTCTGGAGTCTGCATCCCCTCCTCCACAGCCCTACTCTCATGGCCTTGATTTCCAACTCTACTTTGGTTAGTTGTCTTCGAATCATCTTTAACATTCCCAATTTCAAGGACATACATCCCCCCGCAGGACCACCTTGAATGCTTCCCACGTGGAGCACATCGTGGAAACCAAACCCACATTTTCCTGAAAGTATGACTTGACGAGGCTAAGCACTTCACTTTGGAATGCTATGTCTCATAGAGCTGCATCTTTGAACCCCCAGAAGGCTCGAGGGAGACTTTCACAATCCGCTTTTTAAGGACCAGAGAACGGGCGAGTGGTCAGACAGCATTCTCGGTAGATGGGCAGAGTCAGCCATCATGCGTACTAGGAGCAGGCTCACCAGCAAATAGTCTAAGTGCTGTATTATGGACTGACGAGTGGAACGAATATTCCCTACCCGCTGAATGGAGCAATCTCCATACGTCCCTCAGCTCCAGCTCAGACATGCACCTCCACACCATCTCCGCTGCCTGAAATAGTGGGTGAGTTGCACCAGAAGATCCATCTCTCGCTGGGTCTAGAATGACATCGAGATCTCCCGCATACACCATGTTGGTATGCAGGTATTTGTGACCCCCAGATAGTAGTGACTCAAAGAAGGAGGGTTCGTCTACATTGGGCCATAGATATTGACAAACATCACCAGTGTGTGTGTTAAACGGAAATCATATTAGGCCTCCTTTTGACTTATATTGGCCTAAGCCTAGTTGCTCTGCAAAGAAAAACCGTGCTGCAAAGTTCCGATTTCTGATCAACTTCGCTGCCATTCTAGAATCATCCACCATTTTGATTTCTGTTTGTATGATTCTCTGTTCTGAAATGGTGGACTGTGTTTCTAACTTGCAACCAAGCCTCCCGACCTTTGAGTTCTGTTAATGGTTAGACTGTCCGCGGGCCGACTGTTTGGACTAGGAAAAGAGACCTTGTACTACGAATGAACTGTCGTCTTAGTATTGTCTACGCTAACAAGCCTCATCCACGAATACACATCACCGACAATGATGTGCAAACGCCAAGCGTGGACACAAGCTGAACTACATTGTGTTGGGATATAGACTAAGGCTTACTGTGGGATCCGAGAATATAGATCGCCATTGTAACTTGATGGAAATGCAAACTCATGTAATCCTTCTGCATATTATTGTATAAACTGTATGTGAACTAGGCACGAACTCTAGACCGCAGATTATTAACATGTAGAGGGGCTGGACAATATTGCAGAAATTGTTTAAAAACACGAATGTTCAGATGTCCAGGACTCTCTCTCCTCTCTTTGACGGGCTGGTACTCATTGTGGGGTGTTGAGAGCCAGATAGTGATCTGTTTCTATGTTTCTTTGTAAACTGCGCAGAATAAAAGATCTGTGAATCTTTATAGCCCGTGTTTGGTGTATTTCAATTTGTGGTACTCAGCCTTGATATTTTCTTTTGCTTTAACATGTGTGCCCAGCACCCTGAGACGACCAAAAACCTCCCCATTGGGTCAATCACTGTTTCCATGGGGTCAAACTGAAGTGACTTGTGCATGAGTATCATGACCCTGGCCGAGTATGTAGAGTAGGAGGTGTAATATTTGCAAGTACCCCAGGCCTGCTAACCCCCTCATTCATCCCTCATTCATCCCTTTAACTAGGTGGGTCTCCTGCAAGAGGGCCACTTTAGCTCCATGTCTTTCACAATACTGGACCACCTTGCCAACCCCCTGCAGGTTGTTTAGCCCTAGCACATTCCAGCTTACTGTCTTGCAGCTAACCACAGACCCCTAATCATTCTGGACAGACCAGCCTGGTCACCATATACACCCACACCTCGCCACAATAGAAACCTAAGCTTAAGTGACGTGAATCATTTTAAAAAGATAACCCCCAACATTCCCTCTTTCCTCCCCCTCTTCCCACCCCCCAAACTCCCACATACCACCCAAAGCACTCTCCCCCACCCACACTGCCCACCCCCAACTAGTAGTGAAATGTTCCATGCCTCACCCCATCCCAAACATACAAGCCAGCGTGGCCCACTACCTAAAGGGCCTGCCCGCCTCATCTACCCAACATCATTGCTCAGCCACTGGATTTGTTAAATGTGCAAGAGTATCTGAATCCCACCAAAAAGTCTGCTCACATTAACATTAGATCAGTGGGGCACACAGCGGTCTCAATTTCCTGAGGTCAACCTTTCCCTGCACACATCTATGTACAGCCTCATGCAAATACTAACACGTGAGCACATCGCTCTGAGTCGAGTATCCCCTCGCTCCTTCGGCAGTGCCTCTAGGAAGTCCTGCACCGCACCGGGTCAGTAAAAAAGTGACCTTGCCTCCATGCAGTACGTGTAGTGTGGATGGATAAAGCATAGTGTATTGTAATGCACGGTCGTGGAGGGCATGCTTCGCCAACAGGAAAGAAAGGCGAGCCTTCTGGACCAAAGGGGTAAGGTCTGGGTAAAAAGACACCCGGTTATTATCGTATTACAAGTCTCCAAGCTCACTGGCTCTACGAAGGATCATGTCACGGTCCCTGTAATTTAGCAAGTGAGCCATTATCTGGTGGGGGCTCGAGCCTGGCCTTGGGGCCACCTGCAAAACTCAGTGCCCCCTCTCAATCAAGAAATGTGATGATGGGGGGCGCTGTTGAGCAGCCCGAAAGATGGCTGCCTAGCCTCGAGCTCCGTGCCCAACTGCTACACATCCGCCGTCATCAGCAGTATTTCACATAATCCAGTAACTGGACCCATCGTCTGGTGTAGAGGAGATTCAGGGCTACAGATAGACCCGTCATCATGGAAAATCGGTGCCCCACGTCCAAATTGGACCGCTTTCCTGTTTCCCCGCCAGAGACCTCACTCTGCTGGTGTTCCGCCGGGCCACGTACTGGCGTCGCGAGCCCGGCCCCCACGCCCTGCCGAAGTCCCAGCTCCTGCATTGAGGACCTGGCCCTGTCCTGAGAGCGGTACGCTGGAGCTCTGCTACTTTGCTGGACGGCCCCACTTCGCCCTCAGCCCCCACCGGGACCACTGATTACTTTGCGGCCGGAGCCGCCTTCACCATCAGCCACCCATACCCCGCTGCAGCGGCCGCCAAAGTTGCGTCGGCCCGACATGAACACGGCCCCGGCACGAGCCCCGCCGCCTTGCTGCTTTGCCGTCGCAGCGCCGACCCGGTTGGCGGGTGGGGGCATCGTGAGCCGGGAGGCCGACTCTCTTTGCCGGTGGCCTGACTCAACGGCTGCACGCCCGAGCCGCTCCTCCCTGTGGCTCCAGGCGGGACCCGGAGACAGCTGGGGGCACTCAACAGGACGCATGATCCCGCATCGTCACTGCCACAGGTGAGGAGCTGGGGGGCTAATTGCAGTGCACCCTTAACCCCCCCTTTCAGCACTCCTGGGCCTGACCCTTGAGTCCATTTCTACTGGCCTCAAAAACCTTGCACTGGCAGCCCGGACTGCTCTCTGCTGCTCTACCAGTCCCCCTCTGCCGCCCCAGCTCCCCAAGGGCCCTCCTGGCTGGGGTGATGGATTTGGGCCTGAACGCCGGCATACAACAGGGGCGCCCTACAGCGACATCCTTCTCTCACGTCCTCCACACCCTGGATGTGCTTGCCACATTGGAAGCGCAAACTGCCCATTCTCTCTGGACCACAACTCCGCAGTTAAGGTACTGCACCAGGTGCCTCAATTAAGAGTGTGCAGTGGCGTACTCTCCACCTTCTCTGGCTACACTACCTTGGACTGATTGACTCGCTCACTCCGCAAGTTGTTTGAGCGTCTCGGTGGCCCTGCACCACGGCATCCTCCTGCCCTCTCCAATGTGCCACCCTGTGCTATATTAACTTCCACTATTGGAGACAGACAGCTGGTGGATCTCCGTAGCCACCGCAACAGGCAACTCCATTCTGACGCGGCACATCTCAACCTACAATGAGCCCCGACTGGCCTGTTCCCCGCCTGCACCTCGGCACCTGCTCATGATATCCGGGGCAGTGATCCATCCCTATCAACACAGCTGGCATCCTAATGGCAATGCAACCCTGAAAACTACCTAACGATAAGCCCCTACACCTCTGATCTGCCCCCTGGTGAGACAACGAGCCATCTCCCCCTACCGCTTATACAAAATTGTCGCCAGAAGATCCAACTCTCTCCAACTACACGGCCCACCGTGGTTGGCTCCGGCCTACTCCACTACTCTCCCGCAATATGTCAAACAGATTACGCAGTGCCAACAAAGTGGGAGCAATGGACAAGTATGCCAAAACTGTTCCCAGGCCTGAGCAGGGAGACTCTGCTTCGAGCCACGACGACGCGGATACACTACCTGATCCCCCCCAGCCCGACTTAACAGCCATGATGGAGACCATGGCAAAGAACTTCGCCTCATTCCACGAGAAGCTCGACGACATCAATGCAAACGTGGCCTGCATGAGAACCAAACTAGACCAACATGGGACTAGACTGAGGCGAGACCAGAATCGGGCTCAACAAAGGACAGGGTGCATTACCTACAGTCTCTGATCTGGTACGGGATATGAAACAAGTTAAGGCGAAATGCAATGATTTAGAGTCTAGATCCCGAAGGAACAACATCCGCATTGTGGGGGTTCTGGAGTCCGCCCTTAATGGTAAAATGGAACTGGCCATTGAAAAACTCCTCAGTGACCTCCTGGATAACTCAGAGCTTTCACCGATCTTCACGATTGAGCGTGCTCACCGGGCACTGGCTCCCCGCCCTAAACCGGGCAGTTTCCCCAGATCAATTATCGCTAAGGTCCTCAGTTACAGGGACAGGGACCACATACTACGCCTGGCTCGTGAGAAAGGAGAACTGAGACTGGAGTCACAAATCATCCAAATTTTCCCAGACTTCTCCATTGGGGTTCAGATGGAGCGCAGGCAGTTCAACGGGGTGAAGAAGATACTTAGGGAAAGGAAAATTGAATATGCAATGCTCTTCCCGGCACGATTGAAATTCACACACCGCAATAAACTATACTTCTTCACGGTCCCGGATGAAGCAGTGAAATTTATCGAATCACAGATCCCGCTTTCCGACCCGGTAGACAAACTAATGGACAACGACTAAGGAGATGGGTGCCGGCCACCTTGGGTGGACCCCCTTGGGCATCACCACGTATATCTAGTCTCCCTTCTCAATAAGCCGACATCCAGTTAAACCAGCCATACCACATTATACTGCAACATGAGCAGACATTGTCTCCTTGCTCCCCTTGAGGCCCCCATTACAACTCACGTGGCCTTCAAACTCTGTCACTCTTTGCCAGTCACAATTTATCATTATGGTCTCCTCGCAATTGAATTATCAACTACTACTGCATGCTCTATGGTGCTTCTTGCACCAATCTCCTAGCTAAGTTGGGCACACGGCAGTGGCGACCCCCACTGCAGTTGCAATGCCAATTCTGGCAGGTTATTATTGGTTGTGCCCCAGTTGGGCAGTTGGGCAGGCGCTGCCTTATCGGGTATGGCACACATGCATGTGGTTGTTGGGTGGGTACTATTAAACTGCTGGGTTGGGGTGGGCAGTGAGGGTGGCAGGGGGTACAGTTGGGGGATGTTACGTTTAAAATACCAGGACAACGGTGGCTGTAGGTGCGAATGGGTACTGCAGTACATCGGCAGCTAATACAAGGCTGATAATTGATGACATGCGCTGCTGAGACGTTCCATAAAACTGTATCATGGCCATTAGACTAATGTCGTGGAACGTCCGGGGGCTAAGCAACTTCACAAAAGCCTGAAGGATAACCGCATACGCCCAGAGGCACAGGATTAAAGTACTTCTCCTACAAAAAATACTCCTCGCAGTCCAGGGGAGTCCTGACCCTGATCCACAAGTCAGTGGAGATCTCTTTGCGCACAAGCTACACAGACCCGGGGAGCAGATACGTGATCCTCCACTGCCTATTAGCTAACACAGAGTGCCTACTGGTGAATACATATGCCCCACATACAGATGCCCCTGAATTCTTCAACTAAGTAACCACCCTACTCATGAGATACATCGGGGTCCCAATCATATGGGGAGGGGACATGAACTTGATCCTAGATAATGACCTGGACAGATCGGGCACCGCTAGCAGAGCTACGTCCCGAGCCGCCCACCGACTACATACACACATGGCCACACTTGGCTTGTGCGACGCCTGGAGAACACTCCACCCACTCACCAGCGACTACGCATTTTACTCCTCCGTACATGATAGCCATTCCAGAACTGACCTATTCCTTATATCAGCCGGGCTAATGGGGAACGTTTCGGACACACAGATACTAGAACGCACGCTCTCAGACCACTCCCCAGTGACACTGGTGATCACACTGCGACCCGCCCTTCCTCACCACTCCACCTGACGTTTCAAATCAGAGGCACTACACGACATAGTCTTCAAGGCTGACATCCTGGCAGACATTAACACGTTTTTTTTAATGCATCAAGCGCCATGACACACCTTGAATGCCTCCCGGTGGGAGGCATTCAAGGTATTCATCAGAGGTATGTGCATCTCCAGGGAGGCTGGGGTCCTAAAAGATATAAAGAACTCCCTACAACGTTGCGAGAATAAACTCAAGGAACTATAGCGGGAATACACCTCCGCCCCCTCTCCAACCAAACTGGCACAGATAAGGTTAGAACTGGAATCTTACGAGTCGCATGCCCTCAGGGAAGTACAATATTACGCCCGGCCAATGACGGCGAGGGGAAAAGACTGGGCCGTACTCTGGCCAGGTTGGCCCAAATTGAGGGGGGTAGAACACGAATCGACAGCATCAAGGACGAGGGAGGTATCCAACACTGGTCTGACCAGCTCATCCTGGAGACCTTTGCGAAATTCTACGCAGCCCTTTATGGTTCACAGCGTGAGCATAACCCCCAAGACATGAATCTCCTACTTGACCAAATCCCCATGACCTATATCTCCTGTGCCACTAAAGAGCAGCTGGATGCCCCCATCGCCCCTGAGGAGATAGCTGAGGTCATCTCAGCCCTACCAAAGGGCAAGGCTCCCAGCCCGGACGGCCTCACCTCTGAATTTTATCAGGAACATGTCACCCTATTGACCCCGTGCCTACACGAAGTCTGGACCGAATCGCTCTGCCTACCCACCCTGCCCAGTCCCTACGCAAAGCCATTATAACTGTGCTCCCTAAGCCGGGCAAACCCCCGGACGAATGTGGCTCCTATAGACCCCTGTCACTTATAAACACAGACACCAAAATATTTGCCAAAGTAATCACGAATAGATTCCTCCCCATAATGACACACCTAGTCCACCCAGACCAAAGTGGCTTTGTCCCTGCCCGTTCTACTGCCCTCAACATCTGGCGGCTGTTTAACTTCATGTCCAGAATCGATCCTAAGACCAATGCGGTTGCGGTCACACTAGATGTCCAAAAAGCATTTGACATGGTCTCCCGGCAATATATGTGGGCGGTACTGAAAAAAATGGGAATTGGTCCACACATGCTATCCTACATCAAGCTGATGTATACAAACCCCATGGCCAGAGTTCAAATTAACTCCCTTACATCTCCCTCATGCTCCAAAGGGGAACGTGCCAAGGCTGCCCATTCTCCCCCATTATTTGCGTTAGCCATTGAGCCCATGGCGGACAGTGTGAGGGACAAACATACCCGAAAGGGGATACGACTGCGGACACGCCCAAAATAATATCGCTATATGTGGGTGATGTACTCCTATACATCATGGACCCTTCCGTCCATCTAGACCTGATCATCTGCGACATAACAAAAATTGGCACATTTTCAGGCTTTACCATAAACTACACCAAGTCCGAGATATTCCCCCTTACTGCTACAACCCCCCAACCGACATGCGAGTTCCCACTTCGTTGGTCTCCAAAAGGCATCAAATATCTTGGGGTCCAGGTATCCCTATTAAGATCCTCGCTATTGGCTGACAACTACACTGCTACCGCGCAACATGCAGAGTCCAAGATGTCTAGGTGGCGTAACCTCCCGTTATCCTTATCGGGCAGGCTGTTTCTAATCAAGATGAAAATAGTCCCAAAGCTCCTATACATAGTCGCAAATGTCCCGATCTGGCCCGGGAAGCTGTATTTCACAAACCTGCACTCTGTGTGCGCTCAATTCCTGTGGCACTCCGGCGCCGTTCGCAAGAAGTGGCAACACATGACTCTACCCTATGAGAAAGGGGGTTTCAATGCCCCGGACCTCACCCGATATTGGATCGCCGCACAAGCCCAGCATGCTACACACTGGTATAAACACCTAGACCCCCCACCCCCACGTAAAGCTGGAAATCCTTGCAAGTGAGGAGGTGAATATTATGTCCCTGATCCTCTATCACTCATACCAAACTGATGCCCCGGCTGATCCCGTAGCCACCACGATCATGGCATGGAGATTAATCCTGCAATCCCACCCCAAACGCCACCCGTATTACAAGTGGTTACCCTTTTGGCTATTTCCGAGCCTCGCCCCCACACAGGATAAACTCTTCATGCAACACTGGTTAGATTTAGGGTACCGGGCGCTCTCTGACCTATTCCCAGAAGGGAAATTTATAACCCTGCAGACATGGCGACCGTGACACTCAAGATCAGCTTTGGAGCTGTTACATTATTTTAGATTAAGAGCAGCAGTTCAGGTCATGTGGCCCTCATACCCAGATGAACCCCCGGACTCTCCCGAGATCTGCGATATAGCTAACCCGCCAGAGGTAAGGGCATAACATCTGCCTTATACAAAATGCTGATGGCAAAATCGGCAGATCCAGCCCACAAACTGCGGGACACATGGAGCAATGAACTGGGATTGGTGATTTCTGACGCCATGTGGTTCAAAATGTGCCTGCATACACGCAAGTTCTCCCTCAACTCCAGATTCAGATGCATGCAATATAAGCTCCTTAACCGTCTATATTACACCCCCCACAGTGTGTGAAAATTCACACACAACCAAGTCCACGTATGCCCGAGGTGCAGATCCGAAGAAGCTGACCATACCCACATGTTCTGGTCCTGTAGGGCATTGGCCCCATTCTGGGAGGCAGTGTTGGAGGCCCTCTCGGAAAAGGTAGGGTTCCAGATTGGTCCTGATCCCCTTGCTGTGCTGTTTGGGCTCTGGGGGGGGGCTGGGGCTAAGATAGTAGCCAAGTTTTTAAACATCTGGGCCATGGTGACAAAAAGATGTATTTTACAGTGCTGCAAGCGCCACTCCCCCCCTTCATTTGAGATGTGGTTAAAGGCCCTCACTTGGACGCAAATGTGTGAGGAATACTACATAAAATCCTTAACTATGAACTCCTGCCCCAAAACTGTGTGGACAGATTTCTGTAGTTATTTGAACAATAAAGTTGATTTAGAACTGTTATCCTCACCCCCGCCGTCAGAACCGTCGGAAACATAACCTGGACCTTGTACAGACCCGCTCGACTTCATTCGCCCCCCCACCAGTATGCCCCTTAACATTTTGTGCATTGTCTAATTTAATTGTGAAATGCTAATTGCCGATGTGCTGTGCGTTGTGCCTGCTGCTGTTTCTTGCAAATAAAGAAAAGTTTAAAAAAAATAATTGTGATGACAACGGGGGTGCTGCAGCACTTCTTGGATGAACCTTTCCATGAAGATCTCTATGTATTGTTGCAGGACTGACTCCGGGACACCCACCACCCGGATGCTATTCTTACGAGATCTCGCCTCCAAATCTTTGTTCTTCTCCTTGATTGCAGTGACTTCCCTCTGTAGCGAGTGAATCCCCTATGTAACTTCCCCGCTGGTGTCCACCAGAGCCCCCACTTTGTGCTCTGTCTCAGATATTCAACCACTCTTCTTCTTGATTTGCTCCTGCATGAACCTTTCCATGAAGATCTCTATGTATTGTTGCAGGACTGACTCCGGGACACCCACCACCCGGATGCTATTCTTACGAGATCTCGCCTCCAAATCTTTGTTCTTCTCCTTGATTGCAGTGACTTCCCTCTGTAGCGAGTGAATCACCTCTGTAACTTCCCCGCTGGTGTCCACCAGAGCCCCCACTTTGTGCTCTGTCTCAGATATTCAACCACTCTTCTTCTTGATTTGCTCCTGCATGCGGTCGACCTCGTATGCCATTCTGTCTAGTTTAGTATTATTGGACGTAAAACCGGACCTCATTTCAGCCAACAGTAGGGTGCCCTCAATGGACTTCAAGAAGGCCTCATCTCAGCCGACCTGGCCGACCTGTCCGGGGTGTCATAGGGCATCAGCATCTTCTCTCCCCCACCACTTAGGCCCTCCTTTTGTGGGAAAGGCATGCAGGATTGCCCCTTATTATCCTTCGCCTTGCAGTATCCCCTTCAATGTTCCACAGAAAAGCTCTGTACTCCTTCCAGGAAACAGGGTGTGCTCTGCAGCGTTGCCCACTAGGGTCTGCACTAGCAAAGGGGGTCAGATCACCCTCACTGTGAGTCCAGTACTGTCGAAGGAGCAGTCTTTCCTGACACTGGTGATATCCTCTGATATAAAGGCAGCCCAGGTGAATGTGGCTGAGCTGAGGATGCAGTCAGCCGGAATGCAGGGCAGTGGGCAGCCAACTCTATGCGGCGAGAGAAGGGCACACAGCCACTGGTGTCCCAGAGTGCCTGCTCTCAGTCTCAACCGTTACCATGATGTCCTACAATTCAGCCTTCCAGATCAGCATTTTACACTTTCCAGGAAGCCATTGTGCACTTTGCAGCGTTGTTCACAATGGGCTGTGCCAGCGTGGGTCTAAAACTCCCTAAACTCAGGATGAGCACTGTTAAAGGAGCTCCCCCTCCTGTTACTGGTAGCAATCACAGGTAAGGAAGTGGGCCAGGACAGTGGGGGGTGGCCGCCAGAGCCCGCCAGCTAGGATGCAGGGAAATGGGAAGCTCTCTTTCACAGAGAGGGGTACCCAGCTGCCGATGGCCCAAAGCTCCTCCTTTCAGTCTCGGCCAGTATTACAATCCATCCCCGGTGGGGGAGCCACCGGTTACTTCAAGGGTCTAGGCTCCGGAGGGGTTCAGTTGCTAATAGAACCCAGCCTGGCGGGCCCCAGGCCCACAGCCGCAACTCAGACTCAGTGTAGGGATTGAGGCCATGGCTCCACCTCCTCTGCCACTGAACCGAGGGCCCCCGACTCTGGGACTTGGCCCCCACCTGTAATCGAGCCGGTCCTGGCTCTGACGGCTGCGCTGATGATCACCGGCCCCACAACTGATGTCCTCAGGGTTAAGCAGCACCAACTGTCTCCACCTCTCTCCCCTGGGCACCTCCAGCTGCTCTTGTTCGCCCCGTTGCTTCACTACCATTGGGGCTCCATCCGGCTGCCTCCTCAGTCCAGACGCACATGTATGGTAAACAGCACTTATGTGTATCTGCCCTGTTGCAAGGGTTCACAGTTTGTACGGTGGGTGCGGTGCTGGCCTCCTCCTTGAGCAAACTATGCGCAGAGCTCAGAAGGAAATGGCCATCTTGGCTGCCTGCTCGCAAGCGCTCCATAATTTTATTAGTTAACAAAAATCAAAAAAGCCAGGGCTTGTGCACCCTAGCCACATGGCAATTCCTCACAAGCACCATTAAGCCTGAGGGGTAAGTGACCTAAACAACCCTTTTAAGTTGGCAGCCACTCTGCTCACTTCCCTTGTGTACTGTAGATTAATTTATAATCACCATCCTTATGTCACTTTACTTGATCTACTGGTTGTTGAACCTTACAGATTACATACAGTTTTCAGATAATATGGATTTGTTCCTTTGATAATCCACTGATTCAGCAATTTAGTGCATGTTATTTATGGAATAATTACAAGTTTGTCAGTAGTGGTACAACTACAGTATTTGCAAATGTTGCATGTTTTACTGCTCCACCTTATTTTGTGTTTCGTATCAACATTTGTCTTT
Organism: Ambystoma mexicanum; assembly: GCF_040938575.1. Lineage (NCBI taxonomy): Eukaryota > Metazoa > Chordata > Amphibia > Caudata > Ambystomatidae > Ambystoma > Ambystoma mexicanum. The sequence continues at coordinate 870,718,568 of NC_090935.1, forward strand.
TCAGGCTGTTTTTGTGTTGAGGAAAATGTCTAATCACAAAAGCATTACTGTATCCAGCATTACACTTCTAGTCCTATCATATGCAGCAACACTATGGGCCTCATTACACGGAAGGCGGTAATGGTTAACGGCCACCGTTAATGGTAACGGTGACCGTTAACCATTACCGCCTTACTACGAGGTCCCTTAGCGGGTTGGTGCTTTAACGCCTGCTTTTTGCAGGCGTTAAAAACCAACCCGCTAAGGGACCTCGGAGCTAATTACGGCACCGCAAAATTGCGGTGCCGTAATTAGCGCCTTCTCCATTCCCATAGAGCCCTATGGGGCAGAAATGGGAATGGGGAAGGGCAATGGCAGAAGGGGGATTTACCGCCCCTCCAACCTTGGAATGGGGCGGTAAATCCCCTTTCCGCCAAGGCGGTGCCGGTATTTTACCGGCATGAGCCATGGCGCTAATAGCGCCATGGCTCACCGCCTTCCGTGTAATGAGGCCCTATGTCCCGAATGAAGGTAAATGTACTCCACAATTGGGACTAACAGAAGGGTCTGCATGCCCCTAAATATTGAAGACCCTTCCCGTTACCAGAGGCAGTAACAGAAGTAATTCCACCAAGCTCATTCTGAACCCCTAAATGTGAAGCCTGTATGTCAAAAAGCCACTTACCCTCATTTGAAACTTGCAAATGTTTGTGTGGACTTTGTGTTTGCCTGCAAATAGGAAATCTAGAAATATAACATCTCTTCTTAGATTATTATGATTTAAAAACATCTAAATTTGAATTTGTGCATGCCTAGCATTTGCTCTGTAAATCTTTGAGTGTGCTTGTCTATTATCACCTGCTTTTAAGAAAACATCTAAGTTTGAAATCATCGTGCCTAGCATTTGCTCTGTTCTACCTTCTGAGTGTGCTTGTGTATTCTGCGTATTGTTTGCCCATTGCTGCTATCACTAGCTGCTCTAACTGCATTTTGCAATTTCGGCAATTGAAAGTCCAGTTTGCCTTTCTTTCTGCTCACACCGAAGTTGTCATGGACTACAATACCCAGCACTCCTCAGACCTCTTAAGGACTTTGGTGGCGTGTTGGCTCCGGTGCATTAGAGAAGGTGCTGGTTTGTGCTGGTTAGTGCATGAGAAGTGCACCCTGCCCTAGCCTGCTTCTTCCTCTAACAAGTAAGATCCTTCCTCATCTATATCTGACAATATGACTTATTCGAGTCAGTCATCCGTGGCATCTCATTGAAAGATTAAAGAATATCGAGGCTTAATACCACATAATAGAAATACACCAGTCACGAGTCCAAAGGTACCATGTCCATTTATTAACAAACAGATGTCTGGCTCTCAGCACCCAGCAGTGTGTGCAAGCAGACACCGTGAGAAGAGAGTTGCATGGCATCGCAAAAACACAAGTATTTATACAGGTATACACATCGTCCAGCCCCTCTTCATGTAATACATTTACCTAGGGTTCATATTCTTTCCACATAACTAATTCATCTTTAAACATCTTTACATAGTTTGTTGTTTTCCCTTAAACATTTCACATGTTTTCCAAACATAAGACACAAAGGTAACATTCCTTATTTTGCTTGCTTATAATTGTCTACCATTTGTTCCTGGGTTTAAAGTCAGCTTAGTTCCAAGGAGCGAAAACAAAGATTTCTCCAAAAGCACATGTTCAGCTATGCATCATTTACTTTGCTGTTTGAGCCAGGAAGACACTGTTGGTACAGATGGTATCTAAATTAATTATTAGTACGGCTTTTGTTTAGCTCCAAGGTTCCTTCAGTGTAGGACAAACAATCTACCTTAGCAGCTTCAACATGCTTATGTACGTTGACATCATGGAAACAGTACAAAGTTCATTTTGCTCAGCTGGAGCCGAAAACACAATTCTAAACATGGGACAGAAAGCAAGAGGCGATCAAAATGGTGGATAACTCAAAATGGCGGCGTAGTCAGCCTGTTTCAGGTTCATTCAATGCGATTTACAGTGCGATGCAAATGGTCTTAGGCCATTGTTTACTATCAGGCAGTATTCATGCAAAATATACTTTTACAAACCCTCCTTTTGGCCTAAGCCAAGAGAATTATTCAAGCATTAGCATCATCCAAAAACCATGTATCCTCGTAAGAACATCCTGAATCACTATCTTCAAAAACATTGATCACCAATAACTCTTTTATAGTGATATCCTGCATTACCAAGGCATTAGTAAGTTTTCCCGGCATATGTGTTTTAGGTTCTAGTTTACCAACCGCTTGTGCACAAATTCCCCCTATCATGGAACAAATGACAGGAAGACATTGTATGCAACAACAGAAAAACAGTACAATGCCAAGGAACACCATCAGAACTGCAAAGATCATCCAGCCCCAAGACCGTAACAAGTCCCAGAACCATGCGCCAATATCCCAGTTTCCCTCTGGAACGTGTACTTCAGTACTCAAGGTGTGCAATTTCTTAATTGCCTTAAATATGGTGGGGAGGAATCGTGTACAAAAACGCAACACACGGATGCCACCATTTAGTGCTCTAGTGTCATGTTATATAGGATGTCAGTGGTTTAATTGATGGTTTTGTCTAAAACCCTTGCCAATTTTCTAATATCTTGGGAGTTTATTATTTGTCCTCAAAAAGGATTTAGCAACGTCTCCCAAAATCTGTGATGGAGTGTCACCATCCTCATCCCACCTGGGACAAGTTCTAGTAACTTCAGCAGTGGTGGCAACATATACACCTGGTAACAGTATTCCTAAATAACAAGTACCCTCCCAGTCTCTTGGTAACCGTAGATATGCCTCATTAACGCAAACAAAGTAAACAAGATCTCCTACGTACAGAGGTCTATTCTCACTGGTTAGCACAGCAGTATTCGTACATCCCTCAAATGTACCCATTGGTTGGGAACCCTCTCTTTGTATACAGAGTGGAACAGAGTGTGGACTATGGTTAATGGTATAGGAAGGAGGCATGGCATCCCTATTACCTATGGGAGCCATTTGAAAGGTAATCATAGATTGGAAAGACCTAGAGAGTCTATCAGAAGGCCTAATAGAGGCAACATTTAGCTTGCTCCTATTTGCAAACAGAGAACATTCTAGAGGTGCTGAAACTCATTTTTCAAACTAGTTAAGATTAGTCCCATCAAAATTTCCAGTGACACTATCATTCCAACGGCTGAAGAATAATGCCCTAAGTGAAGCATAACAAGCAGTGGTTACAGGGAGAGGATGAATATACACGCCCAATCCCTTTTCCCCCATGTTGTGGCAGATATGAACATATCCAACAATTGGTCTAATTTAGAATGGCATGTGTGGCGTTCATGATCATCAAGAAGGTGTTGTTGTGAAAACCCCCTCTATGTTGGAGGTCTCAAGAATGTAGAGTGTGCAAATACACATATGGTGGAGACATAGTGGAGACACTTGCAGCTGGCAATAAAATATCAAGCGGATGTGAACTCTCCAGATACCAAAATACAAGTGTTGATGTAATTATAATACAAGCTGTTATTGTGATTAGTGTCCATTTGGTCCTAGGGGACCATGGCCCTCGATGGGCAGACTCATTATCAGCAAAATGATCAGTATCCTTATTGGTACGAGTGGCCCCAAACACAGGCATAGTTTCTCAGTGTCCATTAAGAAGCCTCACTGTTAGGCTCTTTAAGTTCATTTGTGGATGGCACTTGACCACGTGGCCTATCTTGATTGAAGTTAACTGTGCCAGTCCCTGCCTCTTATCGTATGCAGCAGAGGAATGACAAGGGACTGGCTCAACACTGGTTTCTTGTGGGTTTCTTGTGGGCACAGAATCCTAGCTGCACTTCCCTATTCTATTTATGATATGATATGGCATTTATAACGCGCCTATACACAAGTGTTTCAAGGCGCGACAAGGCAAGGAGGGGGGAAAAACAAAGGGACGACAGACAATGATCATACTAGGCCAGGTGTCATTCAGATCGCGCAAGTGCATGGGAGGGGGGAAAAGGGAAAAGTGCGAGGGGGTGAAGGAGAGGAGAAAGTGCAGTACAAGGGTTAGTAGAATAAATAAGATAATAAAACAGCCATATGGTGGCAAGTGCAAGGTAAGTGCAGACATAAGTGCTGGTAGGGGGACTGTAGGGAGACAGAAAGAGTCCCTTGGTGCAGGGTTGCCAGTGAAGGCCGTGCAGGTGTGCAACTGGCAGTGCCTGCGCCCAAATCAGACAGGGTGGGCAGGTGGTTTAGAACAGTGCAGATTTAGCCAGGAATTCAGCAGGGCAGAGAGGGAGAGAAAGCGGAAGCAAAGAGGAAGGTTTTGAAGTGCTTACGGAACCGGAGAAGGTTCTCCTCAAGTTTCAGGGAGGCAGGAAGGCTGTTCCAGAGGGAGGCCCCTGCCAAAGAGAGAGATCTACCACCAACTCGTTGCTTAGAGAAGCGACAGACACTAATGGAGTTGGAGGCAGATGATCGAAGAGCTTGAGAAAGTAGATATTTGGGAAGAGAGAGTTGAAGGTAATTCGGCCCCAGGCCCCAGTAGGCCTTGTGGACAATGCAGAGGGTTTTGAACTTAATCCTCGCAGACTCTGGGAGCCAGTGCAGAGATTTCAGTCCTGGAGAGATACGATCCCTGGGCTTGAGGCCAAGGACAAGTCTTGTAGTCCTTTTCTGGATATTAATGTAATGTCAGCAAGCTCTAAATCTAAATTCTGTTGCGTGGTTGCAGATTGTATCTTGAGACACCAGGTACGGAATGGTCAGTGAACAAAGTGTTGTCGTTTCCTGAAGAAGATGAAGAAGCAGAAACAAGATTGGTCGACGGTGAAGAAGAAATTGAAGAAGAAGAAGCAATCCCCCCAGGCCCCAAGGGCTCAGGAAGGACTTTCAAAGAAGAAGCAACAATCTCCCCAGGCCTCACGGGCTCAGGAAGAATTTTCGTGGCACCCTCGGCGTCGCTCAAAGCAGGCTCGTTGTGAGCATCAGGATCATCAACTCCCTTCTCCTCCCCTTTATCATAGGGCAGAGGAAAAGGAATCCTCTTCACATGTGTCGCGTGGATCCAGTGTTTGTTTCCCGTCACTTGTACTGCAGTTTGTGTAGCCAAAAGGATCCGATGTGGTCCTTTCCAACGAGGTGCAAGGCAGGTGCCCCTCTAGAAATTTTTCACCAAGACCCACTGACCAGGTTGGAGTCGATGACCTGGACCCTCGTATTTTACAGGGAGGGCTGCTCGTACCTGTTGATGAATCAAACGCACATTTTTAGTCAACTGGTCACAATAATCATGCAAAAGCGGATATGGTATCTTTTAACTGTTTGGGCATCGGTGCATTCCATACGTTGGCTGGTCTCCCCATGACAATCTCATAGGGTGAGAGCCCTGTCTTTGACTGTGCGGTCATCCGCATCGATAGTAAGGCTATTGGCAAAGCGTCCAGTCATTTCAGATTGCTGTGTGCACAGAGTTTAGCGATTTTATTCTTTAAGATACCGTTATGGCGTTCCACAAGGCCAGCACTCTGAGCATGTCTGGCTGAGTTGAACCGTTTATCGATCTGTAAACCTACACATACTTGCAGGACCAGCAGTGATAAATTGTGGGCCATTATGGGACCAAATTACTCTCGGCAAGCCAAATCTATGGAAATATTCCCTAAGCATGGTCTTTGCCGTTGACATTGCTGTGGCGTCTTTTAGTGGGAAAGCATCAACCCATTTGCTAAAGGCACAAATCACAACAAAGACATATTTATAGTTTTGGCAATGTTCCATCTCAATGAAATCAAAATGGATCACCTCAAAAGGCATGCAGGGGGGACCAAAACTGCCCTTCTGTGTCGGTTTTTCCTTCCCAATGTTACGTTGCAAACATAACATGTGAGTCTGGACCAAACGTTCAGCAATTTTCTGGATATTAGTGTTATACCAGACGGGATCTAACTGTTGACAAATGTTTTTAGCACGTATGTGTGTTGGGCCATGAGCAATGGTGACCATAGCAGTGACATAGGCATTGGACAGCATCCATCTTCGCTTCTCATTATTCACCCAACAACCCTCATCGCCTAGACCCGATGGACCCTCAGCTCACTGTTTGATTTCTTCTGGGGTAGTTTCAGTCTGAATTTCTTTTACACTGCTAACCCCTTTGTCCATCATACAAGTATCAGTAACCCATCTTGCTGAATCGAGCATGTACATTTTTGAGTGCAAATCAATAGCAGTCTGTTTGGCTATTTTGTCAGCAAAAGCGTTTCCTTTTCCTACATCGTCCGTCACTTTCTGGTCTGCGGCGCACTTCATTATTGCTAGTTGTGTAGGAAGCGCAAGTGCTGACAGCAATCAGACTATCAGAGTGCCATGTTGAATTTCCGTTCCATGTGAGGTCAAGAATCCTCTCTCAGCCCATAGTTGGCCAAAATTATGATCCACCCCAAATGCGTATTGGCTATCTGTATATATGTTCCTTGCCTCTCCTCTCTCCTTTCATTCTATACCCCCTCTCGCTCCCTTCGTTCTGCTGATCTCTTCTTACTTTCTGTTCCCCCACCTACATGTGCCTCTTCTCGGTTCCGCTCCTTTCAGCTCCTTGACCCCTTACAATGGAACTCCCTACCTCTCTTTATCCGCTCTTCCCCCACCTATTCCTCCTTCCGCTGCTCATTGAAATAACTTCTTCTTCACTCCCCCTCCCTGACACCTTTCCCCCTCTCTCCATTCTGACCTTCCTTCTAATACCCTCTCCCTGTTCTCCTTTTCTTTATGTTTTCCCTTCTCTTCTGTGATCTCCTCTCTTTTGTTGTTCACTTCACTCATTACTCTCTCCTCCTCTTTCCTTCCCTATCCCCTCCTCTGCTCTCTTTTCTTACATGCAAATTGTTCCAAATACCGATGTTATGGTTTGATTCATGTATACTGTTATTGCTTCTACTGTTCCATGTTTGATGTGTTTTTGTTGTTAACGGTAAAGCACCTTGGATTAAGGTGCTATATAAAACAATAAATAAAAATACAAATAAATACACTAAGCCCTTCAGAAATTTCACAAGCTCTGGTTAATGCAATAATATCTGCAGCTTGCGCAGAGTTATGCAGAATTCGTTTACTCTCCACAAAAGTGCTTAATGTGGTGATTGCATAAGCAGCTGTACATGTACCATCCGGTAGTTTAAAACAGGAGCCATCACAGAATAGCTCCCATGTTGGGTTCTTTAAAGGTGTATCAATTAAATCAATTCTGCCCTTTGTTTCTTGTTCTGTAATAAAGAGGCAATCATGTGACATTTCGTCACTGCAATCCTTCTCTTGTGAAGGAGGCAATAGTTCAGCCGGATTCAATGAACAACATCTGTTAATTTGAATATGCGGCGCAAATAGAATCAGCTCATACCTTGTTAGTCGAGCTGATGTGAGATGTTGCGTCTGCATTCTGTTTAATAGAACGTCTACGGAGTGGGGTACCATCATGGTTAAAGAGTGACCTAAAACCATACCCTCACTTTGTTTCACGTATGCAGCCGCAGCAGCTACAGCTCTCAAACATCTCGTCAAAGCACATGCAACAGGGTCTAACATGGAGGACAAATAGCCGCACAGCCTATTCTTGCCCCATGTTCCTGTGTCAAAACAGCCAAAGCACATCCATCAAGTTCATGGACATACAAAACAAAGCCTTTTTCATAATTTGGTGTGCCCAAACCTGGTGCTGAACACAACGCAGCCTTAAGAAAATCAAAAGTGTTCTGGAAATCCATATTCCACGGTAAAGGCAAATAAATGTCCTTCTTTGTCAGTGTCAACATAGGTTTTATCAACAATGAAAAATTTGGGATCCACTGTCTACAATATGAGGCCATGCCAATTAAGGCTCTGATCTCCTTCTGTGTATTTGGAACAGACATATCAGAGATGCTTTGTATCCGTTCAGGTGTCAGTCTTCTTCCCTCCTTCAACAGGAGATAGCCCAAATAGGCGACCTCCTGTCGACAATCCAGAAACTTCTTCAACAAAGCCTTATGCCCATGCTCTGCTAAATGAATTAGCAGCAACACGGTGCCCTCTTTGCAGGCATCTTCAGAATCAGCAGCTAGAAGTAGATCATCAACATATTGCAACAACGTGCAAGTGGAAGGCAACTTGAGCATATCAAGTTGCTCTTTCAACGCTCTACTATAGATACTTTGACTCTCAGTGTATCCTTGCGGCACACAAGTGAATGTCAACGATCATCCCCCTAGGGTGAACACAAACAAATATCTGCTAACAACATGCACAGGGATACTAAAGAAAGCGTTTTTCAAATCCACAACACTAAAATGTGTAGCCGTTGCTGGAATCAGAGTCAGAATTGTGGTGACATCAGGTACAATCGGAAACTGTGGAGCAACAACCTCATAAATTGTGCTCAAATCAATAATAAAATGAAAAGGAATCACATTATCCCCTTTTTGTAGACTGTAAAATCAGGCTATTACACCCGCTCCCCGCAATTTCCTCAATTACACCTCGATGTACGAATCAGAAATAATACTATTCAAAGCCTGTTCACCTTCAACCGAAATCTTATATTGCGGAATACGAGGCAATTTAACTTCTGGTTTCAACACAATTTTAACTGGCTCAATTTGTAAAATTCCAACGTCATTATCATTAACTTCCCATAAACATGTCGGGATCTTATTCAATTCAGTTGGTAAGGGAATGGACAAAAACTGTGGAACTGAAGTTTGTTGGGTTGAAATCGTGAAGTACACTCCATCTGGAGAACAGTAAATCACAGTATTCAATTTCTTTCATAAATTCAATCCACATTTTCGCAACAATTTGTCATCAATAGAAATGGTCCCAGTGAAATTGGTACCGGCCTAGAGACTGACTAACCAATTGCGTACCAGAGAACCCTACAGAAATGTTGTTCTGCCCTGACAGCGAAATATCTGGAACCCGTGAATAATCAATAGAACTCTTCTGTGCTCCTGTATCTATCAAAAAGAGATGCTCCCTATTCCCCACCTTCATTTCAACGTAAGGGCCTTTCTGATCGATAGGAATAGGCATCGGTTCCAGACCCCGGCTTCGGGCTGTCCTAACGGAACAGTATATCATCAAAGAGGAGGAACAACAGCGCGAGGCACATAAGGAGGAGGCGCAGTTGAAACAGTTCTACGTTCATTCAATAATGTATTAAGTAACTCGTCTGATGTATGAAAATCCTGAGAGGGATATATCTTTTGCACATCTAGTTGGAAAGCCCTGTTGATACTTCAATGGATTCTAACTGTTTGTGCTGATCATGCACCAATGCTTTCTCAGCATTCGTCATGTGTCTACGTGCATGCTCTTCTCTACTTTTGCGTTGCTGCATAGCTTATTTCCTCAAATCTCTAACTGCATCAAATGCTGCAGGCCTAGCCTTTTTTCTCAACAATACAGATTCTAAATGCTCTAGGCGGCCAATTTCAAAACTACAATAAACTGGCCACTGAAGTTCAGAAACATGTCTGGACTGTCTGTGCCGAATTTCATTAAATACGATAGTTCCTAGGCCATACTTACAATACATTAAATAAGCCGGTGACCCTTCAGGTGGCGACCGTTGGCCTTGTTTCAAAGATTGTCTTTCTCTGCGGAATAATACCCTGCAACAGGATGACAATTTCCCAGCATTAGTTAAATCGCGATCTTACTTGGGTATGTTTGTTTTTGCAGAGACAACACTTGCAACAAATATCAGGACTTTTAGATGAAAGGGTCCGATCGGACATCAAATCATTGTGGCTTGGGTTTTTCTGACAAAACAGGCCTCGATACGGGGTCCGTCGTCGTGATGCCCTACTAAATGCTGCTCAATGTCCAGGGATCGGGAGTGCAGTGCTGTGGAGGAATCGTGTCTCACTTTGCAGGGCGCCCCGTCACTCTCCGATCGCAGTCCGGTAGCCTCTTCTTCATCTAGCAATGTGGCATCAATCTTGAGGGTCCCTATTCAGGCACCATCTGAAAGATTAAAGAATATTGAGGCTTAATACCACATAATAGAAATACGCCAGTCACAAGTCCAAAGGTACCATGTACATTTATTAACAAACAGCTGTCTGGTTCTCAGCACCCCGCAGCTAGCTAGCAGACACCATGAGATGAGAGAGTGCTGGACATCTCAAAAACACAAGTATGTATACAGGTTTTCCACAATCCCGGACTCATTGTCCAGCCCCTCTTCGTGTAATATATTTACCTACGGTTCATAGCCTTTCCACATAACTAATTCATGTTTAAACATCTTTACATAGTTCGTTGTTTTCCAAACATAAGACACAAAGGTAACATTCCTTGTTTTACTTGCTTATATTTGTCTAGCATTTGTTCTTGAGTTTAAAGTCAGCTTAGTTTCAAGGAGCAAAAGCAAAGATTTCTGCAAAAGCACATGTTCAGCTATTCATCATTCTACTTTGCTGTTTGAACGGGGAGACACTGTTGGTACAGATGGTATCTAAATAACTGATTAGTACGGCTTTTGTTTAGCTCCAAGGTTCCTTCAGTGTAGGACAAAGAATCCACCTTAGCAGCTTCAACATGCTTATCTACGTTGACATCATGGAAACAGTACAAAGTTCATTTTGCTCTGCTGGAGCCGAAAACACAATTCTAAACATGGGACAGAAAGCAAGAGGCGATCAAAATGGCGAATGACTCAAAATGGCGGCATAGTCAGCTTGTGTCAGGTTCATTCAATGCGATTTACAGTGCGATGCGAATGTGCTTAGGCCAATGTTTACTATCAGGCGGTATTCATGCAAATCATCACGAAAATCAATACAGCATCAAACATTTGAATTACAGTAAAGGTAATCAGGACGCTTCTAGCGTCCGAACTAACACTGAGACAATGTCCATTACTACATCTGCAGTAGTCCCACTACCTTCAGTTCTTAATATGCCACTCCTAAACACATGCCCCCGGGGTAAGCATGGAGCAGAGGTAGAAGACTATCTTGCCACATCCACCATTGATATTCTAGGTCTCACTGAGACATGGCTAAATGATGCTACTAACCTTGCTGTCTCATCAGCAGTTCCAACGGACTGTAACATCTTTCGGGCTGATAGGATTGAGAAAAGAGGAGGTTGAGTGGCACTATTGGTCAACAATGGGACTGTCATACTTTAGACCATGCTCGTATAGATGACTGTGAAAGCCTTCTACTTAAAATAAAAATAAACTCCAACACCACTATCACCATCTGTTTTTTAAAAAAAAAATCTTTATTTCTTATTTACAACAAGAAAGAAAATATCAAATACAAAGCAAATGCAACTAGGCCATGAGGCTATAATCAACATCATGACTTAAACCTGAATCAAAGAAAACATTGAACAGTAAACCTACAATTACATATTAACCCCAACATGTTTTATAACATAACCATGAGCAGTGACCTGACATTCACAAACATAAGAGACAACACAAAACAAGAGAACATAACAACACAATCACCCTCCCACCCCAACGTATCCATTAGACTTGATGCAAACCCACTCCATTGCACAGTTACAATCAAGGTTCACCCATAAAGTTCAATGAAATTCCCCCATTGTTCAGCATAAAGTGCTTTTTGTGTGCTTATAATACATAGTCTTCTCATACTTGGATAGAACTTGCACATCTAAAATCCATTCCTCTACTGTCGGTTTCTTCCTTGTCTTCCAGACGCACCAGTTAGACGTCTTAAACCCCACCTCTTCCAGATGTCCATTGTCTGATCATTTCTTGGTAAACTTTATAATGTATCCCCGCAAAGGACCTGCTCACCTGGACACACTGCCAAGATGCTATAAAAATGAGCAGCAACTTTAAGAATGTGACCCAATTCAAATTCAAATCCTTTCTGGAAACACATCTGCTCACCCCGGAGTCATTGAAAAATGCCACTGCCCTGGTCACTCACTTGTCATCTAACATACTGATTGCCATGGAAACCTTTGAACCAGAAAAGAATAAACGTATTAAACCTGAAATCTTAAAGAATACGTGGCTTAATGAATAAGTGCTTCATTCACGTACCAAGAAAAGGGCAATACAAAGAGAATGGCAGAAAAATCCTTCCACTCAGATCTTTATAAACGACAAAGCCGCAGTTAAAAACTTCAAATCAACCATTACTGAGGCAAAATCTAGATACTATAACTTCTGGATTAGAAATGCTAAATCCAGCTCTAGTGAGCTATTCAAAGTTCTGAAAGAAATAGAAGGAAAAAACATCACTAAACAGGCTATCACTCAAGACTCAGTATGGTGTTGAATGCTACATCTGATGATAGGCCTGATCCTAACATTATTACTATCAGGCAACAGATACCAGCATTTAGCTTCAAACAATGTACAGAAGCAGACATCTTTAAATAGTCACCAACCTTAAACCCACGGCAGGTAAGGGAGACTAATGTACCTTTCCTACTCAAAATCCTGGACAAGGTGGCCTATCTACAGTTTCAGGATTTCCTTGAAGCAAATAACATCTTAGGCACTCATCAGTCTGGCATGGGACAGAAACAGCCCTCCTGGATCTCAAGACAACCGTGACTGGCATAATTAAAAGTGGGAGCACATCATTATTGATGTTGTTGGATCTTTCTGCAGCTTGTGACCTGGTCAAGCTTTCCATTTTCGTCGATCGACTAAAAAACATAGTGGACTGCTCCACTAAGGCCTCAGACTGGATCTCCTCCTTTCCCGGGCCACGACAATCCAGAGTGGCAGTGGATAATGCTCAATCCTCCCCTGATGTCATTAATGAAGGAGTCCCACAGGGATCCTGCATCTGGCCATCGCTTTTTAACATCTATATTTGGCCACTGCTTGACCTACTGGACTGCCTGGGTGTCAAGTATACCAATTATTCTGATGACACTCAGGTGGTATTTGAACTTGTAGGAAATCATGACAAGGACTCTAACACCCTATTAATGTCTATGCCGCAATACAAACCTGGATGGTCTCAAACTCCCTGCCTCCGAATGACTCTAAAACTGAGCTTCTTACTGTGACTTCTGGCCAGAGACTTAAAAAACTTGATACCTCCTACAAAAAACTTTAATATTGCAAACAACAAGATGAAGGTCTAAGATTGTGTCAAAACCATAGGAATTCGCCTAGATCCAGAACTTAACATGAAAACATATGTATCACACACACGCTCATCCTGTGGCTATGTTGTCAGGCTACTTAAGCAAATCAGGCAACAACCGATCCACCCTAGCATCTGCCCCAGTCAATTCAAGACTTGACTATTGTAATAGTCTCCTGAGAGGGACCACACAATCTAACCTGTTAGCCCTCCAGACCACACAGAACAGCGCTGTGCGAGCAGTCTTTGGCCTTCATAAGCAGGATTATATTTTTAATTCCAGGAGGGCTTTGCACTGGCTGACAATTAAGTACAGGATACTGCATTAGACCCTGGCACTAGCTTATAAATGCTGCACCTCAACTGCCACCACTTATCTCTCAGAACAGTTTATGGTTGATCTACTACTACGTTCCCTCTGCTGGCGATAACCACAAATTTGTACAGCCTCGCTTCCTGATGTCTAAGTCTGGAGGTGCCAACTTTCCAGTACAGGCTTCTAAGGCTTGGAATGCCTTTTCTTTACCAATTAGAGCCTGTAACTCTCTGCTGGCATTCAAAAAGGCAGTCAAAACCTACTTGTTTAACAGGCCATAAACAGGCTCCTCTCTTCTTAAGTCCTTCCCCCTTCCTCTTCTTTGGCCTTGACCGCCATCAGTCTTGATACAGTCGTGTCCCACTTGTCCCGTTACTTGTTTGACCTGAGGCCCATGGGCATGTGGCGCATTACAAGAAATAAAATAAATAAATATATAAATAAATACATAAATCAAATAAAGAAAACCAAAGAAAATAGATTTCTTTTGTATAAACATATATGGTGCTTAGAGTTTTTGGTTTTATTTCTGATGACTATAAACAAAATATAAAGTAGTAGCTGGGTAAGCAGTAGCTGGGAAAAAGAGAATTTCCATTTAAGAAGGAATGAGCCGAAGAAAATAGGTAGACATTCTGCGCTGGATAGCAGAGAGACAGACGCAGTAGAGGGAAGTGTATCAGTGAAAGAAGTGAAGGAAAAGAAAATGTGGTTTTGTCAGCATAGATAAGGTATGGTAAGTTATAGGAAGTAATAAGCGAATAAGGACTAGTGTAGAGAAATAATAATAGGTGCCCAAGTCATATTCTGGCTATCACCGATAATGTTCTGTGTTTTATGCTCTGTGAGCCGATTTTTGTAGTTATGCTTCATCTGTTGAATTATCCCTGCTCTCTCTCACCTGGGTGGCATTCAACCCTCTAATTTCTGAGGCAAATCTCCCTTTACTGATCTCTTATAGCTCAATCAAAGGGAGGGTTTCTGGCAATGGAAGCTATGACCAGCCCTGGGGTTCTGACCATTTAGATATCAAGAAGGAGACTAACTCGTGGAATTGGACAGAATTGCAAAACGCCCATTTAAGCTCCTCATTCCATGATCTTCAGAGAATTTCCAGCCTCTGATCATTTTACAGATAGGACTAAAATGATGCTTCATTCTATTACCAGCGCTATTTTCTATGAGGTTTGTGCAAAGGGGATTAGAAAATATTGGCTCTTTAAAAATATGTGCCATTATTAAGTTCATTTGTGCCTGGTCACTTTTCTAAAGAGATCCCCATCTCTAGTGACTGTGCTGCTTCAAACATGGTGGCAGACAGATAAATAGAATCTATCGTGGAGGCCGAAGCCATCGTAGACGAAGTAGGTTTGCTTGTACAATATCCCAGAGTATTCCCATTTGTACATGTCAGTTTCCACTTCTGCATGATTCTGGCCACCGAGTGGCTCTCGATCTTAAGCGAGATGAAGGTAAAGACATGGTTGCATATCCTCTTCTTCCTATAAGATTGGACAATAGGCTTTTTAAGTATAGTATTAACCGCAACATGTTTAAAGGAGGATGGGAAGCATGGGGTATGGAGGGAGATATTTGAAATACTTGTAAGATAGGGGTCAAGATGGGGATAGGCTAAAGGAATGAGAGACGAAGTAATGGCGTGTGCTCGAGGTTAAAGTGCAGAAGTGTCAGAATTAGTCATTGGGGAAAAAGACAATAGTGAATAAGTGGGGGATGGGGGTCAGTAGAAAGACCAAAGGAAGAGAAAGAGGAGTGTAGAGTTAAGATCTTGGTAGTGAAGGAGAAATAATGTTCTTTAGAAGTTGGAAAATATGTCAGGGCTGGTGAGAAAGAGAGATATTGAGATGAGAGAAGTAATGCCTCTTTGAGGCCAGTGGAGATGAGGCGTAAAATGAGTAAAGGAAGGAAAGAGGAATGAGGCCAGAGGGGCACTGGATTTTTTTCCAGTGCCATTCAGCTTTACAAAGAGAGGCCTGAAGGGAGGTAAGGGGTAGTGTTAGCCAGGGTTGCTAGAGTTCTGCGAGATGAATTAGAAGGGCAGTCAGACAAAAGAGTCAAGTGTGGTAAGCACAGAGGTATGAAAAAAAGAGGCAGCACAGTCTGAGGGAAGTGAGAAGAAGCTGTTAGAAGGTGTGAAGAGAAGGCAGAAGACAGATTAAATGAGCACTAATCACATTGAAGTCAACAGATGGAGAATGCAAAGAGACAAAGTGTGATGCGAGCGAAAGAGAAAACGATAGAAGGAGCTGGTCAGAAGAATGATTTGGGTGGGTGGATGTTATAGCATTAGTAGTAGGAAAGGAAGAGAGAATGAGGCCCAAACAGGAAATCAAGATGTGAGACAGAGGGGAAGGAATCTGAGGTAAATTGGAGAAGTCAAGAAGTGAAAGGAAGGGAGATGCAGGATGAAAAGTAACAAAATGCAGGTTGAAGTAAGAATAAATCAAAGTGAAGTGAGAGGATGGGAACATTTCAAGAAGAGTATGTAAGTCACCATAGAAATTATGAATAGGGCAAGAAGGCCTCTGAAAATTGCCATCAAATGGGGCTTAGACAAAAGAGAAAAAGGATGTTTGAATTAGGAAAATCAAGGAAGATTAGAGGGGGCAGGGATCCAGGAAAAGGGTAGAGAATCCCAGTACCTCTCTTTCTGCCCTAACTATGAGGGGCATGAGAAATGCTTGTATAGGAAGTAAATGGCACATAGTCAGATGCAAACAGGGATTGTTAACACCCGTGAATGGGATGCCCTAAAATGAGGCTGCAGAAGTAAAGCATGTCACATGTCACGTGACCCAGCCACCTGATGACTGAGCCAAGTTCTTAAGGTGTGTGGGGGTCTAGAGTGGGTCTAAATTCAGCAGAGGCAACAGTGTTACTGAGACCTTGGGCAGCAGCCCTCTAGGGTGCACTGGCCATGTCTGGAAGAGCTGGACTCAAACGCATAAGACCGGGAGTGCAGATAACAGGCTAGTGATCTGTCATGTGACCCGGCCATCCGATGATGGTTACAAGTTCGTGAGGTGTGTGGGAGCACGGGAGGTGTGAATGCAGCAGGTGTCACAGTAATACTGAGACCTCAGGTGGCAACCCTCCAGGGCACACTGGTGATGTCAGGTCGCGATGGACTCAAATCCAGAAGACCAGGAGTGCCATTGAGTACACATGCGGACCTACCAATAAAATCCCATTCCCTATCACTCAATCAGTTCGTATCTTTCCAATTCTGTCTTTGCCTTAATCTATCTTTACTTCCACTTTCTCCCCTCACAGCTTTTCTCCTTCACAGCCCAATTGTTTGTCTGTTTTCATATCCTTATTCCCCGTCATCTCCCCTCCCAAGTTCTCTCCTGTAAAGTCCAAGGATTGGTTGCCCTGTGCAGGGGCCCAATACACAATTTCTTGACAGGTCCTGGCACTGTAAAACCAGTAAAGTGGTGAGGGATGCAGTCTAAAAGCTTCCTAGCATAACATAAATATTCTCAGACCTTATAATAGCTTCCTGGCTCTGTTTTCTTTTTAAAAGTTTGGATTCAACTAGACCCAGTTTGCGATCTTCATGTCTAAGGAAATTGAAATTCTTCTGGCTTCTCCAAAGAAGTTAGCATTTTCTTATCAAAATCTCTTGCCATGATTTCTTTGCATAGTTGCTATTTTGACAGCATTTGCTATTTTTAAAAACATTACCTATTTTGTAAGTTATCTGTATTTTACGCACTCGGTCTAAGTCACCAGGCCAGCGCATGTAATTTGTATACTTCAGTAAAAGGCACACCTTACTTTTAATTGCATCAGATATTGTCAGTTCTAGGTATCAATTCAATGGATTGAGGAATGATTGTTGTGGGGTGTGCTGAGTAGCTGCTGCATCACTGTTTTACTGACTGCATACCACCCTGGGATAGAGTAGAACGGAACAAGCACATGAAATTGATTAGAGATCCACCTTGTCCCGGCACCTTCGTCAGTACAAGGCTGAAATCCGGAAGGCAAAAAAAGCCCATTACAACTCCCGAATCCTTAACTGCAAAAACCCCAGTAAAGAACTTCACAAAATCATCGCTGAATTCTCCAAACCAACATGTACCACCACCCTTCTAACCCCCTCACAATCGCTGTGCGACTCACTCTCTTTCAACTTTTACACCACAGCTCTCGAAAGAACAAATGCTCTAACCAACAAACTGGCTCTCTTGCACCCTCCAGGCAATCCACCCACCATACCGGCCATCCCACCGCCTGCGACCACTACCCAACCAACGTTCGAGTCCTTCAGTCCAATATCAACCAACCAATTTCACAAACTTCTCTGTGCCCAATACCATCCGGCTCTCTGCTGGACCCTTGCCCAGCCACAACCCTCAAAGAAATTTTCGCTTCTACCTGCGCAGGAGATCATACACGAACCATCATAAACGACTCCCTTTCCTCAGGAATTTTTCCTGACGCATTCGAAACGGTTCATGTAAAACCTTTATAAAAAAACCAACCCTCGACCCTCTCGAGCCCAGAAACTACCGCCCCATCTCAAACACCAGGTTCCTTGCCAAACTCATTGACCGAACCGCCTAATCCCAACTAAATGCCTTTGTCGAAGCCAACAATCTCCCACACCCCGCTCAATCAGGTTTCAGAGCCCGACACAGAACCAAAACCACCCTAACATCAATCTGGGATGACCTTAAAAACACTGCAGACTCTGCGGGATGCGCTGCATTAATCCTTCTTGACCTATCCGCCACCTTCGACACAATCAACCACTCAATCCTCCTTGATCGCCTCCACTCCATAGGAATCCGTAGAAACGCTCTCAAATGGATAGCATCCTTCCTCAATAATAGGAACCAAATAACCCTACTTTCCAAGTATTATTCCCAAGCCTGACCAGTCAACACTGGAGTTCCACAAGGAGCATGCCTATCAGCCCTCCTGTTTAACCTCTATATGGCCACCCTCCCACGAATAATTTGTTCGCACAATATCCGTGCTACAACTACGCCGATGACATTCAACTAATTCTAAAACTCCTGAACTCAAAACCCAACTGTCAACCCGACCTCGCATCCTGCCTCCTCGGCATAGATCACCGGATGACCACAAACCACCTCCTGCTAAACCCCTCTAAAACTGAAATCATGGTATGTGGCAACACCAAACTTCTTCCACACCCGCTACCCTGGCCATCTGCCATGGGCAACTCGCCGACAACCTCTGACTCAGTAAAAAACATTGGATGCACCCTAGACTCAGACCTAACCCTCTCGCGCCAAGTCAACAACGTCTCAAAGTCCTGCCACTACCACCTTAAGACTCTAAGGCGCATTTTTCCATACCTCTCCTTTCGCAAGAGACTCTGCGCGGTCCAATCAATTGTTATGTGAAGACTGGACTATGCTAACCCCCTCTACCTCAGAGTCCATGCGTACCATCTGAATGAACTACAATGAGCTCAAAACGCTGCAGCCAAACTGCTACTAGCGCTTGGCCCAGAGACTACATATCCCCAGCTCTCAAAACTCTGCACTGGATTCCGGTTGCCCGAAGAGTGACATTCAAAACCTTATGCATCTCTCACCGAGCAATGCATAAAACCGGACCTCAATATCTTCAAGACAAACTGAAACCCTATCACCCTGCACGTACTCTAAGATCAAGCTCTGCCGGCCTCCTAGTCATACCAAAAACAAACACAGTCAGGTTAGGTGGATCATCATTCTCAGCCCTGGCCCCCACTCTGTGGAACGCACCCCCACCCCACTTCCGACTCACCGAGGACCTCATTTCTTTCCACAAATTACTGAAAACATGGCTCTTCCCCTAAAATCGACTCTTAGACTAAAACTGTATAACAGCAATTCAATGACATTAGCCCAAACTGCTAGATTACAAATAACAATCCAGCATCATGACCCGAGCGGGAAATCGAAAACTAATAACCACTAATCACTGTCACTGTCAACCATGCCATCCTGCTCAACCGTCTCCGTGATAACCTGGGTATCACTGGTCAGGCTCTGCCGTGGCTGACTTTTTTCCTCTCCGACTGACCCTCCCAGGTCCAACTTGGGTCCTTCCTCTCTGACATCTTTTTCTCTAGCTGTGGTGTCCCCCAGGGATCTAACCTCTCCCCCTGGCTGTTCAACCAATATCTGGCACTCCTTGCCCACCACATCGCAGCTCTCTGTCACAACTTTGAGTGCTATGTGGTTGATACCCAGCTCATTTATTTTCAGGCTACCCTTGGCCTCCTCCTCTCCTTCCCTCATCTCTGACTGTCTGTCTGCCATCCAGGAATGGTGTGCCGTCAACGACCTCTGCCTTAATGCCAGTAAGACTGAGATTCTACTCATCGGCACACCCACTCCCTCCGTCCCTGCAGATCTCTGGCCGGCCTCTCTGGGCCCTCCTCCAATTCCAATCTGCAAGGCTAAAAACCTCGGGGTCATCTTTGACTCTGCACTCTCCTTCTCCCCTCACATCTCTGACGTCTCTAAGAAGTCGCACTACCAGCTGCTCCTCCTTAGAGGTATTCTTCCTTTCCTCTCCTTCCCCCAGAAGCTCACTGTCTCCAGAGCCCTGGTCCTCTCCAAGCTGGACTACTGTAACAGCCTCTATCTAAATCTACCTGCCTCCACTCTCCGCCCTCTGCAACTTATCCAGAACAGGACTGCAAGACTTGTCCTTGGCCTCAAGCCCAGGGATCATATCTCTCCAGGACTGAAATCTCTGCACTGGCTCCCAGTGACTGCGAGGATTAAGTTAAAAACCCTCTGCATTGTACACAAGGCCTTCTGGGGTCTGGGGCCGCAATACCTACAACTCTCTCTTCCTAAATATCTTCCTTCTCAAGCTCTTCGCTCATCTGCCTCCAACTCCCTTAGGGTCAGTCGCTTCTCCAAGCAATGAGTTGGTGGCAGATCACTCTCTTCGGCATGGGCCTCTCTCTGGAACAGCCTTCCCGCCTCCCTGAAACTCGAGGAGAACCATCTCAGGTTCCGGAAACACCTCAAAACCTTCCTCTTTGTTTCTGCATTCTCTCCTCCCCTCCCTTGCTGAATTCCTGACTGTAATTGCACTGGTTACCTGGCCACCCTTTCTGGTCTCTGGCCCAGGCTCCGTCAATTACCCACCTGCACTGCCTCCCTGGCAACCCCTGCACTTGGGGACCGTTTTCTGTATCCCTTCAGTCCCCCACCAGCACTTACGTCTGCACTTACTTGCACTTGCCACTAGCTGGCTGTTTTATGTGTCTTATTTATTCCACTTCCCATGTACTGCACTTTCCCCTCTCCCTCCCCCCTGTGCATTTTTCCTTTCCCCCCTTCCCATGCACTTGCGCGATCTGAATGACACCTGGCCTAGTAGGATCGTTGTCTGTCCTCCCTTGTTCCGCCCCCCTTGTCTCGTCACGCCTTGAAACACTTATGTATAGGTGCATTATAAATGCCATATCATATCATATCATATCATATCACATCATATCAATGTAAATCAAAAAGGACAATCAGAATAGAATGAGTATAGTGGATGAAAGCAGTGAAGTGGATGAAAAGAATAAATCGTATTAATGCAGTAAAGTGGTTGAAATTAATGAAATGGATGAAATAAATGTAATGGACAAATGGAACAAAGTGGATGAGGGAATAAAGTGGATGAGAGGATGGAAAAGATGAATACATGATACTGAAGAGTGCATGGAATAGATAGATGGCATGGAATGTAAGAGTGCATGGAATAAACGGAACGAATGGAATAGACAAATCAATTGCATGAGACGGAATTATTGCATGGGACCAACGGAGTACATGGGACGGATCGAGTGCGTGCGACGAATGACATGGGTTGAACAGATAATGCGGAATGAACGGATTAAGTGAGTGGAGCGGATGAAGTCGGTGGAGCGGACGAAGTCGGTGGAGCGGATGAAATTGGTGGAGCAGATGAAGTCGGTGGAGCGGATGATAGTGTAGAGCAGATGAAGTCGGTTAAGCGGATGAAAGCGTAGAGCGGATGAGAGCCCAGAGCGGATGAGAGCATGAAACAGATGTAGAGTGTGGAGCGGATGTAAGATGTGGAGCAGATGTAAGGTGTGGAGCAGATGTAAGGTGTGGATGAGAGCGGATGTAAGCATAGAACCGTTGAAAGCGTAGAGCGGATGAGAGCCCAGAGCGGATGAGAGCATGAAACAGATGTAGGGTGTGGTGCAGATGTAGGGTGCGGAGCGGAAGTGGGGTGCGCAGCGGATGTAGGATGCGGAGTGGATGAAGAGCGTGGAGCGGATGTAGACTGTGGAGCGGATGTAGGGTGTGGAGTAGAGGAAGGGTGCAGTACGGATGTGGGGTGCAGAGCGGATGTAGGGTGCGGGGCGGATGTGAGGTGCGGAGCAGATGAAGGGCGTGGAGCTGATCATGCCCTACATCAGGGCGTGGAGCTGATGTAGTGCGTGGAGCGGAAGCAGCCGATAGAACAGTGGAAGTAGGGGGAACAGAAGAAGTATGTGGACGGAACGGGTGAAGTATGTGGATTGAAGAGGTGAAGTGAACGGAAGAAGTATGTGGATGAACGGATGAAGTGTGTGGATGAAACAGGTGAAGTGTATGGATGAAACGGGTGAAGTGTATGGATGAAACGGGTGAAGTGTGTGGATGAAACGGGTGAAGTGTTCGGATGAAACGGATGAACTGTGTGGATAAAACGGGTAAAGTGGGTGGATGGAACGGATGAAGTATGTGGCTGGAACGAGATAAATATGTCTATGGAACGGGTGAAGTATGTGGGTGGAACGGATGAAGTTGGTAGAACGGGCAAAGTGGGTGAAACAGATAATATGTGTAGAACGTATAAGGTGGGCAGACGGGTGAAGTAGGTCAAACAGATTATCATTGTAGAACGGATAAGGTGGGTAGAAAGGGTGAAGTGGGTGAAACAAATGATGCTTGTAGAATGGATAAGGTGGGTAGAACGGTTGAAATGGGTGAAACAGATGATGCTTGTAGAACGGATAAGGTGGGCAGAACGGGTGAAGTAGGTGAAACAGATTATCCTTGTAGAACGGATAAGGCGGGTAGAAAGGGTGAAGTGGGTGAAACAGATGATGCTTGTAGAACGGAAAAGGTGAATAGAACGGGTGATGTGGGTGAAACAGATGACGTTTATAGAACAGATAAAGTGAGTTAAACGGGTGAAGTGGGTGAAACAGATGATGCTTGTAGAACAGATAAGGCGGGTAGAATGGATGAAATGGGTGGAACAGATGAAACTTGTAGAATGGATAAGGTGGGTAGAATGGATGAAATGGGTGGACTATATAATGAACGGGCAACATGCACATATCGGACGAAGTGCATGGATCAGAAGAAATACATAGAACTGATTGAAGAGATGGAGTGCATAGAACTGAGCGAGTACATGCAACGGATGAAATGAATGAAACAGATAGAGGGCACGGAATGGACATTGTACAAAAATGGTTAGAGTGCATGGAATGGTTAGAGTGCATGGAATAGCTAGAGTGCATGGAATAGCTAGAGTGCATGGAATGGTTAGAGTGCATAGAACGATTGGAGTGCGCTCGATCACAAGCACCTAATGTAAACCACCAAATCACATCTCCACGCTTACTCTCTTCTATACTCCACCACTCAACTAGAACACAGCGATACTATGACACATTCAGTATAGCTGTTCTCATACCATCACCTGCCTCATACTCCCCATCATCCTAATTAAACACAGCTGGCTATACACCCACCAGTCTAAGCGTTCTCCTCAGGCCTAACGCAGCCAGAATCGGTCTGGATAACAACCTGCCAGAACGAACACATATTCATGATCTCCTAATCACCACACCTACCGCTAAGAAGAAGCTATCATACGAATGCCACACCTGCTGCACACATATCCGGTGTTCACACGCACCTTATGACTCTCTCTCTCTCTCTCTCTCTACTGACTTGTACTACGGTTCCGGAGGGCGTTCAATCTACCAGCGCCTTGAGACCATACCAATGGTACATAAGGCGCTATATAAATGCAAAGTAACATAAAATAAAAGTAACATAACTTCCTATCGCAGGACACCTTTCTTTTCCTCTTGTTTGTGAGTTGTACACAATGCAAATCTGCACTTTAGAGTTAAATATAGAAGAGCATGACTGTAATGGTTTCTTGTTGATGCCTAGCCTTCAAAGCAAAATGTTATGCTTTCAGAGCTCCCCGCAGGTTCCACAGCAAGAACTCTGGGGTATCATATGCATTTGCGGATTGTTGTTCCAACACAGAATGTTTGATGTGTCTCTGCGAAAGAACCTGAACGTGTTTCTCTTACTTATTTTACACCTTTTGTGCAGTAATAGCTCTTAATTGTAGCATTATGAATCTTGTTCAAAACCTGCTCTCTCTCTCCCTGTTTGGATGTTAATACATCAGCAGACACGGATGTTTCATTGCAGGCAGAAATAGCATGTAGCAAGAAATGCGCCAAACTACTGCAATGATGATGGATTCAATTTGGTAAAATTTGCTCTGCCTTTTGAGCCACAACAAATCATCATAATCACATTGATAAAATAAAATAGCACTATATTTCTTATTTCTTTGCATCTGGAAAATCTGCTTCTAGTCACTAGCATATTGTGAATTGTTTTCGTGGAAGGGAATTAATACTTCCTACAAATACACATGGGTATCTAAGCATTGCAAGGGAGTCCTAACAAATCAATCTGGAGACATTTTCTTTTAAATGGGCTAAAATAGTCAATTTTACACCATACATTTCATGAAAAATTGGAAAAAAGCCATGCAATACGCAATCAGGTTTGTCGGGTAACCAATTAAACAAATCCAAAAGATTAAAGATCACCAAATCAACACAGAAACATTTTCAAACACATTTTCATGAAGTCTTTGCCCACAATAAATCTCAGTATTCTTTTGGTATAAGAAAAGATTTCCATTGGGTAGTGCAGAATAATGCCAGTATTCACACGTGGCAAGTCCATTCTAGCCCTGCCAATATATGTCACTATTTCCATGCAAGAGCATATCCATGTTGGATTTTTATATAATTCACTAATGTCACTGCAATACATGTTCATGTTGGCTTTGTCCATGTATGCAAGCATTGCCATATAAGAGCACACTCACCTTTGCTTTGCCTATAATACACTAAAGTCACTGGAAGGAGTCTAAATTCACATTGGATGTGTCAATATGCCAGTTTTGCCACATCAGAACCCTGATGGCTTTGACCAAAATACACTAATGCAACTGAATAAAAAACAGATCCATGCTGTCTCTGCCAATAAAGGCCTGTATTGAAACATGAGAACACCCATATGTCGGTTTTGCACATAATGGCAGTAATGCAATTGTAAGAAAATATGTCCATACTGGGTCCACCATTATATGCCAGCATTTACACCCCTGCATTGTCATAAAGTATACACTTATGTTGTCTTTGCCCATAATGCCACTGCAAAACATGTCCATGCTGGCCGGACACAATTATGTCAGTAGGATTACCACGTAAGAACATGCTCATTTTGGCTTTGCGCATTATGCTACTAATGCCACTGTAAAACGATAAGCCCAAGAAGGCTGTGCCTAATTCATCTCTGCATGCCCCATCTCACCATGCCTCACTCTGGCTATTCTGTGTTAGCCAAGATACCGGGACTGACTCCTGTCAAACTCTGCCTGCCTCCCCAAACTCATTCTTACTCTAATGCTCTCATACGCATGTGCTCCCTCATGCAAATATATACATATATACACATGACCGAACATATCACATATGCTCATTCGCTTAGACACACATTCACCCAGCACTCACACACACAAGCACCCACATTCAAGCAGACACCTTCACACAACACATCCACATGTGTGTATGATGAACGCACTTTCAAGGTTGTGCGCTGGTCCTTTGCAAATATTTCAACAGACAAATATTAAGTATTCGATAATTGATGCAATTTTATTGATTGTTTGACTGCTCAAACTTGCCAACACGTGTTTTGACCTTGGGTCCTTTTCAAGGCATTGCGCACATCTTTTTTCTTCTTTTCCTTTTATTGAATTTTACTTGGAATGTACTCCTGTCACTCCCTTTGTTCAAGGTTCTGCATTGAACTTCTCAATTGTTTCAGTCCTTAGATATTCTCAATTAACTGGTCGATTATTCTCAGCATCAAAATATATTCTAATTCGCCCGATCCGGAGTGTTATCCTGGACCGGCTACAGCATTCCACAGGGCAATCCCAAGGATAATGCTCTGATCGGGAGAATAAGAATATATTTTGATGCTGATGTCGGCAAGTTTGAGCAGTCAAGCAATCCATAACATTGCATCAATAATCGAATACTTAATATTTGTCTCTTGAAATCTACAAAGGACAAGCACACAACCTTGAAAGTGTGTTCATTACAGTTTAATCTGGAGAGATTGAGGGGATAATCTCCGATATTTTATAGGGGTGCACCTGTCCCATTCATTTATTTATCTTAGATTACAATACAATGTAAAACCTAAGCACTTCTAAGATCCAGTTTACCCCACCTTATTTCACATCCACATGTATGCACACAGTTGTTTTTTTAACTATCTTTTGTTAAAGCCTGTCCCAACACCTCGTCCACAGCTCTGTTCTTTTCTTTCTACCACAGGCCCACATAGTAACAGGATGCAGGAGCCTGGGAGGGAAGTTGATTGACATGTCTCACTCCTGCACAGCCCATGGAATAACATGAGAGAAGCATCGAACAAAAAAAACCCTCAAAGCTTTCTGTGGCCCCTGTTGGCCAGTGTCATTTACTGGCTGCAGTGACAGCGGACTTCTGGGCCTCCAATTTTGACAGCTCCCAAACTTTGGGTCTGCAAGGCTTCTTTCTGTCCTTGAAGGTAGTAGGAAATAATTCTGTCACGGCCAGTGCTCTTGAAATGAAGTGAGTGCTTGACAGAATGAATGGCAGCTGGTGTATAAAGAGAGGTGCTGCTCCCCACGGTGCATTATACACAAGTCACTGCCGTTTATGGCTAAAAGAAATAAGCATGCATACATGTAAAGTGGTTCACAAAAACACAGTTGTGCTGAACAAGTGAGAAGCATGCACACATTTGTGAGGGTTATTAGAGGCTAAATAAAGTACATTTAGTAGAAAACTAAACACAGTTCCGGAAGCACCTCAAAACCTTCCCCTTCTGCTTTCTCTCCCCTATCTCCCCTGTTGAACTCCTGCCTGAAACTGTACTGGTCACCTGGCCACACTTTGATCTCGGACCCAGGTCCCCTCCCTGCCAGTTACACACCTGCACTGTGCCCTGGCAACCCCCTTCTGTATCCCTACTGTCCCCCACCAGCACTTGACACATGATGTCTGCACTTACCCTTGCACTTGCCACCAGCTGGCCCTGCTTCTCGTATTGTTTTATTTATTCTATTACCCCATGTACTGTCCCCAGCCCCTGCCACTCCACACTTTTCCTCTTCCCCCTTCCCTTGAACTTGCGCGATCTGAATGACACTTGGCCTAGTAGGTTGGCTGTCTCTGTCTTCCCTCTGTCCCCCCCACCCCGTTGCCGTGTTGTGCCTTGAAACACTTGTGTATAGGCGCGTTATAAATGCCATATCATATCATATAATTTACAATAAAAATGTGATCACACCCCTTTGAGTCCACATTTGCCTAATCCTTTCCAAATTGGGTTCTGTGCTTTTGACTGAAATTGGGAAGCACCTACAGAAGACGACCAGGTGGAACTTGTGCTGATGTTCTCACTGGTAACATATGAAGAAGATATTGGAGAGGCTAATGATTTCCACTGTCCTGGTAATGTGGTGGCGGGGATGGGGTGATAGGTGGATGTGTCACTGGGAGTACTCTGCGTGGAGGTGGAAGTAGTTGACATTCTTGCAGTTTCTTTCCCGGTTGCAAGAGAGACCTCTTCTAGTGTGTTCCAATTCAGACCAAGATACACGTCTTGTATTTTTCCATAAAATGCCTCAATGAATAGACAAACAAAACATGCAATCAAAATCTGTAGCATGGTTTTTGAATTGCAGCACAGAAGAGTTCCTCTGGGCCACCTATACCTGTGTTGATCCTGGCATTTGTTTCTAAGCACTCGTGTATGCTGTTGGCTATACCAAAGCTTCCAAACCCTCTTCTTCTCTAAAGTCCCTCCTTAGATCTGGTGCTTTTGCTCATGAACTAGAGAGAGTGTAACACGGATGGTAGTGTTATTATTTCTGATATCCTGTGTGGTTTATCAGGAAGGTTATAGAAGCTGGGTCAGCTATTTCATGAGACCACATTGCCTAAGGGTCAAAGACATGGATGCCCCAGCTTCTCCTTTGCTATTGTATCATATACTGATTGATGTGTTTCTGCTATTCAAAGAGACATTTAAGCATATAGGGGGTGAATTATATTAGGTTGAAACCCCCTGATGGTGGCTTCGGCGGGGAGGCCATTCTCTGTTTGCAATCTTCTAAGCATCTTCTGGGCTTTGAAAGAATGGCTGAAATCGCCAGAAACACTGTGACTACTTATGGTGGTTATGTGGGTAACCTTTTTGTCTTTTTTCAGGAAGACCTTTATTAAGTGGTTTGGGCAGTGTGCAAAACTGAACAAACTTAGTAATCCACCATTGCCTACAAGTTGCTACTACCGTCCTTCACAACAAAACCAACAACTAATGTTTTTGTTCTAAGCCACAACATTAACATTCAATGCTTCCAGACTGTCTGCTGCTGCATGTGAATAGTCTAGGGCATTTGTTAAAAGAGCTCCATTTTGGTAATTTATTTTGGCATGGAAGTTGGGGTAGTGGTGGTATGCAGTTCCTTTCAAGAAGCCAAAGGTGTCTGATGCACATGAATTCTGTTTCAGATATCAGATGGTATACACTGTGCATGACAAACTCCATGTGACAACGAGACAGCGAAAATGTACAAGTACATGCGCCACTGGGTACCTGATTTTTTACAAACAGTTTTCATACATTTCTGGACTTGTCTAGGGTCGCCAAAGAAAAGGCAGGAATTGAACTGACTGCATTTACCAGGTCCATATTGTAAAAACAGATTATGGGACTTTTTCTGTGGTACTTTTCATGTTTGGTGAAAACTGTTTTTGTATTGGCTGGCTTTAGAGACTGAGATTGCAAATGTATGCTGGCTGGAGGGGTGCATGGCTCACTAAGTAATAACCATGAACGGGCACAGATGTCAACTCTGTTCCACTTGAGGGCTGTGCAGGGAAGCTGGGGATTAATGCCATGCTCACTTAATTTGGGCGTGTTCTGGCAACCATTACCCTATCATCATCGTCTTCCTCTACCATACATATTGTTTGACCAGAAGACAACCAGAAATTTTTACTGTCCCCCTGACGAGCACACAATTCCCCATGATTATTGTTTTTAAGTGGCTCCACAACTCGCAGATTCCCATAGTACACAGGTTTTTTTTTTACAGAGCATATGTTTTCTGTCAGTGGTAAAATAATTAAATAGTTTGGTGATGTTGTCTCTTTTCAATTGGCAAAGTCAGGGTTAGAGCTTCCTATGTTGTTGGATATGCTGGCAAAGGCATTCGGTGCCATTTTTCAGTTACACTTTTCCGGAAGTTGAATCTTGATTGTTTGGTCTTCCTGGATGGAAGAGAAAACACATCTGTTAACATGCACACACTATGCACTTGTAGTAGTTAAGGTTTGTTAGGAAATACATATGTTGAAGTACTTACAGCCACATTGAAAATTGTGAATCTGACTGAAGTGCTGGGCATGGCACAAGCAAAGATTGTCCGAAAGGCAAATTACTGATTGTGCCTAATTCATGAAAATGTACACTACTTTTTTTCTCTTTTGATTTAGCAATCTTCGATGTATTGCCATTCTCCTCTGGCATATTCTCATGTGATTCATTTTTTTACGTCTAATCCTCTTCACAAAATGTAACCATTAAAATAAATAGCAATAAGTACTACAAATTAAAAAAAATACAATTATAAAACAACATTTAAGATCAAGATTAGTAAAAACTGCAGTACCATGTAATAATTAATGCAAAGTGAAATATTACTAATCAAGATTCAACTTTTAAAAAAATTAAATAATTGGAAGTGAAAAATGTACTTACTATGTAAAAAAAATGATTAAAATTAATAATCAAGATAAAAAAACACATTGTTGTATGTAATACAAAATATTAATTCAAACAAAATAATGTTGATTTTCAAAACAGACACAAAAGTATATAATAAAAATATTGAAGGAACACGATTAGTGTCTTTTTATGTTAGCCATACAAACTCATTGAAAATAAAATTACAAAAAAACATTGTAAAATGTAAAACAATGTATGCATTTTAAAATATATTAGAATTGTTTAAACTATTAAATTAAAAAGTACATTGAATCATTTTTAATTTACAGATTTAAACAATTTCTAAAAATGATTGAAACATATTAAATCTAAATGTGAATATGAGGGTAGGAGCACAATTATTTAAAAAAGCGATGGAACTGTTGGAAAAACCTAAATTTTCTACATCACGGCCATACTTTATTCAGATAAATATCAGCACTGTACAAAGGACAGCAGGAATTGTCTGGGCCCAATCATCAGTGGTGGAATTTAAAAAAAATATTGTTAAAGTGTGTGGGAGTGAGGGGTCGTTTAGGCCCCCCTCATACATTCAGCATGATGTGCGCCACTTGCTTGTACAATAATGGGGGACGCTTCCATTGCTCGCATGCACACTAGCAGTTTCATTAGCAGTGGCAGAGGCGAGGTTGTTGTGCGATACACTTGGCTTCCATTTTGTGCACCCTCGACCCCATCTTTGGACTAGGCCTCACTGCGATAATACAAAAAGCTCTCTCTCCCCTCTGCAGCACCGTGCACACCGCGCTCCTAGCCCCCACCTTTTCTCACTCTGTCTGAAAGCTTTGCAGCTCCAGTTCTCATGGATGAGCCGGAGTAAATTGAAAAAAATACCCTAATTGAACATTTCACTCTTCCTCTGAGATCACTGTCCTGTGTGTGAATCAGCCTGAAACATGCCCATCCCGTCTCCACAAACCTGCCAGCGCCCTCTGATTCTCACTGTTGGAAAATTACTGCCACTACAACCCAATGCCCTTGCAAGGTATTCTCTTGTTTTAACAGACATGTGACCCTGCTGAGCAGCCTACCCCAGTGTGCCCCCAACTATCAGACCTCTGTCACAGTATATTGCACCCTAGAACTAACAAATGTCAGAATGCCTCATAGCCTCTTTTGATGTTATCTCACTGACCAGGACCTTAAGCCCAGGGCTTCACAGAAGTCCTAATGAATGATGCTGTGATTTTATGTATACGATTTACAGGTTTATGATAATGTACTCAAAGGATTTGTAGTGACTGTTATTTAGTGCATGTATAATAGTAGTATTTCATGTTAGCTTAGTTAGGGCCCACTCTATCTCACTGAGACCGGACCCTCACCCCTCCTGGACAAAAGCAGCTGGACCTCTTGACGCTCACCCTCCTGCCAACTGGACAGCCTATCCGGAAGAAGCAGCACCTACACGAATATATGTAACACCACTCTCATCCAATCGCATGCAAATGTAACCCCCGTATGTTAATGACGCCATCAATGACACTGTTTTGCTTTATAATTCCATGTTTGTGCAATGTTTGCCAGAGCGCTCTCGGGCAGCAGAGTTCTCTGGATGCCAATTTTATATAAACGAAACAACTCTTGCAGCCTGTTCTCCTAGTCTCATTCCCCATTTATTTATATTTGCACGTCAAGACGGGGAGTGGGCCTTTACAAAAGTCTCACACAAGAGCAAATAACTGTTCCATGGCTTTTTCATGTTGTGAAAGAACAATAAAAACACCCAAACTCATTCTTAACAAGATGAATCATTCAAATTGACCAATAAACTTATGAGCCTACAATTGCCTTTGTTTGTGATGAAATCTTGTAGTTTGTCACCCATACAGATGACTACAATATAATACAGAGCGTAATTCTGTTGGGCTACAATGCCTCCATTGTATTATTCTTATGGTTATTATTAGAATACTTACTTGAGTTGAATACTTATTCATTACAAAGCTGTGCATAAAATAACTAAATGTCAAATATATATATATATATATATATATATATATATATATATATAAATAAAAAAATAGCGCAGCGGTCACCGCCTTATAGTTAAGGTGAGTTGGAGACGCATAGGAACCCCTCAAAATTCGATTGTTAATAACTTTTGATTCGAGTAACAGATTTGGCCGATATTCTGAAAGTGATTAAAAGTCTGCGGGTCTGCGGGCCCCTCCAGACTGCAAAGTTTCGTAAAGATCCATAAAAAAAAGAAAGTTATTAAGCGTCAATAAAATGTGTTTTTTCCAAAAGTGCAACCTACTTCCCATTAATTTTCCCATAGACAAAACAAGGTACATTTTTGCCAAAGCGCACAGCCTAAACCGTTGGACGGTTTTGGATCAGGTCCAAAATAACTTGGGCATGAACCGTTGACTTGCGATCCATGCATGGTTTGGGGTTATTTCATGCCATAGTTATATATATTGCACCCTAGAACTAACAAATGTCAGAATGCCTCATAGCCTCTTTTGATGTTATCTCACTGACCAGGACCTTAAGCCCAGGGCTTCACAGAAGTCCTAATGAATGATGCTGTGATTTTATGTATACGATTTACAGGTTTATGATAATGTACTCAAAGGATTTGTAGTGACTGTTATTTAGTGCATGTATAATAGTAGTATTTCATGTTAGCTTAGTTAGGGCCCACTCTATCTCACTGAGACCGGACCCTCACCCCTCCTGGACAAAAGCAGCTGGACCTCTTGACGCTCACCCTCCTGCCAACTGGACAGCCTATCCGGAAGAAGCAGCACCTACACGAATATATGTAACACCACTCTCATCCAATCGCATGCAAATGTAACCCCCGTATGTTAATGACGCCATCAATGACACTGTTTTGCTTTATAATTCCATGTTTGTGCAATGTTTGCCAGAGCGCTCTCGGGCAGCAGAGTTCTCTGGATGCCAATTTTATATAAACGAAACAACTCTTGCAGCCTGTTCTCCTAGTCTCATTCCCCATTTATTTATATTTGCACGTCAAGACGGGGAGTGGGCCTTTACAAAAGTCTCACACAAGAGCAAATAACTGTTCCATGGCTTTTTCATGTTGTGAAAGAACAATAAAAACACCCAAACTCATTCTTAACAAGATGAATCATTCAAATTGACCAATAAACTTATGAGCCTACAATTGCCTTTGTTTGTGATGAAATCTTGTAGTTTGTCACCCATACAGATGACTACAATATAATACAGAGCGTAATTCTGTTGGGCTACAATGCCTCCATTGTATTATTCTTATGGTTATTATTAGAATACTTACTTGAGTTGAATACTTATTCATTACAAAGCTGTGCATAAAATAACTAAATGTCAAATATATATATATATATATATATATATATATATATATATATATATATATATATATATAAATAAAAAAATAGCGCAGCGGTCACCGCCTTATAGTTAAGGTGAGTTGGAGACGCATAGGAACCCCTCAAAATTCGATTGTTAATAACTTTTGATTCGAGTAACAGATTTGGCCGATATTCTGAAAGTGATTAAAAGTCTGCGGGTCTGCGGGCCCCTCCAGACTGCAAAGTTTCGTAAAGATCCATAAAAAAAAGAAAGTTATTAAGCGTCAAGAAAATGTGTTTTTTCCAAAAGTGCAACCTACTTCCCATTAATTTTCCCATAGACAAAACAAGGTACATTTTTGCCAAAGCGCACAGCCTAAACCGTTGGACGGTTTTGGATCAGGTCCAAAATAACTTGGGCATGAACCGTTGACTTGCGATCCATGCATGGTTTGGGGTTATTTCATGCCATAGTTATTTAAAAATCTGACGGAGAAGAGGGTGCCCCCTTCCCCAAAGATTATAGTTACATCTCCCATGGTCCATTGTAGGATCATGGTTTTTAGAAATGAAATGACTGCCATCTTGTTTTTCTCTCGAGGTTATGAGAAAATGAAACACAGTAAAAAGCTATTTGCAGGTCAAAAAACATATAAATGCCATCAGGTTAAAGGTGGGGGGATGGCTAGAAAGCACTGTGTGAAATTTGGGAGTTAGAGGGGGTCCATGACAGAGTTTGCAACACAAAGCTTTCTGTAGCCTCGGCTATAGCTGGCATTTGAAAGCAAACTGCGTCACAGAAGCAGCTTGTGCCTTGGGGTGAAAGGGAGAGGGTATGGGAGGCGAGGAGGCCGTCTGGAGAGTGGGGGGAGCTGGCACAGATGAGGGGGGCACTGGATGATGGCCTGTGGGGTCAGGGAAGTCTATTTTTTCAGCTGTTTTGCCAATATTCGTGGCTATATCCAATGTTACAACGGACTACAGATAGCCACAAGTATGTGTAGTTCTGTACCAGTGGTTCCATTTTTAAAAAAATATATTTTTATAACTGTTGGGAGTGAAAAATGACTGGCCATGGCCTTTGGCCATAGCCAGTGACTCAATTGCCATCCAGGTCTTCCATTCATGCGGTAATCAGGACAGACTCTGCTTAGTTTCAAAGTGAGAAAGGGGCCAGCCTCCTTAGGCCATGTTGCCTGATAAATGAGACACACTTACAAGGTGTCCAGTCAAAGGGTCGAATGAAAAAGGGTCGAATACAATACGTTTGACTCAAAAGGATTGAAAAAAAGAGATCAAATGCCTTTTTTTTTATGGGGCTTGGTATAAGTTAAAAATTTGGTTTTTGGGCAAAAAGCAGGGGTTGGAGGGAAACCTAAAAAAAAAAATGCATTTGATTTTCTGGTTTTCGGTCCTTTTGATTCGAAACAATTATATTTCAAATCTTTTAATTCGATCGTTTCACCTACAAACCACTTACAACACACTTACACGACCACTTAGAGGAATGGGCCGGCCCTTTTCTTGCTTTGAAGCTAAGCAGGGTCAGCCCCGAATTGGAGATAAGCAGGGACAGTCTCGGTTACTGCATGAATGGGCGACCGAATGGGCATCTGAATTATTTTTTTTTTTAAACCATGCTACTGTCAGTCTTTGTAGGTTTTGCACTCAGAGACAATTGTTTGCCTTTTGTTGAATTGCATTCTATTATTTGTAGTTTCCTTGTCAATAATAAAAAATAAAAAAAAATGGTATTTTTACAGCAACAGTGGGTTTCCTATCCCTACAGAAACTGGGAAAAAACCCTGTTTAGCTTCAAAGTGAGGAAGGGGTCAGCCCACCAAGGCCATGTTGCCTAATATATGGGCCCTCCCTTAGAAGAATACTTAGAGAAACACGGTCCTAGGAGGCCGGAAAACACAACTAGGGCTTAGTTAAAGACCATACGGTCCAAAGTACATTCCTACCGTTAGGATGCAGTATCGTAACACTGTGAAATTGTTTTTTTTTTTAATTGGCATTCGCGCTCTGAGCGCGTTGTGTGTTGCCTGCTCACCCCCACCCACTTCCTGGTCCTGGTCTCCCTTCCCGCCTTCCTGCCCGCCCACCCCCCCTCTGATTGGCTGACTGGTCTTCCTCCCCCTGGCCTACTCGGCGGCTGCTCCCCCCGCTCGCCTCTTTTTGCAGCCGAGCGTTGGAGAGCAGTCGCCGGTGGCTTGAGGGATCAGCAGACGTCGGCAAGCCCTGCCAGGCCCCCGCGGGCCTCCGTGAGTCCTTGCCTGTGAAATTGTTTTTTGTTTTAATTGGCATTCGCGCTCTGAGCGCGCGTTGTGTGTTGCCTGCTCACCCCCACCCACTTCCTGGTCCTGGTCTCCCTTCCCGCCTTCCTGCCCGCCCACCCCCCCTCTGATTGGCTGACTGGTCTTCCTCCCCCTGGCCTACTCGGGGGCTGCTCCCCCCGCTCGCCTCTTTTTGCAGCCGAGCGTTGGAGAGCAGTCGCCGGTGGCCTGAGGGATCAGCAGACGTCGGCAAGCCCTGCCAGGCCCCCGCGGGCCTCCGTGAGTCCTTGCCTGTGAAATTGTTTTTTGTTTTAATTGGCATTCGCGCTCTGAGCGCGTGTTGTGTGTTGCCTGCTCACCCTCACCCACTTCCTGGTCCTGGTCTCCCTTCCTGCCTTCCTGCCCGCCCACACCCCCCTCCCTTTCCCCTCCTCCCTCCGCCTATATCCTTCCCCTTCCTGGGCAGCCCCCCTGCCCGGCAGCCCCCGGCTAAGGGCCCATCAGGCAAAGGGCAGCTCCTACGGTTGCGGCACCCTGTGTGTCTGCAGGTGTCCGCAGGGGACGCCAGGCGCCTGGACTCTCTCGCCACCTGCTCGTGTCCCATAGTTGTGGTAAACGTGTTTTTTTTCCCCCCTCGCAGGATTCTCAAACTTAGGTGGCATTTGTACCTAATACGCACTCACTGTCTAAATGTGGTAAACTTGGTTTTTTCCCCCTCGCAGGATTCTCAAACTTGGTGGCATTTGTACCTAATACGCACTCACTGTCTAAATGTGGTAAACTTGTTTTTTTCCCCCTCGCAGGATTCTCAAACTTAGGTGTCATTTTTACCTAATACGCACTCACTGTCTAATTGTTTTAAACCTGGGCTTGCCACTCACTTCCTGCCTTTGTGCTCTTGCTTCATCTGTCTCCCCCCCCCCTTTCCCCCTACTCCATGGTGCTCTCTATCTCGCCTATCTTCTCTAACTGCTTCTCTATTGACTATCCTGCTCTCCTCACTAAATCTGGTAGGAAAAAGTTTAAAAAGGGCATCCTGGTCTCCAACCCAGGCCTCCCTATCGCTGACACCTACACTAGTGCCTGCTCCAAGGAAACTCTTACTGACATCCTCTTTTTCGTGCCCTCGCCTGACCTATGGACCCTTCATATGGTCTCTGTACTCTCTCCTTTCTCCTCTTCTCCCATTAATGGTGGCACCCGTAAGGGATGTCCTCTTGGCCTCCTTCCTCTCCTCTAAGGCCATCATTAATGTCTACGCTAATGGGACTGTCCTGGTCCAAGGCCCTCAGGCCAACCTTCACCTCTTCGATAGACGCTTCCCACGCCTCATAAACTTCCTTTCCTCTCCTGCTGTCCCCCCTCATCTGTCCTCGGCTACCTTCCCTCCCTGCCCCCTCTCTTGCTCCTTCTTCACCTCCCTCTTCTACACCTCCGCAGGGTGTACCTCTGATCTGTACCCCTCCCCGGAAATCCTTCAAGGATGGCAACCTTCTCCACATTGCCACACTCAACGCTCGCTCTGCCATCAGGCATTCCTTTGATATCTGTCACCTTCTTGAGGAACTGGACCTTGACGTCCTCGGTCTTACTGAGACATGGTTCACGGCCAGCTCTGTCACCAGCTTTGACACACTCCTACCTGGTGGCTACAAGATCCTCTCCTTGCCCAGACCCAACCGTGCGGGGGGGGTAGCCCTTATCTTCCCTGAGTGGATTCCCGCCACTGTCACTCCTACGCAGACCTACTCCTCTTTTGAATGTCTTGTCTGCCGACTCTCTCTCTCTCCTAGCCATTCCCTTACCGTGGCTACTATCTATCGGCCACCTGGTCAACTTTCCTCCTTCCTCTCTGAGTGGGCTGACCTCTCCTCCTCACTCCTGTCCTACTCAACTCCTCTTTCTTGGTGACTTCAACATCCACCTAGATGCCTCCTGTCCCCCCACTGGACTCTTTCGTGACCTCTGCGACTCTCTCTCACTCTCTATTCTCCCGTCTGGGCCTACTCATTCTGCAGGGCACACTCTTGATGCTCTGATCTCTTTTGACCTTCCCCTCTCTGTCCCTCTCTCCACTCCTCTCTCCTGGAGTGATCACTTTCTCCTATCCACCCACCTCGCCCTCCCTACCCCACAGGCAAAGCCACCCTCATCATTGCCACCCACCTTCTCGGTCATCCGACCCATGAAGCGCGTGTCAGTTGCGGCTTTCGCTGCCACCTTCTCGCCCCCCCCCCTTCGGCTGACTCCCACCCTGACACAGCCCTCTCCTTGCTCCACTCTGCTATATCTGATACCCTTGATATCCTTGCCCCTGTCATGAAAATCCGCCTGAAGCCCAAAGCCAAATGTAACTCCTGGTATGATTCGGATCTCGTCACCCTAAAACGCAAGTGCAGGGTGGCAGAGAGGAAATGGCGTGCTTCATGTTCATCCTCTGACAAACTGGCCTGCCGCCTGCTCCAAAGGCAATACCGTCTCTCTGTTCTCACCAAGAAGAGAGCCCTTATCCAAGCCCGCATCTCTGCGGCATCTAACAACTCGGCTGAACTCTTTAAAATCTGCAAGGAGCTTGCCAACCCTGCTGCAGTCTCTACCTCTCCTGTCCCCTCCCAGGCCCTCTGCACTGCACTGGCCTCCCACTTCATCTCTAAAACTTAGGACATCCTGTCCTCACTCTCCTCCTATCACCTCCCCCCCTCTCTTCCCTGCTCTTCCTCTGGCCCTTCTGCAGCCACTCCTCCTCCCTCCTTCTCTGCCTTTCCCCTTTTTTCTGCTGACGAGGTTTCCAGACAAGTCCGATCTATGAAAGTCTCGTCTAAACAGATTCACCCCTGTTCCTCCAAAACTATCAAGGACCACATCGACTCCCTGGCTCCTGCCCTGGCTGACTTTTGCAACCGCTCCTTCGCCTCTGGAGTCTTCCCATCCCCCCTCAAGCACTCCCTTGTGCACCCTCTCCTTAAGAAACCCTCTGCCGACCCCTCCTGTCCGGCTAACTAACGCCCAATCTCCATCACTACCTTCCTGGGCAAGCTCCTGGAGAAACTGGCCATCTCCCAGCTTAACCTCCATGCTGAAGCTGTTGATAGTCTCCATGACCATCAATCTGGCTTCAGAGCGGCCAGAAGCACGGAAACTGCTCTCCTGAACATCCGTGAGGACCTGCTCTTGAACCTCGACTCCAACACTCTGTGTGTTCTCATTCTGCTCGATCTCTCTTCTGCCTTTGACACTGTCAACCATGCCATCCTGCTCAACCGTCTCCGTGATAACCTGGGTATCACTGGTCAGGCTCTGGCGTGGCTGACCTCTTTCCTTTCCAATCGACCCTCCCAGGTCCAACTTGGGTCCTTCCTCTCTGACATCTTTTTCTCCACCTTTGGCGTTCCCCAGGGATCTAATCTCTCTCCCTGGCTGTTCAACCAGTATCTGGCACTCCTTGCCCACCGCATCGCCGCCCTCTGCCCCAACTTTCAGTGCTATGCGGACGATACCCAGCTCATTTTCAGGCTACCCTCGGCCTCCTCCTCTCCCTCCCTCATCTCTGACTTTCTGTCTGCTATCCAGGAATGGTGTGCTGCCAATGACCTCTGCCTTAATGCTAGTAAGACTGAGATCCTACTCATCGGCACACCCACTCCCTCCTTCCCTGCAGCTCTCTGGCCGGCCTCTCTTGGCCCTCTTCCTGCTCCTACCTGCAAGGCAAAAAACCTCGGGGTCATCTTCGACTCCACACTCTCCTTCTCTCCTCATATATCTGACGTCTCTAAGAAGTCACATTACCAGCTGCACCTCCTCAGAGGTATTCTTCCCTTCCTCTCCTGCCCCCAGAAGCTCACTGTCTCTAGAGCCCTGGTTCTCTCGAAGCTGGACTACTGTAACAGCCTCTATCTTAATCTGCCTGCCTCCACTCTCCGCCCTCTGCAACTCATCCAGAACAGAACTGCGAGACTTGTCCTTGGCCTCAAGCCCAGGGACCGTATCTCTCCAGGACTGAAATCTCTACACTGGCTCCCAGTGGCTGCGAGGATTAAGTTCAAAACCCTCTGCATTGTCCACAAGGCCTTCTGGGGCCTGGGGCCTAAATACCTTCAACTCTCTCTTCCTAAATATCTTCCTTCCCGAGCCCTACGCTCATCCGTCTCCAACTCCCTCAGGGTCAGCCGCTTCTCGAAGCAACGAGCTGGGGATAGATCTCTCTCCGCGGCAGGGGCCTCCCTCTGGAACAGCCTTCCTGCCTCCCTGAAACTTGAGGAGAACCATCTCCGGTTCCGGAAGCACCTCAAAACCTTCCTCTTCACTTCTGCTTTCTCTCTCCCTCTCCCCTGCTAAATTCTTCACCATAACTGCACTGATTCTGCAACTGGGCCACTCTCACCGACCTCGGTCCTGGGCCCAGTCACTCTTCACTTGCACTGCCTCCCTGGCAACCCCTGCACTGCGGGACTGTCTCTGTATCACTACAGCCCCCCCCAGCACTTGTCTGCACTTACCTTGCACTTGCCACCAGCTGGCCCTATTTATTTATTATTTATTTCTATTCTACTATTTGTACTGCACTCCCCCCCCTCCCCCTACCCCTTGCACTTTTTCCCTTCCCCCTACCCCTGCACTTGCGCGGTCTGAATGACACCTGGCCTAGTAGGATCGTTGTCTGTCTTCCCCTTGTTCCCC
The DNA here is from genome assembly GCF_040938575.1 of Ambystoma mexicanum. Classification (NCBI taxonomy): domain Eukaryota; kingdom Metazoa; phylum Chordata; class Amphibia; order Caudata; family Ambystomatidae; genus Ambystoma; species Ambystoma mexicanum. The sequence continues at coordinate 870,758,455 of NC_090935.1, forward strand.
CCTCCCTGCCTCGTCGCGCCTTGAAACACTTGTGTATAGGCACGTTACAAATGCCTTATCATATCATATCATAAAGAACGGTATTGGAGAACACAGTTAAAGAAGAGATAAACCAATCATCTTGTCAGTAAAATGCAACACACAGGCAGACTGTCCCTACAGTGAAGAACACCCTGTCCCTATCCCAATGGATCTCTCCCTAGGAGACGGATGGTGCACCGCCTATCTAAAAGCGAAAGAAGAAAGAAATCTCCCTATTCACCATTCAAACAATAAAATATCAGGTTTAGGTCACCAAAGTGATATTTAAAAAGAACAGAAACATATAATTGTTTCTTTTTTCAGAGTGACGTGGACTTATCCTCTTGTCTGGAATTTCTCTCTATGTTTTAATCACCAGTTATTAGAGGTAGCCCTGGCAACTCAGACCTAGCGCTGATAATAAAATACTACAATGCTCCTAAACAGGAGCAACAAAAGCCTAGAGGCTGATACTGCTACCTAGAAGTAAAACATATTATTTGTGACTTGCACAGGTATGTCGAGTTGGACATTGCCATCTGCATGAGAACACTCATGTCTGGTTGGTCCGACCGGTTTCGATAATCTTAGCTATTGGGATCATCTTCTTTAGGACCATTCATGTTTTTCGTAGGACGTTACAACTCCGCTTCCTGTGAGGAAACATAATGTAGAGAAACAGCAGGGTAAGTATGTAGTAGCATGCATGTAAATGACTGCGAGCTACTTATGTGTGTATATTATTTCTATTATACTTAGTTATAGGGCTATAGTTCCAGGAGCATCTTTTAGCGCCAATATAGTAGCAGTAAGTATATGCAGGGAAAGGGGTGGGAAAAAGGGATTCCAATATTGGCCAACAACTGATTGTGTGGTGCCTAGTGAAAGACCTCGCTCTTAAAACATCTCTCTAAATCAGGAAACACCTCTGTGTTGTAGCGTGATCAGCATGCAACCCATGATGATGGCAATTTTGAATCTCATACCCGAAAAACGTGTTCTGGTTATCTACCATGTTCTGGTATCTCAGCAAATCAGTTGGTGTAGGATATCACTGCTTCACATATCATCTGACAGTGCAGATGTGGATATTACTCATACATACTCTGACGTAGCTATTATACACAGTGTTATATGGTGGCAATTAAACACTGCTTACCTTAATAATAGCGTGATGGATACAGGCGCATATTTGTTCAGATTCACGCGTTTGTTTCTAGCTGCGGCACTTGTTGTATCTATGTTGCACGATGTTTTCAATTTGCGGTGCGTGTTGCGTCTATATTTTCCTACAGGGCACATACAGTGTCAGGTATTCTAATTAGACTATGGACTAATATCTATTACTGAACTATGTCAGTGCTGTGGCACTATCTCTTACCTGCAGTGTTTCAAAACACAGGTGTTTCCTTGTCCGAGTACGATGTGCGTCGGCGACTCTATGGTCTGGGCTGGCTTGTGTGTCACCAGCGAGTGGTCCTTCTATTATCCACTCGCTCGTCGCCATTTTGAATTGGGAAAACTTCATATGATCTGATTAGACTAAATTTACATACACTGCTCTTGTGGTGAGTAATAGATATTAACAAAGTACTTATGTGGTCATTGAAGTCAATCTATATTTCAAACAGTTAGCACACAGTCTAAAGGTACCAGACAAAGTTAGGTATCAAAATGCAAACATAGTTAATTCATGTGGTGCACAATATGGTTGATTTCCTAATTTCAGTGTTTATCTTTTTCAATTCCAGGTTTGTCTGTCCAGTGTTAAAATAACAGAATATGTGTATATCAGTGTTTCCCTATTTTAACTGCAAAAACTGTAGTTTTGCAGTGTTTAAAAAACGCGTTTATTGCTGCATTCATTATTTAAAGGCACAAAAACTAGCTCTGCTGAAACCCACTTCCCTTTTATAGATTAAATGCAAAGTACATAAATTACATACTAAAACAACCTGAGAATGTGTAAATACTTATAAAAACATGTTAATCCAAAAGTGCATCTTGTTCAGCTCTGTTTTTTCACTAAATGGAAAGGAAGCCTACAAGCCTCCAAATGCAAAGAAGCTGTAGACCTAAAATTCTTTTTTTAGAAAAAACAGTCAAATGTGTACTGCTTATAGTAATTGTTCAGCGCAAACGTCCAACTTGTTGTTATGCGTGATTTTAAGAAAACATTAATATCCCAAAACAGTTAGGACTTTATTTTGCGTGTAAAAATAGCAAACATCAAGAATATAAAGGTAGTGTTCACTTTGTTTCTCGGTTGGCTTTTCGTATAAGAAGATAGACTGGGAAGGTAACTGAAGTTTGTTTGGTCTTAGAGAAGAAAATGTCCAATTAAATTTCCAATCACCTACACCAACCCATAGAAAAGGCTGTGTTGATAACTATCAAGGTTATAACAACCTTGCCAACTGCCATATCATGTATCTGTAAATGGTGAAAGTTTTGTACTGTGCTGGATGAAGACTGGGGTCAGTCTTCTGTGGTATTCACTCCTCCCACCAAAGTGTACACGAGATAGGCTGGTGAGTACTACAGTGACTGCCAAGGGAAAAAACACTTGCTTGATGGAAGAACGCCAATCAATTCCAAGGAGGTTTCCAAATGAAGGAATTGTTGGAGTGAAGAAGTCAGAGTAAGATTTCCAAGACTAGGAGGTAGGAGGAGGTAGAACTGGAGGCTGGGACAAGGAGACAGGAGCAGAAGGCAGTGATGCAGCAGCAGAGGGGATGCAGAGGAAAACAACAGGTAGGCAACGGAGAAGCAGAGGGAGAGAAATCGGGAACAAGGAGCATGGAGCATCTGCAGGAGGGGAGCATTATTAACATGTGCATTGTGATGCACAGTACGTCTTGTCTGGAGGTCTTTTGAGCCTTCCTTCTATTACAGTAAGGATGCAAGGCAGATACAGCACCGCCATCTTTCCTGTGATGAAACTGCATCGCACGGACAGTTCGTCCCCATTGCTGGAAGGGGCAATGGCACCAAGGCGGCAGCCATCTTTGATGGGGCAGAAGCAAAAGCGCAACCCTTGCAGGTCTAGAGTAAGATTCCAGTGTCTCCCCTGGGACCTTGTGGGAGGCGTCATCCTGAAGACAGCATGCCCACTAGTCCACCAAGTACTGGAGACTTCCCCGCTTATAACAGGAATCACAGATATGAGGCACCCCTAATACTTCGGTCCATCCAGGGTGCAGACAGGAAGCTGAACCCTAGCTGATTTACAAAGAAAACAGTCTGGAACATCCGGTTTCAGCTGTGATGTGTGAAACACGGGATGGATCCAAGATGCAGGAAACTTGGATCCAAGATGCAGGAAACTTGAAGGCAAAAACAACAGGATTGATTCATCTAGTAATCAGAAACAGCCCAAAGTATTTTGGGGGGCAGCTTCGAAGCAAACAATCGTTTAGGTAAGTATCATGAGGAATGCCACACAAAGTCACCCACAACCAAAGGGGGCTCCTGAAAACATTTGCTATCTGCGATGTCTTTTATCCAAGCTTGGGCCTCAGCGAGGCATGTTCTGACTATCCAATGGCTGTCTTATACTTAAACTACACATTTCTAACTGCTTGAAGGTGATCGTCCATGTATCCAGCTGTCAGCAAGACTTGAGGGTGCTAGCCATAAGTAAAATAAAAAGGACTGGTGCTGATCGAGGAGTGCACAATGTTGTTGTACACAAACTCAGCCATCAGTAAGAGATCACACCAGTCATCTTGAGATGCTGAAACAAAGCAGTGCAGATACTGCTCCAGGGTCTGGTTTAGTCTCTCAGTCTGCCCGTTAGTTTGTGGATGATAGCCCTCTCTGGATTCCTAGAATCTCACATTCTTGGCTGCAGAAGCAAGACACATATTAGGGCCCTGCATCAGATACTATGGTACTAGGCAATCTGTGTAGTCCACATATGTGTAAGAGAAACACAGTACCATCATGGAGGCTGTTGGAACTTTCGTTAGAGGGTTGAAATGGGCCATCCTGGTGATCGTATCACCTGTTACCATGATGACTGTGTATAAAAAGGAAGGTGGTAAATCCACAATGAAATCAGTAGAGATTCCTTGCCAAGGTCTTTCTGGGATAAGCATCAACTGGACTGACCCAAGGGGTTTACTTCAGAGTGTTTCTGATTGCAGGCAGCAGGCAGGTTTTACAGGAGAGCACATATTTCCGTACATCGCTCTTCATCTTAGGCCACCAAAAGTGTCCGTTTATGTGGTCTACGGTGTCATTTATGCCCCGATGTCCATCATGGCGCATTTTGAATACCTCCAACTGTAATTCTGGGGTGGAGATATACAGGCTGCAATCATGAAATAAAAGGTCATGATTCCTGGTCAAGTTATGTTGTTCAAGTAGTGTCCGTACTTCTGGTAGTTCATTCAGTGTTGAGACAGTCTTGATGCATTGCAGGAAATCAGTGATCAGAAACACAAAGGGAGCTTGAGGCAAAAGTTTCTCTCTTTCAGTTCCTGAATGGGCTGAGTTACATTTTCTTGAAAGGAGGTCAGCAATTATGTTTTCTGTTCCTGGAAGTTAAGTAAGGGTGATGTCAAATTATAGAAAAAAGTAAATTGTGGCATTCAAACTGTTGCAACACTTATAAGATGTGATGGTCAATGTGAATTTCCACGGGAAACCGTGCTCCCAACAATGAATGTCTGCATTCGAGTAGTACCTATTTTATTGACAACAATAATTTTTCCAGCATGGTATAGTTCAGTTCAGAACAAGTGAGAGATTGAGACAAAAATGCTAAAGGGTGTTCAATTCCATAATTTGTATGTTGTTTCAATACAGCCCGAATGGCATCATTAGAGGCATTAGATTCTACTGTGAAAGGTTTACTGGTGTCAGGTGGACATAGAATAGGTACTGTAGAAAAGGAAATCTTCAAAGTCGGAAAGGCTTCTTCAGCCAAGGCATCCCAGTGGAATTTTGCTCATGTTTTCCTAGTTATGGGTAAGATCTTCCTAGAGTGCCTTAGAAAAAACTTCAGGTAAAATATTGCAATGCCCAAAACAGTAGGATTTCTTTGACTGTACGAGGGGCTGTCCATTCCAAAATAGCTGCACATTTATGGATATTTCACCGGCAGATAGGACAAAGCTTAAGTAGGGGATGGAAGATTGGTGGAACATGGATTCCTCAGGTTTAGCAAGAAGTCGATGGGTCCTAAGCTGCTGAAGCACCATCCTTATATTGTGTTTGTGGTCCATCAGTTTCTTGGAAAAAATCAGAATTTCATCTGTAGCTAATAACAAATTGGAACAGGCAGTCAGAAAACAATCAGTCCATACAATGTTGAAATATGAAAGGGGCGTTAGTGAGACCAAATGTAATGACCCTATACTTCAAGCGTCCAAAAGACATCCTAAAGGCTGTCTTCCATTAATCTCCGGATTTTAGTCTTATCAGGTGATTATCCCCTCAAAGACCTAGTAAAGATGGCATTGTCTCCTTTGGCTTCAAGTATGTTGGAGATAAGGGGCAAAGGATATTTATTCTTCACAGTTACTTTATTTAAGCCCCTATAATCCAGGCATGGACAAATTTAGTGCAATCTTTCTTGGGCACAAAAAAGAGGGATGCACCCACAGGGGGATTTGGATACAGTGATAAGGCACCTGGCATCGGTTCATCGGTGCAGTCTTCTGTGTGGTGAGCTGGCCTGGCATGCTCCAGGCAATCCACAAAGACATCATGGAACTCATGATACTGAGGAGGAACTTTTTGAAGATTGTGGATCACAGGGATACTTTGGGGAAAGTGAGACTTTGCAGTGTTGCAGACCCTTCAACGGAGAGCACAGTGATGCAATGATTCATACAATATTCAGACCCAAGAAGCAGAGTGCTGGTGGTCCAGTTAATGTAAGGATTCTGCACCCATAACCACGGCAAGCCTAGCATGATAGGAACATTAAATGCTTTAACAAGGTCAAAGCAAAAGGATTCCTGGTGGATGTCTATCCTATATCTTCAGTGATGGACCTGATAGTTGACCGTCAATCCTTTCCATGGATAAACTGATCTCTTTGTTGATATAGGGAATTTGGTTGTCCTTGGCTCAATTATCATCCACGAAAACGCTAACAGCCCCACAGTCTACAACAGGCAGGGTTTCTAACAACGAGGAGTCAGAGACGTACAGACTGACTTTCATAACTACTAGGTTGAAAGAAGGTCACAGCACATACGCAGACCCTTTGTTCTTCTCCTTTCCTCGGCTGTGAGAGGTTCACATGCAGTTCCTATCTGCATGGGCTTGGGGGTCATCACTTTTATCGATCCGGGACAGTTCTTTCATTGGTCTTTGTGTGTTTTCTGTAAGGAGTAAGGCTCAGACAGCATAACCATAGGGTAGCAAATTGGGGCTATTGACACTGGGAAGATACCATTGACTGGTGCCTAAAACAGAATCGGAGATCCTACCTGCAAGGGTAGACGCAAGCCGGATGTAGTTAGTGATACAGCCATGGAAAAAGAAGAAGATGAGGAATAGTGAACGTGGGCATCTTAGATGATGAATCTCCACTTGGCCTGGGGTTGGCTGAATGCACTCTTGTATCCGTGAGCAGGAAAGGTACTGGGTCTCCCATGGAGGTCCCAATTCTTGCTAAGCCAGCCTTTTGGACCACATGTTCATTTACAGGAGCAAAGCCCCAGCACTTTGTGATTCTGCTGTGAGTATCACTACTGTCCTACGCCAGTGAGTGTGAGAGTACCAGATCATCCCTGGTCCCCCCAGACTAGTCATGAGAATCAATTGTCTCACCCGCTACCCACTGGCTATCTGGATATTCAGATGGAATGGGGGAAACCACTCAACTCTGTGTCACTGTAAAAAGATGCCATTCCGGTCAACTGTCTGTCAAGGAACGATAAATCTGATGCCGAAATGATCACTGCAGTCACCCGATCAAGGGCCAAGGAAGCATCTACGATAGCAACCCTGGCAGGTCTGGGTCCACGGGCTCTTCCGGGCTGACAATTGCATAAGACCTGCTCTGTTGGTACTACCCAATCCAGATCCAAAGTCCAGAGGGAAGCCTGCTTCTGCCAGCGAGGGTCTAGTGGCTACTGAAGTGCCTGCTGCAACGGAACCTGACTCAGTGACCTTGGGGTGCCTACAGGTGTAAAACCCTAACCAAGGGTGGAGGATATGAAAGCTTCAGACCATAGGGGTCTCCCTCAGCTAAGTGACTTGTCCTTAGCTTGGGGTCCAAGCCAGGTTGATTTTAGCCTGGCAAAGCGTGACTGTCCAACTTTGGAAGCTCTGCATGAGCAGGCAGAGAAGCAAGCCCAGGGGGAAGACCCTGAAATGTTCAAGGTGTACTGGGAGAACAGATTTCTGTAGAGTGAGCCCAAGACATCTGAGTTGGGGGCCAGCCAGTGTTTGGTGGTCCCCCAATGCCACAGAAGGTTCCTGTTGGACTTGGCACATGACATCCCGTTGGCAGTTCACCTGGGGATGACGAAAACAGCTGACCGTCTGTTGGCCCATTTCTACTGGCCCCAGATGGGGTCAAAGATACAAGCATTTGTTCGGTTTTACCACACTTGCCAAGCATCGGGCACAATGGGCGGAGCCACCAAGGCCTTACTACTTCTGCTAGCCGTGGTTGGGCAGCCTTTCGAGAGATTAGGTACGAACATTATGGGTCTTTTGGGTACGGAAACCTACCCAGGAAATCGGCATTTCTTGGTTGCGTTTGATCATGCCACCCAGTACCCTGAGGCTGTCCTCCTGAGGGCCCCCATGGCCAAAAAGTCTCTCATCGGGACTATATCTTGTGTCGGATTCCCTAAGGGAGTTATTTGTGACAGAGGATGCAAATTCATATCTGCGTATATGAAGGCAATGTGTGATGAATTTGGAGTTACCTATAAATTCCTTTCATCCACAAACCAACCGGCTTGTTGAATGGTTCAGCAAGATGCTCAAGGCATGATAGGTGGCTTGGAAGAGCCAATCTGGAGAAAATGGGATATTCTCCTGGCGTGCCTCCTGTTCTCCTACCGGGAAGTGCTACAGAGTGGTGACAGGTTCAATCCCTTTAAGCTCCTCCTTAGCCATCTGTTAGGGTTCATTAATGCCTGTTGCGAGATGTATAGGAGGGCAATCCCCAAACTTCTTCCCATGACATAGTGGACTGTGTGCTTGGCCTCTGATCCCGGATGGCCAAATGTCCAAATGCAGGGAACAAAGCACCAAGAACCTGAAGGTCAGCCAGGAGTTCATGAAGCACTGGCATGACCAGAAGGCGACCATGACAGAGTACACGCCAGGCCAGATGGTCTGGATCATGGAGCCCGTAAAGCCCAGTGCCTTGGACTACAAGTGGGCTGGACCCTCCATGGTGCTGGAAAGCATCACTGAGGTTAACTACTTCATTGATATGTAGACCCCAACGCCGACACATCGGGTGTTTAACATCATTCGGCTAAAACCCCATTACAGCCAGGAGGATGACTTGGTGATGGCTCTGGTCATGGGTGATGAGACAGGGGAGGAGATGGTTCCCCTTCCTGACTTGTTACATGCAGAGCCCACTGACGGGTCTATTGAGGGAGTTTAACTCTCCCTAGACCTCACTGAACAACAAAGGCAAGGCGGCCAGCAGTTGCTGGACCAGTATGCATCTATGCTCTCCCTGACTGCTGGGAAGAATAGATTGATACATCCATGACATTGACACAGGAGCCAGTAAGCCAGTGAAGAGTGGGATTTACTGGATATCAGACAAGGTCAATGATACCATCAAGTAGGAGGTATCCAAGATGTTGGCCTTTGGGGTATCAAGCCTTCCTGCAGCACCTGGGCTAGCCCGGTGGTACTGTTGCCTAAAAAGCCCAGTAGCAGGAAGACTGAGGTCTTATTTTGAGCGGATTCAAGCTAATCAACCAGTTAGGTGCTGCCCAACTCATGAGTACCTTCGACCTCACAGCCAGGAACTAGCAGGGTGGTTTGACCGACCGTGCAAAAGAAAGGTCTGCACTTTCTACCACGAACAAGCATTATCAGTTCACTGTATGCCTTTCAGGCCACAGAATGCCAGTGCCAACTTCCAGAGGATGGTAAACCAGGTCCTAATGGGACTGGAAGCCTTAACCTTTGCCTACCTAGACGACATTGTCATATTCAGCAACACATGGTAAGACCATCTTTACCACCTGGAACAGGTGCTTCAAGCCATGCGAAGGGCTGGCTTGACTATCAAGGCATCCAAATGCCAGATAGCGCAGGGTATTGTAATTTACTTATAACTTCAGGTCGTGGTGTAAAATACAGCCTCTCCAGGCCAAAGTCCAGGCAATGACGGACTGGGACAACCCCGTCACCCAGACTCAACTGAGGGTATTACTTGGCCGCAATGGTTATTACCAGCCTGTCATTAAGGGGTATGAGAAATCTGGCCTTCCCCTGAATGACATAGCCACAAGAAGCTGCCAAAAAAGGTCAATTGGACCCATGCTTGTCAGTCATTCTTCCACAGCTTGACGGATGGCCTGTGCCAGGCCCCATTCTGAAGAACCCAGAGTTTATCATACAGACAGGTGCTTGCAAATTTGGCATTGGTGCAGTGTTAACACAACTGAACTTTGAAGGGGCAGTACAACCATGTGCTTACCTAAGTGGGCTCTTGACCAAGTGAGAGCACAACTGGGCCACCATTGAAAAGGAGGCATTTGTGATAGTTTGGGTGGTACACAAGCTGAAGCCTGGCATTTCCGGGCCTCCCTTCACTGTCCAAACTGACCACTGACCTCTGAGGTGACTTATGGCCATGCAGGGAGAAAATCTCAAGTCACTGCGTTGGGCCATATCCCTACAGGAATTTGACATGGGCATCCAATACAGACCGAGGGGACAGTACTCCAATCCAGATAGCCTCAGTAGGTACTTTTGCCAGGAGGATGAGCCAAATCATTAGAAGGGTGAGTCTCAACCTTTTTGTCTGGGGGAATGTGAGGAATTACTATCTGGCAAAGATAGAAAGCCCTAGTTTTTTTGACTGCACATAAAATGATGCAGGTGATTCCTTTGCCAAAAGGGATAATTGTTAACCAGATCCCACTTCGTTGCAACTCAATGCCAAAAGCTAGTGCCCTTGGACCGTGCTGCACTAGTACCCTGATCCGCAGCAAATGCTCTGCTTATGGGGCAGAGCAGGTTCAAAGGTTGCAGCTACAGGAATGTCACTGCAACACAGATGCTGGTGGCAGGGTAATCGCTAAGATTAGCTGTGTCTGAGTTTAGGCATGGTGCATGGTGATACTTATGATCATGGCCATCACATCCCAATTGGTCTTGCACATGTGTCAACTAGCTTCTGTGAGTCTGTTCTGCTGTGGAAGTGGATGTGTATTTGGGACAGATGAGATGATATTGCTGCACGGCAGGACAGAAACCCAGAGGACCCATCCTCTCTTAATTCACTCTGTGAGGGCAGGTAACCCTCTCCCCTAGAGAGAGACTTAGAGCAGGCAGGTTTCAAAGGAGCACACCCATTCCGGAGAAGTACCCTTACACCAGGGTGCTCCATATCCAAAGGTCTTTGTTTGTCAGAAGGAGGGAAGGGGATGGGCGTAGGATAGGCAGGAGCCCCCTGGACGCTGGAAGAAGCCTTCCACCATCTTGTTTTTCACTGTCGCTCTTTCCTTTTCCTGTCTACTCCACTTCCTCTGTAGCAAAGCACTTTCGGTAAAAGATCAACAGGGCAAAGTCTACTCCAACCAGGAGCAGGAACTAGTCCCGTAGTTTATGTTATTTTATTTTTTTGTTTGATTCTTAAAGAATCTTTACAAATTAACCATTTAAGATGTGTACAACTTTTTAGCTTAAACCATTCTAAACCAATCTAAAAAAGTAATACAACACGATACAATGCTGTGACAAACAATCCACAGCTATTTCTAGTGAATATTTAAAACAATCACAGTTTCATTAAGACATCATTTCTTACTTTCGTTATTTCATTTTTCGACCAGAAGGTGCACAGCCCTGTTAAAACCATTGTCAATGTGCTATTTAAAAGCACTGAAAATCAATCTTATATAAAATTAGACTTAATTAACTCAAAGTTATGTGTCCATCAATCATTACAATTGAAATTTAGAAAGGAACACTATCATTTTGACCTATTCATTTATAGCAGACAGTACTAAGCAGTACTTATATAACAGTATTTTCCACATATTAGGTTATTTTAAATCACAAGGTTCACCTGATTGGGTTAAGGTTTTCACAAAATTCCGCCAGACCCAGTATAAATCTATGTGCAGCTGTTCACTATTCAGGCAATATGACCAAAATGACTCACTCTTAATTCTGTCATAGTCGTGTATTTATTTACCCAGTAAAGTCATGTAGGTTGCGCCCAAAACTTTACATATAGTTAAAACATGTCTTGGAGTCTCAATTTTCCCAGTTAGCCCACCGACCCGGTATGTCGTTTGCTCCAGGGGAATATTAGTATATGCCCTATTAAAAACCATCAGCGGAAGCTGGTTTGTGCATAGTCCAAATCTTAGGCTACAGACAGCCGGACTAGGTCACTGTTTTAAATTGTTCCTTGTGTCCAAGTACCTCTGTGTCACTTTTGCAATATATTCATATGTTCTCAGTGACGATAATTGAGTGTAATTATTGGCCCAATCCCAATGTTCAAGTTTTCTAGTAAATATGGCTTTTAAAGTAGCAATTTCCGTGCTCTTCTCGAAGTCCAGCTGCCAGTGTATGTTATCATATATTTTATCTAGTGCCTGGTGTAATTTCTTACTGCTGGCATCAATATATCGACACCCGTCTCCAGCACCAATCTTCAATAATGCAATTTTTTTTTGTTTGTTTATTTATTTATAAGATTTTACACAAAGATAAACAAGTAAATCAATCAATACAATTAATATAAAACAGTGGATTACACGCAGAATATTATATACTCATAACCAGCAAGAAACTAGTATATACTCAGAAAGTCATTCCAAATCTTTCCATGCAATCTTAACTTCCCCTGTCTCTTATAAATCACCCTTTCCACAGATGCAAGACCAGACATCCCCTCAATCCAATCCTCAACAGCCGGTGTAATCCTTGTTTTCCAGCCCCTCAAAACCAACTTCTTGCCCAGACTAGCACCACGGAGCAGAAACTTTTTCTGCAAAATAGAGAGATCCTCTAGCAACTCACCACCTCCCAAAATCATCGTCATGAAATCCAAGTCAACATCCAGGTTCAAAACACGCAAAAAAACACAACAAATATCATGCCAAAATCCCCGTACACGCACACATTCCCATAGTAGATGTTCAAAACTTTCCAATCCATTTCCACAACACCAGCATTCATCCGAATCCACCATCCCCCTCTTGAACATTTGTTCCGGACTCCAAAAACACTCTATTGAGGATCTTTATTTGTCTCGACCGTTCCTCCAAATTAATATCACAAAGTTTAACATTCGCACATATTTACAACCACATCTCAGGCAAAATTTCACACCCCAATCTCCTTCCCCATTCATCTCTCAAGTCAGAATTCTCCTTAGAAGCAGACACAATACAATTGTATATCCTGCTAGCAATCGAACAACCACCTGGTTCCCTTTCCTTAAGAAAGAGATTCATCATTGCACTCCCTTGCTCCGCCACATCACCTATGCATCTTTTCAGCTTTCTGAAATCATCAGTTCGGAAATTGTTAATGTGAAACTTCGCTCGCAGCTCTCGCTCTCCAATCCACTCACCATCCACAAGGACATCATCAATCCAGAAAACTCCACCCAGAAACCAGTCTGGCCAGAATAAAGACTTTCCTCCAACAGAAATCAATGGATTCAACCAAATGGATGCATGAGTAACCGATCCTAGCAAAGCAACTGATCCTAGCAATTCATGTATATGTCTCCACGTGTCTCTCAGAAAAACTGTCAAAGGCGATTTCCTACACAATTTGTTTGTTGCCGTGATAATTGCCCTAGGAGGAAGCGGGCCCAACAAACTTGCCTCAGCAATTAGCCATTTATCAGGCAGATCCATCAAAAAGGGTACAATAAAATGACTGGAAAAAGCTAAATGTTATGCCCTGAAATTCTGTACCCCCAGTCCCTCCTTTTCCACAGGAAGGTGAAGTTTCCATACTTTTAGCTGTGGCGGCTTATTATCCCATAGATAGGACTGCAACAAACCATCAATTTTCTTCCAATAGAGTTGGCCAATTTTCACCGGAAGCATACCCAGAATGTAATACATTTTTGGAGCTGCAATCATCTTCAGAGCGTTCACCTTGCCCCATAGGGACAAATGAAGCAAAGAACACCTCAAAATGCTCATTTTCAAATCACTACACACCTCACTCATGTTCACCACAGCCATCTCATCCACCAGCGGGGTCAGCCATATACCCAGATATGTTAGTTTCCTTTCACACCACTGAAACCCAAGTCGAGTAATCAAATTCTTATCACAGTGTCCTGAAATCGGCAACACCTCGGATTTAGACCAATTGACCTTAAATCCTGCCACCGCATGAAATCTATCTAAAACATCCAATAAGGCCGGAAGGGACACTGTCAAATTCCGCAATAATAGTAGCAGATCATCCGCATAAAACCACAACTTTTGGTCAGCACCATGAAAATGTAGGCCCTGTATTCCCACATCACACCTCAAGGCAATCGCCAATGGTTTCATGGCCAAAACAAATATCAGGGGGGACAAAGGACATCCCTGTCTTGTATCCCTCTGCAGTACAAAAGAATCTGATAATTGTCCATTAGTTCTGACAGTGGCAGTCGGACAAGCATATAGCAGGGCAACCCATGAAATAAATTCCTCTCCCAAATTCATAGCACGCAATACTGAAAAAAGATAGTTCCAATCAACGCGATCAAACGCTTTCTCTGCGTCTAAAGAAAACACAGCCACATCATCTTCCAAATCCTGTGCATGTGACATCAACAATCAACAAGTTCCTAATATTACTAGATGTTCTCCGGCCGTGAACGAAACCTGATTGATCAGTGTGCACCAGCTTCACAAGTAGAGTCTGTAAACGCATGGCCAATAATTTCGCCAATATTTTATTATCCGTATTAATCAAACTGATCGGATGATAGTTTGAAGCCAAGCAGCTATCTTTATCCTTCTTAAGAAAAACCGATATAGTGGCATGACTGGTAGAAGCGGGAAGAAGACCCCTCACTCTAGACTCCATGAATGCATCCCGCAAAAGTTCCACCGCCGAATCTGCCAAGATTTTATAAAATTCAGCAGGCAGACCATCTGGACCAGGAGACTTGCCTGAGTTTAATTTCCCAATAGCAGATCTCATTTCATCCACAGTCACAGCCTCACCCAACATGGCTTTCTCCAAATCATTCACTCTAGGTATCTCCAACCCATCCAAAAATGACTCATCCAAACCACTGACACCCAACTCATTCTGATAAAGTTTCATATAATATTCCTTAAATGTCTCATTAATCAGTTTTGGATCAAAAGTCACCTGATCCCATTCTCTCTTTTAATAGAGGTGATAGACCCTTCTGACTGCTGTTGTCTTAATCTGTAGGCAAGCCAGCGGTCGCATTTCTCACCATATTCAAAATAAGAACATTTTAGCCTGAACAAATCCTTTTCAGATCTCACTCTCAAAGTCTCATTCAACTCTCTCTGCATTTCCCAAAGTGTTCTCCTCTTTTCCAGGTTAGCAGAGTCATTTATCAAATCCGCGGGGAACTGCTTAATACGTTGTTCCAAATCCAAACTTTTCCTCTCCAAGCTTCTCCTCCTACAAACCCAGGATCAAGCCCCGCACTGTACATTTAAATGCCTCCCAGACTGTCCCAACACTAATCCCATCTGTCCTATTTTCCACCACAAAATGTTCCGCTTCAGATCTGATTTTTTCCACAATCGTCTCATCCTGAAGAATTGAGGTGTTCATTCTCCAACAAAAATGTTCTGCAAGTATCAAACTTCAATCCCACATTCAGAAACAGAGGTGCATGATCTGTGACAGCAATGCAACCAATCTCACAACTTGCCAGGCTCAAGGTTGCTGAGCCAGCAGTGAGAAACATATCTATACGAGAGTGTGAACCATGAGAGCTAGAATAAAAGGTATATTCCCTCAAATCAGAATGATGTAATCTCTAACAATCCTCCAAGGCAAATTCAGATATAAGCGTGCGAAAAGAACAATATGTCGGGTCCCTTCTCTGAGTAGCACAGGGTCCACTACGATCTTTGGCATTATCCATAACCAAATTAAAATCTACCCCCAGGATAACATTCTGGGAACCAAAATCCTGCGACATCTGAGCAACTTTTCCAAAGAACGAACCATCATCCAGAGAGGGAGCATAAACATTACAAAGAATAGCTTGAACCCCCTGAACATCCACCAAAAGTGCAATGACCCTACCCTCATCGTCTGAGCGTGAATTTAAGACTTTAATCAGGGTGTTTTTCCGCACCAAGATAGCAACCCCTCTACTCCTAGAAGAATAACACGAGACCAAAAACTCCCCAATCCACCGTTTACGCAACATAGTAACTTCATCTAACTAAATAAACATCACTGTGCATATCATTCAAACAGTTAAAAATCGTTTGCCGTTTGATTAGATTGTTAAGACCATTTACATTCCAAGAGGAAACAGACAACAGATCTCCCCTCCCAGACGGCATTGCTAAGACAATAAAAAAACAAAAAAAACTAGATCAAAAATTCTGCACCTAAAACAATCAAAAACCCACCCCTGTCCCCAACAACAGAAGTATGACTCCAACGTCAACAAGAACTAACAAACCCCAGACCAACACCCGGTACCCTTCCCAATCACATATTAGATCTATACTAGACATCCCCAACCAGAAAACACCAAAATTAAGAAGGACCCATGTTGAACTACAAGTCAAGGAAACAAAAAAAGCACATGGCTGCGTGACAAAGCCTGAATCATTCCAAACTTCCCCAATCCAAACAAAACAACATACCAAATGTCATCTCAACCATATTCATCAAAAGTCAGTAACATCATTTATATCTAGAATGACATGAATATGTCATAAAACCACACAATAAACAATCAATACATTCGCCCTACTACTCTGGGAATATCAAGAGCAAAGCCATTCCCCTACTGATGTAATCATTAACAAGGGCAGAATATATATTTAAAAAATATATAGATTTTTAGCAACAATGGAAGCAAGTGTCATTGCAGCAAAAATATGTAATATTCAACCTCCACGGTGTAAACAATCTCTGTTCCCGTTCCAGGCTTGACGGCATCAACTTCAACATGTTTTTCAGAACAGTTATCACAAAATGCCATGACAGCAGACACGAATCAAGTCATTACGATCTGGTGATAACTACAAAACGAAACATATTGTACAATGTATGTTGTAGGCCACTCACTGGCCTCCATCCTGCACATCTTCCTCTGACTCTGTAGTAATCACAAGAGCAAAAAAAAACGTTCAGCGCTGGGAAGGAGGCATCAAAAAATAAAGAGTAAAGAATGAATACCCCCATATGTCATGCAATATCGTCACTGGCAGGCCCCCTTCCATCACCTTTATGTAGAAGCCGGGGACGTTCCGAATTGTGGCGAGATCGACCAGCTGTTCCCGAAAGGCCCCGACATCCACAAGCTGAGCCTCACCGCAGGAATAGTAAGGGAGGAGGAGGCGCAGCGGAAACTGGAGCTCCTGCTCCTCCGCATCACAGCCACAGCATCCCCCCTCTTAAGCTCCCCGTCTGCAGCCAGCCCAGACACGTGACGCGGCACGCACCATCACGCGTCACGTGTCACAACCAACGTAGCAAGGTCCATTACTCCAAAAATGCTGCACCAAGAAGTAAATAAATCGTAGATGAGCAGCATTCCAACATCGAATCCAAGTAAAATTAAACGTTCAACGGAATCTTGCTCTCGGCGCCATTTTATTGCATGTAATGCAATGTTAAAAATTGTTTTTAAAAGAAAAAAAAGGGGGGGTGTTATAATTAGCTTTCAAGTGCAAGACCCTCTCTCTTCCATAACTGCGCCTTCAGTGATAATAACCCCAGCTCAAGTCTAAAGTACTCTATGGGGGTCGAAGGAGAGCATTTTAGGACTTTTCTCCAAAACTGCCCTCTAACTTATCTACCCACCTCACATATATCCAGACTAAGGCATCTAGGCCACACAGGATAGCAGGGAAATAGCTTTGCTTGGAAAGCATGAGTATACCCTCAATGGGGTACCCAGAAAACTGGTTCACAAATGTGCTTATTAGGTGCATTTGATGGTATGCCCTTTTTGCTTAGCTTCAACAAAATGTGTATAATCTTGTTTTGCACTCATCAATAGCCCTAATAGGGATATTTGTCCACATAGGCCAAGTTGGCCAAACCTGAAGAGAACGTCGGCCGGTTTACATTTCTTGGTGTTATAGCCATGACCTTTGTTTTATCCATATTAATGACCAGCTCGTTCGCAGCCGCATATTTCACCAAATTCTCAAAAATTGGCTTCGCTCCATTGTATGTATGTTTGCATAACACCACATCATCAGCATATAGCATGCACTGTATGGCGACCCCTCTCATTCTAGGGACGCATCCAGTAGTGGTTAGTTCTAAGGTGAGGTCCGGCATGTAGATGTTATACAGCATGGGTAACACAATATAACCCTGCTTGACCCCCCTGGTTATCATGACCCTTGCTGATAGATTACCTGTATCATCAAGTGTCACTCTGGCCCCCGTATCCTAGTGCAATCCCTTTAATATTGATACAAACCCCCGCTTCCATTTTTCTCCAGAGTTTGTTTTGTCTATACTATCAAAAGCAGCCTAGGAATCAACAAATACTATATACGAGTTTCCACCTGTAATTCACTTATTTTCTAACTGCGTCACACTTGGAAACTGAGAAAAGCGGCCTTCCTTCTTTTGCTCAGCACTGCTATTAGTAGAAGGAACATCCATCTTCTACTGACTCCAACAATATATCTATATGTCCATATATGTCCATGTTGGTGCATGCCGCAATCTATTCACTATAAAGCTAACATTTAAGAATACTTCATCTGCTTGCGTTTATTTTCATGTATATATGTGTGAAATTGCTTCATCTCTTCATTATGTCTGCAGCATAAGATCCTTCAACTTGATCCCAAGATTTCATTCATCTCGATACTTTCTTGATGCCTGATAGAATTGTCTACATTCTATAGTCTCTGCCTCTCTTCCCTTATATGTCAACCTTGCTCTGTATGACAGTGGTGGTGATGACGTCACCATTCATCTTCATCATTCAACCGTCCTGTTTATTCTGGAATTCCATTCAGTTGACCATAAATGGTACACCCCTCAGCTTAAGACCTTAAGGAAAGAAAAACGAGCGGCAGAATCCACTTGGAGAAACTCCCCATCATTATCTAACAAGGTCAACTTCACAACCGCATCTATTACCTACAAAACAGCCATCATTCAAGCCAAAAAGATAACTTTAATGATCGGATAGCTAAAGCCACATCCAGAACCAAGAAACTATTCAATATACTGAAAGAACTAGAAACTTCAGCCCCTGAACCAGACATCTGCACCAAAGATACCTCTTGGTGCATGAACATTCAAAAGGCGCTCCAAGACAAAATTAGCCTACTTTTAGACAAAATACAACAACAAAAAAACCATACAGATACTGCTTCCCATCAAGACACACCATCTCTCCCGCTATTGAACATACCACAATTTACTTTCAAACCCCTCTCTATTAAAGAAGTTGCATCAATTATACTCAAACCATCAAATTGCCAGGGTGACACCTACCCCGCCTCACTCATTAAAGAGGCAGCCGTGGAACTTGCTCCATTCATTACCTCACTCATCTCCTTTAACACAAACACTGTCCCTAACAATCTTAAAGACGCCTGGGTACTCCCACTATTAAAAAACCTTCCCTCGACCCTAATAACCCATCTAATTACAGACCGATCACCACAGTCCCGTTCTTACTGAAAATTCTGGATCGCGCAGCATACCTCCAGATACAACAACACTTGGAATCTAACAATCTACTAGGACTAAGACAGTCAGGCTTCAGCCCAAGTCAAGGGACTGAGACGGCACTCATTGATCTGAAATCCCAAATACAGATCTTAAAAGACAAAGGCAAATCAGCCTTACTTCTGCACTTGACCTCTCTGCAGCCTTTGATTTGGTGAATCATAAAATCCTATGTAAACACCTGTCATCTGCTGCACACTTCTCGGACCAAGCTATTGCGTGGATTGAATCCTTCCTTAGCAACAGGTCCCCTACTGCTTCTTCCCCAGCCTCCCCTGTGACCTGTGGAGTTACATAGTGATCTTGCGTCTCCCCAACTCTCTACAATGTGTTCATCAAGCCTCATTTTGATATCCTTGATATCTGAGCGTTATCTACACTAATTATGCGGATGATTCCCAGATACTCATACATATCACTGGTGACCACATTGCAGACAGTAAGACACTTAATGACATCTACAGTACCATCCAAATATGGATGGCGAAGCATGATCTCTGCTTAAATGATGAAATAAACTAGGGCCTTTGTTCACATCTTTCAATATAGATGGAAACATTATAAAACACATTAAATGTAGCAAAGGATGTAAAAACATTAGGAATTTATACTGACTCTGCCCTCAAATTTACCAGACAAACCAATGCCCTAGCCTCGTCGACGGCACTGACATGTAAGCTCATCACAGCCTGCCGACCCTACCTGACACCGACAAACTGCACATCAGTAGCAAGAGCATTAGTCCTATTTAAACTTGACTACTGTAATGCATTATATTTGGGCACTTCCCAGCATAATATTAACAGAATGCAATTCATGCAAAATAATGCAGTTAGAGCGGCCTGTAACATCCCGAGAAAGCAACACATCACATCTACTAGACAAGTTATAAAGTGGCTTAATATCAAGCAAAGGATAGATCTCAAGTCACTTTCACTTACACATAAGTGTCTCCACAATCAGGCACCAACCTACCTTGTGAACACTTTCTCACGCCACAACTCTATGCGACCTACAAGATCTGCTCAAGCACATACCTTCACCATCCTACGCTTTAACCAACAACGGGCAGGCGGAATCAGTTTCCCTGTCCTTGTGGCTAAGAAATGGAACAACCTCCCAATCCACATCAGAGAAGAACCCCCTTTTGGTTCCAAGTACAAGACAACAACCAAACTGGTTATATTAACTAACCTCCCTCACTTACCTCACTTTCCTCTCATCCTACCAACATTGCTTACATAGGCTTCCACTTCTATGATTTACTCCTCATGAACACTGTTAGTATACTCGTTTACTAGTAATGTCTACTAATTGCCATGCATGCATACTTAGTTCAGGTATACTTACCTTGTAAAAATCCTTGTCTTAGAGTTAATCCTCATGAATACTGTCAGTATATCTGCTTATTTGTTTTAACCATAACACTGTATTAATTCCCCTTCATAGATATTAACTCATGTATACTTACCTTGTAAAATTCTGACTTAATACCCTCCAGGGACCCCTGGGATTTGCAATTCCATGTCCACACATGGTGATTTGCTGTCTATATATATATATATATATATATATATATGAAACCTGTAATTTCTATGTCCCCGGATATTTATGTAACTTGTAGGAATAGCGCCCAGCTGCCCCAGGGCTTGGCCGCACTCTACAAATAAATAAATGCTCTACAAATAAATAAATACAAATACAAATACAAATTGTCTCGTATGCAATTATGGTTTCCTCAATGGAAACCTTGCCTCCCAGATTCTTCTAGGTATCTGTATTTTAACAGGCACTGCACGTGTTTCACACTCCGGCATTCAACATACAGGTGCTGTGGGCGAGATGGTTGAGGTGGGGGTACTTAGCTCCTTATCTACAGTCTAGCCATATTGATGAAGTATCGGTCTCAGAGGCCCTGGGCTCCCCCCAGGGCCGTATCCTTGGACAGACTATATGCAAAGACCATTGCAGACGATTTTGTCCCACATAACCCATTTGTCTCCAGTTGGTTTCCCATTTTTGTGTCTATGCCTTCTGTTGTCTCTTTTTCGGTCAACATGGGTCGTCTTTGCGTTATGTAATCCACCACTTGAGTAGTCAGTACTTTTAATTCTGTTGATTTGCAGCTAGGGATTAACACAGTAGAAACTGTCACTCAATTTCTGCTAGTACTGTATCTATCAGTGTTAGAGTGTTTTCTTTAGGCCCTGGGTCTATCTCACTATGAGAGTTATCATATTCATTGCTGTCCGAGCTCTCAGCACCTCAATACTCCATGCAGGCTGCCAGTGCAGTGAGGTCTGGGCTTGCTGACAAATTTCCTCCAATGAGGTTACTGCTACGCTCTATACCTTGACACATTCCGTTGATGTTAAGTAGTGAACCATTATTGTCTATTGACACTGGGGAACTCAGGCCACCTTTTTCAAACTCATCTGATCTGACAATGATATTGCGGTTGTTGGGCTGTGTCTGCACTTCCAACATAGTGGCATTACTAAGAATATCTCCTTCATCTGTTACTGGTGGCTGGAGGCTGGAGAACGTGTTGGGCTTAACGATAGCCATAAAATAGCCTGTTATTGGCACTTGGTGGGGAGGCTGGCCATTTTCAGTTACAGCCGTGTCTTTCTTATTCTTTTTCACGAGGGGTATTCCCTTTGTCCCTCTTACCATATCAACTGGGCTCCTCGGCCACTAACATCCCCTAGGCGTGCTCCTATGGAGTCCAGTTCTGGTCAAAGATTTGGCTTTTTAGGGCTGTATTTTACCCTTTGCCATAGTGTGGTATATGACTGGGGGGTGGGTTGCTGCGAGGGGATCCTTAGTAGGGATATGCCAATGCCAACAAGTTATAGGTTATAAAATATGATGAGTCCCGCTGATTACAGGGAGGCAAAACGGATGCAGCCTTTTTTCCCTCAAGCAAGACAGCAAGGGAATACTCTGAGGCAATCAGCCAAAGAAGGCAGCAATGCAGCAAAGAATCTGGACAGCCAACAGCACTCTTAGAGGCACTCCTGTAGTCCCCTAAAGCAGGCTAGTTTTAGACCAATCACCTGAGGACTTGTGCCTTTAAAAGGATGACTCTCACACCTCTTCAGCAGAATTCCTCAGTTCCTTAAGCATTCTTTAAAGCCGAAGAGACATTCTGATCAATCTCCACTGGATTTCCTTTGAGACAGTTGGACTGTCCAAATCCCTCTGCCAGAGATGAAGAAGGAGTTGTCCAAGACAGATGAAAGATATGTCCCCTATCCATTGGGAACATTGGGAGTGAACATTGCTGTGGACCAGGACCAACCATTCTGCAACAGATCTTCTGTGCCAGAAGAGTAGACCCTGAACTAGAGTATCATGTCCTTGAGTCCTTTGCAAAGTACCTTAATCCAATGTTCAGAGGCTTAACAGCATCGAACCAGGGCTCAGGTTGTACTGCATTGAGGGTCGAACCAGGTTCAGGTGCAACGTGTTACACTGTTTCAAGGTGCGAAGCTGGAGTCTGGTTGGTTTAAAGCTGGAGCTCGTTGTGGCTTCAGTGACATTTTCAGGTTGCAGACTTCAGAAGGCTCACCAGTCAATTTCAAGTGTTGAGTCAGTTCGAGACATTGGTAAACGCTGGTTCAGGTTGACAAGTGACACAATGCTCCACCGGTTTGAGTCAAGGTCGGTCAGTTCGA
Source organism: Ambystoma mexicanum (assembly GCF_040938575.1). Lineage (NCBI taxonomy): Eukaryota > Metazoa > Chordata > Amphibia > Caudata > Ambystomatidae > Ambystoma > Ambystoma mexicanum. Next base: position 870,781,242 of record NC_090935.1, read on the forward strand.
TGCAGTGACCTTGATGCTCTGATGCAGGTTTTGAAGAGGCAGTGGTTTGAGTTTCTCCACAGCAGTGAGTGGGCTGTTCGAGCCAAACCGGTGATGTGCTCTACTTAGCACGATGTGGCAGCAAGCCAGTTCAACGGATGCAAATCAGTGGTGGCTCAAAGTTTGGCAGAATGCCAAAAGCAGGTGGACATGGTATGAATGCACTTTGAATGGTTCTCTATGGTAGAACAGGAATCCTGGCTGATCTGGCCCTCCAGATGTTGGAAGACGCATGTCAAGGGGCTGTCAAACAACATTAGTTCTTTCAATGTCTGCACTCTCAGCCTCATGAGGTTTGTAGCAGGTTCTGGCCCTCAGAAAGAGTCACCCCTAATGTGCCCTGGGGGTAGCTATAGAGCAGAGCTTGCTTCTTCCTCAGAGCACTCCTTCTTCACCTCAATGGCCAAGGGCTTTGGAAAGATCAACTCTCCCTAAAGAGGGCAACTTTCATTATTTCATGTTCCGGATGTCCCAAAAGTGAATCAAAGAAGGAGTTGGAAACCCTCTCTTTAATAGGCAAAGATCCAGGGGATTGGATAAAAGCATTCCTGCCTTAAATGGTTAGATCCCTGTCCTTGTGACAAGTGATTCTTGCCTAACTAAATCATAATCAATGTGCTTGTGTTAAAAGAAGTGGAGGAGGCAAGATAGAAAAAGAGGTTGAGAGAGAAGCAAGACGGTGGAATCCTTCCCCCACTGTGCTGCGTTCCCACTGATTACACTAACTCCATCCTCTTCTCAGACCCATATCTTCAAAGGCCCTTTGGCATGCAACACCCTAGTTTGATGCTAGTCATTTGTGTAGGGTGTGCCCTTTGACTCCTTTTTCACCAGGGGCTCTCTTGCTGAAGAGTGGTGTTATCCAGCCCCAGAAAGGATCAAAAAGAGTTGCAGCCTCCACTGGCGGCTATATTCCTGCTTGGTGCAGCAGAGACAGCCATACTAGGGAGAATGCAAATAGCCTGTCCATGGCTGGTCTGGCACACTGTGTTGACACAAGTATGATACCGATCATGTGTGGCTTTAATAATTATATATCAGCCACCATACCCTAAACTCAGGTATGGCTTATGTTTCAAGATTAAACTACCATCAGGATGGTAATATCTTATTATATAATTATACCCCCTTTTATCAAACTCCAAAAGCATAATGTACACATGTACACTGCTTTACCTGTATCCTGATATGCTGTGCGTGTTCTTCAGTGGCACAGAGCAGATTCAGTAGTCATAGGTGGCATTTTGACAGTTGGGGTGACAGCAAAGTCACCTCAGACAGCACAGAGAATGCTTTCAAATATGCACCTCTGTTTCAAAACCATCTAATTATGAGAGTCACTACCCTGGTGGCAGTTGTAAAATAAACGATTAGCCATACCTGAATTTACTGTATGGCGGCTAGTACTTCTCATAATTATAAAAATCCACATCTGATTGCTATCATAGATATAGAAATACTATAAGCCAAGGACACCTGTGGCAGGCTGTGTGTGTTCCCCTCAAACTGACTTTCTCTGTTGCACCCAGAAAAACTGAAGCCCCAGGCTGCCTCTCTTTGATCCTTTGTAAGGTCGGGTAACACTTCTCTACAGCAATAAAGACCCTCAGCAGGAGTTGCCTTTGGAAATAAAAATCAAAGGGCGTACATGACACAAAATGACTAACTTGACACCAGAGTGTTGCAAACCAAAGGGTTGTGCATTCAGAGGGCAAGGGAAGGGAACAGGGTTTGTTAGACAGCGGGAACTCAGCACAAGTAGGGAAGCGTTCCAATATCTGGTTTCTCTCTATACATCTCTTTCCATAATGTCTCCTCCACTTCTTTTAGCACAAGGCACTTTTGGTATGATGTTAGAAGGTAAAGACCATTTGCTCAAGGATGGGATTTGGACCCCTTAAAGCAGGCTTGGTTTTGTTCAATCACCAGTTGGACTTTTCCTGTAAAAGTAGGGGTCTTCCATTCCTTCTTTGATTAATCTTTGGACTTCATCACTTCAAGAAGAATTTTTTAGACCCTGTTGGAAGTGCAGTCCTTTCCAAAGTCATCCAGTTGTGAGGTCTAGACAGGTAGTCTAAGGAAGAGGCATGCTCTGCTCCCTAACCCTCCCCCGGGCACATTGAGGGTGACCTGCTGCTGGAGCAAGATCCTCCACTCTGTCATCTATATGGTAACAAGCACCTCACTGGAGGTAAAAGAGACTTTCAGGTGTTTGACAGCCTCTCCCGTGTTTGTAAGAAAGAGAACAAGGACCTACCTTGTCCCTGAACCCCTGGATTTGAACTCACAGCACCCTGAGAGCCTAGATAGCCAGGATCCCTGTGTTTTCACCATCAACCCATTTGAAGTCATTTTTCAAGCACCGTTTGACACATTTGAACTACCAGGACCCTCCAGAGCTGCGTTTTTGTACTCTCCCAATCTTCGAGCTGCTGTGCTGCAATTTTGAACCAGTTCACTACCTCACCACACCAGCTAAGTGCATTGCTGCCTCAGCCCAAACAAGAAGCTCATTGCTGCAACTGCCTAGTTCAAACTATCTTAGGATCTATGTGCTTCTTCGTTACTGATCTACATCGCATGGTTGAACCTCTCCTTTTGGCTTCATCAATCCGCGGCCTTAGAATCGTTCATCGTACTGGACCATCTCAAACCATGCATCCAGTTATCAGCGTCTCCTCTGTCGTACCATCCATTGACCCTTGTGGCCCATATGATCTGCATTCTTCGAGCCCTGCTTCGAACCACAGCAAAAACCAGTTTGACCCTGACTTGACATGACTCCCCATCTGGAAATCGCAAAAGCCGCATTCGAGCCTCATTCAATCCACTTGCGAATTGTCAAGAAGCCTAGTTCAGCACCTTCGAACTGACAAGAACAGTGAGTAAGTACTATTCACTCTTACCTGCCCCCTGGTCTAACATGGGCCCTATACACTAGTTAGAACTCCTTTAATCCCTTTTCTGGCAGAAGGACATATCCTTTTACAACCCTTGTGGTTACTGATTGCCATTCACCAATCTTGAGAGTATAGCCTTTGACGCGAGGATCGACAAAGCGCAATCAGAGTCCAAAGAACTTTTAAAGATTTTAAGAGAATTGGAATAACCTGGTATGAATAGAATTCATGCTAGATAAACTCAACCAGATAAAGCTCAATATTGAGATTAGTAAGAAAACTAATACACGTGTGGGAGACACTCCGGATGTGGTAGTATGCACATCAGAGATACCACCCAATCAGTTCTTTTTTAAACCTATTTCAGAATCGGAACTTAGTCTAATCATTGATAACCTTAAACCAACTAGTTGCAAAGGGGATATTTGCCCGGCGATGGTCATAAGGGCTTATACCCCCACGCTGATAAGAATTCTTTCCAAATTTGTTAATACATCTTTTAGAGTAAATAAGTTTCCTACAAATCTTTAAAAATCCTGGATAACATCACTATTAAAAAAGCCAGGTTTGTGTCCTGAAACACCAACAAACTACTGGCTTATCACTAACACGCTGTTTCTGATGAAAATGTTGGACCGTGTAGCGTATACTCAAATCTCGACACACCTAAATGCCCATGAGATTCTTAACAAATGGCAGTTAGGATTCAGGCAGGGGCATGGGATGGAAACAGCCCTGCTAGATCTGAAATCGAGACTACTACATATCTTGGACAAGGGGCAAACAGCTATGCTAATGTTGCTTGATTTAGCTTTGGCTTTTGACATGGTGAACCACGGTTTGTTGGTTGCCAGGCTTAAGGATGTTGCAGATTTCTCGGAAAGTGTGCCCTCCGGATTAGCAAATTTTTTAACAACCGGTGGTGCAGCGTATGTAGCAAGGAGGCAGAAGCTGAACCTTTGCTCCTGTCCTTCAGAGTACCACAAGAGGCTTGTCTATCCCCCTCCCTTTATAATATTTCACTGTCCCTTTTTTCAATCAAAACGGTGTTGGCTTCATGGATTACACGGATGACATGCAATGTGTCATCCCTTTGACTGGCAATCACCTAGAGCACGAACAGGCTATAAATAAAATATGTCATCTTATACAAACCGGAGTGATAGGTAATTGTCTTGCACTGAACAAAGAAAAGACTGAACCTATGGTAGTAGGCACAGAGGCTAAATTACGGAAGATGGGTTCTGAATACACACAGTTCCTTGTGCAGGATGCAACATAAAAACTAAAGATAAAGTGAAAACATTGGGAGTTTATTTGGATAAGAACCTCAACATGCGGGCTCATGTGAATAGCCTGGTCTCTTCCACTTCCTACTATATTAAGCTTCTGGCACAGCTTTGCCCATACATCTCCCAGGTCAGCTGTGAAACCATATGGAAAGTAATTATAGTGTCTAAAATTGACTACTGCAGTAGCTTGTTGCTAGGCATCGCCAATTCCTACTGCGCTAGATTGCAAACTTTGCAAAATGGTGCAGTCAAAGTGATCGTTTCCCTCAACAGGAGGGATCATGTGTCAGAGGCAAGACACAGTTTGCACTGGCTGCCTAGTGAGGCAAGGATTGAATTCCGCTTCTTATTGATCACTCATAAATTCCTAGCTGGTGCAAGCTCTTATACTTGAGCGAAGCACTGGTTAATAAGTCCAGGTCAAGACTCTTAGGTCCAACAGAACCAATCAACGCAAAATACTGGCCTGCAAATTGATGCAGGTGAAGAATTCTGCTTTCTTTCTGGCTGCTCCCAGAACCTTGAATGCTATCCCTCCAGATCTCAGGGAAATGGGATCCACTGCTATGTTTAGAATAAAAACTGAAGACCTGGTTGTTTAGGTGATGTTGACTAGTTTCCGTCCCACAACATGAGTTTTTGCTATGGCCCTGCATTTCTAGGTGCCCTTTATGTTCTGTTTGTTCTCTGTTGTCCGCGCCCGTACGCCTGCGGGTCATATGGTGCACATCATAAATATATTAAAGTAAAGTAAAGCCTTCCCTAGGATGACATTACCACATAAAGCGAAGGAGGCATATGTCTTTTTAAAAAAAATGTTTTTAGCTTCAGTACGACATTATATCGGGGATGTATACAGGGGCACAAACTTAAAAGTAGCATGTTAAACATAGGGTAAATGAAGGAAGAAAAGAGAGAGAAAAAAAAGGAAATAATATAGAGGCTACTCCTTCATTGGCTCGACCACTACCCTCATCTCGTAATTCTTAACTGCGAATGTGTCACGTTTATGATTGGGATTGATCTTGTCTTGAGAAGTGTGAAGGCTGAGTGGGCAGTTTGGCCACTACTCAGCCTTGTACTGCTGCGGTCATTCTGTCACAAATACAGATGGAAAAATGCGGGCCTCTTCTTTCTCTCTTGTATCCTTTTGACTCACGACTTCAGTGCTCAGAAGAAAATCAGTTCAACTGCATGAATCACTCAGAAAATGGTCATTTTTCAGACAGCTACGTCAATATAGTGCACTCGGATGCAAAAGTAGAAAAGCACACACAAAACTAATGGGATTACGCTGGAACAACTGTTAAAAATTCTTTTTAGCAGACGTGATTGCTTTTTATTATGCTGACAGAGAGAACAATTTCAGATAGTTTAAACGATTGTCTGACTTTTTTTGTAAATTGAGAGGTTGGCTAAAAGGTGGTTAATTATAATACCTGCAATTACTCCTCCGTTCCCACAAATTGACCCCTGATAGGTTAATAGCGTCTGAGAATTTTCCTTTTATTGTGGTTTAATACATCAATGCGCCACGTCCCACGCTAGCTATAGTCATAACTAACCTTTCTCTTTCATTAACGGCAGACAAAACACGCTGTTTTTTCAGAAGTGCCCATTTCTCTCACTGTTGGGCTATGATTCTAATTTCAAGGTGCAGAGTTGGATTGCGGAAAAGGACACGCACTCCATTAGCAGGAATCAGCCTTCAGTATCGCTACATGCCCTTATGAAAGAATGAGGTGAGAGTCTGGTATGCGTTTTTCAGCTAGTATTTTCTATTTTTTAAGTGACTAATGTGAAAAGTTCTCTTTACAATATATTCGAACTGATGCAGTTTACAAACAATCGCACCCAGTTCTGGTTACACGCTGTACTTTTTGAGGCTGATGTAACCATGGCTCAGTGATAAAAAACAGAGGTTTCCATTTTTTCCAGCGGGTGTCCTTCTTATAATAATAATAATAATAAGTTTATTGTGAATTAGTTCGTATTGAACTTTACACAAACCATACAGATACATATAACTTAATACATACAAACATACTTAATTCATACATGCATACAATCAAGACAATCAAAACATTAGATATAAAACTTATGTGAGAATTATATAAAATGATATAAAAATATATTCTTTCATATAGATATATAGATACGATCACAGTACAAATACCAAATGATGTGTATCATAAAACATTCCCATCAAATTCAAATTCAAAATCGGCCCATCAAACAAAAGGCATAATAAAAAAAAACAAATGAAGATGGTCGCATACCACTAACACAAAGCTCCGAGTGTCCATCGTCATCATCATAATCATAATCAAAGTCATGATCACGATCTTAATGGGCCACTCCTCAGGGTTCCGATTTAGGAACAAATTCCAAAAAGGGGGGGTTCCCTCAAGGTGCTGATATAACCGGCTTGTTTTGCAATAAGCTTTTAACTTTAACCCAAACCCTATAGAGGGCCAGCTGTGTCCTAATAGAATCCGAGTTTAAACAATAATCCCAGAAGGACTCTCCCTTAATAGTCTCATAATTATTTACCAATTTTCCTAACGGACACATATATAACGAGCCCAGACGAGGGCACAAAGTCAGGACGTACCTAGTAGTTTCTAGAAGTTCATTCTTTTCACAGATACGGCAACACCTATCCTTTAGTGGGATGCCCAGCTGTGGTCCAATGACTGCTAACACCTGAAGCTAGTTTGACCGCAGTCTTAGCATAAATTGGCGCACCTCAGTTTACAAACAATCGCACCCAGTTCTGGTTACACGCTGTACTTTTTGAGGCTTTTTGAGGCTGATGTAACCATGGTGGGCTCAGTGATAAAAAACAGAGGTTTCCATTTTTTCCAGCGGGTGTCTTTCTTATAAAAGACACTGATCCCTGAACGGGTGAAGTGTCTCATGAATAAATAACTTCACAAAATTGTACTTCCTAACTGTACCGTCTAGGAGATCGTCTTTGGAGTAGGAGGGAATTCGGCGAAACAATCAGCCTCATTATGAGGTCGGAAGTAGAACTCGCCAGTAGGCGGTGGGCTACGGCCGACTCGTAACACTATTTCCATCGCCTGACATCCCGGTGCCACCGGGAAATCATAAGCGGTGGCGGAACAGTACATCCCCATTCCTGTGGAGTCCCATACACTGGAATCGGGACACTGAAGCACCAGCACTATTGCTAACGGCGCCAGTGTTTCAGTGAGAACACTGTCGGTAGGGGCAGGAACTCCTGGTGGTGGTCTGGAAAGGGTGCTGTTACCTTGCTACCAGCACCCTTATTTCCGGGTCAAACTTATGATGAAGCCCAATGTTTTGCCTTATACTGCCTTGATCTTTGAGCGACTTTGGCTCCCTGGCCTACTAGAAGCAGTTCAGTGCTCTGTTACTTGTTCTACATTATGTTCCGGCCACTAGATTTTTGCCTAGATTATTCGATGGCCACTCCATGAATTGCTGCTCCAGTTGAATTGTTGTGCCGCTGTATCTCTGCTCGCTGGTATCCCAGAGCAACTATTGCCCCTCTGTAGTTCAGCTCCCTGCTGTACTATATCTATTGTTCCACTACTGCATTATTGCTCCTGGTGTCCCTTTCTATGTCTGCTCCATCTTGTACTACCCTGCAATACCCCCTAGTATCCCACCTCATGTTTAGTTACTGTGTAATTGTTACCACCTGGGTCTCTTCTAATTTTCAGAGCACAAGAATCACATTGCATCCATCCAACAGTGAGCCAGGCACAGGGCATTCAGCATAACTAATTATTTTGAGCCAGTTTGCTATACGGTTGGTCCTAGTACAAACAAAATGACCCTTCCAAGGAAAGACAACTGGACGAAAAGGGAATTATCAAGCACCAATGACATGCCAAGAATGTGAAGATTGCCAGACCACGCCACCCCAGCAACATCATCCAACACATACATGGTGAAAAGGGATTGCAACTAATATACAGGGCAAAGATGTTATACTTCTTATGTTACCTCTCTACTTACCAGCAGGGGCAACTTAGAGCACAAAAGAGACCGGGGGAGAACAGGCCAGGAAACTACATCGATGGGCCTGTTTACAAGTTTGGCGGTCCGGAAATAAATGTACCAGTACTATTTCCGGGTGGCCAAACTATAAGTATGCCGGTAGGGGCACGGATCTCCCAGCAGGCCTAACCTTCCGGGAGTTCAGGCCCCTACCGAAATACTTTGCACTAAAGCACCAGCACCATTACTAACGGTTCCAGTGCTTCAGCTTTCCCATTCCTATGGAGTCCTCTAGGACTCCATGGGAATGGGAAATAGCCGTACCACCGCCTCTTGTGATATCCCAGTAGCACCAGGATGTCAGGTAGTGGTAACAGTGTTACGGGGTTGGCGGCAACCCATCAGTAGTACCGGCAGGTTCCCGGCAACCTCGTAATGAGGCCCATCATGACCAGAACTAGCGGGAAAACCAGCCACAAATTATATCAAAATTGGCTCACGCAAGCACTACACCCGGAACACTCTCCTTATCCAAGCAGGAACAAATGATCACTTTCATCACAGACAGGAATTGCAGGACACTAACAGACACGTTCCAAAAAGGCACACTTTTCATTACAACATACTGGTTGATTGATTGATTTGTTATTTATTATGCGCCTATGCACAAGTGTTTCAAGGCACAACCAGGCAAGGGAGGAGGACAAAAGGAGACAAGACAAATGATCCTACTAGGCCTAATGTCATTTAAAATGTGCAAGTGCGCAACAAGAAGTGCAGGGGAGAGGGTATTTGTCGAATTGCACCGAGAGCAGCAGGGCCCTGGGTTAAGTGCAAGGAAGGCTGTGACTACAGGGGGCAATCCCAGCCCACTAGTGCAAGGTTAGCCAGGCGGCAGTGCAAGGTGGGCTAGGCGGCAAGTGCAGGTTAGCTGGTCAGGGGTTCTTGGTGTCCTGTAAGACTCAGGGGACACTGAACAACCAGTCAGCAGGCGTAACAGGAGCAAGGGAAAGGTTAGCAGGGCAGAGGGAGCGAGAAAGAAGAGGAGAAAAGGAAGGTCTTGAGGAGCTCCTGGAACTTAAGAGTATCTGGCTGAAGGTAGAGAGGGGCAGGGAGGCCATTCCAGAGGGAAGAACCTACAGAGGAGAGGCATCTACACCCATTGTCTACTTGGAGAAGTGACTCACCCACAGAGAATTAGAAGTAGGTGAGCAGAGAGCTCTCGGAGGAAGGTAATTAGGAAGAGGGAATTGAAGGTAGTGGGGGCCATGGCCACAGAAAGCCTTGTGAACAATTCAAATGGTCATAAACTTGATCCTTGCAGCCACTGGGAGCCAGGGGAGGGATTTCAGGGCCAGAGAGATGTGGTCCCTCGGCTTGAGGCCAAGGATAAGTCTTGCAGTCCTTTTCTGGATAAGTTGAAGAGGAGGCAAAGAGTAGAGTTAGGCAGATTGAGAAAGAGGGTGTTGCAGTAGTCCAGCATAGAGAGAACCAGGGGTCTGGATAAAGTGAGTTTTCCAAATAAAATACATTTCCACTTGCGACTTTCCATTTTTCAATTTTTATATTTTCTTGAGTGCCAAAATAAATTTCCTTCACACTACGTGTCTTTTTCAAAATATAAATATATTTATTTCATATATTTCATATATTTCTCATAATTTTGTTCCATTCACTGATTTTTACTGTATCATTTTCAAGTTTTATTCTCTCAAGTTCTATTCTCTCTACACGTGTTTCACCTTAGTTACTATCACTAAGGATCTTCAGGAGAGGTTCAATTTCTATTTTCTACAAAAGAAAGAGGGCATGCAATTTACATTCTTGTTATACCAAAAAAAGTTAATCAAAACTACTCATTTTTTCAAACATTTTCAAATAGATCATGGTGAAAAAAAGATTCCCAACAGATGACACTCACCAATATTGTAGATTTAGCTTTGCCGCAATTCAATCATTTATTTTTTGGCGCTTCCTTTGACTTTACTTCTATTTCCTTTTGGTGTATTAACCCTATTTAAATAAAAGGGCACACATTTTTTTAAAGTTAGGTTAAGATAAATTGGTTTCTTAACTATTTGCTACCAGACTTTATAGCCTGTGAGGGAATAAAGGTTTTCCTTAGCTTACCTTGATTTTTGTATGGTGATCCGCTTGTCACTTTTTGAAGTGATCCGCTTGTCACTTTCAATCTTCTACACTGGCGCGCTTCGTTTTCCTCTGAATTCGCGCTATTTAAACTAATATTGCGTGTGATGTCATCACGCTCGCAATTTTGCGTGCGTGATGATGTCATCACGCATGCGTGGTTACTGCAGCGTCCATTTTGGATGCGCTCGCGATCTCCTGTACAGGAATGCTTAATTCTATCCATTTTCGCACTGTTACTTCTATTTATGCGTGTGTCGTCATCACGCTCGTGTTTTTGTATGCGTGATGACATCATCATGCTTTCGCGTTCACCTCGGTGGCCATTTTGAATTCGCTTGATTATTTTGCTTAAATATTACCAAGGTGGCATTTAAATTCCTCAATGTTTCTGCCATTAGGGGAGCATTTTTTGTTAGAACTAATTAGATGTTGTTTTGACAGATTACATTACAATTTCTATAAAAGAATAAGAGAAAATGTAGACAGTTGTTATTTAAAAGAAAATTAAATAAAATAAAAGGTTAGTAAACATTGAACTTCCTGTTAAATAACAGACTTTTTGTTATATACAATTTCAGAGCCAATTGCAACATTAATTTTCTGAATTAAGACCAGTTTCACATGTGTCCATAGAGCAAATCCATCTTGATTCTCGTTGTCGCAGGATTCTTTCTTTATCACCACCTCTTGGCAGGTCTTCAATTCTATCTAATCCATAGATTTTCAATTGCTCCACTTTAAGTTCTGTATGTTCCATTAGACAATGTAATGATAAAGGGTATCTGAGGTCTTGATTTCTTATGGCACGTAAGTGTTCAAAAATTCTTCTTTTTAAGCTTCTTATTGTACTACCTATGTAGGTTTTCATACAAGTACATTCAATTGCATATATCACAAATTTACTATTACAGTTGATAAACTTATTCATTTTAAATTCTTTTCCATTTGGTAGCATAATTACGTTCTTGCCATTTTCTATTTGCGGGCATAATTTACAATTTCCACACTTAAATGTACCATAGATCGGTTGCTGGTGGAACATACTCCTTATATCTGTCATTTGTGTTGATTTGAGATGGCTTGGACTTAACTTATTCCTCAATGTTGGCGCTTTTCTAAAGCAAATACCTGGCTTTTCATCAATATACTTCAGTAAGCTATTATCCAATTTTAACATGTTCCAATGCTTAGTTAAAATTTTTCTTAGTTTTGAGGCATCTGAACCATAGGTGGTAATGAATTTAGTTTGAGTCAATTTCTTCTCACTCTTCGGTTTATCCTTTAATAAGTACTCTCTTGATATTTTTTCTGCTTTCTTAATTGGTTCCTTTATTTTTTTCTCTTTATATCCTCTGTGTTTAAATTTAGTGATCATTTTTTCAATGTTGGTTTCAAATGTTTCATCTGTGCTACAGTTTCTCTTCATCCTTAATACTTCTCCATATGGGATATTTGAAATAATGTGCTTTGGATGGTTACTTTGGGCATGCAAAAGGCTATTTCCTGCAGTGGGTTTGACAAATAGCCTTGTTAGAATTTTGTCCTGTTCTACATAGATTTCAAGATCTAGAAATTGAATTGTTTCTTTGCTAAAGTTAGTAGTGAATTTTAAATTGAATTAATTTGTGTTCAAATGCTCCACATACTGTTCAAATTCAGCTTGGTTTCCTTCCCAGATTAAAAAAATGTCATCAATAAACCTTCCCCAAAAGATGATATTCTTGGAGTGGGTGAAAGCCTTGTGTTTCCAGGCATGTTTAAGCTCAAAATATCCCATAAATAGATTTGCATACGATGGGGCAAATTTCGACCCCATCGCGGTACCTTGCTTCTGCCTGAAGATTTTTTGATTGAAGCAAAAGATATTATTATGCAGAGCAATGTTCAACATTTCCAAAAGCATGTTATTCTCCTCCTTAAAGGATATCGATCTTGTCTTCAAAAAGAATTCAGATGCAGTAATTCCTTGGTTGTGGTTGATACTGGTGTATAGTGAGACAACATCTAGTGTCGCCAGACTGTAGTTGTTTTGCCAGGGAATTGAGTCCAGTTGCTGAATGATATGTTTCGTGTCTCTTATAAAGGATGCCAATTGCATTGTCAGGGGTTGCAGATGTATATCTATGAATTGTGATATTCTTTCTGTAATTGAACCTATTCCATTTATTATTGGTCTAAAGGTAGGATATCCCTTGTAGTCTTTGTGTATTTTTGGGAGGAAATAAATTGTTGACATTATTGGATTTTGAACATTCATATATGTGTGCTCTTCCTCTGTTAATAAGCCTGTTTCCAGCCAATTTTTGCTCATTTCATTCCAAGTTTTGGTTAGTTTCTTTAGAGGACTTTGTGCTAGTATTTCATAGTTTTGTTGCTCATTTAATTGTTTTGAAACTTCTCTTATATAGTCATGTCTGTTCATTAGTACCAGTTTTCCTCCTTTATCGGCCATTTTTACAATAATTTCCTCATTCCTGGATAGCTTTCCAATTGCATTACATTCGTTTAATGTTAAGTTATATTTCATCTTGCTTTTCTGATTTCCTAGATAGTTTCTCCTCAAATCCTCCTTTACAGCCTTTTGGAAAAGGTCAATCACATTTTCTGAATTGAAATTCGGTGTAAATTTTGAAGTCGGTTTAAGCTTTGTTTCTTCTGATAGAAAAGTATCTATTTCTTGTTCCTCTATATATTTTTGCACTGTGTACTCATCATCTCCAGCTAAATTCAGTAGGTCAACTGGTTGCTCTATAAACTCTTCTGAGAGTACTGAAGGAGTTGATGTCACTTTTGACTGTGTTTTACGTGTGGGATTCTCCTCGAAGTATTTCTTCAATTTTAATTTTCTGCAAAATCTGTAAAGGTCTAAAGGGCTAAAAGACAGTCCCTTGTTGAGTGCTGAATTTAAATCAGCGTCTATTTCATAATTTGAAAGATTAAGGACTAAGTCTACCTTTGATTCCCTCTCAGCTTCGATCTTGTTTGCATTCCTTGTTGATTTCTTTGGACGCTTTTGTCCTCCTCTCTTGCCTCTCCTCCGCTTGGTGCTGTTGTCAAAGTATTTCGTTGGGACCTTAAATTGATTTTTGGATTCATGGTATTTAGTTGTTGACTTTTTTTGTGTAAAGTGAGCTTCTGAGCGAAGGTGACAAAAGGGAGAATACCTTTGGGAGGTACAGCTGGAAATGGGTCTTCTTGGCAAGGTCCGTGATGTGTGGAGAGAAGGAGAGAGTGGAGTCAAAGATGAACCAAGGTGTCTTGCCTCACAAGAGGGTGAAGGCAGAGGGCCCAAGTAGGGCGGCCAGAGTGAGAGTGGAAAAGCGGGAGTAGTGGTCCCAATGAGAACGATCTCAGTCTTACAGGCAATAAGGCAGAGATCGTTAGAGGTGCGCCTTGCCTGAATAGCGGATAGACAGTCAGGGATGAGCAAGGAGGAGGAGCAGGCAGAGGGTAGCCTATCAGAGAGCTGTGTATCATTCGCATAACACTGAAAGTTAGAGGAAAAGGTAGAGATCCAGAGGGCCAAAGGGGCCAGCTAGGTAATAAAGAGCCCGGGGGAGAGGATAGAGCCCTGGGGAACACCACATGTGGAGAGAGAGGTGGCAGAGAGGAAAGATCGAAGCTGAACATGGGAAGGTCGTCCAGGAGAAAGGAGGTCAGCCATGTCAGAGCCAAATCCGTGATGCCCAGGGTCTCGCGGAGATGAGTAATCAGAATGTTGTGGTTGACCATGTCAAATGCGGAGTAAAGGTCAAGGAGAATGAGGACAGAGGGAGAGCTAGAGTCAAGATCAGAGAGCAGATTGTCACGGGTGTTCATGCATGCACTTTCCATCAATCTGGCTGTTCTGAAGCCAGACTGATGGTCATGGAGACAACCAATAGATTCAGTGTGGATGGTTAGCTAGGAGATAGTCCGCTTCTCAAGGTGTTTGCCCAGGAAAGGAGTAATAGAGATCGGGTGTTAGTTTGCTGGAATGGAGGGGTCGGCAGAAGGCTTTTTTAGTAGGGGGTGCACAAGGAAGTGCTTGAGAAGAGCGGGGAAAGATACAGTGGCAAGGGAGTGATTTCAGAAATCGGTCAAGTCTGTAGCGAGAGAACCAATGTTGTCCTTAATGTTTTATGAGCAGCAGTAGATCACCTGTTTGGATTAGACTGTCATATACTGGACTTGTCTGATAACATCATCAGGTGTTACAGGAGAGCTGGAGGAGTGAAGGAGATGATGGGGGCTCGCCAAGGGGGGCCTGGTAGAGGGAGAGGGAAGAGAAGAAAGAGAAGAGAAGAGAAGAGAAGAGAAGAGAAGAGAAGAGAAGAGAAGAGAAGAGGAGAGAAGAGAAGAGAAGAGAAGAGAAGAGAGAGTGTAGACAGGATGTCCTGGGTTTTAGTGGTGAAATGAGAAGCCAGAGCCATGCAGTGGGCCTGGATATGCGCAGAAGAGGTTGAAAGTGCAGCTCCTTGCAGATTTTGAATGGTTTGACCATGTTGTTATAGGCCATAGAGAGGCAGGCTTGAATATCGACCCTCATCTAAGAGAAGATGCAGAGTCTGTATTGCCTTTGGAACAGGCGGCAGGCCAGTTTGTCAGAGGGTGCACCGGAAGCTCCCCATTTCTGTTCAGCTACTCCGCACTTGCGTTTCAGAGCAGCCAGGTTGGAATTGAACCAAGAGGTGCACTTTGTGGCAGGCTTTAGGCAGATCCTCATGACAGATGCAAGGATATCCAGAGTGTTCAAGATGGAACGGTGAATGTTGGAAAGGCTGTGTGAGGATGGGAGTCAGCCGCAGGATTCAGTGGGGGGAGAAAGTGGAGGCAACGGCGGCCACTGACACTCACTTCACAGGTCGAATGACCATTAAGGAAGGTGGCAGTGCTGCTGGGTGGGCCTTTGCCAAGGGGACAGGATGCTTCAAGTGAGATGAAAGAAGAAAGTGGTTAGTCCAAGAGACAGGAGTAGTGAGAGGATTAGAGAGGTGGATGCCTGAAGAGATGGAGCATCCAAGGTGTGTCCGTCACAGTGAGTCAGTCCAGAGGGTCAAATGGAGAGGGAAAGAGAGTCGCATAGTTTGCGGAAAGGACCAGAGGAGTCTGGGGAGTCCAGCTGAATGTTGAGATTCCCAAGGAAGAGAAGCTGGGAGGTAGAGGAAAGGAGAGAGGAAGTGAGGTCAGCCCATTCCGAGAGGAAGATAGTTACCTGGGGGCCTGTAGATGGTGGCCAAGGTCAGAGAGAGGCCTGGAAAAATAGAGAGCCTGTAGACAAAGCATTCAAAAGAGGAAAAGGTCTGAGTCAGGATGATGGAAGCAGGGATCCACTCAGGAAAGATCAGGACCACTCCTCCTCCAGGCCTATTGGGCCTGTGTTTGGAGAGGATCTTGCAACCCTCAGGGAGGAGTGTGTCAAAACCTGTGACAAAGCTGGCCTTGAACCATGTCTCAGTAAGAGCAAGAACTTCCAGGTCCAGGAGTTCAAGGAGATGACAGATGTCAGAGTAGTGTTTGACAGCAGAGTGAAATGAGAGTAGCCACATGGAGCAGGTTGGCACTTTTGAAAGACTTTCGGGGAGGGGTACAGAGAAGAGGAATTGACCGAGGAGCCAGAGAGGTGGAAGGGGGAGGCAGCAGAGGTGACAAAGAGGTAGTGGATTTTCAAGGGGGCCAGAGAGGTGGAGGACAGAGGTGGCTGAGGAGCCAGAGAGGTCGTAGATTGCTTGGGAGCCAGAGCAGTAGAAGAAGGAGGTTGCAGAGGATCCAGTGAAGTCGTAGAAGGAATCGCAGGAGAAGGAAGGTAGTTGATGAGGTGAGGGAGGTGCCTATCAAATAGTAGGAGATTGAGCTGAGGGCCCTGGACCATGACAGTGCGATTTAGATAGACATTAATGATGATTCAGAAGGACTGGAAGGAGGCCAACAGGACCTCCCACTGGGTGCCACCATTAATGGGAAAAGAGGAGGAAGGAGAGAGAAGTGCAACCATATGAAGGGTCCATAGGTTGGGGGAAGGAACAAGAAAGAGGATGTCGGTGAGAGTCTGTCTGGAGGAAGCACTGACATTGGTGTCAGCAGTGGGAAGTTCTTGTTTGGAAACCAGGGTGTCCTTATTGAGCTTCCTCCTTCCAGTTTTAGTGAGAAGAGTAGGATAGGAGATAGAAAAGGAGTTAGAGAAGATGGGGGAAAATGAGAGCACCATAGTGGGTGTGGTAGAGGAAAGAGAAAGGGCAAGCAAGAAGAGAAGGAAACACTGCACAGAGCTTCGCCAGACAGGGTACACAAGGAGTGGTTATGGGAAACAAGGGGAGCATACAGAAGGAACAACGGGCAACAACAGAGCGCAGGCAAAGACAAATAACAAGGGCAGCAACAGCCAGGAAGTGGAGACATCGGTGGGAGCCGACCAGGCTCAGCTCAACCTAGAGAGGAAAAAGGCCTGGAAATGCAGGGGAATGCAGAGAAACAGGGAGGGAGGTGAAAAACATTCACCTAGAGGGAACAAATGTGAATATGCTAAAGAAATGCAGAGAAACAGTTGCAGAGACACAGGTACAGCTACCCAGGATAGAGGCAGCCTAATGGATACATAGAGATAGTGCAGGGTGAGATTCTCATTGAAATGGAAGTAAGTGTGAGGTAGGGCAGTTTAGTAGGATGCAATCATGGCTGTGCCCCCCGCACCTGTCTTACCTTGCGGTCGCTGCTGGACGACAGCTGCACTGCCTGCTCACACTCCGCATTCCAAACCTTTTATCGCCAGACACCTGCTTCACACAATACTGCAGGCTTGTCCTGTGAGAGCTTTGCTGCAGAGGGTGCGATACTCAGCTCTTAAAGGTTCGTAAGTGTGTACATAGCGCTATCGACATGCATCGTCTCCTCCGGTCCTGCGACGCACAACACCACAGCCTTGTCCTGCGAGGGCTTTGCCACAGAGGGCCCGATCCTCATCTCTTAAAGGTTTGGAAGTGTGGACATAGCACAACGTGCTACATATTGACATGCAGTATCTCCTCCAGTCCTGCATCACACAACAACGCAACCGTGTCCTGCGAAGGCTTTACCGTAGAGGGTCCGATCCTCAGCTCTCAAAGGTTCGGAAGTGTGGATGTAGTGCAATATGCTATGTATCGCCGGGCAGCGTCTGCTGCGGTCCTGTATTGTACAA
Source organism: Ambystoma mexicanum (assembly GCF_040938575.1). NCBI lineage: Eukaryota > Metazoa > Chordata > Amphibia > Caudata > Ambystomatidae > Ambystoma > Ambystoma mexicanum. The sequence continues at coordinate 870,798,773 of NC_090935.1, forward strand.
CACTGCAGCCGCATCCAAGGGTGGATTGGCCTATGGGAACTCTGGAGATTTCCCAGTAGGACTCTGCACCCTGGGCCTCTTGTGTGGTATTTCCAAATGGTCTCATAGGAAAAGGGTTAAGTTTACTGAAAATGTGCAAAATGGGGCCACATTGGAAATTAGTTCCAGGGCCTCTTATGGTTCCCAGTAATTCTTTCCAGGGCCTCTTTTGGTAGGCAGTCCACCCCTAGCCATGTTTTGCGAGGGCTTTGCCGCAGAGGGCAAGATCTTCAGCTCTTAAAGGTTTGGAAGCAAGGACATAGCGCGATGTGCTACATCTTGACGAGCAGAGTCTCCTGCGGTCCTGCGTCACACAACACCACGGCCTTGTCTCCTGGGAGGGCTTTGCTGCAGAGGGTCCGATCCTCAGCTCTTAAAGGTTCAGAAGCGTGGACGTAGTGCAATGTGATGCGCATCGACGGGCAGCATCTCCTGCGACCCTGTGTCACACAACACTGCAGCCTTGTCCTGCAATGGCTTTGCAGCAGAGGGTCTGATCCTCAGCTCTTAAAGGTTCAGAAGCATGGACGTAGTGCAATGTGATGCGTATCGACGGGCAGAATCTCCTGCGGCCCTGTGTCACACAACACTGCAGCCTTGTCCTGCAACGGCTTTGCAGCAAAGGGTCTGATCCTCAGCTCTTAAATGTTCATTAGCTTGGACGTAACGCAATGTGATACATATCGGCAGGCAACATCTCTTGTGCTCCTGCATCACACAGCACTGTGGCCTTGTCCTGCTAGGGCTTGTGGTACACCCATACTAGTAAGGACGCCCCAGCCGACCCCAGAACAGAAGAGGACACAGACCAAATATTTAACCCACTAGAACTAGTCTGCTAGGATTATGTGTTAGAGAAGAAATTACCCTCAAAGCACGAACACTGAGGGCGAAACATCCCTTTATGGTAATACTAACTAATGGCAACTAACTGCTTCAGAATGGGACTCGGCAACAGAGAATACAATCCACTGAAACCTGATTAATGCTCACTCTTTTTCAAAGCACTGAACAGCATCTATAAGATGCTCAGGGAAGGCCATAATGTTCACCACAGAAACTTGGTGATCAGATGATAATGTAATATCACATGAAACCATCCCAGGTAATTATAAAATACCAACAAGCCAATCGAGAAGGCAGGAGAGTGGGTAGGATTTCTGTGGCACGCAAGGAGCATCTCAGTATTTAGCAGCGCCACCTATCTACACACTGCACTGCCAATCCTCAGCCACCCAAACATCAACCATGAGACTAGCACATGCTTTTTGCTTATATCCACACTTCCCAATACAGTTTCACCCTCTCACCAAGTCTCTAGGAGGCAGTCTCCAACCTTGTGGCGGAACGTGAACATCTACATGTATTTGATGATTTCAATATTTGGTTTGTAGAAGAAAATGACAAATCACTAAACTACTACATTGCCAGCCTTCATCTTAAACAAATGGTCTAAGGGCCTGCATACTTAGCTAGCCACCCCTTGGAGCAATTTTCTGCAAAGAAGGTCTGAAGACTGCAGCCCTCAAATCCTTCCACTGTGGGCCAACCACTCTAGGGTACCCTTTGTAATAAATGTAGTAAATGCAGCAACACACATGCTCCCTACTCATAAAGGAAAAGTCACCATCGCAAAAAGGAACTTGGAACACTAATTGAGGACACCGAGTTAGTCATGACATCATCAGATCATTGGTATCCGGAGGAACATGCAAAAATATTATAAAAGTAGATTATGGAAGACGTGGACCGTCTAACATCTATGAAACAATTCACTCCTCAGCAAAATGGTTCTCTCCTTTACCACGAAGTCCGAAGAAAAGAAAACTAGAACAAGCATGGAGGAAACCCTACAACAGTAAGATAAAGCTACGTTTCAGCGACAGCTCCAACACTGCAGAACAGCCATGTTAAAAGCAAAGAAACCACACTATGCTAAACATATCAGAATGGCATCCCAGTCACGGATCGAAATGTTACAAATCATCAAGGAGATGAAACGCTCTACCCACAAAACACATAAACCCTCACAGAAATTAAGTAACATTACCAATCATTTTCAGTACAAGGTTGAAAACATTAAACAAGCCGTAGACGCACAAATATTTGATAAGGTAGGTTATCGATAAATGTTAAAGTGATCATCCCCCACTTAACATTACTGCAAAATGTGGTCTGACTGACATCCCATTACAGCCAGTATTTAGGGCCCAGGCAAAGATGTGTTGACTAATATCGGGAGATAAATAAAATGGGCTTCCTGAAGCGATTGTTAGAAGTGTTGTCAATCAGTGAGTGGCAGGAAATACATCTGCTGCCATCTATAATCCTTATCCCCCCTACCTGGCTGAGTAGGCAGTTGCAACATTTGGCAAAGCTCCCTCACTTTTCATTAGAGGAGATCACAAATGTGCTTGTATCACAAACATTAAAGCAAAGTCCAAGACCGGATGCTATTCCAATTGACTTGTTCCAGTGTGAGCCAGATCTATGGGTTCTGCTTCTGCCAAATCTGTTTAATGCAATTGGTTGTGCAGTTATGGCCTCACACTTGTGGCGGGAGTCACATATTGGCCCATTTTTTAAAAAATGAGGACCAAAATGGCCACGTCGTATTTTCCAATCTCATTACTTGACTCTATGTAAACGTTTCTTGGTATGGTACCATATGCGAGGCAGACTGATTGGACTATCCCGGATATTTTTGCTCTTACAAAGGAAGAATTCTGAGAAGGGTCAGACACCCAAGTACTGGTAGTTAATCTGTACCCTAACATTGAAAAATACTTTCATGTACTTAGCATTTATTTAAGGATCTAACTTCGGCCTTTGACATGTTTAGTAGGCGGAGGTAATGGAGTGTTTTGCCCGTACATTTACTGTATGTAATGCAACTTTTGCATCATAACACTTAGTGGAGAATGCATTTTGGACTGGAAATGCAAAGGCATTTAGGGGAAAGTTACAGGAAGATAGAGACTTGCAGAATCAATGTGCAAAATGCTGCTGAAGTGGTGCCTTGTTGTGTTTGTATAGTGTACCTATTATCCACCATGAACAAAAAGCGTGGTATTTCACTGCTCTAAAACATAATCTACTTTATCGAACTCGACAAACAAGAAATATGGAAACGGTGAAATGCAGACCAACAGGGCCTCACTCCGAGTCCGGCAGTAACCCTGCCGGCGCTACCGGTGGGTTTCTGCCGAACTCGGAATGAATTACCGGCGCCTTACTTCCCGGGGCCAGTGGGCTATTCCAAGTCCGGTGGCCAGAAGTCAAGCGCCGGCAATTTCGTTTATCCCCATTCCCATAGAGTCCTACGGGACTCTATGGGAATGGAGACACGCGAGCACCAGAACCGTGACAAGTCTGCCTACCATGGCCTCTGTGCCTGGCGTGGTCAGACCTCTCAGGCACAATGACTCTGGCAGGCAGACTTTTACTTTGCCGGTCTGGAAACAATGGTGCCGGTAGACTTACCGGCACTGTTGTTTCCAGACTGGCAAACTTATAATGAAGCCTGACACTCTCCATAGACAATATATAACAACATTCCCTACAAATAATATGGTGCAACATACAAGAAAGCCAAAATAAGGGGGCCTGTTTCTACATCAACTGGAAAATACTGTCAAATATTTAAGGAGAGCCCAGTTAGGATCACTGAAATGTCTAGCTTAAAACCCTCACCAGACATTGTATTCACCTGTAATTTCATAAACCAGCATGCCATGTGTTTTTAAATGGAGCATTGCTTCGGTTAGCATGAAGAAAATGATTCCTCCTGCAAATTTAATTTTTGCTAAAAGGATCAGTACATATTGCAGAATTGGAACTGTTGACTTTATTCTGTAATGTATTTTATTTAAATGATGTGATATAATGCTGCATGTAAAAAGAGATTATGTTCCAAAAGCAATGCAATGTACCCAGCGTGCTATCATTTCACGAATATGTGCCAAAGATATCATTGTGATGCCTCTATAAATGGAGAAACGCTTATTCTATAGATATCAGAGGCACATAATTACACGCTAGACCGTGACAGGGAATGTATTACTGTTTAAGCTGCAAAACCATAGAGATATCAGCTACATTTCTGTTCAACCTACATGAGAAAACAATAACGATGGGTGGAGAGCCAGGGGATTATTAATGAATGTCTGGAAAGCCAAATCCTCTTATGCAGCAATGAAAGGAACACATTCAGCACAGGCCAACAATAGCTTCACATGTGTAGACCTTGCAAAGCAATACCTCTTTTCATTCCAGGTACATTTAAATGTGGTCTACTAAGCTGATACGATCTGAATTGGTCAGATGATGAATAGGCCCCCTTTCCAACCCTGAGTCTATAAAGGAAAATCATTGCACTTAAAGTTCAACAGTGTGCTTAGCCTGCCCATAAAAGGCATCTGGCCTAGAGCTAATGGAAAATAAACAAAGGACCCTCTGGCAGCTGACCACATGATTCATTACTTTGACACCAATCTTCATGTGATATGATAAACAGAACTAAAGCTGACCATTTAAATTGCATTATTTGGTGCATTAAAAACGATGTTGGCTCTAACTTTCCAAAACTGAGGTTTAGAACAAAAAGGCCACATGTTCTGAAACCATGATGGTAAACATGATATATTAATATGTATTATCATAAAAATTGAATAACTTCCACAAAAATGATCACATACATTCATGTTGCATAGGTATGAATTCGGTTTGATCATGGGAATCTAAAAAAAATATGTCATTGACTGGAAACATTCCTACCAGAATTTATGAGACAAATATGATTATGAATCAAAAAGTGTCCAGGACCACTGTGTCCCATGCTCAGAAGACTTGACCTTTTATAAGAAGGGGTGTATTCTCTAGGAGTTAGGCCAGTCAATGGGAACATTTCACCAATCAGAAATTGCTTTGACATATGAAATTGCATGGGGAAAAGTGGGGATTATGTAAGCAGAAAATCACATGAGAGGAAGGGGGTGAGTGCTGAGAATGTCAAGGCTTCAGAAAAGGGAATCAACCTTTGTCCAACTGAATAGGTGCTGAGGTGGGAGGACATCTTGAGGAGCGAGAGAGACCATGGACATTGTCCAAGAGGAAGCCTGATACAGATTGTATCTGAGGCAGACCTGATTTCCAGCGGTGGATAAAGTGGAGAACAGAGGGCCCTGGCTGACTGGTGAGATTACCTGTAGGGTGTGATGATGCATGCTGGCTTTGTGCTTTAACAGAAGTATATAAAATTGAGTATACAAACCTCAATGCACTTAGCTATATATCCTCTATAATCATATCTCTGGAATGTGTGCAACCAGGGAGGAATGCCTCTAGATGCAATCAATTCCAAATGGAATGTTTTACAATGTTAGTGGGAAATGCTCTGTGCATTCTCACTATAGACAAAGCCAAGTAAAAGGTAATTTAAGTGTAGAACAAATAGAAATGATCTCTGCTTTGTATGCAGTGTAAGACAGATCACGTTTTTCTGCACAGAGGATGCAGTCCCTTGCAACCAAAGCCGAGTAAATTTAAATGTGTGTCTTTTCACACGTATAGTCAACAACAGAGAATCTGAACTGATGAAGAAATGATAAGCTAAACCCTGGGAAGGACTCGTAATTTAAAAAAGATACTTGGGTGAAAGTTAACTTAGCTGGACTATTTCCATTCCATAGAAAATGATGGAAGTTTAAATGAACCTTCATACCTCACTCATGACATATGGCAGGTAATTCCAATCTGTGAAGTAAAGTGGGAATGCTACTTATTATGCTTTCAGACGATCACAAAATCATGTTCGTAGGTTTGGTAGATAAATCAATATTCTAAATTGATAGCACAAATTCCTTAAACCCAAGCCTGTAGCATTTGATGCAACCGACCACAGTTTATATTTCATCTATATGCACATGCTAGGTACCATATATACAGCAAGCAAAAATTCCTTCAAATGCAATTTTTATATATCTTTTCTTGTACAAGACTCTTAACAATGCGGATATTTCCATTGAAATACTAATTACTAATCCAGACAAGGTGAAAAAAATGCTATAGAGATGTGAATGGATTGAAACTCATTCCAAAAGTCTTAAATACAAACATAATTGTGATCTCCCTTTCCAGCCCAAACATATTAGGACAATGGAACCTTACGTGTTAAGATCTCCTTCACCGGCGATACGCTCTGCTATATTGCGAGTGTGTTTTAATTTATGGCCCACCAGAGAGATACAAGCAACGCGCAAACTAATACCCAATGAGATGAATTTCTGTTGCTTTTGTTTGAATCCAAATGTAACAGAGTCATTAGAACACTTATCGCTCTGTCCAAAGCTGGTGGTCAGCAGAATGATCACAACTGTAATTATTTAGGTTCTCTTGATGGCACTTATCACTGGTCGTACATTATCTGTATTGCCAAAATTGCAATACTTATAGCCACTGTTAATTTTTTAACCAGCCTAAAGCTAGGATTACAAATTGATGATTTTTATTGAAGAATTGTATGTGAAACCATGAGATATTTTGAATCTTAGGTTTGTTTTCTTTGATTATATTTATTTGTGTTCTAACTATGATATTGTTACCTTTGTAATATGGTTTTTACTGTATTTATATTGAAAAGCTGATGTAAACCTGTTAAATCAATAAAAAAAAATAATAATAAAAAAAAAAAAATATATATATATATATATATATATATATATATATATATATATCTTTTCTTCATTTGTGTAGGTGTGGCCGGGGACCTCTAGCAGTCACCTCAATTAACAGCAGAGAACACTTGGGCCCATCAAAGACTCCCACCACAAGAACAAAAGTAACTGTCTTTTATTAGCAAACAAAATAACAGAGATCACAACAGAAAAACAAGTATCCTGCAGAGCTTTGGTTTTACAAGCATGTGTCGCCCAGTTTTATCCTGATGTGACATTACAAATCCAGGTTCCATCCCAGAAACCTATCATACATTTACATCAGTCAGTTTGAGTACGATACATATGGGAACTATATGGGTTAGTTCTACTATTGGATACAATGTTGCAGAGTTGCAGAGAGACCATTGGCCCTTGCAACAAATGAATTGCCCACGTGAAATGTGAAAATGGATTGGGCAGAATCTGTCCTTCCATCCCTGGGACCCCGGACAGTTAGTATACTGAGTGTACCTTTTCAAGCCAATGGGAATGAACATTGAGGAGCGAAGTGTTCCGAAATATTGCCATCTCTGATCACCTAATCCTGGGAGAGTGCATTCAGTTAGTAGCTTGTGGGCAACACTTGGAGCATTTTTCCCTTCTGGTTCGATGGGAACAGTCCTCTTAATCTACATTGGTTGAATGGACAGTGTCCTGTTCGGCTGGGTCACGTGTGTGGATACAACCAAATAAAGCTGTCCTGCTTGTCCTGCTTGTAATTATGAGGGTGTTGGCCTGATTTTGTGCAGGTGAGTCATTGTCTTTGTAACTGGAACTTTCCCATCTCCACTTGTCGTTGGTTAGCTGCCTTGTTTCTGCGCGCCTCTGCAGCCATTATTTCAGCTTTTCCATGCACTTGAAGCCTATCTCTGCCTTGCCATCCATTTCAGAGACCGATAGCTTCTATATCATTCCCTACGTCTTATCCATGTTAGTAGCAGTCAAGCATGTGAAAGCTAAATATACGAATTCTTTGCATCATGCGGTTTCTGCTTCAGCGAACAATATTAATGTAAAGAGATATGTATGTGTGTCCGTCCTCTAACTACGTGGGTCATAAGCATGTGCTTCGTTCCTATATGCAATAAACTAGTGCATGTTTGGGTAACTTCATGAATGGATGAATATGTACTACATGCATAAAGCGACTACATTGTGATGTCAGTGATTAGGTCATTGGTTTCTGGCTTTGCAGTCAGTCGACTTGCTCGATCGGTGTCCTTTCCATGTTGTACAAGTCATCAATTGGGTATAGTTAAACAGGCGCCTGAGCGAATAACACTATTCACACCCACCAGCTATACATTGATGATTGAGTTGATGGCCTAAAAGTGAGGCACAAGGGGTGAAGATCTCAAAAAGGCAAATCTACGACAATAAATTAACACAGCTACTAAAACGATTTCAAATAAACACAGAATGTAATTTCTTTCAATTCGTATCCATCAGCATTACATCCTCAGTACATATAGTAATAATAAACCACACATACATAGATGGGAAAAACTTATAACAGAGCTATCCAAATATAACTACATACATATTACATCCACAACATACACAGTCAAGGCTAAACCAGTTAACCCAGCATACCAATGGGCAAGGGGGAGTGCAGATATACATCAGCAACTAAAATTCCAGATTCAATTTTAAATCCGGTTCGAACAAAATGTAGCAAATAGGAGACAAAAGTAACTCAAATTGATGCCATAGTCTTTCCAGCTACTTCTACATACACCGAGCAAATTTGATGTTAATACATGAATTGGAACTTCTTCATCAGGGAAAGAAGGTTAACCAAAACAGTGGGCCTCATTCCGAGATTGGAGGTAGTCATGGCGCTATTTGCGCCATGACTGCCTCCAATAACAGTACCGGCACCGTTCTCGTCAATGGGGACTTACCGGTGTAGTCCGACCTTTGCGGGACCGGTAAGTCCCCATTGAAAAAACCATTCCCCATTCCCATTTGAGCCCCCATAGGGCTCAATGGGAATGGGGAAGTAGCTAATAACGGTACCGCAATTTGCGGTACCGTTGTTGGCTCTGATTTCCCTTAACGGGTCCCGTCCCTAACGCCTGGTCAGACCAGGTGTTAAAGGAGGGACCTGCTAAGGGAACTCGTAGTAGGGCGGTAAGGGATTACCGCCACCAGTCTCCTTACCAGTGCCCAATATCCCTCATAATGAGGCCCAGTATCCAGTCCTTGCATCGAAATAGTTAGCATCGAATTACTATCCATCAAAATGTATTCATTGAAATGCTTTTCCATCAAAAAGCATATTCATTGAATGAATTTTGATGGATTTTTAGGGTTATGATTAGGTTTAGGGTTGGGGTTCGGCTTAGGGGGGTGCCCTTGGTGGTTGAGGGGGGTATCCTTGGTGGTTGGGGTTTGGGGGGAGAACCCCCAATAAGATTAGGGTTAGAGTTAGGGTTAGGGTTAGGGTTAGGGGGGTGCCCTTGGTGGTTGGGGGGTGGGGGAAACCCCTCCCAATAAAGTTATGGCTAGGGTTACAGTTAGGGCTAGAGTTAAGGTTGGGGTTAGGGTTAGGGTTAGGGTTGGGGGTGCCCTTGGGGTTTAGGGGGGAACCCCCCCAATAAAGTTAGAGGAAGCTGGCCAGTGCTGAAATACTTTAAAGATTTCAGCACTGGACAGCTCCCTCCAATGTTATACAGTTAGGCATGTCTCATCGAATTTCCATGCAAAAAAATGTAAAGTGTTTATGTAACGAAACCCTATTCGATGGAAGGGTTTCAATGCATAAACACTTTGCAGTTTCTGTACGGGAATTCAATGTATCATTTTTCGATGGAAATTATTTGATGCATCTAATTCTCGATTCAAAGAATTCCATGCAAAGACCATAAACCTAACAAACCCTATAAAACATATATAGAATATCAAAATCCACATATAACCAACGATGATACTGAAATATTTCAAAACTAACATACTTAATACTTACAAAATGTAAGCCACACATTATTACAGGGCTTTACGATTGGCTCAGGATGCCACTCAGAAAATGTATGGATTCCTACAGCATACAATTTAACTTGTAAGGGTCATAAATAAATGTGCGCTGGGGCGTAAGGGTCATAACTAAATGTGCACTGGGGCAGGACAACCTTCTTCAGATCCAGTGTAAAAAGTAAATAAACAACAATAAGTAGTGGCTACATGCCCTACACCGTGAACCCAATCATCATGTTCCCTAACAAAGGTGCAATAAATGAAAAAAAAAAAAAATCCAAATTCTAAAAAAATTAAACCAAAAATATTGCCAAATTAAAACTAGGGCTATTAAAAAGGACACAACTTCCAGCGCAGGTCCTACCTCTTCAATGAGCATGGGAAACTGAAGAGGAGCTGGGCCGGCAGAGGCTTTCAGCCCAGGCTAAGAAGCCAGGTAATCACTAAGCCAAAGGAAACACAAAAGAAATGAATCAAATTAGATAACTAGAGGGCCACTCCAGCATACAAAAGAAAATACATACAAGTCCAACCTGCCAACCCAAGCTGACCACTGGATTCAGCACTAAAGCAAAATGGGTTAAATGCTCACCGCACATGCACAAACAATTTCCTCAGATTAGTGAACGGGTAGGAGCAACGGCTGCTGTGAGCGCACCCCTCATGGTCTGCATCAACCACCTAGGCAGGATGCAAAAGAAAAAAGAAGAAAAGACACCAATTGTATTGGGGCTTATAAATGACCAGAAATGCCCCATGTATGACACACCCCACTGCTGTCCCTATTGCCTAGACACATGGCTTGTAACTGTTGCCAGAAATCCTGCAAAAACCAGCAGCTACCTCACACTACCATACTAGAAGAAAATATAAATAAGTTAGGCAAAATACCATAAAGCCAACTCACTACTTCACTTAACTAGGAGATGCTGCGGCTATGTCCACAATGACCAATGTGTGGCTGTTTAATGGACCTAGCCCGACCAGCAACATTCATATATTGAGACTGGAGACAAAATGCCAAGCGACCGCTTCACCTGATAATTTGATGAAGACTGTGGCAGTCTCTGCGTTGTCCTCTGTCCACCCGAAACGACTGCTTGCAGCGTCACCTGATGGCTTAGGGAAGGCTGGTGCGGTCTCTGCGATAGTCAGCATTGGCCCGTGAACTTGGTACGAATCCAAATCGCAGCATCCACATCCATGTATGTGCATAGGTGCGAATAAAAAAAAAACATGTAAGGCAGTTGAAGCCAGCTTTGCAGCATTGCTGTGGAGATGAACATAAAAGATGGACCAGCATTAGAGCCACGGCAGCAGCCATGTTGGAGGGGTGGGGAGGGGAAAGTCATATCATTAGAGCAGGGCTGCCCAGAAATAAATGTGGGCATGGCCAATGAATTAGAATGGAAGTTTGCCATGTATATTACCAGGAAGCAAAGATAATTGAGCGGAATAGCCTATCCTTAAAGCGGGCTACCCTGTTGTATTTGACTGAATTTAAGCAGCACATGTGCATGTATCAGCAAAGGGGTCTGGGCTAGCAGCCATATTAAAGAGATGAGCAGAGGAGCAACATATCATTAAAATGGATGTTCCCTACATTAAATAAGGTGCAGCCAAAGAAGAGAATTGATTGGTGTCACACATAAGCATGGAAACAATGGAAACCGCATCTGGGCAAAAAAGACCTGCCCTATAAGGTTGTAGCAAAAAATGAGCACTAAAGGTAAGCTGACATTTGACCTGGACGAAAACAACCATGATAATGGGGCTGGCATCGCATAAGGGCAGAGGGTAAAAAGATGCCCAGCCTTAGAAAAATGCGAAGCCAAAAATTAAATACAAATATCATAATAACATAACCCCGGCATGAAAGCTCCACCATCCCAGAATGTTGATGGGGAACTGATTGGGTGCTGGTGGTTGGGTGCCACGCTGTGAACTCGCAGGCGGTGGAGGAGGGAGAAACCAGGAACACAGGCCACAGGCGAATTCTACTTGAGTTCAATTGCCAATACCAGAGGCATTAGTTAATCAGCCAATCCCACTTTTCCACAGAATTAAGGGATTTTTAACAAAAACATCTATAGTTGTTCCTTATAACTTAGTCTACTTGCTGTTCTCAGGCTGCTGGAATCTTGAACTTTTTCAATGCAAATCCACCTCAGATCTGATACTATGTGCCCTTGCGCCAAAAAGTGAGCCACCAAAGGTGCATAGGCAGTCTTATTGTGCATTTTAGACTGCCGTTTATTAATTCTCAGGTGTATTTCTCTCGATGTTTTTCCCACTTAAAGCTTTTTGCATGGGCATGAGATACCATACACCACATTTTTGTTTTACAGGTAGTGAAGGTTCTGAGGTCCCATGTTTTGTCCAGATATTTAAACGACTGTGTAGTTTTACTTTGCAAGCTACACAGGAAGTGCATGGGTAGTGTCCCACAACTGGTAATTGATTAACATCCCTCATGGGTGGCACTCCTCCAGATGGTCTTCGACTTGCCCTCGTAAGGCTCTGTTTGAGACTTCTGCTCTTCTTGAAGGCAAACATTGGTTTGGCCAAACCAGTATCCATTTGGAAAGAATCCATCAATTGCGAGGCACATCTGTTGTTTCTCTGCCTTCGTGTCGAGAGTCGTGTGGGGGGCATAAGGGTCAGATTTGGCCCCCAACCTACACATGAGATGAAAGTTAGTTATGTGTATGCTAGATAAGTATTTGAACACACTTGCCATCAAGTAACAATGTGAGCATGCTGCTTAGGCATTGCATTGCATTATTTACATTTAGAGGTTTAGAAACATATATATTTGATTGGTGCAAATGATTGTGCGCATAATAACCTAAGTGAGAATTTTGAAGCCAGGTTGATTTCTTTTGTGGACAAGCTCTCTTTACTTGTATGTATTTGTGGGGACTTCCCCAGAGTAAAGTTAGGGGACCACCTTTGACTTACATCTTCAATCAAAATAAAGTAGAGTTTGAATTCAAATATGGCCTGTTTCTTGTCCTATTATTTTGAAGTGGGTTTGTACAATAGAGGGTGTTAAGTCAGAGATTCTACCTTGGCAAACTTATATTTATATCCATCAACTCAACTGGTGAGAGGGGTGTTCTACCGGGGTGCATCCTTGTGATTCTCCTCTTTAGCCTCTACACCAATTCACTCTATGTAGAGGTGGTGTAGAATGGTTCAGGCATACCATCAGTGCAAAGGGTGCCACGACCAGCCAACAACACTATCCTGATGGGAAGGACACTAGGCCCCTTGTAAGTTTTAACTGATGGCTATTTTCACTATATGTGCGACTAAGAGCTTCCGGTTAATATTAGTAAAATTAAAATATTAATTGTTGGATTGGTCGAGGAACCTGTTCAAACTTTTCTTTTGAAATATATCACACTGGAACATCTGTGTTATTTTGTCAAAATATGAGTGCTCTTGAGCATGCAAGCAAATTTGAAAGAGGAAACAGGTAAATGGTGTGATTTTATATCTTGCTAATTATTTGGGTAAATAATCAGTATGGGCCTTATTATAACCCTGGCACTCCCGGATTGAAGGGGGACAGTACGGGACCGGCCCCCTTCAATCCGGGAGCACCGATTACGAGCTTCCTATCGCGGGACCCGGATTGCACGCCTGGTAAATCCAGGCGTGCTTTCCGGGTCCCGCGAGGGGAAGAGGGAGGCAATAACGGGCAAGTTGTCCTCTGCCCGTTATTACCTCCCTCCCCATTCCCATTGAGCACTATGGGGGCTCAGATGGGAATGGGGATGGGTTCCTGCATGGAGGATTTACTGGGTCCTCCTATCTCAGAGTAACCCGGTAAGTCCCCATTGCAGGAACCCGCTAATGGAGCCCGGAACGGAGGCAGCCATGGAGCTAATAGCTCCATGGCTACCTCCATTCTCGTAATGAGGCCCTATATCTTATTTTGAGAATTTATCAGGCTCCTAGCTTTGGGAGCTTGACTTACCAAGCAGAAAACAAAAAAAGTTCAGGGCTCTTTTTTCAAGTGAATGCTTCTCACAGTCTCCCCCTCCAACTTTGCAACCTATTTAGAGTGCAATCAGTGGTATTGTACTGAAGATTTCAAATGCCAACCTGTATAATTTTGATCATATGCATGGTGTAGTTAAATTTAAGGGCTTATTTAAAAAGTAAATCTTCATTGATGTGTGAACAAAGAATATCCCTGTTTATTGTGATATAATCTATTAAAAGTGACATTTCAAAAAGAAAAAGAAGAATTGAAAGTAGGAAAAAAGTATAAAAGAACATGTTTTTCTGTTGGGCATATATGTCCACCTTGAACGATATTTAACTTTAGTATCAGATCCCTCATCTAGAATGTGGCTCAGATGCCATTCTCTATCACTGGGTCACACATTCGAGCTTTGCACACGTTCGAAAGATGAAATTTGCATATGCCCTTTCTATACTCAGTCTGAGTAGATGATAATACATTTATTATTTTCTGTAAAACGAACATCAGCACATCTGCCTCCATGCAATTTTATCACTATTCACAGCACATGACTTTACTCAATGTGGTGGTCATACTCTTTTATATTTGCAGTTACTTACACACTTAGCTATAACTCGTGCAGTGCAAACATTTCTGACAAAAGCATTTAGAATCTGACAGAAAGAGTGCTAGTGCCACCATCAAATCTGTCTCACACTATGTTATGATTTTGCTGTATTTATTATGCCGTTTTGAGGAATGAAATGTTATGAACTGACATTGATCATGTTTCTATTGTTCATATGCTTAAATGGATCAATGCAAAACAAAGTGATTGAAATTATAAGAAAATGGAAATCCTTCACAACGGAACCCTGTAAACTACCTCGCCATTCAATCAATTAAAACCCACCTCTGAAATCAAGCTCTCCAAGCTGTGGAAATACAGCGAACAAGCTGGGTCCCTGATTGAAACCCATGCTCCAGATATCTACAAAGGCATCATTGCAAGAAACCCCTTGCCCTTTCTTTTACCATAAGATCATGAGCCAATTATTTCTAATACAGCCTATGTTAAATCTGTCCTCAAAACACCACTGGAAACCGAGACATTCCCAAAAACTACTGATCAAATCCTGAAACATGGTGTGCTGGTCATCAGTATCCTGGACCATGCATTGGGATGATCCAGACCAATGAGTGGAATGACAGCTGCACTTGTGTCAATTTGGGATGATCTAAAGATCAAAACAGACACTAACACCAACTCACCCCTCACACTCTTAGACATCTCAGCTGTTTATGAGACTGTTCAATATGCATACTAAATGAAGAGGCTCGAAGGAGAAGGAAAGAACAAAACAAAGATACAATGAATGATGTCTTCACAAACACACATAACAGAAACCAGTTGGTTGCTCCCTGC
Source organism: Ambystoma mexicanum (assembly GCF_040938575.1). Lineage (NCBI taxonomy): Eukaryota > Metazoa > Chordata > Amphibia > Caudata > Ambystomatidae > Ambystoma > Ambystoma mexicanum. Next base: position 870,813,906 of record NC_090935.1, read on the forward strand.
ATAATATGTACTCTTTCAATATAACCTGTGGAGTACCACAAGTATCTAGCATGTCACCCCTGATTTGCAATATTATAGGGCAGCAATAGCCACCCTATAGTTAAGGTGAGTCAGACTCCCATTGGAACCCCTCATAATTCTATTGTTAATAACTTTTGATTCGAGTAACGGTTTTGGCCCAAATTCTGAAAGTGATTAAAAATCAGATGGCCCACACAGACTGCAAAGTTTCATAAAGATTTGTTAAAACATAAACATGTTATCAAGCATTCAAAAGCATCCAAAAGTGCGGCCTACTTCTCATTAATTTTCCCGTAGACAAACAAGGTCAATGTTTTCCAAAGCGCACAGCCCAAACTGCTACACGGGTGTGGACCAGGTCCGAAACAACTTGGGCGCAAATCGTTGACTCGCGATCCATGCCTGGTTTAGGGTTATTCCATGCAGTAGTTATTTAAATATTTGACGGAGAAGGGGGTGCCCCTTCTCAAAAACAGATTGAGATATCTGGTGGATTTACCCCAAACCAGAGTTTTTTTTAAATGAAACGACTGCCATCTTGTTTTTCTCTCGATGTGGTAGATATCTGTGGCTATAGCCGGGGATATGGGCAACTGAAACGCGGGAGAAAAGTTATTTGCATGTCAGAAGACATGCAACTGCCATCAGACTAGAGGTGAGGAGGTTGGTTGAGGATAGCAAGTGAAATTTCAAAGTTATCGGAGGTCCAGGGACTGGGTTTGCAAGACAAAGTTTTCTGTTGCCTCGGCTATAGCTGCAAATAGCAGATATCTGAAAGCAAAATGCATCACCGAAACAGTGTATGTTGTGTGGTGAAGGAGAGAGGGCATGGGAGGTGAGGAGGCCATCTGGTAAATTGGGGGAGCTAACTACGATGAGAGGGGCACTTGGTGAGGGCTTGTAGGGGTAGGAAATAAAACAAAATGTTGACCGCCGTTCCGATATTCAAGGCTTTATTTGAGGCTACCATAAGACTACAGATAACTGCGGGTAAGAGTAGTCCCATGCCCACAGCTATATACTTTGGGATGTCATTGTTTCATTTCTTTTTGAATGATTATTGTGCAAGTATAGTGATTTTCAGCCATGGCCAGTGATCTGGTAGGTATTTGGGAGTCTTTTTTTACTTTGAGAGACTTTGGAGAAAAAGAGAAGAAAATAGTTAAACAAAATTAATATAAAAAGGAGCAATCATACTCTAGTTTTAGATGCCCCATACAATGTTTTTTAGGTTGTGTATTCTCTCTTATGGTATTATATTGTGTGGCTGTGAAATGTTTGCCAAGTCAGTTTGCTGTATGTATTATTCTCTGCTTTCTTTATCCTGAGCTACTTTACATAAGTACATGAGTAGTGTTGTATTGTATTCATCTTTTAAGTTCTATTGTAGTATAAAACTTTAAGTGAACACCCTGTGTAACCAATTTTTGTAACTGCAGTTATGATAAAAGTCAATGAACTGTAACCGCAAGTATAATAAAATAATTGTTTTTGTTTATTTTATCGTATTTGTGTATTTATATGTGATAAGTAGTCCTTAAAAGCATGGTTTTGGGGTACACTTAGTGTAGTATTTTAGCACATTTGGAGTACTGTTTTGATGTTATGAAGGAACACTGCATTTCCTTCATCGGTTAGGTGTACTCCATCATGTCTTTAGAAATTGGCCATGTAAAACTGTATGTTGTTCTTTGAAATCCATAATTGGTTGTGATCTTTCATGAAGGCTGAATCTACTTCATTAACATTTCTTTGTGATTTCTCAATGTTACCATTACATTTGGTGGTCCATCTCCATGTTTACCTCTGAGTCAATTTCAAAAAGATAAAGATGGTGTGAGGAAATATTTCCATTGGGTTTCCCATGTCTTGTTCATCATTAAAGTAAGGGACACACCTCATACATTCCCCAAATCATTGCCTCCCCCAATCCATTTTTATGACGTCTGGTAGCCCTGTAAATCTCAGACTGAGCAATTTTGGAAAAACCTGGAACCAATGCATTCCCCGCAATGCAAACCATGTAATTGTAAAAGCTCTCAAACCAAGGGCCATGTTAATGAACAAGTTACTTACCAACTGTAACGTTCTTTCGATTGGATGTTCCTCCCACATATTCCTCATCTTAGATATATCCTTACCTTTAGGTTTCGCCTCAGAATTTTTTTTCTCTTTCTCCAGCAGAGGGCGCTCCACTCGAGGTCACAGTGTCGATTTCCCTCGGCGGCATCCGTCGAGTATCGACGTCATCCCTCGTATAAGAGCCTCGAGCGCGCCCGTTGGCCTCAGTTCGGTTTTTCCGTATAATATAGTCCATGGATCTTACTTCGTTTAAGGTATGCCTCTTTTGACCCAAGCCCTAAAAGAGTTTCGATTGTAATACACGTAAACTGTACTGTGGGGTTAGGATGGGAGGGTCGATGAGGAATACGTGGGAGGAACATCCAAACGAAAGAACGTTACAGTTGGTAAGTAACTTGTTCTTCGAATGGATTGTGTCCTCCCACGTATTCCTCATTTTAGATAAACTCCCAAAGCAGTTTTGTCTCGGAAGTGGGAGTACAGTATCCTTTTTTAATCATGTACAGAATGTAGTACAGATTTTGCAAGCAGACCTCCTTGAGAAGAAGTCGAGTCAAATGCATAATGTTTTATAAAGGTGTGCATAGATGACCATGTGGCTGCTGCACAAATATCTTGCACAGGGATACCCCTTTTTAATGCTGTACAAGTTGCCATGCCCCTAGTCGAATGAGCTCTTCATCAGCACCCATCAGGTGGTTCTTTTCCTGCCAATCTACAACATTCTGTTATGGCTAAGATTATCCATCTGGATAAAGTTTGTTTTGTTACCGGAAGGCCCAGTTTACGTCCAGTGTATCCCACGAAAATTTGATCACACTGGCGAATCTTTGCAAATCTAGAGATGTAAAAACTAAGAGCTCTCCTGGGATCTAGTCTATGAAGTCTTTCCTCTTCCTTGCCTGTATGAGGGGGAAGATAAAACGTAGGCAAAGTTATCTTTAGTGACAGATGAAAATCCGAAACAATTTTTGGCAGAAAAGAAGGTTTAACCCTAAGAACTACTTTGTCCTTATAAAAGATGGTGTGAGGAGGTCCGCTCGGAAGAGCCTGCAACTCACTTACCCTGCGGGCTGATGTCAATGTTACAAGAAGTAATGTTTTTAACGTAAGTAGCCTTAGTGGGCAAGAATGTAAAGGCTCAAATGGAATACATGTGAGAAATTAAAAACTAAAACTAGATTTAGATCCCACACCGGAACCTGGAAAGGTACTGGGGGAAAGACATTATTTAAAACTTTTAGGAATTGAATTATCAAGGGTATTTTAAAGTAAGATTCTTCTTCAGAACAGCTCTTAAAGATGGATAGCACTGCTAAATATCCCTTTATTGTCCCAACCTGGAGCACCAGATTGGCCAAATGTAACAGAAAAGATAAAATTGTGGGGATATTACACTGAAAAGGGTCCACATTCTTTTCTCTGCACCAGCTACTGAACTTGTTCCAACGACACCGATACAGAGACTTAGTTGCTGGCCTTCTGGCCGAAAGCAAAATCTCCATCACGTCATCCGGAAGGTCCCAATCCTTGTATCTCAGCCTTTCAGAAGCCATGCGTGAAGATTGAGTGTGTTGACCTCCGGATGGAGAACATGACCTTCCTGTCACGAGAGAAGATCCTCTCTTCTTGGAAGACGTATTGGAGGGCAGATGGCCATGTTGAGAAGGTCTGGGTACCACGTTCTCCTGGCCCAATCCGGAGATATTGGGATCATGGTTTTCCTGAACTTTCTCAACCTCCTGATTACTTGAGGGATCAGAGGGATTGGAGGAAACGCGTACAGTAGTTGGAACTCCCATTCCACCACGAACGCGTCCCCCAGAGCTCCTCTCGGGGGAAATTCCCTTGAGCAGTTTACCCCGGTCGTGAACAGATCTACTTGAGGGGTTCCCCAAAGGGTGAAGATCTCTTGAATGACTTCCTGAGCTATCTCCCGCTCGTGAGAGACTGTACTGTGCCTGCTCAGAGCATCTGCTGTTGTGTTTCGCTCTCCGGCTAGATGAATTGCCGATAGAGAGATCCCTTCTCGTATTGCCCAGAACCAGAGTTGCATCGCCTGTCTGCACAACGGTAGTGACCCTACTCCTCCTCTCTTGTTGAGGTAGTACATGGCCACTGTATTGTCCGTCATTATCAGAACATTCTTTCCATGTACAGAGGGCAGAAAGGCCTTCAGAGCTAGTCTGATTGTCCTCAACTACACAAGATTGATATGTAGTTTGGACTCCGATGGAGAACAATGTCCGCTGATTGTCAGGTCGTTGATGTGGGCTCCCCACCCCGTGAGTGAGGCGTCCGTCACTACTGTTATCTCCGGCCATGGTTGCCAAAAAGATTCTCCTCTGAGGATATGATGTCTGCAAGCCCACCATTGTAGATCCTGTGCTACTTGGGCTGGGACCTGCAGTAGATCTGACATTTCCCCTGAGAACTGGGACCATTGAGTTCTGAGAGCCCATTGAAGAGATCTCATTCCCAATCTGGCTTCTGGCACCAGGAAAATGCAGGATGCCATCAGACCGAGCAACCTGAGAAAATCGAAGGGCGGAAGATGCTGGGGATTCTGAAACTTTGTCACCATCTGCAGAATGTGGTGAGCTCTCTCTTCGGGAGGCGAGGCTTTGCCCGAACAGGTATCCAGGACTGCGTCTATAAATTGGAGCTTCTGTGATGGTATCATGTTTGATTTTTTTAAATTCAGAGAAAAACCAAGTTTGTGAAGGAAGTGACAAGTCTTGGACAGGTGATCCAGGGCTTGTTCTGGAGGACGTGCTCTGATCATCCAATTGTCCAGATAGGGGTAGACATGAATCCTCCCTCTTCTGACACTCGCTGTCACCACCGCCATCAACTTGGTGAAAACTCTTGGGACGGAGGTCAACCCGAATGGCAGAACTCGAAACTGATAGTGAGAATGGCCAATCGCGAACCTCAGGTACTTTCTGTGCTTGAGATGGATTGGCACATGAAAGTAAGCATCCTGAAGGTCCAATGATACCAACTAGTCCTGTAGTTGGAGAGCCTGAAAGATTTGAGAAAGTGTGACCATCTTGAATTTGTCCTCCTTAGGAACTTGTTCAAGTTTCTCAAGCCCAAGATGGGTCTCAGTCCTCCGTCTTTCTTTGGAAAAAGGAAGTATGGGGAATACCAACTCTTGCTCCTCTCCGCTTCAGGTACATGTTCTATTGCACCTTTCTGTAGCAGGGTTAAAACTTCCTGCAACAGGAGCGGATCCGGATGCTTGGCAGAGTTGTATTCCGGAGGATGATTCAGAGGTTTTATTAGAAAAGGAAGGCAATAACCTTTGGATATTGTTTCCAGTGCCCAAGCATCTGAAGTAATGCCCCGCCATTATTTCAGATGCTGTGAGATCCTGCCTCCCACCGGGGTCTTGTGGGTCAAAACATCAGTGTGGTTTTGCGGCAGCTGCAGCAGCGGCTGATGGTACAGATGCCGTTGCTGGGGCTGATCTAGCACCTTTTCCTCTTCCCCGAGGACATTTTCTTTGACCTCTTTGACCTGCCCTCTTCCTTTTCCAATTGAGGAATAAAAGCGAAAAGGACGACCCCCCCCCAGGAAGATGAGCCTGTGTAGGGGCATTCCTGAGGTTGTTTTATAGCGCCACTGAGAGATTTTGCTGCCGTTTTGGAGGTCTGTAGCTTCTCCAAACTTTCATCTGCCTTGCTACCGAACAACCTCGAGCCATCAAAGGGCATATTAAGAATTCTGGATTGCACATCAGGAGCAAACCCAGATTTTCTTAGCCACGCAAATCTGCGTAGCACTGTGCTAGTCGCCATGGACCTGCTGATACTGTCAGCTGTGTCCAGTCCTGATTGAAGGCATTCTCCCAAAGCCTCCTTTCCATCCCTTATAATAGCTAGAAAGCCATCATGTTCTTCACCTTCTGGGATGTGTTCAGCTGCCGCTGACATACAGTCCCACAGAGTATAAGAGAACCTTGCTAAAGTAGAGGTTACATTAGTAGACTTCAAAGCCATACTACCCGATGTAAAGATTTTCCTGGACCCTGCATCCACTTTCTTATCGTCCCTATCTGGAGGGATTGTAGGGTATGCAGCATTTTTTGTGGAAGTAGCTGCCTGTACTACTAAGCTTTCCGGAGATGGATGTTTAGGGATGTATTCTGGATCAGATGTACAAGGTCTATACTTTGCCACAAACTTTCTATTCACAGCCCCTATGGCTTCAGGATGTTCCCATGCAGAACTAACCCTTCTTTGTAATGCAATGTGAAAGGGCAAAATGGGGTCTTGTTGGGGTGTTCCAGATAATATATCTATCATGTCATCATCATGATTGACTGGTGAACTCGTACCCCATCCCATAAATTCTGTAACTCTGCCCATGAGTCTTCTATAACTCGTATCCCCTTGTTCTGATGGGTCTGGTTTGTCAAATTCATACTCTGGAGAAGTATCCAGGCCACTTGCTGTTTGCAAACATTCTTGCAAATCTTGAATTCTTAATTGAGGATCAATTAATTCCTCTGGGACAGATCTTCTACCATATCTAACACCAGCAAAGGTTACTTCCTCTTGTTCTGATGAATCTCCCTCATATATGGATGACATGGTCCTGAAAAACTCATGTCGACTCTCAGGTTGAAAAACCTTTTCAGGCATTACAGGTCTTTCCTTCAATAGAGGTTTGGGCGTCGACGAAAGCGTCGATTGCGCCGAAGTCTTAATCACTACCTTCGATATCGTCGAAGGAACTTTCGACGATCTCGACATAATTGTCGAGGAAGCTGTGGAAACCGTCGAAGGAACCTTTGTGGTCTTCGAGCACAAGATCGACGTAGCTTCCTTCGAGTGAGTTGTCGACTCGAGGAGCTTCGAAGTCTTCGACGGTGTCGATGTCGACTTTGATGGCGTATGATCTTTCGACGCCATTTTGTTTCCCTCTGCCTTCGATTTATGCACCGAAGGATCTGTCTTACGAGGTGATCAAGAAGAATCTCTCGATGACGTTCTCAACGTCTTTTCATGAGCCTTTCTTGTTTTGGACCTTCCTCTGTCACCTTTTTCGTGAGCAGGAACATGGTCTTCTTTAGCTATTTTTGAGGGGGTCTGGGCTGCGTTCTCAAAAAATTTTAACATGGATACTCGAAAGGCTTCCCATTTTCTAGGAGAGTCATGTTTGGATGGGCATGTTATAACCTCTTCCGAAGATGTCGAAGAGGATGAAGGAGATTGATGCCGTCTTTTCTTCGCCTTCTTAGAAGACAAAGAAGAAGATTTCCTCAATCTACTTCTCAAATGTCTTTTATGCTGAGATTTCAAAGACTCGTCTGAGTCTTTCTTTTTTAAAGTAGGCTTCGATAAACTCTCCCCCATCGCCAGTTTACCTCTACGCTCTTTTAGGGCTTTGTGGGTCATCGACTGGCACGAACCACAGTCTTCCGTTCGGTGGTCGGGGCCGAGGTACCATAGACAGTTCTTATGTGGATCCGTCAAAGACATTTTCTTTCCACATCTTAGGCATTTTTTAAAGCCTGTCTTCGGCGTGGAAGGGTTCAAAGACGACGACATCGCTTTTTGTCACGAAATACTGAAGCGCCGTTTTACTCGATCCGAAGCGAGGCTAAAGGAAAAACGGAACTAAGGCCAACGGGCACGCTCGAGGCTCTTATACGAGGGATGATGTCGATACTTGACGGATGACGCAGAGGGACATTGATGCCGCGACCTCGAGTGGAGCACCCTCTGCTGGAGAAAGAGAAAAGAAATTTCGAGGTGAAACCTAAAGGTAAGGATATATCTAAGATGAGGAATACGTGGGAGGACACAATCCATTCAAAATTTAGTTTCTCACAAAAAGGCAGTAACCAGTGCAGCTAACTGCCTCCAATCAGCCACACAGTTTTCAAACCAGCCATGAAATCTGCAGTCTTTCCAGGAAAATTATTCCTAGTTTGAATTTCTAGTAGTTTGCATGAGCAGGGTATGTATGATGCGTGTGTTTTGGACTTTGTAATTGGTTGATGGTACTGTTGTAATTATCCATGGCTGTCCAGCAGCCATCCATTGTGTGGCGTTGCTACCCACAGGTAAATGCGGTCCCCTATGCAGCCACAGCTCTATTACGGCAAATGGAGCATCGTATGTTTGTGGACGTGTGGTAGGGGCACCTATCCAACATTTTGGGTGGAGCAGCATTATAGATGCATTGAATGTTTTGGGGTATTGGGAGAGACCAGGGAAGTGAAGGAAGGCCATCGGGAGTGGAGAGGGCTGGTATGTGTGTTAGTGACACTTGTTTGGAGTTTGTGGGAGTCGAAATACATGTATTAGTTCATCGTTTTTGTGAACAGCTGCGGCTAACAGCAAACGTCCATGAAGGACTTTTGTATAACCTCGTGTATGAAAAGAACGTGGGTTGGTGACTGAATGCTTTTTGTCTTTTTATTGGTTGTGTCCATAGGCACAGTTATATTTATAGCTGCGTCAATAAACACACATTTTCTGTGCAATAAACCTATTGTTATGTGCATGATACAGCACATAATTGTATCTGTGCATGTTATTTAGTGTGCTTAGGTGTTGACTTGTCTTATTTGAGGTTTTGAAGGTTTGCTTAGTTTGGTTTTTAGCTTGCATACAATTTACTAGTAGATGCGACTACAAGTTCGCTTTGTAGCCGTGTTGCATATCCTTGGCTACTAGCGATGATGGGCAGGGTGTTGTATGTGTTTCAGTGTTTCTAATTGGCTAGTGTTAATGTTGTAAATGTGTACTCTTTGTGATAGGTTACAGTGAATATATGTCAGCCATTTCATAAGTTTTCTTAGATTTCAGTCCTCTGTTTTGATTTTGGAAAGTTTGAAACTCCCCATTGTGTCTACTTTTCTCTTTTTAAATGCATAGCTCACACTGTGCAGTTCATGTTACCTGTTACAAAATATGATGGGCATTAATCAGTTATTTGTCGGTGTTTTGTTGAAACCTGTATTTGATAATATGTTGATAACAGAGCTCTGTGATTTTTGTTTGTTTTTTACTGTATTTGTTAACAATGAAGTTTTCATGCTGTATATGCAGAAAATGGGTGGGAACAATTGTTGGAAGTTTTTTTTATTAGGAGAGAAAGTGAATTTCAGTGTGGTGCATGATTTAGAATCATTAAGTATACTTCTTGCTCTCAGAATAGGAGAATGATCACAGAGCAGTAGAAATGTGATTTTATCTACAATGCTTTTATAATCACGTATTGTGTGTCTTAACGTGCTTTTTGGGGTGATCTATAAATATGTGCATTTTAAAAAGATTTCTTTGGGCCGGTGTGGGGTGATTTGAAAATGTATGTGCTTTAAAAAAGATTTGTTTTGCTGAATTGTGTTACTGTGTGGATATCTATAAGAGAAAATGCATTGTCTTCATGTGTTTATTATTTTGTGAAACCTTGCGTTTAATATCATGAAAAATATGTTTGATTTCATTTTTAAATATACATTTATAAAGACTTTAGGAATGGTATTAGTTGTGCAAATTCCTATTAATGTAAAATAGAAATGTGCTTAGCAATCCAATTTTAGTACATAAATTAGACATTGAAACATTTTGGAATGATTTATTGAAGTTTCCATGTGCAACAGTTTAAAATAGGAAACACGCTGATTTCTTTTTAATGTTCTTGTTACTCTACTGCTACTTGATACAGCAATGGTGGTAGCTGTCCATGGCAGTTCACTGGGCACACTGGTTCTTCCATGGACTTAAGGTGAATATTTAGCATGCCCATAGTTGCAGGTCCGACCAATGTGAGGGCTTTAATAAAAACGGTGGGGCATTATCTGATGCCCCCTTGGATCTAGGCCTATTGCTATTAGGACTGTGGCGCATTAGAAAGGAGTAGTAATAGAGTCTTTATTTGGTTGGAGAACGGCAGCAGTACTGATGCTTTTTTTACAGTAGATTCCTGTGTGCAGATTATAGGACATGCAATAAAAGGGAGGCACAGGACGTTCAGTGCACATTAAGCAAGAAAAAACAGTAAGCAGTTGCCCATCTAATGTTATGTCACAAAAACTTGGGAACATGAATCATGATAAATCATGTGGTGTCAGTCTCCTGGGATGATGTGAATCATGCGTATTGGAAATTGTATGTGCACCCCAAAATAAAAATGCTTGGGGCTCATGTGTTATGTGCATGAAAATTGGCAACACGTCCAGTAGGTGATTCCAACAGTGCGACACACCAACAGTTAGTGAACCCTCAACTTTGACAGCAGTGTCAACTCCACATGTTCCAGATTTACCGTCTGACAATGTCTAAGGTATGAGAGGTATGTGTGATCGATGCCACCAATCGCTAGCTGTGGGAGGTGGTGTAACTAAGGATTGGGATAACTTAATACCTCAATAATGATTTTACTTGGGCTGCAGCCTTTTTTGGCTTGTATCTGGTCTTACATCTTCACTGTAGCTGTGAGCAGTGTTTTGCAGAATCAACCTCCATCCATAAAGGTGCTGCTAGCAACGGCCAGAGTTATAACACCTGCAGCATTGGAACACTCTATTAGACGAGACATTAAACATGTTAGAGAGTTTCAGAGAGGAGGCTTCATTTTCTTGTGCCATTGTCTTTTTAGAGTTGTCATTTTTGTTATTTTATATTTTTGACACCAGTTGACATTTGAATATGTCTAACATTGTGCAGGAGAACACTAAGAGATGGCCCTTCTAATGTTCCGTCAGAAAGCTTGGAACATCAATTATGATAAATCATCTGGTGTGAGTCCCCTTGGATGATGTGGATGATGCATACTGGAAATTGCACAGGGTGGTCTGGTCCATACTGCGCAGCAGCCTTTTTTTGGCTTAAATGTGGTTTTATATCATTGCTCTATCTATGAGCGGTGGTTGTTCGGAATCAACCGCCACCAATTAATTGTGCTTCCAGCAACAACCAGAGTCTTCAACACCTGCAGCACTGGAACACTCTATTTGAAGAGTCATTAGAAATGCTAGAGAGGTTCAGAGAGGAGGCTTCATCCTTTGTGGCATTGTCTTTTTAGAGTTGTAATTTTTGTTATGTTATGTTTTCCTCACCAGTTGGACATTTGAACATGTCTAACATTGTTCAAGAAAACACTAAGACGTGGCTCTTCTAAAGTTCCATCAGAAAGCTTGGGAACAGCAATCATGATAAATCATCTGGTGCGAGTCTTCTGGGATGATGTGGATGATGCAAATTGAAAATATCACAAGATGGTCTGGCCCCTTCTGGGCGGCAGCCTTTTTTGGCTTATATGTGGTCTTATATCTTTACTGTATCTGAGAGCGGTGGTTGTGCAGAATCAACCTCCACCCATTAAAGGTGCTGCTAGCAACAGCCAGAGTCATCAAACACTGGCTGCACTGGAACACTCTATTTGAAGTGTCATTAGAAATGCTAAAGATTCTCACAGAGGAAGCTTCATTTTTTACATTTTTTGCGGCACCCGCAAATGGGCAATTACCGGGTCATTACGCCCCTGACAGACCCGGAATTTGTCCATTCGCGGGTGGCGGAAAAAAAATCCCAATTCCCATTTGGGGTTGTCGGATCCACCGCCACCATTCATGAATGGTGCCAGTGCATCCGACATACTCTGCTCATGGGTGCCGGTACGCCTGCCAGGTCAGACCTGGTGGGTGGGAAGGCACCCACAAGCAGAACTCGTAGTTTTCTGGGCTGGTAACAACGGTACTGGCAAGCTTACCGGTACCATTGTTACCGGACCGGTAAACTTATAATGAGGCCCATTGTCTTTTTAGAGTCGTCATTTTTGTCATGTTATGTTTTCATCACCAGTTGGACATTTGAACATGTCTGACATTGTGCAAGAAAAAACTAAACTTTGTCCCTGCTAATGTCCTGTCAGAAAGCCTGAAAACATCAATTATGATAATCATCTGATTCAATGTTTTCCTGGGATGATGTGGATGATGCATATTGGAAATTGCACAAGATGGCCTGTCCCATACTGGGCGGCAGCCTTTTTTGCTTATTTGTTGTTTTACGTCTTTACTGTATCTCTGAGCAGAATCAACCTCCACCAATTAAAGGTGCTGCCAGCAACAGCCAGAGTCTTCAAACACCTGCAGCACCGGAAAACTCTATTTGAAGAGTCATTAGAAATGCTAGACAGGTTCAGAGAGCAGGCTTCATTTTTTGCACATTGTCTTTTTACAGTTGTCATTTTTGTTATGTTATGTTTTCCTCACCAGTTGGACTTTCAAACATGTCTGACATTGTGCAAGAAACACTAAGATGTGGCCCTTCTAATGCTCTGTCAGAAAGCTTGGAAACATCAATCACGATAAATGATCTCGTATAAGTCCCCTCGGATGATGTGGATGATGTGTATTGGAAACTGCACAAGAATATCTGGCCCATACTGGGCTGCATCCTTTTTTGGCTTATTTGTGGTGTTATATCTTTACTGTAACTGTGAGCAGTGGCTGTGCAGAATCAAACTCCAGCAATTAAAGGTGCTGTTCAGAACAGCAAGAGTCTTAAATCACCAGCAGCACTGGAACACTCTATTTGAAGAGTCATTAGAAATACTACAGAGGTTCAGAGAGGAGGCTTCATGTTTTGTGGCATTGTCTTTTTAGAATTGTCATTTTTGTTATTTTATGTTTTTCTTACCAATTGAAAATTCAAACATGTCTGACATTGTGCAAGAAAACACTAAGATGTGGCCCTTCTAATGTACCATCAGCAAGCTTGGGAACATCAATCATGATAAATCATCTGGTACAAGTCTCTTGGGGTGATGTGAATGATGCATATTGGAAATTGCACAATAATGTCTGGCCCATACTGGACATTCTGGACCATAATGGGATGGGGCCTTTTTTGGCTTATATGTGGTCTTGTTATTTTATGTTTTCCTCATAAGTGGACATTTGAACATGCCTAACATTGTTCAAGGAAACACTAAGATGTGGCTCTGCTAATGTTCTGTCAGAGGCTTGGGAACATCAATCATGATAAATCATCTGGTAAGAGTCTTCTGGAATGATGTAGATGATACACATTGGAAATTGCATGTGATGGTCGGGCCAATACTGGGCGGCAGCCTTATTTGGCTTATGTGTGGTGTTATATCTTTACTGTATCTGTGAGCGGTGGTTGTGCAGAATCAGCCTCTAGCAATTAAAGGTGATGTTCGGAACAGCCAGAGTCTTCAAACACCTGCAACACTTGAACACTCTATTTGAAGGGTCAATAGAAATGATAGAGAGGTTCAGAGAGGAGGTTTCAATTTGTGTGGCATTGTCTTTTTCGAGCTGTCATTTTTGTTATTTTATGTTTTCCTCACCAGTTCGACATTTGAACATGTCTAAAATTGTGCACGAAAACACTAAGACATGGCCCTTGTAATATTCTGTCAGAAAGCTTGGGAACATCAATACTGATAAATCATCTGGTGCAAGTCTTCCGGAATGATGTGGATGATGCATATTGGAAATTGCATGAGCACCACAAAATAAAAATGCTAGGTGCTCATCTAATACGTGCATGGAAATTGGCACCACGTCCAGCAGCTGCATTCACCAGTGCAACTCCACCAACACTTAAAGAACCCTCGACTTTGGCAGCTGTGTCAACTCCACGTGTTTTAGTTTTACCTGTTGCTAATGTCTAAATTATAAGGGTTCTATGGCACGCATGGGTTGCTGTGGGAGGTGGTGCAACTAAGGATTGGGATATGTTTACCTGAATACCACATTAATTGTCATACTTAGTATTTTTGTAAGTGGCAATTTGCTCTCATATTCTTTAAAAAAACAAAAAAGATTATGTGTACATAGATGAAACACTTATGGCATTAGACGTAATGTTATTTATATGTTTGGTTATACACATTTTGATTTCTTAATAATAATGTAGGTATGTTTTCAGAAATCACATTGTGCATATGCTTATTGTGTTGTTGATGCAAACATCTGTGGATCTTTTGGATAAGCACATAGTAAGTGTCAGTAAATATTTACAGCTTTATTTGCAGCGGAAATTTGTTGTGCATTTGTTGTGATATTTAGAGCTTGCTTTTTGATACAGTATTGTTTACCCTCTAACAAATTTCTATTTGCAGATTTAAGAACATCTATATTTTTAGCAATTTTTTACGCTTATTTCTTTTCAATAAAAAAGAAAAACATGAAAAGAAATTAATTTACTCAATGGTTTGGGGAATTACTGTATTTTCAGTCTAAGTGTGTAATATATTGCACATCTGTGTTGCAGAAAATTATTATCTAGCAATAAGCTCTGAGACGGGTGGGCATTATTGCGTTAGCTACTGCCCCAGGGCCCATAGTTACAGGTCCAACCGAGAGGTTCAAAGAGGAGGCTTTATTTTTTTGTTTGTACAATTTGATATAAATTAGCCTTTGTATAGGGTTCTCTATGTTGAAATAATGGAACTGGATGAGGTGATTAATCAAATTAGAGGTTGAACAACTTTGGGAAGGTTTATTGGAAGCTTCCATCTACAATAGCTGACAATAGGAAATGTACAGAACTGTTTTAATGTCTTTCTTTCACCAATGCTACTTGATACAGAAATACTGCCACACTGTTAGGAACGTTTTTTGGGCACACTGATTATTTAATGCAGTTAAGGGGAATATTTAATATACCCATGCACATCTTCATACCTTTCTTTAATTGCTTTTTCCTCTTTGTGCTGATCAGGTTTACTGTACGGTTTGAGCAAGTAATTTCAAAATTACTGAAGAAAGTGACCGGGTCCAATGCAGTTTAGAGTTATCCCTGGTGTTTATTTTATTGAAATCACTGGTGAATGACAATGTCTATTCTCGGTGGCATGTTAGTGTTTTAAAATATACAGTGCACATGTTTGAAGTGATTGCATTGCAAACTGTTCACCCATTCCAAGTAATTGTTAGATTGCAAACAAAGATGTCAAAGCTTCCTGAAAAATCATTTGTGTAAGGTGTGAGAGGCAAAGTTGTGTATTTACCTTTAAATTTGGAGGCGGAGGCGCACAGTGACCCCGTGCAATACACTACGCCAGCCGCGTGCGAAAAAATCCTTTCCATCGCACAGCGTATTCATGGTTTTCAGCCTCCGAAACTAGCCGTGGCGCAGAGTTGCGCAGCGACCCTGCAGCAGCGCCAGTTACGCCCTCAAAAACGCCCTCGCGCAAGGAAAAGCCTTCAAGATCCCCAAATCATCGCAAAGGGCTGCGCTAACCCTGGACCAGTTCACAGGGCTGCCAAACAGCAAACACCAAGCAGGTAACGTGTATTTCAGTGGTTCGCGGGAAGTTCCACACGCGATTGTCCTGGGTACATGTACATCAGGGGTGCGTGGGAAGTAACACACGCGATTCCATCAGGGCACGTGTATTCCAGGGGTGCGCGGGAAGTATCACACGCAAAAACAGCAGGGTACGTGTATTCCAGGGGTGCGCGGGAAGTATCACACGCAAAAGCAGCAGGGTACGTGTATTTCAGGGGTGCGTGGGAAGTATCACACGTGATTCCATCAAGGTACGTGTATTCCAGGGGTGCGCGGGAAGTATCACACGCAAAAGCAGCAGGGTACGTGTATTCCAGGGGTGTGCGGGAAGTATCACACGCAAAAGCAGCAGGGTACGTGTATTTCAGGGGTGCGCAGGAAGTATCACACGCGATTCCATCAGGGTACGTGTATTCCAGGGGTGCGCGGGGAGCACCACACGTGAATTGCACGTGTGGGTCCTCCCAGGTTTGTTTGTTTGTTTATTTATTTAGTATAGCGCGCAAAACCCAGGGGTAACAGGGCGCAACAGAGGTCAGGAAGATAGGATTGCATAAAAACTTGGTTACAGAATAAGATAGGCATGAGAAAAAGAGCATTGCATTTACAGTTACATTGTGTGGGATGTGCATATATACATATAATTGAGCGAAAGCTTACAAGTTTACATATTAATACTGTGCATAGGGGCAGAGGTGTTCCCTCTACACCCTCCACGGCCCCTGCAGGTGGCCCACACCACAGGGGCCTACCCTGCACATGTCCCGCAGGCACCCCATCCACCATGGCCATACCCCCCAGCCAACCAACATGTCACCTTGCACTACTGCCCACCAACGCATGTCCCCCTGCACCCCCAGCCACCAGGGGCACCCTCCACCAGGCCCCCACTCATGTCTCCCACCACCCCCACCCCCCAGCATCCAGGGGCACCCTCCACCAGGCCCCCACTCATGTCCCCTATCACCCCCACCCCCAGCAGTGCAGGGGCAGCCTCCACCAGGCCCCCACTCATGTCTCCCACCACCCCCACCCCCCAGCCACCAGGGGCACCGTCTACCAGGCCCCCACTCATGTCTACCATCACCCCCACCCCCCAGCCACCAGGGGCACCCTCCACCAGGCCCCCACTCATGTCTCCCATCACCCCCACCCCCAGCCACCAGGGGCACCCTCCACCAGGCCTCCACTCATGTCTCCCACCACCCCCACCCCCCAGCAGTGCAGGGGCACCCTCCACCAGGCCCCCACTCATGTCTCCCACCCCCCCAACCCCCCGCCACCAGGGCCACCCTCCACCAGGCCCCCACTCATGTCTACCATCACCCCCACCCCCCAGCAGTGCAGGGGCACCCTCCACCAGGCCCCCACTCATGTCCAACTCATGTCTCCCACCACCCCCACCCCCCAGCCACCAGGGGCACCCTCCACCAGGCCCCCACTCATGTCTCCCACCACCCCACCCCCAGCAGTGCAGGGGCACCCTCCACCAGGCCCCCACTCATGTCCAACTCATGTCTCCCACCACCCCCACCCCTCAGCCACCAGGGGCACCCTCCACCAGGCCCCCACTCATGTCTCCCATCACCCCCACCCCCAGCCACCAGGGGCACCCTCCACCAGGCCTCCACTCATGTCTCCTACCACCCCCACCCCCCAGCAGTACAGGGGCACCCTCCACCAGGCCCCCACTCATGTCTCCCACCCCCCCCGACCCCCCAGCCACCAGGGCCACCCTCCACCAGGCCCCCACTCATGTCTACCATCACCCCCACCCCCCAGCAGTGCAGGGGCACCCTCCACCAGGCCCCCACTCATGTCCAACTCATGTCTCCCACCACCCCCACCCCCCAGCCACCAGGGGCACCCTCCACCAGGCCCCCACTCATGTCTCCCACCACCCCACCACCAGCAGTGCAGGGGCACCCTCCACCAGGCCCCCACTCATGTCCACCTCATGTCTCCCACCACACCCACCCCTCAGCCACCAGGGGCACCCTCCACCAGGCCCCCACTCATGTCTCCCACCACCCCCACCCCCCAGCAGTGCAGGGGCAGCTCCACCAGGCCCCCACTCATGTCCCCTAACACCCCCACCGCCCAGCAGTGCAGGGGCACCCTCCACCAGGACCCCACTCATGTCCAACTCATGTCCCCCTGCACCCCCACCCTCCAGCCACCAGGGGCACCCTCCACCAGGCCCCCACTCATGTCTCCCACCACCCCACCCCCAGCAGTGCAGGGGCACCCTCCACCAGGCCCCCACTCATGTCCACCTCATGTCTCCCACCACCCCCACCCCTCAGCCACCAGGGGCACCCTCCACCAAGCCCCCACTCATGTCTCCCACCACCCCCACCCCCCAGCAGTGCAGGGGCAGCTCCACCAGGCCCCCACTCATGTCCCCTAACACCCCCACCCCCAGCAGTGCAGGGGCGCCCTCCACCAGGACCCCACTCATGTCCAACTCATGTCCCCCTGCACCCTCACCCTCCAGCCACCAGGGGCACCCTCCAGCAGGCCCCCACTCATGTCATACCCAGCAGTGCAGGGGCCTGCCTCCACCAGGCCCCCACTCATGTCTCCCACCACCCCCACCCCCCAGTAGTGCAGGGGCACCCTCCACCAGGCCCCCACTCATGTCTTCCAACACCCCCACCCCCCAGCATCCAGGGGCACCCTCCACCAGGCCCCCACTCATGTCCAACGCATGTCTCCCACCACCCCCACCCCCCAGCCACCAGGGGCACCCTCCACCAGGCCCCCACTCATGTCTACCATCACCCCCACCCCCAGCAGTGCAGGGGCACCCTCCACCAGGCCCCCACTCATGTCCAACTCATGTCTCCCACCACCCCCACCCCCCAGCCACCAGGGGCACCCTCCACCAGGCCACCACTCATGTCTCCCACCACCCCCACCCCAGAAGTGCAGGGGCAGCCTCCACCAGGCCCCCACTCATGTCCCCTATCACCCCCACCCCCCAGCAGTGCAGGGGCACCCTCTACCAGGCCCCCACTCATGTCTCCCACCACCCCGCCCCCCAGCAGTGCAGGGGCACCCTCCACCAGGCCCCCACTCATGCCCAACTCATGTCTCCCACCACCCCCACCCCCCAGCCACCAGGGGCACCCTCTACCAGGCCCCCACTCATGTCTCCCACAACCCCCACCACCCAGCAGTGCAGGGGCAGCCTCCACCAGGCCCCCACTCATGTCCCCTATGACCCCCACCCCCCAGCAGTGCAGGGGCACCCTCCACCAGGACCCCACTCATGTCCAACTCATGTCTCCCTGCACCCCCACCACCGAGCCACCAGAGGCACCCTCCACCAGGCCCCCACTCATGTCTCCCACCACCCCCACCCCCCAGCAGTGCAGTGGCAGCCTCCACCAGGCCCCCACTCATGTCTCCCACCACCCCCACCACCCAGCAGTGCAGGGGCACCCTCCACCAAGCCCCCGCTCATGTCTCCCACCACCCCCACCCCCCAGCATCCAGGGGCAGCCTCCACCAGGCCCCCACTCATGTCCCCTATGACCCCCACCCCCCAGCAGTGCAGGGGCACCCTCCACCAGGACCCCACTCATGTCCAACTCATGTCTCCCACCACCCCCACCCCCCAGCCACCAGGGGCACCCTCCACCAGGCCCCCACTCATGTCTCCCACCACCCCCACCCCCCAGCAGTGCAGGGGCACCCTCCACCAGGCCCCCACTCATGTCCAACTCATGTCTCCCACCACCCCCACCCCCCAGCAGTGCAGGGGCTGCCTCCACCAGGCCCCCACTCATGTCCCGTATCACCCCCACCCCCCAGCAGTGCAGGGGCACCCTCCACCAGGACCCCACTCATGTCCAACTCATGTCTCCCTGCACCCCCACCCCCCAGCCACCAGGGGCACCCTCCACCAGGCCCCTACTCATGTCTCCCACGACCCCCACCCCCCAGCAGTGCAGGGGCAGCCTCCACCAGGCCCCCACTCATGTCTACCACCACCCCCACCCCCCAGGCACCAGGGGCACCCTCCACCAGGCCACCACTCATGTCTCCCACCACCCTCACCCCCCAGCATTGCAGGGGCAGCCTCCACCAGCCCCCCACTCATGTCCCCTATCACCCCCACCCCCCAGCAGTGCAGGGGCACCCTCCACCAGGACCCCACTCATGTCCAACTCATGTCTCCCTGCACCCCCACCCCCCAGCCACCAGGGGCACCCTCCACCAGGCCCCCACTCATGTCTCCCACCACCCCCACCCTCCAGCAGTGCAGGGGCAGCCTCCACCAGGCCCCCACTCATGTCTCCCACCACCCCACCCCCCGGCAGTGCAGGGGCAGCCTCCACCAGGCCCCCACTCATGTCCCCTATCACCCCCACCCCCCAGCAGTGCAGGGGCACCCTCCACCAGGACCCCACTCATGTCCAATTCATGTCTCCCTGCACCCCCACCCCCCAGCCACCAGGGGCACCCTCCACCAGGCCCCACTCATGTCTACCATCACCCCCACCCCCCAACAGTGCAGGGGCACCCTCCACCAGGCCCCCACTCATGTCTCCCACCACCCCCACCCCCCAGCCACCAGGGGCACCCTCCACCAGGCCCCCACTCATGTCCCCTATCACCCCCACCCCCCAGCCGTGCAGGGGCAGCCTCCACCAGGCCCCCACTCATGTCTCCCATCACCCTCACCCCCCAGCCACCAGGGGTACCCTCCACCAGACCCCCACTCATGTCTACCATCACCCCCACCCCCCAGCAGTGCAGGGGCACCCTCCACCAGGCCCCCACTCATGTCCAACTCATGTCTCCCACCACCCCCACCCCCCAGCCACCAGGGGCAGCCTCCACCAGGCCCCAACTCATGTCCCCTATCACCCCCACCTCCCAGCAGTGCAGGGGCACCCTCCACCAGGACCCCACTCATGTCCAACTTATGTCTCCCTGCACCCCCACCCCCCAGCCACCAGGGGCACCCTCCACCAGGCCCCCACTCATGTCTCTCACCACCCCCACCCCCCAGCAGTGCAGGGGCACCCTCCACCAGGCCCCCACTCATGTCTCCCACCACCCCACCCCCCAGCCACCAGGGGCACCCTCCACCAGGCCCCCATTCATGTCCCCTATCACCCCCACCCCCCAGCAGTGCAGGGGCAGCCTCCACCAGGCCCCCACTCATGTCTCCCATCACCCCCACCCCCCAGCCACCAGGGGCACCCTCCACCAGGACCCCACTCATGTCTACCATCACCCCCACCCCCCCAGCAGTGCAGGGGCACCCTCCACCAGGCCTCCACTCATGTCCAACTCATGTCTCCCACCACCCCCACCCCCCAGCCACCAGGGGCAGCCTACACCAGGCCCCCACTCATGTCCCCTATCACCCCCACCCCCCAGCAGTGCAGGGGCACCCTCCACCAGGACCCCACTCATGTCCAACTCATGTCTCTCTGCACCCCCACCACCAAGCCACCAGGTGCACCCTCCACCAGGCCCCCACTCATGTCTCCCACCACACCCATCCCCCAGCAGTGCAGGGGCAGCTCCACCAGGCCCCCACTCATGTCTACCACCATCCCCACCCCCCAGCCACCAGGGGCACCCTCCACCAGGCCCCCATTCATGTCCCCTATCACCCCCACCCCCCAGCAGTGCAGGGGCAGCCTCCACCAGGCCCCCACTCATGTCTCCCATCACCCCCACCCCCAGCCACCAGGGACACCCTCCACCAGGACCCCACTCATGTCTACCATCACCCCCACCCCCCCAGCAGTGTAGGGGCACCCTCCACCAGGCCTCCACTCATGTCCAACTCATGTCTCCCACCACCCCCACCCCCCAGCCACCAGGGGCAGCCTACACCAGGCCCCCACTCATGTCCCCTATCACCCCCACCCCCCAGCAGTGCAGGGGCACCCTCCACCAGGACCCCACTCATGTCCAACTCATGTCTCTCTGCACCCCCACCACCAAGCCACCAGGTTCACCCTCCACCAGGCCCCCACTCATGTCTCCCACCACACCCATCCCCCAGCAGTGCAGGGGCACCCTCCACCAGGCCCCCACTCATGTCTTCCACCACCCCCACCCCCCAGCATCCAGGGGCACCCTCCACCAGGCCCCCACTCATGTCCCCTATCACCCCCACCCCCCAGCAGTGCAGGGGCAGCCTCCACCAGGCCCCCACTCATGTCCCCCAGCCAACATGTCACCACAATCTAGATCCCTGGCCCTTATGGTCAGCCTCCAAATGCCAAACACCCACCTGAGTATTGCATCCAGCCACTTAGAAATGGCAAAAACATGATAGAACCCCAATTGCAAGTTTGGAAATGAACACATGTCCCTCACATACACCCAATGGGTGTCAGTGAATGTCAAAACTCATATCATGATATGCATGAAACCAATGAGATGATGCTACACATTGAAGTTTGAAGAAAAAATATGTATTAAACGCAACATAAATTGTATGAAAAATAAACAAACAATAATGGAATTTAAAAAAAAACCAGCAGGTACGTGAAATAATGCAAAACCACAAATAATAATGCAAACAAAAGGTGTCCAAAGTCACAGTCAACAAAAGTAAATCCAATGGAAAATTAAAATCGAAAACCATTGCTCCATGGTGAAATCATTAAAAAAAATGAAAATCCAAAACTCAACTATATACAGATAAACAATCCAGGGTCCATGATCCCAAACGAAGAAATGAAACCTATCGAATAACACTACCTAAAAAAAGAAAATATATACAAAAATGTGGCCCATTGTCCATAAGGTCCAAAAAAAATGCTAAACCAAAGGAAACCTAACACTAACTACAGAACTATTTACAAGGGCAGCGGGCTAGTCCGACGGCTCACTTCGGGATGTTCCGGGCCAGGGCATCATCGAACTCCTGCTCAATGTCCTGGAGCCGCTCCTCCTCCATGGCCCGAGGGTCCCCAGGGCCGTCCACATGTTCCCCCAAACTCCCTGCGGATTGCCTCGAGGCACTCGGCCCGCCTCAGGGCCCTCCGCATGGAGTTCTCCACCCTGACCATCGTGAGCCGTGCCTCTTCCGTCCGCTGCCGCTCTGCATATATGGCGTGGCCCAACCGCTGCCACACGGAAGACACTTCCCGTCCTGGGTCCTCCTGCCCTCCGGCCGATGCCTGCCCCTCCGATGTCGAAGGCCCCGAGCCATCATGGCTCCCACCACGTTGCTGCTGCGCCTCTGCCCGTGCACTGCCTCCTGCTGCCTGCACATCCTCCGCTGGCTGGGGTGCAGTCGTTGATGTGGCCACCCCTGCTGGATATCCGACTCCCGACTGTGGCAGGGATGCCTCCTCCACCAGCCTGGCCGCACCGTCAGAGGCAGCTCCACAGGGCACCCAGGTGACTGATGGGTGGGAAGATGGCACGGAGGACGACTCGCGCATAGGGGGTTCAGTTGAGGAGGGGGTCTGAGCAAGCCCCATCAAACGGAGGAATCCGGCCTGGGTGACCTGTCCCAGTAGGCCGACGCGGTCAACGAGCCATTCGAGATGACGTGCAGTCTCCTCATGAAAAGACTGCAGGTCACCTCGCATGGCCCGTTGACACAACGCCACACCAGTCAGGACAGGCTCAACCTGGACCCGGATAGCCACGTCCGCAGGCAGAGGAAGGCCAGTTGTCGTGAGCTCATCCCCTGCCTGAAAACGGGTCTGGACGTAGGCATCCCTGCTGGTGCAAGATGATGCAGTGACAGGATCAGGGACAGGATTGCACACAGGCACCTCCGGGGCGACCTGTGCTGCCTCCTGTCCCTGGTCCTGCATTGCACCACTAGCACCAGTGGAATCCCCACCTCCAGACCCCGTCTCTGTTGCTTGCACGGCCTCCTCCTCCACCAAACCCCCCACCAACCTGGATGACTCCGTGCCATCTTCCCCCATTGGGCCCAGTGGGGTCCCAGCTGCCCCTTCTGCTGCCGAGGAGTCCAACTCCGACCTTTGCCTCTTGGCCCTCCCCCGGCAGCTGTGGCCTGGGATGCGGCACCGGACTCCGCACTCCCCGACGAGATCACAACCTGGAAAGGGAGCCGGGCCTTGCGTCTCCGGCTGGCGGTGCGATCCCCGCCGCTGTGCTCCACAGCACCTTCTCCGCCCTCTTCATCAGTTGACGCTGCAGACAGGGAGAAATAAAACACAGGCATCAGGGCACTGTACAATGGATACATACACACATGACAGTTGCACATGAGTGGCATTGGCAAACCTCAGACATGGCATCACAATTGGCAACACACATGTCATTTCTACATGCACACATGAGCCAAACCACAGCCACATCGCAACTGCCAGCACCATCCATACACATACAACAGCATGAGCAGGCAAAGGTGAGCCAGACATCACATGCAACACAGGGAGTGCACTACACATGCACGCACACCACCACACTTGCATGCATGTGTACACCTCAGCCAACTGTCGCAGTGTTCCGATGGGCATCCATGTCACATCTGGCAATCAGGCTTCCACATCCCGCTGTCACATGCATCCATGTTGCATCACTGTTGCACTCTTGTCAAATACACACACATGCACATGTACAAAGTGCTGATACATGCAGCTGAAAACAACATACATGCGTGACATCACGAACATGCCTACTTACATACACATTCATCCAAACATGTGTGCCCACACAACTGCATTTGGCATGCAAGCCTACACACACAAGCACCATCCATGTCTCACACATGACAGCGCTCGCATGTGTTAGCCTCACGGTCCTGTACACCCCCACCCATACTCGGCCCCATACAAACAGATGTGCAACCGGCACACTACTGGCACATCACCACACGCACAGCTTACAATCATGATGCATGTACACTTACCGCTCGACTCCAGACGGGTCTGCCTCTCAAGGACCTGGACGTGGAGCGCTGGGGATATGTGTTCCAGGACCCTCATCTGATCTTCCGACAAGTGGCCCCAGGGCCCCTTAGCATCGCTGCCTTCAAGAGGCGCCGGGCCTTGTTCAGGGTCCTGGACCTGAAGTCCTCCCAGCGCTTCTTGACATGTTGGAAGTCGCGGACTGCCACCCGCTCCGTGTTGATGGCAGTCACGATGTCCGTCCAGATCCGAGTCCGTCCTTCCTTGTCGGTGCGCAACCTTCCGTAGAGGGCATCATACTGCCCCAGGACTTGCTCCACCAGGACATCAACTTCCCTCGCACTGAAGCTGGTGCCCCTCTGCCTCTCTGGCCGGGGGTTGTCAGTGGTGCCAGATGTTGCAGTGCCCGACATGACAACCCCAGATGCAGGAGTGGGTGGGCAACTGGGTCCTGGGGCTGGGCTGTGGAATCCCAGTCGGGAGTCTCCGGTTGCAGCAGGGGTGGTCACAGCAACAGCACCCCTGGCTGATGTGCAGGCAGCAAATGGCAGGGCACGTGGGCAGCAGGCAGTCAGGCAGCAGCAGATGGCAGGTGGGAGCGTGCTCGGGGCTCTGAGGGGCACTAAATCGGCTTTCTGGGCAGGAGCGTGGTCTTCCGTGTGCTTACGCGTGGCCAGCTTGATACGGAGTGATTTGGCACGTGAAAAGTCCTGCACGTCTGCGTGTAATTCGAGGAAAGGGCCTTAGCGCGTAAGCGCGTCTGCACGCATACGCGATTTCATTGGCCCAAAGGCCCCCATGCGCAGCTGTGACGTCACGCGCATGGCCGTAGAGAATGTTGCGTGTCAAAATAAAAGATACACGTCCGAGTGTCAAAGCGTGTAATTGGTGGAAATGGCCTCATCGCGTATGCGCGTCTGTGACGTGTGTATAAAAGGTACATGTAGAACGCCATTTCCTTGTACGTGCTTTTCGTGGAGAGCGAGTGGGTGAAATCTGTACTTCTTGTCGGTTCACACGCGATTTACTTCACAGCGTTTCCAGTTCGTACTCCCTGTTACCTCTGACAGCTTTTTCTCTTTTCCTCTTTTTCCTGGGCCTGTTTCCTCAAACAGCGTTCCCTTCTACTGTTGTCCTGTCTCCTCAGACATCGTACAATTCTTCTTTTGGTGGGGGTGTTGCCAACACGCACACACGCATATTTTTCACGCTTTTGTTGTTCCTGGCAGATGGTGAGTCGCGCACGTATTTAACATCTGTGCCTGCCCCGTGTGTCGCGTACCCCTTCAGAGGTCATTCTAGGCTGCGTGTGACACGCATACGTTCATTGTTGTGTTTCTGGGTGCCACAGCGTAGTGCAGGTTTATTTTTCCACGCACGTGGTCTAGGAGGGGTTGCGTGCACCTTACTTCCCTTTTTTGGGGTGCCTGTGCGTTGTGTGACCAATCATCTTTCCCCAGGGGTGACATACAGCCTTGCTAGAGCACTAGGGTACGATTACCATCTGGTACCCAACCCCTTTGACCCCCAATTGCCCAGGACAATAGTTCACATCGACTCCCATACGCACAATAACATCAGTGCCATGGATGGGAGGCGAACAAGCCGTAAGGGTGGCAAAGGTGGCCAAGCCCCAAGTGGTGGCCGTGGTGGATCCGGTAGGGGACGTGGCCATGACTTGCAGGGTGCCCCTAGCCCCCCATGTGCAGAGGAGCAGTCAGGGACACCCATGTCCCCCCCCTGGTTGAGGTTAACGTGGCTGACACCATCCATGCTCAGCCCTTGTTGGACCAGCCCACTGTGGAACCAGACCTGGCACAGGGTGACTCCATGGCTGATTTCCAGGTCAGTAGGTCTAGGCCACGTGTGCCGGTGAACGTTGGTGTCATCAGGCCACATGGATCAGGGGCAGCTAGGTCATCTGCTGCCCCGCGTAGGCAGGCTGGGGAGGCTGCAGTGGCAGCTGCGGCTCCATCCACCCCACCTCTCACACACCCAGCCAGGACAGTGTCGGTCCAAGTC
Organism: Ambystoma mexicanum; assembly: GCF_040938575.1. NCBI lineage: Eukaryota > Metazoa > Chordata > Amphibia > Caudata > Ambystomatidae > Ambystoma > Ambystoma mexicanum. Next base: position 870,840,193 of record NC_090935.1, read on the forward strand.
CATCATGCTAACATTCCCCCTGACACCATCACACTTGAGCTAATGCCTGCACCAACTCCCATGCTGAGTGTGCAGTCCCACACTCCTAGTACAGAGTCCACCGGGGCTCCTGCCCCTAGTGTCCAGAGCGGCGTAGGACACTCAGGATCCCCACCACCTTCCAAGCGGAAGAGGAAGAGTGCTCGTCCAGTAGAGGCTGATGCCCCAGACACGGCTACACAGTCCGGACCGTCAAGGAAGCCCAGCTTCAATGAGGCCTAACTGAATGCACTTGTAGAGTATGTGTCCGCACATGACCGCGAAATGGTGATTGTTGCAGGATACAAGACCACACCTGCACAACGTCAGGCACACTGGCAGACCATTGCGGACATCATAAGTGCCCTTGGAATCGTGAGGCGCACAGCTACTGAATGCTACAAGCGCTGGAATGACCTGAAGCGCAGGGCAAAGAATAAGCTGGCCTCAAGTCATGCCGCTATTCTAGTGACTGGAGGTGGGTCTCCAGCAGAGGACATAGAACTCACTCCACATGAGCAGGTTGCTGGGACCTATGTCACGGAGGAACAGATCCAGGGCGTGGGAGAACTGGCAGATTACGAGGCATTTTCCGGTGAGTGCACATGCATGTGTGTGTCATCCATGTGCATGGTGTTTGGGAGGGCTTCTGTTTGGGTGCCAGGTGAGGGTGTGTGTGCCTGAGTGGTTTGGGTCACCCATGTGCCTCATCCTATACACTCTGCGCACCAGCATTTGGGTATAGCAGGATCCCTTTTGCCAACATTAGACATCCAGCCCAACACCACGCCAGGTGCCCTTGAAGTGTCATCTTGCCACAACATTGTTGCTTATTTACCTCTGTTTATTCAGGCAGATTGTTTGCATACCACCACTTTTACTCGGGATTTCTCAGTCCTATTGTCACATGTCTGACATGGCTATGGTACAGTGGACTGGCTTTGTTTCCTGGACATGATTTGTTTAGACATGTCCCTGTGCTATAGGACCATTTTGCACTGGCAGCTCCAGGTTAAACATTTGAACCATTTCAATGAAAAAATCAATTTCATGAGCAAACTGGACTGAATGAACAATTGGTGCCCTCCTCTCCCTCTTCACTTCATGGCTAGGGTACATGCCATCTGTATGATGGCATGTGCATTTGACCTGCCAATCACTGGCCAATGTGTGATGCCACTGCTAGGCAGCATGCAGCAAATGTGTTCATCTTCCATCTTGGTGTCATCAATGTGTGCCATCTGCCTACCCTTCACACGCAGTGACGGTGCATGCATGGGAGGGTTTTAGTCATGTGGGACATGTGTCAATCAAGTACTGTTTCTGTAGCCTCTCATCCCTAATTGTGTGCCATAGTGCTAATGCCTGTTTCCATTTGTTTTCTTTTATGTCTTTGCAGAGGATGACGCACTTGATACTGCTGGGATTGTAGAGATGGTGCAGACCCAGGAGGGGTCTGAGGGCCGACTGACCACCAGTGAGGGACGTGGTGTGGTGGTGGGTGAGAACCCACAACTGCTGCAGGTCGTGCTCTCAAGGGGTGTCTCTGGCTGCACCTCCCCCGAGCTGTATTCAGGTGTCGATTCGGATGATGAGACCTATGTGCTGTCGCAGGTGAGTGTTCCTGGGAGGGATTCTGTTCTGTCCGACCCACCTGCACCAGGGTTAGAACCCTCAATGGGGATGTCAGTGTTGGCAGGTACGCCTTTGGTGGTTACGGATGCAGGGTCACACTCCGCGACATCTGATCCTGTTCCTGCAGCCTCAGGCAGTGCCGGCACAGCAAGGCGCAGTTCACCTTGCCCCAGACAGGTGTGGTGCCCGCCGACGTGGTGGCCGTCAGCCACCTGGCAATACCGCATGGGAGCAATCCATATACGGTATGGCAACCCAACAGGCAGCATCATCAGAGATGATGGCTCAGGCCATGGATAGGGTGGCCACTTCCATTGTCCCCCCCGAAAGGCTGATGGAGCGACTACAGCAGGCAACAGACTCCATCTGCCAGTCACACAGGGAGGACATGTTGGCGTCCGACAGGGACAGGCGGGCGGCACTGGCGACTCTGCAGGAATCCATTTCCATAGAGTCCTAGGGCCACAGGGAAGCCCTGAGGGTGGAACTCCTTCACCTCAGGACGACTCTTGTTGAGCTTGAGGCTTCAACAAACAGAAGGACAGAACAGCAGCTGGAGCGTCTCACACGTCTCACACGTACGCTCTCAGCTGAGATGCAGGCAACTAGTGCTGAGGTCAGGGCATCCCGTGAGTTGTTGCATGGGGACCTCCACACAATTATCCTCCAGAACGAGACCTACCACACCCGCATGCTTGCAGCCATGGAGGAACAGACTAGGGCTTTGCGTGGGCTGCCTCCCATAGTGCCACCACCTCCTGATGCAGCTGCAGAGGGTGAGGAGAGCGACAGCAGTGATTCTCCCACAATAGGGTAGCCGTGTAGGCCATGAGCCCAGGGAGGTGTTTTTTTTTTTCGCAAGATCCACACAGGTGGGTTTTGATGTGCACCCTGTCCTCGGACCTCCTGGGTGGCCTCCCCCACCCCCGCGGGCCCATTAATGGCCATTTTTTATTTTTTTTATTTTTTTTTGGGACAGTGTGTTGCCTTGTGTGGCTCCCGTGGGCATATGCTGCATTGTGGCTGGGCACATGCAGGCTTGTCATAAATTTGGTTCAGTTGCTTGGGTTTTTGTGACACACACCCCTCCTGCTTCCCGTTTCCATGGGCTTGCAAAGGGTGTGTCCAAGTGACATTGACGTACATGGTGGCATTGGACTCCCATTCGATGTGTGGGCAGTCTGTAGTCAATACTGTGTATACATTCATAGTGCATATTGTTGTTGTATTGTACAATGCATGGTGTATTGGTATGTGCCTCTGCATCCATCTCATCCTCCTAATTTGCAGGTCCATTTCGCATGTCTTCACAAGGCGGTCCACCTTGGAACTGGAGTCCATGTTGTAAGCAGTGCACCTACACTCCTGCGTGGCGCTAACACTGTATACTTGGAAGTGTTCGGAGTGCTGGCATCATCAGGTAGTGAGGCTAGCAAATTTTTAAGTCTGTAATGTCATGTTTAAGGTAGGTTGGAGGTTGTGTAGGTGATTGGTATTCTTGGTAAGTATTTGGTAATGTGTGTTGTAGGGCCTGCATTACTGTGAGCATTTCATGTGTGGCCATGTTTCCATTAGGGACACTGTATCTGGTGACACTTGGGGCATGTTGTGGGGATTCATTTGTTTGCTCTCACATTGCATGACATGCCATGGTGTGTTGTTTGGCCGTGCCGGGGAGGGGTTGGGTGACATGGCACTGTTTTCATGTAGTATTTTGCAAGTGTGTATTCATTTCTGCAGCATGGAATTGTGTCTTTTGATGACACTGCATTGGTGGTGTTTGTGTAGGTAGGGATGCACACATTGTGACACTTCCACATGAACAATCTCAGGCTGCTATGGTTCTGACAGTTGACTGTCCCTTTGTTCGTCATAATTGTCAGGTCGAGTCATCATTGCTTATCAGATGGTATGTGCCAGGGCTGTGTGCACTCCACAGGGGTGTGATTTCTATGTGAAGTAATTAGCCACCAGCTGCGTACGGGCTGCCTCACCCGGTGCCCTCTCCCCTCCCATGCGCAGCGGGCGTGCATGTGGTTGGGGATGTGGGGGCAACACCATGTCTACAGCCAGGCCCCGGCGTGTTGCAACATTCTGCAGGACACATGCTGCCACTATGATCCTGCACACTATTGGGGGAGCATATAATAGCTTCCCGCCAGAACGGTCAAGGGAGCGAAAGCGTGACTTGAGCACTCCGAATGTGCGCTCCACTATGCCCCGGGTTGCAATATGGGCTGTGTTGTATCTTATCTCTGGAGGCGTGATGGGGTTCCGAATTGGCGTCATCATGTGGGTGCTCAGAGGGTAGGCACTGTCCCCTGGTGAGGAGGTGATGGGTATCATTAGTGGGGTAGTGACATAACTCTGCATCTGACATGCATGCATGTGCAGTGGCATTCATACTCACCAAGCAGACATGTATCGCCATGCCGCCCAGCTTCTAGGTCCCGGCTTAGGGTAGACATTCGGTAAATGAAGCTGTCGTGGGTGGACCCTGGATAGTTGGCATATACTGAGGTGATGATTCCCTTGGCATTGCATACTACCTGCACGTTGATGGAATGCCAGTGCTTGCGGTTCCTATAGATGTGCTCAGATGCCCTGGGGGGACGTAGTGCCACATGGGTGCAGTCAATGGCACCTAGCACTTTTGGGAATTGTGCCACACCGTAGAAATCGAGGGTGGCAGCCTGCCTTTCTGCAGGTGTCCTGGGCAGGTATATGTGCCTACGGACTGATGGGCGTGCAGTGATGATGTTCAAGACCTGGTGTAGGCAGCGTGACTGCGTGGCCTGTGACACCCCAACCACTATGGCACTTGTCCGCTGAAATGATCCTCTGGCCAAGAAGTGCAGTACATTGAGGACCTTCTCCAGTGGGCTGAGTGCTTGGGAGCACAGGGTGGGTGATGTGAAGTCATCCTCCCACTCACTGACCAGGTCCAGTATTATGTGTGGTGGAAACCGGTACCTCCCATACACCTGGTCATCAGGCATCCCAAAAAGGCTGGTTCTGGGAGTGAAAATTCTGGCCCTCACTATCCTCCTCCTCCTCCTCTGGTAACCCACGGCCCCTGCTGCTAGGAACGGTATATTCATCCTGGTGTCTGAGCTTGTTTGTTGTTTGCGCACAGTTTTATGCTTCGCTGTAACGCTCACCTGATTCCCGCAGAGGCGCCGGTCTTGACTGGGTGAATGCCGTATCTTCAAAGGTGATGTGTAACACACGGTTGGCTCTTTGGGCTGGACCTCTGTGCACTGTATGTCTGACTCGAAGAGTAAGATGTCTGCAGATAGAAAATATGGGATTAATGAACTGGGGTTATTGGGTGCCTCTCTCCTCTTCCCTTTCTCTTCTCCTGTAGAACCCCAAAGGTTAACACCCTAACCTTAGGTAAGTGAACGCCGAGCTCTCCATCTGCCTCGGGGCAGGGTGCCGTAACCAGTTTCTTCACTGGATAAGGGTGCAGGCCTCTTGACCTCAGAGGACTGCTGTCCGTCGTTAACTGCACGAACGGTAAGTTCTGGGCACTTCAAATGTCTTAAAAGTCTTTTGTAATGATATTTCTTGTTTTACAGGGTTCCGGCGATGGCAGATGGCGGGCTGATGAGAGTTGAGGATCGAACCCGCGTGAGGAATAGAAGCGCCTGGAAGCACGTAAGTAAGCGCTTGTAGCCTGCTTCACGATGCGCACTAACTGTCCCTTTTATCTTGCAGGTACAAGTTCGGAGCTTTAGAGAAGCTGAAGGGTGCTGGAATACCCACTGGATTCAGCGTGGGAAGGAGTAATGGCGCGTGAGTAATAAAGTTGCCCAATGTCTTTAAACGCACCTTCTTTTGTCTTTCAGATGCGGGATGCAGCGCCGAAGGCCTCCGGAGCGTGCGAAGAGCTGGTAAGCTTTTGTCTTTCAGATGCCGGAATGCAGTGCGAAGACCTCCGGAGCATGCGAAGAGTAGGTAAGCCTTTGTCTTTCAGATGCCAGAATGCAGCGCGAGGCGTTGGTGACAGCCGATGGACCAGGTAAGAGATGCGCTGCCACTGAAGACCGTAGTGCTAACCTGTTCTTTCTTTGTCTTTACAGGTGCTGCTGAAGACTGGATTCCAGGATGGTAAGCCTTTGTTCCCTTAGGCCCAGGATCAGAAGCAGAAGACACGATGAGCGTTCTGCTGCAGAGAATGCAGAATAACGCAAAGCAAGATTCATCCATCGGGTGTGGTTTAAATAGCCTCCTGTAGTGCTTAGGTGTCTCCTTCCACAGCCACGCCTAGGTAAGAAAAGAGTTCCTGCTTTCCAGAAGAGTTCCAGTGTTCTGAACCTAGGGAGTGGCTCCTGCCCCACCCAACAGGAAAAGTAGTCCCAATCAGAAGAGGCTCAGGGGTTCAACTGGCAGGTAAGTAAGCAGCATGGTCTGCTGCAGGTAAGTCCACCCAAGCATTATGAGCCCGGCGCTTCCAGCGCTGGGACTGGGCATCTTTATGAGCCTGGTGCCACTGGCGCCAGGACAGGGTCCAAAAGGTCCCAATTGGGACTAGCTGGCACTCGGAACCGGGGTTATGGGTCTGCTTCCAAGGGAGTCGGGCAAGTCCTGATCTTTTGGAAGCAGAGATCATGACATTCGCAGTTCGACGTACGCCTGCTTCATGCTGACGTACGTGTTTCAGGATTGGACCATTTATTTTTCGGCACGTCGTAGGCGAACGTGTGAATCTTCCCGCCCACCCCAGGAATACACGTAGCACGCTCTCCCAGGCCCAGTCGAGAGTAAATATTCCGGCCCACCCCTGGAATACACGTACCCCACTCTCACAGGTCCAGTCGCGTGTGGAAATTCACGCGCACCCTGAAATACACGTACCCAGGGCAATCGTGTGTGGAACTTCCCGTGAACCCCGTAAAACACATAGCCCGCTGGTATCGCGTGTGGAAGTTCACGCGGACCCATAACACACGTACCCTGATGGTATCGCATGGCAGACTACCCGCGCACCCCAGGAATACACGTACCCAGGCAAATCGCACGGCTGGGGGGTGGGGTGATAGGGGACATGAGTGGGGGCCTGGTGGAGGGTGCCCCTGGTGGCTGGGGGTGGGGGTGGTGGGAGACATGTGTGGGGGCCTGGTGGAGGGTGCCCCTGGTGGCTGGGGGGTGGGGGTGCAGGGAGACATGAGTTGGACATTAGTGGGGTCCTGGTGGAGGGTGCCCCTGCACTGCTGGGGGGTGGGGGTGATAGGGGACATGAGTGGGGGCCTGGTGGAGGGTGCCCCTGCACTGCTGGGGGGTGGGGGTGATAGGGGACATGAGTGGGGGTCTGGTGGAGGCTGCCCCTGCACAGCTGGGGGGTGGGGGTGATAGGGGACATGAGTGGGGGCCTGGTGGAGGGTGCCCCTGCACTGCTGGGGGGTGGGGGTGATAGGGGACATGAGTGGGGGCCTGGTGGAGGCTGCCCCTGCACTGCTGGGGGGTGGGGGTGGTGGGAGACACGAGTGGGGGCCTGGTGGAGGGTGCCCCTGGTGATTGGGGGGTGGGGGTGGTGGGAGACATGAGTTGGACATGAGTGGGGGCCTGGTGGAGTGGGCCCCTGCACTGGTCTGGGGTGGGGGTGGTGGGAGACATGAGTTGGGGCCTGGTGGAGGGTGCCCCTGGTGGCTGGAGGGTGGGGGTGGTGGGAGACATGAGTGGGGGCCTGGTGGAGGGTGCCCCTGGTGGCTGGGGGGTGGGGGTGGGGTGGTGGGAGACATGAGTGGGGGCCTGGTGGAGGGTGCCCCTGCACTGCTGGGGGGTGGGGGTGATGGTAGACATGATTGGGGGCCTGGTGGAGGGTGCCCCTGCACTGCTGGGGGGTGGGGGTGATAGGGGACATGAGTGGGGGCCTGGTGGAGGGTGCCCCTGCACTGCTGGGGGTGGGGGTGATAGGGGACATGAGTGGGGGCCTGGTGGAGGGTGCCCCTGCACTGCTGGGGGGTGGGGGTGATAGGGGACATGAGTGGGGGCCTGGTGGAGGCTGCCCCTGCACTGCTGGGGGGTCGGGTGATAGGGGACATGAGTGGGGGCCTGGTGGAGGGTGCCCCTGCACTGCTGGGGGGTGGGGATGATAGGGGACATGGGTCGGGGCCTGGTGGAGGCTGCCCCTGCACTGCTGGGGGGTGGGGGGGTGGGAGACATGAGTGGGGGCCTGGTGGAGGGTGCCCCTGGTGGCTGGGGGGTGGGGGTGGTGGGAGACATAAGTTGGACATGAGTGGGGGCCTGGTGGAGGGTGCCCCTGCACTGCTGGGGGGTGGGGGTGATGGTAGACATGAGTGGGAGCCTGGTGGAGGGTGCCCCTGGTGGCTGAGGGGTGGGGGTGGTGGGAGACATGAGTTGGACATGAGTGGGGGCCTGGTGGAGGGTGCCCCTGGTGGCTGGGGGGTGGGGATGGTGGTAGACATGAGTGGGGGCCTGGTGGAGGCTGCCCCTGCACTGCTGGGGGGTGGGGGCGATAGGGGGCATGAGTGGGGGCCTGGTGGAGGGTGCCCCTGGTGGCTGGGGGGTGGGGGTGGTGGGAGACATGAGTGGGGGCCTGGTGGAGGGTGCCCCTGCACTGCTGGGGGGTGGGGGTGATGGTAGACATGAGTGGGGGCCTGGTGGAGGGTGCCCCTGCACTGCTGGGGGGTGGGGGTGATGGTGGACATGAGTGGGGGCCTGGTGGAGGCTGCCCCTGCACTGCTGGGCGGTGGGGGTGATGGTAGACATGAGTGGGGGCCTGGTGGAGGGTGCCCCTGGTGGCTGTGGGGTGGGGGTGTTGTAGACAGGAGTGGGGGCCTGGTGGAGGGTGCCCCTGCATTGCTGGGGGGTGGGGGTGATGGTAGACATGAGTGGGGGCCTGGTGTAGGGTGCCCCTGCACTGCTGGGGGGTGGGGGTGATGGTAGACATGAGTGGGGCCTGGTGGAGGGTGCCCCTGCACTGCTGGGGGGTGGGGGTGATAGGGGACATGAGTGGGGGCCTAGTGGAGGGTGCCCCTGGTGGCTGGGGGGTGAGGGTGGTGGCAGACATGAGTGGGGGCCTGGTGGAGGGTGCCCCTGGATGCAGGGGGGTGGGGGTGCTGGGAGACATGTGTTGGTGATCAGTAGTGCAAGGTGACATGTGGGTTGGCTGGTGGGCATGGCCATGGTGGATGGGTTGCCTGTGGGACATGAGCAGGGGTGCAGGGTAGTCCCCTGTGGTGTGGGCTGCCTGCAGGGGCCGTGGAGGGTTTAGAGGGAACACCTGGGAGGACCCGCACGGCCAAATCACATGTAGCATTCCCCGGCACCACCGAAATACACGTACCCTGCTGAAATCGCGTGTGAATCTTCCCGGGCACCTCGGAATACACGTACCCAGGCCAATCGCGTGTGGAACTTCCTGCGCACCCGAAGTACACGTACCCAGGACAATTGCGTGTGGAACTTCACGTGCATCCCGAAGTACACGTACCCAGGCCAATCGCGTGTGTAACTTCCCGCGCACCTCGAAGTACACGTACCCAGGCCAATCGCATGTGGAACTTCCCTCGCACCCCGAAGTACACGTACCCAGGCCAATCGTGTGTGGAACTTCCCGCGCACCCCGAAGTACACGTACCCAGGCCAATGGCGTGTGGAACTTCCCGCGCACCCCGAAGTACACGTACCCAGGCCAATGGCGTGTGGAACTTCCCGCGCACCCCGAAACACACGTGGCCAGGCTAATCACGTGTGGAACTTCCCGTGCACCCCATAGTACACGTACCCAGGCTAATCGCGTGTGGAACTTCCCACGCACCCTGAAGTACACGTACCCAGGCCAATCGCGTGTGGAACTTCCCACGCACCCCGAAACACACGTACCCAGGTCAATCGCGTGTGGAACTTCCCTCGCACCCCGAAGTACATGTACCCAGGCCAATCGCGTGTGGAACTTCCGGCGCACTCCGAAGTACACGCACCCAGGACAATCGCGTGTGGAACTTCCCGCGCACCCCGAAGTACACGTACCCAGGCCAATCGCATGTGGAACTTCCCGCGCACCCAGAAACACACGTAGCCAGGCCAATCGCGTGTGGAACTTCCCGCGCACCCTGAAACACACGTAGCCAGGCTAATTGCGTGTGGAACTTCCCGCGCACCCCGTAGTACACGTACCCAGGCTAATCGCGTGTGGAACTTCCCACGCACCCTGAAGTACACGTACCCAGGCCAATCGCGTGTGAAACTTCCCGCGCACCCCGAAACACACGTACCCAGGCTAATCGCGTGTGGAACTTCCCACGCACCCCGAAACACACGTACCCGGGCCAATCGCGTGTGGAACTTCCTGCGCACCCCGAAGTACACGTACCCAGGCCAATCGCATGTGGAACTTCCCTCGCACCCCGAAGTACATGTGCCCAGGCCAATCGCGTGTGGAACTTCCCGCGCACCCCGAAGTACACGTACCCAGGACAATCGCGTGTGGAACTTCCCGCGCACCCCGAAGTACACGTACCCAGGCCAATCGCATGTGGAACTTCCCACGCACCCCGAAACACACGTAGCCAGGCTAATCGCGTGTGGAACTTCCTGCACACCCCGAAGTACATGTACCCAGGCTAATCGCATGTGGAACTTCCCGCGCACCCCGAAGTACACGTACCCAGGCCAATCGCGTGTGGAACTTCCCGCGCACCCAGAAACACACGTAGCCAGGCCAATCGCATGTGGAACTTCCCGCGCACCCAGAAACACACGTAGCCAGGCCAATCGCGTGTGGAACTTCCCGCGCACCCTGAAACACACGTAGCCAGGCTAATTGCGTGTGGAACTTCCCGCGCACCCCGTAGTACACGTACCCATGCTAATCGCGTGTGGAACTTCCCACACACCCTGAAGTACACGTACCCAGGCCAATCGCGTGTGAAACTTCCCGCGCACCCCGAAACACACGTACCCAGGCTAATCGCGTGTGGAACTTCCCACGCACCCCGAAACACACGTACCCGGGCCAATCGCGTGTGGAACTTCCTGCGCACCCCGAAGTACACGTACCCAGGCCAATCGCATGTGGAACTTCCCTCACACCCCGAAGTACATGTGCCCAGGCCAATCGCGTGTGGAACTTCCCGCGCACCCCGAAGTACACGTACCCAGGACAATCGCGTGTGGAACTTCCCGCGCACCCCGAAGTACACGTACCCAGGCCAATCGCATGTGGAACTTCCCACGCACCCCGAAACACACGTAGCCAGGCTAATCGCGTGTGGAACTTCCTGCGCACCCCGTAGTACATGTACCCAGGCTAATCGCGTGTGGAACTTCCCGCGCACCCCAAAGTACACGTACCCAGGCCAATCGCGTGTGGAACTTCCCGCGCACCCCGAAACACACGTACCCAGGCTAATCACGTGTGGAACTCCCACGCACCCAGGAACACACGCACATGCTATTTTTCACACAGCGGCTGTCCCTGTTTGTCGGTACCCCTTTGCACCTCATTTGTCCTAGAGGGACAATGTATGGACCATTCATCATGGCTGTATATGGGTGCTTTTTGTTAGCGCACATTTTTGCGCACATTTTTTTCAGGCGCAGGGGCGCTACCGCCTGCTTTCTTGTGGCGTACTTGTTTGGCCCTGTGCGCGTCTTTGACCGTGCACTGGTTTGCCCTATTTGATTACATGAATACGGGTTGTAGGCGAGTGTGTGGGCGTTCCGCGCACTTGCCTCCTGTACTTCCCCCGTGACGCCCATATTTTCACGCGTTGTTCCCCATTCCGAGTGTTACGCCCTGTGTTCCGCCTACTTTTGTGATGTGCGCCGCGCTATGTGCGATTTCGCATTGGCCATGGCACACGCTGTTGGATGACCTGTGCGCCGGCGTGCGTGGCGCACATTTTTAGCGCACCTCCAATGTTTTTCTCGCGCACGGACTTCCATGAATCGATGTGCGCTGGTTTCCCTGCGATTTTCGCACTTGCACTGCGATTTTCGCACTTTTACTGCGAATCGCACGTTTTGGCACCTCTGCGCGGGAATTTTCGGCGCACATTAATTCCATGAATCGACCCCTGAGTGTAGTGTTTGTATACATTTACTGTGACACTCTAATAACTTTCAATTCATCAACAGTACATACAAATGTAAACACTTTTAAAACTTAAATAAATATGCAAACAAAGATTGTTAAGAACAGGCTTATTTGGGGCAATGTGGTTGCACATTTTTTTTTATTTTACTTTCTACACATGTATGATTCATTGTTTTCACTAGCCCAAGTGTCGGTAGTATTAATGTCAATTGTGTATGGAATAACAAGACCCTTGAAATTCAAGGACAAAGGCACCGCCCCGAAAAATCTGCCTTGCCCAAGTGAACACAGAGAATGGATAATAATCACTTACATCGTACTGCAGGCAGCAATTCCGTGGCCGACAGAAATGGGTACCTGCTTGGAATCCTCAAAAGTGATCAAGTCTTAGGGATTCTTGTGGACAATGGACTTTCTCTGGAAATCCAAATCAATGCTGTAGTAAAGAAAATGTTTCTACCATCTACACTGAGCAAGGTGGAAAATACGAAACTTTGTGATCACTGTGCCGCCCATAATGATGACTATTAAATTGCTGACTCCCATTATGGCACGGCACAGTGATGACATAGATCACTGTGCCCTGCATCCCCATACCTGCCCCCAATTTCCACGTAGCTTTTTGGGGGCACATTGTGAAGTGTGCCGCCGTCGCTCTTCCGAGTCTGCAGCATCAGTTCCTCCCACTTGCGTGGGTCGACACTGACACCACAGGGTCCTTTTTTATTTTTTACTTCTTATCCCCTGCTTACCGTCACGGTAAGCGGGGGACACCCTCGCAACCCACGACTCCTGTTACTGCACCCAAGAGGAGCGGGGTACACCCCCGCAACACCTGCTCTGCTTGGGCTCAGTAACGGGAGACAGGGTTTTGTGAACACTGAAAGTCGCAGTAAGTGCGGGGGCGGAGTAGTAGAGGCGACATTTATGTAAATTTCCAAAAATGCCCTTCCTTGCTCTCGAGCACATGACTTTTGCCATCTAATTGCATATTTTACCAAGAATACCGTGTCATGCAGGACTGCCTTACTAAGAAACCCCAAAGCATCCACAACACTGTAACAATATTTCTACACAGACTGAATTTGAGAGAACACATAGCACCAATTCTAAGATTACTCCACTGGTTAAAAAGGGGATCAATTTCAATGCACTCTGCATCAGCCACAGTGTTCTTCAAGGCCAAGGAGTAGAATTTATCCCAAGAAAAATCATCCCATATCAACCAACTAAGGAGAATGCTGAGTTCTAGCAATGATGTACTCCAAGAAACTATGTGCTATGCCAGAAAGAGACACAGGGGTTTAGCTTTCTGTAACTCCCTGCAAAAGGAAATCGACATGTCATCATCTTACTTTCAGAAAAACATTAAGACCAGGCATTTCCTCATACCTGACTAGCCAAAGCTCCACCTGAGGAAACATCCATAGGACTTGACACCAAAGGCTTATTGTCTGCTGTTCATCCCAAGACACCCACTTGGACCAGATCCCACAGTATATGCTCCCAGGTGTCACATGTATTACTCCTGGTGAGGTAGCTGCTAAGCAGAGAGGGAATGTAGCTTGATTCACTTCAACCTGTCAGCCAACTCCGTATGATCGCAGGGTACCAGCGAGATGCCCTTAAAACCTCACATCAACAGTTAATATATGCTCCCAGCATGAAGAGTTGCTCCTCAAAACACAAGTGAGGCTCACTCACCTGAACCCCTACCCCACCCTTCCATGTTACCTAATCCTAATTACAATCTACTTTATACAAACTGCTGCAGGCAAGTGCACTGATGCATCATACACAGACCGCCTATTCCACCCACACACACGACAATCTAAAAACGGCTCTCAATACACTTCAAAAAACACAACACTGGACCTCTTCAAGCAACAAAACATACCACTACCATCACTTCTCTGAAGACCAAGGGTCTCCCTGCACTGAACAAATAACACTTAGAAATAGACGCAGCCACATAATTTCCAGTTTTCAATCATCAACACAACAGCAAAGCACCTTGTTGTTTCAAAAGTCTTGTAAACAGTGAGACCCACTGGCAAATCGTATATTCATGACTTGGCACTTAATTCAATGGTCTGGACAAAGTGAACAGATGCAAAATATTTGACAAGTTTTTAAAAAAGGAATGGACATTATGTATAAAACAGTGTTATAAATCTTCCAGAAGAAGCTGTTTCAAAGCAGTGAAACACGTGCTGAGGCTGTCTAAAAAAAAGAAATGTTGAAAATACCAATATTGTGTCAGGCTGATAATACATTATCGGCTACATCAGCAAAACAAATGATTAGGAATGTGCAGTCAAGCAGATGAGATAACATCATGAAGCTGTCACTCGATGAGCCCAGGATTAACTGTAGAGCTAGCAGTATTGATAAGATAAGATCTGATTGATATGTTGCTCATGTCTGGATTTCCTTTGTGTTAATACATTAATTGCTTTGAACCAATATTCAAAGGATTGGGAAATAATGAAGAGTAGGAGTGGGGGAAATATTGGTCTGGTAAGTGAAAAAGGCAAAATCTGTCGTGGATTTTGGATTAGCTAGCTATAAGGAAAAATACACCTGTTCCACAATGAGAAATATTAATAGTTTGCACACTTAACTTATTCCCATGCAAAGCATTCGTAATTTCATGGACCTTCCCATTAAGAACCATTAGTAGCCATTGGGAATTGGGCATTCCTTGAAGGCTGGCAATTTGAATGTTAATGTTGGCCCAATCACTGCAGGATAATAGTACAGTCTTGACTCGTCTGTCCTGCTACTATACATATGTGAGGTTGTGCTGGTATTCAGAGTGTACTGCCAGAGTGTGAGGAACTGACTACTATTACTGCTACTACTAGTATGAGTACTATCACACTTCCGCTCCCACGAGACTTCAAACCCCAAATAGAACAGTACAAGGCCTTTCAAATAAGTGACCAAAGAGTTGAATGGCCTGAAGCATGTATTGCTTTGAGTTGAGTTCTTTGGTCTAGCGGGTTTAGTACAAGGGAGTCTCAGGTTCCTGCTGTTTAGTGTCTACATTTGTACCCGTATCACTCTCCCACTTCTCACCTGAGGTTTCTGAGTTGGCTTCCGAAGGCTCGTCTGAAGAAGTCTCCACTGGTTTCTCTCTCCAGGCACTTGGGTTCTTCTTTTTCACCATCTTGAGCTTTTGTTTGAAGAGATAGGGCCGAGCTCCCCCGGAGGCCACTTTGCCAGTAAGGCAATATGCCCGGTAGTGGGGACTCCGGGGAGCCCACCCCAAATCAGGGAAAAGCCGCAGCAGAAAAACCCTGGGTAGTTTCAGGTGAGTTGGTCTGTTCAAATAAGTATTCGCAATCCTTCTTGGAATACAGCTTAAGTTCAAATAAGTATTCACAATCCTTTTTGGAATACTGCTCAGCTAGTGGGTAATTCGCAATCCTTCTTGGAATCCAACTTCATTAGAGTACTACATATACCAGAATGCACTTGGGTGCAATGTCTAAGCTTTGGAAAGATTCCAAGAACTCCGTGAGCAAGGTTGAGTAAAATAAACAGAAGGAGAGGTTACACAGGTCAGAGGAAGCACACAACTCAGGGGGCACGAGTTGAAAGTGACAGCTGCTTGGAAAAGCGTGTGTTGAAAAGAACTGCAGATAGCAAGTCCATGCTCGCTGAGTAAAAGCCCCACAGCGAACGCAGGTGTCTGCTGACTCCAGCAAAAATAACAAACACACACGCTGGGAAAATAGCAAGAAAGTGCGAGCAGGGAAAGGTCCAAAATAAAGAAGAAATATTCCCCACAGGAAGCGTGGTGGCAAAAATGCACAATAAAAGGCAGGCAGACAAACAATGAAAAGGCAAATGGGTAGAAAAACAAGGAGTAGCACGAGACAGGAGCACTGTCAACTAGCGTTGGGAAAGAAATCAGTTGCAACGCACCGGTTGCCACACCTGACAGTTAATTATAGCCTCTGTTCCAGCGAGGCTAGAACGTAACGTCCAGGTAAAGGAGGAGCTCAGTCCTTCTTCCATTGTTTCCATATCTTCCACAGGCTCCATGGGTGTTTCATGACAGCATGACCCCTTCTCAAAGGCCTTCCTCCAGGTTTACCCGGATACATCCGATGGAATCTTTGAATGAGTCTGGGTGCTGATATGTTGCGAATCGGTTCCCAGGAGCTTTCTGACATGGGATATCCTTTCCACAACACAAGGTACTGTAATGTACCCTTCTTGTATCTGGAATCGAGCAATCTAGAGACTTCATATTCCTTATCCACATCAAGGGGCTGGTAATTTGCCTTCTTCATCTTTCTAGCATGAGGATCTGGTACATATGCCTTCAGTAAAGATGTGTGGAATACTGGATGGATTCTCCCCAGCTTGGGTGGTCGAGCTAAACAAAAAGCGACTGGGTTTATCTTCGCTGTTATCTTAAAAGGTCCAATGAATCTAGGTGAGAACTTGCCATGATGTACCCATCTGGGTAAAAACTTGGTCGACAGCCATACTTTCGTACCAATTTCCCATGTGGGGTTAGGTCTTCGCTTCTGGTCTGCCCATCTCTTGTAGTCTTCACGAGCCTTTTGTAGATTGGTCTGGGCTTCTTTTTGTCGGTTCCATAGGTTGTTCAGAAGTGTTTTCACAGAGGGAACATTAGATGAGACATGTCCGAACAGTGGTATGTGTTTTGGATAGTATCAATAGGTACAATGAAATTGACTCATACCTATGGTTGAAGGTCTTGTGTTATTATATGAAAATTCAGCCAAGGGTAGAAGATGATACCAGTCATTCTGTTCTTGATTCCAGAAGCATCTGATGTATTGCTCCAAAGTGGCATTTAGGCGTTCGGTCTGTCCATTGCTCTCTGGGTGGAATCCTGAGGACAGGGATCTTTTTATCTCCAACAATTTACACAGACTTGCCCAGAATTTGGATGTAAATTGTGTGCCTCTGTCAGAGACTATAGTGTTAGGAAGTCTGTGTAACCTAACCACATCTCTTAAAAATACCTCGGCTGTAGTAGAAGCCGTTGGTGTTCCCTTGAGTGGTGAAAAATGAGCCAGCTTACTGAAGGAGTCCACCGTAACCATGATAGCAGAGTATCCTTGAGAAATGGGTAAATCTACTATGAACTCAGTTGAAATGTGTTGCCAGGGACCTGCCGGTGGAAGGTCTTGTTGTAGCAGACCCAAGGGCTTGCAGTATGGATATTTGTTTTGGGCACACGTAGGGCAGGTAGTGACATACTTTTTAACATCCTTGGTGATCGTAGGCCACCAGAAATGACGAGAAGTCAGTTCCAGGGTAGCTTTCTGTCGTTTATGTCCAGCGGCGGGAAGGTCGTGACACCATGACATAGCAAGATCACGTAACTCTTGAGTTGGTAGTTATAAGGATTTGTCTTTGACGAGGTAGTCACCCTTGTGTAGTAGTCTTAGATTGGTATGCTGTCCTTGCTTCCTTTCGGCTGTTTGTACTTTTTGGAGGAAGGAATTTACTGTGTTAATGACTCTTTTTCCTGCAAGCTAGATTTCATGGCCTTGAAATCCCTCTGTATCTTCTCTCATGCTTCGGGATAATGCATCTGCCAATTGATTGTCCTTTCCAGGCAAATAAGTGATTTCAAAATCGAACTGGGAAACGAAGCAAGCCCATCTTGCATGTCTAGAATTTCGACACTCCATCTGCTGAAGGACCTTTAGGTTCCGATGATCGGTACGTACTTGGAACGGGTAAACGGCTCCTTGAAGCAGATGCCTCTATTCTTCACAGGCTTGTCTTATAGCCAAAAGCTCCTTTTCAAGTACAGAATAATTCCGTTCGCTGGAACTGAGTGTTCTAGAAAAATATGCAATGGGATGTTCCAACCCGTCCTCTTTTTGCTGCAACAGTGCTGCTCCTATTGCGCCACCTGAAGCGTCGGTTTCGACTATGAAAGGCTGGGATTGGTCTGGTTGCCTGAGAATAGGGGCTGAAACAAATGCTTCTTTAAGTTGTCTGAAAGCTTGCTCTGCCTTCAGATCCCATACAAACTTAGCTCCTTTCTTGAGTAGGTTCGTGATCGGGAGCACTATGTCGGAGAAATTTTGGGATGAATTTTCTATAAAAGTTTGAGAGTCCCAGAAATCTCTGTATGTCCTTGACACAAGTGGGTACAGGACAATGTGAGATGGCCTTAGTCTTGGCTGGATCCATTTGCACCTTGTGAGCTGAAAGGATAAACCCCAGGTAAGGAACTGTGGTTGTCTCAAAAACGCATTTCTCTGGCTTGGCTAGCAGACTGTGTTGTCGCAGTCGTCGTAAAACTTCCTTAACATGATGACGATGTTCTGCTAGGGAAGTTGAATAAACAAGTATATCATCTAGATAAATCACTACTGTATTATAGAGCATATAGGCAAAGATCTTATCCATAAAACGCTGGAACTGTGCAGGAGCATTGACCAGCCCAAACGGCATGACCCTGTATTCAAAGTGGCCGAGAGGAGTTCTAAATGCCGTCTTCCATTCGTCTCCTTCACAAACTCTTAGAAGATGATAGGCCCCTCGGCAAGCACCTTGGACAGCCTCTATGATGTCTTTCATCAAGGGCATGGGATATCTATCCTGTACTGTAAGGCTGTTTAAGCCCCTGAAATCAATGCAGGGTCTGAGTTCTGTGGTTCCCTTCTTGGAAATAAAAAAAAGAGAAGCTCCGGCTGAAGAGGATGACTCTCTGATGAGGCCATTTTGTAAATTGGTTGCCAAATATTCTTTAAGTGCTTCCTTTTCAGGTAAGGAAAGCGGGAACATCCTACCAAATGGCACTACTGCATCCGGCACAAGGTCAATCTTACAGTCCTCCTTCCGATGGGGCAGAAGGCTTCGTGGTTGAGTGTCTGCAAACACATCAGATAATTCCTGATATTGTATCAGTACAGTAAGTCTGGGTCTCTTCCTTTCTGCCTTCCTTTAGGCCATACGGAACTCAATTTGCAGAACTAAGGAGACTAGTTCCTGAAACGTAGAAGGTCTGGCGACACGAGCTAATTCATGTTTGATATCGTCATGTAAACCGCGACAGAATATGGCTTGCTGTGCCGTCTCAGGCCAACCTGCTTCTGTAGCAACCTTCTGGAAATTGGTAACATAGGTTTGAACATCAGCTGGTCCTTGGCGTATGTCTAATAAAGTCTCAAAAGTAGAGTACAAAACTTCGGGTCTTTCAAACCTATCCCGGAAGCGTTGAACAAAATTACTGTAATCATTAAGGGCTGGGTCAGAGTTGGTAACTAGTGGAGTAGCCCATGCCAACACATTCCCCACTAAGTTAGAAATGAAAAATCCCACCTTGGCCCTATCCAGTTCATATGTTTTCGGGTGAAAGGTATAGTGTACCAAACAGGCATCCAAGAATTCCTTCATTCTTCGGGGATTGCTGTCAAACTTGCCACAAGGTAATGCAATGGGAGGTAGATCTCCTCGGTTATCTTCTCTCTGTTGCACCTGTTGTTGCAGAGCTGTATTATCGGCTCTTAGTGACTGTACTTCCACTGTGAGGGCTTGAATAGCATTAACCAATTCCTGGTATTGCTCATGGCTTGCCATGTTTTCTGGGCGCTGCAATCTCTCAGGTTCGGGCTGTTTAGTGTCTACAATTGTACCCTTATCACTCTCCCACTCCTCACCTGAGGTTTCTGAGTTGGCTTCCGAAGGCTCGTCTGAAGAAGTCTCCACTGGTTTCTCTCTCCAGGCACTTGGGTTCTTCTTTTTCACCGTCTTGCCCTTTTGTTTGAAGAGATAGGGGAGAGCTCCCCCGGAGGCCACTTTGCCAGTAAGGCAATATGCCCAGCAGAGGGGACTCCGGGGAGCCCACCCCAAATCAGGAAAAAGCCACAGCAGAAAAACACTGGGTAGTTTCAGGTGAGTTGGTCTGTTCAAATAAGCATTCGCAATCCTTCTTGGAATACAGCTTAAGTTCAAATAAGTATTCACAATCCTTCTTGGAATACTGCTCAGCGAGTGGGTAATTTGCAATCCTTCTTGGAATACCACTTCTTTAGAGTACTACATATACCAGAATGCACTTGGGTGCAATGTCTAAGCTTTGGAAAGATTCCAAGAACTCAGTGAGCAAGGTTGAGTAAAATAAACAGAAGGAGAGGTTACACAGGTCACAGGAAGCACACAACTCAGGGGGCACGAGTTGAAAGTGACAGCTGCTTGGAAAAGCGTGTGTTGAAAAGAACTGCAGATAGCAAGTCCACGCTCGCTGAGTAAAAGCCCCAGAGCGAACGCAGGTGTCTGCTGACTCCAGCAAAAATAACAAACACACACGCTGGGAAAATAGCAAGAAAGTGCGAGCAGGGAAAGGTCCAAAATAAAGAAGAAATATTCCCCACAGGAAGCGTGGTGGCAAAAATGCACAATAAAAGGCAGGCAGACAAACAATGAAAAGGCAAATGGGTAGAAAAACAAGGAGTAGCACGAGACAGGAGCACTGTCAACTAGCGTTGGGAAAGAAATCAGTTGCAACGCACCGGTTGCCACACCTGACAGTTAATTATAGCTTCTGTTCCAGCGAGGCTAGAACGTAACGTCCAGGTAAAGGAGAAGCTCAGTCCTTCTTCCATTGTTTCCATCTCTTCCACAGGCTCCATGGGTGTTTCATGACAGGGAGTAGGAGTGTGGATTAGTTTCTGGTACACGTCTTTCATTGGCTCTAGCTGGTATGGGTGAAAATTACTTGGGTTTATGACTGTATCATTAAACATGCTTTTACACCCAGCCCAAAGCCTGTCCTGTGAAATTATGGAGGGGAAATTACAAAATAAAAAGTAATTGCTTCAATGTTTTCCTATTGACCCTTTCCACTCTCCCTCATTCTCCTTTTCTTTGATGCACTTTTGTAATACTATTGGCATGAAAAGTTAGTCAATATTACATTACATTCTCTACAGCTCCATTACAATTGTTTATTATTCTTATGTCAATGTCTATTTTGTGTGTTGCTTTTAACAGAGAATGATCAATGTGAATGGCCAACTAGAGTCCTACCAAATATGACCAGTGATACCCCTACACTGAGTATGGTTTACCAGTAATTTAACCACAATTACCAAAACAATGGTTCAAAAGAGCACCTCTTATACTTTGCAGATACTACTGCACTTTTAAGACTGCAACAAGGACTTGCAATTAAAGAGAAGACTGGGTGAAACTGACATAACACGCCAGGTAAGAGACGACCCAGGCACTATGACTAAACAATAGTGTACTTGGAACCAAGACCCTAACCTGGCACTAACATAAATATTCCTGCCTGCTGCTATCCTTTTCTTCCCACCATTCCTCCCTGCAGAGCTACTAACCACTAATATACCTTACACAATAGGAATTTGGAATGATTTATGAGGGATATTGCTGTATATAACTGCGATGCAACAGTGATGAATGTAATGTATACCAAGAAAGCCTAATTTCAAAAGAAAAGTGATGTTACACAAATACCCTCTCTGTGGCAAGGGGCGTGAGGATGGGGCACATCTTTTATTTTTCTGACAGGCTCATTGTCGGGCAATGGTGTGTTGGCTCACCCAGGTTTGGAGTCACCTAGATCAGCTCTCAATCCCGTCAGCTATCCGAGCCCCAACATGTTGCACCCAACCTGTATCTGTGTTATCAGTTTCACATTTCTTAAGATCTGTATTTAATAAGAGAATGTTAGAGGTTAGAAAAATCACTAGTTGGCCAGAGTATTAGGATGGGTAAGAATGTGTGTGTATGTGTGTGCGATATTATCAATCGGATTCACACAAGTCTAGATTGGTTTTAAAATTGTATATCTACTTTGTGTAATTTGATTTTATGACATCAAGAATGATGTGGCTATCAATTTCAATTTCGTATTTAATGTTTTGTATTTTGAAAATGGTACTTTAATGGATATTTATTTTCCAAATAAAGTTAATGATGATGATGAAATACCATACATAACCAATGTATGTACTAGAACTGAATATACAGGGATGCACTAGATATGTCATGCTTATTATTGGGTTACTTGAATACAACTTTGTGCTTTGAAAAATCCTGGGTAAGGCCAAAACAATTGAACATGCCTCCAAATGGAGAATGTTGGAACCACATATTATCAGAAATTGATATGGTATTAAACCGATAATCAAAATATAGCCTAAGACTCGAATGAATGATTTTCTTTGACCTATGTGCACAATACAAACCTAACATACCCATACAGTGCAAACAAAGGTTTAAATATAAAGCTACATTTAATTTGATGTAGAGGAAATACTGTTATACTTTGCCAAAAAGTCTGATGTCATTTTATTATCTACTGTAGTCAGGTGACGTACTACAGTTTTCAGAAATGTTGTGTTGACACGTTCTGAGACCGGGGTTTTCCCGCAACAAGGTACTGGCCCCAGCCCGGCAGGCTATCTTTTTTCTCTGCCTGGGAGGTCTTGACAACTTCCCAGAACAGGACATGCCCCACAGATTGGGGCGGAGGCTGATGCTTTAAAGAAAGCTCGGGCAACACGAAAGAGGTGACACACAAGGGCGTTAATCATTGTAGTCTCTTTGATCTGGGGTAAGAGTATAGGGCGCCCAGGAGAGGAGTTGCATCCAGGAGAGGAGCTCTGCCATTTGGAACTACATAAATGTCTTTCTTCCGTCCTTCCAACTTCTTGCAGGCAAGGCACTCTGGAAGCTGACATCAGAATGCAAAAGCTTTTGTTGCAACAGCTGAGATTGGGCCCTTACAGACAGCTTGAAATGGAACAATCTGCTCTGGCAAAATTACTATAGAAGAGATTGACAGCCACCTTCTCCTGCTTGGTAGAATCATTTTTTTGACTAAAGAAGTAGTTCTCTAGAACTTTATTGGGGTGCAGTCTATTCCAAGTCCACCGCCATTGAGGTGAAAATAAAGCTTTCCAAGGAAGGAGCAAGAACTCCGGCAATCCACTTCAGGGTTACATTTGGTGGAGTGACCTGCTGTTGTACAAGGCCTGTCTGCTGCAAGTCACTGGTACCCAGGACTGTGCCTGCTGGGGGTGGCAGCTCTGCAAATGCTCTTTGGCATCCTTCCAGGCTGGGAAGAGCAGAAGATGGACACATCCTCTGAAGGCATCGCCAGGGTCTCACAGCAATCCAGGATCAATGGAACTGCTTTGGGCCCTGCTTCCCACCTCAAACTGCTTTTGTGCTCACTAGGCCACTTTAAAGTAATTTTGAGCCGCTGCAAGAGCTTTGGATATAACTTTGACATACTACACTTTTTGAAATATTTTGACATGTTTACAAGCCGCCAACTCGATCTTGCCTAACTGGTCCACAGCACCTTAGAGATAGTTGCTGCTGTAAAAACGCACGGATCATTAGGACCAGTCAAACTGACCCAACTCTCTCAACACCAAACTATTGTTATTTGGATGCTTTCATGGTGGTTCACATCCCTATTGAAGGGTATAGCCTGCACCAAGAGCCAAGCTACCTTAAGAAGCAAAGATGGTATACCATTCATTCTGTGCCCATTTGCCATTGTGTTTGAGATTGTTGCTGGTTTAGTAGTAGTGTGGGTCGGAGTAAGAGTTTCAATCACTACTTATCCATGTACTACTGCAGAACAGTAGTCATTTCATCAGACTTGCTATAAAAAATGACCTTACCAGTTCACCAAATCCTTGCTATCCTTTATCTGCCAGTCAGATAGCACAGCCAGTAGACTCCTCTCTTTGACATCTGTGCAGAGCCTGCTGACACAGATTCGAATCCTAGCAGAACCTAACTCAGCCTTTCATTCTTCTGAGATCGATAAATGAGCAGTGCTCAGATACCTGAGGGTTCGTAGTGCTATATAAATGCTGAGTTATTATTATCTGGATCTTGAGGCGCAATAATGTCAGTCCTACTCAAACGCAACTTTATGACGCAAAACACGTGCAGACTAAACATTTCACCACCAACATGAAACGATATATAAATATGCGAATCCACACCGAGGCAAAGGAAACACGCTCTGGCTGTTTTGCTCAGCCTGCGAGTCGTACTTTCAGAACTTTGCCTCAATAGAGAGTGCATGCAGTTATGTACACAATGCATGGCGCACAAAGACACTTTGTACCATACACCTACGCCTGACAAGATCTCAGTCCGTAAGCAGCACATTACAAAGATAACACGCACCGGCTCAATCAACTCCCGGCATCCACTGACGCATGCGAAACAATCACGCAGGGTACACACTTGATGAATGCCCGTGTGACTCGCTCGCCTCATTACGCCATTGATTCCCGCGGAGACAAGATAGCACACAGCATTGATCAGGAGGTTTGCCAGCATCAAATTGGGCATCTTTTAGTGATCTATTGTGTTGTTACTGTTTTGTGGCCACTCATGATGCATCAACCCAGTTATTGTCTCATCCTTCTCCCCCCCTCCTAATCCTTTATCCCGCCCCCACCTCCCCCCCACATCCTGCCAGCTACTCTAGTTCTTTTAGGAGCTCCAGCACAGGCAGTATAGGAGAAGATGAGAAGAATAGCCATGCATTTAGGATATATCAAATAATCCTTTTTCTACAGGGAATCTTCTTTCCATGTTTTGCAATGGCGATATCATTGTAGGCAATCTATTGCTATTGGCCTACTGTCACTAATATAATTTTATATTTTTTTATTGCGTGTTTTATTTATTTACATAACTGTCCACACAGTGTAAAGTATTATAATCCATATTTCAATCAAATAACAACTTGACATTAATTAAAAATATAAAGCAATTGATACAACTTTTATAGCAGTCATTCATCTTTAAGGATTACAGTCTATTGCCATACACCCATACATGCAATAATATCAGAATGACTTATTGCCCGATAAATATACATGGCAAAATAGTGTCGAGGGCAACAGCTTTGTGTCCTGGGTAAAGGAGCCTGAGTATTTGAGTGTAATCAGAATTTCAGGGGCTTAAATGCCTTTGCATTGCCCTCATCACATCCCAGCGAGCAGCTGGAGCTTCTGAACTATTTCTGGATGCGTTATAAGATGTAAACGTGTTCCCAATAATAGAAGAACAGTGCCAAAGTGCCAAGCACCGGCCAGCAAAACTCCTGGCATGTGACTTCGTGTGTGAGCTAATATGAGTCTTCTGAGATGCCTTTGGTTGGCCAGTGGGGAGTGCCTCTGGCGAGCAGGCAAGGCTGTGAAAGAATCAGTGCCTTGCCTTTGCCTGATTTGTGAGTGGGCGGGAATTACACTGTGCCACCTTGCCACTCAAATGTCTTCCCTGTCAACAGTAACTGTACCACAACATGTCTGCCCAGTACTTCCATACTGGTATCACTGGGAAATGCACAGCGTGACATGCACTCTATGGGGAAGCAGCTGCCATTCAGCGAGCAGAGCGTTGATGTCAACATCCTTCATGTATTCATTCTCTCAGGATTACTGTATAGGGCCGAATGGGACTCCTGAACAGGGTCAGACTGGGACCAGAAATGGGCCCACAGACACCTCCAAAAAAGTGGCCCTCACCAAAAAAAGTGGCCCTCAAACCCTCATCCATGAATTATGTCAATATCACAACTTTACAGGAAATGCTACTTATGGAGTGTTAATGGTGTTTGTTGCATGTAATGTTTTGTGTAAACACTCGAGAAAACGAGTGAAAACATTCCTTTTCCATGTCCCCAGCATTTGATAATGATTTGTTATTTAAATAGCGCGTTTGCCAAAGCACTGTACATAGCACATATTTACATACAATCATTCCCAACCAAAGTAGTTGGTACTCATTTATCAACCTATGATTAATGAAAGGCTGAGTTGGACTTGCCAGGATTTGAAACTGCTACCTGCAGATCATGCGTAGATTGCAGCAGCGCCAGCGAGCACTCCACCTGCTGGTCTATATTACTGGAGCAAGCTAGAAGGAGCAAGCAGTTCCTTCCTTCTTCCCTCTCATCATCCATCATTTCTTTATCCTTCCCTCCCTCTTGATTTTCTTCTTTCTTTTTTCTTTTGTTCCTTCCTTTTTTCTTGCTTCCCCTTCAATTCTCTTACCTTTCTTTCATGGGCATCTTTCCTTTCCCCCTTTCCTTCCTCTCTCACATTGTTTCCTTCCTGTCTCCCTACCATGTTTCCTCTTAACTTTCCCCCATCCTTCTACCCTCCTTGTTTTTGTCTCTTCTACCATTCCTCCTTGTTTCTTTCTTTCCTCACTTTCTGTAATTCCTACCCCAATGTTATATTGGAAAATAGCAGTTAAACATAAATTATTGTGCATCGGTCAACAGGCTAGGGTGCACTGGAGTCAAGTGCAATGATGGGCTCTGCAGCATTCTTGAATCACAGCTGACACCAAAGGGCAGCTGCATCACCAAGCCCTTAGCCGAGACAGCATGAGAGTGTGATAAATCCATGTTCAGACAGACGCATTTAATCTAAGCATGCATGAACCCCACATCCGGCTCTGTCTAGGTATAGATCTCTCATGGGATTAGGGGCCAGGATGTACGATGCGTGTATGTGTTGTCTAGTCCTGCGGGTAAGGTGCCCAGAAAGGGTGATGTCTGCAAGCATGCAGTTTCTGCTACGACTTAACAATGCCACAATTCACCACAACCATGGTGCCACCACATACCTCATACCGCTTAGACAATCCCGAATCTAGAGCAATGCCACAATACGGTTACCACCTCCCCAATTCTACCCAATTCTACAGCGTGAGAACCATCCCTCGTTAAATCAGGCTAATGCACCTAAACTAACGTGCAATTGCTGGCTGGAAAATTAGTAAAACCTGTCCTCAGCGCACCACCAGATGTTCATACCAGTATGACTCAGTGTGCTGCAGTACTGACGCTAGCGATAACCTGGCTTTTGATCACTTTATTCATACTTTAGTGAAGAGAAGCTCTCACTTTCCACAACTTCTGTTTTCTGTTCAAAACCCTGAGCAAACATGCCCTACACCAGAAAACACATATTCAAAGGAAATATGGTGCAAAAATTCTTATGTCCCTCGGGCTCCCGCCCAGGCACACAAATGGCCCAAGTAAACAGGCCTTGATGCAACTTCAGAAAGGGTCCTCAATGCAGCCACTGAATCTGAACCATACACATCCACCACACACATCCTCAGAGAGGTCCCTTACTGAGGGGCCTATAACAAAACTCCAAATGCACTGGGAAGCATGGAGAAAACATTGTTTCATATCATTTTGTGTATTGGGGTTCAGTTGTGCAAGTGCACAGGCACAATAAAAGGTAAGATATGTACCTTCAACCATACACCCAATATATATTAAAGCAGGATGTTTGGAATAAGGGCCAGCGTTTAGAAGCCAGAGACCGTGACTAACAATGGAATAAACAAAACAGAGCTTTTAAGAGAGAATAATGTTCGTATGCCTCAGGTATCAGCAAATGCAACCATCTGCCAGCACACATGTTCTTTTTATTTTACCCACCCTTATCCTTCAAAGATAAGGAGGAAGTAGTGTGCAAGGCATTCTGGGAAATCATTTTTTTTAAATTAATTAGTTTTGCTGATTGCCTTAATCCCCATAATCTGGATATATAGTACATTCTGAAATACAATCATAGGGCTTACAGAACGTGACAGCTATATGCTGAAAAGTTTGGAAGCAAGATCAAACACTATGCTCCAAAGCCAACAGTTTGGACTCAGAGCGAAAGGACCACACTATGACAAATTATAGTGCACCCTTTATACCTAATGCAGAAGTGACAATTGACTGTCTGTGTCCTATAATTGTACACTGGAACTTAGGAAATCAGCTCTTACAAGAAGCACTGTGCATTGGACACTCCTAGTCAACGGGCATGCACAAAATACACATACATGCAGCAATATGTACTGCAGTTTAAGGGAAATTTCCATTTCTGTGAACTAAAATTATGAAGCTTTGTCCTGGACAGTAGCGGTTTGTCCATGTCAAATTTCAGACATTTTAGAAGATGATGCAAGCTTTCGCTCATGGGTTAAAAAGAGACACGTGTCATTGATGCAGTTCCTTTTCAGTCTTAGAGAGCTTTCCTAGAGGCTCAGTCATGACCTGATAAGTGTGACACACATACATACAATCTCACTGCATGCAGGAGCCAGCAGGTACGGTAACATAGACAGAGAGCAACCCAGGTCAAAACATAGAGCTTCCTGCACATATTTATTGTGACACTGAAGCCACATAAATAATGTATTGTCAACACTCCCTCCCAGCCCCACCCAATTTAAACCTTTACAATTAACCGCCTTCACCGTGCTTTTTTAACACTGACACACTGTGTAGCATCAAATGCCTTTACCACTGGGCAGCACTGAGTGTTTTCACCCCAGAACATCATCATATTCACATGCCTGTAACACAAAGGAGCACTGACAGGAGTGTAGCACCTTTCACAGCAGCGTAAACATCTCTTTCGTTGAGTAGCATCACAGAACAGCATTAATGTTATATACATTGGGCTGCACATTTGGTAACTCTGTCCTGACTGTGCCGCAGCAGATAACCACTTCAGAACCAGTCCCGCCTGATTCGCCTAAACTGTACTCGGACCACCTCCATTTGTGCAGCCCTCCCACCGAGTAGCACCCCAAAGAAGTGAGGGCCCAGGCTATCTTAAAATGGATTAACAAGCTCAGACTGTCTCGGACTTGCGACCAGAATACCAGTGCCCACTAGCAAGCATCTGTGGGGCTACCTCCAACAAACCAACTCAGCTGTACCATAAATGCATTATGCACTGACGAGCAACATGGACAGCCAGGTCCCTAACAACCCCTGGGCCCATATATGAGAAATCAGATTCAATTGAATACTTGGGGTCAGGCTTGATAGAATATGGAGGGTGGAGGCAGGAAGATAAAGGTAAAGGGGAATGGGAATTTGGAGCAGGTCGACGCTTCAGTTAGTACAACCAAAGACTGCACAGTGATACTTCACATCAACCAGGATACCTAGGCCCTGCATGCGCCACCTGGACACGACCTTTCACCTTTCCCAACTCCAGGTCTGTCCAGGGAAGCTCTTCCACGTGGGCCGAGTCCACACTACTTTAAGCGTGTGGTTCTGGGATTCATTCAAATTGGCAATCCTGTACACACAAACGGGTCGTTTTAGGATTCAGTGTTCCCCTCTCCCATGGTGCACTTTTCTAAGGACTAGGACTGTTACAAAAGCCGGCCCTCCACCGCTGTCTAGCCCACATCGAGCCAGGTGTTGCAAGCAATGACCCATGTGAGACCACAACACGGCTCCCTTCCGCACCAGCTCCTGTTACAGCGCCAGAAACAGCATAGAGTTTGTCATCTCATGCTCCCACCACCATATGCCATGGATAGGAGGGTTGCTGCTGCCTGCAACAGGTGTTTGGGAAAATCTGATCTTCATTCAAAAGACCATACCTCTCTAGGGCCAGCTGCATCATTCTAGCCAATGCTTTGATTATGTCAAGACTGGACTACTGCAATGCCCTGTACTCACGAGCCAATAAATATATCACATATAAAATTCAAAGACTGCAGAACAATGCCTTGAGAGCAGCATTGGCCATCCCTTATAGAGAGCATATTACTAAATTTAGAAAAGAGGTCAACTGGCTGACGATAACGGATAGAATCCTCCTCAAAACAGCTTCCCTTACATCCAAATGCCTGAACAACCTAGCTCCCCCCTACCTTATGGAAAAAATCACTAGGAGAATAGCCACTCGCCCTACTAGATCTGCTAACACATTTATGTTAGAGACTCCTAGGTTCAAACGATCTGCAGCGGGAGGTACTAGCTTCCTAGTTAAAGCTGCGCAATGCTGGAATAAGTTACCACTTGACCTTAGACTTGAACAACCTTACCCTAAATTTAGACATAAGGCACTTAATTGGCTGCGCGCCAACGACAAATAACCAGATCCACTTCCTCTCCTACTACACCCGGCCCCCACTTAACCTGCCTCTGAGAACTAATTCTGCACTTTGCATCCATGAGCACCTAGAAACTTGTATATGCTTTATAACTACAAAATTATATGATGTATATTTTATAAATATGATTTGTATATATGTCCATACAGATAAACATGTTAGTGCCCTCTGACAATCTAAACTATGCTGTGTTTTTTTTGCATGTCTGCATCTCTGTTGTACATATTTTGTGCCAAGTACTGTAATTTAGCTTAAGACTTCTTGTGCATACTGCTGCGCCCTACTACCTAAGGGTTTGGTGTGCAATACCAAATAAACAAACAAACAAACAAACAAACACTCATTTAGTCTGATTGGAAATGTGAATTTTTTTTCTCAATATTTGTTTTTGTCTATGCTCAAACATCCCCTTGTGGTTTGAGTTGCATGTGTTGTTAGTCATGCTGACACAATGATTGCACGGCTGTGACACATACTGACTGAGTGCGGTGCTCTGGCCCTTTCTTGACTAACACAGATAGTAACAATTAATTACACACACTTCACTTGACTGTTCTCTTTCAGAGTGACTGCCTCTTCTCTGACTCCCGACCCCCGTTGGCCCATTCAATTTTATGCTTTTATTACTTACTGTGTGTAACGCGCGTGCACAAATTCTGTCTCCAGAGACTCTCCATTGCAGTTGACGGATGGGCCAGGCAGCTCGAATAGGCACCTCGTTGATGTGGGGTGTGCTTTGCTTGAGGCCTGCTCCCTCCTCTGTCATGAACACTTCCTTTCGAATATCTGTGCATAGTGTTAGGTGTGGCACCCAGCAACACACCAATGGGCATGACGGCCCACGTGTCTTGAGAATGATTGGCTGCCACTGCCAGCCTGCTACATATCAACAGGCCCCCTGACCCTGCCCTTAGAGGGCAAAACTCAAGAGTCATCCCGGGGTCAGCCCTGCCCTGCCCCCACCCAAGGCAGGCAAAATCAAACTTGATGTAGAGCCCATCCCCCACGACAGGAATTGTTAGTGTTCTCGAAGTGTTCACTGCCTGCCTGGCGCCAAGCCAGTGGAGGGCTGGGGCACTGGCAGCCACACGACTCATGCTATTGGTGCATCATCAAAGCAAAGTTAACACTTTCAAGTGTTAACTTTTCTTTGATGATGTTTTCCGACTGACACTGTGTGCATTCTAATCATAAATACATCTGTTTGCCGCTGTGCAGGGAGCTGGCGGCAGGCTGTGTGAGGCAATGTAACAAGTACAACGTAAATTACAAAAATCCAGCCCAGCTCCATGGATATTAATGTGGCTCATAAAACTGGCCCCAGAGTGGCTTATAAAATCAGCCCCAGGGCCATCCAAAGTCCATTTTGATTTGGCTGGTGGCAGAATGGCAGATAGGCCAGTCCGCCCCTGCTCGTGAAGTTGGATTATACTGGTGAGATATCTGAGTGGGCTATGTACTTTGTGTAGAGGGATGCGTGCAATCTTCAGGGCGAACCCTAGCAGTATGACTTACATTTTCATTTGACGGCACTGAATAAAACGAGTGTGATTGAGTTAGGTAATAGTCACTCCTGAAATCTACAGTGCTATGAAATTGCAGGACTGGGGTAGAAAACACAGGGCCTCATTTACAAAATAGTTTAGCGTGGTGCAAAGTGACTTTGTGCCTCAAACGCACACTTTGCGCCACTCTAAATGGCATTACCCGACTCACAAATCGGACTTTGCACTGGCCTTTCCTTCTTCACACGTTGCGCGGGAAGGACCAGCACAAATAACTAAATAGGGGGTGGAACATACAAAATCCCCTTTCAAGGAGGAAAATGAGGAAGTACATGAACGTGGAGAGGGCGGTGCCATAAAAACAACCAACACGCCCCCATCAAGCGCTAAGCAAACTCTATTCACAGAAACTATTGTGCAATCTTTCCGACTCCAAAGAAAATGATCTTACCACCACCTAACACTCATCGCAAAGCACAAAGCGCAATTAAAGGCCATGTATAAAAAGCGCTATGCAACCCCAACAAAGTTCGGAGTGCCACAATCCCAGATCCTCCTATGCTTGCACTGATCCTACTACATGGAAACAGGAGGGGGAGAAGAAGGGCAGAATCTTCCTACCACAAAAAACACTATTTGGACTGCCAGATGAGGAGGTTCATGTTAGATACTGCTTCCCTCCCTATGTCATCCTAGACCTGGTGATGGAGTGGGAAAATGACCTGGTATCACCCACCATGTGCTCACATTCAGTGACACCGCTGGTTGAAGTGCTAGCAGCTGTACAATTCCTGGCCACAGGATCATTCCCTCATACCACAACCATCGTTGGGGGTATATCACAGCCCACACAATCAAGGTGCCTCAACTAGGTCTTGCGCTGCATCCTAGCAAGTGTGCATAGGGACATTGATATGCCACGCACACTGCAGGAAAGTCAGAGACTGTGCCAGGAATTCTATTCAGTTGCACACTTTCTCCATTCCTTAGGAGCCATCGATTGCACCCATGTAGTACTGCATCACTCCTGACAGACAGAGAACATCTATCACAGCACAACAGGAAACCTTGGCATTCCATCAATGTGCAGGTGATTTGTGAATGTCAATTTCCCAAGATGCATGCATGACACTACATCCTGCGTCATTCACCCATATAAAAGGCCCTGGCATCAGGAACCTTTGGGAACAACTTGCTCGTGGGTGAGTATATACTATCATACGCACACACACGCAGTCACATGACACACAGAAACACAAGAAATTACAATGCATGCAATTAATAATAATGTTCTCCTTTGCAGGGGACAGTGCCTAGCCGCTGTTACCATTCCTGTTGACAGCCATCTGGAATCCAGCCCCCCGAGGTGATGTGGGTTACAACGCAGCACACATAGGTATCAGGTAATATTTTTCCCATATATAGGGTTGCTGTATATAATATCACCGGGAAAAGGTTGTGGCGATATTATATGGGTGACCATATATATATAGGGACAGGGGCAGCAACAAAAACAAAAACAAAAAAAGAAAAAAAAAGTGTTTGGGGGTTGCAGGGGTGTCCCCCGCATGTTCCATGCAATAATGTCCCCACAAAAAATGGCCATTTTTTTTCGGCGATATTTTTGCATGCCGATATTTTTGAGGGGACATTATTACATGGAACCCACATATAGCCACTAGGGGCATAGTGGAGCGAACATCCAGAGTGCTGAAGTCACATTTCTGTTCCCTTGACCACTCAGGTCGCATATTGCTATATGCACACTCTGTAGTATGCAAAATTATCCTGGCATGTGTGCTGCATAATATTGCCACACGTTGTGGCATAGCAGTAGAGTTGCAGGAGGACTTCCGCTCTCATCCACAGGCACCACACATTCCCTTAGCAGGCCAAAGGGCACAGAGACAGGACACAGGCAACCAGCTAGTACAAACCTACTTCCCATGAATAACAACCCCTCTGGAACACACAGTAAAGCCACATCCCTGATAGCCTACAATGATGCAATCAGGTTAATTCAGTCTGCCGATAACAACACACTGAGAATGCTTGTCTCGAAATGGCATAACATTTAAAGTACACAGCAACCTTATTGATATCCTTTACATAAAGTGCACAAACCACGGTCACACCCAAGTCAAGTTGGAAGAAAATTGTCCATGTCACAAAATGGCAAATGGCAAATGGCTCAAACGTCTCAATCACATGCGCACCCCTGAGTCCCATGCATCAAGTGCAACAAAATAGCTCACCTGACTGCCATCTTCATGCTGCGTCCCGCTGCACCATTGCTGCTTGTCCTGCTCACCACCACTCAACATTGCCATGTATATGCTCGTGGAAATTCGGAAAAGCAACATCTGCCTACCCACCCCCTCCTCATGCATGTCTCCCATACTTTCAACATGTCCCTTGTCCGATCATGAAGATGTCCTCCAAAACCAGCAGAGAGCAATGTAGCCACTCACAAAATACACAAACAAAACTAAATTATGTAAAGGTACACACCCCTCATTGATAACAGTCCTTGATCACAGCAATGGGAACAAAGCAGCAAATCACACATGATACACGAGTAAGACATTTAGGTCTCTGACAGCCGCACCTCACCAGCAACTCACTGCATACTTCACACTTCATCCACATGCATATATGTAATCTGGAACAGCAGATGCCTACCAGGGAATTAACAGTCCACCCCTGATCATGGAGTAGATACTTGACAGGACACACGTCAGGAGGCAGCATGCAAGGCTGACATGACAGAAGTGCAAATGTAATGCCCCACAAAAAAGAAGCTACTGCATCAGCCCTCACAATAGACATGTACACAAGAACATCCTGAGGAGACTGAATCCAAGTAATAGGTTGTGGAGGTGTAACCATTAACACAAAGCACATGGATAGCTGAACAAGTAGACAGGGGCACGCTCATTCATGCAAAATGACAGTGCTTATCACCCAATTATTATCATCATCTAATATACATGCCACAATTGGGATGCAAATATCAGCAGCCATGAAAATGAATGACAGTGCACAACCTTAGTGGTACTGCTGTTGTGCTGTGAATTCCTCACCACCTCCACCTAACACTGGGCCTCCATATTGCTGCAGGGAGGGTCAGTGTCCAGCAGAGGGAATGGAGACTTGGGTGGAAATAGGGTGTACAGGGGGTCCTCTCAGGGAGTCTGGGCACTGGAACAGGCAAAGTAGCTAAAATAACATTGGACATTTATTTGGAACAACGCCTGACAGACTGCACATATGCAAGCCAATGTTGACTGGAATGTTTACCTGTATGTGGGAGGCAGTAGCAGTCCACAAGACCAGTTGACATCACTGAGCATGGTTGCTTGTCCAGTCCCCCAGCTGGAAAATATGGACTCACTTCCCTCGAGGGCACAACAGCCCTGACATGAGGACAAAAAATACAAATCATATGGAGAGAACAAACAAAGAAAAAAATATATATAGTCCACCTTGGACAGGGGTAAAACAATACAACATAATCCACCTTGGACGAGAGTAAAAAAATGAAAAATAAATAGTCCAACCTTGAGGCGGAGAGGGATTAAAAAAAACATCCCCCCTCTATGGGCTCATGGAGATCAGGGCACATGAAGAAGGGGTGGTGGTGGCAAGAGGCTAGGGGTGTGTGGGTACATAGCCAATAGTATCAACTGGAAGGTTCAGTTGGTACTCCCATCCTGTGGTGGATACTGGGATGGTGCACTCTGGCCACGCCTAGCCAAAGCCTTGTCCTCATTGGCTAAGGCCACTCATAAAACAGATTCATTCATGAGTGATTGAATTGTAAGAAGGTTCTCATAAAGGCTGTTGTGAGTGGCTGTAGACTCAGCCTTCCTAATAGCTCTTGACATCTCCAACTGCATGTCAAGACTCTTCTGCAAGGTAGACATCTCTTGGCGGTGGAGGTCCCTTGTGGCAAACATTTCATCATGCAGAGAGTGCTTCAATTAATCTATGTCTTTACGGTGGGATTCCCTTGAGGACAACAAATCCTCATGCAGTGTTTGTTTCAAGATGTCCATCTCTTGCCACCAAGAGTCCCTTGAGGCCAAGAATTCATGATACAGGTACTGTCTCAAACCTGAACCCTCATGGCAAATCACCTTCCTCAGTTGTTGAATGACGGCAGTGTGTTTAGCATTCGAGGAGATGACATTGTCTGCCAGGCAATGGATGTCCCTGTCCATCTCCTGCAGTACCTTGCCCCGTTGGGAACGTGCATGTAGCAACTCCTTCTCCCACTCAGAGTGTCTGGCACTACATTTCAGATTAACATTTTTTATTTTCAATATAAAGCATACAGAAGGGGTAAACATTAATAATCTTTCAAATTATTACAATAATACAAACCTAAATGTATCTAGCGTCTAATCAACATTAAAAATGAACTACCAAACTATAATTAAATTCATTCAAGAAGAGAGAAAACAGAATAGAACGAAGAAAGTGAAAGAAAATAGAAATAGAAAATAGACAGAGAACCATAGAACAATTCTATCAATCAACTTATCCAACAATTATCTTATCATCAAACAATAACCCTGAAAAGTAGAATAAAAGCGTCTTATTAATAATACCGAGCACCTCCAGAGACACTACTATCTGAATTACAGATCTAAATCATCCGTAGACCTCAAGAAAACTACTCTAAATGTCACATAATTTCCCAATATCACCTGCGTTCTTGTAGATGGCGTTCTCATAGGATGAAATGGCGAGAAGCTCCTCCACCCATTCATCCACATTGAAGGAGCTGCTTGACTTCCAAGATCTCAATATCATCCTCTTTGCAGTCATACTGGCACGGATTAGCCAAGTCATCTGCTCAAAGGTGATGTCATCCATTACGGATATGTCTCCAAGAATTAGTCATATGTCTGAGAGAGGGATTGTACAGTTCAAGATCAGCCCCAGTCTCTCAGATACAATCTCTCAGAACTTCTTTGTCTTTGATGACTACAAATGTGAAATGAACATTACTCATACTTCCTTTGGCCAACAACTGTTACTTCTGTCTGGAACACACCCTCATGCAACTTCTCACTGGTATTGCTGCACTTCCATGTCCACTGGCCAACATGAATGGATAACTCTGACATCTTCCACTACTTAGTGTTATTCCATGTGAGTCAAAACCTGTGTTCACCATGCACTATCCACAGGCATGACACGGCAAGTGAATCAAATGGCATGCATCTTGCAGGCAATTTCCACACATGTCTGCATTGGCATTGCTAAATTTTTCTGTATACAGTTATGTGAGATCTCTGTCAACCGCAGAATTCAAGCATCCACCTTCTAGAATGCACAACATGTAATGGATGTGGCCACGGATGTATTACTGTGTTACACATCGATGGGTGAGATTGATCCCGACCAACTGTAATGTAACATGTGTGAGAATAACATGTGTTGAGTAAAGCACCCATGTCATGTTCATACACTTATGAGTCCACTGGCAACCTCTTCTAATGGAGTCAGCTCTTTAACAAATGGTGATCCATCTCCAGTAGCCTAGGCAGAGGTCACATTGCAGCCAGCCTTCTCCTTGGTCCGTCCCATTATGTCATCCATTCTCTTGTGGACCTCTTCTGCAGTGCGCCTCTCCACCTTACAAGTATTAATCAAGTCTGTGACCTCCTGCCACATCCACCTCTGCTGCGACACAGGAATGGTACTGCCAACCCAAGAGTACGGGTCAATATGGTGTTCATTGACATAATCAGTGAGATTGTTAGCTCCTCAACTGAAAAGCACTTCTTCGTTAGTGGGCCATTCTTCTTCCCCTGTGCCTCTTCGTAGGGTGCTGCCTGTTCCTGCTCTGCAGACTGACCCCTCTAACCCCCAACAGGCTTTGGTGGTACAGGAGAACCTGTAAGCTCACTGCCACGATCAGCAGGTGGGCCCTTCTTCTGTCCTCTTCCCCGTCCTTGCCCTCTTCACAGAGACCTCCCAACCAGGGTGCAAGTGGGGATCACGGCAATGTACCTGCAAATTGAGGCACACAATCTGTGTCATACCCCCAAAATATCATGGCCTCCATGCGTGCAAGGGAAATCTGCATTGTACCCCCTAAATATTGCAGCCACGGTGCACACAAGAAAAGACGCGTTATATACAATATTACGTGCATAAGCACACAATTTACACACCTCGGGCCCTTCCTTTGATTTTGTCACTGCTGATGAAGAGGAGACACTGTGTGAAGCCCATGCCTTGTGCCATAGCTTGCTTCCTCCAGCTTTATTTTGCCTATAAAACTCAACATCTCCTGCTGCCTGATAGTTTGTCACTGGATGCTGACCACCACCACTGCCCTGGAATGCCTGCTATTCCCCCACAGTTGGTTCATTTGTGCCTCTCCAGTCAGGCTCTGTGACCACCTCACCTGCCATCTAACGACTTCCCCCTCTCTATACGCCCACCACAGCTCCACAGTACACATAAACAGGGCCCAGCTTCACCCCACCAGCCTCAGGTGCACCATGCCCACACCATCAACAAGCAGCCCCAAGGCGAGTCTGAGGGCTGTCAACTTCTCAGCTGGAGAAGTTAGCATCCTGAGTGACCAGGTCCTGGCTAATTATGATGCCCTCTTTGTGCTACAGAAGCAGCTTGGAACGCGTGGAGATCACCAGATCTAGGTGGACATGATGATTGCAATAAATGCTGAGGGGATGGCAGTCCATACAGTGGACCATGCCAAGAAGTGCTGGGACAACCTCACAATATGGAGATAGGCAAAGGCAAAGGCAGCCCTTGAGGCAGGTGCCTCTGTGGAGGTGCAATATGCAGGTCGCCATCATGTGTCACCCCTTCACTGCCAGATCCTGCAGAGGATAAACCCAGAGGTCCATACCCAGGTCCTTGACCTTCAGGCATGCATCCAAGCTGCTGGTGAATACTCACAGGGCAAACATTTCCACAGATTTATCATGTCCTGCATGGGTATGCATGAATTGAGCAAGTTAATGATTTTGACTGTCCAGGTCTACATTGGGACCAGTCAGTCCACTGAATGAGGGGGCATCCATGGTATGTCATCTTGATATATGTTTGTGTTGGGAGCAAGAGCATTGCCGATTGTTCCTCAGCAACTGGTGGATGTGCGTGTTGCTTGCTTTCATGCTGGACTGTCAGATGTACTTGTTGCTAGATGTGGTTGGATGGAGATGTGCATATGGTGCAACGGACACATGTGGCCAAGTGACCTTTACATAGCTTTGCTTGCAGGACACACTTGGGTCACTGCTTCATTGTGTTTGTGATGTGAAATGAGTTGCTGTCATGTGTATGTGGCCTGACATCAATGTGCTATGTTCACATGTGCATGTCCCAGCATTGTGACCTGTCCTTTCCTTTTGCCTTCAGTTGTGAGACTGGGACCTGTCAGATTTCTGAGCATGGGCATGTTTGTGTGAGGCAGTTGTTTCTTGACTGTTACTGACAGCATGATGCTGCTACTATTTGCATTTTGTATTTTATTTGTATTTCATTGGAGTTTATATAGTGCTTTTAGCCAAAGCGCTTTACATAGAACAACAGGTGATACAAAACAAAGCAAAGTGAATTCTTGACAAGAATCGTGGAGCAGACAACAGTATAAAGAACAATTTACAATGAAGTAGACAATAATATAAGTTTGAACAGATTTGGGCGGTGAGCAATCCGTTGCTGACTGTCAAGTGGGAGATTGGAGAAGGTGGGCTTTTAAAGAAGTGCGGAAGGAGGAGTAAGAGGTGATGGAGCAGAGAGAGAGAGAGGTAGAAAGTTCCAGTGAAGTGGGGCAAGAAGTTGGAAGGAACGGAAAAGGGATTGTGCACAAGGGGCGGGACAGTAAGTAGGAAAAGATCAGCACAACGGAGAGAACGAGCGGGGGAATAGAAGGAGAGGAGGGAGGCGAGGTAGGGTGGGTTCAAGTCCATAGAGAGATTTAAACTCAAGACAGAGGAAGTTTAATTTGAGTTGAGAGTGAAAGGAGAGCCAACCTAGTGAGGAAAGGCATGAGGAGTCCTGGTGGGAAAGAAGACAGAGAGAATGGATGGCAGAATGATAGATGGATTTAAGAGGGTCTAAATGTGAGGAAGGGAGGCCAAAGAGGAGAACAGAGCAGTAGAAAAGTCAAGAGAAGATTAAAGAAGAAATTAGAAGCTTAGCGGAATGGAATGTAAGAAAGGGATGAATTTTGCATAGGTTATAAAGGTGGAAGCGGCAGGACCCGAGGTAAGAGAGATGTGGTGAGTGAGAGAGAGGTTAGTATTGAGGTAGAGAACAAGATTGCAGGCTGAGGGGGAGATAGGGAGGTGGGAGGGAGGAAAGAGAATGGAATGAGGATGGGGAGGAGGAGGAAGGATGTTAGCAGGAAAGAATAGAACTTCAGTTTTCTCAGAGTTCAAGGTAAGAAAGTGGGAGGACATCCATGATTTGATAGAAGTGAGGCAGGATAAGAGTTGAAGGTGGATGTCAGGAGTGAAAGATGAGAAAGAGAGATATAGCTGAGTATTGTCAGCATAGAAGTGTAGAGATACACCAAAGGAAGAGATGATGGGGTCAAGAAGGGAGGTGTACAATGAGAACGGAAAAGGGCCAAGAACGGAGCCTTGGGAGACAAAAAAGGTGCGGTTGGAAAAATAGGACGTGAACCAGTCAAGGACAGAGCCCTTGAAACCGAAGGAGGAGGCAGAGTCAAGAAGTAAGGAGTGATCTACGGTGTAAAAAGCGGCTGAGAGGTCAAGGAGAATAAGGATAGAGGAGTGTTTGGAATAGCGGGCTGTAATGAGGGAGTTAAGGACATAGGTAAGAGCAGGTTCAGTAGAGTGGTGGGGCGGAATCTTGATTGAGTAGAAGGGAGGAGAGAGAGGTTAGAGACGTAAGCTGAGAGTTGTGAGTAAACGAGGCGTTCGAGAAGCTTAGATAGGAATGGTAAAAGGGAGATGGGGCGTGAGTTAGAAACCAGGAGAGGGTTTGCTGAGGGTTTTTTCAGAATTGGAATGATGATTGCGTGCTTGAAGGCGGATGGGAAGTTTGAGGTGGCAAGACAGATAAGGTAAGGTATTAGGAGCAGGTAGACTTTGGGGATGTGAGGGGTGTTCAAGAGATTTCACATGCATTGGCACTTATGATTGATTCCTATTTTCTTTGTGTTCCCTTTTTCACAGTTGCAGCGGCTGGAGAAGAGGGCAACAGAAGTGTTGTAGAGCTGCAACTTAGAGGCAAGGCCTCCAGATGCAGGCGGAGATCCCAGGCACGCTCTGTTGTTTGCACCTGTCCTGAGGGAGATGTGCTTGGGTGAGTGTCCCATACATCTGGAATTGCTGACAAGGAGGAGTCCCAGGTTTCCATCATTGTGGTGGACACCTAAGCAGTGGTGGTGATGTTACCACACAGTGGCCCCAAGCCATGGAGACCTCATTGGAGGCATCTGGTTTGATGGAGAAGGAGAAGTAGGCTTTTGCATTCCTGCCTGCCCACACTGTCAGGTGAGGGTGCCGGGGGGATGTGCAGGCTGCAGACCTGACCCTGAGACAGGAGGCTGTGAAATCCACTGTGGACCTGCGGAAGGGGCAGCACAACCTCCTGTCACAGGACCATCTGCTGCAGCACTCCCCACCTTCAGCGATGCCTCCACCCAGACAAAGCCTGCACTTCCGGCCAATGTGGCCATCCAGGATGCAGTGCTGCCACTGTTGATGGGTGGCGTGAGCCGGCAGGCATCTTTCCGTGATACTGTGCTTTCATCTCACAAGCTGCTTGTAGAGCATCATGGGCAGATTGGGCACCTCCTTTCCCATCTGGCAGCAGCACTGCTTTCCAGTGGCCACTTTCAACAGGCCACTGCAATGGCCCCCTCCTCCTCCTCATCTCTGCCCCAGTCAACCTCAACTGAGTCCTCAATTAAAACTACCACCATGGCCTCCTGTACCCCTGCCACATTTGGCCAGTCTGGACGTGCCAGTGTCCCCGCTGGAGGTGGAGTCCATAGGGTGGCAGATGAGGTGGTCACTGAGTCTGCCCATTAACATACAGCTGAATGGGATGTTGAGGACAGCAGGAACTTGATGGCAGTGCAGGTGGTGTACTCTTCTGGCGCAGACTGGCTTTCAGGGGGTGCACGCATGGTGTAAGTGAAGCAGGATACACAATCGCGTTTGCAGGCACTGGTGTCTTCCCAGGTATGCTTTGTGAGGCAGGAGGAGGAGAGGTAGTGGGCACACAAGGCGGAAATTGCCAGGGCCGAGATGGGGACGAGGTTGGCACAGACACAGGCTGCCATCCTGAAGGATTCTTGCAGGGCAGCGGAGGAGGTTGACTTTCAGATGAGGGAGGCCCTGCAAGCCCTCCCGGAAACAATAGATCCCGCCTGCAGGATGTGGCTTTTGAAGGAGAGTTGGCCTTGGCACAGGTATTGTCAGACATTTCCATGGACTAGCCCTCTGCCTGATGTATATAGTTCACTAGTTGTAGGTTTCCTTTTATTTATTTTATTTTTTCTGTGTAGTTATTTTGTTATCCTTTTTGTACATAGTTGTTCATTAATACATTTCTATTTTAACATTCACTACCACCATTTGCCGTCTCTTTGCGCTCTTGTGCTTCTTTGTCCATCTACACCTTTTGTTTGCACATGATCTCCAACTAAGTATGTCCTATGGCTGTCATGTGGGTTTAGGTCACACTCTGTGGGTCATATTAGTACTGGCCTATTTGCTGGGGGACATGTGTGCATGCTTCAGGTGAGTGTGATGTTTAGTATGATGCCTTCATGGCCAATGCACATATGTGGACAATGGTAAATGTTTGGAGATGACATGTTTGAAGTTGCATCTGTTAGACGTCTTATTCATGCACATCTGTTCCTTATCTACTTCCATGCTTTGCAGTACAGGCATGTTGGTCCTTTCTGTAAATGGTGTACTTGGGTGTGTCAAATATGTATGCTGTGGTGGGCATGGAACTTCATTTGTAAATGTATTCAGGGGTGTTAATTCATGGTGGGGGTTGTATGAGCTAGGCATGGTGGCATTAATGTGACTAACCTGCCCATATGGCAATGTAGACATGTGATTTTCCAGTAGGGAAGGGAGCATCACAAGGTTGTAGGTAGCAAACTATGGTTGACTGATGCCATGTACAGTGCAGTGCCATTGCATGTTTGCTTTCAGTGTATCCGTGGTGGTAGTGCATGGTTTCAATTGTATCTCCTGGTGGCGATGTGGGTAGACATTTTTTGATGGGAGGTAATATTCTGAGTATGTTTTGTGTCTATTATTGTGGATGGGTACCCAATTTCTTTGGTGTCTGGCCAGTTGTTTTCCAGTGCAGGGATATTTGAGGAATCCGGAGACAGCTCAATGACCTCTGGCCATTCACTTGTCCAGATTGCCAATTCTTCTATGTAACGTTCCTTTATGCTAACACAGCAGTTTAGGTGGCCCTTTGGCACTTGCTTGTCCATGTGGATGTGCTCACACTTTCACAACAGATATGGCTTATTGGCATTGGGGATAGCGAGGAGGTATGTGGTCTCACTCTGATTTACTGGGCTACAAACCTCTGTGCCACCTGTACATCAAGGGACCAAAGTGTAGCCACAGCAGCAAAATGGTTGGCTGATTATGTGCAGCTGAGTGTGATCCAGGGAGACATCATGGAAGACGTGACTGTCCTGCATACACCAGCACTGCTTCCAAGTGACTGTGCTGGAGGAGGATGTCTGTCAGGTGGGGTTCATGGAAGACACAGGCAAGAGGAGTTAAGGAAGGTAGATGCTCCACAGTGAACAGGGCCATGTGTGTTGATGCGCCGATTAGTGGGGGTACTTGGAAGAAGTCGAACTTGTGGGTTCAGCCGTAATATAGGGTGTTGATGTGCAGATTAGTCAGGGTACTGGGAC
Source organism: Ambystoma mexicanum (assembly GCF_040938575.1). Classification (NCBI taxonomy): domain Eukaryota; kingdom Metazoa; phylum Chordata; class Amphibia; order Caudata; family Ambystomatidae; genus Ambystoma; species Ambystoma mexicanum. Next base: position 870,883,298 of record NC_090935.1, read on the forward strand.
GTGGGTAGACATGTGGGTTCAGCCTTCATGTAGGGTGTTAACGTGCAGATTAGTAGGGGTACTGGGATGAGGGGGACTTGTGTGTTTAGCCTTGATGTATGGTGTTGACGAGGATGAGTCGGGCGACTGGGATGAGGGCGGACTTGTAGGTTCAGCCTTAATGTGTTGCATTGATCCACAGATTGGTCAGGGTACTGGGATGAGGGCAGACTGGTGGCTTCAGCATTAATGTAGGGTGTTGACGGGCAGATTAGTGGGTGTACTGGGACGAGGGAAACTTGTGGGCTCAGCCTTAATGCGGGGTAGTGACACACAGACTAGTCAGGGAACTGCAAAGAGGGAGGACTTGTGTGTTGAGCCTTAATGTAGGGTATTGACATGCAGAATAGGGGGTACTGAGACAAGGGTGGACTTGTGGGTACATACTTAAAGTAAGGTGTTGATGCGAAGATTAGTCGGGATACTGGGACGAGGTTGGACTTGTGGATTCATCCTTAATGTAGGGTTTTGACACGTAGTCAGGGTACTGGGATGAGGGCAGACTTGTGGGTGCAGCCCTAATGTAGGGTGTTGATACACACATTAGGGGGAGTACTGGCACAAGGGCGGACTTGTAGGTTCATCCTTAATGTAGGAGGCCGGGGCACAGTTTAATGGGGTTACTGGGTCGAGGACATGTCAGTCACAGGAGAGATGTGGAAGTAATGGTGATAGCTGGTAAGTAATCTGTGATTACTTTTTTCCCATGGGTTCAGCGCAAAAGGTGTTCGACAGTGCTATTTTCTGTTTGCCATAGGGGGTTGTTAAGGGCGTGCATAGCGCTACTCATTTCTCTCTGCGCTGCACATTTATGGGTGCTTTTTTGAATTGGCTCCAAACGCATTACATTTGTTCCGCGCAATGTCCTGGCTCACGGCTGAGTACTTAGTGCAGACTTAGCACTTAGCCATAGTCTTCTAAACTTATATAGCCTGTTTTTATTGTTCTTATATAAATCTACTTGTGACTTTGCTACTCTCCTGTAATAAGAACGCAATATCAATTATTACATCTGTTTAGTGATCACAGTTGGGTAGAATTGTAAAAGAAACACGTGGACAGAACCAGCGCAGAGTCAAAGGTAGCTTGCTTACCAAAATGTAACTCAGTTATTACTGATAAGGAAATGTTAATGGTACTATGTTTATTTAGTACACGACTGAGGTTTCTTACACAAAATCAGAACACTATCAGCATTTTGACATTCATGAATACAAACTGTGTTTAAATGCGTTTGATTAAAAGGCATTTGATTAAAATACTGGCTTACATCACATTACATGCTGCATATTAACGTTGCCTTTTGCAACCATGCAGAATGCACATTTATTCTGCTTTCCAAAACTGGAAGGCATCTTGCCTCTGAGCAATCAAGAGACCTACTGCTATTGAATGGGGTCGGAGCGTAACCATGTATTAAAAGGTATATATCCAGGGCTTTAAATAGGCCGGGGTTAGCTTAGCAGGCTCAGAAATATGTTTCTAAGGCAGGGCCCAGCCATGGCCCCCTTAATGTCCCCTGCAGTCCCGGCTGCTAGAGGACAAGGCTTTTTTTCTGAAGCCTGAAGCTCTTACTGATGTGTGAGCGCTTCATGCTTCAGAAACAACTGCATTTTCTCTATAGTGTTGGTGCCGGCACCTGTGAGGCATCCCTGTGGGCTGGTGCCACCATTATAGAAGAAAAGTTGAAGCTCCCGCTCGTTCATGGGAGCTTCAGGCTTCAGGAAAAAAGGCCTCGGCTTCCAGTGGCCTCCCCTTTTTATCCTTATTGGGCTGCACCCCCTGATCAGGCATCCCTTTAGCTAAGAGATGCATCGATCACAAGGGTGATCCTCGTCGTTATCACTAATTTCAAATATCACGTGTTGCACCATGGATGACATGGGAAACTTTTTTCGCTTAGTCGTCATCAGTATCATTATACTCAGACACACCAGCAGTATGTGGGTGGAGACCAGGAACAACCCATACTACGACCAAAGAGGTGGACTGTACCTCCTCTGCTTGACACCTTTGACCCCTGACACCCTTAGGTGTTCCAGGCATGTCTGCATACATAATTATCTCTTCTCTATAGCCAAAAGAAGACAGCATGTGTGTTTTGCATTCCCTCTCCTGTGATCTAAGAATTATAGAATGTTTTCTACATAAGTAGCATGTATTTTGCCATGTAACAAAAACCTGACACTGATTTCCAGTCACTGAATGTAATTTCCTCCTTCCGCCAAAGAATTTATAAACTTTTTCTACAAGAGCACACTTATTTTGCCTGGCTAAATAAAAGAGTGGACACTGTTATACACACAGAATTCAATCTCCTCTTACCTCCGAGGCATTATAAGACTACTTCTATGCAACAGCAAGTATTTTCTCCCACAACAAAAAAATGGTTAGCTGATTTACAGCCACTTACTTTAATCTCCTTCTACATCCAAAGAAGTTTAAATAAGTGTCTATGCAAGCAACAAGTATTTTCTCTCGCCAGAAAAAGACAGTCCCCTAAATTAAAGCCACTGAATGTAATCTACTGAATTCCACAGAATAATTATGTGATGTCTTCTTCTCGTCTTTGATAAGGAATTTCATGTGTGCTTATTTCATGCAAAACGGTCACTAGGATTCTTGTCTTCCTTTATGCTAAGATGGCAGACCGGGTTACTCAGTGTATGTCTGTTTCACTTCCAAACAATTCGAAAAATCTTTCCAGCAAACAGTATTTTGTCTGACCACAAAAAACATCCTGCACCCAGATACAGCCTATGAACTCATGCCCTTGCTTAAATAGAATTCCAAAATGTGCTATTCGCAACCTTGAAATCAACAAGCATTTTGTCTAGCCTCAAAATAATGGTGCATTGAGTTAGAGCTACTGAATATAATCTCCATTTGCTGCCAAATAATGATCTGACTTTTTTCTCTACAACTAGTGTTTCTTCTCAACACAAACATAAGACAAACTTAGTTGCAGCCACAGGATGCGCTCTCCCAACTTGAAAGAATTTTAAGACTTTTAGTCTCAAACAGAAAAATATCTGTTCAGTTACCACAAAAGAGAGCACTCTCCAAATAATTGAAACATGTTTTCTATGCACAAAACAAGTATTTTGTCTGGCCACAAAAATATAAAACACTCGGTTACAGAATCTGAATGCACTCTTCTCTCTGTCTCTAGACAATTCTGGGATGCTCTTCTCTGCACTTTGAAAATAATGCCACATGCATTGATGTAATGCAAGATGGTCAATGGAATGTTATAGCAGTAGTAACAAAAAGATGGCCTGTTCAATTTTCTAGCTCATCCTCGATTAAATGTTAATTTTATACATCTCCCTGAAATAACACTTTATTTCATTTATTTGTGTTTTGTAATGTTTTATTTGTGCAAAAGTTCAAATTAAACTTTACACAATTCTAATTTTCCATGCACACTTACAAATCACAATTATTTCATCAATCCGTAACTTTAAAAACATGCGATCTTATAAATAATATTTAACATACAGCTCCTTTTAAAATAAAACAACTTCTCCTTTCCCATCTTCCAAGGTTAATTTAACAAATTGAGGTACGGTTATAAACACTGATATTTCTTAAATGATATTGGCCCTCATTACGACCCTGGCGGAAAGTAACTGACCTGACCGCTATAGCGTAAATAGCGTTTCCGCCATTGCACGATGGAGTAAAGTGCGACTAATTCTGACCCATCGGGCACGAGCATTACGCCATGGCGGAAGTGCAAAGTCCGCGATGGCGGAAATGTCCCCAAAACGCCCCTCACCGCCGTCGTACGGCGCCCTAGGTGCAATTCCGCCACCCATCATAGCGGTCACCGTAATGAGCGGTAATCGCAAAATACGGTGACCGTAAATATACGGAAACGGAAGTAAAAACATGGGGCCGGAACGGGAAACAGCACGCCGTACACCTATAAAATCAGAATCCCAACACAACCATCAAAAATCCGACCCTGAGACACATCCCAACCCGTTAGCCACCCTAGTTAAAACAATCAAAATGGGAAAAGTTGCTAAAAAAGCGTGCGACCGCAAGCAGCAGGTCCACTTCTCCCATGAGGAACTCACCGTGCTCACAGAGACCCTCCAGGAGAATGCTGCCGTCGTCTTCTCGACGCAAATGACCAGGACGGCACTTGCGAACAAGAAGGCCATATGGGCCCTGGTGGCACAGCGGGTAAGTGCGGTGGGGACCGCACCCCGCAACCCACAGCAATGCAGAAAGCGATGGGACGACTTGCGGATACGCGTACGGAGCATACTATCAGCCAACCGTAACATTGCCACAGCTACCGGGGGAGGATCGAAATCACCCATCAAGTTGACCCCCTGGGAAGAAATCTGTGCCTCCACCATTGGAATGGAGAGTATAGAGGGAGTCGGAGGGATGGAGAAAGGAGTGCAGACATCCGAAGAATCAGGTAGGTGGGCCAAATAAAACAATGCTAAATCCACAATGTCCAATCATGTGAAGTACCATGTGTCCACATAGTGCAACAGAAACACATGTCCAGGAGAACGTCCACATACATTGGCCTGATAGCGCACTTTAAAACTCACATTAAATACATTAATAATCAAAAATCCTAAAAACACCCTCTACACGTGCAGCATGCACACCCTAACTGCAGGCTGCAAAACAACTGCATCCTCAATCCACACAAAAATGAAACCACCTCCAAGGCCCTGACCCAAATCACCCTCAGGTACCACCCCAATGCATGTGATACATTGCCATTCCAATTTCCACAGACCCATAAATAACGCTCGCCCTCCTTTACTCCACCACAGGGTCCGATTCAAACGACGAGCTTCAGGACACCCCTACCAGCACACCTGCAAAGAGGGCCAAGACCAACGGCCAAAGACCCTCCACCTCAGCTGCACGGATCAAGACACGGCAGCAGCACAAATCAAGTGGCAGCACACAGGAGGGGACTTTAACAGGCACCCCAGCAGCCAGCATGCCCACACCAGCAGCACCACAGGTCCCCCCAATGGATGCCACAGAAGGCACTGCTTCTGATGGCAGCAGCACCATAGGTGACACTGCATTAATGCCAGCATGCTCCGACACAGACAACGGTGCTGTCGATGTAGGACCCATCCATGACCTGTCTCAATCCCCCTGTTTGTTTCATCCCGTACACCATGAGGATACCACGCAGGGGCACCCACAAGACGACGACTGGCCATCCCCCACAAGCCCTGTGGCAAGGCAACATGAGGTGATCAGCCCCTCTGTGACACCACCGCAAATGGGCATGGCCCAGCAGAGGCAACAGTCCCTCGACCAGGTGATCGTGCAACAGCAGCAACTGGCCACGCTCCTCAAGGAGCATGCTGATGAATGTGGGGGTTCTAAGGCAGCCATAGAAACATCTACTGAGGCACTTAGGGCACAAATGGAGCGAAGTACAGAGACACTAAGGGTACAAATGGAGAGAAGCACCGAGAGCCTGAGGGGGGAACTGCATGCGACGTCCAAAGACGTATGTGGTGAACTTGCCGCTGTGCGCCGTGTGCTCACTGAGAAACCCTTAGGGACATGCATGGACGTGAGCAGGCCGAGACATCATCGGTTGCAAGTTCCGTCCAGGGCAGCCCCCAACGTACATCTGGGAGGAACCTGCGCTCCACAGGCAGGGGTGCCCCTGATACCCGGAGAGGGGGCTTGCAATAGCGTCTGCCCACTGACAATGAGCATCTTTGGACACTGGTGTTCGGGGGGGAGGTAGGAGGGTGGAGGGGGGGTGTTGGGCTTACTTGGGTGGTGGGTCGATGGGGTGTGTAATATAATTTCACATATGCTATAAACATTACATAATCATCCAATGAGATGTGTGGACATTGATCTTTGTGTACGAGGCCTTTATAGGCGTACAGTCCACATTGTGCATGTTCCAGACACACACAGTGCCACAAGTCCCGTGTCCATGTATCAGCCACCAGGCGTGAGTGCAAGAAGCATGAATCCATGATATTCTGACAAATTTCACGGGCCTCCTGTGCCTCGCGGACTCCTTGAGGTGCTGCCACATCCCCAGCCTCATCATGACCATCTTCAGGTGCTTGCAGTTCTGCGTCAGGGGGCATGGGCACATTTCTACGTACGCACATGTTGTGTAGCATGACACATGCCATGACTATCTTTGCAACCTTCTCATGGCGGTACAGGAGTGCCCCGCCAGACCTGCTGAGGCAGCGGAAACGAGCCTTCAGTAGGCCGAATGCCTGTTCTATGACTACACGGGTACGTGAGTGGGCATGGTTGTAGTCCTCCTCATGCTGGTTCTGTGGGTTCCGGAGTGGTGTAAGGAGCCATCTCTTCAGTGGATAAAACAATAAAGGATGTTTGTGGAATGACATTGCTACGTACGCATCCCCCCCCCTTCCTGCCAGGTTATTGCCGCATCACATACCCCACATTATCATGCATGAAATGAGACTCACCGAGTAGCCAGGATCTGTTCCCTGCGTGTCGCTCCATGTAGTGTGGTATTGTAGAGTTCCTCAAGACCATAGAATCATGGGTTGATCCAGGAAATCGGGCACAACAATGTGTAAAGATCCTGTTGGAGTCACACACCATTTGTACATTAAGAGAATGATATTGTTTCCGGTTGCGGTACTGGACCTCCATGGCATGTGGGACAACCAATTCCACATGGGTGCAGTCGATGGCACCAATGCAACCCGGTATGCCGGCAAGTGCATGGAATCCCACTTTTGTGTTTGTAATCTCCTGCTCCGAGCGTGGTAAAGAGATGTAGTCGTCTGCGTGCTTCAGGAGGGCATCGAGCACTTGCAATAGTGTCTGTGAGAACAGTGGCTGTGAAATGCCATGCAACTGTCCGACTGTGTGCTGGTAGGTGCCTGTGGCCAGGAAGTGGAGTACAGACACCACCTTCAGTAGGGGTGGGATGGCGGTTGGGCTATCTATCATGCTGACAAGGTCAGGGTGTGTCATGTCCACAATGGCGGTTATGGTGTCCCGGTCCAAACGGTAGAGGGTGTGGATCTGCTCAGCAGTGAGGTTGAACGGATGAGCTCGGAGGCGTGGGATTGCGGGCTGCCTGCGTGGTGGTAGTGGCTGTGCTGGTGGGCCTTGCTGGCCCTGCCTTGCCCTCCTCCTCCTCCTGCGTCTCCTCTGTGCGGCCGGTTGTTGTAGTAGTTGGTGTTCGTCTTCTTCTTGAAGTTGGAGTACTTGCAGTGCTATCAGGTCCCCCAGGGCCAACATCGCTAGTCCTGCCGGTAGCATTTTGGAGTGGGTGTGGTTGTGGGAGGGGGTTGGGTGTGCAATTTATGTGTTTTCAGGCTGTATAGCCTCCACCTGTGGTGATTCATTCCACCTGTGCCAGCTGCAATCACCTTTGGGCGAGCACTGTACCGAGGTTCACCGACGGGCGGGGCGTCCCATTTGTGAGTGAAGCCAGTTGCCATTTTCACACACTGCCGCACTACATGGATGAATTTGTGATTTCAAGCGGTCACAGATGCCTGTTCGACGTGATGTTGCAAATGAGGAATTCGAAGGACAGCGCTTTCGGTTTTCAGCTAGCGGCGAGGAGACGCCCACAGGTCTGACTGCAAATATAACGTTCAATTGTTTAATGTCCTTGGGACAGGGGCCATGGCGAGAATGCAATGATTGATATGAATAGTATGGGATGCGCAATAGCGTAGTGGACGATAAGGCAGGACGTTCCCAAATACATGTTACTTCACAACACTAGAATTCCGGCCTGGAGCACAGTGGATTTTGCAGACTGCATTACGTACAGACTCAATGGAAATTTCAAATGTTATGTGAGTAAATAATCAGGCGTTTTTATACCGGGATGAGGGAATGATGTATGGATGCATGGACAGATGATTTAATTGAGAGTTTGCCATGTACATGGCTTTTTGGAATCTATCCCCTTCTCCTGCGCTATGTGATGCAGAGCTGCCATAGTGGGACCATCGTCTATCTGCCCTTGTTGAACCCTCCCTGTCTCGACGCGCCTTCCAACACTTGTGTCTATGCACGTTACTAATCCCATCTAATGGATTCTGTTTTAACAGACGCATGCACACAAACACTCGTTTGTAATAGTGTTTTCACCTCGATTTATATTGTTATGATTGGCAAGTGATTTTTGGGTGGAAATAATCCTTTTGAGTGGGCTAGCATGCATATGGCTGTAGATTTAGTGTGATCATTGAAGTGAGTAATACAAATGAAGTTCTGATGCCCATACTATTCTTTTTCATTTCATTTAGGTGACAGGTATCTCCTCCCCTTTTGCCGCTGCCATCTGTATGCCACTCCTGCAGATGGCTTTTACTCCCGACACCTGCTGCTTCCAGTTAATCAGTGGAGCACCATTACGATCTTATGGGACGATCGCCAATGGGCCACATGCCCTTACGCAGTACTAGTGGCTAGGAGCAACATATCAACCTTTCAGCTGGACTAGTGCCTACCTAATGGGACGGCCCTGCGGTTCTAGGCGCTTCCATGTTGCCTTTTTGAACGTGAATGTAGCCCCTGTGTACCATGAAGGAACAGGGCGTCACACAAGGAGAAGCTGGTCATTTATTGCGGATGCAGCCCACAGTAATGAAAATATTTTGGGGTTTATGACCTAATAGCTGTATGGGCTTGGTGAATTTGATGTGCATTAAAATTTTATTCTGATATTAACCGTGTAGCGTTATTCTTTGCAAGTAATGTAGCATATTCATATTTGTGGAGCGATGTATTGTGAGTAGATCTGCATTGGGTTCCGGCTTCTGAGTATAGTTGCGTGGTACTGTACTGGCCGCGTTTGCCTACGAAGCCCAGTAAGGTCAGGGATAGGGGCTGCCATTATGACTGTTTTAATGATGTCATGCTCAGGGGCGGGGGATTAGCTTTTGTGTAACAGATGCCGGTCAGCCAGGTGGATTGGTGGAATGATGTGATTATCAGAAAATGGCTGGTCACAGGTGCCTGTGTTTGCGTGCGTTTCTTGGAGGGAGACTGAGGTCATGTCCATTGGGATAGCTTCTGTATTCGTGCCATCTGTGCCCTGCAGCTCCCATTGGCCCCTCTTGAGATGAGCCTGGCTGCTCAGTCACTCTGCCAACTTGTGTGGTACATGCTTATGCTGATGGTTGGTTTGTTTACTGGCAAGAGTACAGGGCTGGTGCAGTCTTCCTCAGGATACTGCTTTGAATGTTGCCTTACACTGGTGTCAAGCGATGGGGGCCTGTTGTTGTTTTGTCTCATATTTCAGTTCATATTGCTGTACTTGAACCTTCACGTGCCTGTGCTGCATCAGTACGGCAATGGTGACATGCCAAATATGGATGGCCACTCACAAGGCACTTGGAGCCCCTACATTCATTTGTTCGTTGGCATGCATGGGTGACTTGTACATTTCACTGGTTGCATTGTGTAACTTCATTGCACCTACGAGGAGTTGTGCAATGTGGGCAGGGAGTGGTGTACAGGCACTCAGTAGGGCCATTTACGGTTGGTTCACGATGCCGTAATTCTCACCATGGCGGAATGGTACTTTCCGCCATGCTTGATGGCGTTAAGTAAATGTCCGCTGGGGTCAGAATTCGCGTACCGTTGCGCCATGGTGGTATTTACGGTTTTGCATGGCGCGCGTGCGCGTACTTGGTGCAGTTAGCGTTGGCGTTCACTACGGTGTCGCTAATGACATCGTACTTTACGGTGACGGGTCATAATCGCACCGAGCGGTATTCGATGGCGGTATTACATTTCCGCTATCGTTTTTCGATTTCCGCCAGGGTCGTAATGAGGGCCATTCTCTTTGAGTGTCTAAATATGTACATTCTACACAGATAGATGACTGCGTACTACCAGATTCAATTAAGGTTCTAACTGGTACCCCGCTTACTATCGTGGGTTCATGGGTCCTGAAAGGAGAAACTCCACTGAAGTAATTACTTCTGGTTTCTAGGCATTTTTCCTCAGGAACGTTTGATTCCACCCACTCTTTCCCGGTCATATAATGTAATTCTACACAGATATGAAACATTGACTGAATCCCACTCTAATGATTAGAAAATAGACAGAGAGGAGATATTCTACTTTGACCTGAATGAACACCCATTTTAACTTCAACTTCTCCCTCAAACGAGTCCTATTCATATTCTAGCCCACCTTTATCTAAATCATGTCCACTCAAATGCTTCAGCAAGGTCCTGCCTCTGACTAACAAGGCAGATCCTGAAATCAAACCACACATGCTCTAGTTTTGTTATTTCAGCAGAGTGTGCCCAAATCACAGATAAGACTTCAAAACATTGATTCAGCCAAAAAAACTATATGTGGGTGTTTTGGATGATGACTGAAAACATTCACACAGGCCTACTCACAGCTCAGCTGAACCCTCTCCCTGCTCAGTTACCACCTTCTTCTCTCTGATTCCAAAATGGATTAAGTTGTTGTCCTATCCACATCCCAATGCCATCATGATGCCTTAAATCAATCATTGCAAATCAGTCCTCCCTGGAAACATCCATTACACCGGTCACAATGAATTCCTCCATTGGCCCTGCCTCTTCATTATTCTATGGCAAATGGCAAACTGTTCATTGTCAGTACACCATCACCTACCTCCTCCTAGGTCCACTGTCCCTGTGGTAGTAGCAAACAAACCATTGTCAGCCCTGCCTCTTTCTGAGTCCTTCTCCAACAAACACTTCTGTGGCTGTGTGCATTTGGCATCTACAGAGCCCACAACGACAAGAAGCACACCATTCTCCTCCTTGACGTCCATCTACAAATTAATATCATCGACCTGAGAAAGGTGATATTGTTCATATAACTCTCTCTCCAAAGACAAAGTGTAACAAAGTCTGCTCCCTGAACTTGGGGGCTTCAGTGTCATGTTGACATCAGTGTCATGTTGACACCCCAGAAAGTAGTCACCTGGAATAAACACCCAAAATCCACTTAAAGATGTAAAGGACCACGAACTGGGTAGACAGATGGCACTCAAAACACCAAAACCTTACTCATGTCAGGAAGCACCAACATGGAAAGGGGATGGATAAGCTTTGGAAGTAAACTATTTCTCCTAAAGCTGACATGTTAGGGGAGTCAGTAAATCTCCCCAACAAAACCCAACTGACCGTGTGTACATTATAGCCTCTTTTTTAAAGAAAATAATCCTTTGAAACTTTAAGGGACCCAATGAGTGAGGATGTGAATTCTCTTCTGCAATGCAGAGGACAGGTAAAACATTTACTATTTGAAAGCATGTTTGTGCAGTTCACATAAGTACCATGGTTACAAAGGTTCAGCTGCACATGGAAGAAGAAACTTACGCATGTTAAGAAGACAAGAGAGTAGATGCACCCCTCATTAGCTCAACCTGACTAGCATTGCAGTGAGCCAAATAAATCCCAGTTCCCCACAATGGAAACATTGAACTAGCAATGCTGAGCTTTGCTGACTTCCGAAAAGATGGCTGGACTCCAGACAAAGGGGAAAAAAGAAGACACTGCCTATTACCATTCCCTCACTTAATTCCAAAATGGTGGTAAGGCCTTATGTACTCCTATGTGAGCTTCCTTCTAAAATATCTGACAAACATCAGCTGGTCCAATTATAAAGGTAGCACACAGGTGTCCTCAATACACTGAAGCACCACTCAGAGAGAGTGAGCTCTACTATAAAAACAGCTAGCTCAGTTTGGCAGTGTTGGGAGTTTGATTATGATTTGCAGGAAGGATTTTGGTAGACAGTGGCGGGTGAGAGAAACACTGAGGGGGGAGCAGGAGGAGAAACCTGGGGGAGGAAGGGTGAGTTTGTGTGATATTAGAGAAAGAGTGGGGTCAGAACGGGGAGGAATGTTGTTGGATAGAGGAGAAACAGATTATCAAAAAAGCGAGAGAGAGTTGGAACATAGGGGAGGAAGAAAGTTGTCAGCAGGGTGAGTAAAGGTTGTTTGGGAGTGTAGGAGGCTGACCATCAGAGAAAGAGGTGGAATCTTGAGGTGGTTGAGGAAGTAAATGAAATGGGGTTGGAGATAGAGGCTTATTACCACGAGATAAGAACTTGGCAAAGAATGATCGGAATTTTGAGGACACTGGGAAAGAGTCAAGAAAGCAAGAGTTTGGGGGAGATTACCAGACACGTTCCCTCAGAGAAACAGCAGGCTCAGATGGATAAAGATGAGAAAGCCTTTTATATTAGTGAAGGAGATTAAAGGGCCTGAGGGGGAGATAAATCTGCTATACCTGAGCAGGTGGGAGGAGGTCAGATGCCCTTAACAGAAAAGATCAGGGAGGTTCACATCAGCCCAAGTCACAATCCCAAGCGGGTGGGATGATGTACAAGATGGTGCAATCGCACATGGTGGTCAGGGAGCTTATCATAGGTGTTCCCTGAGAGAGGTTGCCCTGTGGTACTCTAAAGGTGGGATCTGCCCCACAGACAGGAAACCCTGAGACCTGTAATAACCAAACATGGGACAAATAACTACACTGCCACTTCAACCTCTTTAAACATTTCCTGAGTCCAGGATGTTGCGTCCTTTGCTTGTCCCGCTGACCATATTTTCTGAAGGTAAAATATTGATGCATGTTGCATGCATGTGCAGCTCAGTGTAATGTTGAGAGAGGGCCTGAATTAATGTTCTATGGGAGTGTCTGTTGGGGCTGATATGTGGCCGAGTGTGGTGACCGGTGGGTCACCTGTATGTTTCTTAGAGCTTGATGGACCATTCAAATGCTGAAACTTAAGAATAAAGACTATGGGCCTCATTATAAGTTTGCCGGTCCGGTAACAACGTTACCGGTAAGCTTGCAGGTACCGTTGTTACTGGAACGGCAAACTACGAGTTCTGCTTGCGGGTGCCTTCCCGTCCGCCAGGTCTGACCTGATGGCCGTAGCGCCACCCACAAGCAGAGCATGCCAGATGCACCGGCACCAATTACCGGGGCCATAATGACCTGGTAATTGCCCCTTCCTGGGCGCCGGAAAAAAAATTATACCGGCGGCAACCGTGCCTGTTATGCCGGCACGGCTACCGCCGGTATTGTGATGAGGCCCTATGTATATTTTACCTGCGGAGAAATGCTGAAGCCTCCTGGTTGATCCTTGAAGTGCCTGCCAACCTAATACGTAACACTGTCGATGAGCTACTTAACCAATCTGCTTAGAGAGAAACAGTGAATTTGACAGTGAGGAACTGGAACACCCACCGGCCACCGGGGAACCCAGATATGCTACACTGTCTGCAAAGTCATGGAGTAAAAGCGTTATTAGAGTGCGAGGATAAATTGCGCCCCTATAGGCAAGCCGAAAACTAGAGTAGAATTCTGGGGCAATATCTATAAAAAAGAATTCCCACTACGCTCTAACCGTCATTACTATCAAGTATGCATGTGCCACTCTTAAAGGGGATATTAGGGGGTGTGGCTGGCGCCAGGCCAATATGACTGTTATCTCCAGAGCTCCGGCAGAAGAGCTTCCAAGGGGTCTTTTTTCACACACTGCACAGGTGCAAGTGCTCACCTATGCCACGAGCTGTGCAGAGGATGAGGCCCTGGTGCACCTTGAAATGCTGTAATGTATATGGATGCCCTACTCGTGCAGTGCGTGGCGCATCAGGTGGAATAACCATGTAGGTCGCTCGCGCCGCCGCAAGCAAAGCACTTGTCACGCGCTTCCTGAACGAGGAGGAAAACAACAGCAGGAAAAGCAGAGTGGAATGTTTAGAAAACTTGCAATTAGTTACAAGACTTGAAAGAAACGAATGGCAACTAGAATCTATGGGATCACTGCGGAAAAAGAATTCAAATAGTATATATTTTTTTTCGCTGCAAGTATACGCGGGGCGAGTCCCCCCACGCCCCGTAGCCACCCATACTGCCCTTACCTTATTTATTACCTTGACCCACCTCCCACTTATACTTGCAGTGAAATGCGGAGCAAAAGGTTCCTATTTTTCATATTCTATGCATCCCTCGGGAACTTGAGGGGCAAGATCCAGTCTCTTTCCTTGAATAGTGGCTACTTAAACTCCTTCGCACAGATTTCAGCCCTCCTCTCAAAGTGCAAAAAATTAAACTGAAAGATCCCAACCCCATAGAGCACCTCCTCCATTGTTTGCATGTCTTCTCAAGTACAAATACACCAGATAGATACCTCAACCAGCCAAGAAGCATAATGCATTCATATATGAAGGCCAGACGATTTGCACAACAGCTGACTACTCATTAATCTACTCTATTGAAAAGGAAACATATAAGTTTAAGTTCAGCCTTCAAAAAATGGACCCAGGGACAATGACTGTGATGATGAGAGGGAAGGCGATAAAATCTACAGACCAAGATAATCTACACGCATTTCTGGAATCCTTAGACCAAGAAGCCATGGAGGTTTCTTCTGTGGACAAGGAAATTACAGCCTCATGGGGTCATCAACAAACCAAACCAGTGAAGGATAGATGGGAACGTTTCTGTTACAAACAACATCTCAAAAACAAAAATCCTTCCTCATTGCACACGGCCACTTTACCACTTTCCTCAAAGGAAGAGCACACAAGAGGCAAAACATGCTCTCCCCTGAAGACTACAGATAAATTATCTGAAAAGTCACGCAGCATCCTGATAAAAATGAAGGAAAGAAAAACAGTTACGTTCTGGCATCCATTCTTTTGCTTGACACACAAGGTAGTTAAACATGCCGGTGATGCAGTGCCTCTTCCATTCTGACATACTACACACCTCAAGGAGCTAACTGGGAACTATCAGGAAATGCAAACGCAGCACCCAAAGAAAGCACTAAGACCAAAGGCCTAATTTACATTAAAAGTGCTAAGTCTGCGCAAATTAGTTTGCACGAGAAAGAACATTGCGCGGACTAAAAGAATAGTGTTGGGAGCCAATTCATGTAATTAAATGCATGCAGAAACATGCAGCGCAATGAATAACGAGGAGCACCCAGAATGCCCCAACACGCCCTCATCACAAACAGAACATGGCGTCATCGAACAACCTTTGTCCCGGACCCATGGTAAAAAGTAATCAAGGATTACTTACCAGCAATCTTCATTACTCCCACTCCACACCTGCGACCGACAAGTCCTCGTCCCAGCAACACCACTAACCTGTGCCCCGGCACCACATTTTAAAGCAGCTCCTGAGTACCCACACTAAACTGCACCTTGGCCCCCTTGCTGAAAGCAGCAGCTGTGTACCCCCACTAAACTGCACCCTGGTCCCCTAACTAAAAACAGTACCCACATAGCCACACGAAACTGTGCCCCGGGCCCCTAACTTAAAGCAGCACCCATGTACCACACTAAACTGTGCCCCGGCCCCATAACATAAGGCAGCCCCCACAAGTCTGCCCTCATCCCAGTCTCCCCACTGAACTGTGCTCCAACCCCCAAACCCAAGGTAGCACCCACAGGTCTGCCCTCGTCCCAGTCCCCCCACTGACCTGTGCCCCAACACCCAAACCCAAGGTGGCCCCAACAAGTCCACCTTCGTCCCAGTCCCCCCACTGACCTGTGGCAAAACTCTGAACCCAAGGTGGCACCCAGAAGTACACCCTTGTACCAGGACCCCAACAGCCCTGAGCCCCAACCCCCAACCCCAAGACAGCACCCTCAAGTCCACCCTCATCCCAGTCCAATGTGGAGCACCAATCTACCTCAACTACTCTGGCTGGGTCCACCATGAAATACACCTGCCAGACATCCTCTTCCAACATAAACACTTAGGAGCAGTGCCATTGAATCCAGGACCATAACCTCTTCCATGGCTCCCTTTTGGATCACACTCAGATGCACATCAACAGCCAACCATACTGTTACAGCAGCTAGACTTTGGTCCCTCGATGCACATGTGACATATAGCACATGGGATGTGTGTAGCCCAGTGATCCAGAGTGAGGCCACATCCCTCCTCAACATTCCCAATGCCAATGAGCCATACCGGTGAAGTGATTGAAGTGTGGGCACATCCACATTGACAAACATGTGTCAAAGGGACACCATAACATCAGTGGGCAAGCTCGTACTGGCCTATAGGGCAATAGGCCCATGGCCGAACCAAAAACACAAAATGCTTGTGTGGTCCCATTTTTTGGATCAAAGTGGCCCGCTTCTTGGCCAATTTGGGCATGTTTGATGAGTTAATTCACTTTGCGGTTAGTAGTTTTCACCAGTGTTGCTGAATAAATATTCTTTAAAATGCACAATTTGCATCACACTTTATAATAAAACTCTGCCTTGGATTCTATTCGAACAATGTCACAAAAGGAATGCATAGCAATATGCAACTGTGGGCCATTTTTTCATTGGTGCCCGAGACAATTATATGGCCCAGTCTGACCCTGTCAGTGTACCAGAAAGAAACACAACGTACAATTAACAGAACCTCGAGTAGTGAATGGGCAAAGGTGAATGAGCTGTCACCAGATGCAACAAACATCGAAACCTTATATCCACATGTCCAAGTCAATCAAAGTCACACCACCATTCCAACCACAAACAACACACAACATTTCTCAACAACCATGAACATAGTCACAAACGAAGTGCCATCGCAACCACAGAATACATGAATCCCACACCCATGCACACCATGCACACAAATGGGCAACATGCCTGTACTGCAAATCACAGAGGCAGGCAAACAACAGATGTGCAGAGTATGTAGCATAGTGTGATCTGCTGTGGAGGCTGCCGGAGACTGAGCAAAATTTGGGAGCTGTTGCAGTCTGTTTTCTCTTCCTAGAGCAACGGGGAGGATCAATTACATATTCACACTCTGCGCACAGAGAGCGGATCAGAGAGTGGTCTGCTGTGGAGGCTGCCAGATACCGAGCAAAATTTGGCAGCTCTTGCAGTCTATTTGCCCTGACTATTGCATCTGGGAGGAGCAACTACATATTCAAGCTTCCTGCACAGAGCTCAGCGCAGTGTGTGTGGCAGAGTGTGGTCTGCTGTGGTCCGCGCTGGGTCTGGTCGGTGACTGGCAGCATCCTGCCAGTGCGATTGATTAATGCTCCAGGCTCCAGCATAAATTATTCATCTTAAGTGAGTAACAGAACCATCAGGCAGTGGGCACACTCGTCCAAGGAGCCTAAGGGTAGCAACGTGTGAGAGACCGACAATAAATTCCGTTACCGCGGCTCCCCAAAACAGGAGACAGCTGTTTCTCCAGATTGAAGGAACGTTATCATAGCAGCCAATTTTCATCAACCGGAGTATGTCATGCAGTGTAGCGACGTGGGAATCAGAGACGGAGAGAGACTGTGAGCTCATTAAAAAGGGCTCTCTGAAGCCTGGAGATGGTAAAGTGTCACAGAAACCCAAATATTTATCTGTGACAGTCCACTTGTCCAGTCTATGGGCCTCATTACGAGTATGGAGGTAGCCATGCCGCTTTTAGCGGCATGGCTACCCCCATACTGGGTACTGGGTCCAGGTTCCTGGAATGGGGAAATACCGAGCCATTCCGACCTTGGAGGGCCCGGTATTTCCCCATTCAAGGAACCCAGACCCATAGGGCTCAATGGGAATGGGGAGGATTCTAACAAGGGGCCTGTTAATGACGGGCCCGTTGTTAGCATCCTGGTCTGCTCGCGGGTGCCGCTAAGGATGCCTGGTTTTACCAGACATCCTTTGTGGGTCCCACGAGCATACCTTGTAAGGAGGCGGTAGAGGGTTGATGGGGCCGGCAGCTCTAGCGGCGCCATTAACCCTCTACCGCTAGGGTCGTAATGCGGCCCTATGTCTGTGTTTGGAGATAAAAGGGGTATCACCTCTGATTGCAACAGCAATGGTAGCACTTCCGTGCCCCTGCTCAGCGATAGCAATGTCGCCATTAGAGCAGGAAGGGAGGTAAATAAAGTGGTGGACTCTGATCTGGGGGTCTGCATCCATTCTCTTGAGATGGGAGCAACATGGTACATTCAGGGCGAGCAAAACATGATTTCCACCCAACGACATCATATAGGCTCGGACACTGTCACTGTAGTTGATTTAACGCAGTGTTAAAGTACACCAACTTTAATGACACTAAACGCTGGAATATTTAAATTGACACCTGTGGGGCAGAACGACAAGGCTAACGACCTGCAAGAATTTCGTAGCGGTAACCCTATAGTTGACTCCATCCCTGCTCCTCAAAGGCAACAATTCGCCCCGTCGTCTATGAAGACAACTGAACCATTTTTTAAGCAATGCTTTTTCTACAAGAGGTTAAGGTGCAAATGAAGGGCCTCCCATTGGAAAAAATTAAGACGTCTTCAAGCGACCCTGGAGCAGGGGGTGAAAAAGCTGTCTCCCTTATGATTGAAACTACAAAACAGCTGGGGCTTTCCTCTATGGTTGAGGTGTTTGAACCAGCTGTCAATATGCAACAAATTACCAATAGCCTGTGAGTTAACAACCTCTGTGTGAAATCCAGGTGCAGTAGACCAACAAAAGGAACGTGGAGGGGTTACTATGAAGCTATCAACTCCTGGGTCCAGAGCGCTAGCCGCCTCACTAATTGAAGAAAATGCCAGAATTTCTGAGAGAATGGAGGAGGAGACTTACACTAGGTGCCTTTTTTGACAATAAAAGGCCCTGGCTTGAGGGGGATGATCTTAGTGCCAGCCCCCGATCTGGCATCTGACCTTCGCCCTAGTGGATTTGTTACGCCTGGCATGGATACTGAACCTGACTTGGCACTCAGGCAATCGTCGAGAGATGGCAGTATAGACCTTACATTAAGATCAAGGGAAGAAAGTTCTAAGAAGGGGCTGCCAGCAGGGCAGAATCGTACTATGGGCCCAATAAGAGCACATGGGAGAAGATGCTAATCAGAAAGTTCTCCAAGTTCTGAGCTCTCAGCCAGCTGCCCCTCAAGTATAAGAAGGAAGACAAGATCGAGGATCCCAGTTAAGAGGAATGTCTACCAGGAGGCAAACAGTTTTCGAGGGGGCATTAACACCAGTACCATGTCAGCCTTAAACATCACATTGGCCCACTTTCTAAAACTATATGAATTATTGAATGAAACCTTGAAGGATCACTCCACCTTATTGGCTCTGCTCCACTCTAAGTTAATTTACATTGATGACTTTGTCACAGCCGTGCAGGGTAACCTGGATAAAAATTCAGATCAGATCCTCATGTTCTAAAGAATGCTGGACTGTACAATAAACGAGAGTAATGAAATGAAGAAATTTAGAAAGCGCTTGGAGGAGAGAAGAAGGCAGCATTCACAATAGTAAGAGAGTGTGAAAATAGAAGGAAGGTGAAGGTAGTGACACATGAAGAGCTGCAATAAGGTGAAGAAATGATCATGGTGTCAGAAGAACCAATGATGGCAATTGAAGAATTTGTATCTGTAGCGTGTGTGCAAGATAGGGGCACACTACCAGAACTTCCTTTCTCCGAAGTATCCATGCAAGAAATGGAGGAACCGACCTCAGTTGTTTTAGTCATCAATACATCGATAACTGGAGATTTCCCTATCTTCACGCAAAAAAAGGAAACAATGGATTTAACAACAACAAGAGCAAACAAAACAAAATAAATGTGGGCCCTTGTAAACTCTTAACATTGAATGATTCCAGGAAGTTTCTCAGGAACGTAATCATCCCGATCAGCCTGTGTGAAGCATCAATGAGCAAAGGAATCAGGAGCAGCTGCTGCTAGGGACCGACTGAGTCCTATGACTTGGAATGACAACGCACTAAATGAATCGCAGACCTCTTCCGTCAAGTTGTTCTTGGACCTATCAACTCATTTAGCAGAAGACGAATCATGAAGTTCTAAGCAAGAGGGCTGAAAATCTGAAGCTTCAGAAGAATGGGTAGAGCAGTCCGGAAGTGCGAACAGAGATGCGATCCAGAGGTGTGAATGAGCTACAAGTGTTGCAACCTTTATATCTAATCCAACATTCTTGACCCTAGAACGAAAAACATCTAGCTGTTACAAAAAAGCTAAGAAACCTATGGGATGAAAAACACCCAGGGTCAAGAGACGCTGATGCGCCAAAGGATGAACCAAGTTTTAGGACCACCGCACCCAGCATGCAAGAAGGTTGCATTCGGTTGGAAAGAATATTGGACATAAGCAATGACTTGGTGTTTAATCAGGGCAATGTCCTGAGACTTTTCCAACATGTGTACAGGTTGAGATCAATATGTTCAAACAACATAGATGTAGTCGAATTTGTAGATGACATCCATCTCGATAGAGTTCTCCTGCATGTGTCCCCAGAACGGGTTAAGGAATTGATTTTGGAGGGGGCCCCTGGACTACTTTCGCTGGGTTTGACATAGGAGAAGTGGCACAGGGCATAATATGGTCATCGTGCAGGAAGGAGGGTAGGTACGAGAAGAATGCCAGTCAGGCTCTTTCTCAAAGTCCTAGGGGAAACAAGAATGCAATCCTACCACCAGCAGAATGAAGTTCGGGCCCCTCCAATCATATTCTAAAGCCTTGTACTAATAGGGGAAGAGAACCATTTATAATAACCCTGGGAGGGCAGGATGGAGTACAAAGAAAGGTGGTGTGTACTAATGATACATGCCAAGACCCATGTGGGGATAGTTCCTGGACATGGCTAGAACAGGCCTTGATTTTGAAAAAAAGAGTAGCTGAGTGCTCCATCTGAGCCAACGGGATTGAGTATGTATCCCGGAAGACAAGTGGCTTCAGAAATATATTAGTTAAAGGAGACATTTTCCATGGGTCGCATGTCATATTGTGTTTCCAGGAAACCTGGCTACGAGTACTCCAGTACTAGATGAGTACTCAATTCTTTTGAACCCCACTATGTTATGGTATGTTATGTTATTTGGAATTTATATAGTGCTCTATATATCATTGGTATTATCTCAAAGCGCTGGTAGGTTGAACGCACTCGGGGACCGCAGTCCATGTCAATAGAGAGAGAAAGTGTTGTAGGGTGCGTGGGAGCATCAGTTATGTGTCCAGCTGATGTAATTGCCTGATGGTAGCTGCATCCTAGCGTTAGGTGTGGTGGTGGAGATATCAGTTGAATGTGTGCAGTCTGGTGGGTGGACATCCGGATTGGGTTCTGTCTGAGTTAGGCCTGTAGGACGCTTATGTGAGCAGCTAGGCTGGTTTGTCATGGGATATAGCTGCATTTTATTAGAGTGATGAGGTGTTCATGGGGTAGTGTTCGTGTGTGAACAGCTAGGCCGAATTTATCGAGGGTTATAGTTGTACTCTAGTTGAGTGATGGGGTATAGTAGAGAGTGAGCATAGTGATATGATATGATATGATGGTTCATCCTTAAAGCACCTTAGACCAGGTAGGTGAACATGAGGGCATAGGTACACAGTGACACACAGCAGAAAGGGGCACACAATGGCTGAGGATGGGGTTACAGCGACAGGACGGGGTGCCAGAGGGATATATAGCAACATCATGGGGAACAAAAAGGCAGGGTACACAGTGACATACAAGCACAGTGGGTACACAGCGACATCACTGGGACTAGACGGTAGGGCAGTACAGAGGAATATATAGCGACATCACGAGAACCGGAGGGCAGGGTACACAACGACACACGGGCACAAGGGGGCACACAGCGACAGAGGGATATATGGCAAAGGGTTAAAGTGAAGACCGCGTGCAGGTCTGTTGATGGCATTAAAGAAAATGGAGGTAGTCTGGACCAATAACCCAAACCTATTTATTCAGATACTTAGGATTAGGGTAAAGGTTAAGATCTCTGCTGAGGACATTTGGAACGGTACACGCCTTTTTTGCGCCGACGATTCGGCACGGGCCGGTTCGGCGCAGCCAGTTGGCCGCATCGGCTTATTTGGTGTGCCCATTTTGGCTCAGGGCCCTTTCTGGCGCGGGCGATTTGGTGCAAGGTACGTTTGGACGTGGCTGACATTGCAGCCACGTTTAAACTCCCTCACGCCAAACTTAAAAAGATAATTCTTTTCACATGCAGCACATTGACAGGTACAGTGCCTGTTAACGTATTGCATTTGAAAAGAATTATCCGCTGCTATCGGGTCATATATGTACTGTTGGGAAGTCATGCAGCCTTCCTTTCTCCCAGGAGCCTGCCCCTGTACCGCTTGGCCAGTGCTCGATTATCACATCGCTTTTGTAGGACTAAAGTAGTCGAACACCGCTCGGCTGGGCCTGTCCCTCACTCAGACCTGAGCCTGCAAACCTGAGGCCATCAGTCGTGCCCCCTCCCCATTCCACACCTTGACCTCGCGCCTGTGCATTCTTCTGGGTGTTGCCCATAGCGTCCTGGCATACCTACGCATCGATGGGATGTGCTCCCTCAAGACCTTTGTCGCCAGAACATCTGCTGACCGCGTGCCCTTAGCCAGGCGCACTCTATCTGCCCTCAGGCTCAGACCCCAAGAGCCTCATCATGCCACCCGTGCTGCCAGGCGACATGTGTTGCACCCAATCTCTGTACTCAGAGCCGCCTCCTTAGCTGTGTCCCGTTAGACCTCCATTTTCATGATTCCCCACCCAAGTGCCCTGCCCTCAGAACTGTGTATAGCCGCCCTCAAGCACTGGTGCAGTGCAAATAGTGCAAGCTGCCGTGTGAACCCGCGTCCGCACACACCCTCTTTCTTGAAAGCACCCTGGAGTTTGTGAACTTGCACAGTGCCGGCCCCTGGCACAGAAGGTAGGGTTGAAATCCAACATGTTGGGTCCGGGTGACTTGAGCGAACTCTCTGCGGTGCCCACTGGCTGGGGATATCCTGGCAGCCCCCTAGGAGAGGGGCTGGCACCTGTGTGTGTGGGGGGACGCTTATGTGAGCAGCTAGGCCGGTTTGGCATGGGATATAGCTGCATTTTATTAGAGTGATGAGGTGTTCATGGGGTAGTGTTCGTATGTGAACAGCTTGGCCGAATTTATCGAGGGTTATAGCTGTACACTAGTTGAGTGATGGGGTATAGTAGAGAGTGAGCATAGTGATATGATATGATGGTTCATCCTTAAAGCGCCTGAGAGCAGGTAGGTGAACATGAGAGCATGGGTACACAGTGACACACAGCAGAAAGGGGCACACAGTGGCAGAGGGCTGGGGTTACAGCGACAGGACGGGGGGCCAGAGGGATATATCGCACCATCATGGGGAACAAGAAGGCAAGGTACACAGTGACATACGGGCACAGTGGGTACACAGCGACATCACTGGGACTAGATGGTAGGGCAGTACAGAGGAATATATAGCGACATCACGAGAACTGGAGGGCAGGGTACACAATAACACAGGGGCACAAAGGGCCACACAGCGATAGAGGTATATATGGCAAACGGTTAAAGGGAAGACCGCGTGCAGGTCTGTTGATGGCATTAAAGAGTGGGGTCGAAATAGAGGTAGTCTGGACCAATAACCCAAACCTATTTATTCAGATACTTAGGATTAGGGTAAAGGCTAAGATCCCTGCTGAGGACATTTGGAATGGTACACCCCTTTTTTGCGCCAACGATTCTGCATGGGCCGGTTTGGCGCAGCCAGTTGGCCGCAGCGGCCTCTTTGGCTTGCCCATTTTGGCGCAGGACCCTTTCTGGTGCGGGCGATTTGGCGCAAGGGACGTTTGGTCGTGGCTGACATTGCAGCCACGTCTAAACTCCCTCACGCCAAACTTTAAAACATAATTCTTTTCACATGCAGCACATTGACAGGTACAGTGCCTGTTAACGTATTGCATTTGAAAATAATTATCCGCTGCTACCGGGACGTATATGTATTGTTGGGGAGTCATGCAGCCTTCCTTTCTCCCAGGAGCCTGCCGCTGTACCGCGTGGCCAGTGCTCCATTATCACATCGCTTTTGTAGGAATAAAGTAGGCAAACACCGCTCGGCTGGGCCAGTCCCTCACGCAGACCTGAGGCCATCAGTCGTGCCCCCCACCATTCCACACCTTGACCTCGCGCCTGTGCATTCTTCTGGGTGTTGCCCATAGCGTCCTGGCATACCTACGCATCGATGGGACGTGCTCCCTCAAGACCTTTGTCGCCAGAACATCTGCTGACCTCGTGCCCTTAACCTGGCGCACTCTATCTGCCCTCAGGCTCAGACCCCAAGAGCCCCATCATACCACCCGTGCTGCCAGGCGACATGTGTTGCACCCAATCTCTGTACTCAGAGCCGCCTCCTTAGCTGTGTCCCGTTAGACCTCCATTTTCATGATTCCCCACCCAAGTGCCCTGCCCTCAGAACTGTGTATAGCCGCCCTCAAGCACTGGTGCAGTGCAAATAGTGCGAGCTGCCGTGTGAACCCGCGTCCGCACACACCCTCTTTCTTGAAAGCACCCTGGAGTTTGTGAACTTGCACAGTGCCGGCCCCTGGCACAGAAGGTAGGGTTGAAATCCAACATGTTGGGTCCGGGTGACTTGAGCGAACACTCTGCGGTGCCCACTGGCTGGGGATGTCCTGGCAGCCCCCTAGGAGAGGGGCTGGCACCTGTGTGTGTGGAGGGACGCTTATGTGAGCAGCTAGGCCGGTTTGGCATGGGATATGTCAGCTGATAAGAGGAGGATTTTGTGGCTGCAAGAAGTGGGCATTCGAAATGTTCATATGTTGTACAAGTTGCTGGGGATATCCCTGGTCACCCGGCCTGGAAGCGCGGTGGTCAATTCGCTATAATTGACTATGTTTTTGCGGTAGCAATTTTCTGCCACGTGTAACACGATTATAAGTGGTTTACTGGACTAGGAGCGATCATTACATCCTAGAAGTGAGTTTGCATGTTAAGAAGAATAACTCTAGACAGGTGCATGATATGAGCATGGAGATCACCCAAGGGCAAAATCGATTAAGGATGGATTCATCCATGGTATCCTTGGGAGGCATCAGGGAAGCGTATGATTGTAAGGCTCCTAGCACTATTGAGTACACACCATTTCTGGCAGACTTTATTGTTTCCGGGGGTTCAGGTTACAGGAAAAAATGTTTCCATAAATACACATTTGATACAGACCTGGTCGAGGCCAGAAGGAAACTTAGATCAGATCTAATTAACATAAAGAAACATTTGGGCCGGAGAGACGGGGGTCCTTTTGAAAGTCTGCAAAAATTGTGTTAGGTCCCCTAAAAGTATGATGCTGCAAGAAGATGCAGAGATTATGTTGCGAAAAGTCTCTAATAAGAACACATGAGAAATTTGGCCACTAATCAACTCTTAGGGTACCCAACAACAGGCACTTCAATGAAATGCTGTCTCAGAGGAATCTTGGGAGAAACATTTCTCTGCCTTGTTCTCTGATTCACCTGAGAACAAAAACTCCATTGATGAGGGGGGCAGGGGGCAGACTGGGCCCTTGATTATGTAAAGAGTATCTGATGATATTGACAAAAAGGGCCAGCAACTCGAGGGCTCCTGCTAAAAGACAACCCTGATGAATGGGCGGAATTCCTATTAGTCCTGTATGCGCAGATTGGCAATTTAAAACGTGTTCCGCTATCATAGAAAACATTGATAGCAATCTCAATCCTCAAGAAGGGAGTTAGGGAGGAGATAAAAAACTAGCGCCCCATCGCTTTATTCGATGTGGTGGGTACGTTGTTCTTTTCCCTTCTATTGGAGAGGCTGTCAGACTGGGCAATGAGATCGGGGTACTTGAGACACTTCAAACGGGCTTCGTAAAAGTGGTGGGGATAAGACTGAATGTTTTGTTACTAAACATCTTGAAATCACGCTTTACTACAAACAAGGAGAAGATGTATTTTGAGTTAGTGGACGGAGAGCTCCTGTGGTCCAAATTGAGGAGATGGGAATGCCTGTGGGGTGTGGGGCAGGCCTCTAGGGCTCTTTATGCAGACACGTCTATAAGAGTTAGGTTGGATGGGGCTGGCCATCTATCTAGAGCAATAGAGACTGGGAGAGGGCTGAAGCAGGGACATCGCCTGGCCCTTTTCAATCTATATATTTTTTTACTTGGTGGACACCCTGAGAGATTGTAGAGCATTCCCCCCAAGACTGAATGGCAGAGCTTTTGGGCACCTCTTGTACGCTGATGACCTGGTCTTTGTGGACTAGACAAATAGGTGTACAGCATAAATTGAGTGCTCCTGAAATATACGTTGGGATGAATTAGCTAAGGGTCAATGTGTCAAAATCTAGGATTCTGGTAGGTTCGCCTTTATACCTCTGGTGAACTATTATATTTATAAGGTGGTCCCTATTTTGACATATGGGGCTGAAAGTTTCTTTGAAACTGCATATCATATTGAGTAGCTCATATCGGAGAGCCTTTTCTGGAAGAGAGTTCTGAAATTCCCAAGGGGACACCAATAGAGGTGGTGAGACATGAGCTAGGTCTAATCTTTCTCTATGCATTGGGCAGCCTGGAAATCCCTGTCCTTGTTTCACAAATGCATAGTGGAGTCCCTCAGGAGAGGCTTCCAATTGATGAAGGGTGCGTTGAACGATCATAGTGACCTAATACTTGAAGAATGGAGAAATACTTGTTGTGCCATAATATTGAATTTAGGCACAATGCAGAAAAACGTTACTTGTAAATCACATGTCAGTAGAAACTAAATTATGGAAGGAAACAATAGATGAAAAAGCTGAATTTAAGCTATATCAATGTCTTTCAGTGGAGTGTCACTAGTACAATATGCTGCCGAAATATTTCTCTAAATTCCCATGTAACTTTTAGAGGCAGCAGCTTTTACAGAAATGTTGTGTGCAAGGAGGCAATTGAATGGCACAGATATATTTTGCAGGTTCTGTAGTAAAAGCAACATTAGAGAGTCACTGCATCACCTTATGTTATCTTGCACTGGACTAACTAAGAAAAGAAAACTGTGGGCCTCATCACTAGAAGGGCGGTAGCCTTGAAATCCAGCGGTAACAGTATTAGCACGACAAATACCGCTCAGCTGGATCACGACTGCAATCCAGCCGGCGCTATTCCAGTCAGCCGCTAAATAGCGCCGGCTGTAATGTGCCGACAACCAAACACGTTATTACAGACCTATCACAAGTACAGCATTGGCACTCCTAGCACTGAAAATACCCCCGGCCAAATGCTGAAGGTAAAAGAACACAGGTGAGAGTAACAAAGCCACAGATGGAAACAATGCGCACAAGAGCCCTATAAAAGCCCAACCCATGCCCCACACACCCTTCCCAACACCATGTTGCCATTAGGAGCAGGGAGGAGTCAGCAATAAAGGCACAGAGGCAAACAATGCACACAGACCCACCCTGGCCCCACACACCCTTCCCAACACCATGTTGCCATTAGGAGCCAGGAGCCTTGACATGGACCCCTACATGCTGCGCCAGGAGCTACAGAGGCCTGACAACCAGCCCAGGGCACAGGGAGCAGAAGGGGGGGGGGGTGAAGGGAGGAGGAGGAGGGGGAGCCGAGCCCCAGCAAGGCGGGCAGCCATCCCCAGGGTCAGGCCAGCACCCTGGGCCCTGACATATAGTCAGTTGGTATCCGAGTACAGGCTGGACAGGGCTACCATCACCCAGTTGCTGGACACAATCAACGGTGACATTGGCAGCAGGATTGCCTTCAGCACCACTGTGCCCCCACTCGTGAAGCTGGTGTCACTTCTACAATAGCTTGAAACAGGCATCTTCCAGCACACAGTTGCCATGATGCATGGTATGGCCCAGTCCATATTCAGTGCTGGGCCAGGTGCTGGATGCACTGCTGTGCCATGTGAACAAACACAATGCATTGCCCACCACCCAGGCACAGGTGAACAAACTCAAGGCACAGTTCTATGCCATTGCCCAATTCCTGAACGTGATTGCAGCCGTAGACTGCACACATGTTGCACTGGTAGCACCCGGCACCATGAGACAGCCTACAGGAATCAGAAGCATTTCCATTCTCTAAACATGCAGATGACCTGTAGCCCAGACCTGACAATCAGCCACTGCTGTGCTCGCTACCCAGGATCCACCCACGACGCCCCGGTGCTGCGCAACAGCATACTGCCAGTCTAGATGGAGAGGCACAGAGTCCAACGCACATGGTTAGTGGGTGAGTACAAACCCTGCCTGAAATGCATGCCAAAGTACAAGAAATGTAGGAAGGGGCAGACCCACAGGAACCCTTGCATGCCACCAAGAGCCACAGCCAGCACCATCACAGCACCAGTTCCATATACATGTGGTACACAAGGACACCTGCACACGACCACCACACCTGAACCCACAAACCGTGATGGGCACACACCTGTGAAAACACCATAACACATGGGAACACGCACACCACAATGCACCTTGTCTGTGTTGCAGTGCTGCTATAGACCCTGACACACAAGAGTAACGTCACACAGGCCTCCCCACATGTAGAGTGAGAGGAAGGCAATACCCATCCATGAAACTCCTGTAGATGATCCAGATCAAACCTGAACATGAACATCTCTGATAGAGTGACCCATGAATGCACATATACATGCATGTAAAAAAATATATAACTGGTGCCAAGTAGGTAAAGCACCACCATCCACTGAGACAGGCACAACCAAATACAAATCAACACTGGCCCTGAACAGGCAGTCATGACTGGAGCCTTATCCTGACATTATGAAAGAACCACCGTGGCAATCAAACCGAGGGGGCGGTGCATGTAGAAAGTGGGCTACAAGGGACATGGCACACATTTCAGAGCAAACCCGTGGCACATGAATACACCATAACCAAAGGACAAGTGGTAACATGGCGGTACTTGTTGAGCATGAATGTCCCACACAATCCCACAGAGGACTATGAACTAGATCTCAACACCCTCCAGAAGACATATGCTCGCATATAGGCCTGGATGGCAGCCAATGGCCTATGTCTAAACGGGGAAAAACAGAAATCTTACTAGTAGGCTCCAAAGAGTCCCTAAAAAAACTAGACGATAAATACAGCTCCTTCAGTATTGAGAACACTACTATCACTGCATCTGCTGCAGTGAAAACACCAGGCGTATACCTTGACTCCACCCTCTCAATGGAAAGGCAAGTCAGCGCCATCTCTTCATGGGGCGCACTCACTACTAAAATCATAAATGCAGTGAAACCCCACCTATTGCCAAACAACTGCCTCAACATCGCCAGAACCACCATTGGTGCAAAGTTAGACTACTGTACATTCTACTCCTAGGCACCTCCGCCAATAATATTAACAGACTTCAAACTGCACAATACAACGCCCTCAGAGCTGCCCTGAGCATCCCAAAGAGAGATCACATTTTCCAGGAGAGAAAAGATGCCCACTGGCTCCCCATCAAAGAACGCATAACATTCAAGGCCCTCACGATCACTCACAGGTGCCTCTCTCAGACTGCCCCAGCCTACCTAGCAGAAAGAATACACCAGGCCACAGCCCACAGGCCAAAACGAAACCAGTACTCGCACCTACTCTCAGTCCCAGCTTTTAACAGAGCCAAAGCTGGCGGCTCTAGCTTCGAAGTTCTAGCCCCAAAAGCCTGGAGCGTCCTCCTGTGCAGTTTAAGAAATGTAGAATCCCTCACAGTGTTCAGAAAAATGTTAACGTCTGAACTTTTCGACAAGAACGCCGAACATATTGTCTCAAACTCTGTTCCTCTGTAACCTCGGAACACCCTTTAACAATGTCATTGTACCACTACTCTTTAATGTTTGCCCTAAACCTGTTAAGTGAACATTTCTTTTTTCTAAGTGAACTTTCTGTAACAAGCGCCACGATGCCTACGGGCCGCTGGGCGCTTTATAAATGCAAGTAAATAAATAAATAAATAAATAAATAAATACACACATAAATGATCCCGTACACATAAGTCATCATCCACTGCAGGGACTCCAGTCATCCCAAGTGCAGGCAAATGTAATCGGCCACAGGACAGCCCATTCATTCACACACAGTGCATGTTTTATTTGTTTGTTTGTTTGCTTATTTATTAATTTGGTAATGACAACCAAACCCCTAGGTAGCTGGGCGCAGCAGATAAAAGAATACTTAAAGCTTAGTTACAACATGGAAAAGGTACAGTGAGAACAGCAAAGGTGCAGGTAGGTACAGTAAAAAAAGGTACTGTGGGTAGCATACATACATACATAAGGGGGGAGTATCCAAGGGATCATATGTCATTCGATCTCAACCAATTTAGTGTATTGTGTCTGAAGCTAAGATAAGGCTGATCCATTCTGAGGGCTGGAGGTAATGCGTTCCAGCATTTTGCGGATTTCACCGGGAAACTACTTCCTCCTGATTTTGTTAACTTAAATCTAGGAATCTCTAGGCAGTGAGAGTTGGCTGATCAGGAAGGGCGGGTCGAAGTTTTCCTAACCATTCTCTCTGTGAGGTAAGGGGGTGCTGCATTATTCAGGCATTTGAAGTTAAGTGATACTGTTTTGAGTAGGATCCTATTGCTTATTTTTAACCAGTGATGATTTCTTCTGATGTTGGAGATATGCTCTCTGTTAGGTATGTTCAAAACTGCTCTCAGGGCTTTGTTTTGTAACGTTTGTATTTTGTGAAGGATATATTTGTTAGCTCCAAGGTATAGGGCATTACACTGGTCCAGTTTTGACAATATTAATGCATTGGCGAGGGTGATGCAGCTTGCTTTAGTTAAAAATGGTCTGCACGCCCTGATGAGTATAGGCAGTAGATGATGCCATGGAGTTGACCTGCTTCCTTAAGGTTAGGGTGGAGTCGAGGAATAAACCTAGCTTTTCTACCTCGGTCACTTCTTTGATTATGTTGCCATCAATATTGAAAGCGGTATAGTTGGAACTCAGTTTTTTTAGGTTGGCATCAGAACCGAGAATCAAGATCTCAGTTTTATTGTCATTCAGGCAGAGGCCATGGGATGCCATCCATGCCTGGATGAGGAGGTATATTTTATTTACCAAGGCCGTATCCTTATCAAAATTGCCCGAAAGAGGAATGAGGATCTGGGTGTCATCCGCATAATTCGTGTAGGTGACACCCAGTCTATCCAATTTATCGAATAGGGGCTTGGTAAATATGTTATACATGGTGGGCGAGATGCATGATCCTTCTGGAACACCACAGGTGGTCTGGATTGGGTCTGCCGATGGGGAAAAGACTCTCATCGTTCTGTTTTCAAGGAATGACTGGACCCAGGCTATAGCATCACTCGAGAAGTGGGCTGCCGACGCTAGGTGTTTGCACAAGACTGCGAGGTCCACCAAGTCGAAGGCTGCCGACAGGTCGAGGAGGAGTAGCAAGGCTGTTTTGCCTTTGTCCTTAAGCTCGTCCATTTGTGTTTTTAGGTCAATTAATGCCATGTCCGTGCCATGTCATGGCCTGAATCCAGATTGGCGGGAGCCTAGTAGGAAGTTTGCTTCAAGGTAGTTCTGAATTTACAGGCACACCACTCTGTCTATTATTTTAAGGAGGAAGGGTACTGTGGTGATGGGTCTGTAGTTTGTGGGGATGGGCTGGTCTAGGGTCTGTTTCTTAAGCAGAGGTAGAACCCAAGACTCTTTGAGGTTGTTTGGGGCGGCGTTAGTCTTGAAGGAGGCATTGATTAATTTTGAGATGAACGGCGCTAGGTCTCTAGCTGCATCTTTGATTATTTGCGCAGGGCAGTTGTCACCCTGACAATCTGATGGCTTTAGAGATAAGATAATTTTCTCAGTTTCCTGGATAGAGATTTTAGTGAATCTGAGTGGTGTTAGAGTGCTGGTAGCTTCAGTAGGTGTGCTTTTCTCACACACGCCCTAATGTTTCTGGGTGCACAAGCGCAATCACAGAGCCCCCCGCCGAGGGTACACAGGATGTCTGGTGCCGCTGGTGCATGCAACCTTCCTCCCGGGTCCCACTCCTTACTTGGGGATATTTAGCGGCACAATTCTCCTGCCCCTACCGCCGTCTTTGCCCAAAGATCAGAACACATGGCCACAACCGGTATTGCTGCTGTTTGGAGGATGCATTTAGGTCTACAGGAATTGCTCCAGCAAGGGATACCACGTTGGGGGCCGCCTTCAACCCATCGTCATTGATGTAAAGCATGACTCACACACAAGAAGGTACATTTTATACATTTTGTTTCAGGAATACATGTAGCAACCCCAAGTGGAGCCTCCACACACCAGCTCTGGCTCTCCAAATGCCTCAATAAGAACCCAGAGCTACAATCCTGCATATACATTCCACTCTACCATTCTATATTCCGTTCCTCACTCCAAGACACATCATAACACATAGCTACTTATTATCCAGTATTTACTGCATGTGTTTTTATGTATAAGTAGTCTAGTACTGAAGCGGTCCAGATGGAAGAGACACAAGAAAAACAGGTATAAAAATAATAGTGACAGTCATGTATCATCCATTTGACTTTTAATATTTCTTTCATTGTGTTAAGTGTTCATCAAAGGGAAAAAGTGTACTTATTGTAATTGTATTTATGTTTCTTGGCACTGAAAATATTACATTTTAAAGCATTGAGTAAATGAAGCAAACTTAAAAAAAATCTTTTTTGTATTTCTTATTTGTGTTCAAATCATCTCATTTTCTTTATCATTCTCAGGAGGATACATTAGTGCAACCTGTTCCATCCATTACTCATGGCACTAGCGATGGTCAGCAGGTATGTAAATTCATGTTTTGTAATACATTTTATCACCCAAGGTAAAAGTATTGAAAGGGTTAGTAGAAAGAATTTTTTCTATTGAAAAATGTCTGATCCTTACTTTAAGTAAGTATTTGTAATAAAATAGCTCATAGTAAATGTATTTTCTAATATATATCATTCTTTTCTAAAAGTGAGTTATACACCTATTTGCATCTTACAGATTGACTCATAGTGCATTTGATTAAAAGGATAAACAAAGAATCATGGAAGTGTCCGTGTACGTGAATATGATATAGATGAGGAGTATTCCCAATCTTCATCAGAAGATAACAAAAGATCACTAGTAGTATATTACACTTAAATGTGAGAAATACGGATCAAATGACAAATACTTTGCCATTCAATATTTTTGATGCATGGAATGTAAATAAATGGATTTAAACACTCTTGAAGTTGACTGTCAAATGACAGAAGGGGAAGGGTACAAAACATTCAATTTACGGTAGTTTGCAACTTATTGAGAATTATCTATCACAAATGGCAGATGAACTCAGCACATCAAGATTGACTGTATCAAAACGCACTAGGAAAACCAGGTTAAATATGATTCAGATTTAGATTTTCTTTTTTCACAGCTGTTATCTGGAATTGTGTTAATTGTAATTGGAAAATAAATAATACTTTTTTTAATCTATTAGAGGTCTTGGAAGAAGACTAACAGGAAGACTCTGACCACACCACTAAAAATTGGTGTAGCTTACCAAACAGATGTCACTTCAGAGTAACTATTGTTTGAGATTGCGAATGCTCGTCCCAAGGTTCAGAATCGGGATGCTGATGTGCAGTGGCCAGAATTGGAACTGAATATACCCATCGAGCCATGGAAAGTAATGATGGATCATTGTTACAGCACACAACTTCCACTGGAACTGACAGACAACACAGAAGGTGCTTCTTCATTAGTTGATGATCCTCTTATCCAATCTATACCTTCAAAACTATTTCTGTCAAAGAAAGACATAATCGTCCCTGTTTTCCCAATACATTCTGAACATCCAAAAATATCGCACATTGAAATCACTGAAGCATCATTGGAATTCATTGACGATGATGTTCATGATCCTAAGTACACCAGGGGTATTGTGGAGGATGAGCCCACCACCAAGGAATCTGAAACTGCTATATTGCAGGACAATTGGCTGTTGAGGGAACCAAAGTACATTGTTTTCGAGAGCTACCTGATAGAGATTATAACAATGATTAAATGCAACCATGGGAAAAGTGGATTTGTGGGCAGCCAATGGTGAAATGTACTCGAGATGTCAAAGGCACAAACCTGAAGATCAAAGGGAGCAGCGTTCACCTTCTTGGAAAAGTACCTGCTGGAAATGTACTTAGTTCTTGGGCTCTGTTATTCAGTGGATCAACATTTAGTAAAATATCAAGTTTCTTTATATTTTTAGAACTTGTGTTCACTGCTAAAACTGCATACTACAAATACAGAGACAGTTCTTGTTCGCTGCTATTGGTCAGGCCTGGAGTCTGGAACCGACAGCCATAGATAATGCTTTCACAGGCAAAAGGGTCTGGCTTGCTGGTGATGGACAGTGTGATAGTCCTGCATTTTCACCAAAGTACTGAGCTTACTACTTTCAGGACAAAAACATCCCCAAAATAGTGAGTTCTGTCATGATGCAAGTGTCAGAATGTAAATCCCCTGTTCCATGGAGAAATCTGGTTTCAATAAATCCATTGAACTTCTGCAATTAAGAGGATTACAAATACAAGTGATAGCCAAGGGTAGGCACGTGGGAAAAGCAAAGATCATGCAAAAGCAGTTCCCATATATAAACCATCAATTTGATGTATGGCACATCACCAAATCAATAGCCACAAAAACCACTACTGCTAGCAAATAAAAGGGGTACAACGAATTTTTTCAATTGTCATAGTCCATCAGCAACCATCATCGGTGGTGTTTTAAAAAATATGTTAGAATTCTATTCAGATTGTGGTTGAAAATTGGAGTTCAATGCTCCATCATCGTTCAAAAATATACTCATGGGTGGACACCAAGCATTTTCATAAGATTGTACATGGACCTTTGATTGAAGAGCACAATCGTAAGAAAAAGTGGTTGGTGCATGGCACCCCTCCTCAAATAGCCCTTCAACAGATTGCTTACCAAAGATTTGAAGGGTCAACTTTGCCACACTGGGGATTTGGAGGTTTTCCATAATATGTGCCTAAAGTACAGGCCAAAAAGATTGTACTTCAGCACAGATGGTAGAGAGGCCCGAATAAGGCTGGCTGTACTTGCTCACAATGAGAGAAAAGGTAGGGAACAAGTGAGAACAGCAGGTGCTTTTGGTACGCTTTGTTACACCAGGGCATTTACCAAAGAAAATAGCAATAGGTGGTGAAGCCAATATTCGAGCAGATGCAATTTGACTTAGTGAAAGATCTGACTTTGACTGTATTGGCCATACAAATGCACAGGCTGACAACAGAATATGTTTCCAGGAGGCAGTCTATGCAGAAATACATTGCTAATGTGCTGGGTCCTTCAAAAGGTGAAATTATGGAAAATTTGACATCAATATTCAAATCAAGTAGTGGGGTCTATAAATTGTCTTCCTATTCAAGTTTAAATCACAATTATTGAAAAAGTATATATATATATATATTTAATTATATCTTTTCAATAGTGAAAAACAAGAAAAGGCAATTAGATGCCAAGGACAGCACTGACATATTTGAAGCATTAGAGTCACAAAGGTGACAGAAGTGACTACATTTTTCTTTGTTTTTCATAATGCATGTATAAAGAACGCTAGAAGATACCTTTTCCCAACTTGCAATGCATTTAAATAAATATGTAAATATTAAACCCTATACACAAGGGAGAACTTGAAATGTTTAGCCTGGGGGCTAGTACAATATTCTGGAAGATGTTGCATTGTCACACGATGGACAATGCAGCCTCCACAACCTCAATAACAACTAAACTCCATAGCAAACTTGACACCAGGCTCACATTATGAAGTATACATTGCCAAAACAAGACACATTCCAGTAAAGATTGTTGTTTTTTAGAGACCAGGACAGGGAACCTCACCCACATAGTAAAAGTCATAAAAATATTTCACCAGGACATTAAATTAGTTAAAAAATGTGAATGATGATGCATGAAGGTTGAGAGTTTCTGTGTGTGTGTGTGTGTGTGTGTGTGTGTGTGTATTTTATTTTTGTCTGACTGTGGTGATGTGTTTGAGAGTACTTGTGAATTGGCAAAGTGGTGCCTGATCAAATGATTATGTATTTTTATATTTTAACTTGATTATGATTTCAATATGTGTCTATACTATTCTGTAAAATGCATTATATGTAATGCTTGGGTAGTTATTCAGAGTTTGGTGGTAATGTTGAAATTATTTGAATTTGGAAATGCCTGAGCTTTTTTTCAGTCTGAAAAAGTATGAGTCAGATCAGACACCACTGACAGTATTACAATGAAATAATTGATGCTGCATTGAAGTGTGACCTTCTGCTTGGAATCTGCTTATTTTTCACTACATCTGGAATAAACATCCATATCACCCGGAATTTGTTTTGCTAGAACTTAACATCAATATATAAAAAATGTTCTATTAGTACCATAAAGTAACATGGATGGGTCCTATTGAAGGTTATAGTAGATTATTTGTGTAATGAAGTTATCATTGAGTAAGCCATTTCTAAATAAAAGGATCGATGAGCTATCTCAAAGAATGTAACAGAGAACATACTAAAAGATGTATGGACTGCAACTTAATTGGCAAGTTGTTGTCATTGTAAAATGATGATGCTTGAAAGAGACAAATAGTATATGGGGCACAGTGGTGCGAATACTACCAACACAAGTTGACACTGGGTGCAATAACCATGAGTCTGGGGCATAGCTTCTTCTCCATCCTAATCAGTCAATAAGTATGGCCATGTGTAGCGACTGAGCAGGTACCCCAGCAACACTGAAGAAATTGAGACGAGTCTATCATCCCATCTTCTCGGTAGCCTAGCCAGAGATTGAAGCACTATGTTCCTTTGAAGAAGCCTGGACCATGAAGGCTATTTTATTTTCATGAAGTAGCTATGACCCAGGAAACAACAGACCTGTCAGACTGGGTGGCCATGAACCCTTCCTAGACCACCCCTGCATATACCCATTGCTGAAAAACACTCGCAAACTCATTAGGTCATCCAAAAGTTTCTTTTATTCTTTATGCAGATATTGATTATTAGGTATCCATTATTGTTTATACTTATTTTTTCTCTCTATTCCAATGTTTTGGAATTTTTAATACGTTTCTGTCTATCGTTTCAAATGTACATAAACATCACCATGTTAAATGTATATGCTAATCTGTCACGTTTCATTGGATTTTTTAATATGATTTTTACATTTTATTATGTCTTCTCTACCCTGTTTATCTGTGGCTTTGACCATATATACATGGAGAAATTTTCATTCCAGTATCTTTTCTTTTAATTGTTTTACTTGCATGTATTTTATTGAACTACTTGAATCATAATATAAAACTATATAAAAAATGGTCAATGTTTACATACTGTACCATGTACGGCCACCATAAATTATTTTCAAATATATTGTACTCACTTAGATATTGATGGGTAATACTTACAATAATATGTATATCTCTATACTTCTTAGTATTTCACAGCCACATGTCCCTTGAACAAGGTGCATGTGTGGCTCTACCATTTTCACTATGTATGGCTCTGCCCCTACCAATGCAAAGCTTGTCTCATTCACTTTCACCTCATCTCACTATGAGCCTATTCACAATTGTCACCCTCACTCTCTCCCTCAAATACTGTCTCTTACTCCTCTCTTCTTTAATACATCTATGACACCCACCGATCCAGCTTGCCTATATATAATTAACTCACTCTATATCACCTCTCCATATCCATCTAAATCTTTTATCCATCTCTATCTATGCATCTCTATATCTCACTGTATCTATCTCCCTATCTCTCTCCATGCCATCCTGCCTTTCCATCCCTCTATATGAATATTTCCATCTAGCTCTATCCTTCTCGCTCTCTCTCTCTGTCTCCATCGCTATCAACCTTTCCATATGTAAATGAATCTCTCTATATTACTCTATCCATCTCTGGCTGTGCATCTCTATGTATCCATACTTCTTCCTCAATCAATCTACATTCTTCTCTTTATGTACGCAGGCACATTTATATACATCTATCTATATGCATCTCGATATAGCTATCATTCATTCTCTGTTTATGCATGTCTCAGACTATATCCATCCCCCGCAATGCATCTCTCATGTCTATCTACCCATCTCTCTATATTGTGATGAATCAGTAATGATTCCCCCCAAAACCTCGACCGGGTCCTTCCTTATGGGGCCAGGGGAAGGCAGACACTTCCTGATCCAGACCCTGGGAGTGGTGTTCTGTAGGAGGATCACATGGGGAGGAAACTGTTTAACTTTCCCCAAAACCCTAGTCTTTTAATAGCTTTTTGCAAATTAGAAAGACTTAGAAAAACAAACTTTGTTGCAAGGGATTTCACGTCCCATAATTCCCTCAGTACTGGGACAAGGAAGAGGGATGCAAAGGAACACTTCTGTGGTACGGGTGTACTAATTAGTGTAGAAAACCTGCACCAGAGGGGGACTGAGAGGCTTAAAAAGCCCTCTCAGGTGCAGGCATCGGGAAAAGGCAAACCGCAGAAATGCCTGAATCTTTGGCGGGTTCTGAGGGAGTCTTTGCCTTAAACACTCCTTGTTGTAGAGGTAGCACGGCAGGAAGCATAAGAAAGTGAACGTGGCCTGACAAAATTTTGCTGTGCAGAGTTTGCGCAGTGGAAAGCAGCAGAAGCAATAGAGGTGTGCCCTCTTTGAAGGTACCAGGTGGCAGGGTTGCACCTGACCCTCTACGGATCTGAAGAGGCTCCATTGTTCAGTGGAGTGAGTGGAGGAGAACCGGAGGAGGCTGTTCACCTGACCGCGAGAAACCACAAATACGAAAGACATGTGAACACAGTGTAGAGCAAAATCGACTGACTTACCCTGTGAGTTCAAAACTTGCCAGTGACTCCAGAGCGCTCCAACACTGTCTGCATGTTCATGACAGGACACTTCACACACGAGTGAGTGAAAGCAGCAGTAACAGTAATT
The DNA here is from genome assembly GCF_040938575.1 of Ambystoma mexicanum. Classification (NCBI taxonomy): domain Eukaryota; kingdom Metazoa; phylum Chordata; class Amphibia; order Caudata; family Ambystomatidae; genus Ambystoma; species Ambystoma mexicanum. The sequence goes on from NC_090935.1 coordinate 870,922,088, forward strand.
TTGAATTCCGAAATATTCAAACCTATTGATACAAAGCGAATGTGTAAATAAGCGCAATAGAGCTTAAGACAAGATGGGAATTCTGAGAGGCCTAATGATTGTAAGACTTATTGTTCATGTGTTATGAGACACAGATCATCAGGTGATAGAAACCTACATTGCCAAAGCCAAGATATAAGAAAAGTGAAACTGTCTTTTGATAACTAATTGGTTGTTGATGCAGAGGGGAAAGAAAGGTGGCAAACAGGCTGTCCTTCTGGAGAAGGTTATACAGAGGGAGTGAAGCATAGGTTCCAAGGAGTTTTGAAGAGCACTAATGTGGTTCCTTGGTTCCCTTATAGCCTGTTTTGATGCTAAAGTACTCTGACGAAGTTGTTGTTATTCTAAGTTGGAAGTTACCACTGAAGCACTTTTCTGTTCTTTTTGGTGAAGAAGTAGACGGGTAGGCGAGTATACCCATATGGCAAGACGCTGTTGCCTAAAAGGGCCTGGCAGAGGAACACACTAGGTAGTAATTGATACAGGTGTTGAACTGTGATTCTAACAGAAACAACCAGTGTTAATGTTTGACATTCTCAGAAGAATTGTGAAAGCTTGTTGAGGAAAGGTTACAATTCGTTTGAAACCAAGGTTGTGTTAAACCATCCTCACAAAGATGTTTGTTGTTGCTCATCTAAACAAATACCAAGGAGAACCCTGTTCTTACGCCATGAGGAGTTGGAATAGACTATTTCTTTCTGAGAAGAAAAATTGTGACAAATTATCCTGGCCAAGACTATTTCTATTGTTTACTTGGATTTAAAATAACAAATAAATAATTAAAAAATATGAGACAGTTCTCAATCCAGGAGGAATTGGAACTTACTATTACTGAAGCAACAGAACTTTGTGTTATCAAGTACAAATCCTTTAAGAACTATATTGGAACATTGTGTTAAACTGGATTTCCTTGTTTCTTTTGAACTGTGGAGAAAACCCTGGTTCAGATCTGTGTAAGGGAAACTAACCCAGGTTATGAAAAGAGACATTTAGTGGATCTAGATGGACAAAAAGTGTCTCTACGTCACCTGGCCTAAGCACTGGCCACCTGTCAATCACTTTAAACTGTTGGTGCTTTTCTGGTTTCTGTTCTTTTTCCCTACTTAAGCAGCCCTCCAGCCTCTTTTCCTTTGCAGTTGGGGAGCAGTTGCAACTGGGTCTAGGTCACCTGGCCTAAGCACCACACACCTGTCAATCACTTTAAACTGTTGGTGACTTCCTGGTTGCCGCTCTTTTCCCTAATTAAGCATCCCTCCAGCCTCTTTTCCTTTGCAGATGGGGAGCAGGTGCAAGTGGATCTAGGTCACCTGGCCTAAGCACCCCCCCCCGCTTCTTATCCCTGCCTCTTCCTTTCTGCTCTTAACTCTTAGATCAAGGGTGTCTCTTGCCCGGGCATCCGAAGCAAAGGGCAGATGTAGAAAAGGGCAGTTCCTGTTTGGACCTGTTCAGACCAGGGGGACCCAGGACCTGAACCCCTGCTCAGACAGCATTTAAGGATGCACCAACATGTGTTTTCTCCCTCTGTCCCCACAGGTCATCCCACCATCATCAGGCAACAGCAATGCCAACTTCTCTGGTGCTGGGATGAGGACAGGTGCTCCGTGGCACTGTAAATTGTGCATTTCTAATAGTTTTATTCTTGCACTGCAGCAAGTGTGTACCCATTCCCCCTCCCTTTGTTCCGGTTGCTTGCTTGTTTGTTGGCCCTCCCCAGCCCTCCCCACCTCTCCCCCCCACTGCGCTCCCATTGGTTGGCAGGCCCTTCAAATCGGCCACCCAAGGCACCTCCTGCCATAGCAGCCTCCTCGGCCAAGGAGCAGACACTAGGGACAGCTCCAGTGGTGTCTGCCGGTGTCTGCCGTGGTAGCAACTAGCCTGCAGCAGTCAACCTGCTGCGACTGATCAGGTAAGTCAAACCTGAGTGTGTTGCATTGTGCTGTTTTCAAAAACATATCCCTTTTTCTCCCTTTTGGGAAAGTAGAATCTGGGTGTGTTGTATTGTGCTATGCTCAATAACGTTGCCTTTTTCCCCCTCTAGGAAAGTTAAATCTAGGTGTATTGTATTGTGCTGCGATCAAAAACATAGCCCTTTTCCCCTTCTACCAAAATCAAATATGTGTGTGTTGTATTGTGCTGTGCTCATACACTTAGCCCACAAATGTGCACACACAACTTTGTAAAGTGTGCTCCCTTGCTTCTCTAGCTGTGTGCCCGCCCTCACACTGTATGTCCCTGCATCCTGTTCCACCCCCTCCTCCTGAGTTCCCCTTCCTTCCTCTCGCACCTCAGCCCTTCCCTCTTCGATCTACTGTGTACTATTCTGACATTGTCCCATGCTCCACTGTTTTTCTAGCATTACTTTGCATTGCCTGCATTTTTCTTGTAGGCTCATGTTGTGTTCTGTGCCTGGTTGACTTTATTGACTTTGTGTTTGCTCTCCACGACTCTTGATATTGTGTTGCTATCCATGGTTTGTGGCATCACATTGCAATTGCCTGCATTCTTCACTTCTAGGTTCCCTGCTGACCTCTTTGTTTTGTTTTGCTTTTGGCCCTGTATTGCATCTGATTTATTTACTTCCAGGTTCCCTGTTGTGCTTGTGCTTTGCCTTGGTTCTGTACTACATCTGCATTCTCTACTTCTAGATTCCCTGTTGTGCTCTTCTCTTTCTGATGGTTCTTTACTGCATCTGATTTGTAGGTACGTTGTTCTTGTTCATTGTTGTGCCCTCCCTCCCTTTCATGTACCCCCTGTGCCTACCTCCTGTATGCCCCTCCTGCGTAACCTCCCCTCCTCTCTCCCATGCCTCATTTCCCCTCTCACTACCCCCCTCTTTCCTCCCTGTACCCCCTAAGGTGCTCTCTGTCTCACCTATCTTTTCTAACTGCTTTTCTATCAACTATCCAATCCCTCCCACTAAGTCTGGCAGGAAGAAGCTGAAAAGGGACGGCAGAGTTGGCACTGAGACTTTGGCAGTGATACATTGTCTTTTAAGTCTGTCTACACTGTTGGCTAGAGTGAGGAGGAGGAGCTTATCCTGTAAATACCCAAGCTCAAAGCAGAACGTTGCAGAGTCAGCACTGAGTCTTCGATGGTCTTCGGCAGTATGGAGGACATCTAACTCCTGGATTGCAGGCACGCTACCAGACCTCCAGATAACCTAATGAAGCCAGGCGAATCAGGCTAACTTGATTTTTATTGTGGATAGCAGTTATCTGTTTGCTGCTTTAAGGGCCTCAATTAATCTGTGAAGCTTGTCATGCTTTAATTGCCTTCACTGCTCTGGGGCAAAATTGTGCACAAGACAGATTTATAATCTCTGCCCTATGATGTTCCCAATCATCCATTCTGGTGACTGTGGGGTCAAACTTTTCGGCACTTTGAGCCAGAAATGGTGCAGGAAACAAACATTGCTTTAAAAATCAAGGTTTTCCATACTGGCCTGAGGAGCCAGACCAACTCACGTCACTGGAATGTCAACTCCAAGGGATCTCTCCTGAAGGGGAACGACCTTCCTCAACCCTTACCTAGGCGCTTTACAGTATAACAACAGAATACATCGAACATAAAACAGGAGAAACAAATAACAATATGTTTGAATCAAACCATTAAAACAGTAAGTAGGACAATTTACATACTAGGATAAAGAAGAGGAGGGAGTGGGGAAGAAGGAAGAGGAAGAGCGAGTAAGGAGAACAGTGAGACAGTAGGATGTAAGAAAGACTTAGGAGTGAAGGGGGAAGGTAAAGAGAACTAAGATGGGTAAAGAGGGAGAGAGAAAGAAAGGTGAGAGTGAAAATGTTGTTAGGGAGGGGAATGAAGAAGGAGTGATTTCAAGGAGGTGTGGAAGGAAGTATAGGTGGGGATGGAGCGGATAAGTTGACTCAATACCGGTAATGGCACCTTCTTCAGTTAAGTGTATCTGGGGAATAATGACATTGGGGGTACAGATGGAGGGAAGTGGTGCTCTGAATAGCAATCTTATACCATACCCCTCCAGGGAAATTTCCTCATTGAGGCTGGAAAATGGTAACCCATTAGAGAGGCTGAAAGCTGGGCTACAATCTCCCTACAGCCTGAACTCAGAGGCGGCCTATGTCCTACCTAAGATGCCCTCAATTTTGGGGGAGATAAACTCTCCTCCTATTTTTGGTCCAGGACGAACTAGGGTTGCTTATTTTGGAAGAAATGTGCTTGACTTATCCAGCCTTTTGGGTGACTCAATTCCTGTCTGCTTAAATTGCTCAAATGTACTTTTGATTTTTCTGAACTTGGACAATTATGATCCTTGACTTCAGCAGACATAGGCAGAGTCTTTTACCCTGTAAGAGGAGACACAAAACATGTTCGTCTACACTTTGGTTCCAGACTGGTGATGGACTTGATAATGTCTCAGAAAGATAATTTGCAGAGGCTGGGGTTTGATGTGAAGCAGGGAAAGGAACTTGATTCTAACTTACCTCCCCTTTGGTTAAAAGCCCCTGTAGGGCAGTGTCAGACTAACTGTGGTAATCCCCGGCTAGGTTTTGGTCCAGGCTACGGAGGGATTAGTGAGCAAGTTAGGCACACTGTGACTCCAGCTTGGGGTCAAAGGAGGGGAGGATGATGACAGGAGGGCCATGTTCCCTGCTATGGGGGCCACTGAAGTAAAATGGCTGTCCTCGAATTCCCGGGGCAACTGCCATCTTCAAACTAATATGGAAGCCATTGAGTCTTTGAAAAGGGGAAAAGGGTCTTTATTTTTCTGAAGGAAACTTGGTTCACTTCTCTAACATTACTAGATGGGTTTTGCATTTTTCACAGGCAGCAACACCTAGTGCAGGAGGCCGGCCCACAGTTGGCCTGTTCATAGCCATTCGCCTTGGTTTGGGTTTAATAGCCCGGGAGGTGTCAAACGTCTCCTATTAGTCAACATTTATTGGCACAGGGGAATGGGCCCACTGGAGGACTTCATCTGTGCTTTAAATGATTTTATTTCCATCTGGCAGCTAAAGAGGGGACCACGGCAGGTGGTATTGGGTGGTAACTTAAATGTTGACTGTCTCCTACCTGAAATTACAGCCAACACATGGGATCGGTTGCTGTTTTTAACAAATTTAAAGCAGAAATCACAGGCAGAGCAGAAATGGCTGTGTGAAGCCGCGTCCTGGAGGTTCAAACTGCTTAATGCCAGCTTGGTAAACAGCGGGTGGGGGAAATTCCACTTGGTTTAGAGGTACTAGAGAGTCAACAATGGACTACATTTTTGTTGGCCACTCCCTTTTTGAGCTACGCACTGAGTGTAGCATTGGGAAAAAATCATGGAGTGACAACTGCATTCTTAGTGCCACATTTGAAGTCAATCTTAGTTACAAACCTACCCAATATTTGGGGAGATGACCGACACATCTTACTGTCCTAGCAGATCATAATGGGTTTAGATGGTCTCCACGAAACATAGATTGTTTAAATGTTTTATTAAATCGGGTAATGTTTTCTTCATCATTCAAATGGAAGGGTGTTTAATGTGACTCATTTTGACTCCACTTTAGAGGATCTAATGATGAATCTAACTAGAGGTGGAATAAGGGGACAGGTTATTGCCATAGGAAACATCTGCACACATATGATGAAACTTTGCCAATAGGAAAACAGTTATGAGGCGCGAAATCAAAACGCTCAGGGATGGGGGACTCTCTAACTCTTTGTACGGTGAAAAAAACAGACTAATAAAACAGAGGTTCAAGAACTTCTGCAGGCAAAAGAAAGCTGAACTCTCAAAAAGAGATGCAGAAAACATGCTTCAGGTACTGATTAATAAAGATGTGGGCGCATTTTGGTCACTGATTAATGGGCTTGATGTACCGCTACTCCTCTCCCAGTCTAATGGTAATGGATGATTTATCAATACTCAGGCTATTTGTGGTTTCTTTCAATTGATTGAAAAGGCTATCAGCTTGCCATGTTTGAACCATAATATTTCCTTTGTTGAAAAGGTTTAGGGTGATTAAATTGTGACTTCATACCAAGCCCAGGAGGGAACACTACAGTTGGGTCACCTAAAGCGCTAGTTGTGTCTTGAGCTTTTGATTGGAAATAGAGCTAGGGGGCAAAGGCGTCAATGTTCCACACTTTATTTTTGGTCAGTATCCTGCCCCCAGCTCTTTCATGGAGGTTACAGAAAGTAATACCAACTCAAATAAATACATTCAGTAATTATGAAATGGTAGACCTAGGAGTTAATTTGGAATTAAATCCCCAGCATAATAGGGGACTAACAGCATGACTTTCCCATGTGATTAGACAAACAATTTTTGGAAGTTCTGTGCCCCAATAACCAATGCCATGGGCCACCGTCTTCCAAAGGGTGTTCTTGTGACAACACAGGAAACCAGAATCCTGGTCATTAAATACAGAACAGAGGGAGAAGCGTCTGCCTATTGCTGTGGAGCACAGCTTGTGAGACAGGATCCTTGGTATGATGTATCATGTACCAAATAACACAAAAGAACACTCTTAGGGCAGCTTTACAAATCCCCAAATTTGACCACATATCCCAGGCAAGACGCAAAGCTCATTGGCTCCCTGTCAAGGAAAGGATCAATTTTAAAATCCTCACCCTCACTCATAAATGTATCAATCATGCCGCCCCATCATACCTCTCTGATACACTATCCAAAAACACATCCACACGACCCACAAGAAGTCAGCATGCTAACCAACTCTGCGTCCCATCCATAAAAAGAGCTAACGCTGGAGGCATCAGCTTCCCCCACATAGTTCCGAAGCTTTGGAATGCCCTTCCCAACGCTCTCAGAGCAGAGCCTTCCCATCTATCATTCTGCAAATCACTTACAACCACACTCTTCACATAACCCCCTTACTTCTGTCTACCACTTTAAAGAACCTAACCACCGCACCATATCTACCAGCGTACTATCTAGAGCTGCTTTTCCACTAGATAAGAGTTTAGAATGCACGCTATGCCTGATCATACTATGTAACCACAATATACGTCACAAACTTGCAAGAATCTATGTAACCACTATGAATTCCTTTGTATCCAGAAATGCTCACATGTAACAGCACCACGATGCCCCTGGGCTGCAGCATGCATTAAAAATGTGAATAAATAAATAAATAAATTTACTTCCAGAGGTTCAGAGTCCAGCAAGCTCAGCATCGCAGACACGAACAGCAACATGGAGGCATGCATACCACATCGAGCTGAGGCCAAAGGCTCAAGCCAGGCAACAATGAGCTGGTACAAAGCTGGACAAAGGCATCTGCCTGATCTTAAGATGGCATTGTGTGTTTATCTTTCACTTTGGTTAGAATGTAATGCTGGTGTTGCTATGATTGCTGGTCACTTGAAACTGAGTGTGTTGACGGTAAACATGCTAACTTGGTATTGATTTCCATTTTGTATATTCTATGTGGCGTTTTGCAAAATGGATAAGTTAACAGAAAATCAATGTATGATATGCTTTTCAAATATATTAATACATTTAAATAAACTATTTTTTATATAAATTGAAGACAATGGATTAAGTCCATGCACATCGTGTAGAAGGTACAAAAGTCCTGCCATTCAAGGGGATTTCTTTGTGTTAATGGTTCATTGTAGTCCGGATTCGATCCCCTGTTGTTTTTGCTGACCTTCTCTTGAGTGTTGAAGGCTAGTATTTTTCCACTTTTATTTACATGAAAAAAGTCTGCAGATAATGAGAAGCCTATAAAGCTGTGTTCTTGCTTAAGTGAAGGTACTCCTACTTTGAAGAGTAAGAAATGCGAGGCGGACAAGTCGATAGAGTTTTCTCACAATTAGCAATTTTATTGAACACTAAGGGTGGGATAGACGCCTAACCCAACAAACCCAAAAGCTAAAGAAAACTGACCTGATGTCCAAACATCTCTGTCCCTCACAATTATGCATACAACAAACCCATACAAGGGTTATCTTGCTGTTCAAAATCCACAACATCACATTTAAGTGCACATAGAGAAAGTATGTACATATATCCTTGTATCCAGGGTTGAGTCCCCTTCCCCTGGATCAGTTCAGAGAAATTCCATCTAAAAGTCAAAAGTAAGCAAGTTCTTACAATAGTCAAGTTCCACTCAAAGTATGGCACAAAGTTCTGTTCCTTCCACAGACTCTTTGCTTGGCAGCGCAATTGTCTTATTGTCCAATAGGTTTTCTCATTCTCCACGGCAATGTTCAAGGTGTCAAAGGAATTGTTGTTTGATACATAAAAATGATTTCTTCCCTGGATAACAACATTTTTGTCAGGATGATTCCCTAACAGTTTAACAAAGCACACCATCATATGTACTGTATTTATTCTAATTATTCTAGCTTGTTTAAGGTAATGTTCAAAATATCCACAGATTGCTGTTTGATAAACCAAAAAGACTTCTTCAAATGCAAATACAATTTGGTCAGGATGGTTTCACAGCAGTTCAACAAAGCACACAATCTGATGTACTCTTTCATTTGTTCATGACCTCCTACCACACTGCAGTACTTCAACACTTGAATACTAATGGGGAAGATTACATCAAAAATTGTTTTATATAGTGACAGTGTATTTCACAGTTTTTCACCTTTCCCCGGCAATGCAAATTGTACTTCTCTCCCGCTTGATATTTCTCACAAGGATTTAGTTTAGTTTAGTTTCTGTTCTGCCAACTTTGTTTTTCTTTGCTTGCCTTGGTTTAGGCAATAATTGATACAAACTCCTTTAACAGTAATCTTTCTTTCTGTACATCATCTTCACCTCGTTTGAATGTTGTTCCCTTATGGCTTGGGTACTGGTGGTTGCAGTATTCTGGTTCACCTTGTTTAAACCAATGTCTCCTTTCACCTTTTTTAAGTATTGTCCCCTCTTGACGTGGACAGTGGTGGTTTCAATGTTTATCAAAGATTGTCCCATCTTGGCTTCGACATGGGTGGTTACACAATTTTGCCCCCTCTTGTCTAGGAGAATGGTGATTGCAATGATTCCCTTCACTCTCCCTCTTAAAGTGAGAATTGTTCCCAAATTACCTGAATTTCTTATCTCGGTATTCAAAAGCTTTCTTGTCAGTAGTTCAGTATTCAAAATCATTATGTGGTATCAGCGGTAGGCTTAGGAGCGCCCGAGGGTCACCTAGGGAAGGCCAACTTACCGTTCTGCTTACGTGTCTCCTCCGAATCTGCGCCAGCATTCCTGCTTCTGCCGATGGAGCTGCTTTTGCTCTAAGTTCGCTACTGTGAACGCCACACACCGGAGCGATACGGAGTCTGGTGAGAGCGTCTCTCTCCCTCTGGCCAGACAGTTTCTTTGCCGCTTTCTGCTTGCACTGTCTGCACATCACAGGATTTTCGACTTCTGTCACAGCTTCAGCATGGCGTCCCGTTTTCTCATCAGCAGCGTCCTTGTCTTCTGCACTGCATTTAAACTGCTGCTTCTGCTGCTTCTCACCTCTACTGCTTCTCCTTCTCGTCCTTCTTCTGATGGCCTGCACCTGAAGAGGTTTTAAACATTTGAAAGTCCTGCTCAGGTGTGGTCCGTCAGACACACTAAACTGCATACTGTAGTTCGGCACCTCTGAGCCCCTCTTCTTCGTCCCTGTACTTATGACATTATGGGACCTGAGGTCCCTAATGTTTCTTGTTTGTTTAATTCCAAGACTTTCAACTTTACCATAGGTCATCAGTAATGTCTGATCACTGGGGAAGTTAGTTATGGTATTCTCCCATTCTTCCTGACCTGAACCTCCCTCCACGTGATCCTCCCACATAATACCGTCCCAAGGGTCAGGATCAGGTAGCGGTTGCCTTTCCCTGGCCACATGAGAAGGGGTCCAGGCCAGGGTTTCTGGGATGATCACCTCTGATTCATCACACTACCTGCAGCCCTTTAAACAACTTATAAGGAATTACATGACTTTTTCAACCTCTCTGTTATGTTACTTTCCACAGGCATTAACCTGAAATGCATAACTGACAATTTACAGACTCACCCCAGAGACATGTCTTTCCGTTTTTGTTTTAATTTCTACAAATAAATAGTGGAAGGAAACAGTGATTTCCGCCTGAATTTATGTGTACAAATCAGCACAAACGGAAAACAGAAGCCTTGTTTATAATGCAAAGTGTAAGTGTCCACTTTATTTGACCTTACACTTTGTCCAACCAAGTTTCACTTCCATGTGTATGTAATTTTCCTGTGGGGATTTCTGCTTGGAGATTGTAGTTGTTAAAGCAAATAGAGGAAGTGCTAATAGCTGCCCCCACGCTAAAATAGGGCAAATAAGTATACCAGATCCTTTCCTTCAGCTTCTAGAGAAATATGAATTTCTTCCAATGTCCTGTGACACAATACATTTTAAACGAGTATTTTGTTTTGTTTCAATATGAAAATATACTTAACAGAGAAATAGTCTAATGAACAATCAAAAACACTATTCACTGCCAGGGGCCGGATTACAGAAACTTTACACTGGTGCAAGTGCAAAGTTGCACAGTAGTAGCACTAAGGCAAAGTGTGTCCTATTTTCTTCAAAACACTCGGGCATATTAGAAAACCTTCGCACTGTGACAAGTGCTGCTTGGCATGTTAAAAGCACAAGGGCAAAAATTGCCCTTCTGTACAAAAGATACATTTTCTATGCATTTTTGTAACAGGGCAAACTTTGCTCCAGTGCTAATACGGATTGGTGTTAGCACTAGGGCAAACTTGGCCCTGGTAAAAAATGCATTTAAAATGTATCTGTTTTTCAGTTGGTACATTTTTACCCTGACGCTTATAACATGACAAACTGCACTTGTCATGTTGCAAAGGTTTTCGAATATGTCCAGATGTTTTTAAAAATAGGGCAAACGTTGACCTGGTGCCAATACCGTGCAGTCTTGCACTTGCACCAGTGCAAAGTTTCTGTAATGTGGCCCGGCTTATTTATAATCTAATTATATTTACACTCCATTACTGTTCTTTGAATAATCAGCATTGGTAATCTAGTTCACTCCGCAATGATCCAACAATTCCCTCCAAGGAATCAGTGTCTTTCTTTGCACCTCTTACTAAAACGGGCATGACGAAGCTAATTGCCCTTGGCATGTGGCAAGGCTGGACTGGTTGTATTTTAGCTCAACAAGGTACTAGGCCAAAGGCAATAATTGTGGAGCAAGTGGTATTTGTAGGCTCCGTATTTGGATGCCCTGGAGAGCACTTATGTTGTATTGGGGTTCTGAAATGGCTGGTAAAATGGATTAAAAGAATGCCAGAGAAGCCGGTTGACACCATCTCTGGGCTTGGAAAATAATTGCTGGTTTGAGAAGCACAACTCGCCAGGGTAATTCCTTGACCTGCTTCTTTTGAGTCAGTCAGATTGTCCCCTTAGGTCTATTTCTGGATGGCCTGCAGCAAGACCAGCTTTCCAGCCAGAGCTATCTCAGTCATGGTAATGTATAGGAAACTGGCTCAATGCAGTTGGAAATAGATTGCACCCACTGTTCACAGTAACTCCCCCTTATCACAGCGCCTCTGTGTCTTGCAATTTCCTGTTGCTCACGCTTCCTCAACTGCCTGCTCCCACGGAAGCAGCAGCTTCTGGCCTTACCTGCAAGACCGGGTGAGGGCCTCCAGCCGCCAAGCTTTCTCACGTCAATTTGGGGACAGCGTTCTCCCTCAGTGCCTGCTGGTGATGTGGGTCTCTTCCTGTTTCCCCCACGTCTCATCTGCTGAGTGGCTGTGCTGCTCTGTTCCTCACTGTATCGGGGCCATCGCACTTCCTGCTCTTCTATCCCCCACACGTTGCTGACAAAAGCTTGAAAAAATCACCTACCCAGGCAAATGTACATAACATTCTGCTTTGCTTATTATATATTGCTCTAACTACCTTCACTAACCCTTTCAAATCGGATATAGTAGCTTTCTAGAACCCGCCCTTGAGACTTAATGGGAATTATGCACTCATACACCTTGTTAACCAAAATGCATGCGTTCAGGACTCATAATTCCTGGTATAACTCTCAGACGGGGTCTGTAAAGGGGAATTAGCACCTTGTTTCAAACGAGCTGATTGATTGTCCAGTCAGCATGTCGGGTTTGGGAGAAAACTGGGCACATTTACAGGGCATTTGCTTGTCAATTCAGCTTACTGCCCGGCCAAGGCAAGTAAAAAGTCCTCTTTGGGTAGACCCCTTCCCCATCCCACCTTCCCTTCCCTTCCCCACTCCACTCTATACTCGAAACTTGAATGGCCAGAAATGCCACCTTTTGCTGACAATAAGGCTGAATTAAATGTACTTGTTAGGGGATATAACAAACGTATTCTGACAGGATGCTGTGCCTTGCTTGAAGTCATCTGTAGTAAAGCTTATGCCAGGAAGGAGTATGTATGGTTGAAACGGTACATAGCAAAACATATGACCGGTAAATCAACTTTGATAGCGACTCTATTTGATTATAGTACAATTCACTAAAATCATACAAAGTTTGCCCAAAATTGCTACAAACACAACTTTTTTTCAAACTTTTTTTCACTGTTTGTTCTATGAAAGCATACCTGTAGGCATGAAAGCATACCTGTAGGCATGAAAGCATAGCTGTAGGCATGAAAGCATACCTGTAGGCTATAGCCAGAGTCATGTATCATCTAAAAGAATATATGTATGTGCCCGCATGCCTGTGTTGGATTTTATAGCATAAACACAGCTGTAGAGCAACAAAGCACTATAGAGGATACACTATTGCGGGTACACTGATGACATAGAGAGAGAGTACACATAGGTATCCAAGCAGGGGATACGGACTAGGGTACCCTTGATGAATCTGTTGGTAGATCCGGAGCTGCTGCCCAGTTGAGCTTCATACAAGCTAATTTTCCTAACTGCACTGCTGAGTGCCCGGGCATGCAGCTGCAATTCCCTGCCTTGCATTCTCCTGCTAAAAAAATAATAGTGGCGGGACAGCTGTTCTGGTTCGATCCTGTAAATCGGTGCCAGTACAAAATTCTAAAAAGCTATTAGGGGAGGGGTACTCCCACCTTCTGTAATATAGGCGAATCACGGTGCACAAATGCCCCACTGAACCATCAAGAGGAGTGACTTAAACATTCTGCCACCATAGCATTTGATGAGTTCAAAGTAGATATGGCAAGGTTCAACAACAACAAAAAAAGAAAAGATACTAGTTCCAGGTATAATTTAAACATATTGGGCCTCATTACACGTTGTGCGGTAGGGATTTAACGTTACCGGTAAGGGAATACCGGTACCGTTAAATCCCCATGCCAATTACGACCCAGCTCACTGCTATTTGCGGCACTGCTAAGTACGGTGCCACTAATAGCGGCCAGTCCGCGGGCCTGCGACCCTTGATGCCGTAAATAACGCCATGGCGCTAATAGCACATCATCACAAGCCAGGCGGACATGCTAATAGCGGCAAGGAAAAGCCCCAAAAACCCCTTACCGGCATGGCGCAAATAACGGCTTCGCGAACCACCCGTTATCAGAACCTAGCAGTGTTCCCACCTGCCACAGGGGACCAAATCAGCACAGGTGGAGGCAATGGAGACTGTGGCAGCACAAAAGGAGCACACCACACCCCTTCACACACCCATTCCCACACCAAGATGGTTCCAATACTAGCAGCATTACATGGGCTGGAGGACATGATTGCAGTGCAGCAGCAACAACAACAGGCAGCACAAAGGAGACGCAGGAGGAGAAGGAGGAGGATGGCAAGACAGGCGCAGCAAGCACCACCAGGGCACCTAGGCATATCACAGAGGCAGCCACCAATCCCCAGGATCCGAGGCAGTCCATTAAACCTAACCCCTGAGCAGATACACACCCTGTACCGTCTGGACCGGGATACCATCACCAGCATCATGTACATGACACATGACAACATTGGCAGCCTCATAGACATCAGAACTGCCATTCCCCCCTCTAGAGAAGGTGGTGAGTGTGCTCCATTTCCTGGCCACAGGCACCTACCAGCATACAGTGGGGCAGATGCATGGCATCTCACAACCAGTATCCTCACGCACGTTGAACCAGGTACTCAATGCCCTCCTGAAGCATGCACAGGAACACATATTCCTGCCACGGACTAACCAGGAGATCGCAAACACCAAAGTGTGCTTCTATTCACTGGCTGGCATCCCAAGTTGCATCGGGACCAGCAACTCTACCCATGTGGAATTGGTGGTCCCACATCAAAATGAAGCAGTCTACCAAAACACAAAAAAATTCCACTCCATCAAAGTGCAAATGCAATCTGACGCTAAGAAGATGATCATACATTGTTGTGCCCGATTTCCCGGATCAACCCATGATTCCATGGCCCTGCGTAACTCAAACATGCCACACTACATGGAGCGACAAGCCGGTCAACGTTCCTGGCTACTTGGTGAGTAGCAGGGCAATCACATGGCAGTGTGATGTGGTGGGGAGAGATACATACTCCTACTGGGTGTTGAATGTCGTCTGTAGGACAAATGGACATACAGATGTAGGCCAATGTCCATCAGGGAAGGCCGCAATGTCCTTTTGGAGAACCCACATGCAATTATGAGCTGCACAACATAGAGTACAATCCAGGTTTCCGAATATTGCACATCCATCCGCATCCACATTGCACATCATGCCACACCACATACCACACAAATCAGCAACATGGCGTCAAGATGGTACTACAGAATCAGCACAGCACAACATCAAGACAGCAATGTGCCCTTGAATGCATGCAAAGGTAACACCTCTAGCCATACCATTGAACCACACACCTATAGCACCACTGAAGTGATGCCACACAGCATGGCAACATCCTGGCCATCGCCTCTTGCATGGCCAGGAGGGACACGATGAGCGTCAGCATCTGATGTATCAAATGCAATGAGATACAAGGGAGAACTATTATGGATGGACATGGGTATTGTTGCCCTGATGTATGTGGTGAGGCCCACAAAGGACGCTGTCCCCAATGAAGTACACATACACAATGATGGAGACCAAGCCTGTGTTTCAAATTTTCAACAGTGTATTGTGATCATAATGTGTACAAAAAGTGCATGGCCCCAACTGTGTAAACACCCTTTTCCCCCTCCCCCCTCCCCCCACAACACTCCCAAAAACACCCTTTCCCGCCTCCCCCCTCCCCCACAACACTCCCAAAAACACCCTTTCCCCCCTCCCGCTCCCCCCACAACACTCCCAAAAACACCCTTTCCCCCCTCTGCCCTCCCCCCACAACACTCCCAAAAACACCCTTTCCTCCCTCACCCCACAACACCCCCATGTGAATTTCATAGGGTGCAGGTGTCCTGCTCGACATGTACAAGCAAGTTCTTGATGGCCCTAATTCTCATGGGCTCCGCAGCCATTGGGTGGTTGCAATGCTGTGCGCCTCATGGTACGCAGAGGGCGGCGGCGTGGGCTTGTTTGTCGGGAACTCACAGAGGAGGAGGTGCCCGGTTGATCCTAATGGGGGGGGGTATTGTCGCTCCATGGCGTCTGCAATACGTGTGAGTGCCTGCCTAAGTTGGGCCATTTCCTCACAAATCCTGTTCGTGCAGGCCTCCATGGCATCCCTTGTCTGGCTTGCATACAAACTAAGGTCATCCCTCAGACGGGCTGCCTCTGCCACATGCTGGCCAACCAGTGCAGTGATTTCGACCTGCCTTTGGCTGATGGTAGCAAGGTCGTGTTGACTGGATCCATCTGTTGGGGTGGCTGCTGCGCCCTGGTCCATGACTCTGGCATCAGGTGAGGACACCTGAGGGCTCCATCGCCCTTCCACAGTCTCGTTGCCAGATTCTACATGGCTACCTGATGGTGATAATGGCCTTGGGCTTGGCTCAATGGACCGTGGTGGGCTGGGGTTCTGGCTTTGAATCAGAACGTCAATTGCCTCCTCAATGTCCGAAAGCGGGGCGGTGGCTGCTGCCTCACCAGTGGAACTGGTGGCAGCAGAGTACGGCTCTCCGTGCTGGTTTCCAATGTCATGGGGTACACTGCCATGGGTGGAACAATTGCAGCAGCCGTGGCCTCAGGCTGTGTAGAACTTGTGCTCTTGCTGCCTTTGCCTCTCTGCTGCTGATCACTCCTCCCGGTTCCCCTTGAGGTGGTGGCGGTGTCCCCTCTGTCATGTGTCCTGGGCTTTTTCTTAGCTGGTGGAGCAGGTGTCACAGTGCCTGGTTCATCAGTGTCTGTCTGTGACCCTGTAGGGGACGAAAAAAGGGAATATCATTGTTTATGGTTCTACGTGCCTTATGCAGAATGTTTACGTCATGCCGCTCTATGCATTGGGGCCTCTTTATTTTGGAATCGGGTGATGGGGATGTCGGGTGGATCATGCATGAATGGGTCTGTGTTGCACATGTATGTGGTGATGCGTGCATGTAGGCTTGTGGCTGGATCGATGGCCTGATTATGGACTCATATTTGGGGGGCCCATCACCCTTCACTGTGCATTGTTTGATATATACAGTCACCTCCATCTGATGAAGTGGGCGCACCTTGCTCCATGTCTCCAAAACCCTCGATCAATTCCACACCAATTGTGGCGGCGCAGGTCTCCTCCCACTCCCAGAGTTTTATATGGGAATCTGCACTACCTCCTGTGGCCATTGCCTACGTTGCGATTCACGGACAGGATGTTCCGTAAACGGACCCGTAGGTCGTCCAACCGCTTTCGGCAGTCCTTGACAGTGCGGGTGGTGGTGCCCAATGCACTGACTTTGTGGGCAACCTCTGCCCAGATGGCCTTTTTCTTGAGGAGGGTCTCCCGCCGCATGTCATTTGTGAAAACGACATTGGCATTTTCTGCAAGTGTCTGAGTAAGCATGATCAGCTCCTTGTTGCTGAATTTTTCTTTTCGCTGGCGATCAGTGCTTTTCTTGACAGCCTTGGGCATCTTGGTTCTGTCCTGGATGATTTTGTGTCGGAGTCTTGCCAAAAGAGGTCCTGGATGCAGAGGATGGCAATGGATTGTGTTTTTAAAGATGGCCGCCGTGCTCCTTCCCATTCCTGTGCGATGACGCTATTTCCGGTTCTGCATTTTAACGGTTACCGCTAATAGCGGTGACCGCTGTTTGCATGCAGAGTGAGGGCAGAGGTGCTATCTGCACTTTCGTCGAAGCCGGTAAGGGACTTTTTTGGGTCTTTAGCGGCATGGCGGTAGGGTAATTACCGGCATGGCGCAATGCTCGTGTCCGCGTACTCATAATGGTACGCTATTAGCGCCCTCTTGCCAAGGCGGACACGTTAATAGTGCCATGCCAGTAAATGTCGGATTTTACCGCACAACGTGTAATGAGGGCCATTGTGAAGCCACTGCACAATGTAAGCACCAAAAGAAAAAGATTAGAAGAGTGTTCGTGTTAAGAGTCAGTATGGGCGGATAATGCTGATGTATTTTGGAAGGGCATGCACAATGTATTTCTTCATAACATACCTAAAGCAGCTAAAAACAATATCAAATACAATCTCCTTTACCAAAAACAAATTCTACCCTCTTCACTGTTGCACCTTAGATGTACAACCAACCAGTTGGCTCTTTCAATCACCCAGTGCAGATGAATGCTCCATCTGCAATGCAGCACTCTAATTTGAAGAGAAGTGTAAGGATGACAAGCTCGTAATTGCTGTGCTGCACACATGTCCGCACAGCGCCCATCATCGAAATGCCCACCCATTCGCTGCCTGTAGCCCAGGGCAGGAGATGATTCAGTGATTTTAAAGAGAAAATCTCATTAACCTAATTTGAAATAAATGGGCCAATCGCCACCCCCTTCTCTCATCAACAACCTTAAATAGGATTACAATTTAGAATACTTGCCATCAAGCTGTGATCTTTGGATCGCTGAAATGTCATCCTAGTGTAAATACTTTCTTCCCAGTATGTCAGAATCGTTTGCTTGATGCAGCCGCCAGGAGCCGGCTCTTGCAATCGATGTTCTCGCTGGCCACATTACATTGTTTTAACTTGCCATCCACAACGGCTTCCCGAGGTGAAGAATCGCCCATTGATGCTTTATTTTTCACTGGGGTGTGAGAATTTGGCAGTTCATGACTTATGCAGCAGCTAAAAAATACATTAAAAAGCAATTCTCCTGCTGTACAGGCGCCCTATTTACTAACTTTGGCAGCTGTGATTATCAGGAAGCGCAGATTACAGTCATATTAAGGAGCCCTTAATATTCACTCGACAGTTAATAAAACTACTTAAAGTCATAATCCATCAACTCGAGCAATATATGTTTTTTTTTGTATTGAAGAAAAAATACAGAATTCAGAGAAGTCATCTAGCTGTTTTGGCAGCAGATACACATCAACCATTTGCATAATGCCATACACCCAAATCTGTTTAGATATTTATTTACGTCTTTGCATTAGGACAATGATGGGTCCCTCTCACCCTCACCCTTATTTTGCTGCTGTCTCATTAAATCATTAGATTACCAAAAAAGCAAAACTGGCCCCATGCCATGATGCCATATTAGTCAAGTGAACAAGATGCTATTTAAAGGGAAAATACATCAAAAGGTAGAAACCAGCTCTGGGAAAGCAACTCTTGTGTACGATGACTATTCCGCCATAGCAGAGCAGCGGGCAAACTGTACCTAGGCCAAAACAGAAAGTGGCGAGAAATAGGCAGTAGCTTAATAAAGCATCTAGGGAGCCATTTTATCGAGGCAAACAGGATACTTGATATGGGCACAATATACACAAAAGATTTTTGGCTTTGTGTTCTGAGAAGTGTGGGTCTTAAATTTTTGGAAACGTTGAATCACTTAAGGTATATAACCCCTAAACTGGTAAGGGTAATCCAGATGTGGTCCTTTGCTCTGTGTGCCTTCCTACTCAACATCCTAGACCGACTGGCTTACTTCCCAGTACAACTGTTCCTAGAACAGCACCACCTGTAAGGAGCTACTAGAACATCTGTCTTCTGCCCAAAACATAGCACTGAAACAGCACTTCTTGACTTAAAGATCCTAATGGACAACATCCTCATATCAGGGAATCTAGTCATACGTCTTCTAGATCTCTCCGAAGCGTTTGACTTTGTCGACCATGACACCCTTTGTCAGCAATTCAGTTCCCACGACCAATTCACTCCTCTGAGGCCACAGATTGGATTATATCTATCCTCAGTGACCACACCTCAAGGGTATTCATTGGAGAAGTGGCTGCTTATCCCAGCATCCCCCCAGGTGCCTGTCTCTCACCCTCCCTGTACAACACCTACACCAAGCCCCTATTTGACCTGCTAGACTCCCTCAGGATTATTTACACACACTTTGCTGATGACACACAAATCCTCATCCCCATCTCAGGTAATCACACCATCTGGCTCTGTTACTATAAACAAAACCTACAGTATCCTACAAAACTGGATGGCCTCACATAATCTTTGTCTGAATGACAATGAAACAGAACGGATCACTGTAGGTTTGTCCTACGACTCAAAAATCTTGAAACAGCCTTCTCCACTTTCTGCATCGATGGCTCAGATATAGCCATTCTAAAGCACATCAAAACCTTAGGTGTACACCTAGAAGCAGAACTATCTATGACCAAACGTATCAATGTACTTATGTCAGCCATAGCCTACACTTCCAAGCTCATCTTCTTGAGCAGACAATGTCCTTCCCCGAGTAATTGCCTTACGCTCGCCAGGGCTCTTATCATTAGCAAACTGGACTATTGCAATGTACTACTCATAGGTACAACTACAACTAACCTGGCAAAACTGCAATGTCTACAGAACAAAGCCCTGCATGCTACACTAGGCTTATGCGGATCAGACCCCTTCTCTGCAACCAGACAAGAGGTCTACTGGCTTCACATGAAAGCCTACATTGACTTCAAAACATTGATTATTGCTCATTGCTGCATCTACAAAGATGCCCCCAATTACCACAACAACATTATTGCCACAAAATAACATGTGCGCACACTAAGGTCAGCAACCAGCACCTCACTCATTCCTCATTCCTCGATACAAAAAGAAAAGAATCTGAGGAGTCAGCTTCTCTGTCACATCGCCCACCCTTTGGAACTCTTTGCCACTGCCCATTAGAAACAGTCTTACCAAACCTTCAAAAAGCTGGTTAAAACATTGCTGGTTAACAGATATGACTAACACTCTGTGACTTGTCCTCATCTACCTACTTACTGTACCAACGCTGTGGTTCTGCAGGGTCTGGGCGTTACATATATGTAATAAATGAATAATAAATAAATATAAATAAATAACGAGGCATTGCATGGCAGCTAGCCTTGCTAACAACTCCCAGCATGACAGAAACAGGGGTTGCTTTTGGTCCTCTTATTGAAAGGTGACTTGTCTGGCATTTTGCTGCTGGAGTGCCCTTTCTTTACATATTGGATACTTCTCTTTTAGTAAAGCACTGTGAGCAAAGAGTGATTTCGGACCCTCTAGAGTTACAGATACAGATTGTTATTTCTTGTTTGTAATGAATATAGGTGCCCTCACATTTTGTGGCAAAAGATAGCTACTAATGGAGGGGAGAAAAACAGAAGCTAATGCATTTTTCTCACAGTTCACATAGATTTAACTTGTGGGACTATTGTGTTGCTACCAGAGGCCAGCATATGAAATGCCTTTGACACTTGGCCCTGCAGTCTGTATTAACCTTTCTCGAAAAACATCAGTCATTGTTGGCAGGGGAATCGAAGGTATGTTGAAAAGAGGTAGAACAAACACCATGTGGACAGCAAAGGCTGAAAAAAAGTTAAGCTAATTGGCATACATTTAAAAAGAGATAGTTGCCCCAATTAACCTTCTATCCACCTCTGGCATTCCCCCTCTCCCTTGCTCGCCCTATCCACCCTAGCTCCTCTGATACATGTGCACTCTACAGCTCAGTATTGCTTCCCAACTGGTTGTGTGTTTACAAATCTCATGCCTGCCTACATACATATGTATATCTATTTGATTACAAACAATATAAAAAAGCTATAGTTAAACCAACAAAAATGTACATTCTAGAAACATGAGACATAATAACATAATGGTAACAAGAGAATAAGCTTTATCAATACATTTACAAATACATTATATTAAAATGAAATATGGTAACCTTAGCACACCCAGTATTTGTTTTTTTATATTTTGTTTTTGCTAGAAAATGTTTCATAGTGAAAGTGATGTAATGTTTTATTTATTTGTTTAATGTGCATTACATTGGGACTGCGTTTGTTAGTATTTACAGTTTGCCTTATTTACTAAATTTAATTTACCACACATTACAGTTTGTATATTCTTGTATCACCATAGAATAATGATTGCACTTTTAATAATACAAAACGTGTACATCGTAAATGTGTATAAAACAATGTTATTTGTTGAAGTGAATGTTACTACATTTTTCATTTATGTGATATTTTAATAGTGCTTTAGCTATTTTGTGTATGTTTTATAGATTGTTTACTGAATTATATGTTTGCTATGATTATTTGTCCTTTGCTAATTGATATTTTATATATAAAGTATGATATTGAAAAGTGTATGTATATTTTGTTATTGTAAGTGTAAGGTTAATTTACTTTTATTTTTTAAATGTTCTCTGAACTTAATTTTTTTAATTGAACTTTTTTGGAGGAATAATGCATGCCTATGTTATGATTTAAGATTGTTATAATATAGCTATTTGTATTACAAATATGTTTATACTATTTTTTAACATTTATTGTAGATGTACATTCTACTTTTCAAAGTTTATACAATAACTTGTTTGTATGCGTATAATTGTTATTTTATGATAATCTTGTCTGCTTTTAAGTCTGTGGGTAAGTTAAAGTAGAGGTTCTCTCAAAAATGTTCTTGCACAAAACAATATGCCTTAACAAATTGTATTCAACTCTTTAAAAAAATATGTTTCAATGTAAAGTGAGCAACACATGTTATCAAAAGCCTCAAAAACCTCCCCTGTAAGGCTACCAAGAGATTTGATTTTAATATACACTAGCAAAAATTACCTGTTCTCCAAACGGGTTCTGTGGACAGACATGATAACACTATCATCAATTGTTGAACATCAATGATCCTGAAGGTCGCTGTTCAAGTTCGCTTATCACTTGAAGTGCTTTGCACTCTGACGTAAACTGCACTGAGAATGGGCGTTTGTGGCTGGCTGACAAACCCCAGAGCAGACATTGGGGGGTGTGTCAGAACCCAGTTCTCACGCAGAGGTAGCACGCAATCCTGCCTCCCCTCAGCTGTCTATGGCACCTGCATTGGTACAACACAGGGTAGCTGCAACCCTAGTGGGGAAAGAGGGTTGAGGTCCATGGATTAGATGGGTGGAGGGAAGTAGGGAAACCGGTTAGAGAGATAGGGAGAGATTATAAATAGGAAGGGGGGAAATCAGAAAGGTACGCTCCTTGGCACTTGTGGTGCTCTTGCTGCCCGCATTTATGCATTTATGCACTCAGACACACTCATTATAGAGCACACACAGCTCACACCAGTTCTTTCACTCATAATGCATACACCCTGTAGTTCCCAGCTGGTTTGCTGGCATGCTTAGCGGAATCCCAGTTGCTTCACTTGGGACTATGAATGACACCTGACTGTAGAATTGCAGGTATTTCCTGCTAAATTGGCAGAAACAACATTGGCAGAAGTTAGGGCTGAGCATGAATCATATACAGAAGCCGTTGGACATTTTAAAATAAATGCAATTAGCTTCGTTTTCCCTTCTGTACGGTGCACTGTGCTGTGCATGCTGTTTTCTGGTGATGCGTGAGCAGGGTTGCCATGTCGGCATCAGCAGTCATTGAAAAAACACACAATTAGGTCAGGTACTACAGATGATAGGTATACACTAGTATACACTTGCACCCTTCGTTAATACAGAGAAACCGGATGTGTCGGGTAACAAGATAATCTGGATATGGGTTAAGGTGGAAATCCCATCATTCTGTTCCCAACTTCCCAACACTTGCAGGTGTTTTAATCCCCATGCGATTAGTATCGGTTCTGTTAGCCCATGTGAAGTGGCGACATCGGGGTACTTAGCTTGCAGGCTGCTGGACTGGGAATGGTTCAGGCAGGGCACGGCCCTGAAATTTGTGTGCCTTGGGGCAGGAAAGCTGCTGGAGGGCGTCCGCTCTGCATGAGTCTCAAGTGCGGACAGGGTTTCACTAAACATGCATGTGAATTGGAGGAGGTGGGGCTTGGGAAGGCTCTGGTTTGCACGTGTCTCTTGTGAGGGCTGCTGGGGAATGTAGTCTGCGTCCGAGTTTCCTCACACCATGCCCTGGTTGAGCTGAATTTGTGTTTCCCTTGGCTGCTTCTCAGTCTAGTTTGTTGGCTGTTGCAAGTTCTGCCAGTTGTGAGCAGCACACACCTGCACAAAGGGCAAATGTGACATCTGCTAGGACTCACAGTTTTAGCCTTTTCCACATTTTGCCTGATTTCTTAGTGGATCCCACAATGCCCCCCACCAGAATGCTCCCTGCTACCTTTTGTTTCTTGACAAGGCGAAAGTTGGTGTGCTGCTGCATACTGTTAGCTACCGTGCTCTCTCCTCACCTGTTGCCTCAACCTGGCCTGGTGCAATTTGTTTCGGTGCATTACAGTGCAAATGTCCCAGAAAAAGTACATTCCAGGATTGAGGACCAGTCCTTCTATGACCATATTGATATTTCACTGAGTTCAGGCAACCGTCTCATGTGTGAAAGTGCTGAAATCCAGGGAAAGGCGTGGGGTGTCTAAATGTCATGTAGCCAGTAATGTCCGGAGGATCCTATCAGGTAACTATGCAGAATTTGGTGCAGATTGCTGAAACGGTATGGAAATGTATAAGGAACAACGCTTTGCCAAGCCACAAACCCACAAACAAATTTAGAGTGTTGCTGAAATCTGGGGAAAGGGGTGAAATGTCCAAATGGGATGTAGCCAGTAATGTCTGCAGGATCTTAGCAGGTAACTAAGCAGAATTGCGTGCACATTGGTGAAACAGTGTGGAATTGTATAATGAGCAACACTTTGCCAAGCCACAAACCCAGCCACAAACCCACCCATTTTCACTTTTATAATTATATAGATTTTTAAATGTGTTGGTGAAGCTTACTATGTTCCTACTGTGATGTTATTATTTCTTATGTTTGTAGACTATGTTTTTGTTGGTTTAACCTAAACTCTTTTGTAAAAAAAAATGTCAAGTAATTTTAACTTCTTTTTTATGGTTAAAAGATCGTTTTTAATTTGTAGTGGTATGGAGTGATTGTTCGTACTTCGAGTTCTGTAATGTACATACTGGACATGTCTATGTACATTTTGTATAAAAGCTGTACATTAATTCTGAGCATGCATAATGTACATACCAAAATGTATGTGTACATTTTCTACACAAACTCTACATTCTTTTTAAGCATTCATAATGCACATACTGTGCATGTCAGTGTATATTTTGTATAGCTGTTGTACATTAATTCTGAGCACGTGTAAAGTACAGACCGTAAATATCTATGTACATTTTGTATAAAGGCTGTAGATGCATTCTGAGTGTGTGTAATGTACATACAGTAAATGTCTGTGTACATTTTGTATAGAAGCTGTACATTCATAATAAAGTGCACAATGTACATACTCTACCTGTCAGTGTACATTGTGTGTACGAGCTGTACATTCATTCTGAGTGAGTGTACTGTACTGACTCTAAATGTCGATGTACATTTTTGTATGAAAACTACACATGCACTGGAAACACTCTACATGTCTGTGTACATTTTGTAAACATGGTGTATGTTCATGCTGCATGTGTGTAATGCAAATAATCTAACACAATTTGTATAGAATCTGTAAATTCATTTTGAACATGCATAATGTAAATACTGTACATGTCTAGTTATATTTTGTATAGAAGTTGTACATTACATGTCCATGTTCATTTTGAATAGAAACTGTACATTCATTGGGAGTGTGTCATGTGCATGCACTACATATCCGTGGACATTGTGTACACAAGATGTACATTCATTCTGAGCATGATTATTTTACATACTCTATATGTCTGTGTACATTTTGTATAGAAACTGTACATTCATTCTGAGCTTGCGTAATATACATACTCTGCATGTTAGTGTATATTTTGTACACAAGCTATAGCTTCATTCTGGTGTGTGTAATGTACAAACCCTACATGCCTATGTACATTTTGTATAGAAGCTGTACAGTTAGTCTGAGCATGCATAATGTTCACACTGTACATGTCCGTGTACATTTTGTACAGAAGCTGTCGATGTTATTTACATACTCAGCATGTCAGTGTACATTTTTAAGAGAAACAGTATATTTATTCTGAGCATGTGTAGTGTCCATACTCTAAATAACTTGTACATTTTGGATAGAAGTTGTACATTGAATCTTAGCATGTGTAATGTACATACTGTAAATGTCTGTGTACGTTGTGTATGGAAGCTTTAAATTCATAATAAAGTGCATAATATACATGTGCTACATGTTCGTGTACATTTTATATTGAACTGGTATATTCATTCTGAGTGGAGTAATGTGCATACTCACTACCCGTGTATATTTTGTGTAGAAGTTGTAGATTTATTCTGAACATGCGTTATGTACATACTGTACATGTCTGTATATATTTTGTATAGAAGTGGTGCATTCATAATAAGCATGCATAATGCACATACGCTACCTATTCGTGTTCATTGTGCAAAGAAACTGTACATTCATTGTGACCGTATAATGTACATAAACTACATATCGGTGCACATTTTGTATAAATGCTGTATGTTTGTTCTGAGGGTGCAGAATGCACATATTCTATATGTCTGTGCACATTTGGTACAGAAGCTATTAATACCAAGCATGTGTAATGTATATACTCTACCTGTCCATGTGCATCTTGTATAGAAGTTGTACATTCATTTTGAATGTGTGTAATGAACATACACTACATGTCTGCGCACATTTTTATAGAAGCTGCACATGCATCATGAGCATGCGCAATGTACATACTAGAGATGTCTGTGTACATTTTGTATAGAAGCTGTACATGTATTCTGTGCAATGTTGTATGAGCATGTCTCGTAAGAGCTTGTGCTATAGCAGTGTATTTTGCATAATGTACATACTCTACATGTCCAAGCACATTTTGTATGCAAGCTGTATATTCATTCTGTGCTTGAGTAATGTTCATATTATCTGTGTCATGTACATTTTGTGTTAAAGCTGTAATTCATTATAATCATGCAAAATGTACATACTCTACCTGCCCATGTAGGTTTTGTATAGAAGTTTTACATTCATTTTGAGAAATGTGCATGCACTACATGTACCTGTATATTCGTATTGAGGGTTTAAATTCATTCTGTAGCATGCGTAATGTACATACTATACATGTCCATGTACATTTTATACGGATGCTGTACCTGTATTCTGTGTGGTGCCATAGCATTGCATGTCATAGGAGCATGTGCCAAAGCTGTGCATGTCATAGGTGCACGTGTCATTGGAGCGAAACTTATAAGAGCATGTGTCATAGGAGCATATGTCGTAGGAGCATTTGTCATAGGAGCATGTGTTGTAGAAGTGTTCATTGTCAGAGTGTGTGTTGCAGGAGTATGTGTTGTAGGACCATGTCGTAAGTGCATATTTCATAGGAGCATCTCTTGTGAAAACCTGTTTTATAGGAGTGTTTGTCATTGGAGTGCGTGTCGTAAGAGCTAATGTCGTAGATGCATGTGTTGCAGGAGCATGTCTCATAAGAGTGTGTCATAGGAGCTTGTGTCGTAGAAGTGCGTGTCATAGGAGCAGGTGTTGTAGGCATGTGTTGTAGGAGCAGGAACATCACTTCCTGTGGCCATCTTGGATCAGCCCTATCTCCAGCTGAAGGCCACAAGAGGCTCCTCAAGAAGAAATCGCTTCATCCTAGCAAAACCAGGGGCAATATCGGAGAGACCAACCACGGATAAACTCGACGATCGTGTGACAAGAGCTTGTGTCATCCCTTTTGGCTTCACTTCCTGTCTGGAACTTCACTTACATTCTTTGATGATCTTGGGCAATTCCTTGATTATTTTCCCTCTTAATGTCACCTGATCTCTTAGGTGACTTTAACCTTTCCTCTCCAACCACTTCTCAGAAATCTGAACTTCAGTCTTTTCTTAGTGACCACACTCTCCACTCTGTCCATAACCTACCTACCCACACAGGGGGTAATTCTTTGGATCTCTTATTCATCTCCATCTTTATCTCAGCCGCTAATACTACTGTCACACTATCCATATCTGATCACTCAATTGTTTCCACCACCATCTCCTTTTCACCCTTTGACGTTTCCTCACCACTTGCTTCACCATTACTTAAAGGAAATGTAAACCTTCTCCAACTCCCCACTTTCTCTCTAACCTACAGTTCTTACTCTCCGCCTTCACGCCCAATGCCTTTTCCACAAACACTACCTTCTACAGCTTTCAATCCCTACTATATGACACATTCTCCTCTCATTTTCCACTGCTTATTTTCACCGCTAAGTCTCAGCATCCTCAACCACGGGTCACCCCATTCATACACTCTCTCTGCACAGATATGCATTGGCTGCTGTGCAAATGGAGGTGTACCCACTTGCATGCGGACCTGAAACTCTACCTTTCTGCAATTAACTCTCTCAAGTCCACTCTTGATAGAGCAAACAAGGAAATTCTACCTAACCCTCATTGACTCTTACTCCAATCATACTCGGCATCTACATGGTACCTGAAATTCACCCCTCACTCCTCCTACGTCTATGACTATCAACTCCACTCTCACAACTAATGATCTAGCTGAATACTTTGCTAAAAACATTTCCACAATTAGAGACTCACTCCTGACCTTCCTGACACTCCCTCGTCCTACATTTTACACTCTGCCTACTCTACCATCATCTTCTGCCTCTATCTCACACTTTAGTCACACTAGTACTGACAAAGTGCTATTTCTACTAATGAAGGCTAACCCCTTTTGTGGCCCATCAGAACATCTTGCTCTTCAGTTAGTCAAGCCTGTTGCCCCTTTAGTGACCTCTCACCTCACTGAACTCTTCAAACTGTCCTTTGATTCTGCTTGCTTTACCTCTGTTTTCAAAACCGCCACGGTCATCCCTCTCCTAAAAAGCAAGGGGTTGACCTGAACCTACCGGCTAATATTTTCCCTGTGTCTCTCCTCCCGCACTACTCTAAAGTACTCAGCAGGGCTGTGTTCAACCTCCTTACCAATTTCCTATACATCCTCAACCTTCTAGACCCCTTAAAAAGCAGGTTTCCACTCCGATCACTCCATGGAAACTGCTCTCATGAATGTGTCCACCTTCATCACCTCTGCTAAGCACTCTAACCTATGATCTATCCTAATTCTCGTTGACCTGTCTGCTGTCTTTGACACCGTTGATCACTTTGATCTCCTTAATACTCCCTTTTTTCTTGGCATTTTTCTTGGCATTCATGATCAAGCCCTTGCCTGGATTGAATCCTACCTTTCACATCTACAATTCTCTGGCTCCTGGAGCAACAAGACCTCTGAACCCTAACTCTAACTGTTGGTGTTCCACAAGGCTCTGTCTTGGGTCCGCTCCTCTTTACACTCTACACATCTGCTCTTGGGGCACTAATCTACTCCTTTGGGTTCTCATACCAACTCTTTGCTGACAACAGTCAATTCTTCTTCTCTTTTCCTGAACCCTCTTCTGATCTCTCAATCATAATTTCAAACTGTCTCTCTGCCATTAAATATTGGATGGCGTTGCACTCTCTGTTGTTAAACTCACCAAAACAGAGGTGCTCACTGCCCTGCCAAAAGCTCTCTCTCATCTCTACCTCTGCCTATCCAGTTCCCACCTGACACTCACCCCTACTCTTCTTCAGTTAGAAACCTCTGCATCATCTGTGACCCTTCTCACACCTTCTCTTCCTTTATCTCTGATACTGGAACAGCATCTCGCCTTAAACTCCTAAATATTAGGAAAATCAGGCATCTTCTTCCTTTCAACACCAACAAGCATCTCTTAACCACTCTTGTCTTCTCTAAACTGGACTACTGTGCCAGCATCCTCTTTAGCCTCCCCAACTATGCTTTCTGTTCTCTCAACAAGGTCATTCAAAAAAAAAAATGTATTATTGATATAGCTGATATAAATCAACTTTACAATATATTATCTTAATAATAAAACAACTGAACATAAAAAATCAAAAGAAATATACAATCCTTAAAAGAGAAAATCAAAAATAATAATTACGTTATGCAGATATAACATCACTTTCCTAATATAAATCACTCATTGGATATATATATTTCTAGAAAACCCAATTAAGGCAAACATTTTTGACAGAAATGGGGTTAAAATGACAAACTAACATTAGAGTGAAGAGTCACTATCCATCTTTTCCATTCTAGCATTACGCTCTTTAAGTTTTAAGTCATGTAATAGAGCTATAGCTCTTATTCTCACGATTGTAGAGAAGCCAGAATGAATCATTTTCCATAAGGTCTCGGAAGTTGAGACTCTGTAGAGTTCCACAACCTGCTTAAAGTGTTTCACACATTGATCCATTAATGCAGCGCATTCGGTCAAAAGATGCCTTAATGTTTCTTCTTGGTCTTCTTGATGACAGAAAAGACAAATGTTTTGGGATTCTTTGATTATTTTGCATCGAGCCAACACTTGTTTAGTGGGCCACAGATTTAACCTCAGACAAAGAAAGTTGTTTCTGTGCTCTGTTTTTTTTTTTTATAAATCTTTTTTTATTGATTTGTTAAACAGAGAACAAAAGAAGAAAAAGAAAGGCAGCACGCACAGTCAGCGCACAAAAGGACATTAGGAGACCTATCATCGAGAACACAATAGATAGCAGAGCTTAACATATTCCTTGACATAAATCCGCACCCCCCACCCGGCAGCTGCGTAGGGCGTCGCCGCTGTCCCTTGTTTTAGTCTTAGCATTTATAGTTCCCATTTTCCCCATATTTTCTGGAACTTACGGGGGGAACCCCTTGCATTGTAAATTCGCCTCTCCAGGGAGGCGCATCTGTCCATTTCATTGGATATCCTGTCCCCCGATCTCCATGTGGCTGCCGTGAGTCTCTTTCCTGCACCAAGTGCTACTCCCAGAAACAATCTCTCATACTTGTTAAGGTCAGTTTCACCTCCTATACCCAGCAGGATAAGCTTAGGGTCTCTCGGGATTGTGGAGCCAAGTATTCTGGAGAGGCGGAGTAAACACGCAGTCCAAAACTCCTGCAGCACCCCGCATTCCCACACCAAATGGTAGAAGGTGCCCTCAGCCCTTTTGCATCGACTGCATTCTGCGTTTCCATCCCCACTCCAACTGGCCATTTGCGTTCTGGAGTAGTAGGACCTGTGCAGGATTCGGAGCTGAATCAGCCGGAGTTTGGCATCTATCCCTATTTCCCTCGGGGACATCAGGGCTTCCACCCACTCCTCCGTCTCTAATGGCCCTAGGTCCTGTTCCCATTTAGCCCTGAGGTTGTCAAGCTCCCTGGATCCAAAGGAGTTAATTGCCTGATAGAGGGTGGAGGTTACCTTGTGGGGGATGGGGTGTGGAAGTATGTTTGTTGCCAGGGGAGAGCAGGCGGGTATATCGGCCAGGTTCGGGAGTTGGGTATTAATGGCGTGTGTAAGCTGGAGGTATCTGAAGCGGTCCATGGGTGACAGCCCGTGTCTCGTTCGCAGGGTTTCAAAGTCTGTTATTCGCCCCTCCTGGACAATGTCCGCCAGAGTAGATATCCCTTTCCTCTCCCAGGTTTCGAAGTGGCCCATTTTTTGTATTTCGGGAAGGTGTGCATTACGCCAAAGGGGTTGGATCAGGGTTGGTCTGTCTGCCCAGCCTAAGTATTTGTGTATCTCCCTCCAAACTCGCTGTATATGACGGGACCCGGTCGGCGCTGCTCTTAGGTTCCTTGGGCTATCATATAGTACGTGCAGGGGGGATGGCAAGCCAGTGTCCCCTGTCTCCACGCGGATGTGTGGTAGCAACGGGTCTCCGTGTAGCCATTCATTTGCCACTCCCGCTTGTGCCGCCCAATAATATGTGCGAATGTTGGGCAGTCCTATACCCCCATCCCACACAGAGCGATAGAGCGTTTTTAGGGCAATGCGCGGCTGTTTCCCTCCCCAGAGAAGTGTACGGAGAGTCCGGTTTATATCTGCGAATATTGTGGCCGGGATAGGGAGTGGGGCATTTTGGAGGACGTACAGAAATCTCAGGAGTGCTAGCATCTTAAACAGTGCCGCCCTCCCGAGTAATGAAAGTGGGAGGGAGTGCCAGTGGGCGACATCGTTCTCCAGTTTTTGCATTATCGGGTGTAGGTTCGGTTTGGGGAAGTCCTGTGTTTTGTTAATACGTATGCCTAGGTAGGTGAAGCCCAGAATTGAAACGGAGTATGGACAGGGATCTGGGATTGCTTCCTCCCCTCCCTGTACCGGGAAGTAAATTGTTTTCTGTGTGTTGACCCGTAGTCCCATGAAGTGTTGGTATTCCTCCAGGGTTCTGGTCACAATCGGACAGGAGATTATTGGGTTGCTCAAATATATCAGAAGGTCATCCGCGTACAGCGAGACCCGTTCCTCCCCGCCCCGTGGCCAGGCGAATCCTGTCCATCGTGTGTCCGTTCTCAACCGGATTGCCAGAGGTTCAATGGCGAGGAGAAACAGCAGGGGAGAGAAGGGGCATCCCTGCCTGGTCCCCCTACTCAGCTGGAATGTGGCGGATGATGTCCCATTGACTCTTACATTTACTCGGGGAGGGAGTAAAGGAGTTCAACCCATGACATGAAGTATTGTCCAAAGCCCATGCGTTCCATTATGTCCCACAGGGCTTCCCATCCCACCGAATCGAAAGCCTTCTCGAAGTCCACCGCCAGGAGGGCTAGTGGAGACTGGATCTCGTCAGCTCGGTCGAGGGCAATCTGGACCCTGCGGAGATTCATTCGGGTGGACTTGCCGGGCATAAAACCACACTGATCTGGGTGAGTTAGGGATCCAATCACCCCCAGCAGTCTATTGGCGAGGACTCTGGCTAGCGTTTTTGCCTCCCCATTTATTAAAGAAATGGGCCTGTAAGAGGCGCAGAGCTCTGGGGGCTTCCCTGCTTTGGGGATCACCACTATTGTCGTTTTCCGGAGGTCTGGGGGGAGGGTGCCCTGTTCTCTGCTACGGAGTAACATGTCATGCATGTGTTTCGTTGTCGTTGCGCTCAGTTTTTTCCACAGTTCTACCGGGAACCCATTGGGGCCAGGGGTCTTCCCTGTCTGTAGTTGTGAGAGGGCTTCTCCTACCTCATCCTCAGTGATGGCAGTGTCTAACTGTTCTGTCTGGAGTTCAGAAAGGCGGGGGATCGTGATCTCGTCCAGGAAGTTCGGGACGTTTATTGTGGGGTCTCGTATTTGTGGGGAGTATAGTTCTCTGTAGTAGTTTGCGAATTCCCCTGCGATCTCAGCGTCCCCCGTTAGTAAGTTCCCGTCTTGGGTTTGGATGGCCCGTACTTGTCCTTTGCTCTGTTCCCTGCGTTCCAGCCAGGCTAGTGTTTTAGTGGCTTTGTCTCCTCTCTCGTATATCTGGCTCCGGGCCTGCCAGTGGGCAGTTCGGGCATTATCTAAGGCCCTGTCTCTCAGGATTATTTGGGCTGTTACCAAGGCCTCATGCGCCTCTTGGGTTCCCTCTTCGAGGAATTGCTCCTCCCGCCTAGTTACCTGGGCTTCTGCTTCGGAGATTGCCTCGCTGTGTTGTTTGCGGTGAGCTGCCACCAAGGATATTGCTTCCCCCCGTATGACGGTCTTGTATGCCTCCCACCTTGTAATTGGGCAGTCTACTGCCTCCATATTTAAATCGAAGTATTCCGATGTCTTGTTTGCAAGCCCTTCCAGTATTTCGGGTATCCCTAAGTAATAGGTGTTTAGGCGCCAGGTGGGTTCTTGTTTTGCTGATAGGCCCTTGAGTTTTACCAATAGGGGGGAGTGGTCAGAGATCCCTCTCGCCAGGAATTCTGCGGACAATAGTCGATGGCCCATATTCATTGGGGTGAGGATATAATCAAGTCTGGATAGGGACCGGTGTGCGTTGGAGTAGAACGAGTAGCCCCGATCTAGTGGGTGGGCTGCCCTCCATGTGTCAGATAGCCCATTAGCTTCTGCAAAGGTGTGGAGTTTGGTCGGGACGTCTACCGCTCCGCTGCCCACGCGTGTTCTGTCCCGAGCTGTCTCCATGACTTCATTGAAATCCCCCCCTATCGCCCATGAGTCCGCCCGTTCTTCCAGTATTATATCCTGGAGCTCGGCCAGGAGTTCCGCTGTGAGCGTGGGAGGTGCATACACTGCCACGAGGCCCCAAGTCTCCCCCCTCAGTTCACCCAGTACCATCACAAACCTGCCCCGAGGGTCTGCTTTAACTTTCCTCGTAGTAAACGGAAATCTCTTATGTAAGAGGATCATTACACCCCTAGAGCCTCTGGAGAACCCAGCAAGGTATGTGTGCGGGTAATTTGATTTCCTAAAGAGCCCACAGTTGGTATCGATCAGGTGGGTTTCTGTTATGAATGCAATGTCTGGGGAGTGGCGGTTAAGGTATTGAAGTACCAATTTACGCTTTATGCCCGACCCCAGGCCGTTCACGTTCCAGGTCAACAGGGATATTTGTTTCTTTTGTGTTATATCAGCGTGGGATTTGGATTGGGGTCATATGTAAGGATGCGGAGTGGTTCCCTTTTTTCCCCTATCTTGTCTGCCGTTCTAGGGTGTAACAGACTCCTGAGCCCTTCTGTCGTGTTCATTTGATGATCTATGTCGTGTGCTTCATGTGCAAACTCTAGAGCCCCAACCTGTGAATCATAGGCCACGTCCGTGCAGGTGGGTATGTGCTGGCCAGGGGGGGGGACGTGTCGGTCCCTCTCGTATCTCGTATAAGGATTTCTGTGAACTACTGTTTTGCTGCCCACTATTGCTGGTGGTTGTGGCCCATGAGGCCCGTCTCTTCCTTCTCTAAAAACCCCAAACTCCCCCCACCCCGCACTTCCCCCCAACCTGAAGTACCTGTTCCCCTAACCATTTAAACTACTAAAGAGGCGAAGGCCCCAACTCGAAGGCGGGGGGGGGTCAGGAGGACCCTACCCCGCAACTCGTGTGGTTCAAGAACCACTGAACTTAGAGTAAAGCTAACAGTGAAGGGTTCCCCTCCGGGGGCACAGAGGTGGTAGCCGGCCAGGGCCGCCGGTCGCAAGGATCTCATACTGTTCCTTATTCCTGTCCCTCAGCAGCTGCACATTTTCAGGTGTGATCTGTGTGACCTGTGTCAATCGGGGGGCCGAGTCCTCCCGCCTCCCCACGTGGTGGGATGCCCTGTCCAGTAGGGCGGTTGTTGTCTCCATCGTTGCTGCGGGGTGTGTTTCCATCCGGTCTATTCGGGCGTGGAGTAGAGAGGACCTGTGTTTCCAACCAGTCCCAGGCCTCGCGGGGTGTGTAGAACACCTGGACCTTGCCGTTGTGGTACACTTTGAATGTTGCCGGAAAGAAGAGTGCATATTTGATGCCCAGGGGTGACAGTTTCTTTTTGATGGAGTCGTAGGACTGACGCGACTTCTGGACCTCCCTCGTGTAGTCGGGGAAGAGCCCGATTCGGTGACCATTGTAAGTGATGGGGCCAGTCGCCCTTGCCATGTGCAGTAGTGTGTCCCGGTCCCTGTAGTTCATGAGTTTTGCGATCACCGTTCGTGGGGGGGCCCCCGGGACTGGTCTGCCCGTCGGAACTCTGTGTGCTCTTTCAATTGAGAAGAATTTTGAGAGCTGCTTGGGAGCCATCAAGTCTGCCAGCCAGTGCTCCAGAAAGAGCTCCATAGAGGGCCCTTCCTCCTTCTCGGGGAGGCCAAGTATGCGGAGGTTGTTCCGACGGGACCTCCCCTCACTATCTTCGGCTCTGTTTTCCAGTGTGGTGATTTTCCGTTCCATTTGCTCAAGGCGGCCTCCCAGGTTTTTAACCGTGTCCTCTGTGTCTGATATTCGTTGTTCCGCTTCTCCGACCCTGGTAGTGAGGTTCCTTAAGTCCTGCCTCACAAAGGACACCTCGGAGGCCAGCCCGTCAATTTTGGTCTCTACCGAGGTTCTGGAGTCGTTGATTGCTGCCATGATGTCGGCGAGGGACAGCGTTTGGGCCGCACCCCCCTTCATAGCCTCGTTGTCCACCCCACTAATTGGGTCCGGGAGAGCCGCCGGGGTGCTCGTCGTGTATTTGTCTATTTTGTTTTGGGTCGCTCCCCTGCGGGGCTGGTCCTTGCCCATCCTGACCCTGTGGGGCGGCTCTTGGTGCGGGTATGTCTCCTTGGGTGGAGGTTCCTTCCTGGGTGGTCCTCCGCCTCCCACTCCGTCCCTGTGGTCTCCGTGGGCCGCCGGTTGGTGGCCCTATCACTGTTTGCGCCGCGCCGCTCAGACCTTCGTCGGGCCTTGGCCTGCGCAGTTTGGTTCTATGTTCCGTATAGTCCAGCTCTGGGCATGCTTTGGCGTGTGGTTCCGGAGGTGCTGGAGGGGGGGTGATCTGCAGGCAGAGGGTGGTGTTGGCCTGTGCCTGGGGGGGGGGCGAACCCCTAGTTTCTTTCCCAGTGCATGGTGGGTGCTTTTTGGGTTGCTCGACCGTTGGCAGGGGACCTCGGTTGTAGCACCTGGGGCAGACCCCCAGCAGGTCCGCTTCATTCTGCTGGTAATTGTCACCTCTCCCCTCCAGCCGCCGCGTGTGCCTCCCCCGCACTCGATGTTCCCCCTCGACCCAGGCGGCCCGCGCACAGCGGGGGCCGGGGAGGGAGAGCCCGCACGAGAGTCGTACCGGGGCAGGGGGGGAGGAGGCAGCCTCAGGTCTGGCGGGCGGCCCACGCGACCGGCCGATCCGGCGGTGACGGTCCGCGGCGGCTGCAACGGAGGCCCAGGGGGGGGGAGGTCCTCACCTCTCGCTTCGGTGGGCGACGACTCCGGTCCCGCAGCAGCAATCCCACAGGGCCTGGGGGGGCGAGCCCGCAGCGATCTCCGATGCGTCCTCTACGGGGCTGCGCCGGTCGCGGCTGGTGTTCACGCCGGCTCGCTTGCGCGGCCTGCCTCGCGGCCGGGGCTTCACACGGTGCGGGAGGCTCAGGCAGGTCCGATTTTCCTCCGGATTTTTCGGAGGGGATGCTGGTGCATTCCCCTACCGTGATACGTGGTGCAGGTCAGCAAAAGGTTCGGAGAAACGGCAGGATTATGGAGGATTTAGGCGGCCCAGGCGGAGCGACGTGAAGCTAGGTCTTCATTCGACGCCCCCTGGTGGCGAGTCGTTTCTGTGCTCTGTTGATGGAGCCTTGATTAAATATAGCTCTGCAGTGCTGTGTTTTTTTATTGCAGACAATTCTGCATCAAAATCACAATAGTTGTTGCATTTTTCTCTGGTATTGATCCAATCTATTCCAAACAATTTGGTTTTGACTTGCACCGGATTCTGAAGAAGGGTCATCAAGGTGACATCTGCAAGTGCCAGTGCTTGGATAACCAGATTACGCCATTTGGTAATTGATCTAACATGTTCAGCTCACCGTCCGTAAAACGTGGTTTGCGCAGGCGGGCCGTGCCTCTCCGGGTGGTCTTCGACATGTTGTCTGTGGTGGCCTGGGAGTTGGGGTGTAGAGGGTCCTGTAGGTGGAGGATGGCAATGGATTGTGTTTTTAAAGATGGCCGCCATGGCATTTCCCTTTCCGGCGCGATGACGTTACTTCCGGGTCCGGAATTAACGCACCCATTATTTGCATTAATAACGGTAACAGTATTGAGGGGTTGCCGAGGGTGGAGCCGTTCTGTGCGTATTGATCGATGCCGCTGTCTGGGGGTTTGGGGGTCGTTACCGGCATGCCAGTACGGCTGTTACCGGCTTGCAGGGATGCGCGCGCCCGGACACTCTTGATCATCCGCTATTTGCGGGTTGGTGCCAAGCCGGATATGTTATTACCGCCATGCCGGTACGGCCAGATTTTTAGCGCCAACCTAGTGATGAGGGCCATTCTCTCTGAGAAGACTGCTTTGGGCAAACACTGACAGGCACTTGAGTGCAAAGTTTGTCGGTAAGGCTTAATTAAAGCAAGCAAAGAGTTCCCATGAGGAGCCTTGCCTCAACCCTCTAAACTTCATTATTGGTGCACATAGTTTTCCATCAGCTGTTAATCTCACTTGGATACTTTTATTGGTGTGAATATCTTTTATGAGAGACAAAATGTAAAAGGGACACCCCTGTTGAATACATTTTTGGAGTAATAACTCTCTTGAGATAGAGTCAAATGCAGCTTGTAGATCAATAAACTTCATATATAGAGATTGCTTTATAGAATGGTGATGTTCAATTATTGACGTAAGAGTAAATAGTTTCACACACGTCCCTATGCCTGCAGTGAATCCAGTTTAAAGGGGATCCCTCTGACCAAATTCAAAGGTCCACTTGATGAAATCCCTCAGTATAAACCTATAAAATAATTTGCAACGAGCATCCAAGAGGGAGATCAGTCTGTAATTACCTGGAACCGACTGATCACCTCTTTTAAAAATTGGAACGATCACCGAAGATCGTCATGAAGGAGGTATCCTATGGGTAAGTATGCGTTGATTAAAGATGTTAGTCAGAATTTTAGACCAGAGGATAGGGTTCTGCTTAAACACAAAGTTGCTCAGCCCGTCAGGGCCAGGGGCTCGGGAGTTGTTAAGTTTGTTTATGTAAAACAGAACATCTTCCTCTTCGATGAACAATCCCTCATAATTAGAAGACTCAGGGATGAGGTAATTTTTATGGCACATTGGTCTCAGGTACATGTTGGTAAATGCGAAACTCAATCACTCTCATTAACACCATTCAGCTGCACCGGCTTTTGAGCTGTATTGCTTGCAATATTAATCAGTTACCAGATTTGCACTGTGTTTTTGTGAAGAATGCTGCATGGCATGGACTCACCCTCTACTTGTAGCAATTGCATTTGATGAGCACAAAGCAAATTTCTATACTGACAGTTAAGTGAACTTATCAGTTTGTGCTTTTCGAGGCAGTCTGATGCGGCAATGAGCTTTTTATTTTTACGTAGCATGGACTTTTCCGACTGTACCATTGAATCGTATTCGCGTTGAGATTTATAATGAACAGAGGTTTGTGTTTGGAAATCCATGCGATATATATGAAGAAAAGAGGTATAATCTCTTGTAACTGCTGTTCCATCATGATAACTGCTCTCAACGTTATTGTGGAATGATGTCAAAGTACGAAGATTCCACGTAAAACATGTCTGAGCATTATAAACTGTCATAATTTGGGGAAAATGTTTTGAAACACAGTCGAATGCCTCTACATTTACAGTCCAAGTTGAATTCAACATATCATGAACGCTATGTATTAATGAATGTATCTTAAAGCTCGTAGCCACGTCAAACGTGCATGGATCAACAAACGCATAATCAATTATTGAAGTGCTTGACCCTCTTTGCCAGGTCACTTCTGCAGTAGTGTCTCCTGGAAGACACCCATTACACATCAAAAGCCCTCTGTCTTTCATCAAAAGGTGCCATCTCTAGCAGGATACATTGTATTTAGGATTGTGCAATGGCAATAGCTGTAAATTTAGATCACCAATCACAATAATATTGGTTATTTCCGGTGATTGTAGAATGGCATTCATCAGGATTTCTAAGTCGAGAAAAAAATCATCATCCGATATCCCCTCCGGGTTGCGGTACATATTAAGTATAGCAAATGGGAATAAGCATATGTATTCCACCTAATCAAGGAAATGGCACGTCTGTCTTTAGCGGTTGTTGGTTATCAATTGGGATCTTGCATTCTCTCATGCATATGTGTGTTTACATTTAATTTATTGGTGATAGATTTCCTCTCAACAGCTGATATATTTTGATGTTCAAATGTCTCGGGATTCCTAACATTATTTCCCAACCTTAGGTTACTGTTGGAGTCTATGCTAAAAGGGTCCCTTGCTAAAACAAATCCGAGGATAAATATTTCCATTCAGGCTTGCCAAAGTGTGTTCCTCACTAAATTATATTGTAGCCATATTCTCACAATTGAGCAATCATTTTCCTGAAAGAATTCAACCTGTTCTATATCAGCAGTTGTGATGACTTGTAATGTGCTCCCCTCCTCGCATATAGCCAAAATGCTCATCCTATTCATGGCATACAGTGTAAAAGGAGCCGGACAGCATTTTAAGATAAGCCGATGGAACTTATTCCATTTCTTTTTTACAATGTTAGATTCACTAGGCCGCACTATCGACCCACTAGAGATCTCATTGTTTTTTTTTTTGTTTTTTTTAAAACTTTATTTATATTTGCTCACCGGTATGCACATACATTAGCAACTTTCGGTTATACAGGCATGCAGTAGACACAATTCAGTTATTTTTCTACATTCTGGTTTTCTAGATCGGTTAAGTCTGTCAAATATTGCTTATATCGTGCCCATATGTTTCTGGGTCTACTGTGTGGCACGGCCAAATCGATATACATTTCTTCGGTATCATTAATCCACACCATATCTCTGTTCCAGTCTTCTATTGTAGGGGGTTGCACATTTTTCCATCTCATTGTCTCTTTGATTGGTTTCACGACCTTGTTTAAATGATGCAGCTCCTGGGGCATGTTGCACATTTTGCCCCTTGTTATCAGATTTTAGTTTACTGCTTTTATTCTGGGATTCCTGAATGGCTATGTTGTGGTTAAAGTAGTTTTCAACAGCCATGGCAATTTGTTCTTCAATTTGGCAGCTAATTTGCTGTTGGGCTGTTTGGGTCACAAGAGGAGCAGGAACTTGCTCACATTTTGAAATGTTTAGCTGTCCAGCAACAGTGTCACATTGAGATATGTCACGCCCAGCTTTAGTTACCTCAGTGGCATTATGGCATAGATTTCCTCGTACCATCAAGGAACCCTGGAGTGGCTGACTCAAATGCCCACTTAAACTTAGAACAGATGTGCCTTTGATTGGATTAATCTTCCCCGCTTCCTGGTTATACAACAGCAGTTGTGAGGGAATGTTGTCTTGGTCATCTGGTTTTTGATTGCTCACCCACTTATGAGCAAGCTCACCTAAGTGGTGGGACTGAGGGTTCAGCCCAGTGTCTGACAAGACATTCTGATTTTGAAGCTGACTCATTATGGGTTGAGCACTAGTTTGTTGAAGTTCAACATATTTTTTAATTGAATTCTCAATTTGTGCTCGAACATCCGCTAGAGCAGAGAATTGATGTCCATCTTGTTCCACAGTCGTCAATTCTACCTGTTTGTCTATTGGATCAGATGTGTGCGATCCAACTGGGGAGGATAGTCTAAAACCTCATTTGGCTGTGAGTCTCCCCTATTTATTATTTTTTTGTAGAGGTTTGCTTTTTGGATTTCACAGTCGAGTTTTCAGGACAGATTTCATTTGAGGGCACAAACGCTTGATTAGTTGTTTTATATTGGCTCTAGCTCGCAAAGGCAAAGCCTTTTGATTTTTGGATTTCTTTATCAAGCCAAGAGGCTGAGCACCTCGTGCAGTGCCTACTTTTGGCTGGAAAAGATTGTGTGAGGTCTTTTGGCCCTCTGTCGCACCTAGTGGGACCAAAGTGTGGCTAAGGATCCTAGGACTATTTGACATAGCATCACCTATGTTCACTACTGACTTTGTGCTGCTAATTGGTAGTGAAGAAGGACTGATGATAATTCTGCTGGGCTGCTCATTCACACCATTGGAATCCCCCAGCTGGGGAAGCTCACTCACACTATTGTGTATCATAGCCACCCCTATTATGTGGCTAATTTCAGGTAAAGATGTTTTCTTTGGTTCTAATTGACTCTTGCTCTCAATGTGAACATGGCAGTGAGATATAGATTCAGATTCATACTCTTTCAATCGTACACTCACAACTTCTCCACCTAAGTGGGAAGATGCCTTTAAAGGCAACATTTCACTCATCCATACCTCAAGTTGGTCTATTTGTTTGGCTTGCGCCGTAATTTTGTGTTCTAATGTTTCAAACAGTTGGTCAACATGACTATTGTCATGTTCATTGCATTAAGTGTTATTTCAAGTAAATCATGTTGTGGTTGAACCAAAGGGTTAGTTTTGGAGATTGGAACTTCACTATGTCTACGTGAAGCATAACCATCTTCAGTCAAACCAGCTACTGACATATGAACTGTACGAACTGAATTGTCAAACAAGCTTGGTGACTGATAAAGACTGTTGCCTGCTGACATTATTGAAGAAGAAGAAGCAATTAAAGAGATGTTGCCACATTAATGCGGCTATCCTCCAATTGCTGCACTGAATGAGTCACAGATGCAAGAGAAGTTGAACCTTGGGCTTCTTTCGATGGTGATTACCTGATCTAAATTGGTGTCCATGGTTGCATTTATAACCATTACAGCTGGTTTACAGAAGTCACAAATGTCCCCCGCACACATCATAGATGATTTAACATTTTACGTTTCAACGCGTTCGCGGATGTTGGGCGAGCTGGCGTTGACTTTAAGACCAATGAAGTGCTTGAGATTTTTAGGGTGTTCGGCATATGTGACTTTAAAGAATAGCCCGAGGATGACATAAATGCTCAATTGTAGTATGCTATACCTTAAAAGGGTGTGCACAACACAGTGTTTAATTATCAGTTCAGACAATAGCAACCAACACTGGCTATCAGCTGATCCTGATTGAAGTTCTGTTGTACACCTGTTCTTGTAATAATGCGGTACGTTCTCAATTTCCTTGTTGTAGTCAATGCAAGAGTAAGTAAGCACTATTATAGAGGCTTGATCCCTTATTGAGATAGCCCCAATAAAAGCTGCTTTTTTTCAGAGCAGAGGGTAAATAAGGACTGGGCCGAGTCTTCCAATTGCTGTCATTCCGGGTGACGTTGAAGTAAAGCAAACAGACAATTTAGTAAGAGCGACTGCTCAAAGGGACATGCCCCACAGTTGCAGATGCTCTCTGGGGATGGCAGATTACAGCTGTACCGCGTGTGTGCCCGACTGTGAAGCAAACGCAATAGAAAATGCCAACGTCAGAGTGTTCTTGTCACCCGTGTTGCAAGCAGCAAAATGTCATCAGTAAATGCAGCACATTACGTCCAGGGTGCAATCTGGTTGTGAAAAACAGCCGTCCCCGCTGCAATCTAAATGAAGTGATCCTTGGAAGTCATTAGGTGTGCTTATGTTACGTGCAAAAATTATTGTGCATAGTTGCTTGCAGAGTCAAAACTCGCCAAGAGAACAGGGCTTACCACAAAGTTGAAAGGGAGACCCGCTCACCGCCTCTCGCCGAACACCGGACAACAGACACACTGTGAGCACACAGCGCAGCGCACCGCACATGCGCGCTGTAGATATAGGCTGAATTCACTAATCCAATGCAGTAGAAAGGGGACTGGTGACTCCTCCACGAAAGCAGCAAAGTTCCTCAACAAACAATGCAGGAATCCCAGCACCAGACAAACTGCGAGCACAACGCGCAGCGCTCTACGCATGCACGGTGTAGATGTAGGCTGAATTCTTTAATCCAATGCAGTAGAAAGGGGACTGGTGACTCCTCCATGAAAGCAGCAACGTTCCTCAATAAACAGAGCAGGAAAACAGAGCACCTTGTCCCAGCACCAGACACACTGTGACAACACAGCGCAAGATCATTAACTTTGCTACTAATACTCTCTTTGAAATCCACATCTTCACACATGCTTCCTCGTACCATCACCAGGATGGATGGCTGACGATGCAAAACTGGATCAGATTTAAATTTCATCTTCTGGTTCACAAATCTATCCACGGTAAGGCACCACTGTATCTATCCTCATGCTTCCACTCTTTCCCTCTTCTTGTTCAACTTGCATGGAATTCTCTTTCCCTGGACATCCAAGAAACAGTCCACACGGATTTGTTCAAAACCAAACTGACAGCCTACGTCCTCGTATCTACCTCTTAACCTACCTCTCATCTACCTGCTTGCTAAAATGTATCCCTCATCTCTAACCTGCCTCTGTCCCGAACTTCATCTGCCTCCACTCTCACTTTCACCCATCATGGTCACATCCTGAGCACAGCTACCTTCACTTAAAAATGTCCAATGTTGGTTGTCCTGTATCTATGTATTTCTACTTATGTATTGTCGCTGGTGACTGTTCCATTTACTCCCCTCCACAACCTGGTCGAATGCTCCTCAAACTCACCCAATTGTAAGAAGCTCACTGCTTCCTGTCACATCTGATTTATTATCTATTGTATGTACTTTTTGTGATCAAAAGAGCATTGTTCCTCCTGTATATAAATAAATATATACAACAAATAAAAAACTTCCAGCGCCCATCTTGGATTGGTGACATCACTGTCAGCAGCCACCTTGGATTGGTGACATCACTTCCTGTGGCATTCTTGGATCAGTGACATCACTTCCTGGGGCCATCTTGGATCAGCCCTTGAGCTGTGCACGGTGGTGGCGCGAGTTATAGTTGCTTAGCTTACCATAACTGGCGAATTTCAAGGGTTTTTCGGTTTTACTT
This sequence comes from Ambystoma mexicanum, assembly GCF_040938575.1. Taxonomy (NCBI): domain Eukaryota; kingdom Metazoa; phylum Chordata; class Amphibia; order Caudata; family Ambystomatidae; genus Ambystoma; species Ambystoma mexicanum. The sequence continues at coordinate 870,965,681 of NC_090935.1, forward strand.
GGAACCATAACGTCCCTTTGACAAAGTTTTTTCACTGAATTTCATAGGTTTTTAGTAGCGCAACTTAACCATAACGTCCCTTTAACAAAGTTTTTTCACTGAATTTCATAGGTTTTTATTAGTGCAACGTCACCATAACATCCTTTTCAATAGATGAAGACCACTAGCATCTTAGGTCCTCAAAGTGGGAACCCCGGTGATAAGAAAAAAAAAGATTTTCCTTCCTATACCGGGACGCCTGCGGCATCCACGTGTAGGAAGGAAAATCATTTACCAAGATGGCTACCATGGAAAGGAAAGGCGGGGTGTATAAAGCGAACACAACAGGGCATGAGCAGGGTCTGGGGGGGAACAGGGCAGACACATGGGCATGAGCGGGAGGTGAGAGAGAACAGGGTACAAACGGGGCATGAGCAGGGGGTGGGGGGGAAAGGAAGGAAACACGGGGCATGAGCGGGTGTGGGGGGAACACGAGAGAGACACGGGCATGAGCAGCGGGTGGGGGAACAGGGGAGACACGGGGCATAAGCGGGGGTTGGGGAGGAACATGAGGGAGACACGGGGTATGAGCGGGGGGGTGGGAAGGAACACGAGGGAGACACAGGGCATGAGCGGGTGGTGGGGGAAACAGGGCACACACGGGGCATGAGCGGGGTGTGGGGGGAACAGGACACACACGGGGCATGAGCGGGGGTTGGGGGGAACAGGGCACACACAGGGCATGAGCGGGGAGTGGGGGAACAGGGCACACACGGGGCATGAGCGGGGGTGTGGGGAAAAGGAGAGAGACAGAAAGACAAGGGGCATGAGCGGGGGGTGGGGGGAACACGAGGGAAACACGAGGCATGAGTGGGGGGGTGGGGGGAACACGAGGGAAACACGGGGCATGAGCAGGGGTGGGGGCAACAGGAGACACACGGGGCATGAGCGGGGTGGTGAGGGGGTACACGATGGAGACACAGTGGGGGGTGGGGGGAACACAAGGGAGACACGGGGCATGAGCAGGGGGTGAGGGGAACACGAGGGAGACACGGGGCATGAGCGGGGTTTGGGGGAACAGGGCACACATGGGGCATGAGAGGGGGTGGGGGGAACAGGGCACACAGAGGGCATGAGCGGGGGTGGAGGAACAGGGTGCACAATACGGAGCATGAGCGGGGGTGGGGGGAAACAGGGGAGACAGACGGGACATGAGCGGGGGGCGGGAGGGAAGGGGAGAGACACACAGTGCGTGAACGCGAGGTGGGGGACAAGGGGAGAGACACACAGGGCATGAGCGGGGGGTGGGGGGGAAGGGGAGAGACACACGGGGCTTGAGCGGGGGATGGGGGAAGGGGAGAGACACACGGGGCATGAGCGGGGGGTGGAGGGGAAGGGGGGAGACACACGGGACATGAGCGGGAGGGTGGGGGGAAGGGGAGAGACACACGGGGCATGAGCAGGGGGTGGGGGGGAAGGGGAGAGAGACACGGGGCATGAGCGGGGGGTGGGGTGGAAGGGGAGAGAGACTCGGGGCATGAGCGGTGGGTGGGGGAAGGGGAGAGAGATACGGGGCATGAGCGGGGGTGGGGGGAAGGGAAGAGACACACGGGGCATGAGTGGGGGGTGGGAGGTGAGGGGAGAGACACACAGGGCATAAGCGGGGGGTGGGGGGAAGGGGAGAGACACATGGGGCATGAGTGGGGGTGGGGGGAAAGGAGGGAGACACGAAGCTGAGCGGGGGTGGGGGGAAGGGGAGAGAAACACGGGGCATGAGCAGGGGTGGGGGGAAGGGGAGAGAGACACAGGGCATGAGTGGGGGGTGGGGTGGAAGGGGAGAGAGACATGGGGCATGAGCGTGTGGTGGGGGAAGGGGAGAGAGACACGGGGCATGAGCGGGGGTGGGGGGGAAGGGGAGAGAGACAAGGGCCATGAGCGGGGGTGGGGGGGAAGGGGCAAGAGACAAGGGGCATGAGTGGGGGTGGGGGGAAGGGGAGAGACACACAGGGCATGAGCGGGGATTGGGGGAAGGGGAGAGACACACAGGGCATGAGCGGGGGGTGGGGGGGTAGGGGAGAGACACACAGGGCATGAGCGGGGGTGTGGGGGAGGGGAGAGACACACGGGGCATGAGGGGGTGAGCGGGGGGTGGGGGGAAAGGAGGGAGACACGGGGCATGAGCGGGGGAAGGGGATAGACATGGGGCATGAGCGGGGGGTGGGGGAGTAACACAAGGAAGACACGGGGCATGAGCGGGGGTGGGGGGTAACACAAGGGAGACATGGGGCATGAGCTGGGGGTGGGGGGTAACACAAGGGAGACACAGGGCATGAGCGGGGGGTGGGGGGTAACAGGGGAGACAGGGCATGGGTGGGGGGTAACACACAGGAGACACAGGGCATGAGCGGGGGGTGGGGAGGTAACACAAGGGAGACACGTGGCATGATCGAGGGGTGGGGGTAAAACAAGGGAGGCAGGGGGTGGGGGGTAACACAAGGGAGACACGGGGCATGAGCGGGGGGTGGGGGGTTACAGGGGAGACAGGTCATGAGCGGGGGTGGGGGGAACAGGGGAGACACGGGGCATGAGCGGGGTCAGGGGGGGAAGTGGAGAGAGACACAGGGCATGAGCTGGGGGTGGGAGGAACAGTAGGGATATACGGGGCATGAGCGAGGGGTGGCGGGGAAGGGGAGAGACACACGGGGCATGAGCGGGGGGTGGGAGGGAGGGGTGAGACACAGGGCATGAGCGGGGGGTGGGGGGAACAGTAGGGAGACACAGGGCATGTGCGGGGAGTGGGGGGGAAGGGGAGAGACACACGGGGCATGAGCGGGGGTTTGGGGGGAAGGGGAGAGACACAGGGCATGAGAAGGGGGTGGGGGAAGGGGAGAGACACACGGGGCATGAGCGGGGGTAGGGGGGAAGAGGAGAGAGACACATGGCATGAGCGGGGGTAGGGGGGAAGGGGAGAGAGACACAGGGCATGAGTGGGGGGTGGGGGGGAAGGGGAGAGAGACACAGGGCATGAGCTGGGGGTAGGGGGGAAGGGGAGAGAGACAGAGGGCATGGGCGGGGGGTGGGTGGAAGGGGAGAGACACGGGGCATGAGCGGGGGGTGGGGGGGAAGGGGAGAGACACACAGGGCATGAGCGGGGGGTGGGGGAGAAGGGGAGAGACACACGGGGCATGAGTGGAGGGTGGGGGGGAAGGGGATAGACACACGGGGCATGAGTGGGGCTGGGGGGGAAATGAGGGAGACACAGGGCATGAGCAGGGGGTGGAGGGAAGGGGAGAGACACAGGGCATGAGCGGGGGCTGGGGGTAACACAAGGGAGAAACAGGGCATGAGCGGGGGTGGGGGGTAACAGGGGAGACAGGGCATGGGTGGGGGGTAAAGCAAGGGAGACACGGGGCATGAGCAGGGGGTGGGGGGTAACACCAGGGAGACACAGGGCATGAGGGGGGGGTGGGGGGTTAACGCAACAGAGACACGGGGCATGAGCGGGGGGTGGGGTGTAACAGGGGAGACAGGCCACGAGCGGGGGGTAGGGGGTGAAGGGGAGAGAGACACAGGGCATGAGCAGGAGGGTGTGGGGGAAGGGGAGAGAGACACGGGGCATGAGCGGGGGGTGGGGTGTACAGTAGGGAGACACGGGACATGAGAGGGGGCTGGGGGGAAGGGGAGAGACACATGGGGCATGAGCGGGGGGTGGGGGGAACAGTAGGGAGACACGGGACATGAGCGGGGGGGTGGGGGTGAAGGGGAGAGAGACACAGGGCATGAGCAGGAGGGTGTGGGGGAAGGGGAGAGAGACACGGGGCATGAGCGGTGGGTGGGGGGAAGGGGATAGACACACGGGGCATGAGCGAGGGGTGGCGGGGAAGGGGAGAGACACACGGGGCATGAGCGGGGGGTGGGAGGGAGGGGTGAGACACAGGGCATGAGCGGGGGGTGGGGGGAACAGTAGGGAGACACAGGGCATGTGCGGTGAGTGGGGGGGAAGGGGAGAGACACACGGGGCATGAGCGGGGGGTTGGGGGGAAGGGGAGAGACACGGGGCATGAGAAGGGGGTGGGGGAAGGGGAGAGACACACGGGGCATGAGCGGGGGTAGGGGCGAAGGGGAGAGAGACACGGGGCATGAGCGGGGGGTAGGGGGGAAGAGGAGAGAGACACATGGCATGAGCAGGGGTAGGGGGGAAGGGGAGAGAGACACAGGGCATGAGTGGGGGGGAAGGGGAGAGAGACACGGGGCATGAGCTGGGGGTAGGGGGGAAGGGGAGAGAGACAGAGGGCATGGGCGGGGGGTGGGTGGAAGGGGAGAGACACGGGGCATGAGCGGGGAGTGGGGGGGAAGGGGAGAGACACACGGGGCATGAGCGGGGGGTGGGGGAGAAGGGGAGAGACACACGGGGCATGAGTGGAGGGTGGGGGGGAAGGGGATAGACACACGGGGCATGAGTGGGGCTGGGGGGGAAATGAGGGAGACACAGGGCATGAACAGGGGGTGGGGGGAAGGGGAGAGACACAGGGCATGAGCGGGGGCTGGGGGTAACACAAGGGAGAAACAGGGCATGAGCGGGGGGTGGGGGGTAACAGGGGAGACAGGGCATGGGTGGGGGGTAAAGCAAGGGAGACACGGGGCATGAGCAGGGGGTGGGGGGTAACACCAGGGAGACACAGGGCATGAGGGGGGTGTGGGGGGTTAACGCAACGGAGACACGGGGCATGAGCGGGGGGTGGGGTGTAACAGGGGAGACAGGCCACGAGCGGGGGGTAGGGGGTGAAGGGGAGAGAGACACAGGGCATGAGCAGGAGGGTGTGGGGGAAGGGGAGAGAGACACGGGGCATGAGCGGGGGGTGGGGTGTACAGTAGGGAGACACGGGACATGAGAGGGGGCTGGGGGGAAGGGGAGAGACACATGGGGCATGAGCGGGGGGTGGGGGGAACAGTAGGGAGACACGGGACATGAGCGGGGGGTGGGGGTGAAGGGGAGAGAGACACAGGGCATGAGCAGGAGGGTGTGGGGGAAGGGGAGAGAGACACGGGGCATGAGCGGTGGGTGGGGGGAAGGGGATAGACACACGGGGCATGAGCAGGAGGGTGTGGGGGAAGTGGAGAGAGACACGGGGCATGAGTGGGGGTGGGGGGAACAGTAGGGAGACACGGGACATGAGAGGGGGCTGGGGGGAAGGGGAGAGACACATGGGGCATGAGCGGGGGGTGGGGGAAACAGTAGGGAGACACGGGACATGAGCGGGGGGGTGGGGGTGAAGGGGAGAGAGACACAGGGCATGAGCAGGAGGGTGTGGGGGAAGGGGAGAGAGACACGGGGCATGAGCGGGGGGTGGGGGGAAGGGGATAGACACACGGGGCATGAGCGGGGGGTGGGGGGAAGGGGGGAAACACACAGGGCATGAGCGGGCGGTGGGGGGAACAGTAGGGAAACACAGGGCATGAGCGGGGGGTGGGGTGGAAGGGGAGAGAGACACGGGGCATGAGCGTGCGGTGGGGGAAGGGGAGAGAGACACGGGGCATGAGCGGGGGTGGGGGGGAAGGGGAGAGAGACAAGGGGCATGAGCGAGGGTGGGGGGGAAGGGGAAAGAGACAAGGGGCATGAGTGGGGGTGGGGAGATAGGGGAGAGACACACAGGGCAAGAGCGGGGGTGTGGGGGGGGAGAGACACACGGGGCATGAGCGGGTGAGCGGGGGGTGGGGGGAAAGGAGGGAGACACGGGGCATGAGTGGGGGGTGGGGGGGAAGGGGATAGACATGGGGCATGAGCGGGGGATGGGGGAGGAACACAAGGAAGACACGGGGCATGAGCGGGGGGTGGGGGGTAACACAAGAGAGACATGGGGCATGAGCTGGGGGTGGGGGCTAACACAAGAGAGACACGGGGCATGAGCGGGGGGTAGGGGGTTACAGGGGAGACAGGTAATGAGAGGGGGTGGGGGGGAACAGGGGGGACACGGGGCATGAGCGGGGGTGGGGGGAAGTGGAGAGAGACACAGGGCATGAGCGGGGGGTGAGAGGAACAGTAGGGAGACACAGGGCATGAGCAGGGGTGGGGGGGAAGGGGAGAGACACACGGGGCATGAGCGGGGGGTGGGAGGGAGGGGTGAGACACAGGGCATGAGCGGGGGGTGGGGGGAACAGTAGGGAGACACTGGGCATGTGCGGGGAGTGGGGGGGAAGGGGAGAGACACACGGGGCATGAGCGGGGGGTTGGGGGGAAGGGGAGAGACACGGGGCCTGAGAAGGGGGTGGGGGAAGGGGAGAGACACATGGGGCATGAGCGGGGGGTAGGGGTGAAGGGGAGAGAGACACAGGGCATGAGCGGGGGTAGGGGGGAAGGGGAGAGAGACACATGGCATGAGCGGGGGTAGGGGGGAAGGGGAGAGAGACACGGGGCATGAGTGGGGGGTGGGGGGGAAGGGGAGAGAGACACGGGGCATGAGCGGGGGGTAGGGGGGAAGGGGAGAGAGACACAGGGCATGGGCGGGGGGTGGGTGGAAGGGGAGAGACACGGGGCATGAGCGGGGGGTGGAGGGGAAGGTTAGAGACACACGGGGCATGAGCGGGGGGTGGGGTGGAAGGGGAGAGACACACGGGGCACGAGTGAGGGGTGGGGGGGAACAGGGGAGACAGGGCATGGGTGGGGGGTAACACACAGGAGACACAGGGCATGAGCGGGGGGTGGGGAGGTAACATGAGGGAGACACGGGGCATGATCGGGGGTGGGGGGTAAAACAAGGGAGGCACGGGCATGAGCAGGGGGTGGGGGGTAACACAAGGAAGACACGGGGCATGAGCGGGGGGTGGGGGGTTACAGGGGAGACAGGTCATGAGCGGGGGTGGGGGAGAACAGGGGAGACACGGGGCATGAGCGGGGGTGGGGGGGAAGTGGAGAGAGACACAGGGCATGAGCGGGGGGTGGGAGGAACAGTAGGGAGATACGGGGCATGAGCGGGGGGTGGGGGGGAAGGGGAGAGACACACGGGGCATGAGCAGGGGGTGGGAGGGAGGGGTGAGACACAGAGCATGAGCGGGGGGTGGGGGGAACAGTAGGGAGACACAGGGCATGTGCGGGGAGTGGGGGGGAAGGGGAGAGACACACGGGGCATGAGCGGGGGGTTGGGGGGAAGGGGAGAGACACGGGGCATGAGAAGGGGGTGGGGGAAGGGGAGAGACACACCGGGCATGAGCGGGGGTAGGGGCGAAGGGGAGAGAGACACGGGGCATGAGCGGGGGGTAGGGGGGAAGGGGAGAGAGACACATGGCATGAGTGGGGGTAGGGGGGAAGGGGAGAGAGACACAGGGCATGAGTGGGGGGTGGGGGGAAGGGGAGAGAGACACGGGGCATGAGCAGGGGGTAGGGGGGAAGGGGAGAGAGACACAGGGCATGGGCGGGGGGTGGGTGGAAGGGGAGAGACACGGGGCATGAGCGGGGGGTGGGGGGAAGGGGAGAGACACACGGGGCATGGGCGGGGGGTGGGGGGAAGGGGATAGACACACAGGGCATGAGTGGGGGTGGGGGGGAAATGAGGGAGACACGGGGCATGAGCAGGGGGTGGAGGGAAGGGGAGAGACACAGGGCATGAGCGGGGGCTGGGGTTAACACAAGGGAGACACAGGGCATGAGCGGGGGGTGGAGGGTAACAGGGGAGACAGGGCATGGGTGGGGGGTAAAGCAAGGGAGACACGGGGCATGAGCAGGGGGTGGGGGTAACACCAGGGAGACACAGGGCATGAGCGGGGGGTGGGTGGGTAACACAACGGAGACACGGGGCATGAGCGGGGGGTGCGGTGTAACAGGGGAGACAGGTCATGAGCGGGGGGTAGGGGGTGAAGAGGAGAGAGACACAGGGCATGAGCAGGAGGGTGTGGAGGAAGGGGAGAGAGACACGGGGCATGAGCGGGGGGTGGGGGAACAGTAGGAGACACGGGACATGAGAGGGGGCTGGGGGGGAGGGGAGAGACACATGGGGCATGAGCGGGGGGTGGGGGGAACAGTAGGGAGACACGGGACATGAGCGGGGGCGTGGGGGTGAAGGGGAGAGAGACACAGGGCATGAGCAGGAGGGTGTGGGGGAAGGGGAGGGAGACACGGGGCATGAACGGGGGGTGGGGGGAAGGGGATAGACACACGGGGCATGAGCAGGAGGGTGTGGGGGAAGTGGAGAGAGACACGGGGCATGAGTGGGGGGTGGGGGGAACAGTAGGGAGACACGGGACATGAGAGGGGGCTGGGGGGAAGGGGAGAGACACATGGGGCATGAGCGGGGGGTGGGGGGAACAGTAGGGAGACACGGGACATGAGCGGGGGGGTGGGGGTGAAGGGGAGAGAGACACAGGGCATGAGCAGGAGGGTGTGGGGGAAGGGGAGAGAGACACGGGGCATGAGCGGGGGGTGGGGGGAAGGGGATAGACACACGGGGCATGAGCGGGGGTGGGGGGAAGGGGAGAAACACACGGGGCATGAGCGGGGGGTGGGGGGAACAGTAGGGAAACACAGGGCATGAGCGGGGGGTGGGGTGGAAGGGGAGAGAGACACAGGGGCATGAGCGTGCGGTGGGGGAAGGGGAGAGAGACACGGGGCATGAGCGGGGGTGGGGGGGAAGGGGAGAGAGACAAGGGGCATGAGCGGGGGTGGGGTGGAAGGGGAAAGAGACAAGGGGCATGAGTGGGGGTGGGGGGCAGGGGAGAGACACACAGGGCATGAGCGGGGGTTGGGGGGAGGGGAGAGACACACAGGGCATGAGCAGGGGGTGGGGGGATAGGGGAGAGTCACACAGGGCATGAGCGGGGGGGTGGGGGAGGGGAGAGACACACGGGGCATGAGCGGGTGAGCGGGGAGTGGGGGGAAAGGAGGGAGACACGGGGAATGAGTGGGGGGTGGTGGGGAAGGGGATACACATGGGGCATGAGCGGGGGGTGGGGGAGGAACACAAGGAAGACACAGGGCATGAGCGGGGGGTGGGGGGGTAACACAAGAGAGACATGGGGCATGAGCTGGGGTGGGGAGTAACACAAGAGAGACACGGGGCATGAGCGGGGGGTGGGGGGTTACAGGGGAGACAGGTAATGAGAGGGGGTGGGGGGGAACAGGGGGGACACGGGGCATGAGCGGGGGTGGGGGGAAGTGGAGAGAGACACAGGGCCTGAGCGGGGGGTGGGAGGAACAGTAGGGAGACACAGGGCATGAGCGGGGGTGGGGGGGAAAGGGAGAGACACACGGGGCATGAGCGGGGGGTGGGAGGGAGGGGTGAGACACAGGGCATGAGCGGGGGGTGGGGGGAACAGTAGGGAGACACAGGGCATGTGCGGGGAGTGGGGGGGAAGGGAAGAGACACACGGGGCATGAGCGGGGGGTTGGGGGGAAGGGGAGAGACACGGGGCCTGAAAAGGGGGTGGGGGAAGGGGAGAGACACACGGGGCATGAGCGGGGGGTAGGGGTGAAGGGGAGAGAGACACGGGGCATGAGCGGGGGGTAGGGGGGAAGGGGAGAGAGACACATGGCATGAGCGGGGGTAGGGGGGAAGGGGAGAGAGACACGGGGCATGAGTGGGGGGTGGGGGGGAAGGGGAGAGAGACACGGGGCATGAGCGGGGGGTAGGGAGGAAGGGGAGAGAGACACAGGGCATGGGCGGGGGGTGGGTGGAAGGGGAGAGACACGGGGCATGAGCGGGGGGTGGGGGGGGAGGGGAGAGACACACGGGGCATGAGCGGGGGGCGGGGGGAAGGGGAGAGACACACGGGGCATGAGTGGGGGTGGGGGGGAAGGGGATAGACACACGGGGCATGAGTGGGGGTGGGGGGGAAATGAGGGAGACACGGGGCATGAGCAGGGGGTGGGAGGAAGGGGAGAGAGACACAGGGCATGGGCGGGGGGTGGGTGGAAGGGGAGAGACACGGGGCATGAGCGGGGGGTGGGGGGGGAGGGGAGAGACACACGGGGCATGAGCGGGGGGCGGGGGGAAGGGGAGAGACACACGGGGCATGAGTGGGGGTGGGGGGGAAGGGGATAGACACACGGGGCATGAGTGGGGCTGGGGGGTAACACAAGGGAGACACGGGGCATGAGCGTGGGGTCGGGGGTAACAGGGGAGACAGGGCATGGGAGGGGGGTAAAGCAAGGGAGACATGGGGCATGAGCAGGGGGTGGGGGGTAACACGAGGGAGACACAGGGCATGAGCGGGGGTGGGGGGGTAACACAACAGAGACACGGGGCATGAGCGGGGGGTGGGGTGTAACAGGGGAGACAGGTCATTAGCAGGGGGTAGGGGGGAACAGGGGAGACACAGGGCATGAGCAGGGGGTGGGGGAAGTGGAGAGAGACACGGGGCATGAGTGGGGGGTGGGGGGAACAGTAGGGAGACACGGGACATGAGAGGGGGCTGGGGGGAAGGGGAGAGACACATGCGCCTTGAGCGGGGGGTGGGGGGAACAGTAGGGAGACACGGGACATGAGCGGGGGGGTGGGGGTGAAGGGGAGAGAGACACAGGGCATGAGCAGGAGGGTGTGGGGGAAGGGGAGAGAGACACGGGGCATGAGCGGGGGTTGGGGGAAGGGGATAGACACACGGGGCATGAGCGGGGGTGGGGGGAATGGGAGAAACACACGGGGCATGAGCGGGGGGTGGGGGGAACAGTAGGGAAACATAGGGCATGAGCGGGGGGTGGGGTGGAAGGGGAGAGAGACACGGGGCATGAGCGTGCGGTGGGGGAAGGGGAGAGAGACACGGGGCATGAGCGGGGGTGGGGGGGAAGGGGAGAGAGACAAGGGGCATGAGCGGGGGTGGGGGGGAAGGGGAAAGAGACAAGGGGCATGAGTGGGGGTGGGGGGAAGGGGAGAGACACACAGGGCATGAGCGGGGGTTGGGGGGAGGGGAGAGACACACGGGGCATGAGCAGGGGGTGGGGGGGTAGGGGAGAGACACACAGGGCATGAGCGGGGGTTTGGGGGAGGGGAGAGACACACGGGGCATGAGCGGGTGAGCAGGGGGTGGGGGGAAAGGAGGGAGACACAGGGCATGAGCGGGGGGTGGGTGGGAAGGGGAGAGACATGGGGCATGAGCGGGGGGTGGGGGGTAACACAAGGGAGACATGGGGCATGAGCTGGGGGTGGGGGGTAACACAAGGGAGACACGGGGCATGAGCAGGGGGTGGGGGGTTACAGGGGAGACAGGTCATGAGCGGGGGTGGGGGGAACAGGGGAGACACGGGGCATGAGCGGGGGTGGGGGGGGAAGTGGAGAGAGACACAGGGCATGAGCGGGGGGTGGGAGGAACAGTAGGGAGACACAGGGCATGAGCGGGGGTTGGGGGGAAGGGGAGAGACACACGGGGCATGAGCGGGGGGTGGGAGGGAGGGGTGAGACACAGGGCATGAGCGGGGGTGGGGGGAACAGTAGAGAGACACAGGGCATGTGCGGGGAGTGAGGGGGAAGGGGAGAGACACACAGGGCATGAGCGGGGGTTGGGGGAAGGGGAGAGACATGGGGCATGAGAAGGGGGTGGGGGAAGGGGAGGGACACACGGGGCATGAGCGGGGTGTAGGGGTGAAGGGGAGAGAGACACGGGGCATGAGCGGAGGGTAGGGGGGAAGGGGAGAGAGACACAGGGCATGGGCGGGGGGTGGGTGGAAGGGGAGAGACACAGGGCATGAGCGGGGGGTGGGGGGGAAGGGGAGAGACACACGGGGCATGAGCGGGGGTTGGGGGGGAAGGGGAGAGACACACGGGGCATGAGTGGGGGGTGGGGGGAAGGGGATAGACACACGGGGCATGAGTGGGGGTGGGGGGGAAATGAGGGAGACACAGGGCATGAGCAGGGGGTGGGGGGAAGGGGAGAGACACAGGGCATGAGCGGGGGCTGGGGGGTAACACAAGGGAGACACGGGGCATGAGCAGGGGGTGGGGGGTAACAGGGGAGACAGGGCATGGGTGGGGGGTAAAGCAAGGGAGACCCGGGGCAAGAGCAGGGGGTGGGGGGTAACACGAGGGAGACACAGGGCATGAGCAGGGGGTGGGGGGTAACACAACAGAGACACGGGGCATGAGCGGGGGGTGGGGTGTAACAGGGGAGACAGGTCATGAGCGGGGGGTAGGGGGGAGCAGGGGAGACACAGGGCATGAGCAGGGGGTGGGGGAAGTGGAGAGAGACACGGGGCAAGAGTGGGGGGAACAGTAGGGAGACACGGGACATGAGATGGGGCTGGGGGGAAGGGGAGAGACACATGGGGCATGAGCGGGGGGTAGGGGGAACAGTAGGGAGACACGGGACATGAGCGGGGGGTGGGGGTGAAGGGGAGAGAGACACAGGGCATGAGCAGGAGGGTGTGGGGGAAGGGGAGAGAGACACGGGGCATGAGCGGGGGGTGGGGGGAAGGGGATAGACACACGGGGCATGAGCAGGGGTTGGGTCGAAGGGGAGAAACACACAGTGCATGAGCGGGGGGTGGGGGAACAGTAGGGAAACACAGGGCATGAGCGGGGGTGGGGGAAGGGGAGAGACACACAGGGCATGAGGTGGGAGTTGGGGGGAATTTAGGGGAGATACACACGGGGCATAAGCAGGGGTGCGGGGAGGGGAGAGACACACAGGGCATGAGCGGGGGTGGGGGGAAGGGGAGAGACACACGGGGCATGAGCGGGGGTGGGGAAGGGGAGAGACACACAGGGCATGAGCGGGGGGTGGGGGGAAGGGGAGAGAGACACGGGGCATGAGCAGGGCTGGGGGGAACAGTAGGGAGACAAGTATGAGCGGGGGGTGGGGGGGAAAGGGGAGAGACACATGGGGCATGAGCAGGGGGTGGGGGGAAGGGGAGAGAGACACAGGGCATGAGCGGGGGTCGGGGGAACAGTAGGGAGACACGTTTGAGTGGGGGGTGGGAGGGAAGGGGTGAGACACACGGGGCATTAGGGGGGAAGGTGAGAGACACACGGGGCATGAGCGGGGGGTGGGGGGGAAGGGGAGAGACACGGGGCATGAGTGAGGGGTGGGGGGAAGGGGAGAGAAGCACAGGGCGTGATCGGGGGGAGGGGGAAGGGGTGAGGCACACGGGGTATGAGCGGGGGGAAGGGGAGAGACACACGGGGCATGAGTGAGGGTGGGGGGAACAGTAGGGAGACACAGGGTTTGAGCGGGGGTGGGGGAAGGGGAGAGACACACGGGGCATGAGAGGGGGAAAGGGGAGAGACACAGGGCATTACGGGGGGAGGGGAGAGACGCACAGGGCATGAGAGGGGGGTGGGGAAGGGGATAGACACGCGGGGGGTGGGGGGAAGAGGAGAGAGACAGGGGGCATGAGCGGGGGTGGGGGGAACAGAAGTGAGACACGGGGTATGAGCGGGGGTGGGGGAAGGGGAGAGACACACGGGGCATGAGCGGGGGGTGGGGGGGAAGGGGTGAGACACACGGGCATGAGTGGGGGGTGGGGGGAAGGGAAGAGACACACGGGGCATGAGCAGGGGCTGGGGGAACAGTAGGGAGACACGGGGTATGAGCGGGGGTGGGGGGGAAGGGGAGAGACACACGGGGCATGAGCGGGGGGTGGGGGGGAAGGGGAGAGACACACGGGGCATGAAGGGGGGTGGGGGGAAAGGGAGAGAGACACGGGGCATGAGCGGGGGTGGGGGGAACAGTAGGGAGACACGGGGTATGAGCGGGGGGTGGGGGAGAAGGGGAGAGACACACGGGGCATGAGATGGGGGTGGGGGGAAGGGGAGAGACACACGGGACATGAGTGGGGGGTTGGGGAAAAGAAGGAAGACACACGGGCATGAGCGAGGGTGGGGGAAAGAAGGGAGAGACACAGGGCATGAGCGGGGGTGAGGGGGAAGGGGAGAGACACACGGGGCATGAGCGGGGGGTGGGGGGAACAGTAGGGAGACACGCGGCATGAGTGGGGGGTGGGGGGGAAGTAGGTAGACATGGGACATGAGAGGAGGGAACGGGAAAGAGAAACGGAGCATGTGGGGGGGTGGGAGGAACTCACAGAGAATCAGCGAGGGGGGGCATGGGAGACACGGGCCATGAGTGGGGGTGGGGGGAACAAGAGAGAGACACGAGGGCCTGTGCCTCACCGCCTTTTCGTGGCCGACGCAGCCCACATCTACACTGTGCAGGCAGCAGATCTGCTCCGATAAACAAAGATGGCGGGCGTCTCTGAAAATAGACGCACTGCACGCTTTACGGCAGCCAATAGAAAAGCACGTCAGATGTCCGCGGACATCACGCAAGCTGCTTGCCCAATCACTGTACTGTCCGCAGAGCGAACAGGGAAGTGTGTCCGCGAAGCGAACACAGATATCACTATTTTTTTCTGACCTATTTTTTGGTCATTTAAAAAAAAACTACTGGACGGATTTTCACCACATTTGCAAAAGCACACTTTCGGGACCAAACCGCTGCTCCTTGTCCAAATTTTGTGAAAATCCGTCCAGCGGTTTTGGCTGTAGGCACGAGCAAAAATGTTTTCCCATTCAGTCTACGGGGAAAAAAAAAGTTTTGGGACCCCCCCTATAACTTTGCCACCCCTGGACGAATCCTCACCAAACTTTGCAAAAGAATTCAAAGTGGGCATATACTTTTTTTGCAAAGTTTGGTGAGGATTCGTCCAGGAGGAGCGAAGTTATAAGCCGCCCAAAAAGTGCTCTTCCTATGGAAACACCAACTTAACCATAACTACATGGCCACTACCGTGACCATGTAATATATCGTTTGTTCATGTATTTTGAGACAATGCTGGTTAATAAGATACAGGAGACACACAATATGTTTAAGAACTGCAAAACAGTCGGGTAAATACATTCCTAAGAGGTATACTCAGTTAAAAGAATGCATGCAGCACTTTATATACATTGTTACAAACACATATAATAAGCCACAACATAAAGAACTCTAGTGTGAATGGACTTAAGGTTCAGCATTACACTTCGATAGCGGGCACACAGAAATGGCCCAGCGCTGACAGTTTGATAACACACAGTCGCATACAAATTGCAGTAGATTGCATTCAGCATTGAACGTATGTAATTGCAACGTGGATATGAGGCTCACATAGGGCAACATTTAATTGGTAGGTGTTGTGATTACAATCGGAAGAATAAAGAAATCTTCTTGTCTACACATCGATTTAGCAGAGGAAAGTGCAATACATATGAAGCGGACACACGCAAATGAAAAATGTACTGTGCTGATATAAAAATAATTGAATAGTAGCAACCTACATAAGATGTCTGACAAAAACAACAGGAGGAACTAGTCCCCTTTCTGTCTCTGATCCCAGGAAACACCAGCTATTTGAATGTTCACGTTTGTGTGGGCCAATTGTTGTGGACAAGCAGCGAGGTAGTCGCGTAACTCGTAAACGCTGCCAAATTTTCGTTTGAAACACCATGGGAGTGCCATACCCTAATGGCTTGTTTATTAGACTGCTGTGACGTTTTAGCAAAGAGAAAATAAAGGAAGTATGCTTTAACGGACTGGTATCCTGATTGTTCATTGAGAATCACGACGGAGAGTCCCACTCATTAACTGGTGTAAAAATCAGAAGAAGGAATATATATATATATATATATATATATATATATATATATATATATATATATATATATAGTGAAAAAACTTTGTTAAAGGGACGTTATGGTTAAGTTGCGCTACTAAAAACCTATGAAATTCAGTGAAAAAACTTTGTCAAAGGGACGTTATGGTTCCAAGTAAAACCGAAAACCCTTGAAATTCGCCAGTTATGGTAAGCTAAGCAACCATAACTTGCGCCACCACCGTGCACTGCTAAGACTAACACCCAGGACATCAAAGATGTCTCATTAACTCATTAAAGGGCCAATTCATTGAACAAACGTGCGGCGAAAATCTTTGCGCAAGCAGGCGCAAGCAGGCGCAAGCAGGCGCAAGCGCAAAAAAACAGGCGCACGCGCACGCGTGCGATTCATGGAAGTCACTGCACGTGTTTTCCTCGGGATGTGCGCCAAACCCGTGCATGGCGCACACGTCACTGCAACATCCCGAAAGGCGTGCGCGACGCGCACAGTGAAAGCGCACAACCTCTGCGCATACACCAGAAAGTGGGCGGAACACGGGGCGTAACGCGCAGAATGGGGAACAACGCGCGAAAATAAGGGCGCAACTGGGGATGTACTGCAGGGAAGCAGACGGAACGCCCACACGCACTCGAACCACACGTATTCATGGAATCGAATAGGGCAAAGCCACGCACAGCCAAAGACACTCACAAGCCGAAACACGTCCACCACACGAAGGCAGGCGATAGCGTCCCTGCGCATTACAAAAGTGGCAACATACAGCAATTGGGCGTGTGCGAGTGGGGCACGTGTATTTCGGGGATGCGCGGGAAGTTACACACGCGATTGAGCGGGGTACGTGTATTTCGGGGTTGCGCGGGAAGTTACGCACGCAATTGAGCGGGGTACGTGTATTTCGGGGGTGCGCGGGAAGTTACACACGCGATTGTGCGGGGTACGTGTATTTCGGGGGTGCACGGAAAGTTACACACGCGATTGAGCGGGGTACGTGTATTTCGGGGGTGCGCGGGAAGTTACACACGCGATTGAGCGGGGTACGTGTATTTCGGGGGTGCGCGGGAAGTTACACACGCGATTGAGCGGGGTACGTGTATTTCGGGGTTGCGCGGGAAGTTACGCACGCAATTGAGCGGGGTACGTGTATTTCGGGGGTGCGCGGGAAGTTACACACGCGATTGTGCGGGTTACGTGTATTTCGGGGGTGCACGGAAAGTTACACACGCGATTGAGCGGGGTACGTGTATTTCGGGGGTGCGCGGGAAGTTACACACGCGATTGAGCGGGGTACGTGTATTTCGGGGTTGCGCAGGAAGTTACACACGCGATTGAGCGGGGTACGTGCATATCAGGGGTGCGCGGAAAGTATCACACGCGATTCCATCAAGGTACGTGTATTACAGGGGTACGCGGGAAGTCCCACACGTGAATATCCAGGCTACGTGTATTTCAGGGGTTCGTGTGAACTTTTTCACGCGATCGTGCCTGGGGGAGCGGGCTACGTGTATTTCAGGGCTTCCCGTGAACTTTTTCACGCGATCAGGCCTGCGGGCGCGGGGTACCACTCACCGTCTGCCTTGCGTGTAGAAGAACACGTAGCCAACACCCGCTGTGAAGTAATAGCGTGTGAACCCCAACGGATGGAAAACACACGCACCGCACGAAAAGCACGTACAGAGTGTAAAGGCACGCGGGATCTCCAAACCCTGCCAGGGCAACGCCCGTGCGCAAAACATCACAGACGCGCTTACGCTGTAAGGGCCTTTGGTCCAATGAAATCGCGTACGCGTGCTGACGCGCTTACGCGCTAAGGGCCTTTCCTCGAATTTCATGCTGACGTGCAGGATTTTCATGTGCCAAATCACTCCGTATCAAGCTGGCCACGTGAAAACACACGGAAGACCATGCTCCTGCCCAGAAGGCCGAATTACTGCCCCCCAGTGCCCAGAGCAGCCTCCCACGTGCCATCTGCTGCCTGCCTGCTGCCAGTGTGCCCTGCCATTTCGTGCCTGCACATCAGCCAGCCCCAGGACCCAGTTGCCCACCCACTCCTGCCCCTGGGGTTGCCATGTCGGGCACATCAACATCTGGCACCAGTGGCAACCCCCGGCCAGAGGGCCAGAGGGGCACCAGCTTCACTGCCACCGAAGTTGGTGTCCTGCTGGAGCAAGTCCTGGGGCAGTATGATGCCCTCTTCGGATCGTCCCGCGCCAACAAGGAAGGACGGGAGAGGATCTGGGCCGACTGTGTCGTTGCCATCAACGCGGAGGGGGTGGCAACCCGCACCATCCAGAAGGTCAAGAAGCACTGGGAGGACTTGAGGTCCAGGACCCTCATAAAGGGGGGCCGGGGCCGCATGAGTTCCATCCAGATGAGGGTCCTGGAACGCGTACACCCAGCATTCCACGCCCAGGTCCTTGAGAGGGAGACCCGTCTGGAGTTGAGCGGTAAGTGGCCAAGCATTGCTGTGTGAGACAGGGCATGTTGCAGTGTGCTGGTTGTCTGATACTTGCCTGTATGTGTGACATAGGCCATGTACGCATGTATGTGTGCAGGGACATCATGGTAATGCATGTGCGACCAGTAATGTGTGAACCGCACGGTTGTTGCATGTGTTTAAATGCGACATGGGGAGCCCTATGCAGATTGTACATATGAGAGCATGGCAGTCTCTGTTCCTGGACATGGGTGGGGGTGAGGGATGGGTGCTGATGCCAGGTACATATATGGTATCCATGTCTGTGTGCCTGACCTACGTGTCTGTGACTTGTGAATGCCATGGATGCATGACACATGTCTGTGACAATGTACAGATTCACTGATGCAGCCTAGTCATCCTTGTATCCACTGTGATTGGGGTGTACGGGGCCAGATGGATGTGACTGAGGTGAAGTGGGTGCATGTGATAGGCATGACCCATGATGCATGTGAGTTCCATTACATTGTATGTTTCGAGAGTCCATTGGACATGTATGGAAATGTCCATGGCATGCACCATGACTGTCACTGTGTGTGTTTTGCCTGGACTGACACATGTGTTGTGGAGGGACATGATGGAAGTGTACTTTGACAGTGGCACTCATCTGCTATTGCTTCCTGTCTAGGGGACCATTGTACAGTACCCTGATGCTTGTGTTCTATGTCTCCCTCTACGCAGCGGCCAGTGAAGAAGAGGGCGGAGACGGCGCTGTGGAGCAAGGCGGCGGGGATGCCCCCACGGCTGCAGCGGAAGGGGTGGGTGAGCCCCCACAGGGGCCTGCTACGGCGGAAGACGGTGAGGAGCCATCCAGGTTGGTGGTTTCCACAGAGGAGGAGGAGGCCGCCACTGAGGCGCACATGGGGCCTGGTGGGGGCATCCCTGCTGGTGCAAGTGGTGCAGTCCAGGGGCAGGAGGCAGCACAGGTCACCGTGGAGGGGCCTGTGCATGTTGCTGTCCCTGACCCTGTGAGTGCACCACCTTGCACCAGCAGGGATGCCCCGTCCCAGGCCCGTCCGCAGGTAGAGGGGATGTCCATGTCATCTGACTCCCCTCCACCTGCAGACGAGGGGACCCCTGGCCGTATGGAGAAGGTCCTGATTGGGGTCGCGGGGGTGGGGGAAGGGGAGAGACACACAGGGCATGAGGTGGGAGTTGGGGGGAATTTAGGGGAGATACACACGGGGCATAAGCAGGGGTGCGGGGAGGGGAGAGACACACAGGGCATGAGCGGGGGTGGGGGGAAGGGGAGAGACACACGGGGCATGAGCGGGGGTGGGGAAGGGGAGAGACACACAGGGCATGAGCGGGGGGTGGGGGGAAGGGGAGAGAGACACGGGGCATGAGCAGGGCTGGGGGGAACAGTAGGGAGACAAGTATGAGCGGGGGGTGGGGGGAAAGGGGAGAGACACACGGGGCATGAGCGGGCGGTGGGGGGGAAGGGGTGAGACACACAGGGCATGAGCATGGGGAAGGGGAGAGACACATGGGGCATGAGCAGGGGGTGGGGGGAAGGGGAGAGAGACACAGGGCATGAGCGGGGGTGGGGGGAACAGTAGGGAGACACGTTTGAGTGGGGGGTGGGAGGGAAGGGGTGAGACACACGGGGCATTAGGGGGGAAGGTGAGAGACACACGGGGCATGAGCTGGTGGTGGGGGGGAAGGGGAGAGACACGGGGCATGAGTGAGGGGTGGGGGGAAGGGGAGAGACACACAGGGCATGATCGGGGGGAGGGGGAAGGGGTGAGGCACACGGGGTATGAGCGGGGGGAAGGGGAGAGACACACGGGGCATGAGTGAGGGTGGGGGGAACAGTAGGGAGACACAGGGTTTGAGCGGGGGTGGGGGGAAGGGGAGAGACACACGGGGCATGAGAGGGGGAAAGGGGAGAGACACAGGGCATTAGCGGGGGGGAGGGGAGAGACGCACAGGGCATGAGAGGGGGGTGGGGAAGGGGATAGACACACGGGGCATGAGCGGGGGGTGGGGGGAAGAGGAGAGAGACACGGGGCATGAGCGGGGGTGGGGGGAACAGAAGTGAGACACGGGGTATGAGCGGGGGTGGGGGGAAGGGGAGAGACACACGGGTCATGAGCGGGGGGTGGGGGGGAAGGGGTGAGACACACGGGCATGAGTGGGGGGTGGGGGGAAGGGAAGAGACACACGGGGCATGAGCAGGGGCTGGGGAACAGTAGGGAGACACGGGGTATGAGCGGGGGTGGGGGGGAAGGGGAGAGACACACGGGGCATGAGCGGGGGGTGGGGGGGAAGGGGAGAGACACACGGGGCATGAAGGGGGGTGGGGGGGAAAGGGAGAGAGACACGGGGCATGAGCGGGGGTGGGGGGAACAGTAGGGAGACACGGGGTATGAGCGGGGGGTGGGGGAGAAGGGGAGAGACACACGGGGCATGAGATGGGGGTGGGGGGAAGGGGAGAGACACACGGGACATGAGCGGGGGGTTGGGGAAAAGAAGGAAGACACACGGGCATGAGCGAGGGTGGGGGAAAGAAGGGAGAGACACAGGGCATGAGCGGGGGTGAGGGGGAAGGGGAGAGACACACGGGGCATGAGCGGGGGGTGGTGGGAACAGTAGGGAGACACGCAGCATGAGTGGGGGGTGGGGGGGAAGTAGGTAGACATGGGACATGAGAGGAGGGAACGGGAAAGAGAAACGGAGCATGTGGGGGGGTGGGAGGAACTCACAGAGAATCAGCGAGGGGGGGCATGGGAGACACGGGCCATGAGTGGGGGTGGGGGGAACAAGAGAGAGACACGAGGGCCTGTGCCTCACCGCCTTTTCGTGGCCGACGCAGCCCACATCTACACTGTGCAGGCAGCAGATCTGCTCCGATAAACAAAGATGGCGGGCGTCTCTGAAAATAGACGCACTGCACGCTTTACGGCAGCCAATAGAAAAGCACGTCAGATGTCCGCGGACATCACGCAAGCTGCTTGCCCAATCACTGTACTGTCCGCAGAGCGAACAGGGAAGTGTGTCCGCGAAGCGAACACAGATATCACTATTTTTTTCTGACCTATTTTTTGGTCATTTAAAAAGAAACTACTGGACGGATTTTCACCACATTTGCAAAAGCACACTTTCGGGACCAAACCGCTGCTCCTTGTCCAAATTTTGTGAAAATCCGTCCAGCGGTTTTGGCTGTAGGCACGAGCAAAAATGTTTTCCCATTCAGTCTACGGGGAAAAAAAAAGTTTTGGGACCCCCCCTATAACTTTGCCACCCCTGGACGAATCCTCACCAAACTTTGCAAAAGAATTCAAAGTGGGCATATACTTTTTTTGCAAAGTTTGGTGAGGATTCGTCCAGGAGGAGCGAAGTTATAAGCCGCCCAAAAAGTGCTCTTCCTATGGAAACACCAACTTAACCATAACTACATGGCCACTACCGTGACCATGTAATATATCGTTTGTTCATGTATTTTGAGACAATGCTGGTTAATAAGATACAGGAGACACACAATATGTTTAAGAACTGCAAAACAGTCGGGTAAATACATTCCTAAGAGGTATACTCAGTTAAAAGAATGCATGCAGCACTTTATATACATTGTTACAAACACATATAATAAGCCACAACATAAAGAACTCTAGTGTGAATGGACTTAAGGTTCAGCATTACACTTCGATAGCGGGCACACAGAAATGGCCCAGCGCTGACAGTTTGATAACACACAGTCGCATACAAATTGCAGTAGATTGCATTCAGCATTGAACGTATGTAATTGCAACGTGGATATGAGGCTCACATAGGGCAACATTTAATTGGTAGGTGTTGTGATTACAATCGGAAGAATAAAGAAATCTTCTTGTCTACACATCGATTTAGCAGAGGAAAGTGCAATACATATGAAGCGGACACACGCAAATGAAAAATGTACTGTGCTGATATAAAAATAATTGAATAGTAGCAACCTACATAAGATGTCTGACAAAAACAACAGGAGGAACTAGTCCCCTTTCTGTCTCTGATCCCAGGAAACACCAGCTATTTGAATGTTCACGTTTGTGTGGGCCAATTGTTGTGGACAAGCAGCGAGGTAGTCGCGTAACTCGTAAACGCTGCCAAATTTTCGTTTGAAACACCATGGGAGTGCCATACCCTAATGGCTTGTTTATTAGACTGCTGTGACGTTTTAGCAAAGAGAAAATAAAGGAAGTATGCTTTAACGGACTGGTATCCTGATTGTTCATTGAGAATCACGACGGAGAGTCCCACTCATTAACTGGTGTAAAAATCAGAAGAAGGAATATATATATATATATATATATATATATATATATATATATATATATATATATATATATATATATATAGTGAAAAAACTTTGTTAAAGGGACGTTATGGTTAAGTTGCGCTACTAAAAACCTATGAAATTCAGTGAAAAAACTTTGTCAAAGGGACGTTATGGTTCCAAGTAAAACCGAAAACCCTTGAAATTCGCCAGTTATGGTAAGCTAAGCAACCATAACTTGCGCCACCACCGTGCACTGCTAAGACTAACACCCAGGACATCAAAGATGTCTCATTAACTCATTAAAGGGCCAATTCATTGAACAAACGTGTGGCGAAAATCTTTGCGCAAGCAGGCGCAAGCAGGCGCAAGCGCAAAAAAACAGGCGCACGCGCACGCGTGCGATTCATGGAAGTCACTGCACGTGTTTTCCTCGGGATGTGCGCCAAACCCGTGCATGGCGCACACGTCACTGCAACATCCCGAAAGGCGTGCGCGACGCGCACAGTGAAAGCGCACAACCTCTGCGCATACACCAGAAAGTGGGCGGAACACGGGGCGTAACGCGCAGAATGGGGAACAACGCGCGAAAATAAGGGCGGGCGTAACTGGGGATGTACTGCAGGGAAGCAGACGGAACGCCCACACGCACTCGAACCACACGTATTCATGGAATCGAATAGGGCAAAGCCACGCACAGCCAAAGACACTCACAAGCCGAAACACGTCCACCACACGAAGGCAGGCGATAGCGTCCCTGCGCATTACAAAAGTGGCAACATACAGCAATTGGGCCTGTGCGAGTGGGGCACGTGTATTTCGGGGATGCGCGGGAAGTTACACACGCGATTGAGCGGGGTACGTGTATTTCGGGGTTGCGCGGGAAGTTACGCACGCAATTGAGCGGGGTACGTGTATTTCGGGGGTGCGCGGGAAGTTACACACGCGATTGTGCGGGGTACGTGTATTTCGGGGGTGCACGGAAAGTTACACACGCGATTGAGCGGGGTACGTGTATTTCGGGGGTGCGCGGGAAGTTACACACGCGATTGAGCGGGGTACGTGTATTTCGGGGGTGCGCGGGAAGTTACACACGCGATTGAGCGGGGTACGTGTATTTCGGGGTTGCGCGGGAAGTTACGCACGCAATTGAGCGGGGTACGTGCATATCAGGGGTGCGCGGAAAGTATCACACGCGATTCCATCAAGGTACGTGTATTACAGGGGTACGCGGGAAGTCCCACACGTGAATATCCAGGCTACGTGTATTTCAGGGGTTCGTGTGAACTTTTTCACGCGATCGTGCCTGGGGGAGCGGGCTACGTGTATTTCAGGGCTTCCCGTGAACTTTTTCATGCAATCAGGCCTGCGGGCGCGGGGTACCACTCACCGTCTGCCTTGCGTGTAGAAGAACACGTAGCCAACACCCGCTGTGAAGTAATAGCGTGTGAACCCCAACGGATGGAAAACACACGCACCGCACGAAAAGCACGTACAGAGTGTAAAGGCACGCGGGATCTCCAAACCCTGCCAGGGCAACGCCCGTGCGCAAAACGTCACAGACGCGCTTACGCTGTAAGGGCCTTTGGTCCAATGAAATCGCGTACGCGTGCTGACGCGCTTACGCGCTAAGGGCCTTTCCTCGAATTTCATGCTGACGTGCAGGATTTTCATGTGCCAAATCACTCCGTATCAAGCTGGCCACGTGAAAACACACGGAAGACCACGCTCCTGCCCAGAAGGCCGAATTACTGCCCCCCAGTGCCCCGAGCAGCCTCCCACGTGCCATCTGCTGCCTGCCTGCTGCCAGTGTGCCCTGCCATTTGGTGCCTGCACATCAGCCAGCCCCAGGACCCAGTTGCCCACCCACTCCTGCCCCTGGGGTTGCCATGTCGGGCACATCAACATCTGGCACCAGTGGCAACCCCCGGCCAGAGGGCCAGAGGGGCACCAGCTTCACTGCCACCGAAGTTGGTGTCCTGCTGGAGCAAGTCCTGGGGCAGTATGATGCCCTCTTCGGATCGTCCCGCGCCAACAAGGAAGGACGGGAGAGGATCTGGGCCGACTGTGTCGTTGCCATCAACGCGGAGGGGGTGGCAACCCGCACCATCCAGAAGGTCAAGAAGCACTGGGAGGACTTGAGGTCCAGGACCCTCATAAAGGGGGGCCGGGGCCGCATGAGTTCCATCCAGATGAGGGTCCTGGAACGCGTACACCCAGCATTCCACGCCCAGGTCCTTGAGAGGGAGACCCGTCTGGAGTTGAGCGGTAAGTGGCCAAGCATTGCTGTGTGAGACAGGGCATGTTGCAGTGTGCTGGTTGTCTGATACTTGCCTGTATGTGTGACATAGGCCATGTACGCATGTATGTGTGCAGGGACATCATGGTAATGCATGTGCGACCAGTAATGTGTGAACCGCACGGTTGTTGCATGTGTTTAAATGCGACATGGGGAGCCCTATGCAGATTGTACATATGAGAGCATGGCAGTCTCTGTTCCTGGACATGGGTGGGGGTGAGGGATGGGTGCTGATGCCAGGTACATATATGGTATCCATGTCTGTGTGCCTGACCTACGTGTCTGTGACTTGTGAATGCCATGGATGCATGACACATGTCTGTGACAATGTACAGATTCACTGATGCAGCCTAGTCATCCTTGTATCCACTGTGATTGGGGTGTACATGGCCAGATGGATGTGACTGAGGTGAAGTGGGTGCATGTGATAGGCATGACCCATGATGCATGTGAGTTCCATTACATTGTATGTTTCGAGAGTCCATTGGACATGTATGGAAATGTCCATGGCATGCACCATGACTGTCACTGTGTGTGTTTTGCCTGGACTGACACATGTGTTGTGGAGGGACATGATGGAAGTGTACTTTGACAGTGGCACTCATCTGCTATTGCTTCCTGTCTAGGGGACCATTGTACAGTACCCTGATGCTTGTGTTCTATGTCTCCCTCTACGCAGCGGCCAGTGAAGAAGAGGGCGGAGACGGCGCTGTGGAGCAAGGCGGCGGGGATGCCCCCACGGCTGCAGCGGAAGGGGTGGGTGAGCCCCCACAGGGGCCTGCTACGGCGGAAGACGGTGAGGAGCCATCCAGGTTGGTGGTTTCCACAGAGGAGGAGGAGGCCGCCACTGAGGCGCACATGGGGCCTGGTGGGGGCATCCCTGCTGGTGCAAGTGGTGCAGTCCAGGGGCAGGAGGCAGCACAGGTCACCGTGGAGGGGCCTGTGCATGTTGCTGTCCCTGACCCTGTGAGTGCACCACCTTGCACCAGCAGGGATGCCCCGTCCCAGGCCCGTCCGCAGGTAGAGGGGATGTCCATGTCATCTGACTCCCCTCCACCTGCAGACGAGGGGACCCCTGGCCGTATGGAGAAGGTCCTGATTGGGGTCGCGATGCGCACGGCTGTGATTCGTGATGCCGTGCGTGCTTCCCAGGAGGAGCACGCACATCATCACGAAGAGCACCATGCCGACGTGGCCCAATTGGGATCGTCCATGTTCGGGGGTTTCCTGCATGTGTCGGCCAATCTGGCGGCCCTCTCCTCTTCTGCGGAGACTATACGCCAGTCGTTCTCCTTGCCGTCTTCCGGCCCAGATGCCACCAGGGCCCCCTGTGGACCTGCCCTGACCAATTGCAGCCAGCTCGGTAGGGGTGGACACCACAGCAACTGTTCCCCAGCAGATGGAGGATGTGCTGGCATCATCAGGCAGGGCACGTGCACGACGGCGTCGGTGGATTCCATCAGCCTGGATGCCGTTGTGCTGGCAGAGGTAGTGGCATCGGAGGCAGCAGCAGAGTCAACGTGGGAGGCATCATGGCTCGGAGCCATCAACATCGGAGGAGCAGGCATCGGCCGGAGGGCAGGAGGACCCAGGACGGGAAGTGTCTTCCGTGTGGCAGCGGTTGGGCCAGCAGATAGGTGCGGAGCGGCGGCGGCCGGAAGAGGCGCGGCTCACAATGGTCAGGGCGGAGAACTCCATGCGGAGGGCCCTGAGGCGGGCCGAGTGCCTCGAGGCAATCCGCAGGGGGTTGGAGGAGGAGATGGCGTTGTCCCTGCGGACCCTCGGGGCCCTGGAACAGGACCGCCTCCGGGACATCGAACAGGAGTTCGATGATGCCCTGGCCCGGAACACCACGGAGTGAGCCGCTGGACTTACCCGCCGCCTTTGTATATAGTTATATAGTTAGTGTTAGGTTTCCTTTATTTATTTTTTTATTTGGTTGCGATTGGACAATGCGCCACATTTTTATATATAGTTCAGTTTTTAGTTAGTTGTCATAGTTAGGTTTCATTTGGTTGGGCTCATGGACCCGGGATTATCTTGTAAATAGTTCTTCAATGGATTTTTTTATTTTTGGGATTTTTTTCATCGCCCTGGAGCAATGGTTTTTGTTTATCATTTACACTTGGATTACTTTTCTGACTGTGACTTTGGACACCATTTACTTTGATTGTGCTGTGTGTTTTTGATTTTTTTCATGGACATTCATCTTCTTTTGGTTGTTTTGCTTTGTGGTTTTTCTCATTTCATTTCCATTCAAGTTGATTTTAAATACATTTTTATTTTCATCCTTCAATGTGTCGTATCATCTCATTGCTTTCATGCATGTCATGTTGGGTGTTTTAACATTCACTTGCAGCCATTGTGTGTGACAGACATGTGTTCATTTGCATTATTTACATTGGGTGTGTAACATGTAATTGCCTTTGATATGTGGGTGGATGTGATAGTTGGTTGGGCCTTTTGGCAGGGGAGGATGGCCATTACGGACATGATTGGGGATTGTTGGGACCCAGGTGCAGGGGGACATGGATGGGACATGGGCGAGGGCCTGGTGGAGGGTGCCCATGACTGCTGGGGGCTGGGGGTGGTGGGAGACATGTGTGGGGGCCAGCTGGCAGGTGCCCCATGACTGCTGGGGGGTGGGGGTGATGGGAGACCTGTATGGGGGCATGTTGGCAGGTGCCCCATTACTGCTGGGGGGTGGGGGTGCTGGGAGACATGTGTGGGGGCCTGCTGGCAGGTGCCCCATGACTGCTGGGGGGTGGGGGTGATGGGGAACATGAGCGGGGGCCTGGTGGAGGGTGCCCATGACTGCTGGGGGCTGGGGGTGGTGGGAGACATGTGTGGGGGCCTGCTGGCAGGTGCCCCATGACTGCTGGGGGGTGGGGGTGCTGGGAGACATGTGTGGGGGCCTGCTGGCAGGTGCCCCACAGTGCTGGGGGGTGGGGGTGGTGGGGAACATGAGTTGAACATGGGTGAAGGCCTGGTGGAGGGTGCCCCACAGTGCTGGGGGGTGGGGATGGTGGGGAACATGAGTTGGACATGGGTGGGGGCCTGGTGGAGGGTGCCCCTGGTGGCTGGGGGTGAAGGGGGACATGCGTTGGTGGGCAGTAGTGCAAGTTGACATGTGGGTTGGCTGGGGGCATGGCCATGGTGGATGGAGAGCCTGCAGGACATGTGCAGGGTAGGCCCCTGTGGTGTGAGCCACCTGCAGGGGCCGTGGAGGGTGTAGAGGGAACACCTGGGAGGACCCACACGTGCAATTCACGTGTGGTGCTCCCCGCGCACCCCTGTAATACACGTACCCTGATGGAATCGCGTGTGGAACTTCCCGCGCACCCCTGGAATACACGTACCCTGCTGATGTTGCGTGTGATACTTCCCCTGCACCCCGAAGTACACGTACCCTGATGGAATCGCGTGTGGAACTTCCCGTGCACCCCTGAAATACGCGTACCCTGCTGGAATCGCGTGTGGAACTTCCCGCGCACCCCTGAAATACACGTACCCTGCTGGAATCGCGTGTGGAACTTCCGACGCACCCCTGAAATACGCGTACCCTGCTGGAATCGCGTGTGGAACTTCCCGCGCACCCCTGAAATACAGTACCCTGCTGAAATCGCGTGTGGAACTTCCTGCGCACCCCTGAAATACGCGTACCCTGCTGGAATTGCGTGTGGAACTTCCCGCGCACCCCTGAAATACGCGTACCCTGCTGGAATTGCATGTGGAACTTCCCGCGCACCCCTGAAATACAGTACCCTGCTGAAATTGCGTGTGGAACTTCCTGCGCACCCCTGAAATACGCGTACCCTGCTGAAATCGCGTGTGTAACTTCCCGCGCATCCCTGAAATACACGTACCCTGCTGGAATCGTGTGTGGAACTTCCCGCACACCCCTGAAATACACGTACCCTGCTCGCACGGGGCCAATCGCGTGTGGAACTTCCCGCGCACCCTTGAAATACGTGTACCCTGCTGGAATCGCGTGTGGAACTTCCCGCGCACCCCTGAAATACACGTACCCTGCTGAAATCGCATGTGGAACTTCCCACGCACCCCTGAAATACGCATACCCTTCTGAAATCGCGTGTGTAACTTCCCGCGCACCCCTGAAATACACGTACCCTGCTGGAATCGCGTGTGGAACTTCCCGCGCACCCCTGAAATACGCGTACCCTGCTGGAATCGCATGTGGAACTTCCCGCGCACCCCTGAAATACAGTACCCTGCTGAAATTGCGTGTGGAACTTCCCGCGCACCCCTGAAATACGCGTACCCTGCTGAAATCGCGTGTGTAACTTCCCGCGCACCCCTGAAATACACGTACCCTGCTGGAATCGTGTGTGGAACTTCCCGCACACCCCTGAAATACACGTACCCTGCTCGCACGGGGCCAATCGCGTGTGGAACTTCCCGCGCACCCCTGAAATACGCGTACCCTGCTGGAATCGCATGTGGAACTTCCCGCGCACCCCCTGAAATACACATACCCTGCTGAAATCGCGTGTGGAACTTCCCGCGCACCCCTGAAATACGCATACCCTGCTGAAATCGCGTGTGCAACTTCCTGCGCACCCCTGAAATACACGTACCCTCCTGGAATCGCGTGTGGAACTTCCCGCGCACCCCTGAAATACGCGTACCCTGCACGCACGGGTCCAATCGCGTGAGGTACTTCCCGCGCACCCCAGTGATACACGTAGCCCGCTTGCCATGCTGGTACAGGGTTAGCGCAGCCCTTTGCGCTGGATTGGGGATTTTGATGGCTTTTCCCTGCGCGAGAGGCGTTCTTGGGGGCGTAACTGGCGCTGCTGCAGGGTCGCTGCGCCACTGTGCGCCATGGCTGGTTTTGGTGGCTGGAATCCATGAATACGATGTGCGCGGAAATGGATTTTAGCGCACGCGGCTGGCGCAGGGATTCGCAAGCGCACACTGTGCGCCAACTGCGTGCGCCACTTGTGCGCTGAATTCTATGAATTACCCCCTTAATGTTCGCGGACATGTTCGAAGAAGAGTACCACTACCTAAAAAACACTGTGGGGGTATGTTTGATTGTTATATCATAACATAGGAACATTTAACAAATTCAAAAAAAAAACACACAAACACATTATATGTACTAATACATAAGAAACGTAACCCATATATACAACACACTAACCATTCATTTAAATGCACTATGTTCTAAAATGGAATATACCACAAGAAAATAAATTGGCGTCCAACATAATTACCTCACAAACACAACAGAACAGAGAACAAGAGCAGACCCACTGAGTACATAGGACATATTTTACCTGAAATAGTAAGTGTACTTAATTTTATTCATATATTTATAAACTTTCTGTATTAGATAAAAAAAATATTATCTTTTTTTTTTCTCTCACAGAAATGTCTAGTACTCTGGAATGGCTAGAGGAACATTTCCCACATGAAGAAATGTCACAAGATAGTGAAACTAATAGTAAACACTTTATAATATAAACCATTTAATGAATATTATTTTGTATACATTTAACATATATATATATATATTTTGTACAGAGCATAACAAAATAGAAACTACCTCTGAAGAAGCTGTTATGGAAAACACGCTTGACAGCATAAAAGAAAAAAATGATTTATTGTTGACCAATTTTAATAATTTGAAAACTTTTGTTGAAGATCATTTTAAAACAAAAACGTCATACCATTGCCCCACATGTACTTGTCCCCCCTCACCATATCCCAGTCAATTATCCCCAAACCCTCTCCATAACGCAAAACGTTTTGATGAGACTTCCATCCCTTCTTCACCTAATAACAATCATGATGAAACCCCTAATTCTCCTGTGTTTGTTTCTGTTTCTGCCTCACCAACTCTGTAATAAATTATTAATATATGTTAAATAAAGTTTAATTTTTATATTGTGTTGTAAATAGTTTCATTTTTTTTTTTAAAACAATGTAGGTGTCCGCGGACAGTGCAGGTGTTCTAAAATGTTCGTAAATAAACGAAAATGGAGGTGTCCTGAAGAACGCTATACCCGTCCGTACTGTGCGGTACCAAGTTGAAACTGTTCTAAGAACACACGCGGTGTCCTGAAATGTTCGTAAAAAAAAATAATTAAATTGTCCTAAAGAACACTATATCTGTCCGTAGTGTTCGCTAGCAAGTTCAAACTGTTCTAAGAACACACGCGGTGTCCTGAATTGTTCGTAATTAAACGAAAATGGAGGTGTCTTAAAGAACACTATACCTGTCCGTACTGTTCGCTAGCAACTTGAAAATGTTCTAAGAACACAATTGGTGTCCTGAAATGTTCGTACATAAACGAAATTGACAGTGTCCTGAAGAACAATATATCTGTCCTTACTGTTCGCTAGCAAATTTAAACTGTTCTAAGAACACACGCAGTGTCCTGAAATGTTCGTTTCACGTGTGACGCAATTTTAATTAGTTCAGGACCCGAACAGTGTCCGTAGAACATCAACGCGCATGCGCTAGCCAATCTCCGTGCATTTGGTGTCCGCAGACATGCGCTTCCTTCGCGGACTTGTTCACGAACGGATCATATGACCGCGCCCACGCTGATCGCGTGTTCTGAATTAGGACACTGTTCGGGTCCCCGAACAAATTAAAAGTACATTTTCAATTAATCCATAATATTTTTTCAATAAAATCTCACCATGGCACAAGTCCCACATAGTAATCCTGAGTTTCTACATACCTTTTGAAATTTTTCAAACTTTTTTTTGTGTTCGATCTGTCCGCGGACAGCGCGCATGTCTGCGAACCGCGCACAAGCACCCCTATAAAAGACCATGCCCTTGAGCTTATTCTCATTGTGTTTCTGGCTATTCTTCAGAGCACTGCTATTTCTCCAGCATTTTGCTGATTACACCATCGAGATGGCATCCCTGGCTGCAGAACTGCCACCTGGTGCTGCACCTGCTTCAGCACCACCCCCTACCCCCTCCATCACCACCACCTCCCCAAGGACCTGAAGAGGGGAACAGGAGTGAGGATGCGGAGGAGGAAGAAGAGGATGATGAGAATGAGGTAGAGGAAAATCCTACTAACCGCACTAGGCGTGAGTCTTGGGTGTGGCGGTTATTTACCATTCATGGTAATGTTCCTAAGGCTCGTGCGAACTGTGTTACCTGCAATGAGTGCAAAATGATACTCAGTTGTGGGAAGCACGGTAAGTACAGGTTTGGGACCACTACTATGAAGCGACACCTGAGGTCATTTCACTCTGGGGCTATTCGCAGGGTTGTACCTTGAGAAGAACGTAGCAGGTTGATTTCCTCTACTTCATCCTCTGTTTCTGATCCTGTTACCACAAGGACCACCTCTGTGGGACAGCGTCTTCCTCAAGCTGCCTCACAGGCCATACAGAATGCTGATGACCCTTACCTTTCGAGGGTCACAGTTGTATGTATGTACTGTGAAACAGTACTTTGCAGGGGGGAGCGACTTTGTAGTGCTTTTGAGACTATCGTCTCAGAGCACGAGAAGATCTGCTCACTACCCAAATAAAACCCACTCTACATCTTCCTCTCTCAGCTCGCCCTTTCTTATCCCTGTGGTTGGTGTCCCCCCCTTTACCTTCCTTTCCCCTCCTCTCCTAGTGTGTTGTCTATAAAAAACAAAAAAATACAAAATATCAAAAATCCCCCAAAAAATAAGGCTCTTTTCAGAGCCGCCTTTCACAGATAAAAAATAGAAGTGAAAATAAATGAAGCAGGGCCCTTTGTATTTTTTAGAAGTCCGCAGACAGTTCGCGAACATTTAAAAAATTGGGTTGTACCCCATCACAAACATTGCAATTTTCTCTGGGAAGAAGTGGTGGCTCTGAGAAGAGGTTTTGGGTGGTGTTTGTAAGTCAAAAATGATAAATGCTTAACACCTACTTCAAAATGGTTGTTGTAATTCCAAAAATGGTTGCAATGCATTTTGTAAATTTCTCAGAAAAATCTGATTGCCAGCATAAGTAAGATGGACTCCATCTCTGCGAAAAATGTATGTACTACGAAACATAATATTTTCATTGTGAAAAGAGGACATGCCAAAATCTCTTAGAAAGGCACAAACAGCCTTATTAACATTGCGCCTTGCTTTTTCCATTGGTGGACCAAATGAAGAAGAACGAAGCCACATTTGTCTCTGCGCAATCCGTGAAAACATCACTTGAGAATTAGGAAACATGTCCATAACCTTCCCAAGTCCTTCTTTCATAGCAAATTGCAAAAGAAATTCCAGTCACATGTGCTAAACTGTTCCCTCCACAATGAATTAAAATTATATCTGGCTGTTGCTCTGTCTCCAAAGTAGCACAGAGAGGTAGCAAGTCCAACCGCTTCATTCCACGTACTCCATGCCAGTGTACTTCCACATGTGGGAATACAAGATCAACAGCTACTCCACAGCTTTCTGCATGCACCTTCAACCAACGTATCCACGAATCTCCCAAAATCCAAACAATCTGTTTTCTGAAACACCCAGCCATAGCTATCTTTTGTTCTCTCAGCAAAAAGAGTATCTGAAAAACTCTCTCCTGGCACAACACACCCACTAAACTTTCCTGACCAATCCCTTTCAGTGCTTATTCTCATTTGCATGACTTCTGAACCCAAAAATCCCCGAATGTAACTCCCGATGTCCGCGAACTACCGCCATGTCCGCGGACATATCGTAATATGAACAGCCCTTCTACCATTTCTACTTCACTCTCTCTGCCATTCCCTCATTGGATGTAGCTACAAAAATCACATGACCATGCACCAATAACATTCAAGACCTCTAGATCTAACTGCATCAACATAGATCAGCACTGCAAATGTACTGTGAATCTCTCTGAGTACAAGTGTCATATCTTTGGCAAGCACCATCTACCAGAAATACTGTACAAGTCTCCAAGATTTCTACTTGCAGCTCCATGCATATCCATATGCATGAACACAAACTTCAGGTATGCATATTTTCTGTACAGTAGATGAACACATTTTCAAACATACTTTTAGCTTGTGTAATCTGTAAAATGAATTTACTGTATTTGTTTCAATATCCTAAAATCAACTATCACTTATAAACCTTTATACTATTTACTTTCTTTATACACACACACTCAAATCATGTTAAACTAACATTTTTTAAATGAAATATATAGACTACATATATTCAAATAAAATTGCATGCAAGCACAATCTATGTTTAAATCTTTAAAAAAATACATATACAATTTCATATTTTTTTGTTTTTATTTATTTATTTACTTAATTACTTTAATTTAGACATGACATTGAGGCACTATTGCCTAGAACAGCTTACTTACAGAAATAGTAGTATTCACTGATATATTATAAATTTCACAAGACATAGTAAAGATATTTTTTTTTGCTACAGTTAGTCATTCAATACAATTTCTTCATTAAGAACATATCATATGTACTGAACTCATGCAATGTATCTTATGTAAATAAATTAGTTTAATGGTTTTAAAGAAGGCACTGAGGATTTCAATTAAAAAAATCAATATCTAAATTAAAAACAGCGCTATATACAAACAAAGTTACTAATTTGAAGCTTTTACAATTGCAGTGAAGAACAGTCTACTGAAAAGAAGCAGCCGAATTCGAAGAACAAAGAAGAACTAAGAAGTTACCTGTTAATTTAAGAAAAAAAGTAAGTAGAATATCACCATAATATTTGTATTATTAATCAAACATACTATAACATTAATACAAGCTATTTTGGTGCCTACAAATAGAGATTGTGTACCATTTTGTCCAAAAATCTCCATGTCTTAAACAGCGATTTACAGCCAGAATGGCCCACAAATTTCTATTTTTGGACACACAAATTACCCAACTGAACCGCTACAATGTTCATATTATAGAACAAACAACTGTGTTAATTGTATACATTAGATTTACTATTTGTACTTTTGCACACCACTAGCTAACTTTTTTTTGTCATCTGAACCCCAGTTTAGTAACACATAAATTCAAGAATACCTATCCCTACTAGTTGTAGTTCCCAATGCACAATCACACACCATTACATACATCTTTATCATCTAACTCAAACACTCATGCACACAGCACACATACATTCCAGAACACCCCAACCCATATCTTCTTTATTTTTTTCAACAGACCCCAAAGAATGCCTACCAAAAGTCAAGTCTGTAGAAAGCAACGCAAAAGTAGACCAAATGAAAATAAAAGTGTCCAACATAAGCATCCATCTCTAGCAGAATTTGTAAAAAAAAGTTGAAACAAAACAGCTAATACAGTCATTTAGTGAAACACAAGAAGTTTCAAGTACAAAAACTTTGCCTGCTCTATCAAAATGTAAAACAAACCAAAAAACAATTAACAGAAAATCAGCTATCACTACAGATAAAACTACTTCTTCAAATTTTAATATAGTGCAAAGTAAGCATACCAAGAAAAGTATTTTAGCCAAAATGTACCGTCACAAAGTCCTTCAAAATCTTATAAAAACAGGAGAGAAATCAGGTTCAATGATTAAAATCTATCGTAGGAAATTAATCTTAGAAGCATTGATGGACAGTGCAATTCTTCTGAAAAGTAAGTAATGTATTTTACTGTTAAACAAAATGAAACCACTAACAAAATTAATAACTAAATTACAAAAAAGACTTCTCAATAAGCGAAATGTCAACTGAAAGAACTTCTTAAGTATCTGCGGAGGTGAATGGAATCACACTACGAGCACAGAACCATATTTTAATGAAGAAGCGTACAAACAAAAGCAAACAAATGCAATTGCCATACATAGCAGTGGTCGAGGTTATGAAAAAGTGAATAATACCATAATGGAACAAGAAGTACTCCTTACAAATATATGCCCTGAAAACTTAGAGTTACCCCTCCATTCAACTGAATCAGAACGTCTAGTGTACAAATGGCCATGCACGTCAATGTGTAACATTCCCAAACAATGTTTCAAATCTTTACGCCAATTCCTCAATAAATATGTAAAAAGCAAAGACAAAATCAAAATTAAATTACTGCAAAATTTGGATACTGTCCAGTGCGCAAGTACACAGGGCTACAAGGACATTCATTGGCCTGCATTACAGGACCTACTTGTAAAACCACTTTCCATGATATCCAAAGGATATCAACACATCATTGAACTATAAGAAATCTAGTCTATAAACTGTACTATGCTAAAAGTCCTGCTTTAGTACTAGCAAAGTTAAATAACATCCTTCTACATGGTACAGCAAAAGACCTACTTGAAGAAATTCACTATATCCAGAAAAAATATTTTGGAAGTGAAAGCCATTTACAGAATGAAATAGCTTTAAACCAATTAAGCAACAATTCTACACATGGCAACTTTTTGCTAAACACATACAAAAAAGAAATATTAAAATTTAAAAGTACATCAGCTGAAGTACCAAACCATGTATGTGTATGTTGCCGTAGAACATTTTATAAAAGTAACACAACAACTGTAGACCTATCATACAAAATAGAAGACAATGAAGATTCTAAATGGTTTGAATTAGCTCTCTACCTTGTAGCAGAAAACAAATACGAAATAACTGAGCCCTTAATACTTTGCAGTTACTGCACTACAAAACTTGACAACAACCAAAGTCCTTCACGTGCTATCACAAATAATTTGGAATTATACCCAGTACCAAAACCCCTACAACAACTTAATTTATATGAGAGCATCATAATTCAAACAGTACACCCATTTCAAGCATAATACGCCTTCAACCAAAAACAGCAAAATTACCTCCTTCTGAATTGGTAAAAGGCATTCGTGGAAAAGTAGTTTATTTACCATTAGATCTAAAAGAAAATGTGCATACTCTAGGAGTGCAACGTCCAATGCAGCAATCTTTAATTATCTTAGTAAATGGAGTACCTACAAAAGACAATAAAATATGGCAATAGCTGGTAGATTTATATAAAGTTAGACAAGCCTTCCAATATCTTAAAGGGAATAATGAATATTACAAAGAAATTAATATTGAAGAAAACTTGAAAGATACAACTGAAATAATTCAAGAAACACAAGAAGCTGGTCAATTTGAGCTACTAGATCCTGCTACAATATCAAATACTTTAGACCATTATACAACTCATCCTTTGCACTGTAATGACACCGTAGAAGATGCACTGGAAACTTACCAAATGCGTCAAACAAAAGGATCGGCAATCAGCATATGGGAAAAAAGTATAGAAGCACGTGCTTTTCCCCTACTCTTTCCTACTGGCAAAGGAGGAAGGTATGATGATAGACCTATTCAAATATAAGCTTCAGAATACCGCTCATTACGGATGTATTCTGAAGATCCCAGATTTAGACAAAATGTGGAATACATATTCCACCTACTCTTTGAAAGTGAACTAGCAACTTTATGTTATGGAGTCGCACACATATTAAAATCAGGATCACACTTTCAAAATATGACAGCTACACAATTATTAGAAAAAGTGCAACAAAAGGATGAGGTTTTACAATCAAATATTACAAATCTATTAGCAAATATGCGTGGTACTAAAGAGTACCGGTTTCGACGTCATGGAGATGTACGTTGTATGATCAGAAACCTTGGCCCACCCACTTGGTTTGTTACATTAAGTTGTGCAGAATATGCATGGGAAGATTTACATGATTTCCTACACATATCAAATAAAAACAAAACAAACATAGATATACTAACACCTGGAGAACTTTGTTCTTTGGATCCTGTTAATGTTTCAAGATAGTTTCACCATCACTTCATTGCTATGCTACATTTTATTTATAATAAAACTGTTCCTCCCCTTGGAGAAGTGCAACACTTCTTTTGGAGAAAAGAATACCAAGCCAGAGGAGCACCACATATCCACATGCTTTTATGGATTAAAGATGCCCCTAAATTTGGTCAAGACAGTGATGACACTGTTTTACAGTTTATTGAAAAATATGTCACTTGTGAAATTCCATCAGAAGCCACAAATAGTGATCTTCATGCACAAATTTTACAATTTCAAAGACACAAATGTGGAAAATATTGTCGCAAATACAAAAACAAAGGGAAATACTACACCAAATGCTGATTTGGTTTCCCTAGACCAGTTACAAATGCAGGTCAAGTAAACAACCTCATGTCTTCGGTTAGACATAGTGTTAAAGGTAAGTCACCTAAAAATACATATTACATAAAAAGAAAAGAAGAAGAAAAATATATCAATGATTATAATGCAATCATTGCCCACTTATGGAATGCAAACATAGATGTGCAGTACATTGCAGACAATTCTACTGCAGTTGCACGATATGTCACAGCATTCTTAACTAAAGCAGAAAAGACAGAGCTCCAAGACCTCTGGAATGACCTGTCATCAGATAAAACAGTATCTGAGAAATTATACAACTTGGGCATTAAAATGCTCACCCATAGAGAATGTGGATCATATGAAGCAGCTGATCGTTTAACTGGTACTGCATTGTATGGTAAATCTGAAAATATAGTATGGCTAAGTCTTGGTCAAGCTAAATCTAGAAAAAGAGTTCTAAAATCATATGAAGATATAGAAACAATAGCCAAACATGATCCCAACAGCCAAGACATTTTAAAAAACAATTTATTGGACACATACTACCCAAACAGAAGTAATACTTTGGAAAACATGTGTCTATACCACATAGCCCAAAACTACACATACAAAAATAATATGAAACCTGATGAAAAAAAAGGTAAATATAGAGTAACAAACTGTGAAGGCAGCTTAGTTAAACTCACTAAACCAAATGTAATTAATCATATCAAAATGTCATTAAAGACTCCTCAACATAAAGAAGTATATTACATGTCCCTGCTACAACTCTTCAAACCATGGAGAAAAGAAGAACAATTACTAGATGACTATGACTCATATGAGGATGCTTTCAAAGCAATTGAAAGCACTATAACTGATGTAAACTTTACACAGTACAAAACAATGTTGCACAATGAACAGCAACACAAAGAAGAACTCCAAGCCCAACTAGCTAAGGACACTCCTGACAGTAGTCAACCTTGTCTATACCACATAGCCCAAAACTACACATACAAACATAATATGAAACCTGATGAAAAAAAAGGTAAATATAGAGTAACAAACTGTGAAGGCAGCTTAGTTAAACTCACTAAACCAAATTTAATTAATCATATCAAAATGTCATTAAAGACTCCTCAACATAAAGAAGTATATTACATGTCCCTGCTACAACTCTTCAAACCATGGAGAAAAGAAGAACAATTACTAGATGACTATGACTCATATGAGGATGCTTTCAAAGCAATTGAAAGCACTATAACTGATGTAAACTTTACACAGTACAAAACAATGTTGCACAATGAACAGCAACACAAAGAAGAACTCCAAGCCCAACTAGATAAGGACACTCCTGACAGTAGTCAACCTTCTGTAAAAGGAAGCCAAGAACCACTGGGAGAACCACTAAAAATAAATGAGGCAGAATTAGCTATGATAGAAGTAGAAAACACCATGTGTCAGTATGAAGATAAGGAAGACTTAACTATACTGCAATCAAAACTAAACAATGAGCAAAGTAGCATTTTTCAAGAAGTAACAAAACAAATTGCACATGGTGTAAAACATGAAAATAAAGAATGTTCCTGCCATAATTATAAACCTATAGTACTGTACGTCAGTGTTGAAGCTGGTTCTGGCAAAACATTCCTAATCAAAATCATTAGTAAGTTCCTTCAACAATTGACAAACAACAAACTGTCAGCTGTTGTCACTGCCCCCACAGGTTTAGCTGCCTACAACATAGGTGGTGTTACATTACACTGATTACTACTATTACCAGTAGAACACCAGAACAAATTAGACTATTACAAACTATCTGCAGAAGCTGAAATGGAATGACGCAGAGTATTGAAACAAATTAAAATGCTACTAATAGATGAAGTGAGCATGGTCTCCAACCTGATGTTAGCTTTGATTCACCTCAGATTACAAGAAGTACTCAAAACAGACTATGAAGAGCTCTTTGCAGGTAAACACATTATTGTTTTTGGAGATATGCTTCAATTAACACCAGTAAAAGGTGAGCCTATTTTTAAAACATTAGGACACAAACTCTGCCGTAAAACTGTTGGCAGCATTGGAAATGTCAACCTTTGGCAACATTTCCAATACAGAGAATTAACAGAAAACATGCGGCAATCTGCAGATCTCACTTTTGCCAACATTTTAAAAAGTATCAGAGTTGGTATACTTGTCTAAAGAAGCAGAAGGAATATTGAAAACCCGGCACATTAATGCACTTTATGGCGATAATGCATGTGCTACAGATGTTATGGAACAATTAGCCCACAAAAATGTCAATTGTATGGCCTTAATGCCAACTCTTGCAACCTGTTTCAAATTCAATGAAATTAGTGCCACAGACAAACTAGATGTACATGGTATGACACTACCCCTGTGTGACCAAGCCACAACAAGATTAAATAGTTTAGAAAAATCAATCTCAAACACAGCAGGCTTAGAAAAGATATTAAAATTATCCTTAAATTGCAGAGTAATGCTTAAACGTAACCTTGACGTGGACCAAGAACTAGTTAATGGAGCACTGGGTACAGTTGTTGGCTTTCAAACATACCCACGCGACAACAAAATTCAGTTTGTCAATATACTCTTTGAGAAACTTTCAGAAGTAAAAAGGATAGGACACTCAACAGCTAGATTCCTTCTCTTCAAAGATATGTATGTACGCAGAGAACAATTTTCTCTAACTCTTGCATACCAGTCACGATTCAAAAATCACAAGGTCTTACCCTAGACAAAGCAATAATAGATATTGGTAACACAGTCTTTAAAGAAGGCATGAGCTATGTAGCACTATCACGCTTACGTACACTTGACAGTCTATTTCTAATCAACTTTGATGCAAGTAAAATAAACGCTGATATTCCTTGCATTTTAGAATACAATAGACTTCGCTCACTATACACCCCCCACCTAAACACATATTCTGTTGCACAAAAAGTAAAACGTTAAAAAAGAAAAATAAATCAAACAGAAATGCAACAGAATGTTACTGCAAATCCTCCAAAGAGAGTAAAAGAAACTAATACTTCATCAAGTACCACAAGCAAAAAAGAATCAATTAGGGAAAGTAAACCAATTACTTCTTTAAGGACGGAAGACAAACTCCAAAAAAAGCAGTTAGATACAGAACTACCTGGACCATTTAAATTCTCAAATATAGTTGGTGTAAGTTGCTACGCAAATGTAGCAATGAATATTCTATTTCAATTGCCACCAATTGTTGACAACATTTACTTACACAGTACAGACCCATTGTGTTTGCAAATGTTAGTACTTCACAGAAATGCAGCAAACAATCCTGACAACACATATAGTTTTTTTGAAATAAGACAACAATTGGACTACTGTGCTGGAATGGTGAAATTCACTATAAATTCACAGGAAGATCCACAAGAATTTCTAATGTACTTACTACAAGTACTGGAAAACAAAAACATACCTATAAATGAAATCTTTCAGATTTCATACATGTGGAAACAGACATGCACTCTCTGCAACAATGTGACACAAGGAGAAATCCCCAATGAACGCTTCATATATATATATATCAATACCAAATTGTGAATCCATTCCATTTCAGCGACTTGTACAAAATGCAAACCATGGTAGATTATGCTCTACCTGCAATTCAGATAATCGCTCCACGTTAGTAATACAAACACATAGTAAATACATAATACTAATGCTTCTACGATACAATGCAGATGGTACCAAAAACAACTGCAAGCTGACTGGATTCACACATGGTCAAATATCACTTGGTAAGAAAACCT
This sequence comes from Ambystoma mexicanum, assembly GCF_040938575.1. NCBI lineage: Eukaryota > Metazoa > Chordata > Amphibia > Caudata > Ambystomatidae > Ambystoma > Ambystoma mexicanum. The sequence goes on from NC_090935.1 coordinate 871,007,121, forward strand.
TCACAACAATAGGTATAATCTACCACGCAGGAGCCACAACCAATTCAGGGCACTAAACTGCATATATAAAAAAGAAATGTGGATGGTTTGAATGTAATGATAGTACCATTACTCTAAAGCAGTGATTACCAGGAAATCTTACAAACGCTTATTTGATGTTCTTAAAACCAAAATTTGATAACTAAACTGTATTTAAAACCTAAGTAAACTTGTGTTAAAAAATATAAACTGTTAGAATACTCCAAAAGCTATCTAACTGCTCAACGATTCTACAACAACTAATCAGATAAATGAATTCCACTAAATTAGACCAAAAAATACACAGTTAGAATACGCCAATTGGTATCTAACTGTCCCAAAATTTAACAATATCCAAATAGATAAATCAATACTACTAAAATATATAAAAAAAATAGACAGTTAGAATACGCCAATTGGTATCTAACTGCTCCAAAATGTTATAATATCAAAACAAATAAATAATATGTTACTGCTCCAAAAAAATACAACAAGCCAAAGTATTAAACATTAACCAGAAACAACAAGTGAACACTGAAAACAAACAAACAAATAAACTGTAGCATAACAGAAAAATGTTTTTTTTCTCCCACAGACCCAATGATTTTAGCAACAAATACAGAAACTGAGCAAATTGCACAGTACTCTGATTTGTAATCTACTAAATATGAGGGTCCAAAAAAAAAAAAAGTATATTGGTTATACAATGTAATAAGTCATTACAAAATACTAATACTAACATGCTATTTTCTTTTATCACAGAAATTAACAAGAAAAACATGGACTCCCGTTACTAGACCAAACAGTAAGTATACAATAATAAGGAGAACCATAGCAGCATATCACATCCATAGTATCTAATACCTTTGTTCCTTATACATTTGTTTTTCACCCAAAGTTATAAGCAAATATGAATGTGATATGCTGCGGTGGTTGTTGCCAGGGCATAGAGTCTTGGGTGCATGGCAATTTGCACCCAAGACTCTATGCCCTGGCAACAACCACCGCAGCATATCACATCCATAGAGTCAAACATTTCAACTATGGTCTATGGAAACTTTTAATGTCTGCGGACATTATGAGTGTTCTTAGAACACTTTCAACTTGACAACGAACAATACGGACAGTGTCCTCAGGACACCCCCATTTTGTTGATTTGCGAACATTTCAGGACACTGCGAGTGTTCTTAGAACACATTCAACTTGCCAGCCAACAATACGGACTACGCCTTCAGGACACCCCCTCGAACATTCCAGGACACCGCGAGTGTTCGTAGAAACGTCTTCAGAACACCCCCATTTTGTTTATTTGCAAACATTTCAGGACACCGCAAGTGTTCTTAGAACACATTCAACTTGACAACAAACAATACAAATAGTGTCCTCAGAACACCCCTATTTTGTTTATTTGCGAACATTTCAGGACACCATGAGTGTTCTAAGAACACATTCAACTTGACAGAGAACAATACGGACAGCGTCCTCAGGACACCCCCATTTTGTTTATTTGCGAACATTTCAGGACACTGCGAGTGTTCTTAGAACACATTCAACTTGCCAGCGAACAATACAGACTACGCCTTCAGGACACCCCCTACGAACATTCCAGGACACCGGGAGTGTTCTTAGAAACGTCTTCAGAACACCCCCATTTTGTTTATTTGCGAACATTTCAGGACACCGCGAGTGTTCTTAGAACACATTCAACTTGACAGAGAACAATACTGACAGCGTCCTCAGGACACCCCCTACGAACATTCCCCAGACACCGCTAGTGTTCTTATAAGTGTCTTCAGAACACCACCATTTTGTTTATTTGCGAACATTTCAGGACACCGCGAGTGTTCTTAGAACACATTCAACTTGCCAGCGAACAATACGGACTATGCCTTCAGGACACCCCCTACGAACATTCCAGGACACCGGGAGTGTTCTTAGGAACGTCTTCAGAACACCCCCATTTTGTTTATTTGCGAACATTTCAGGACACGGCGAGTGTTCTTAGAACACATTCAACTTGACAGAAAAAAATACGGACAGCGTCCTCAGGACACCCCCTACGAACATTCCCCGGACACCGCGAGTGTTCTTAGAAGCGTCTTCAGCACACCATCATCTTGTTTATTTGCGAACATTTCAGGACACCGCAAGTGTTCTTAGAACACATTCAACTTGACAACGAACAATACAGACAGTGTCCTCAGAACACCCCCATTTCGTTTATTTGCAAACATTTCAGGACACCATGAGTGTTCTAAGAACACATTCAACTTGACAGAGAACAATACGGACAGCGTCCTCAGGACACCCCGATTTTGTTTATTTGCGAACATTTCAGGACACCGCGAGTGTTCTTAGAACATATTCAACTTGTCAGCCACAACCCCTTCATATTTGCGAACATTTCAGGACACAGCGAGTGTTCGACAACGTCTTCAGAACACCCCCATTTTGTGTATTTGCGAACAATTCAGGACACCGCGAGTGTTCTTAGAACATATTCAACTTGTCAACGAACAATATGGACAGCGTCCTCAGGACACCCCCATTTTGTTTATTTGCGAACATTTCAGGACACTGCGAGTGTTCTTAGAACAGTTTCAGTTTGCTTGCAAACAGAACTGACACATATTGAGTCCTCAGAACACCCCCCATTCAGTTTATTTTGAACATTTCAGAACACCCGTGATGTCCACAGACAAATCGAACACAAAAAGAATGTCTAACACATAAAAAACACAACTTTCATCCTATCTCATACACTCCCACCATCCCCAAACACTCCTACACACCAAGACACTCTACTAAATACAAATTTTGAACAACGTTTCACCGCGCTGTCCGCGGACGACCGCAAATCCAAGATGGCGGGCGGTATCGAAAATCTGACGCGCTCCACGCCCCACGCCGTCCAATCAGCGAACACGTTGCATGTCCGCGAACATCATGCAAGCCGATGGGCCAATCAGGACACTGTCCGCAGCGCGAACAGGGAAGTCCGTCCGCGGACCGAACACAGATATCACTAATTTTTTTGTACCTACTTTTTGGTCATTTTAAAAAAAAATACTGGATGGATTTTCACCAAATTTGAAAAAGCATGCTTTTGGGACCAAGCCGCTGCTCCTCGTCCAGCGGTTTGGGCTGTAGGCGCGAGCAAAAAATGTTTCCCATTCAGTCTATGGGAAAAAAAAAGTTTTGGGACCCCTCCTATAACTTTGCCCCCCCCCCTGTACGAATCCTCACCAAACTTTGCAAAAAAAATTCAGAGTGACCCAAATACTTTTTTTGCAAAGTTTGGTGAGGATCCGTCCAGGGAGAGCAAAGTTATAAGCCGCCCAAAAAGTGCTCTTCCTATGGAAACAGCAACTTAACCATAACTACTTGGCCACTACCGTGGCCATGTACTATATATATATATATATTCAGTGAAAAAACTTTGTTAAAGGGACGTTATGGTTCCAAGTAAAACCGAAAAACCCTTGAAATTCGCCAGTTATGGTAAGCTAAGCAACCATAACTCGTGCCACCACCGTGCACTGCTAAGACTAACACCCAGGACATCAAAGATGACATCACAAATGTCATTGATGACATCACTGATGACATCACATGTCTGGCTCACTATTATTTCTTTTGCTGACATATCTAGGCCACATGGTTTTCTTCAGTAACAGTCAGAAACTAAGAATTTTATTTTATTTGTAGACGTATCTTTCTAGTAGGTTCTTACAGTAATTCCCTTAGAGTACAGTCACATCATATGAAACATATACATATGGGAAAACACAAGCTTGAAAGACAGCAATCCTTTTTGTGCATAAAGATAATCACTAGACTTATGAGCACTTTCTGATAGTTCTGTTGTTTTTTTATGGCTGTACTTTCCTTGTATATGGTCATATTTGTAAACATTGTACTCACACTACTTTCCTTAGGGTCCAATCACATCAAGTGATACATATACATAGGGTAAATAGCAGCTTTGAAACAGAGCAATCATTTATTTGCATGAAACTAATCAGTTAAGTTATGAATTGTTTCTGCTACTACTTGTGCTTTTTTGCTAACTTCACTTTCCCTGTATATACCCATATTGGTATGTGTTCTTGTGTCTTTGTGTTTTGTCTATAGTAATGCAATTATGTAATACATGGGTTTTATTAGCTACTTATTACATATTTCACAGTACACAAAAATCTGTTAAGAAAACAATTATCATTTCATTATTCAACATATTAACATTACGAATATCATACCTTCATCTTGTACTCTGCACACAATGTTATGTTTCTGTATGAGTAGCTTAGTATACTAGATAGAACCCCATAATAGGATGCTATTTATATCAATGCATCGTTCAATGCACTTATTAGGGTATATTTCTTGCAATGATTCTTGACACTTTTTTTGCAACATAATAAGAATCCCTTCTACACATATTTCATGAGAAGTACATACACATGTGATGTCATCAGTAATGTCATCAATGACATTTGTGATGTCATCTTTGATGTCCTGGGTGTTAGTCTTAGCAGTGCACGGTGGTGGCGCGAGTTATGGTTGCTTAGTTTACCATAACTGGCGAATTTCAAGGGTTTTTCGGTTTTACTTGTAACCATAACGTCCCTTTAACAAAGTTTTTTCACTGAATTTCATAGGTTTTTAGTAGCGCAACTTAACCATAACGTCCCTTTAACAAAGTTTTTTTCACTGAATTTCATAGGTTTTTAGTAGCGCAACTTAACCATAACGTCCCTTTAACAAAGTTTTTTCACTGAATTTCATAGTTTTTTAGTAGCACAACTTAACAATAATGACTTTAACTTTATATACATGTCATATGGAACTGACTAGATCTCTTCTTATGAACTTGATGTCCGCAAACTTATTTAATGTTCGCGGACATGTTCGGAGAACAGTACCACTACCTAAAAACTGTGGGGGGGTGGTGGGGTATGTTTGATTGTTATATCATAATATAGGAACATTTAACAAATTCAAAAAGCAGCACACAAACACATTATATATAGTAATACAAAAGAAATGTAACCCATATATGTAACACACTAACCATTCATTTAAATACAATATGTTCTGAAATGGAATATACCACAAGAAGATAAATTGGCTTCCAACATAATTACCTCACAGACACAACAGAACTGAGAACAAGACCAGATCCACTGAATACATAGGACTTATCTTACCAGAAATAGTAAGTATACTTCATTTTACTCATATATTTATAAACTTTCTGTATTAGATTAAAAAATATATTATCTTTTTTTTTTTCTCACAGAAATGTCTAGTACTCTGGAATGGCTAGAGGACAATTTCCCACATGAAGAAATGTCACAAGATAGTGAAACTAATGGTAAACACTTTATAATATAAACCATTTATTTATTATTTTTTTTATATACATTTAATATATATATTATTTTTTTGTACAGAGCATACCAAAATAGAAAAAACTTCAGAAAACCCTGTTATGGATAACAGTCTTCACAATATAGAAGAAAAAATGGATGTATTGTTGGCTAATTTTAATAATTTAAAAACTTTTGTAGAAAATCATTTCAAACCAAAAACCTCGTACCATTGCCCCACATGTACTTGTCCCTCCTCACCATATCCCAGTCAATTATCCCCAAACCCTCTCCATAATCCAAAACGTTTTGATGAGACTTCCATCCCTTCTTCACCTAATACCAATCATGTTGAAACCCCAAATTCTCCTGTTTTTGTTTCTGTTTCTGCCTCAGCTTCTCTGTCATAAATTATTAATATATGTTAAATAAAGTTTAATTTTTATATTGTATTGTGAATAGTTTCCGTTTTTTTTTTTTAAAAAACAATAAAAGTGTCCGTGGACAGTGCGAGTGTTCTGAAATGTTCGTACATAAATGAAAATCGAGGTGTCCTGAAGAACACCACACCTGTTCGTACTGTTCGCTAGCAAGTTGAAACTGTTCTAAGAACACACGTGGTGTCCTGAAATGTTCGTAAAGAAACAAAAATTAAAGTGTTCTAAAGAACACTATATCTGTCCGTAATGTTCGCTATCAACTTAAAACTGTCCTAAGAACACAATTGGTGTCCTGAAATGTTCGTAAATAAACGAAAATGATGTGTCCTGAACAACAGTACAACTGTTCGTAGTGTTCGCTAGCAACATGAAACCGTACTAAGAACACAAGCGGTGTCCTGAATTGTTCGTAAACAAACAAAAATTAAAGTGTCCTAAAGAACACTCTACCTGTCCAGTACTGTTCGCTAGCAAGTTCAAACTGTTCTAAGAACGCTATTGGTGTCCTGAAATGTTCGTACGTAAACGAAAATGGAGGTGTCCTGAAGAACACTATACCTGTTCGTAGTGTTCGCTAGCAAGTTGAAACTGTTCTAAGAACACAATTGGTGTCCTGAAATGTTCGTACATAAACGAAATTACACGTGTCCTGAAGAACACTATATCTGTTCTTACTGTTCGCTACCAAGTTTAAACTGTTCTCAGAACACACGCAGTGTCCTGAAATGTTCGTTTCACGTGGGACGCACTTTTAATTACTTCAGAACCCGAATAGTGTCCGTAGGACATCAATGCGCATGCGCTAACCAATCTCCGTGCACTTGGTGTCCTGCGGACAGGCGCTTCCTTCGCGGACTAGTTCGCGAACGGATCATATGACCGGGCCCACGCTCATCGTGTGTCCTAAATGCGGACACTGTTCGTGTCCCCGAACAATTTAAAAGTACATTTTCAGTTAATCCATAATATTTTTCAAAAAAATCTCACCATGGCACAAGTCCCACATAGCAATCTTGAGTTTCTATATACCTTTTGAAACTTTCCGATCCTTTTTTTGTGTTTGATCTGTCCGCGGACAGTGCGCATGTCCGCGAACCGCGCACAAGCACCCCTATAAAAGACCACGCCCAAGAGCTTATTCCCATTGTGTTTCTGGCTATTCTTCAGAACACAGTGATTTTTGCTGCCACCTGCAGAATACACCATCATCGAGATGGCATCCTTGGCTGCTGAACTGCCACTTGGTGCTGCACCTGCTTCAGCACCACCCCCCCCTCCACCACCACCACCTCCCCAAAGGCCTGAAGAGGGGAACTGTAGTGAGGATGCGGAGGAGGAAGAAGAGGATGATGAGAATGAGGTAGAGGAAAACCCTACTACCCGCACTAGGCGTGAGTCTTGGGTGTGGCGGTTATTTACCATTCATGGTAATGTTCCTAAGGCTCGTGCGAACCGTGTTACCTGCAATGAGTGCAAAATGATACTCAGTTGTGGGAAGCACGGTAAGTACAGGTTTGGGACCACTACTATGAAGCGACACCTGAGGTCATTTCACTCTGGGGCTATTCGCAGGGTTGTACCTTGAGAAGAACGTAGCAGGTTGATTTCCTCTACTTCATCATCTGTTTCTGATCCTGTCACCACAAGGACCACCTCTGTGGGACAGCGTCTTCCTCAAGCTGCCTCACAGGCCATACAGAATGCTGATGACCCTTACCTTTCGAGGGTCACAGTTGTTTGTATGTACTGTGACACAGTACTCTGCAGGGGGGAGCGACTTCGTAGTTCTTTTGAGACTATCGTCTCAGAGCACGAGAAGATCTGCTCACTACCCAAATAAAACCCACTCTACATCTTCCTCTCTCAGCTCGCCCTTTCTTATCCCTGTGGTTGGTGTCCCCCCTTTACCTTCCTTTCCCCTCCTCTCCTAGTGTGTCGTGTATAAAAAACAAAAAAAAATACAAAATATCAAAAATCCCCCAAAAAATAAGGCTCTTTTCAGAGCCGCCTTTCACAGTTAAAAAATAGAATTGAAAATAAATGAAGCAGGGCCCTTTGTATTTTTTAGAAGTCCGCAGACAGTTCGCGAACATTTAAAAAATTGGGTTGCTACCCCATCACAAACATTGCAATTTTCTCTGGGAAGAAGTGGAGGCTCTGAAAAGAGCCTTTGGGTGGTGTTTGTAAGTCAAAAATTATAAATGCTTAACACCTACTTCAAAATGGTTGTTGTAATTCCAAAAAAGGTTGCAATGCATTTTGTACATTTCTCAGAAAAATCTGATTGCCAGCATAAGTAAGATGGACTCCATCTCTGCGAAAAATGTATGTACTGCGAAACATAATATTTTCATTGTGAAAAGAGGACATGCCAAAATCTCTTAGAAAGGCACAAACAGCCTTATTAACAATGCACCTTGCTTTTTCCATTTGTGGACCAAATGAAGAAGAATGAAGCCACATTTGTCTCTGCGCAATCCGTGAAAATATCACTTGAGAATTAGGAAACATGTCCATAACCTTCCCAAGTCCCTCTTTCATAGCAAATTGCAAAAGAAATTCCAGTCACATGTCCTAAACTGTTCCCTCCACAATGAATTACAATTATATCTGGCTGTTGCTCTGTCTCCAAAGTAGCACAGAGAGGTAGCATGTCCAACCGCTTCATTCCACGTACTCCATGCCAGTGTAGTTCCACATGTGGGAATACAAGATCTACAGCTACTCCACAGCTTTCTGCATGCACCTTCACCCAATGTATCCACGAATCTCCCAAAATCCAAACAATCTGTTTTCTGAAACACCCAGCCAGAGCTATCTTTTGTTCTCTCAGCAAAAAGAGTATCTGAAAAACTCTCTCCTGGCACAACACACCCACTAAACTTTCCCGACCAATCCCTTTCAGTGCTTATTCTCATTTGCATGACTTCTGAACCCAAAAATCCCCGCATGTAACTCCCGATGTCCGCGAACTACCGCCATGTCTGCGGACATATCGTAATATGAACAGCCCTTCTACCATTTCCACTTCACTCTCTCTGCCATTCCCTCATTGGATATAGCTACAAAAATCACATGACCATGCACCAATAACATTCAAGACCTCTAGATCTAACTGCATCATCATAGATCAGCACTGCAAATGTACTGTGAATCTCTCTGAGTACAAGTGTCATATCATTGGCAAGCACCATCTACCAGAAATACTGTACAAGTCTCCAAGGTTTCTACTTGCAGCTCCATGCATATCCATATGCATGAACGCAAACTTCAGGTAGGCATATTTTCTGTACAGTAGATGAACACATTTTCAAACATACTTTTAGCTTGTGTAATCTGTAAAATGAATTTACTGTATTTTTCCAATATCCTAAAATCAACTATCACTTATAAACCTTTATACTATTTACTTTCTTTATGCACACAGACTCAAATCATGTTAAACTAACATTTTTTAAATGAAATATATAGACTACATATATTCAAACAAAATTGCATGCAAGCACAATCTATGTTTAAATCTTTAAAATAATACGTATACAATTTCATATTTTTTTTGTTTTTATTTATTTATTTACTTAATTACTTTAATTTAGACATGACATTGAGGCACTATTACCTAGAACAGCTTACTTACAGAAATAGTAGTATTCACTGGTATATTATAAATTTCACAAGACACAGTAAAGATATTTTTTTTTGCTACAGTTAGTCATTCAATACAATTTGTTCATTAAGAACATATCATATGTACTGAACTGATGCAATGTATCTTATGTAAATAAATAGTTTAATTGTTTTAAAGAAGGCACTGAGGATTTCAATTAAAAAAATCAATATCTAAATTAAAAACAGCGATATATACAAACAAAGTTACTAATTTGAAGCTTTTACAATTGCAGTGAAGAACAGTCTACTGAAAAGAAGCAGCCGAATTCGAAAAACAAAGAAGAACTAAGAAGTTACCTGTTAATTTAAGACAAAAAGTAAGTAGAATATCACCATAATATTTGTATTATTAATCAAACATACTATAACATTAATACAAGCTATTTTGGTGCCTAAAAATAGAGATTGTGTACCATTTTGTCCAAAAATCTCCATGTCTTAAACAGCGATTTACAGCCAGAATGGCCCACAAATTTCTATTTTTGGACATACAAATTACCCAACTGAACCGCTACAATTTTCATATTATAGAACAAACAACTGTGTTAATTGTATACATTAGATTTACTATTTGTACTTTTGCACACCACTAGCTAACTTTTTTTTGTCATCTGAACCCCAATTTATTAACACATGCATTCAAGAATACCTATCCCTACTAGTTGTAGTTCCCAATGCACAATCACACACCATTACATACATCTTTATCATCTTACTCAAACACTCATGCACACAGCACACATACATTCCAGAACACTCCAACCCATATCTTCTTTATTTTTTTCAACAGACCCTAAAGAATGCCTACCAAACGTCAAGACTGTAGAAAGCAACACGAAAGTAGACCAAATGAAAATAAAAGTGTCCAACATAAGCATCCATCTCTAGCAGAATTTGTAAACAAAAGTTGAAACAAAACAGCTAATACAGTCATTTAGTGAAACACAAGAAGTTTCAAGTACACAAACTTTGCCTGCTCTATCAAAATGTAAAACAAACCAAAAAGCAATTAACAGAAAATCAGCTATCACTACAGATAAAACTACTTCTTCAAATTTTAATATAGTGCAAAGTAAGCATACCAAGAAAAGTATTTTAGCCAAAATGTACCGTCACAAAGTCCTTCAAAATCTTATAAAAACAGGAGAGAAATCAGGGTCAATGCTTAAAACCTATCGTAGGAAATTAATCTTAGAAGTATTGATGGACAGTGCAATTCTTCTGAAAAGAAAGTTATGTATTTTACTGTTAAACAAAATGAAACCACTAACAAAACTAATAACTAAATTACAAAAAAGACTTCTCAATAAGCGAAATGTCAACTGAAAGAACTTCTTAAGTATCTGCAGAGGTGAATGGAATCACACTACGAGCACAGAACCATATTTTAATGAAGAAGCGTACAAACAAAATCAAACAAATACAATTGCCATACATAGCAGTGGTCGAGGTTATGAAAAAGTGAATAATACCATAATGAACAAGAAGTACTCCTTACAAATATATGCCCTGAAAACTTAGAGTTACCCCTCCATTCAACTGAATCAGAACGTCTAGTGTACAAATGGCCATGCACGTCAATGTGTAACATTCCCAAACAATGTTTCAAATCTTTACGCCAATTCCTCAATAAATATGTAAAAAGCAAAGACAAAATCAAAATTAAATTACTGCAAAATATAGATACCTGTCCAGTGCGCAAGTACACAGGACTACAAGGACATTCATTGGCCTGCATTACAGGACCTACTTGTAAAACCACTTTCCATGATATCAAAAGGATATCAACACATCATTCAACTATAAGAAATCTAGTCTATAAACTGTACTATGCTAAAAGTCCTGCTTTAGCACTAGCAAAGTTAAATAACATCCTTCTACATGGTACAGCAAAAGACCTACTTGAAGAAATTCACTATATCAAGAAAAAATATTTTGGAAGTGAAAGCCATTTACAGAATGAAATAGCTTTAAACCAATTAAGCAACAATTCTACACATGGCAAGCTTTTGCTAAACACATACAAAAAAGAAATACTAAAATTTAAAAGTACATCAGCTGAAGTACCAAACCATGTGTGTGTATGTTGCCGTAGAATTTTTTATAAAAGTAACACAAAAACTGTGGACCTATCATACAAAATAGAAGACAATGAAGATTCTAAATGGTTTGAATTAGCTCTCTACCTTGTAGCAGAAAACAAATATGAAATAACTGAGCCCTTAATACTTTGCAGTTACTGCACTACAAAACTTGACAACAACCAAACTCCTTCACGTTCTATCACAAATAATTTGGAATTATACCCAGTACCAAAACCTCTACAACAACTTAATTTATATGAGAACATCATAATTCAAACAGTACACCCATTTCAAGCAATAATACGCCTTCAACCAAAAACAGCAAAATTACCTCCTTCTGAATTGGTAAAAGGCATTCGTGGAAAAGTAGTTTATTTACCATTAAATCTAAAAGAAAATGTGCATACTCTAGGAGTGCAACATCCACTGCAGCAATCTATAATTATTTTAGTAAATGGAGTACCTACAAAAGACAAATAATATGGCAACAGCTGGTAGATTTATATAAAGTTAGACAAGCCTTCCAATATCTTAAAGAGAATAATGAATATTACAAAGAAATTAATATTGAAGAAAACTTGAAAGATACAACTGAAATAATTCAAGAAACACAAGAAGCTGGTCAATTTGAGCTATTAGATCCTGCTACAATATCAAATACTTTAGACCATTATACAATTCATCCTTTGCACTGTAATGACACCATACAAGATGTACTGGAAACTTATCAAATGCGTCAAACAAAAGAATCGCCAATCAGTATATGGGAAAAAAGTATAGAAGCATGTGCTTTTCCTCTACTCTTTCCTACTGGCAAAGGAGGAAGGTATGATGATAGACCTATGCAAATATCAGCTTCAGAATACCGCTCATTACGGATGTATTCTGAAGATCCCAGATTTAGACAAAATGTGGAATACATATTCCACCTACTCTTTGAAAGTGAACTAGCAACTTTATGTTACGGAGTTGCACACATATTAAAATCAGGATCACACTTTCAAAATATGACAGCTACACAATTATTAGAGAAAGTGCAACAAAAGGATGAGGTTTTACAATCAAATATTACAAATCTATTAGCAAATATGCGTGGTACTAAAGAGTACTGGTTTCAACGTCATGGAGATGTACGTTGTATGATCAGAAACCTTGGCCCACCCACTTGGTTTGTTACATTAAGTTGTGCAGAATATGCATGGGAAGATTTACATGATTTCCTACGCATATCAAATAAAAACAAAACAAACATAGATATTCTAACACCTGGAGAACTTTGTTCTTTGGATCCTGTTAATGTTTCAAGATATTTTCACCATCGCTTCATTGCTATGCTACATTTTATTTGTAATAAAACTGTTCCTCCCCTTGGAGAAGTGCAACACTTCTTTTGGAGAAAAGAATACCAAGCCAGAGGAGCACCACATATCCACATGCTTTTATGGATTAAAGATGCTCCTAAATTTGGTCAAGACAGTGATGCCACTGTTTTACAGTTTATTGAAAAATATGTCACTTGTGAAATTCCATCAGAAGCCACAAATAGTGATCTTCATGCACAAATTTTACAATTTCAAAGACACAAATGTGGAAAATATTGTCGTCGCAAATACAAAAACAAAGGCAAATACTACACCAAATGCCGATTTGGTTTCCCAAGACCAGTTACAAATACAGGTCAAGTAAACAACCTCATGTCTTCAGTTAGACATAGTGTTAAAGGTAAGTCACCTAAAAATACATATTACATAAAAAGAAAAGAAGAAGAAAAATATATCAATGATTATAATGCAATCATTGCCCACTTATGGAATGCAAACATAGATGTGCAGTACATTGCAGACAATTCTACTGCAGTTGCACAATATGTCACAGCATACTTAACTAAAGCAGAAAAGACAGAGCTCCAAGACCTCTGGAATGACCTGTCATCAGATAAAACAGTATCTCAGAAATTATACAGCTTGGGCATAAAAATGCTCACCCATAGAGAATGTGGATCTTATGAAGCAGCTGATCGTTTAACTGGTACTTCATTGTATGGTAAATCTGAAAATATAGTATGGCTAAGTCTTGGTCCAGCTAAATCTAGAAAAAGAGTTCTAAAATCATATGAAGATATAGAAACAATAGCCAAACATGATCCCAACAGCCAAGGCATTTTAAAAAACAATTTATTAGACACATACTACCCAAACAGAAGTAATACTTTGGAAAACATGTGTCTATACCAAATAGCCCAAAACTACACATACAAAAATAATATGAAACCTGATGAAAAAAAAGGTAAATATAGAGTGACAGAATGTGAAGGCAGCTTAGTTAAACTCACTAAACCAAATTTAATTAATCATATCAAATTGTCATTGAAGACTCCTCAACATAAAGAAGTATATTACATGTCCCTGCTACAACTCTTCAAACCATGGAGAAAAGAAGAACAATTACCACATAACTATGACTCATATGAGGATGCTTTCAAAGCAAATGAAAACACTATAACTGATGTAAACTTTACACAGTACAAAACAATGTTGCACAATGAACAGCAACATGAAGAAGAACTCCAAGCCCAACTAGATAAGGATACTCCTGACAGTAGTCAACCTTCTGTAACAGGAAGCCAAGAACCACTGGGAGAACCACTAATAACAAATGAGGCAGAATTAGCTATGATAGAAGTAGAAAACACCATGTGTCAGCATGAAGATAAGGAAGACTTAACTATGCTACAATCAAAATTCTCTCCATGTCTTAAACAGCGATTTACAGCCAGAATGGCCCACAAATTTCTATTTTTGGACATACAAATTACCCAACTGAACCGCTACAATTTTCATATTATAGAACAAACAACTGTGTTAATTGTATACATTAGATTTACTATTTGTACTTTTGCACACCACTAGCTAACTTTTATTTGTCATCTGAACCCCAATTTATTAACACATGCATTCAAGAATACCTATCCCTACTAGTTGTAGTTCCCAATGCACAATCACACACCATTACATACATCTTTATCATCTTACTCAAACACTCATGCACACAGCACACATACATTCCAGAACACTCCAACCCATATCTTCTTTATTTTTTTCAACAGACCCTAAAGAATGCCTACCAAACGTCAAGACTGTATAAAGCAACACGAAAGTAGACCAAATGAAAATAAAAGTGTCCAACATAAGCATCCATCTCTAGCAGAATTTGTAAACAAAAGTTGAAACAAAACAGCTAATACAGTCATTTAGTGAAACACAAGAAGTTTCAAGTACACAAACTTTGCCTGCTCTATCAAAATGTAAAACAAACCAAAAAGCAATTAACAGAAAATCAGCTATCACTACAGATAAAACTACTTCTTCAAATTTTAATATAGTGCAAAGTAAGCATACCAAGAAAAGTATTTTAGCCAAAATGTACCGTCACAAAGTCCTTCAAAATCTTATAAAAACAGGAGAGAAATCAGGTTCAATGCTTAAAACCTATCGTAGGAAATTAATCTTAGAAGTATTGATGGACAGTGCAATTCTTCTGAAAAGAAAGTTATGTATTTTACTGTTAAACAAAATGAAACCACTAACAAAACTAATAACTAAATTACAAAAAAGACTTCTCAATAAGCGAAATGTCAACTGAAAGAACTTCTTAAGTATCTGCAGAGGTGAATGGAATCACACTACGAGCACAGAACCATATTTTAATGAAGAAGCGTACAAACAAAATCAAACAAATACAATTGCCATACATAGCAGTGGTCGAGGTTATGAAAAAGTGAATAATACCATAATGAACAAGAAGTACTCCTTACAAATATATGCCCTGAAAACTTAGAGTTACCCCTCCATTCAACTGAATCAGAACGTCTAGTGTACAAATGGCCATGCACGTCAATGTGTAACATTCACAAACAATGTTTCAAATCTTTACGCCAATTCCTCAATAAATATGTAAAAAGCAAAGACAAAATCAAAATTAAATTACTGCAAAATATAGATACCTGTCCAGTGCGCAAGTACACAGGACTACAAGGACATTCATTGGCCTGCATTACAGGACCTACTTGTAAAACCACTTTCCATGATATCAAAAGGATATCAACACATCATTCAACTATAAGAAATCTAGTCTATAAACTGTACTATGCTAAAAGTCCTGCTTTAGCACTAGCAAAGTTAAATAACATCCTTCTACATGGTACAGCAAAAGACCTACTTGAAGAAATTCACTATATCCAGAAAAAATATTTTGGAAGTGAAAGCCATTTACAGAATGAAATAGCTTTAAACCAATTAAGCAACAATTCTACACATGGCAAGCTTTTGCTAAACACATACAAAAAATAAATACTAAAATTTAAAAGTACATCAGCTGAAGTACCAAACCATGTGTGTGTATGTTGCCGTAGAATTTTTTATAAAATTAACACAAAAACTGTGGACCTATCATACAAAATAGAAGACAATGAAGATTCTAAATGGTTTGAATTAGCTCTCTACCTTGTAGCAGAAAACAAATATGAAATAACTGAGCCCTTAATACTTTGCAGTTACTGCACTACAAAACTTGACAACAACCAAACTCCTTCACGTTCTATCACAAATAATTTGGAATTATACCCAGTACCAAAACCTCTACAACAACTTAATTTATATGAGAGCATCATAATTCAAACAGTACACCCATTTCAAGCAATAATACGCCTTCAACCAAAAACAGCAAAATTACCTCCCTCTGAATTGGTAAAAGGCATTCGTGGAAAAGTAGTTTATTTACCATTAAATCTAAAAGAAAATGTGCATACTCTAGGAGTGCAACGTCCACTGCAGCAATCTATAATTATTTTAGTAAATGGAGTACCTACAAAAGACAAATAATATGGCAACAGCTGGTAGATTTATATAAAGTTAGACAAGCCTTCCAATATCTTAAAGAGAATAATGAATATTACAAAGAAATTAATATTGAAGAAAACTTGAAAGATACAACTGAAATAATTCAAGAAACACAAGAAGCTGGTCAATTTGAGCTACTAGATCCTGCTACAATATCAAATACTTTAGACCATTATACAATTCATCCTTTGCACTGTAATGACACCATACAAGATGTACTGGAAACTTACCAAATGCGTCAAACAAAAGAATCGCCAATCAGTATATGGGAAAAAAGTATAGAAGCATGTGCTTTTCCTCTACTCTTTCCTACTGGCAAAGGAGGAAGGTATGATGATAGACCTATGCAAATATCAGCTTCAGAATACCGCTCATTACGGATGTATTCTGAAGATCCCAGATTTAGACAAAATGTGGAATACATATTCCACCTACTCTTTGAAAGTGAACTAGCAACTTTATGTTACGGAGTTGCACACATATTAAAATCAGGATCACACTTTCAAAATATGACAGCTACACAATTATTAGAGAAAGTGCAACAAAAGGATGAGGTTTTACAATCAAATATTACAAATCTATTAGCAAATATGCGTGGTACTAAAGAGTACTGGTTTCAACGTCATGGAGATGTACGTTGTATGATCAGAAACCTTGGCCCACCCACTTGGTTTGTTACATTAAGTTGTGCAGAATATGCATGGGAAGATTTACATGATTTCCTACACATATCAAATAAAAACAAAACAAACATAGATATTCTAACACCTGGAGAACTTTGTTCTTTGGATCCTGTTAATGTTTCAAGATATTTTCACCATCGCTTCATTGCTATGCTACATTTTATTTGTAATAAAACTGTTCCTCCCCTTGGAGAAGTGCAACACTTCTTTTGGAGAAAAGAATACCAAGCCAGAGGAGCACCACATATCCACATGCTTTTATGGATTAAAGATGCTCCTAAATTTGGTCAAGACAGTGATGCCACTGTTTTACAGTTTATTGAAAAATATGTCACTTGTGAAATTCCATCAGAAGCCACAAATAGTGATCTTCATGCACAAATTTTACAATTTCAAAGACACAAATGTGGAAAATATTGTCGTCGCAAATACAAAAACAAAGGCAAATACTACACCAAATGCCGATTTGGTTTCGCAAGACCAGTTACAAATACAGGTCAAGTAAACAACCTCATGTCTTCAGTTAGACATAGTGTTAAAGGTAAGTCACCTAAAAATACATATTACATAAAAAGAAAAGAAGAAGAAAAATATATCAATGATTATAATGCAATCATTGCCCACTTATGGAATGCAAACATAGATGTGCAGTACATTGCAGACAATTCTACTGCAGTTGCACAATATGTCACAGCATACTTAACTAAAGCAGAAAAGACAGAGCTCCAAGACCTCTGGAATGACCTGTCATCAGATAAAACAGTATCTCAGAAATTATACAGCTTGGGCATAAAAATGCTCACCCATAGAGAATGTGGATCTTATGAAGCAGCTGATCGTTTAACTGGTACTTCATTGTATGGTAAATCTGAAAATATAGTATGGCTAAGTCTTGGTCCAGCTAAATCTAGAAAAAGAGTTCTAAAATCATATGAAGATATAGAAACAATAGCCAAACATGATCCCAACAGCCAAGACATTTTAAAAAACAATTTATTAGACACATACTACCCAAACAGAAGTAATACTTTGGAAAACATGTGTCTATACCAAATAGCCCAAAACTACACATACAAAAATAATATGAAACCTGATGAAAAAAAAGGTAAATATAGAGTGACAGAATGTGAAGGCAGCTTAGTTAAACTCACTAAACCAAATTTAATTAATCATATCAAATTGTCATTGAAGACTCCTCAACATAAAGAAGTATATTACATGTCCATGCTACAACTCTTCAAACCATGGAGAAAAGAAGAACAATTACCACATAACTATGACTCATATGAGGATGCTTTCAAAGCAAATGAAAACACTATAACTGATGTAAACTTTACACAGTACAAAACAATGTTGCACAATGAACAGCAACATGAAGAAGAACTCCAAGCCCAACTAGATAAGGATACTCCTGACAGTAGTCAACCTTCTGTAACAGGAAGCCAAGAACCACTGGGAGAACCACTAATAACAAATGAGGCAGAATTAGCTATGATAGAAGTAGAAAACACCATGTGTCAGCATGAAGATAAGGAAGACTTAACTATGCTACAATCAAAATTCTCTCCATGTCTTAAACAGCGATTTACAGCCAGAATGGCCCACAAATTTCTATTTTTGGACATACAAATTACCCAACTGAACCGCTACAATTTTCATATTATAGAACAAACAACTGTGTTAATTGTATACATTAGATTTACTATTTGTACTTTTGCACACCACTAGCTAACTTTTATTTGTCATCTGAACCCCAATTTATTAACACATGCATTCAAGAATACCTATCCCTACTAGTTGTAGTTCCCAATGCACAATCACACACCATTACATACATCTTTATCATCTTACTCAAACACTCATGCACACAGCACACATACATTCCAGAACACTCCAACCCATATCTTCTTTATTTTTTTCAACAGACCCTAAAGAATGCCTACCAAACGTCAAGACTGTAGAAAGCAACACGAAAGTAGACCAAATGAAAATAAAAGTGTCCAACATAAGCATCCATCTCTAGCAGAATTTGTAAACAAAAGTTGAAACAAAACAGCTAATACAGTCATTTAGTGAAACACAAGAAGTTTCAAGTACACAAACTTTGCCTGCTCTATCAAAATGTAAAACAAACCAAAAAGCAATTAACAGAAAATCAGCTATCACTACAGATAAAACTACTTCTTCAAATTTTAATATAGTGCAAAGTAAGCATACCAAGAAAAGTATTTTAGCCAAAATGTACCGTCACAAAGTCCTTCAAAATCTTATAAAAACAGGAGAGAAATCAGGTTCAATGCTTAAAACCTATCGTAGGAAATTAATCTTAGAAGTATTGATGGACAGTGCAATTCTTCTGAAAAGAAAGTTATGTATTTTACTGTTAAACAAAATGAAACCAATCACAAAACTAATAACTATATTACAAAAAAGACTTCTCAATTAGCGAAATGTCAACTGAAAGAACTTCTTAAGTATCTGCAGAGGTGAATGGAATCACACTACGAGCACAGAACCATATTTTAATGAAGAAGCGTACAAACAAAATCAAACAAATACAATTGCCATACATAGCAGTGGTCGAGGTTATGAAAAAGTGAATAATACCATAATGAACAAGAAGTACTCCTTACAAATATATGCCCTGAAAACTTAGAGTTACCCCTCCATTCAACTGAATCAGAACGTCTAGTGTACAAATGGCCATGCACGTCAATGTGTAACATTCCCAAACAATGTTTCAAATCTTTACGCCAATTCCTCAATAAATATGTAAAAAGCAAAGACAAAATCAAAATTAAATTACTGCAAAATATAGATACCTGTCCAGTGCGCAAGTACACAGGACTACAAGGACATTCATTGGCCTGCAT
This sequence comes from Ambystoma mexicanum, assembly GCF_040938575.1. Lineage (NCBI taxonomy): Eukaryota > Metazoa > Chordata > Amphibia > Caudata > Ambystomatidae > Ambystoma > Ambystoma mexicanum. The sequence continues at coordinate 871,027,158 of NC_090935.1, forward strand.
TACAGGACCTACTTGTAAAACCACTTTCCATGATATCAAAAGGATATCAACACATCATTCAACTATAAGAAATCTAGTCTATAAACTGTACAATGCTAAAAGTCCTGCTTTAGCACTAGCAAAGTTAAATAACATCCTTCTACATGGTACAGCAAAAGACCTACTTGAAGAAATTCACTATATCCAGAAAAAATATTTTGGAAGTGAAAGCCATTTACAGAATGAAATAGCTTTAAACCAATTAAGCAACAATTCTACACATGGCAAGCTTTTGCTAAACACATACAAAAAATAAATACTAAAATTTAAAAGTACATCAGCTGAAGTACCAAACCATGTGTGTGTATGTTGCCGTAGAATTTTTTATAAAAGTAACACAAAAACTGTGGACCTATCATACAAAATAGAAGACAATGAAGATTCTAAATGGTTTGAATTAGCTCTCTACCTTGTAGCAGAAAACAAATATGAAATAACTGAGCCCTTAATACTTTGCAGTTACTGCACTACAAAACTTGACAACAACCAAACTCCTTCACGTTCTATCACAAATAATTTGGAATTATACCCAGTACCAAAACCTCTACAACAACTTAATTTATATGAGAGCATCATAATTCAAACAGTACACCCATTTCAAGCAATAATACGCCTTCAACCAAAAACAGCAAAATGACCTCCCTCTGAATTGGTAAAAGGCATTCGTGGAAAAGTAGTTTATTTACCATTAAATCTAAAAGAAAATGTGCATACTCTAGGAGTGCAACGTCCACTGCAGCAATCTATAATTATTTTAGTAAATGGAGTACCTACAAAAGACAAATAATATGGCAACAGCTGGTAGATTTATATAAAGTTAGACAAGCCTTCCAATATCTTAAAGAGAATAATGAATATTACAAAGAAATTAATATTGAAGAAAACTTGAAAGATACAACTGAAATAATTCAAGAAACACAAGAAGCTGGTCAATTTGAGCTACTAGATCCTGCTACAATATCAAATACTTTAGACCATTATACAATTCATCCTTTGCACTGTAATGACACCATACAAGATGTACTGGAAACTTACCAAATGCGTCAAACAAAAGAATCGCCAATCAGTATATGGGAAAAAAGTATAGAAGCATGTGCTTTTCCTCTACTCTTTCCTACTGGCAAAGGAGGAAGGTATGATGATAGACCTATGCAAATATCAGCTTCAGAATACCGCTCATTACGGATGTATTCTGAAGATCCCAGATTTAGACAAAATGTGGAATACATATTCCACCTACTCTTTGAAAGTGAACTAGCAACTTTATGTTACGGAGTTGCACACATATTAAAATCAGGATCACACTTTCAAAATATGACAGCTACACAATTATTAGAGAAAGTGCAACAAAAGGATGAGGTTTTACAATCAAATATTACAAATCTATTAGCAAATATGCGTGGTACTAAAGAGTACTGGTTTCAACGTCATGGAGATGTACGTTGTATGATCAGAAACCTTGGCCCACCCACTTGGTTTGTTACATTAAGTTGTGCAGAATATGCATGGGAAGATTTACATGATTTCCTACGCATATCAAATAAAAACAAAACAAACATAGATATTCTAACACCTGGAGAACTTTGTTCTTTGGATCCTGTTAATGTTTCAAGATATTTTCACCATCGCTTCATTGCTATGCTACATTTTATTTGTAATAAAACTGTTCCTCCCCTTGGAGAAGTGCAACACTTCTTTTGGAGAAAAGAATACCAAGCCAGAGGAGCACCACATATCCACATGCTTTTATGGATTAAAGATGCGCCTAAATTTGGTCAAGACAGTGATGCCACTGTTTTACAGTTTATTGAAAAATATGTCACTTGTGAAATTCCATCAGAAGCCACAAATAGTGATCTTCATGCACAAATTTTACAATTTCAAAGACACAAATGTGGAAAATATTGTCGTCGCAAATACAAAAACAAAGGCAAATACTACACCAAATGCCGATTTGGTTTCGCAAGACCAGTTACAAATACAGGTCAAGTAAACAACCTCATGTCTTCAGTTAGACATAGTGTTAAAGGTAAGTCACCTAAAAATACATATTACATAAAAAGAAAAGAAGAAGAAAAATATATCAATGATTATAATGCAATCATTGCCCACTTATGGAATGCAAACATAGATGTGCAGTACATTGCAGACAATTCTACTGCAGTTGCACAATATGTCACAGCATACTTAACTAAAGCAGAAAAGACAGAGCTCCAAGACCTCTGGAATGACCTGTCATCAGATAAAACAGTATCTCAGAAATTATACAGCTTGGGCATAAAAATGCTCACCCATAGAGAATGTGGATCTTATGAAGCAGCTGATCGTTTAACTTGTACTTCATTGTATGGTAAATCTGAAAATATAGTATGGCTAAGTCTTGGTCCAGCTAAATCTAGAAAAAGAGTTCTAAAATCATATGAAGATATAGAAACAATAGCCAAACATGATCCCAACAGCCAAGACATTTTAAAAAACAATTTATTAGACACATACTACCCAAACAGAAGTAATACTTTGGAAAACATGTGTCTATACCAAATAGCCCAAAACTACACATACAAAAATAATATGAAACCTGATGAAAAAAAAGGTAAATATAGAGTGACAGAATGTGAAGGCAGCTTAGTTAAACTCACTAAACCAAATTTAATTAATCATATCAAATTGTCATTGAAGACTCCTCAACATAAAGAAGTATATTACATGTCCCTGCTACAACTCTTCAAACCATGGAGAAAAGAAGAACAATTACCACATAACTATGACTCATATGAGGATGCTTTCAAAGCAAATGAAAACACTATAACTGATGTAAACTTTACACAGTACAAAACAATGTTGCACAATGAACAGCAACATGAAGAAGAACTCCAAGCCCAACTAGATAAGGATACTCCTGACAGTAGTCAACCTTCTGTAACAGGAAGCCAAGAACCACTGGGAGAACCACTAATAACAAATGAGGCAGAATTAGCTATGATAGAAGTAGAAAACACCATGTGTCAGCATGAAGATAAGGAAGACTTAACTATGCTACAATCAAAACTAAACAATGAGCACAGTAGCATGTTTCAAGAAGTAACAAAACAAATTGCACATGGTGTAAAACATGAAAATAAAGAATGTTCCTGCCATAATTATAAACCTATACTACTGTACGTCAGTGGTGAAGCTGGTTCTGGCAAAACATTCCTAATCAAAATCATTAGTAAGTTCCTTCAACAATTGACAAACAACAAACTGTCAGCTGTTGTCACTGCCCCCACAGGTTTAGCTTCCTACAACAAAGGTGGTGTTCGATTACACCGATTACTACTATTACCAGTAGAACACCAGAACAAATTAGACTATTACAAACTTTCTGCAGAAGCTGCAATGGAATTACGCAGAGTATTGAAACAAATGAAAATGCTACTAATAGATGAAGTGAGCATGGTCTCCAACCTGATGTTAGCTTTGATTCACCTCAGATTACAAGAAGTACTCAAAACAGACTATGAAGAGCTCTTTGCAGGAAAACACATTATTGTTTTTGGAGATCTGCTACAATTAACACCAGTAAAAGGTGAACCCATTTTTAAAACATTAGGGCACAAACTCTGCCGTAAAACTGTTGGCTGCATTGGAAATGTCAACCTTTGGCAACATTTCCAATACAGAGAATTAACAGAAAACATGCGCCAATCTGCAGATCTAACTTATGCCAACATTTTAAAAAGTTTGAGAGTTGGTATACTTTCTAAAGAAGCAGAAGCAACATTGAAAACCCGGCACATTAATGCACTTTATGGCGATAATGCATGTGCTACAGATGTTATCGAACAATTAACCCACAAAAATGTCAATTGTATGGCCTTAATGCCAACTCTTGCAAGCTGTCTCAAATTCAATGAAATAATGTTAAGTAAAGAAATGCAACCAATAATGGAAATTAGTGCCACAGACAAACTAGATGTACATGGTATGACACTACCCATGTGTGACCAAGCCACAACAAGACTAAATAATTTAGAAAAATCAATCTCAAACACAGAAGGCTTAGAAAAGATGTTAAAATTATCCTTAAATTGCAGAGTAATGCTTAAACGTAGCCTTGACGTGGACCAAGGACTAGTTAATGGAGCACTGGGTACAGTTGTTGGCTTTCAAACATACCCACGTGACAAAAAAATTCAGTTTGTCAATATACTCTTTGACAAACTTTCAGAAGTAAAACGGATAGGACGCTCAACAGCTAGATTCCTTCTCTTCAACGATATGTATGTACGCAGAGAACAATTTTCTCTAACTCTTGCATACGCAGTCACGATTCATAAATCACAAGGTCTTACCCTAGACAAAGCAATGATAGATATTGGTAACACAGTCTTTAAAGAAGGCATGAGCTACGTAGCACTATCACGCTTACGTACACTTGACGGTCTATTTCTAATCAACTTTGATGCAAGTAAAGTAAATGCTGATATTCCTTGCATTTTAGAATATAATAGACTTCGCTCACTATACACTCCCCATCTAAACACATATTCTGTTCCACAAAAACTAAAACGTTGTAAAAGAAAACTAAATCAAACAGAAATGCAACAGGATGTCACTGCAAATCCTCCAAAGAGAGTAAAAGAAACTAATACTTCATCAAGTACCACAAACAAAAACGAATCAATTAGAGAAAGTAAACCAGGTACTTCTTTAAAGAAGGAAGACAAACTCCAAAAAAAGCAGTTAGATACAGAACTACCTGGACCATTTAAATTCTCAAATATAGTTGGTGTAAGTTGCTATGCAAATGTAGCAATGAATATTCTATTTCAATTACCACCAATTGTTGACAACATTTACTTACACAGTACAGACCCTTTGTGTTTGCAAATGTTAGTACTTCACAGAAATGCAGCAAACAATCCTGACAACACATATAGTGTTTTTGGAATAAGACAACAATTGGACTACTGTGCTGGAATGGTGAAATTCACTATAAACTCACAGGAAGATCCACAAGAATTTCTAATGTACTTACTATTAGTACTGGAAAACAAAAACATACCTAGAAAGAAATCTTCCAGATTTCATACATGTGGAAACATACATGCACTCTGTGCAACAATGTGACACAAGAAGAAATTCCCAATGAACGCTTCATATATATATCAATACCAAATTGTGAATGCATTCCATTTCAGCAACTTGTACAAAATGCAAACCATGGTAGATTATGCTGTACCTGCAATTCAGATAATCGCTCCACGTTAGTAATACAAACACATAGTAAATACGTAATACTAATGCTTCTACGTTACAATGCAGATGGTACCAAAAACAACTGCAAGCTGACTGGATTCACACATAGTCAAATATCACTTGGTAAGAAAACCTTCACAACAATAGGTATAATCTACCACGCAGGAGCCACAACCAATTCAGGGCACTACACGGCATATATAAAAAAGAAATGTGGATGGATTGAATGTAATGATAGTACCATTACTCTAAAGCAGAGATTACCAACAAATCTTACAAACGCTTATTTGACGTTCTTAAAACCAAAATTTGATAAATAAACTGTATTTAAACCTTTAAGTAAATTTGTGTTAAAAAAATATAAACTGTTAGAATACGCCAAAAGCTATCTAACTGCTCAAAGATTCTACAACAACTAATCAGATAAATGAATACCACTAAATTAGACAAAAAAATACACAGTTAGAATACGCCAATTGGTATCTAACTGTCCCAAAATTATAAATTGGTGTTAAAATAATATAAACTGTTAGAATACTCCAAAAGCTATCTAACAGCTCAAAGATTCTACAACAACTAATCAGATAAATGAATACCACTAAATTAGGCCAAAAAATACAGATAGAATACGCCAATTGGTATCTAACTGTCCCAAAATTTAACAATATCCAAATAGATAAATCAAAACCACTAAAATACATTAAAAAAATAGACAGTTAGAATACGCCAATTGGTATCTAACTGCTCCAAAATTTTATAATATCAAAACAAATGAAGAATCTGTTACTGCTCCAAAAAAAATACAACAAAGCAAAGTATAAAGCATTAGCCAGAAACAACAAGTGAACACTGAAAACAAACAAACAAATAAACTGTAGCATAACAGAAAAAGTTTTTTTTTTTAATCCAACATGGATTTTTTTTTCTCCCACAGACCCAATGATTTTAGCAACAAATACAGAAACTGAGCAAATTGCACAGTACTCTGATTTGTACTCTACTAAATATGAGGGTCGAAAAAAAATAAAAGTATATTGCTTATACAATGTAATAAGTCATTACAAAATACTAATACTAACATGCTATTTTTTTTTATCACAGAAATGAAGAAGAAAAACATGGACTCCCATTACTAGACCAAACAGTAAGTATACAATAATAAGGACAACCATAGCAGCATATCACATCCATAGTATCTAACACCTTTGTTCCTTATACATTTGTTTTTCACCCAAAGTTATAAGCAAATATGAATGTGATATGCTGCGGTGGTTGTTGCCAGGGCATACAGTCTTGGGTGCATGGCCAAATGGCCATGCACCCAAGACTGTATGCCCTGGCAACAACCACCATAGCATATCACATCCATAGAGTCAAACATTTCAACTATGATCTATGGGAAACTTTTAATGTCCGCGAACAATGTGAGTGTTCTTAGAACACTTTGAACTTGCCAGCGACACAATAATAAGGACAACCATAGCAGCATATCACATCCGTAGTATCTAATACCTTTGTTCCTTATGCATTTGTTTTTCACCCAAAGGTATAAGCGAATATGAATGTGATATGCTGCGGTGGTTGTTGCCAGGACATACAGTCTTGGGTGCATGGCCAAATGGCCATGCACCCAAGACTCTATGCCCTGGCAACAACCACCGCAGCATATCACATCCATAGAGTCAAACATTTGAACTATGATCTATGGGAAACTTTTAATGTCCGCGAACAATGTGAGTGTTCTTAGAACACTTTGAACTTGCCAGCGAACAATACGGACACTGTTTTCAGGACACCCCCTATGAACATTTCAGAACAACGCGATAGTTCTTAGAACACTTTCAACTTAACAACGAACAATACGGACAGCGTCCTAAGGACACCCCCTACGAACATTCCAGGACACCGGGAGTGTTCTCAAAAACGTCTTCAGAACACCCCCATTTTGTTTATTTGCGAACATTTCAGGACATCGCGGGTGTTCTTAGAACACATTCAACTTGACAGAGAACAATACGGACAGCGTCCTCAGGACACCCCCTACGAACACTCCCCGGACACCGCGAGTGTTCTTAGAAGCGTCTTCAGAACACCACTATCTTGTTTATTTGCAAACATTTCAGGACACCGCGAGTGATCTTAGGACACATTCAACTTGACAGAGAACAATACGGACAGCGTCCTCAGGACACCACCTATGAACATTCCAGGACACCGGGAGTGTTCTTAGAAGCTTCTTCAGAACACCACCATCTTGTTTATTTGCAAACATTTCAAGACACCGCGAGTGTTCTTAGGACACATTCAACTTGACAGAGAACAATACGGACAGCGTCCTCAGGACACCCCCTACGAACACTCCCCAGACACTGCGAGTGTTCTTAGAAGCATCTTCGGAACACCACCATCTTGTTTATTTGCGAACATTTCAGGACACCGCGAGTGTTCTTAGGACACATTCAACTTGACAGAGAACAATACGGACAGCATCCTCAGGACACCCCCTACGAACACTCCCCGGACACCGCGAGTGTTCTTAGAAGCGTCTTCAGAACACCCCCATTTTGTTTATTCGTGAACATTTCAGGACACCGCGGGTGTTCTTAGAACACATTCAACTTGACAGAGAACAATACGGACAGCGTCCTCAGGACACCCCCTATGAACATTCCAGGACACCGGGAGTGTTCTTTGAAGCGTCTTCAGAACACCACCATCTTGTTTATTTGCGAACATTTCAGGACACCGCGAGTGTTCTTAGGACACATTCAACTTGACAGAGAACAATACGGACAGCGTCCTCAGGACACCCCCTACGAACACTCCCCGGACACCGCGAGTGTTCTTAGAAGCGTCTTCAGAACACCCCCATTTTGTTTATTTGCGAACATTTCATCACACCGCGAGTGTTCTTAGGACACATTCAACTTGACAGAGAACAATACGGACAGCGTCCTCAGGACACCCCCTACGAACACTCCCCGGACACCGCGAGTGTTCTTAGAAGCGTCTTCAGAACACCCCCATTTTGTTTATTTGCCAACATTTCAGGACACCGCGGGTGTTCTTAGAACACATTCAACTTGACAGAGAACAATACGGACAGCGTCCTCAGGACACCCCCTACGAACACTCCCCGGACACCGCGAGTGTTCTTAGAACAGTTTCACTTTGCTTGCGAACAAAACGGACACATATTGAATCCTTAGAACACCCCCCAGTCAGTTTATTTATAACATTTCAGAACACCCGTGATGTCCGCAAACAAATCGAACACAAAAAGAACGTCTAACACATAAAAAACACAACTTTCATCCTATCTCATACACTCCCACCCGCCCCCAAACACTCCTACACACCAACACACTCTACAAAATACACATATTGAACAAAGTTTCACCGCGCTGTCCGCGGACGTCAGCGAATCCAAGATGGCAGGCGCTACGGAAAAATCTGACACGCTTCACGCTCCACGCCGTCCAATCAGCGAACACGTTGCATGTCCGCGAACATCACGCAAGACGATTGGCCAATCAGGACACTGTCCGCGGAGCGAACAGGGAAGTGTGTCCGCGAACCGAACACAGATATCACTATTTTTTTTTTACCTACTTTTTGGTCATTTTTAAAAAAACTACTGGACGGATTTTCACCAAATTTGCAAAAGCACGCTTTCGGGACCAAGCCGCTGCTCCTGGTCCAAATTTGGTGGAAATGCGTCCAGCGTTTTGGGCTGTAGGCGCGAGCACATTTTTTTTCCCATTCAGTCTATGGGAAAAAAAAAGTTTTGGGACCCCCCCTATAACTTTGCCCCCCCTGGACGAATCCTCACCAAACTTTGCAAAGAATTTCAGAGTGACGCAAGTACTTTTTCTGCAAAGTTTGGTGAGGATCCGTCCAGGGAGAGAGAAGTTATAAGCCACCCAAAAAGTGCTCTTACTATGGAAACAGCAACTTAACCATAACTACATGGCCACTACCGTGGCCATGTAATATATATATATATATATATATATATATATATATATATATATATATATATATTATACTTGAGTGGAATACAAGATTAAGTAGCTGGACTGACATTTTGAAAGTCCACTAAATGATTTGGATATGCAGAACATCTGAACTAAGTGCAAAAATGTTAAGAACATCCATAAAAGATTCGCTTATTAAGCAGCCATCGGCATGGCAGAACAATTGAAAGCCAAGAGATATGCAGCAGCCCAAATTCTTTTCAAATGTGACACATTAATTGAAAAGACACAACACACAATGGCCCTCATTACGAGTTCGGCGGTAACCATGCCGCTATTGGCAGCATGGCTGCCGCCGAAATCGCGTCGGGGTCCGGGTCCTCGGAATGAAGACTTACCGGGCCATTCCGAGTTCGGAAGGCCCGGTAATTCCTCCCTCCAAGGACCCGGACACGGTCCTTCCCCATTCCCATTTCAGCCCCCATAGGGCTGAATGGGAATGGGAGAGGGAGCCAACAACGGCCCATTACGAGATGGCCCATTGTTTGCTCCCTCTTCCCCTTGCGGGACCCGGTAAGCACGCCTGGTTTTCCCAGGCGTGCTTACCGGGTCCCGCGAGGGGAACTCGTAATGCGGCAGTACGGAGTGAACAGCGCCGGCACCTTTTACGGCGCAGTTCACTCCGTACCGCCAGGGTCGTAATGAAGCCCAATGTGTTCAGCTACCCTAACAGTACAGCAAAGGATGGATACATTGGTGAGACTCATAAAGAGAGAATTACGTAAATGCTGGGAAGCAATGACATTGACAATGTACATTGAAGAGAAGAGGATCCCTAGAGGATTACGAATACTCACCTTTCCAACTTATGAAGAAATAGATCCAGAATGAATTGAAGAATTGACAGAACAACCAACATATGCTCATTCTCCATATTATAGACATTGGTTACATTTTCCAAAAAGGACCAAGTGAACATTATGTAGGAGATTGAGAAGCTAGAAGAAGAGTTATTTAACATAAGCAAAGCATATGAGTGTAAAGATAGAGTGACAAGAATCAAACACAATTTGGAACATTTTGAGGGAGAGATCAGATTCAAGAGACAACACAAATTTTAGAGACAAGAGAGATTATCAGCTAGGAAGAATATAAACATTTGCTTAGATATTTGACCAACCAATAAAAGATCAACTAACAAATAAGAGATTCAATTTGGGAAACAAATAGCTATCAGTCATAAAATCAACCTCCTCAGAAGTACAGAGCTCAGATCCAGAAAGAAGACCACTCAGAATTAAGAGGAGTTCAAACTCATGCATCTCGACCGCAAGAACAAAAGGAAACCGAGAGAAAGGCCACCTGGAAGAGAAAGAGGAGCCATAAGAGAAAGGCCAGAAAAGGCAAGAGATGTAATGGACACCACTTCTCAGAACAGGATCAATCATTTTGGGAGAGGAAAAAGGATCAGAGGAAAAGGGCAGCAGATGAGGACTTAAAAACAACGGTCTTCAAGGTCTAAGATCGAATAATCACAGAAGAAGAAAAATCACTGTTGGAATTGGGGTTAACTTTTTCACCTACACAAGAATTTGACTTCACCCAAACAAGGATTTATCAACCTTGACTTTGCACCCCTTGTTGCACAGCCTATGACCACAATGATGATATCACAGATGACATCCCTAATGACATTACTAATTACATCATCTATGACATCAGTGATGGCCTCACTGATTGCATAACGGATTACGATACAACACTAATCGGCCATGGCCAGTGACCACACCCTTTGGGCATTCCCACAGTATATTTTAATGCATTAACTGGCCACCATGCATGATCTTCAGCCATTACCACTGTATATTATAACACATTCAGGGGCCACAAGCCACAGCCTTTGACTGTGCCCACTGTATATTTTGCAACACTAACCGGCCATGGCCAGTGGACACACCCTTTGGGCATTGCCACAGTATATTTTAACACATTAAGGGGCTACTTGCCGTGGCTGTCATCCATGGCCAGTGGTCTACCATAACTAGCGAATTTCTGGGGGTTTTCGGTTTTACATGTAACCATAATATGGATAGGTTGGTATTACTATAGAGTAACTGCAATGTCCCTTTACAAAAATGTTTGCACAGAATTTGATAGGTTTTTATTAGGGCAACTGAACCATAACGTCCCTTTAAAATCCTTTTTTTCAGTGAATTTGACAGCTTTTTAGTAGGGCAACTAAACCATAGCGTCCCTTTAACAGCATTTTTTCACTGTATTTCACAGGTCTTTAGTAGCGCAACTTAACCATACCGTCCCTTTGACAATGTTTTTTCACTGAATTTCATAGGTTTTTACCAGGATACCCTTAGTTTGTAAACATGTACAGTACAACATACTGAACCCGCTGGCACCATGTTAATGCGCACAGCAGTTGAAGAGTAGGTGTCTGGTCGCGGACATTGGATGGCATCCAACCTCCTTTGAAAGGCACAGGTTCTCGTACATAGTCGTACCATTCAGCAAACACAGGAACATATACAAACAGCACCATGTACATGAATTGCAGGGTAAAATAGAGTAGGTCTGGAAACTGTGTACTTATGAAAGGAACAGAACGAATGCATCGGGAGTTCACCATCCCATAATGCACCAATAAGAGAAGTGACATCTGCCTTTGACAATCTTACCGCACTGCTGTTTTACATAGGATCAAAGAACGAATGGCCACAGTAAGGACTAGAAAGTACTAAGACCAGAACGTCACTACAACATAGTAAGCACACTAAAGTTTGTCTGATAATTGCACAGGTTGTGTAGTATAGAATGGTCGATAAGCATAACGTTTCTTTTTGTACACAGCAATGGCAAGCACTTTAGAGTGGCAGGAAAAGAATTTCCCTCATGATAAAATCACTTACGATAGTAACCCCATTGGTATGCACCATAGTCTGAAATGCAAAATTTTTAATATCTATTGCTTCATGTACACCTAACAGATTTTTTTTTTCTTTAAGAGAACATATTGGAAAGGAAAGCAATGCAGCAGAAGCGGCACCCCTTCCACAACAATATACGAACACAGGAAAGGAAAGAAACTCCGTGAATAGCAAACTGTACAGCCTGGAAGCCAAAATGGAACAATTGGTGTACAATTTTGCTGCCTTCAAATATTACGTACAAGGACATAATATGGGCAAAATAAAATAGAACTGCCCGAACTGCACGTGTACCCCTTCCCCATTTCATAGCCTGCCATCTCCTCAAAATCTTTGTGATCAAAGACGTTACGATGATACCTCAATCCCTTCCTGCCCTCACGATCAACATGTACAAATCACCAATTTCCCAAAATATTGATCCACTTCTGCCACCCCTTCCCTTTCCTAATATTGTTTATGAATATGTGCAAATGAAGATTAATATGTACATTGTTCCTGAGTGTGTATGTGGATTTTCCTTTGTCTTTAAAATCCCCTTATGACTCAGCGGTGCACAGTACTGGCGGGAATGACTGCAATTAAGCAAAAGGGAGGTGTTCTACTGACACTGCACCTGCCCGGCCTATCCGCAATCGCAATGGAGGCATCCGTACCACGCCAGTACGAACCGCATGTCTGCACCTTGTGAACCACCTATAACTAGTTGTGGGAGCAGACATTTGTCTGTTGCACAAGTATGCGCATCATATCTCTTCCTCTGTCTCCTGGTAACACCTCCCCTGTCTAGCATATGCAAAGAAAGTTGTGATGAACTTTAAGTATTTTGAGGCACCCACCCAGGTCCTAAAGGTAGCTCTATGCATAAACATCCAGCCTACTATACCCTACAAATACCCAGCATGTCCCAAAATGGTCGGCGCATGTGTGCTGCACTATTAATCAGTCCGGAGATCCCAACGGTGTGCATAGGACACCTATCCACATGCGCACAAAGTATTACACCCAAAACACGTCCGGCGGACAGCCGTCCCAATTGAGAACATGTGCGACAACACCATGGTACTGCACCCACGCTGCACGTGGGTCCTTATGTCGCGGACACGATCTGGACCATCGGTCAGTGGAAAAGTACAATGTTCTCCAATCTTCGGAGTGTTATTACACGCTTACAAACACCCCACAATGTGCCATTGAACATGTATGTATTTGGTTCAACGATGTAGGCCTCTGCCATTTGCAAGATCTAAGCAGCAGCCATGCAAAAGGTCACACCCCAGAACTGCTCTGCATTCTGTTTGTAGCTTTTCAGAACAGAGTAGCAGCCCAGATAGCTTTGAGTTGTAATTGATTCTGGAACAATTTCTGCTATGCCACATTACCTTTGCAAGTAATGGCAACCATGTCAGCCCGACTCACTATGCATAGTAATGGAGAAAAGTATTAACGCCCCTTCCTGTGAACCACACCCTCAGTACCAATAATACCCATATTCGCATTCCCATGGGCAGCATGCTGAAAACAGTAGTATGTGGCATGTGCGCTTCCCCATGTTCCATGAGGGCAGTGCCCCAGTAAAGCAGTAACAGTCCTTCTTCCCTTTCCACTATCTTCTTTACAGCACCCCCTCATTCGGTACTGGTAAATAGTCACACACACATCCACCAATCACAGTAACGAGCTATCAGTTCTGTACAACATTCCTCTGTGTAGACACCACACCACACCCAGAAATGCTATTGCACAATCCCTTAGCCTCTACAGTCTCATTTACATGCCCACCATCCTCAAAAGCCCCAGATGTGGCTTTCATGCTGTGTGCGGCGTGGGGGAATAAATTGCAACCAGGGGAGGGGATTTTGTCTTCAGTGGTGGCTCTGAAAAGAGCCTTTTGTTTTAAAATGTTTAGATGCTTCTAGAGAAACACCTGTATTTTCGTTTTTTATATGGTTTTCTGTTTTCTTCTCCTCCTCACATTCTTACAGTAACCTTTTCAATGCCTCCTGTAGATGGGCAAACAAAAGAGCATCACCAATCCTGGACAAAGAGATGCCATTTGCATGGACACACACTGCATTTCGAGAATGAATGCTGTCATTGTTGCAGAAGAACATCCCACGAGCGGACAAAAAAATCACGCATGCTTCTGTTGATGAGATCCCTTCCAGCCTCTGGCTGGGTACAACACACATTAGGATAGTCCCATACTCTTCTTGGTGGTATGGCAGAGAAAACCACCTCAGCAGTGGGAAAAAGCCTCTTCACTGCATTCATCAACCTCTTCAGTTGATGGAACAAATGTGAACAAGCCATGTAACCTAAATGCATGCTGCCATAATGCATGGCGACAACGAGCACTGTTGCAAAACTGGCCACTTGTCTGCCAAGGTCAAGCATAACGCTGAAACTGCGGACATGGACACTGAACCACAATGCGTCCACTCCTTCCAAACTGAAATCACCATCAAAGTGTCTTTCCTGGGCATACTTTTGCAGATCTACCACAAAGGCAACACCCAACATCAAGACAATGTGTTTCTCCATGTCAGCGAAGCACACTCTCAGTTCCTGATTGGATAATCCCCACTGTCCCATTTCCATTTGCCAGCATAGTGAGAAGGGCAGACTGTGGCTTGTGCGCTTCCCCAAGTACTGCAAGGGCCGTGCCCCAGTAATGCAGGAGCAGTCCATCTTCCCTTTCCACTATTTTTTGTCCAGCCATTTGCATGGAACCAGTGAAAATGTTGCTCATGAATGATGTTATAGTCGGTGGAGAACATCCCAGCACTGCACATGAACTGACGCACGCTTCTGTTTATAAGACACCTTCTGACCTCTGGCTAGGGACAAATTACACTGGCATGTTCCCATGCTCCCATGCTCTTCTTGGTGGTATGCTTGAGAAAACCACCTTGGCAGTGGGAAAAATTGCATCACTTCTTTCATCAACTACTTTAGGTGATGGAGCAAATGTCCACACGCCATGTACCCCAACGGTTGAGCTCGGAAATGCACCACAGCATCAACAGTACCGACAGAGGCCACACATCTGCAAAAATCAACCAAACCGCAGAAACTGCACTCATAGACAGTGCCCCAGAAAACCTCCACTCCTTCCAACTCAAAACTAACAGCAATGTCTCTTTGCACGGCATACCTGTGCAGATTTTGCACGATCAGCACTGTGCATCTCTCCATCTCTGCCAACCTCACTACAGAGTATTGGAAAAACATAGTACCGGCCCTTCCTGTGTAGCACACCCCCGACACCTGATTGGATAATCCCCATAGTTCCATTTCCATGCCCACCATGCTGAGAAGGGCAGAATGTGGTACGAGCGCTTTCCCAGCTACAGTGAGAGCTGTGCCCCAGTAAAGCAGGGACAGGCCTTCTTCCTTTTCCACTATTGTTTTTGCAGGTCTTTCTCTTAGGTACTATCAAATAGTCATACAAGCATGCAGCAATCACATCCAAGACCACTGCATCAAACATTATCATTTCTGTACAGCACTCATATGCACCGTTACACACTCAGAGTGCACGTCTTGTGTGATTTCAAAACACCTCCAGTTACAAGTTCGCCAAAAGTATCCACACTTTCATCCTTCAGATTCCCCCAGAGTGGCACCCATCACCACTAAGTACAGGTAGCAATATTTTCTTTCTTCCCAGCACTCCAGTAAGTGCAAAGAACCAATACTTCAAAGTGCAGTACAGTAATCAGTAATCTGCACAATGCACTCTACCCAAGCACATAAAACATCCAGTTCAAACCTATCCACTTCTGTACACACAGTATTTCAACACAGTACTCAGTGGGCACACTGCAGGAGTGTTGATGCCATGAGCTCCAGCCGTGGACTAAAAATTGTAGGATGTGCTAACAATCACCACAAACATGGAACCAACAATGTATGCAATGCCACAAACCACACACAGAATGCAACAATGGCAAACCTATGTGCATGCAGGCCACATAATTGTCGATACAAGGGCTCCGGCCATGCATCCAAGACGCTAGGGCCTCACCACACACAACAAACCGTACTCCCCAGCTGCAATTGAGCCTGCCAACTTTCACCCTGGACACATGTTTGCATGCATGGCTGCATGCTATTTCGTTGGGTGTGGTGAACGGTATATGGGTGGCTGTATGCATTGTCCATATTTGAAATGTGTGTTGTTTAGGACTTCCTTTCATGGCGCAATATCCTAAAGCACTTCCTACCGTAAGGCTCTTATAAGGGGCACACCATAGCAAACGCAAATGCTCACATGTGGCTCCCTAATGTGCAACATGTGCAATGACCTTCACCATATGGTAATGTACGCATAGCACCTCACTTCAGGTGTTCTACCAAGTCTAACATGTCCTCCACAACCATTCTTTAAAGGTCACCACCATCGGAGATATGCAGAGTTAAACCTGCATTGCTGCATTATGTTGTGGTGGCTATTGTCAAGGGCTAGGCTCTTGGGTGCATGGCCTACGACCTACGGCCTTTGGCCATGCACCCAAGAATGTAGGCCTTGGCCACACCCACCACAACATAATAGAGCCATGATTGAGAATATGTGGCCATGTACCACAATCCACAAACATACCATAGGAGCAGTGTTATAAAGGGCAAACCACAGCAAACGCAAAGGGTCACATGTGGCTCCCTAATGTGCAACATGTGTAATAACCTGCACCATATGGTAATACGTGCATATCAGCTCACTTCTGCTGTTCTACTACGTCTAAAATGTCCTCCATTCTTTGAAGTTCACCACCCCCGGAGAGGTGCAGGGGTAAAACTGCAGGGCTGCATTATGTTCTGGTGGCTGTGGTGAAGGCCTAAGCACTTGGGTGCATGTCCTACAGCCTATGGCCTTTCGCCATGCACCCAACAGTGTAGGCCTTGCCCACACCCAGCACAACATAACAGAGCCATGCAGGCGAACATGTGGCCAGGTACCACAATACACAAATGTAACATAGGCAGCAACACTTCTACCAGCCCCTGCACCATAATACAGTGATGAATGCACACATGTAGCAGTTAGCAGAGTCTACAAACATACCACAGGGTCCGGCACCCCTACCTACTTCTATTCACATAGTCTTGTATTACTGACAACCCAATCACAAAATCTTCACAACAGTGGCATTGCTCTCAGCACTCTAATAAGTGCACAAAACCAATACTTCATGGTGCATTACAGTAGTCAGCACTCTGAGTAATGGACAGTACCGAAGCTGATAAAATATGCAGTTCAACCCTAGCCACTTCTATGCACACAGTACTTAAACACTGCACCCAGTGGACACACTGCAGGACTGTTCACTCCATCAGGTCCAGCCATGGACTACACACTGTAGGATGTGTTGCCTGCATTCAGCACACAAGGTAGTCACCTGTGGAGGTACCCACAAATTGGTGCAATACGCCCAGATACTGCAGGCACACCACCGTCTTCTTCCACCTAATGAGATATAACAGTTGAACCACTTGTCACTCCCCCACCCTTTCCATCCCTTCTTCCCACTACCACATGCCGTAAAATATGCTTTCCAGGCCCTTCCGGTGCCACACTGTCCTCCGATACGCCATGGCGCATTTCCCAAAAATGTTGACGCACAGCAGGCTTTCCTCCAGCCAACCTCTGGCCACGTCCAATGTTCGCCGACATCACGGCGTACTGCAAGCCAATGAGACTTTTGTCCGCGGAGCGAACAGGGAAATGGGTCCGTGGAGCGGAGCCAGATAGCACTAATATTTTGAGACGTACATTTCAGTTCTTTGCAACAAAAGTACTAGTCAGATTTCCACCAAACACACAAAAGCACACTTTCAGAACCAAGCCCCTGCTCCTGCTGCACATTTGGTTACAATCCGTCCAGCCGTTCAGCCTGTAGGCGTGCACAAAGTTTTTGCCCATTCAGTCTATGGAAAAAGTGGTCTTCCTATGCTTCCTATGGGTTTAGCAATTTAACCATAACTACACGGCTGCTACCGCGGGCTATGTAATTCATATATATATATTTTTTTCAAGGAAAAATCTGTGCCCCCTGTTGCGCAGCCTATGACCACAATGATGACATCACCAATTACATTACAGCAGTAACTGGCATTAACCATGGCATTCAGTCATGGTCAGTGTGCATGGACAAACATATTTTAACACAAGAATGGGTACTAGTCATGACCTTCAGTTATGTACAGTGGTCACAAACTCCACCCATGCACACTGAATATTTTAAAACACTAACAGGCTACCACCATAGATGTTGATATTTACCAGTGGATACAGCTTTCAACCCTGTCCACTGTATATTATATACTCTGATCAGGGACTAGCCATGGACTTTAGCACAATACTGGCCAGTGGCCACAATATTTGGCTGTGCCCACTATATATTCTAACTTAAAAATGGGCCACTAGGCATGGCCTTGGACCTTGAGCAGTTTGTACATGTTTTGGCCATGTCCACTGTATATTTTTAAATAATAAAATGCAATATGCAATGGCCTTTGGCCATGCCCACTGTGTATTATACAACACTAACCAATTACTAGCTATTGCCCACAGCCTTTGGCCTTCAGTTATTGACAGTGGTCACAACTTTCACTCATGTGCACTGAATATTTAAAAACATTAACAGGCTACCAACCATAGATTTTGGCCCTTACCAGTGGATATAGCTTTCAACTGTGTCCACTGTATGATATGTACACTGATCAGGCACTGGCTATGGACTTTAGCACAAAACTGGCGAGTGGCCACAATTCTTGGCTGTGCCCCCTATATATTATAACATATAAATGGGCCACTAGACATGGCATTTGACCGTGAGCAGTTTGTACATCTTTTGGCCATGTCCACTGTATATTTTAAAATTATAAAATGCAATAAGCAATGACCTTCTGCCGTGCCCACTGTGTATTACACAACACTAACCAGCCACTAGGTATGGCCTCGGCCGTGCCCACGTTTTATTATATACACTAACCAGCCACGGTCTTCAACACAATACTAGCCATTGCCCATGGCCTTTGGCTATGCCGACTGTATATTGTAACATGTTGATGGGCCCTAGCTATGGCCTTTAGCCAGGGCCACTGACTACAGCTTTTAATGTTGCCCGCTGTATATTTTAAAACAGCAATGTGCTACTAGGCATGGCTTTCAACCATGCACATTGCTATTTCTGAACACTAACCAACCACTACCTATGGCCTTTGGTGGTGGCCAGTGACCATAGCCTTTGTCATGGCGAAGTCCATGGCCTAAATTGTTATTAAGGTAATCAAAGTTTTACTGAGATAACTTATAAATTATGTTATGTCTAATTCCATTATTGATGTAATCAGTTATATACAATGTAATTAGTATTGACACCAGTGATGTCATCAGTGATGTGATTTGTAATGTCATCAGTGTCCCCGTACAACATGTAATTAGTGGTGTCATCAGCAATGTGATCGGTGATGTCATCATTGTGGTCATAAACTATGCAACTCAGAGCGCAAAGTTAAGGTGGCTTTAGCATAATTTCAGGGGTTTTGTTGTATTAAGTTCTCACCTTAACGACCCTGCAACTAATGTTTTTTCGTTAAATTTCAAGGGTTTTGTTATTCCATAGGTTTTTAGAATGCTTCCAGACCACTAGCATGGTCTTTGGGCATAGCCAGTGGGCATAGCTACTCTATATTTGAAAACACTTACAACCAATCCCTCAAAGACGTTCATCAACCCAAACTAATTTTGTCCTGTTTTGACAGTGAGATTGTTATGAATATAAGATTGCAGGCTTTGAGAATTTACAATGTTTTTAGGTAATGCGCAGCGAGATTACATTATTTTCCATGGACCACACACTTCGGTTTAGCAGCGTGCTCCAAGCCCTTTGTTGCATGGCTGGTATCTTGTTGACTGTTGTGATACATCGCACAACCCCAACTAACCACAATTAAGTAGCATAGAAACAGGAAAAGAATAACAATAACATATGCCCAGGTGCTTTCTGGACCCATTGTGAAAATCAAAAGCTGGCACCCATGAATATACCCATATTAAGTGAAAACATATCTTATAGTGTAATATACAAAAATAGTTCAATGGACCCTACCCTTAGAAGAAAGTGTGCAAGACAAAATAGCATTGGTAATAAACAGAAGAAAAATAACCTGAGAGAGGAAGTGTTCCAATAAATATGCTGGTAAAGTATAAAAGGTGCTCACCTTCTAAACCCAGCAACATGTAGTGAAATATTCCATGGAAAGCAAAATCTCAATACAAAACAAGTGCTTGTGGTCTTGTGGGTAAGCGTCTGCACTGGAAACATGACAACCTAGGGTAAAATCCTGATAGCCAAATAATTGAGCAAGCTTGCCAACCTTAAAAGAGTTCCGCTCTTCACCCAAATGTGTCCTTTACTTGGGCCCTGAAAAGCAGTGACAATCAGGGAAGACTAACTGCACCAGTGTCCAGGATCACAAACTCGCGTGTCACATCATGGGAAAATACTCATGGCTTACTTGCTGTCTCATCGTTTCCCCTTCTCACCCTCATGCCTGGCTTTCAACAACACTCTGCTTTATAGAGATAACTTGAAAAGTACGCATTCCATAGTGTCACACAAATATATAATTCCTTATAGAACTATGTTTGGTAAAAATGTATTTATTGTGGCATTACACCCCCCATCTTGACTGTGACACTACAAATAGCAGAAGGTAATTCAGCAAAAGGCAGGAAAATGGTCTCTGAGTAGCATGGTTTAAAAAAATAATAATGCAGATGCCATGTGTTATGAGATATTTAAAACTAAGAAAACACATGTGGGTCTGTGGACTGTCTCCAATCCATGCAGTCACCGGGACTGGGCCTGTTAAGTTTCAAAGTAAGGAAGGAACACGCCCATTAGGCCATGTTTCTCTAAGTGGTCTTGTAAGGTGGACTCATTTATTAGGCAATATGGCCTTAGGGGGCTGATTCCTTCCTTGCTTTGGAGCTAAGCAGGGTTCGTACCAGTTACTGCAGGGATCGGAATCTCACTGTTGTGTACTAATAGCTGTTTTTATTATTGACTTTGAGACTACAAATACCAGAATACAATTCAGAAAAAGACAAACAATGGTTTCTGAGTGCAAAAACTCCCACGACTGACAGTAGCACAGTGTAAAAAAAGTAATCAGATGCCCATTTGGTCGCCCATCCATGCAGTAACCGGGACTGAACCTGCTTAGCTTCAAAGTGTGAGTAACCCAGCTTAGTTTTAAAGCAAGGAAAGGGCTGCCTGTTTCTCTAAGTGGTCTTGTAACTTTGGCTCATTTATCAGGCAATATGGCCTGAGGGGGCTGGCCCCTTCCTCACTTTGAAGCTAAGCAGCATCTGTCCTGGTTACTGAATAGATGGGAGACCTGGATGGCAACTTTGTCACCGCCATGGTCCCCAATGCCACTATAGCTGTAGAAATATCTTTCAACAAAGAAAACGGTTACATCATACCCTTGGATAGTCGTTTGTAGCCTGGAATATAGCTGTGAATATCAGAAGAATAGCAGTAAAAAAATGCTTTCCTTCCCCACCAGGCCCTCAGCAAGTGCCCCCTTCATCTGTGCAGGCTTCCCCCACTTACAAGATGGACTGCTCACCTTCCATGCCCTCTTCCTTTTTCCCCCAAAACACACCCTGTTTCTCTGACACAGTTTGCTTTGAGATGTTGGCTGTCCGAGGCTATAGAAAGCTTGTGTTGCAAACTCAGTCCCTAGACCCCCTACATCTCCCACATCTCAATTGGTGTCCTCTAGCCACCCCCCCACCCATGTCTAGCCAAATGGCCTTTTCCTGTGTTTCATTTTTTCCCATATCCTCGGCTATAACCTCGAATATCTCTTGCATTGAGAGAAAAAGAAGATGGTGGCTGTTTAATTTCTAAAAAACACCCGGTTTCCGGTAAATCCCTGCAAAATAGCTATCTATTTTTGAAAAGCGGGCACCCCGTTATTTGTCAAATATTTAAAAAACGACTGCATGAAATAACCCCAAATAAAGCATGGATTGTGAGTAACGTTTCGTGCCCAATTTGTTTCAGAACTGGTCCAAATCCGTCCAGCGATTTAGGCTGTACGCTTTCACAAAAATTGACCGTGTTTTTCTATGGGAAAATGTATGGGAAGTAAGCCTCAGCTTTGGAAAATACATTATTTTGTCTTCTTAATAACCTTCTTATTTGTTAATGCATTCTTATGAAACTTTGCAGTCTGGGGATGTGTGGGGGGGGCACGAGTCCCTAATCACTAACTTAAATTTCAGACAAATCCATTGCTCTATTCAAAAGTTATTAACAACAGAATTCTAAGGGGTTCCTATGGGAGTCTGACTCACCTTAACTGTAGGGCAGCTATTGCTGTCCTATAATATAAACATAATATTTTAAATAACTAATATGGTAATGATGATTCCAAACAGGTAAATATTTATTTTAGCTATGTGAGGCATTTGTACACAACCTCTGGTGGTAAAATATTAAGATATGTGAAAAGAACACTAAGATTTGGCAATTTCTTGTCTCTCAAGTCCTTAATTATCTTGTGGTTGTATTTAATGACATCTTCTGATTACAGAAAGGCAAGTATAACAGAACATATGATACAGTGTTTCAATATAAAGAATGTTAGTTGCTTGCCGGAAAATGCTTACAAGCTTACAAAGTCAAACAAAGTGGCTACTGTTACATAACCCAACCTAATGTGGGCACAAGAGACATATCATTATGGCACCAATGGAGGGCACCGAAACAATTTAGCCGGGCTGTGTACGTGTTTCAAAAGCAACAGTACATTTCCCATTTCTTATAGAAATCAGGGTAAATTGGATTTCTCAGGATGTGGAAAATTGTTTCCCTTTGTACTGTTCTAAAGAAACATGAATACAATTTCTGGGTAAAGGGGTTTTGACTGGAAAAACACTCCAAAAGTGTATTCCGTATCTCATGACATGGGGCTCTTCTGGAAAGGTCTGTAAACCGGCACTGTTAGGCAGAATTATATGCAGTACCCTTTGGGAACACCACGCACAATTAAGACTACAAGTGATAGTACAGATTCACTTTTGGCACAAGCCTGTACTACACAGTAAAGTGGTAGCAATGACTGAGCAGCCAGACTTATCTCAAGAGCAAGTGAGCAGTATCAATAGTTACACAAAGGATAGCAATTACTATGATTCAAACAAACACTGACTCAAGGTTTCTGAGTAAAAGAATTTACATTTATTTACACTTCAGTTGTAAAACATTTCACTAAAGTAAAGCAGTTTAGAAATCACTCTCTTAATACACCACACCACTCCCAATAGATTCTGGACAAGTTAAGCTCCAAAACGAAGTCTGAGCAAAATGGCACTCCAATAATTTAAAAAGGAGGGAAAGACAAAGTTAGACAAAAATTGAGCAGCACCAACTGGTAAGTGAACAGGGCAATCTAGAAAGATGAACTACAGTGATGGAATTAAATCAAGAAGGCTTAGAGCCAAAGTCAATAGGACAAAAGTCTTTTGCTCAAGATGACACAGTTCAGGGTAGTTCGCGGTTAAGTCTTTGCCAAGAGTTCCGGACGAGGTTGGTCAGCAGAAAAGTTACTTTAAAGAATAGAGAAGGACAAGCCCTCAGATTGGTGAAACGTTTGACACAGCTTCACCGCGGCTGGATTAAATGAAGAACCGGATTCGAACAGTACCTTAAAATGGAGAAGCAGCTGTAGCTGAGGCGTCCGCCAGGCTCACGGTTCCTGAAGCGACTGTCGGACTGACATGAAGTAGGATGACTGGAGGGTCCTGCACTGCCCAGGGAAGAAACCAGCAGCAGAGCAAAACAATGAAGAAAAAGGTGCGCTCCTTAAAACCCAAGCAGGGTCCGACCTCGCAGGGTCCGACCTTCCTGGTTATCTGGTTCACCGTAGCTCTGCACAGCTAATTCGACCAGAGGAGGGAGACCTGGATTGGAGTTTGGGTGAACTGGTTGGTCCCACCAGCTCTAGGGGAGAACATTCCTAGACGATCTTCCCTGTTGTTGGAGTATGAAGATTGAGACCTGCAGCAGAACTTCACTAGATGGTTCAGTCATTGTAGGGGTCCTCTTCTGTCAGCTCCTCTTTGGTTCTTTCGTTCCAGTGGCATCTCTGCCTTTCCAGCCCCAGAGACTTGCTTTTTATGCAATTTTCCCCCATTCACACAGCCTGGCTGTCAATCACACAGCAGGGTGGCTGTACTGCCAGGACAGTCACCACAACCAATCAGATCAGAGTGTGACATGGGTCTCCAAGGAGACCCTGTGAAAGGAGTCCTAAACCCCTCCCTCACATCCTGTCCCCCCCAGACATATAGGCGCCTGAGGAGAGCTTCTTTGTAGAAGCCCGCGAAAGGACGGTGAACAAAGGAACCAAACCTGGTTTGGCACGCAGAGTAAAACACGAGAAAGACATTTTCAAAAATAAATGGCCAATAAACCCAGCCGGAACCGTATAAAAACGTATATGGTCTAGCGGGTTTAAGTTCGAGGCTACCAAGATAGCCTAAAATAATACCAAGGTTAATTAAGATAACTGCGGTAGGAAAAAAGGGGTAGTTACCACTGCCACCAGCCAAGTCTTAATGAAAAGGGAGCGAAAAAATGCTCCAAGAGAAACAGACAAAAAGGGATAAGTATTAACCCTTTCCAGTACTATATGTAAGATAGTTTGTACTGGGTCTGTGGATTTTAAAGAGACTAATAAGGTCAATGGCGACTGTACATGTTCTGGAAGACAGTAGTCAATCCCAGAAAATGGAGTCTGAGTTGGGAAGTCTAAAAGACAACCCTGTGTCACTGCACTGTAACACACAGTAAAAAGATGATGCCTGTGGAGTAGGTGAGGCTCCAACGTCTACGAACACAAGGAAATGTTAGACACACACAGCAAAACACATTTAAGAGTGGGAAAAAAGGCTCACACTCTTGCTAGGTGAGAAAAATAAATCCTAGAAATTTAGCAAACTTTCTGTGGGACTCAGTTGGTAAGGGAAATTAGCCATTCTGGAGAATTCTCCCTAACACTCCCCCCCCTCCAGACTAAGGGACAGTAGTATTTAATCCACTCCTGGATGAATCTCTACCTCTAGTCAGTTAAACACATCTTAGAGAGACCATCAGCATTTTGGTGGTGACTACCTGTTCTGTGATCAATGGTGAAATAAAATAGAATAAGAGAAAAGGTCCACCAATGACCTGGTGGACAAACACAGGGCACACTTATGCCCAAATGAAATTTATCATCTTGGAGCAGGTAATTCTATCAAGGAGAGGTGGCAATCTGGCAAAAACTCTGTTACAACGTGAACTTTTCTGGATTGACAAATTAGAATCAACGTACCCAAAAGGAATGAACGTTGATTGGGACATGAGTTGCATCTGTAAATCAATTAAAGCCATATATTTGAAACTGTATAACAACCACTGTGAGTGAAACCTGACCAGTATGGACAAATATATGATGGAAACTTACAATCTTGAATTCAGTGCGCTTTTTGCTAACTAATTATTCACAACGCAATTGAATATTTATAACACATTGAGTTCTGTTATGTGGCATGACAATTCAAAATGGCGCCCTGCATCGAGTGGATTTGTAGTTAGATGCAAAATTACCCAACAACCCTTGCGGTTGCCTAGCCAACAACGTTACTCTAAAAGACAGTGAAAACGCCCACGCGTCTTCTCCGGACACGAAGAAATTAACGAGAAAGATTGCGGTAACAACGAATAACTAACTGGGTCCCTCTGGGTTTGAGTAGACATTGGAACGTCTACTTTTACATCGTGAACGCGACACGAAGACGATTCCAACAGCCAGTCGTCCGTCTAATATCAAGTAATACAAGTAAATTGGCCGTACATCAAACGGTTACAACTGCACTGCTAAATTAGCCAAAGCTCAAGCGAGGAGCAGTTCAGATAATATTCTAATCAACACTCATTGTCACCATTTACAGAGCGGTGTTGTGGATAATATCGAAAGGCAAACGTGGACAATACCATCACTAATATGTAGCTGAAATTAACAAATGACGTTTTTTGCAATGAAATCTCCATACTGAATCAACCATCACATGGAAACACGGTGAGCTGAATGTTATGCTTTTGAAAAACGGATGAAATAACCGTGGAGTGGGACCCAGCGCTTTTTTTAGAGCGACTGGGTCCCACTCGTGTTTTTTGTACATACAAGACTCATGATTAGTTTTTGTAAATATGTATTTCTCCACTAGGTATCAGTTCTATATATAACTAACATCTAGAAGATCTAATCAGCCTTTAGATCCCGCATAATTTGGTCCGGTCACCATTGGCACTTTAAGAACACTGGTCAGTTATGTATTTTTGAATAATTGTATCAGTTATTGTTGAAACCTAATAGACATTCTTAAACTGAATATAAGCCCTATATTCTCTTATCTTTATTCTGAACTACAGGAAAAGTAAAGCTTGAAAACTGTACCTGAAGAGGGGCTAGTCCCGAAACGCGTCGTACATGTGTTTTGTGAGAATTTGGACCTCATGTTTTTGACTGAGATAATACCAATGTCATAAACCTTTATGTTCTTTCACAATGATTATAAATTGCTGAAATTATTTTCTTGTGTAATACACAATGTACTTACCTTATGTGAAGTGTACCTCAAATGTAAACCATTGCAGGATACATATTTGAAACTCAGAAAAGAAAGTTGTCTTGAAGGAAAGCAACTAAAATAAAATAGTATATTTGCTTTAAAATTGATGTAATATTTACTGCCGTTTGTCAGGCATAAGTGTGCCCTGCGTTTATCCACCAGGTCATTGGTGGACCTTTTCTATTATTCTATTTTGTTATGGTCTTTTAGCCAAGACCTACACAGGAGCACCTAAATTGCAGGAGCACAAAGGGGAATTCGGTGGAATCATTGATAAACCATAATTTGCTAATAATAATAGTGCACCTCTATACTTCATGTCTGGCAATGGTGAAATAAACCCTTGCAGGCAGATTGACCATAGCAGATGTTTTGGGTTCTCCCCTTTCATTTGCATTATCCATCTCAAGGGTTGGTGGTCTGTCTGAATCACAAAAGTAGATCCATCCAAGTATGGTCTAAACTTCTTCGGAGACCACACAATGGCAAAACATTCACACTCTATGGTTGCCCACCTTGTATCTGGTTCCTTCAGTTTCCTACTGATCAAGCAAATGGGGTGCTCCCTACTTTTCTCATCTAGTTGACTAAGGACTGCACCTATACCTGTATTGGAGGCCTCTGTCTGCACAATGAAGGGTTGGTGATAATCAGGAGTTCTTAGGACTGGAGCTTGACAAAGGGCTTTCTTCAGGTTTGCAAAGGCTTAAGTGCACTCCTCATTCCATCTAACCTTTTTAGGGACTTCTGGAGAGGAGATCACATTCAAGGGGGAAGCATAGTTCTCTATGACATTCCTGTAGTACCAATTGAGACCTAGGAAAGCTCTCAATTGGGTTTGAGTAGTAGGAGTGGCCGAGTTTTGTACAGTTTGTACTTTGCTAGGCAGTGGCCTTATTTCACCTCCTCCTACCTCATGACCAAGGTAGACCACTTTGCTCTGACCAATTTGACATTTGTTTGCCTTTATAGTCAGATGGGCCTGCTCAAGATCCTGCAAAACATATCCTAAGTGATCAATATGTTCTTTCCATGTAGGGCTGAACATTGCAATGTCATCCAAGTATGCCATGCAGAAGTCCTCCATCCCATTCAGAACTTGATTGATCATCCTTTGGAATGTAGCAGGTGCATTCTTTAGTCCAAAAGGCATAACCTTAAGCTGGTGGAGGCCTGCTTGGGTTGAGAATGCAGTTTTCTCCTTGGCATGGTCTGTCAGGGCTATTTGCCAATAACCTGAGGTTAGATCAAATGTACTGAGGTACTTGGCTGAACCAAATCTATCCACCAGCTCATCTGTCCTTGGCAAAGGATGGGCATCAGTCTTAGTGACTGCATTTGGAGCTCTATAGTCCACACAGAATGTCAACTCCTTGGATCCTGCCTTTGGTACTAGAACAACTGGACTAGACCATGGACTTGTAGAGGGCTCGATAACCCTGAGATCAACCATATTGTTGACCTCTCCTTTGAAAAGGTGTCTCACATGTTCTGACATTCGGTAACCTCTGCTTTTCACAGGTAGACAGTCACCAGTGAGAATATCATACTGGCCCCAAGTGGTCAAGCCTGGTGATAGTTAAAACAGAGAGGCAAACTGATTTAACAGGACTTTGCACTCCTCCTGTTTTTCAGATGTCAGTTGAGAAGAGAGATTGACTCCTTCTATTTTCTCATCCAAAGGTTGGTCTCTGAGGAGGTCAGGTAGAGGTTCACTCTCCTCTTCATCTTGAGCTGAAGCTAGAAGCAAAGCTCCCACTTCTGGTCTTGTGACATATGCCTTCAAACGGTTGGTGTGAAAGACTCTGGGAGCCTCCTTAGGTCTGCCTAAGTCCACCAGATAGTTCACCTCTCCAAGTTTTCCCACAACCTTGAAGGGGCCTATTCACTTGTCCTGCAAGGCCCTCTGCCTTGTTGGCACCATAACTAATACAAGCTGGTCTTGAGTAAACTCAACCATGCTGGCCTTCTGGTCATGCCAATGTTTGACCAGAGCCTGACCTGCTTTTAAGTTATCACTAGCTTCTGCCATCATGTGTGACATTCTCCTCCGGAGACCTATCACATAGTCAGTCACTCTGACTGGCTTGGGGGAAGGAGCACTCTCCAACCCCTCCTTAATCAGGGCCAATGAACCTCTGACTGGATGGCCATAGAGAAGTTCGAAGGGACTGTATCCAAATCCCTCCTGAGGTACTTCCCTATAAGCAAAAAGAAGGCACAGCAGTAGAAGGTCCCACTTTCTCTTAAGGGGTTCCTCTAAATGCACCTATCATGCTCTTCATAGTACGATTAAACCTCTCTACCAGTCCATTTGTTTGTGGATGGCAGGCTGTAGAGAACTTGTAAGTGACACCACAGTTTTACCACATGGCTTTCATGTAGTGGGACATAAAATTGGATCCCCTGTCAGATATCACTTCCTTAGGAAACCCTACTCTGGTAAAAATACCAAGTAGAGTCTTAGCCACAGCCTAAGCAGTAACAGTCCTCATAGGTATTGCTTCTGGGTATCTTGTAGCATGGTCTACTACAACCAGGATAAACCTGTTCCCTGAATATGTGGGAGGGTCAAGGGGACCGACAATGTCGATGCCCACCCTCTCAAAAGGAACTCCCACCACTGGGAGAGGCACCAAGGGTACCACATTCCTGGCTCCACTCTTGCCAGAGGTTTAGCAAGTGTGACAGCTCCTACATAATTTGTCAACTTCTGAACCCATTTTAGGCCAGTAGAATTATAAGGAGAGCCTTTCCTTGGTCTTTTTCAAGCTCAAATGACCAGCCAAAGGTATCTCATGGGCCAACTATAGGAACTGCAGTCTGTTGGCAAGGGCCACTACAATTCTTTTGCAGTCCTCCAGTCCTCAACCACACTTGTGTATAGGCGCGTTACAAATGCCATATCATTTCATATCATATCATATCATATCATAGACTCAGTCGGTTCACTGTAGAAGAGGCCATCTTCCCAGCTTAACCTATGCTTTCCAACTTCTTGCCCATCAAGTTGGTTAGCAGCCTGTTGTCGAAGACCCTCGAGAGTAGGACACTCTCTTTGTACAGTCTGCCCTGTTGGGTCCACCTTCTGTCAGTAAAGACTGCAGCTCAGGATGGTCAACAGGGTCAGGCTCTCCAGCCAAAACAGTGGGCCTCATTACACGGATGGCGGTAAGGATATACCGGTACCGGTAAAATACCGGTACCGGAAAATCCTTACCGCCTTCCTACGAGGTCCCTTTGCGGGTTGGGGGATTTAACGCCTGCTTTTTGCAGGCGTTAAAATCCAACCCGCTAAGGGACCTCGGAGCTAATTACGGCACCGCTAAATTGCTGTGCCGTAATTAGCGCCTTCCCCATTCCCATAGAGCCCTATGGGGCAGAAATGGGAATGGGGAAGGGCAATGGTGGAAGGGGGATTTACCGCCCCTCCAACCTTGGAATGGGGCGGTAAATCCCCTTTCCGCCAAGGCGGTGCCGGTATTTTACCGGCATGAGCCATGGCGCTAATAGCGCCATGGCTCACCGCCTACCGTGTAATGAGGCCCAGTGTCTTCTTCCAGATCTGACTTTTCAGAAACTGGCTCAACCACACATGGTTGTACCTCACACTCGGCCTCAACAGGTGGAGGGGTCACAGGTGTGACCTTGGACAATCTTGGAGATGTCCTTGTTGGTAGCACAGGGGTTCTGTCTGACTTTTTTCTTGAGGTCTTGGGTTTCCCCTTTGCCTCTTTCTTTCCATAAATAGCAGTGAGCAACTCCTGTAGAGTGGGAATGATGGTTTCTTCTATCAACTCCTCTGGAGAACCTCTTAAGGTCCTCTCTCTGGCAGGCTTAGTGAGCTCCTGTCTCCTCTTACTGGGAGGCCTCTGGGTACTTGACACAACTCTAAGAGTTTTAAGGTCATTACCCAACAGGAGTCTCCCAGGCACTTCACTCTGCACACTAACAGGTATTTTGACAGTCATATCATTACACTGGATGAGAGCTGGTAACTGGGGAAGTATTTGCACAGGGCCTCCAGCTAACTTGGTGAGGCATTTGGGTGCCTTAGCAACATCCTTCACCTTGAAAAATGATTCATCCACCACAGTTATGCTGGCCCCAGTGTCTCGGATGGCAGGAGTCTCCTGGCCATTCACAATAACACTATCTTTATAATACTCTTTAGTATTATCTGGGATGGAATTATAGACATTTAAATTCTGTTGTTCCCACAAGCCCAGAGACACCAAAGAAACACTAGCTGACACTCTCATGGGTTTATCGGCCAGTAGGTGAACATATCCACTTGCCATATGTACTTCTTCCTCTGGGGAGAAGGCTAAGGAAACAGCGTGGACCCTTGAAGGTTTACCCTTACATATGGGATCCCCTTTCACATGGTCAGTTGACCCACAAACATAACATTTCCCAAATGTCTTGATGAATGGGGGTTTGTTTAAACCAATTTTAAACAATTAAAAGACACAGGAAACAAAAGTTGGAACCTGAAAACCGAGAACAGTGCCAAATTAATTGTTATAATTCCACACTCATATGCTATGACGAGCACAGTGTGGAATAATAACAATTAATTTGGCACTGTTCTCGGTTTTCAGGTTCCAACTTTTGTTTCCTGTGTCTTTTAATTGTTTAAAATTGTTTTTTTTGCTTTGTATATATTGTATTGTAACATGTGCATATGCTTTTTAAGTGTTTTAGATCTTTTTGTCAGGGTCTTGTGTTTTTGAGTTCTTTTTGAATATTAAAATATGTGATTTGGAACATCTTTTGAGGACATATACTGATGATTGACGAATGTACAAGGTGATGTCATGGTATTACCATTGTGTGCATTTTGGACATTGTTAATGTTTACTAGGTTTGTTCTGACCTCCATCTGGTTTGGGTCCAGATGGTATACTAGCCTGATTCGGTTTCCCTTCTGGTTTACCCTTATGTTGTTGTTTTTGGCCCTCTTTTGGATGGGAGGTATTAGAATTCTCCTTGTTATCTTTCTTTGGCTGCTTTCCCTCATCCTTCTTCTGAGTTGCCCCAGAGTTCTTGTGAGTAGCCCTGTTGGCAACCCACAAGTCAGCACCCTTAGCTAACTTCTTCGGATCTCTCTCCTTAGAATTAGCCAAGTGCTGTCTGAGCCACTGCTTAATTTGTGCCGGTGTTTGGCGGTGGCCAACACCGGCAGAGTTCTTCCGGCACCGGAACTCTTTCTACAGCTGTTGAGCTGCCCTTGCTCACGTTTGGCCCTAATGGCCTGCAATGCAAACGGGATAACAAGGCCCCCGTCCTCCAGTCGCTGCACATGGCTGAAAAGTCAATGCTCACCCAGCCGGGCCGTCCAATGGCAGAGGTGCGGGGGCTGTCAGTCAGAGGTTAGGAGTGAGAAGGGGAGGGGGCAGGGAGAGACGGAAGGAAAGCCAAAGTCAGGAAGCTGCTGGAAGGACTGGGGGCAGGGCTCTGCAGGGCCTCATTGGTGCAGGGCGCAAATGTTGTAAAGCAGCTTGTGGGGCCGCGGCTGCTTTGGCCAGTCAGCCTTGGGTCAAAGGATAGCGCTGTGTAGTGGTGCTTCTGCATGCTTCATGAGCGCTGCGCACACATCACCAGACACAACTTGGTGGAACTTGTAAAAGAATGTCTCCAGAATGGCAGGGCTATCTGTCATCCCTCCGATCTGAAGTCTCCTGGCCTGCAATACAAATGGGTTAACAAGGCCCCCCTCCTCCAGTCGCTGAAAAGTCAACACTTTCCCAGCCGGGCCGACCAATGGCAGAAGTGCGGGGGCTGTCAGTCAGAGGTGAGGAGTGAGAAGGGGAGGGGGCAGGGAGAGACGGAAGGAAAGCCACAGTCAGGAAGCTGCTGGAAGGACTGGGGGCAGGGCTCTGCAGGGCCTCATTGCTGCAGAGCGCGAAAGTTCTAAAGCAGCTTGTGGGGCCGCGGGCCACGGCTGCTTTGGCCAGTCAGCCTTTGGTCAAAGGATAGCGCTGTGTAGTGGTGCTTCTGCATGCTTCGTGAGCGCTGCGCACACATCACCAGACACAACCTGGAGGAACTCGTAAAACAATGGGCCTTATTACACGGATGGCGGTAAGGATTTACAAGTACCGGTAAAATACCGGTACCGGTAAATCCTTACCGCCTTACTACGAGGTCCCTTTGCGGGTTGGGGGATTTAACGCCTGCTTTTTGCAGGCGTTAAAATCCAACCCGCTAAGGGACCTCGGAGCTAACTACGACACCGCAAAATTGCGGTGCCGTAATTAGCGCCTTCCCCATTCCCATAGAGCCCTATGGGGCAGAAATGGGAATGGGGAAGGGCAATGGTGGAAGGGGGATTTACCACCCCTCCAACCTTGGAATGGGGCGGTAAATCCCCTTTCCACCAAGGCAGTGCCGGTATTTTACCGGCATGAGCCATGGCGCTAATAGCGCCATGGCTCACCGCCTACCGTGTAATGAGGCCCAATGTCTCCAGAACAGCAGGGCTACCTGTCATCCCTCCGATCTGAAGTCTCCTGCACTCGACCTGCGATCCACCATTGTTGCACTTGCTCATCGATTTTCTGAGCCTTCACTCAGCCCATTTCAGCCCCTGGTCACGCAAAGAAGTTGTAAACTGAGATGAGGTAAAACTAAGAGTCGTGCCAGGCAGTTTACCGGTCAGTACTTTGCCGTAATGTGTGCGCGTGCAGAAGCGGAAAATGTCATGATCTGTTTAAAAAATGCTCTGAATACCAACTTAAAAGAATCCTGTTTCTGCATGCCTACTAAGCACCGCCTGCCTTTCAAATGGCGTTTTAAGGTTCTATAATTGTACCATGAAATCTGTGCTTAATCAATGTAATGTACGGTTTATAGTTTATCTACAGCCATGCCACTTTCTGCCCAGCTATCCCAGGTACTCAGAGTAGGATATGCCCCAGACCAAGTCGAGATGAGCTTTGACTGTCCTCCACTAGTTTTCCAACCAGAGCTGCCGTGATGTCACTCTTCCAAGAACAACTGTCAGGGCTGAAACGGTGGGCTTTTTGTGCAGATGGGGCGTGCATCCCAACATTGATCCCAGTGTCTAGGCTCTGAGGGCCTTATTAGATGCCAAAAAGGTGCTTGATTCTTTGTCCTGAAACTATTTATTTGCGTTACTAGAGAGGGTGTGAATTTCTTTGTATTTTGTGGAGTCAGTTAAATTATTGTATGCTTGGTCCACGGGCTGTATTGGCTTGTTTGGGAGAAGATCTTGTCGGACGAGGGACGCGGCAAGGCTGCCTGCTTTCGCTGCTTTTGTTCGCAATAACGATTGAGACTCTTGCTCAGCAGCTGCAGAAGTTTGACGCTAACAGGGAGCTGGCGCTGGAAGGGGTGGATGAGTTGGTCTCCCTCTACATATTTTAAAGACCCCGCTGATGGAAGAGGTTGAAAACTTAAGTGAATTCTTTGGGTTGCGAATCAATTGGTCTAAGTCAATCTTATTGTCCCTTAATGAGAAGGAGTAGTCATTGACACAGTACCTTGGGATTGAGGTCAGTAGGGATTGTGCTTTCCTGTTGAGGGATAACCACCATTCCTATCTCCAGGTGCTGCAGGGTATGATTTATAGATGGGGTACCCTGCCCTTGTCCGCATTGGGTTATATTACCATAGCTAAAATGGTGATTCTGCTGAAGTTATTTTATTACTTTCATAGTGTTCCAGTGTGGCCGGGTGAGATCTTTCAGCAAGGTCAGTTTGCTGTTAATACAACTGATATGGTCTGATAGGACTCCGAGGGTGAGCTGGGAGGTATTGGTGCAACCTTATGATGAGGGCGGTCTTGGAGCCCCTAATGTAGAATTGTATTGTTTGGCGTCCCAGCGGCATTTCCCTAAGTTGTGGATGCCGGGAGCTATGTATTCCCCAGATGTTTGGAACAAAAGTTGTCAGTTCACCCCTACTCACTGCAGGGTTGTCTCCTTACGCTTCAGGTGCAGGACAGGTGTCGTTTTGAACCAGTGGCATGCACAGTGCATGCTTTGCATAGGTTACTGTGCGGGTTGGTCGTGGAGTGCCCCATTGTGCCGGGTCCCTTGGCTTGGAGGATTGCATATTTACAGCCTTCATGCGATTGGGCCTCATTACGACCCACCCGGTCCGGAAAGAACAGCGGTGGTAAAACTGCTGCCACCGTTCTTTCCGGACCGGGTGATTCAGAGTCCTGCAGGCAGGAGATGTCACTCCTGCCAGGTCTGACCTGGTGGGATTAACACCTGCCGCCTGCAGGCGGACATGGAAACAATGGCTCTGTCATAGACGGAACCAGTGTTTCCATGGTCCCCATCCCCATGGAGTCCTATGGGACTCCATAAGAATGGGGATTTACAGAATTCTGCCTCCGGAATTACTGGGTCACTGCGGTTGTAATGCCCCGGTGATTCCGGCAATCACGGAGGCATAATGGTATTACGGGTCCGGCAGCAGCCTGTCGTTCTTCCGGCGGACTCGTAATGAGGTCCATTGCCTTGCATTGAGGGGGGCTGGGTATCTGATTTATGTATGATCTCTAAACTGATCTTTTGTAACTCAGGAACAGTTTGTGGCCTGGTTGAGACCTGTTTTGTCTTTCTTAATCCAGTATGCATGGGTGCGCGCTGCTTTTTGTGCATGGTCTCCAGTGTTTCCTCTGGAAACACCTCTCTTGCTGTTTCTGGTGAGTGTGGCCGATAGTCGCAGTGTGGTCTCTTCTATGTACTGTCTAGAACAGCAGGGTGCCCTGTGAAGGTGCCTGGGTTTAAAAGGAAGTGGTAAGAAGATGTTGGTCTTGTATTAGGTGATAAGCAGTGAACTCTGCCACACCACACAGAACTGTGCCATCAGTAGTAGATTTACATTGATCCAGTTTAGGACACTACATAGGGCTTACCTCTCCCCGGCAAGGCATCAGTTGTTTGCACTAAGGATGAGATGTGTACTCAGTTTTCACTGAGTGCCGCCTCCTTCACCCACATCCCATGGAGCTCTATCAGGTGATTTCTCCTTTTTGGGAGGGTGTCGCCAGGATGCTTACGTCTGTACTGGGCCATGAGGTGCAGTATGAGCTGTTGTGTTGTATGTTTGGATGGTTACCAGGTTCGCTTCAAAGTGGGAGGTAACTCATTACACTGTGAATGATCTTGGTGCCACGCTGCATGTTAATGAAGTGGACCAGCCCAGTTCCTCCAACCTGTGACTCCTGGCTGGATGCAATGACCTGGTGTTGTAATGCTTAACGTGCCATGGTCACTCTGGCTGCTAGACATCGGGATGTCTGGGGCCCGTTTCACTCGTTTCTCATTGCTCAGTAAGATAACATGCCAACGAAGGTGGACTCTACACCACAGCACGAAGCCCCTAACAATGATGTTATCGACTGCCTGTCCTGATAGGGTGGGGATATTCACTGTTTGCTGCCAGGACTGACCACTCTTCACAAACCTGTATTTTAATAAGCCTTTTGTTATAGGGAAGTCTGTTATGCTATGCAGCTTTGCATCTTGCATTGTTTCACTATGTATTTCAAAAAAGGTAGCAGGCGCTCCTCTCCAGAAAGAACATGGCATGATAAGCTGTTCTGAGATGAGAGTTTGCAGCACATGCTTTTTCTCAATGTACTTTTCACAGATGGGAAATACACATTTGCATATCAGTCTTTGTCCCTCCCACATGTTCCAGCCTTGTTGAGCCTCATCAGTGAGGTGAAGCTGTCATCCCGCGTTACCTGGGGGCAACCAGACGTGGACTTGCCATGGCATTTCGGTGCTGGACTGCCCATGTGGGCGGGACAAAGACTGATATGAAAATGGATATTTCCTATTTGTGAAAGGTACAGTGAGCACAATGCGTGTGCTGCAAACTCTCATCTCAGAACAGGTTATCATGCCATGTTCTCTCTGGAGAGGAGCGCCTGCTACCTTTTTTAAAGTGTTTCACTATGTAATCTATATCTGTGTACTACCTCATCTGTGGCATGCAACGGCTGATTTGCTAAATGTACTGTCCTAGACGTGAACCTTATAAATAAAGTCTTAAAAAAAAGATTGACCGCATTGAAATTACCGTTCATGGTAAATCCAATGAGATCCCCATTGAGCCCTAAGCACTTGTCATTAATGCTGCTTTGCTGGCACTAAATCTGCAGCACCAAATGAAGTGAATGATAAATGTGTTTGGCGGTCATGCCAACAGAATAACAGCAAAACTTGCAATGAGGCCCGATATCTTT
The DNA here is from genome assembly GCF_040938575.1 of Ambystoma mexicanum. NCBI lineage: Eukaryota > Metazoa > Chordata > Amphibia > Caudata > Ambystomatidae > Ambystoma > Ambystoma mexicanum. The sequence continues at coordinate 871,064,289 of NC_090935.1, forward strand.
GTAAGCTGGTCCACCAGCTGCAGAGATCCATTTGCTCATCCATATGTAACCTGTAGGCCAGGTTTTAATCTGGATAAAGACATGGCCAAAACTTTAATTTATCTGATGATGACTAAAAATAAATGAGTAACTGTAAGGTTTCCTGGCATACAAAAACACCAAGGGCAAAGCTATAAGCCTTGTTAAGTTCTGTTGCATTTCTCCAGTTAGGGCCAACACATTCTAACACAAAAGAACGGGCAAAGGAGTATATCCCTATGGCAGTAAATAACTACAACTTACTTTAAAAAACACACAAAGACTGTCCCTATTCAGAAGCACACCAGAAGCCTGTCAGGGCAAGCTCTCCCTAGGTGGGCGATGGTGCACTGCCTGTCTAATAGGGCTAGCAAGAGATCTTTCCCTCATCAACAAATAGACAGTTCAATCATTCGCATTCAGTTAAAAAACCAGAGAAAGTATTACTTGAGACAGTTAGCATTAGATCTTGTCTCTTCTGTGTGAGGTGGGAGGTTACTTCTACCAGGATTTTCTATATGCTTTTATTCACCAGCTAGGTAGAGACCTGCCAAACATCAGACCTTGTTCTGGACAGTGTAAAAAATAATAAAAACACCCAAGAGGTATTGGAGCCCCTAGAGGCAGGGGGCCTAACTAGGGAGAATTATTACTCTGACGTGTTCAATTTGTCTTATAGGAACATCATCATGGTCATGAGAGTACTAATTTCTTTTTAAATGTTTTTATTGCCATTTATATTATACAGCACCAATTCGGTGTACACTTGTTAGCCTCAGTCAACATGTGCATGGTAGAACACGAATTAGCATTAACCAATATTTAAGAAAGGAGAGAAACAATAAACAAATTAAACTAAACAATCAGTCTTTGATTGCCGCGTTATCATGTTGGGGTACATAACCCCTCCTATTGAACATTCCGGACTTCTGGAACTCGTTGGTGCTGGTCAGGCCAGAGATGCTAAGTCTGAGTGCTCCCAGCTGGGCCCCGGGTATTGTCTTTAGTCAAACTCAGTTCCGGTGGGCAGGGGCAACTCAGGGGGGTTTGTCGTCCGATGGGTGAAACATGTCCCGAATTAGTTCCTTCCAATCCTTGTATGCTGGGCTTGCCTCTCCTCCCGCTTTGGCCACTCTTTCTCCCCATACTGTCGTTTCCGCCCCTGTCCAATGTTCAAGTTCCTTGTGCCACCTGTCGAACTGCTGGCCCCTCGTGGATTTCCATGTCATAACTATAGTTCTTTTGGCTAGCACACATACCATGTCCATCAGCTTCACTACGTGTCTCAGCTTGCTTATTCTTGGGTATGCTCCCAGGAGGTATTCCTAGGGGACCATTCGTATTGCACCACTCCTGCTCCCCTACAAGTCTGTTCTATTTTGGCCCAGAAGGTCTGAGTTCTCGGACAGCTCCAGAACATGTATGTCATATCCGCCCTCTCTGAGTTGCATTGGGGGCACAAGGGCTTAGTGTTCTGACTCAATTTTGCTATTTTGTCTGGTGTCATCTATGTTCTATATAGGATCTGTAATTGGATTAGTCTGAACCTCGTGTTCCTTGACACCTCTCAGGGGTATATTAGGATTCTCTCCCATTCCTTTTCAGTTATGTCTATCCACAGGTCTGTCTCCCAATTCGTTTTCAGGGCCTCGCTTTTAGGGTTGGGTCTATCCGCTAGTTGGGCATAGAGTCTAGACATTGGTTTCCACCCGTCCCCCAGGTTGTATAGTAGTGTTAGTAGTGGATCTTGCTCAGGTTCACCCGGCCACTCTTTCCACAGCTTCTTAGACCCCTCCCTGACTATCCTGTACCACAAGAACTGGCCTTTGGGTAGGCCTTCTGTTGCTGCCATCGACTAAAAGTCTCTGAAGGTCCCTTCTCCGTATGTGTCCCCCCAGGTGTAAATGCCATATTCCTCCCGTTTTCTCATCCAGGCCAGGTCTGCTTTCCCTTTGCACACCCCTGCCGCAATTGGGATGTCTGAAGAGTAGGGATGTACTCCACCTGTGAGTCTCAGGGTCCTATCCCATATCTTCCTGCCCAGTTCTATTAACATTGGGGCCTTCCTAGACATTCCACCGTAACCCATAATATTTCTTTCAGGTTCGCTGGTGTCACTGGCTGCCTGAACAGTCTGGTTTCAGAGGTAGTCTCGTCCACTAGCCTCTTGGCCGCATGGCTCATTTGGGCTGCCAGATAGTATCTTTCAATGTCTGGTAGTTGCATACCTCCTGCTTTATATGGTAGTGTTAGCATGCTAAGGGATATTTTTTGTCTGGTGTTGCCCTATAGCAGCTCTCTTATCAGCTTTTCTAATAATCGGAAGAAGGAGGCTGGTATGTAGCCGTGTACGTTATGGAAGAGATATAGGAACCTTGGTAATACTATAATTTTTACCACCACAGCCCTGCCCATCACTGATAGTGGTAATTTGGACCAGAACTTTGTTGATTTTCTTAGCCCATGTACTGTGACCTGGGTGTTACCTCCGTGAATCTTTTCAGGCGTGTGCCAGATATTGACCCCCAGGTATCTGAATGCGTGTGGTTTCTGTTGGATTCCCACTATTGGGAGGTCAGCCTCATCTTTCCCAACCAGTCCCGCCAGCGGGAATGCACATGACTTCTCTCTGATGAAGGTGATCCCTGACACTCGGGCGAAGTTCTCTAGGACCTCTAGGATTGTTGGTAAACTGAGATGGGGGTCCCTCAGTTAGAGCAGTACATTGTCTGCGTGCAATGAGACAATGTGGTATTCTCCTCCCATTCTAATTACTGCATCAAAGAACTGTTTCCTCATGTATATGGCTAGTGGTTCAAGGCCCAGAATATAGAGCATTGGGGACAGTGGGCTGCCCTGTCTAGTGCCCCTCTGGATATCCCACAGTTCTGACACTATCCTCCCGGTCTCTTCTCCTGGCCACTGGTGATTGGTATAGTATTTTTATCCATTGGATAAAGGATTCCCCCAACCTGAATTGCCTTAGGACATCTAACAACCACTCACAATATATGGAGTTGAAGGCTTTTGTGGCATCTAGAGATACCACCGCATATGAGTCATTTGTTTGTGCCACTATGTGTTGAAGTCTGCGTAGGTTCGCTGCAGTGTTCCGGCCCGATATGAACCTATTTTGGTCTTCGTGTACCAGTGTCCCTATCACTTTTGTCAGCTTTTTGGCTAGTATGGTCTTCAATATTTTGATGTCAAAATTGAGAATGACCAGCGGACTATACAAACCACATTCATCTTTTGGTTTCCCTGGCTTGGGTATCGGTACCACTAGTGTCTCCCTAATGCTTTTCGTTGTGTCGTTCTTTTCGCTGGTTGTTTGTGTCGGTAGCATTCATTTCTCGTAAGATTTGTTAAACACTTCTAGGAGGATGGGGGCCAGGTCAGCATCGTATACCTTGTAGAACTCAGGAGGTAATCTGTCACTGCCCGGGGTCTTACTTGGATAATGATTTAATTGCCTCAGTTATGTCTTCCACTGTCAGGTTCCCATTTAGGGAGGCCCGTTGGGCTTCATTCAGTGTTGGCAGGCCTATCTCTTCCAATGTGTCTAGGACCTCACCCTGTGACACCACCGTTGCGTAGCTGTGCAGCCGGGAGTAGAATTGCTTGAAGACATTGTTGACGTCCAATTGCGATGTATAAACTTCGCCAGTGGAGTCTTTAACTTCGGTAATCGGAAGTTTCGGGTGTTCCCTCTTGACAGCCACAACAAGAGTCTCCTCGGTTTATCGCCCTCAGCATGTGCTCTTGTAGTCTTGGTTATGTAGTCAAACTTAGCTAATATGGCCCATGCATTTTGACAGTCGCTTCGGACTGCAGAAAGTTCCTCCTCTGCCACCCTTATCTTAGGTGCAGTGGTTTCCAGGTGTGATCCAACACTCTGCCACCTCTAGTTCATTCCTCAGTGCTCTCCTGATCCCCCTGGCACGAGCAATGGCTTCCCCCCTAACCACCACTTTTAATGCTTCCCAGATTGTGTTCCAACCCTTCACACTCCCAACATTGATGTCTAGATGTTCTTGCATTTTATCTCGGCGGCCCTCCCTAAAGGCGCAGTCTGTGAGGGCTTCCATTGGCATTATCATGAGAGTACTCATGAGCCTAGGGTCGACTGGTTTCGATGACCACTCCATTTGGGGTCATCTTCTTCGGGACCTGGTTGTTTGTGTCAAGGGCATTGCTCCATAAATGATCCACTGTTGCAGAACAGGCGGTACCTCCGTCCCCAGAGAGAGACAAAAGGTGAAGAACTGGGAATCATTCCCAGCTGCTGAACACTCTCAATGTGATCAAGTTTATTTTAAGCAGTCGTGTGGTTATTTAATATAAGCCTCAATGGCAGTGTCTAGTAATAGAAGTGCATGAAAGGGGTTGAGGGAAAGGGAAAGTATGGAGTGATGGCCATTCCCAGATACCCAAATCACTATGGTAGTGGGCCACCTCACTGGTGTCTGATGGTGAGACCCAAATGCACATGTCAGTATTGACTCTACCTATCAGCGCTTGAGCGTTACTCTTTGCTCTGCGAGGCAGTGGTTCTTCAAAAGAGCGAGTCGAACAATCTACTCTGCTCAACTCGTGTCCCTGTTTCTGGGCAGAAAAGAGCAACCAATTCAGCGTGCTGAGTTGAAACAGAAAGGTGTTATTGTGAACAGGCTGTGGACATCCAGCCCTCTTACCTGTATGACACAGTGCTGCTGCGAGCTTACTGCAATCATGCGGCAGCCATCTGTCTTCGGTCAATTATTTTCCCTCATTTCTAATAAGAAAATGAGGGATCAATGAGCTCTCTATCGATTAGGATTGAGCCGAGTAATCGATTTGGAGTGTGAACTAATAATATTCCCTTACGTCTGAGTATGCGGTACATTATTCGTCAATCGTTGCTCTGCTTGTGTGCTGCCTATGAGAACCAGCTGGCTGTTGGATATTCGTACAGGACAGCATTTCCTCGTTCGTCGGGGAAGAGGCGTGGATAAGCACGAGCCTGCTCAGATGCTGCAATACCGTAGAAGACATCTTGGTGTTGGGTCACTTATGCTTGTGCTTCCTTATCAAGTAGCCTGATAGGTGTATTGGCTAAGATGCTTGCTGTGCGGCAGGCGCTTGTTGGAAAACCCAAAGCCCATATTAGTGCCACATGTAAAAAAGTCAGAGAGTCAAAAATAGTCAAAAATAGTGATGACGCATTACAGGGCTGTATAGGTTGTGTTTAGGCAATTAGATTCTTATTCGTTCCAGCGCTTGTGGTTGATGTACAGGCTGATAAACTACCATGTAGGGACTTTTTAACACCACTCATGCAAGGCTCCCATTCGGTATGGTTGCTGGTATCTGCCAATGCTAGTTGTGGGTCACATAATATGGTCTCAGGGGGGGTAATGTGGCCAGTTTGTGCACTAAGCTGCTTCATTCAAGCCTGTGTTGTGTGTGTCTAGCCTAAATATCCAATGTTGTTCGCATTAATAGATTGTGAAAATGGACTGCCCTTCTGGTGGACAGATCTTTTGAACGATTGTCCAGTGAAACGTATCTGGACTGTGTCCTTCTGCCAAAAAATGAGATACTAATGGGGCTATCAGTTTCTTAGTCCTAAAACAAGATCATTTGTTTTTTCAATGCTCTGGTGGTCATCCCCACATACTTCAAATGACAGGGACAGATAATAAGGTAAATTACTCCTGAGCTGTTACAATTTGTAAAGGTCTTTTGTGCCCATGGGGTCTTCCACCCTATATCTATTTGTACACTCTGGGCCTCATTACATGGTAGGCGGTAAGGGATTACCGGTGTTATGGAAGGGACCCGTTCAGGGACTTCAGAGCTAATAACGGGCCTGCTAAAAGCGAGCCCGTTATTAGCTACATCCCCATTCCCATTGAGCCCTATGGGGGCTCAAATGGGAATGGGGAATGGTTCCCGGAATGGGGACTTACCAGGTCCTCCAAGGTCGGAATGACCCAGTAAGTCCCTATTCCAGGAACACGGACCCGCAATGCGGTAAGGGGGTAGCCATGGCACTAATAGTGCCATGGCTACTGCCTACCATGTAATGAGTCCCTCTGTCTGGTTTGGGCACACATGGAGCATTGCCCGGAGGTCGAATGTCCTGTCAGAGGCGTCTGGTCCATAGTGTCGGTTGGGAGTTGGCATTAGCTTCACTCTGTTCAGGCAATGTTTTTACCAGTTTGTCCCTCAAATTTTGCCTTTGTTTTAAGGCAAAAGAGGGCATAGGGAGGGGATGTTCTTCTGTATTCAAAGCTGGCCAAAGTTTGTTAATCTCCTTTATGATTTTATTGAACAGTGGAGAATAACTAAACACTACAGTGATGTTTTCCCTTGTGGGAGCTTTTGGATGTTGCTGGAGAGTAATCTCTCTCGAGACGTTGCATGCCTGATTATATGTGGTGTTCACTATGTGTTTTTCGGTACCCATGGTTCATTAGAATCAGATGTGTTTTTAAGTTCTTGGCCTGGGTCGTGTAGTCTGAAGTGTTCATATACAACTGGCGATATCACAAAAACTGACCAAATGGGATCAGCCACAAGTCTTTCAGGGCTTGTGGATGATAGCTGGAATAGGCTAGCAAAGAATTACGGTTGGTCTGTTTTTTGTATACTTTTGAACACAGTAGTCCATCACATGTGGCTATCTGAAGATCAAGAAAGTGTATGTTTTCTTTGTCGGCTCATGAGTGAATTTGGGATGAGGGTTACAATCATTGATCCGCTGATGGAATTATCTCAATTCTTGCATTGTGCCTTTAAAGATCATGAAGACATCGTTGATATACCTTCGCCAGGTTTTTATCTGATGTAGAAAAGAGTTACTGATGTGATATATATGATTTTGCTCAAATTAGTCTATACAAAGTTTGGCCAAACTGGGGGCAAATGTCGCACCCATGGCCATCTCTGATATCTGTTGAAAAAAGGTGTCATTACATAGAATGACATTCCTGGTTAGAGCTATTTCGGCTGGCTGGATAATGAAGCCTGATGGAACATTATAGAGTTCCATACCAGATTCTAGTAAGCTTTTGATCATGGACAAAGTCACCTGCAGTGGAATCTTGGTATAGAGGGACACTATGTCCATGGTGACAAACAATTCAGTTTCCTTGTCAAGCTCCAGTGTGTCTAGTAGAATCAGCAAAGCTCTGCAGTCTTTAACGCAACGTATTTCGTTCTTTATAAAGAAATTAACAAACTTGGATAGGGTTTCGAGTATCAAGTTGATCCCAGACACAATCGGTCACCCTGTTGGTGGTGTCAAACCTTTGTGAATTTTAGGCATGTCATAAAAAGTCGGTAAGCAAGGATAGATAGACTTAAGAAACACTACTTCTCTTGGACCAATATATCCTTCGGCTACTGCTTCTTCCACCACTTTGCCTATCAGAGCCTTCAAGTTGTTAGTGGGATTCCCAGGGAGGATCCGGCAGCTGGCCGAATCTTGCAAGAGTGTGTTGATCATATTGTCATATTCATGTGTGTCCATGCCACTGTTGCTCCTCCTTCTTCAGCTGGCTTAATGATGATTGCGTTGTTCTTAGCCAGATCTGTCAATGCTAAGAGATGTTTTTTGGGACAGCTATCATGTACAAAGGGTATATGCCTCTAGGGCTCAGCAAGTTTCTTAAACAGGGATTGTTCGAATGTTGTTGACTCTGCAGAGTAGGTGCACAGAGGGAAGAACTGAGATGGCAGTCGTAAACCGGTCGTGTCTTGTTTCTCCGATATCTGATCATGGAAAAATAGTGTGAGTCTTATTTTCTGCATGGGTTGGGTCAGCTCTATTTGTGTCTGAAAAGGGTCATAACGTGCTGTTGGCACGAAGGAGATGGCTGAAGCTAATTACCTAGCATTCGCTGAGGAATTAGTGGAGGGCATTTTAGCCACCCCTTCTCTGCTTGGAGTAGAGCTTGGAATTAACAACACCACTAATTCCGATGACTGGAATGAGATAGAAATCCTGAGGAAAAAGATCATGCGCACGGAACTTCACAGTGCCTTAATGACAGAATAGTTGCGAGCTCATGCAGCACCAAACGGATTAATTATCCGGATAGAACCACGCCACATTACCACCTGAGACCTTATTATGTGACCCACAACTTGCATGGCCAGACACCGGCGACCATACCGAATGGGAGTCCCGCATGAGTGTTGTTAGAAAGTCCATACATGGTAGATTATTATCAGCCTGTACATCAACCACAAGCTCATTATTGAATAATTATCTAATTGCCTAAACACAACCTATACAGCCCTGTAATGAGTCATCACTATTTTTGACTATTTTTGACTCTCTGATGGTTTTTCCATGTGGCACTTATATGGGCTCTGGCTTTTCCAACAAGCGCCTGCCGCACAGCAAACATCTTAGCCAACACATCTATAAGGCTCGTTCGATAGCGAGCACAAGCATAAGCAGTCCGAGGAACAGGAGCTTTCACCCTTCTGTGCCCTGCTGGAGCAGTGCACATGCAAAGTTCTTTGCAGCTCAAGCCGTGAGGTAAACCCATGATCTTTACACTGCTCTCAGCTTTTCAAGTTGCAGCATTCTAATTCAACGCGATTTAGCAGTCTTAATAGTGAAATAACAAACCTGTTATTGGATGTTCCGTGAATTTTCAACAGCAAGACTAATTGTTATACTTCTACTCAGTGCCCCATGCAAAACGCGAGGGTCATCTCACTCCAAAATGGCCAATTTCTAGATTTCCCACCTTCAGTGCACTTCCCCATTTCCTGCCAGCTGATTGGTTCCACAACAGTCTATCTAGCAGCTGGGACCACCGGCAGGCGTCAGCCGGCACCAACGAAAGTGGAACAACAAAGGCTCCTGTCCCGAGCCTGTCAGAGCCCGGAGGAACATGAGCAATGTTCCACATCTCGCCATCAGCTCACATTCTAACTTCACCACAGCACTCGGATCATCACCTCCTCTACGACAAATGCTGTACTTATGGACTTATTCTCATGGATTTATCCTCATTGCCCATTCTCTAGTGTTGCCGATATACCGCCGGTAAATATACGCCGTTAGTCACATATCAGTACAAACAAGCAAACTGTTAGCCTAATTTTACCAGTATACTCTTAGTGTTCTGCTTACTCTATATGCTACCTGTGTCTATTGTTCCATGCTTCCGTGTTTTTTATGCCCTCTCTACACATGCCAGTATTGACATGCACATTGCTTAGTCCTATCACTATTTCCTCAGCACTACCACCGCACGCTAGTATTGACTGGCAGTATCCATAACCTTCTACTCAATTGCTGTTCCCATGCTACTAGTTACCAGCAAATTTACTCAACTGTATTAATACCCCGGGGCATGGCTACGAGAGCCATGTGAGCAGTCAAGCTCAATGAGAGCTCCCGTGATCCGGGATCCGATCCTGTATTAATGTGCCTAAATATTAGTACAGAGGCCCTGGAATTCGTATACTTGCGGCAGAATACCAAGAGCTGACACCCTGCAAATTTCAAGCCCGAGCGTCAGACGAGGACCTTCCCGTGGGTTTTGCTGTGTTGGTGCACTGAGGGGCCGAGACCCCCCAAAATGGTGGACTAGGGGAGTTAACAAAGTCTCCGGCGGCCAGCACTGAAAAGGCGATGGTACTGCGGCGGTGAGGATGGTGGCGCGTGGCTACGCGCCGTAGCCCTGGGACACCCGCTGGAGCACAGTTGTGAGGAGCCCGGTGTTCGGTGGGCGAGAGAGCCTTCAGTGAATCCCATTCCGGGGCATCTGAGAGGACGGGGGCGGAGGACGCACCCGCCTCCAGCAACACAGTGACTGGGGAATTGGCCGCGCCGGGTGCGAGAGGTCTGCAAGAGGACCAGCTTGCCACTCGCATCCCAGGAGCCTGCCCCCGGAACTGTCACCAGCTTTGGGACTCCTGAGGTCCCCTGTGGCCCTGAGAGATGGAGCGCACTGCGGGCGGGGAGGCGGAGGCGGCCTGGCCCCCCCTCGCGTGCTGAAGCCGCAGATAGCTTCGACACAAAAAGTGCCGGCGGAGTCACAACCAAGCAATTTTTGCAACGCAGGCTCTGCACGGCCCGGATGGTTGCATCCAGAGCACATGCACGGCACATGGCCCCAGTTTTAATAATGTGCTTTGTGCCACCCCAGGATGCTTGACAATGGGCGAGGCGCTGTGCTGAAAGGAGGGCATTGATAGTATTATAGAGGTGGCATTGGGCCCTACTTGATTCAGGAGTTTGGATACCCCTGTACTGGTGGATGACAGAAGACCTCCACCCCAGCGTACGCCAACAAATCACCTGGTGGAGGGTCACAGTATGCTCTAAGGGCAATATTGGAACTTGGGGGCAGCTGTGACGCGGCCTGCCAGTAAGGCAGATCTGATGTGAAGCTCTGCATAACACCACAGCTGGGAGGTGAGGACGAAAACTTGCTGGGGGACCTGTGGCAGTACACACGCCCGGGGAGCCACATAAGGACACGGCGCCTGTTTACCCAAATCGAATTGAGCCAAAGGTTGGGGTCTAAGGGGAAGGAATAACCCCCCATGAACATGTGGGAGGACACAACCCACTCCAGGAGTGGAATACGCAGTCTGAGTATACCCCTGAGGTGGCCTGGCTGGGCCCTGACACTTCGGGTGATCTAGGTCACCCGAGCTGAGGGCCACGTGGGGTGGGGTCAGCCCATACGCTCCTGACGCATCACGATGTACAGTAAACCTGTGATACCAAAGGACAAGCAACCACACTTGATGAATATGCTAAAACGCCAACGCCTGTTGAAGGAGCCAGGAGGAAAGACAGGGTCCTGATGGGGGCTCAGACACTATGGGCAATCAGGAGGTACTGGCAGCAATTGCAGATCTGAAAGTGGCCTGGGAAACTAAACTGGGACTGGCCATGAACAAACTGAAAGTGGCACTTGAGCTCAAAGTTGGGGCTGTACAGGAGGAGGTAAATCTTCTCCAGCAAGATGTAAGGTCACTAGCTAAACACATGCATAGCTCTCAACTCACACGCTTTTGGCGGGTGTCACCTGCCTTGCAAAGAGCTGACTCACCCGCCAATCCTCCTGCACGCCCATTCATTTCAATGGGCTCTCACCCGCCAAAAACAAATTCGGGTGTTTTCACCCGCCTTTGCGAAAGAAATGGTTGAGACCTATGCGCATGGGTGACCTGGAAAAAGAGGTGGCCATGGAACTCCATGCCCTAGTGCAACGAGTGGGCAATCTGGAGAGTCGGGCGGAGGAGACGGAGGGATGCACCCGAAGAAACAACATTCGTATTGTGGGATTGCCAGAAGGTGCTGAGGGAACTAACCCCACGGAATTCATCGAGTCAATGTTGTTGCAGGAGATATCTGGAGGAGTGCTGTCCCAGGGGTTTGCTGTGGAGAGGGCGCATAGGGCCCCGATGAGAAGGCCACCGCCGGGAAACCCTCCCAGGCCGATGATAACTAAAACCCTGAATTACCGTGACCGGTAAAAAATCCTCGAACACTTTCAGAAGCGTGGTACAATACAAAGAGGGGGGCTAACATAACGGCATACCCGGATTATACCTTGCAGGTGCAGCGCCGTTGCATGAACTTTGGGTCCGTGAAAAGAAGACTGTGGGAGGCGGGCCACAAGTACATGTTGATCTACCCAGCAAAATTGAAGGTGTTCCACAAGAGCAGAACCTTGTTTTTTGAAACCCCGGAGGACGCCATGGGATGGTTGGATGTGCAGGATTGCCCCCAAGAACCGGGTATCCAGACAGAAGAAGGTGGAGATAAGTAATGTGTCTGGGGCACCTAGGGTGCCGCAGCCTATGACAATGGGACTTGAACATAGCATGGGATATAATATGTGGGGGAGTGTTTCTAGGGCTATAGATATAAGCACGATCCGTTTACACTAGAAGCTTTGGTAACAATATGGGAGCTTTACGGAGCCGGCCCTCACATCCCCATTACGAGAAGTTTAGTTAGGTCACTGATAGTCCGGTGACACCCTGCTGGGTTCCTGGCCTAGGCGTTCCAAGGCTGGACCAAATGCGGAGGAGCCTGAGATCCAGGGATGGAGCTGGGCATTTGTTGTGGTTGGGGTTGGGCGGGAGGGGGGAGGGAAGGGGTTGTGTGCAGTGTGTTGTAGTAGTAGAAAGCGGGGAAGGGGAGTTGGTGGGGAGCGGGAGGGGAATGAGCCGAACTTTGTGTCATCAGGGTTGGAGAGGGAAACTGGGAGAGGAGATGGGACATCAGATAAATGGCGTTGGGTAGCCTCAGAGTGGTGACCTGGAATGTGAGGGGCCTCAATAGTTATCTTAAGCGCAATAAAGTAATGATGTATTTAAAAAGGATGAAGATTGATATAGCACTATTGCAGGAAACCCACCTCACTAGGGAGAAACTGGAGGTGGTCAAAAAGAAATGGAGGGCGAGCCTCACAGGAGCCACATATTCAGTTTACGCTAGGGGAGTTATCATATGGGTGACACCACATGTACCGTTCCAGCTGACTCGGTCGACGGTAGACCCGGAAGGTAGATTGGTGGTAGTGCGGGGGATGCTGGAAAACCGGAAAGTGAGCATTATAAATGTATACGCCCCTAATCAAGACACAGCGGCTTACTTTAGGACTCTATATAGCAAAATCAGCCCCCTGGTGGGGGACGTGATCCTATGGGGAGGGGACTTCAACTGCACTTTGAGCCCTAAAATGGACAGATCAGACAGCAAGTTAGACAAACCCACCCGGCTGCTAAGGCGTTACAGGTCCTGTTGACAGACTTCCAGCTTGAAGATGTCTGGAGGCGGCTACACCCAGCAGACAGGCAGTACTCACACTACGCGGCACCACATGATTTGCACACAAGGCTGGATTATGTGTTTGCTGCTGCTGAGATAGTGGGAGAAATGGTGGGTGCGGAATATAAGGCTAGGGTGCTCTCGGACCATTCCCCCCTAGTCCTGGAGTGGCAACACCAACCCCCCTAGAGTGTGGATCCCGACATGGAGGCTTAGAGCGGAGACCTTGTAGGATTCAGGATTCTGGGAGGACCTGAGGGCGGCGATTACTGAGTACTTTGACATCAACACTGGTAGCGTGCAATCGGTGGGGACAGTATGGGAGGCATTCAAGGTGGTAGTGCAGGGTGTAGCCATATCAAAATACAGAGATATCCAAGGAGGTATAGCACAGAAGTTACAAGAAATGGAAAGAGCGCTAGAAGCCATGATGCGTAAGGACGCTGCCTCTCGGGAAGATGGGGAGAGGATGAGACTGCTGCAACAAACCAGTACTGAGCTCTGGGATAGATTATGTAAATTGAACTACAAGAAATACGTGGAAAGGCAGCATGCGGGAGGAGACAAGCCGGGCAGGCTGCTGGCCTGGTAATACAAAAACGAGACGCCACGGCCTGTGATTAGAGAAATCAGAGGGGAGGAGGGCCAGATTTGGGACACCCAAGAGGGTATAAATGCGGCGTTCCGTAGATATTATACATGCCTTTCTGAGGACAAAGGGGAAAATAGAGATCAAGAGATCCAGGAAACATTGGAGGACATAGGCCTGTCCACTCTAGAGGACTTGGAACGGGCAGACCTGGATGCCCCAATCAACTCAGATGAACTAGACACAGTAATACAGCACCTGCCCACATGCAAAGCTCCAGGGTCAGACAGGCTCCCCTGTGAATTCTATAAAACGTATAGACAAGAGCTGCTCCTGCCGCTGCTGGCCATGCTTAATGAGGCTTATGAACGTGGGGGGCTGCCAGAATCCCTACGGGAAGCGGTTATCATCCCACTCCTAAAGCCAGGCAAGCCAGGGCACAGATTGTGGGTCATATAGGCCCCTATCGATGCTCAATCAGGACAGTAAAATCCTCACAGCTGTGCTGACTAACAGGCTTAAGCGAGTCATCGGCAGACTAATACACCCAGACCAAACAGGCTATGTTCCTGGTAGGAATATAACTGACAATCATAGGAGATTACATCACATGATTGACCAAACAGAGAAAGACTCAGGTGAACTTGCAGTGGTCTCGCTGGATGCGGTCAAGGCCTTTGATTCAGTGAAGTGGCCATGGTTGCTGGGGCGCATGAAAGAATATGGGATGGGGCCGGGGTATCTGAGATGGGTCAAGATGTTATACAGCTCCCCAATTGCGAGGGTTAAAACGGGTGCTATGATTTCAGATAAATGGCAACTCAGCAGGGGCACTAGACAGGGATGCCCTTGGTCGCCCATGCTATATATCCTAGCGTTAGAGCCACTGGCAGTGTGCCTTATACAACAATACGGTGAGATAGGGATCCGTGCCGCAGGAGGTACACACCTAATATCACTGTACGCAGATGACATGCTTTTTTATCTGCGCTTCCCAGAAGAGAACCTTCAATATGTTTTGGAGGTGATGGAACGTTACGCTACCCTCTCGGCCATGGCAGTGAATCCCTGAAAGTCCAGTGTGTTCCCCCTGGGGAGGTATAAAGGCACTCCATTGAGAAACCTGCCCGTTTTGCCAATACCATGGAGAACCGAGACGTTTCGTTACCTTGGTATCGATATATAGCACACGGCGGGGGCAGAACATAAGTGCAATACGGAGAAGGCAGTTGTAGGTATTAAAAACAGCATGGGATCTTGGTCTAGATTGCCCCTGGCTATGATGCGGAGAGCGGCTTTGCTTAAAATGGTAGTCCTGCCCAGACTGTTACACTTTTTTGTAATGAGATTTGACAAACTTCATAGCTTGTGCAGGGGTTTCATTTGGCACAATTCCAGAAATAGGGTGGCCCTCTGGAAATTGCAAAACTCATGTGATAGAGGGGGCATAAACCTGCCGAACTCTGAATTATATTACATGGCAGGACAGCTGCAATATGTGGCGAGGTGGTTGTCTGAGGAGGAAATGGCCGAAGCTAGGCTGCTGCAAAGGGATCCTGCTCCCGACTTTCTCAGAGAGACAGTGTGGTTGCCAAAATCTAAGGTCTCAGGAATGGCGAGATTGTTGGTGCTTGGCTGGGAGGTGTGGTGTAAGGCATGGCAGAATGTGGGAGACCCTGCCCCGTTTTCCCTGTAGGTGCCGTTAGTGGCGTTGTGCGGGGAAGACTCCCAACTGATAAAAGGGGTCCGCAGATACTGGGAACCGGTGGGTCTGGCTACCCTTGGCGATATATGGCAAGAGGGTTTGGTATTGGACTTTCAGAGATTAATGGAGAATACTGGGGTGCATAAGGTTCAACACATTATTTATTGTAGAATCATTAAACTAGTGAGAGATGGCCTGAGGCAGTGCTTCCGGAACAGCATGATGCCACCAAAGAGACGTTGTACGATGTCTCGGAGGGTGGTGGGGCGAAATATCTCGTATATATGAGTTATTGAGTACCAGGGCAGGGAGGGAATTGCTCCAACTGAGGCGAGACTGGGAAGAGGAGGTGGGGCAACCCATGACGGATGAACAATGGGATAGAGCCCAAAGGTATCATAAGAAGGTGTCCCGAAATGCGAGACTTCAGCAGATCCAACTATATGTCACTCATAGAGCATATCTGACCCCCGGTAAAATAGCCAGGTTTGGCGGCCCGGCGATACAGAAATGCCCCAGGTGCGGGGAGGTAGAGGCTGGGTTGCTGCATATGTTTTGGGCTTGCCCGGAGGTGGGTAGGTTCTGGACAGAATTGAAAACACGATTAGCAGACAGAGGGGTACGCTGGATGTTGAGTCGGCTTGGGCATGTATGCTTGGGGGTTTCACTAGACCACATACCCTGAGGCACATCAGTAAAATGAAGGACCTGGCCTACATCTTGGCCAAACAGAGAATTGCAATGTACTGGAAAGTGGCCCATCGGCCCAGAATTGAGATGTGGTGGGCAGACCTTTTGAAGTGGGCAGAAGCAGAAAGAGCTGCCTGGTATGAAGCAGTCACCAGGGCAGGGGAGGAAGAGGTGGGTCCCCTAATAGCATGGAGACAATTGGTGGCCTCGACCACAGCAATGATGACACAGAATAGATGATGATACTAGAGACGCCTGAAGGTGTGCAGGTGGAGAACATGGATACAGTGGCTCAAGTTAGTGGGGTGGGATGGGGGAGGACCGCAGAGTGCTTTCAGCAATGTAATGTTTGAAGCATAATCATGAACATCCTAATTGTTTGTAAAGTTTGGAGTGTTGTTTATAAAATAATAAAAAATATTTTTTTTTAAAAACTGTATTAATACCTCTCACCCTGCTGCTCGTCACGTCTGCTTTTCGATCGCATAGCATTGTTAATGGGACACTGTTACTTGTATGTGCCACCAACATACTTACGTGCAACCATATGATTTAGTCCATTTCTGCCTCTGAGCATTTTGCCATTCCACAACAGTTTACCAATTGTTATACCTATTGCTCTTGCTCTAATCACCTTCACTGCAAATACCTGGAGTTAGCCCGCCTATCTCTGCCATCAGCAAATACCTCAGGCTAGCTTGTCTTCTATTGTTCTAATGTTCTCTGCTAATGTTTTATCACCCTAGGCATAATTAGCCTTAAATTGCCTCCTGTTACTGCACAATTGAACTGCCTGGACAACTGTGTTCACACAATTCACAAATGTATGCCAATGCTTCTGAACTGTTCTATCCGCTCTCACTGCTGCTCACACATCTCACCATGCTAACCTGCCCTCTAACCTTGTTTCGAATAAACAGACCAACCACCTTTCATCACTCTGCTTCAGTAGTGATGCCTGATGCCAATATAACCCACTCACCCCACCTTCCCCTAATGGAATTGGGCACCAATACTCATTACCTGCATGACTCCCTCTCTGCGACTCTGGCCCCCACATGTGCTTGACTACTGCATCCCATTCTCCTGTCCACCTAGCATCAAGGCTCTTTAGGCTCAGATCCTGCCTGGAACTGTGTCAACACCCTAGTCACCTATGCCAACAGCCATAAGGAACACCAGACTGTAACATGATCACAATGCCCCTGTGTGCCTAACCACACTGTAGTAATACACAGCAACGAGAAGCCTATAGGTCTACCCTACCAACCTACTATCTCTTACATCCCTCCCATAGCATCCCTCTCCACCCCACTACTAAAAACAGCACATCTCCCCCCTTAAATGTACCCTCTTAAATGCACGCTTTCTCTCCGCCCATGCCACTGAGATCCACAACCTCCTCACTATCCATGACCTTGACTTGCTTGCCATCACCAAGACTTGGCTTCATGAAGCGTCCGGTCCGGACATTTTACTTGCTCTCCCACCTGGGTACTCCATTTTACGACAAGACAGACATCTGTTGAAAGCGGGAGGAGTAGCTATTATAACTAAAGAAGCCCTATCTATCAGAATTATCAACCTCCCATGGGAAGGTAACGCTGACATTATCACTGCTAAACTCGGCATGTCCTCAAACTGCACCATAAAGATACATCTGATCTACCGGCCCCCAGGCCTGAACATTGACTTCCAGGGCCAACTTATCCACGTACTAGGTGACAACCTTAAGACCTCCACCAACACTATCCTGCTTGGAGACCTCAATCTAGGCCTAAATGACTCCAAAGATAAAGTAGCCACAGCCCTAGCAAAGGAACTTAAAAACCTGGGTTTCGTACAAAAAGGTACAAACCCTACCCACTGCAAAGGTCGCACACTCGACTGGGTGGCCGACCACAACTGTTCTGCCACAGCCAGCTCCAACTCCCTATACTCTTGGACTGACCACAACATCATACAATTCTCCATTCCTAGAGCATCTAATACTAAACCTCTCATCCATGCACCGCCAGCTCAGGTTAGAAGTTTGTGAAAATTAACCTAGGACAACCTTCTTCCGTTCTTGGAAGTTCCTGCGATTAAGCCTCCCTTCTCTAATAACCCTGAAGTACTAGCAGATATCAACACTAATACGCTCACAAAAGCAATTGACGCTATTGCCCCACTTGAATGCAAAAAAGAGAAGAAATCAATGCACGTTAATTCATGGTTCACACCGGAACTGCAGGCCATGCGCATCTGTAAACGTAACACATTATCCAAGTGGCAATCGAAACCTAGCGACTCCACTAAGGATGACTTTAAAAATGTATCTGCACAGTATAAAGCAGCAATCATCAAAGCTAAATCCAACTCGTTCAATACACGCATATCGAACGCTAACTCCAACTCTAAGGAAATGTTTGCCCTTTTTAGAGACTTTATTACCCCCACCACGGGACCTGACGAGGTCCACAAAGATGAAGCATGGTGCTCTAGTATTCAAGCAGCATTGATCAGCAAAATAGAACTGCTCCAAAACAAAATCCAAGCTCAACGCGAAGCTCTGCCCAACCCTGACCATCTATCTTCATCTAGCCACTCCACCCATCAGTACAACTCCAGCCAATTTTCTTTCCGAGACATCACCGAATCGGAAGTCCTCGACCTCCTTCAACATCTAAAACCATCTGTCTGCAAAGGAGACAAAAACTTGAATAGACTCCAAGTCATTCAAAATAATGCTATCAGAGCAGCATAAAAACATTCCAAGAAGAGACCGCATCTCACATGCCAGACATGCAGCTCACTGGCTCCCAGTTAAGGGTGACACACAAGTGCCTAGCACTCACAGCACCACCCAATCTTGCAGAGAAAATTACCAGAACCACCTCCTCGCATCCCAAAATAACCTGTCATGCCAACCAACTGCTTATCCTGACAATTAAGAGGGCTAAAGCAGGTGGGATCAGTTTCCCTTACATCGCCCCTAAACTATGGAATGTGCTACCTAACCCATTTAGTTAGAACAAAGGGAGGGCTTCCTACCATCTACTTTTGGCTATTCACACTTTATTCATGCAAATATATTTAATTCCTTGTGTGTCACTGGACAGGGATATCTCTGTGTCTATTATAGAAGAACACTCAGACTGGTCTGAGTTCGCACAGCATTTTTTATTTTGCTGTTGAATCTGTTATTTTCTTATGTTCTTTACTTTTATCAAAGCTTTTTTTGAAAAAGTGATTTTCTATTTTTATATGACTTTTTTGACTCATTTGTTAAAGTACAACAATTACACAATGAACAATGCAGCAATGAGGGCAAGCAACACTAAAACAAGAAAACACAAAACATAACCAATGACTGGTAATGGGGTATGTCTTAATTTTACATATCCAGGTGTCATCATTATATTACATATATTAGTGCAAAATCTACAAAAGATAAAAGCGATCAGAACTCTGAGGAAATCAGGCTCTGTTAGTTCTAGAGAGTGATGAATCTCACACTCCTATTGGAAAGGCGCTGGATGTCACACTCTTTTTTCAGGACCTCACTGAAGTCTGGTATGCCAGGCAGAAGGGTGAGCTAGTTATAGGTCTACGTCAGGAATTGAATCAAAAGCAAATGTTCTAGGCGAGGACTGCTTCAGCACAGGGGTTGTAGAGTCCAGTGACGTTTCGGCTTGTAAGTGAAATAGCCTTCTTCTATGGCCAGGACAAGGTCTCCCTAAAGGAGGGACATATAATGGACTAGATTAGTGAAAGGTTCTTCTCCATAAAACTAGAGTGCAACAATGTGAACACATGAGCAACAAGTGAAAGTTAAAACCATGTAAGAGGAAACGTTGTTCCTCTAATACACACCAGTGTTTTGCTGACCTTAATTGCGTTCCTCTTAAAGGGCTCCCTAAAAGGGAGGGGGCTGCTATTTCGAGATGTGTCTTCAAGAAGGGGCTTGCCACATGGACTTCTGGTATAGAGTTGTATTAGAAAGTTGAAAAGAAAGACACAAAGAAAGGAGGGGTGTTTAAAACGCTCTAGCCGACTATCCTCCAAATAGCCTTGTTGTATTAGCATGTTGGCGTGGGGTGAGGAAAAATCGTTACCTTCTCATGTAGTAAACCAGCTTTAGTGGCGTAGGAAGGTAGTGTGGGGCTCTGGCCTCAGTCTGCTTGCGGCCATCGGCATCTGTGGCTCCCTAAAAAGGAGAATGGTCGTGTTATGCTAGCTCCATGGTTAGCGGTATTATTGGTTAGTGGTACACAACACAGAAAAAGAAGAATTGATGACATCCCACTAATACCAAATTGAAAGGACTGATCAAAATATTCTGGCCACTTATACAACTCAGCTTGCCGGAAGAGCCAATACCCAGACTGGTGTTGAAACGTCCAAAGACCTCAAGGATGTCCTTACACATGCCAGAACTAATAAGAAGACTACAAGAACCGAAATATGAATATGAGGGAGATTCAAGGCCATCACCCATGCCGAACCTGTACGGTATGCAGATTGACAAAGATGACGAAGTCCTTCATGGTGGATAACAAAGAATGGCACCTCAAACATTTCTCAAACTGTAAGACATCAAACATGATTTATGTTATACAATGCCCATGTGGACTATGGTATGTGGGCCAGACCAAGAGACAAATAAATAAGAGGATAGGGGAGCACAGATCCCGCATCCGCTACAGAAAACATACGGCTCCACTAGTGTCCCACTATCTAGAGTTTCAGCATGGCCCGGATGATATGCTGTGGTGGGCGGTAGATAAAGTTCTGAACACTACCAATGCAACCAGTGCACTGAACCACAAACAATCCTGGTGAAATCCACCACCAGAGGGCTCAACGAGGCACAGCCTAGTGGCCCCTACACCTAACCCATGATGGGTACCATAAGTCTAGGCTTTACTGTTGCCCTCATGGCCCCACCAGCTGCCCCTATTCACCCAGCAGTGACACTCCACATCCCACACCCTTACCAATGCCTTTCACTAGGCACCTAGCAGCGTCAGGAGCACAAAGCCCTTGGGTAAGGACATGCAGCCAACCAATCAATGAGCAGCACTCCCGTGCCCATCCTTTCTGTTAACATCATGCACATGCTTCATTGCTGTGGGCTCCCAATCGCAGCCCTATGCAGCCAACATACGCTTAGCCGTCAAGCTGTTCCCCCATTTTGCCACTTGCATGCTGCGATGCTGGAAATGCATCTAAGGGACAGGGCTTCCGTATCCTTGTCCTTGGCTGATTTTTATCATGTGTTTTGTTGTGTTGTCCGCGCAGGAGTTCATGTGGGACTCCTGGCGGTGCAGCTCTCTCTTTTGGTTTGGTGTACAGACCCATGGGATACCCGTATGGCACCCATGGGTGGGGGTACAACCCTGTGCCCCTAGTGTATGTTTTTGGGCACCTGTGTGTGGCCCACAAAGCAGGGTATGGGTCGGTGGAAACTCCATGCTGGATTTGACAGGTGCCCTGAGTATCCTCCATTTTGGGATACCCAGGCCCTGCCATTGTAATCAGTTGATTCCTGATAGGAAACATGATGGCCCCTGTGGCCTCTTGCTTTCTATTGCCTCTTACCTTGTTTTCCCAAAGTCCTGGGAAGCCCTGAGTCTGTCCCTTCCCTTGACCGTCTGTTGGGTGGAAGTTCCATATATGGTGTTGTTGTGAAGTCCAGGCCAGACTGGCTGGAGCCTTCCCAGTGATTGTATGTAGTGGGTACACCCTGTGGGTGGGACCTGGGTGAATGGAGTGAGTGACGAATATGCATTCTGTGCTGTGAGTGTCTAGTATCTGGTGTTTGACGCAATGACTGAGACAGCCCTGCCCGAAACTGGTATGAATGCAGTGTGGAGTGTTGAATGGCTGGGTACTTGTCACAATACACATAACTTGTTGTGAGTGTCTGGAGAGGATTGAATGGCCTGAATGCACTATGCACCTGATTGGCTGCCTGCCTGCATGAATGCCTTTGTGACCGATTGGTTGCCTGAGTGTGACCCAGCAGAATGAATGGGAGATCAACTAGTATATCTGGGGGACTCTCAATGTTAGAATTCGTGTTCATAAGCTGAAGAGTAACTGGAGTGAAACTGAAGCTTAACCTTGAAGCCCAACTGGAAGAGAAGAATTGCTGTTGCTCTCCTTCACAATCTGAAAGCTGCTGTGTCTCCAAGAACTGACCCAGAGAGGACCTGGTAAGGTGCCCTCTTCCCAAGCTACGAAGGACCATCGTGCACCAGCTGATCTTTGCCAAAGCTCCCTGGTAGACAGACCTACGACAAGCTGCCGACCAGAGACGGGGACTGTTGCGGAATCCCAAAGAGAAGCACCCGGACTGTTGTCCGCCAATGTTGACGACCGCCGTCGCCGACTGGAGCTGCTGTGCTCCCGTTTGCCTAAGAAACTTCATTTGATCCACGGACACTCTCGTCTGCATCGCCGCTCGCTTTATCCCGCTGGAGAAGGCCCGACCGCCGACGCACCGAGGAGCATCCGCCGGTGGGTTTCCCACCACCTAAAGACCACAGAGACACTGACGACTTGACGCCCTTGCTGGGCCACAATTCTTCATCATCTCTTTGCTGTCCAGAACTATCGTCACCTAGGTGCCTCGCACGCCTCTTCCTTGCAGGACGCCAACGCTCCGTCGTCGATGAGCACTACTAGGAACGAAGCTGCCACTTCACTGCCGTAGTTCACCCTATACTCCGTCGCACGTTCGATGACCCGTGACTCTTGCCTTAAAGGGAGGGCACTCAAGAAGGGCCGTTGATTTCCGGTCGACGAACGCTACAATTCCAGGTACATTGAAGTCTGTAGAACTATTGTAGAAGTAAATAAGACTCACAGAACCATATATGGACTGGGCTTGTGCTACATCTTTGCTTTACAGGTTGCCCAGGTGGGGGGATCGCCACACAGAACTGTGTCTAGTGGTACGGGGCCAGTATTCTGCCAATTGTTCAACCATCTTGCTTTCCCTCCTCCCTCTACTGCTGGTTTCCTCTTCATTGATCGGTGTGACATTTTGACAGTATCGTTGATGCACTTTAATGAGATCTGATAATATTTGTGGTACCACTGTAGAACTGCATATATTTACCATTATTGATTTCTGAGCACAAAGTGAGTTATTGTGATAGGGTACATAACCTTGAATATTAATTATCTAAAAACTGTGTTCTAACTAATACAGTGGGCCTCATTACACGGTAGGCGGTAAAAAATGTGATTTACCGTCATGGCGCTATTAGCGTGTCCGCCATCGTAGGAGACCGCTAATAGCGTTCCATTACGAGTTAGCGGACACGCGCATAGGGCCATGCCGGTAAATGACCCTACCGCCATGGCGCAAAAGCACCTTTCCGGCTCTGACCAAAGTGCTGATAGCACCTCCACCCTCATGCTGCACGCTATTAGCGGTCACCGCTGTTAGCGGTCACTGCTATTAGCGGTCACCGTAAAACACCGGAACCGGAAATAGCGTCATTGCACCGGAACGGGAAAGAGCCTGGCGGCCATCTTTAAAAACACAATCCATTGCCATCCCCTGCACTCAGGACCTGCAGCAACACCACAACTGGCAAAACCACATCCCACAAGAACAAACAATGCCCAAGGCCCTAAAGAAAGCCGATGCGCGCCAGCGCAAAGAACGCTTCTCAAACGAGGAATTGAAAATGCTGGCGGACACCCTGGCTGCAAATGCAGACGTAGTGTTCGCTAGCGACATGCGGCGCCCTGCACTCCAGAGAAAAAAGGAAATCTGGGCTGAGGTGGCGCAGAAAGTTAGTGCGGTGGGCTCCACCCCCCGCACCGTAAAGGACGTGCGCAAGCGGTGGGATGATCTGCGCCTCCGTGTACGCAGCATTTTATCGGCCAACAGGAATCTGGCCATGGGCACAGGAGGCGGAGGTGGATCCCCGATGAAGATGCAGGAGTGGGAGGAGACATGTGCCAGCACCATTGGCATAGAATCCATCGAGGGAGTGGGCCGAATGGAGTGTGGTGTGGCAACAACGTCAGACGGAGGTGAGTGACCACGCAAAACACAGCAATGCTAAGCATGAGTCCCTCCCCCAAATGTGAAATGGGAATTAGCTAATGGATGGGGTCATCACACACACATGTACACAACCCTGCATATATGCCATGCACATCCCCACACAACCACATGCATGCAGCACCTCACACACGTTTCACCCTGACACATGTCCGGATGACCCACCCATCTGGCCAACAACATGCAGGCCCAAACTAGATGTCCAAATCCAAAGAACTGCAGCAACAACAACATATGCATGATGCACGTTGACCCATCACTGATGCTATCCCTGTCTTGCTCCCCCACAGGGTCACATTCTGACAGTGAGGAGCTGGACTCTGCAACGCAGGCCCCACCACCCAAAAAGCAGGCCAAGGGAAAGGATGCAGGCACCAGGCCCAGTACATCGAGGGGCACTGGGATATCTGGAGTGGCCCAGCGTTCAAAAGCCACACACGCAACGACCACACCAAGGGTCGAAATTCCATCTGACACTGTGGCAGCACCCCCACCACCCACCCCCACCACTCAGGAGCCAGTGCCAGAAGGCACGCGTCCGCAGCCAATAGCTCCGTCGGGGAAGCAGCAGCCACGGCACCTATGAGTGATGTGGACGACCCATGTCCGACACCGGAAGGGCAGCGTACACCCAGCACCCAGCTGTCCCCACTCCACAGCCCATGCAACACATCCAATGGCAGCATCCATGAGGTGCATGCCGGAGATTCAATGGATGGGTCATTCAGTCCCGTGGCGAGCTCACCTGATGTCGGCCACATGCAGCAAGCTGCGCCGAGGAGTAACAGGGGCAGGGCCGCAGACGACACCATGAGCCTGATACGCCAGCGCCAGGAGGAGCTCAATGCCCTGGTTGCCCGGCAAGTGAGCGAGGCTGCCTCGACCAGGGAGGAGATCCGGGTGTTGTCAAGGGACATGAAAGCTGCCATGGACAGCAACACGACGCGCCTATGTGACGAGATGGCCACTGTGAGGCAGGTGCTAACGCGCATTGCTGAGGCGATGGAGAGCATGCGTCACTCACAGGGAGCAGATCAACCAGCCACCCCCTCGTCTACTAGCTCCGACCAGACGACCATCCTGCGCAGGTCCAGCCGGTCCTTGCGGCGGTCAGACTCACAACCCCCCAATGGTGGTAGTGGAGGAGGGAAGTAGGGCCAGCCTGTCCCTGTTGACACTTGGGAACTAATGCAGCACTGATGTGCACACCATGTTCGGTGGAGTTGTGGGGGGAGGGGGGTGAGGGTGTTTTGGGGAGTTGTGGGGGGAGGGGGGTGAGGGTGTTTGGGGGAGTTGTGGGGGGAGGGGGGTGAGGGTGTTTGGGGGAGTTGTGGGGGGAGGGGGGTGACGGTGTTTGGTGGAGTTGTGGGGGGAGGAGGGGAGGGTGTTTGGGGGAGTTGTGGGGGGAGGGGGGTGAGGGTGTTTGGTGGAGTTGTGGGGGGAGGGGGGTGAGGGTGTTTGGGGGAGTTGTGGGTGGAGGGGGGTGAGGGTTGTTGGGGTGGAGGGTACATGCACGTTTGAATGACATAATGCTCAATACACACGTAATGGCATGGATAATCACATGACTGGACATTGATCATTGTGTATGTGTGCTTTATTGTTGAAGGGTGCACTGTGTTTATGTCCTCCATACACCCCGTGCCCTGAGCTGAACACCAATTGCACCCTCCTAATCCATGTGCATCAGAAACAATGGTCTATCAGGTGCTGCCGCACAGCACGTCCCTCATGGGCATCGCCACCTGCATGACCTGCAGCCCCCTCTCCTCCATCCTCAGCCCCGTCATCATCCTCAGACGGTGGTCGCAGTTCTATGTCAGGGGGCATTGGCACATTCCGTCTGATACACATATTGTGAAGCATGACACATGCCATGGTGATCTTGGCCACCTTCTCATGCCCGTACAGGAGTGCCCCGCCCGACCTGCTGAGGCACCGGAAGCGTTCCTTCAATAGGCCGAATGTCTGCTCGATCACCACGCGGGTACGGGTGTGTGCATGATTGTAGTCCTCTTTGTGCCTGTTCTGTGGGTTCCGCACAGGGGTAAGGAGCCACCTCTTCAGGGGATAACCTGCATCACCTGCATGGGTGCAACAATGGGTATGTGTAAGTGTCTACATAATGTGGAGCGTGCACATATCACACAAACAAACATTGCATATTCAACGACATCCACAGATCCAAGCACGCATGGCAATCAGGGTAACTGCAATGTGGGAAGGTGAGGTGGTCCTTGCAAGTCGACATGCACCATGCATGCATACGGCAGGGATTGCCATGTCCCGCCTGAGTTTAAGTGATTTGTGTTTCCTGGCCCTGGCAACGTTAGTGCCACACTGCTTGTACACTGCCATTCCTTAGTTGATGTCCCCATGCTGTTTGATGGCAATTCAGTGGTGAGGTACGGGTGTGCCTCACCACAATGGCTACAGGGGATCCATTTGTATGCACTCATGTGCGCGGACCATTTCTGATGTTGTTCAGCGTACATTTCAGTTGTGATTTTGATATGCATGTTGCTGATTTGTGTAATGGGGGAATGGTGTGTTGTGCGGTGTGCATGTTGTTTGGAATGGCCTGTTTGGCGTAATGGATTGATATGTTTGTCGTGGCACTCACTTCCAGCATGTGGTTTTGTCTCTGGTCCATTGTGGGCTGCCTCACTGTACAGTGATGCAAATATGTATGTCCATTCTTCTCATGACACCAGTTCACGCCCAGTTGGAGTATGCATCTCCCCCCCCCATTAACGCCCAGTTGGAGTATGCACCTCCCCCCCCCATTCATGCCCAGTTGGAGTATGCATCTCCCCCCCCATTCACGCCCAGTTGGAGTATGCATCTCCCCCCCCCATTCACGCCCAGTTGGAGTATGCATCTCCCCCCCCATTCACGCCCAGTTGGAGTATGCATCTCTCCCCCCCATTCACGCCCAGTTGGAGTATGCATCTCCCCCCCCATTCACGCCCAGTTGGAGTATGCATCTCCCCCCCCCATTCACGCCCAGTTGGAGTATGCATCCCCCCCCCCCATTCACGCCCAGTTGGAGTATGCATCTCCCCCCCCACTCACAATCCACATCACACTGACATGTGGTCGGCCTGCTACTCACCAAGTAGCCACGAACGTTGTCCAGCATGTCGCTCCATGTATCGTGGTATTGTCGAGTTCCGCAGGACCATTGTATCATGGGTTGAACCGGGATATCGGGCACAGCAATGTGTGATGATCTTGTTGGAGTCACATACCATTTGGACGTTGATGGAGTGGTATAGCTTTCTGTTATGGTACACTGCCTCATTGGCATGTGGGACCACCAGTTCTACATGGGTACAGTCGATGGCCCCGATGCAAGTTGGGATGCCTGCCAGTGAATGGAAGCCAACTTTGGTGTTGGAGATCTCCTGGGCAGTCTGTGGCATGTATATGTGTTGACTTGTGTGCTTCAGGAGGGCATCGAGCACCTGGTTCAGTGTGCGTGAGAATACTGGTTGTGATATGCCATGCATCTGACCTACCGTATGCTGGTAGGTGCCTGTGGCCAAGAAGTGGAGCACTGTTACTACCTTCAGTAGAGGGGGATGGCAGTACGGTTGTCAATGAGACTCACAATGTCGTTGTATATCATGTCTACTATGGTGGTGATGGTATCCCAGTCCAGACGGTACAGGGTGTGTATCTGCTCAGGGGTTAGGTTGACTGGACTGGCTCTGATCCTGGGAATTGGTGGCTGCCTCTGTGGTATCACTAGGTGCACTGGTGGTGCTTGCTGCGCCTGTCTTGCCCTCCTCCTCCTCCTCCTCCTGCGTCTCCTCTGTGCTGCCTGTTGTTGTAGCTGCTGCACTGCAATCATGTCCTCTAGCCCATGTAATGCTGCTAGTATTGCATCCATCTTGGTGTGGGAATGGGTGTGGGGAGGGGTGTGGTGTGCTCTTTTGTGCTGCCAGTCTCCATTGCCTCCACCTGTGCTGATTTTGTCTACCTGTGGCAGGTGGGAACTCTGCTGTGCTCTTTTAACGTGTGGGTCGCGATGCCAGTATTAGCGCCTTGCCGGTAAGGGTTCTTTGGGTCTACTACATGCTGGTATTGCCATGTACGCATGGCTCGTGATGCTGTGATATTAGCGCTATGCCGCTATTTCCGGTCTGAGGGGGCGCGCGCTCACGGACTTGCCGCTAATAGTGCCACCGTACTTAGCGGTGCCGCTAATAGCGGTATGTCCGGTTCGTGATTGGGGAGGGGATTTACCGATACCGGTAATCCCTTACCGGTAACGGTATGTCCCTACCGCCTACCGTGTAATGAGGCCCAGTGTGTGGACATTCCTTTGTGGGGGCTTGGGGACTACACTGTACTTAAGAAACAGCCTGCATCACCTCCTGAGAAGCTAGGCCTTGATTGCTCGACCATAGCTACCGAATAGAGAATCTTGGCTGGGGTTCTCTGTGCCTCTCCTCTACCATATAGAGAGCAGAAGTACAGACACCCCCTTCCAGTCTTTACACTGGTGGCAGGGTGGGATGCTTATGGTTTTAAGAATCAGTGTATAACCGTGCCACTTACGAAGGATATCTGCACTTTGTTAAATTAAGGTTTAGTTGTGTACAAGATAACTGCATTTCAAGCACTGGAATCTATTGCAAATGGTAAATTGACTCAGATGAGTTTAGAGGCTCTCCAGAGTGCTTGTGAAGCCAGGGAGTTAGACTTTGTGGATAAGTCTAGGGCTGATCTTATAGCTGCCCTGGTGGACTACCAGACTGATTGTGAAGCTCTTGAAGGAGGGGATGAAACCACTGAGGACTCTACCCAGAGGGTTGTCGCCGAATCTGATTCTGGGAATCCCACCATTCCTGCTGCCTATGTTCCAATCCCCAGCACTTCCTTGGAGCTTGAGTTATTAAGGATGACATTGCCCTTTGAATATCGCAAGTTGGAAATAGATGCTGAGCTTATGAAAGAGGAGTTGGCACAGCAAGTGGTTCTTGAACTCAAAGACAAGGACACTGAATGTCAGCGAATCCAGTTAGAGAAAGCTTGAGTGGAGACTTCAGCAAAACCAGTTGAGAGTGTCAGGTCCCCAGCCACCAAGTTTATGAAAAATGTGGTTGGTGTGTTTGTGGAGGTTTCTGATATCCTCCAATGGATTGAAGCATTTGAAATGGCTTGTGCAATGCATGATGTTGATAAGAGAGATTGGGCTAAGTGTTTGTTAAGCAGAGTGCCTCAGACTGGATATGGCTGTATTCTGAAACTGAGTGTGGAAGAAAGGGGTCAGCATGAGTGCATGAAGTCTGCTTTGATTGCCAAATTTGGCATGACACCTACCTAATACCTTAAAAGGTTCAGGGATTTTAAGAAAAGAGAGAATGTGTCTTGGGTTGACTGGGTGAGTGCTGCGCACATGAACATGATGGGGTGGATTGATGGTTACAAAGTGAAAACGTTTGTTGAATTGTCTCACCTTTTGTTTTTTTAGCATTTTTCTGAAGCCTGTTCACCAGAGCTGCGTCAGTATGTTGCTGACCAGAACATTTTGGATCCCTTTAAGCTGGCTAAGTTGGCTGACAAGTGGGTCTCCCACCGGGTGTTCCGTAAGGACTCCAGTGGGAAGGACAAGGACAAAGAAAAGGGGACCTCTCAGAAAGCTGAGGAGTCCCAAAAGCAGTCACAGTCGGGTAAACCAAATCCTTCCTCTCCTAAGATCCAAAAATCTAGTGGGGATAAGTCATCTGTGGGCGGGAATAAGAGTAGTAGTCCACCTGCTACAAATCAGGCTCCCAGTGGTTCCAGTACCATACCCCGCACTCCCGACACTTGTTGGGATTGTGGGGCTTTGGATCACAGAAGGGGTGACTCCAAGTGTAAAGGTAAGGCACTTGGAGTAGAGGCTGTCAGCCTGAGCTACCCTTACCCCATGTCTGAGGAGGAGGCCACTGTCCTCCCCTCCTCCACAGGCATCACATTTGGTGCCCCTGTAGAGATTTCCTTAGTGTCCCTTGGGGCCTGGGACCAGTACGCAGAAGTACTGGCGACTATCCCACAGAACACCCATAGGTTTTTGAGGAGTGTCCTCTTGAATGGCCAGCCTTCTGCTGGTTTGAGAGACACTGGGGCAAGCATGACAGTGGTGGACAGGATCCTGCTCAAGCCAGAGGACTATGTAGGTGCTACTCTGAGAACCAACAGGTTAGCTGGTGGGCCTCCCAAATTTTCACCTGTAGCCTTAGTGAACATTATGATTGAAGACAAGACAAAGAAGATTCCAGTCCTGGTTCAGGACAACGTGCCTGCGAACATTTTGTTAGGAAATGATTTGGTCGAGCTGGGGATGATCACGGATGGTCTACCCATGGCTGCTGTGGTGGTCACCCGATTGCAGGTCACACAGGGTCCGGCTGCCAGTCCGGTACCCTCGCCGACAGGGAAACCCAAGGCATGAAGGAAACGGAAGAGTAAAAAGGCCACCTCTGTGGAGGGAGCCCCTGCTCTTCCTGCTGTTCTGACAGCAACCATTGGGATCCATGCTCTGGACGGGCTGGATCCAGTGGTATACCCCGTCTCAACTCCTGTGGGGGAAGAGCCAGAAGACTCTCCTGTGGGAGAGGTTCTCAACCCGGAGGATCATCCCAACCTTCAATGCTTGTTAGCTGAAGGGGGACCCTCCCGGGCAGACTTCTGTAAGGGACAGAGAGAGTGCCACTCCCTTGAGGGTCTGAGGAAACAGGCCCTGTCCCAGGCACAAGGAGAAGTGCCTAGGACATTCCGGATCTATTGGGAGGGTGAGCTCCTTGTTAGTGAGCCCACCAATCCTGAACCTGGTGCCCTCAAG
Organism: Ambystoma mexicanum; assembly: GCF_040938575.1. Lineage (NCBI taxonomy): Eukaryota > Metazoa > Chordata > Amphibia > Caudata > Ambystomatidae > Ambystoma > Ambystoma mexicanum. Next base: position 871,094,996 of record NC_090935.1, read on the forward strand.
AGGTTGGTGGTACCCCAGGTTTACAGGCCCTTCCTGCTGCAGTTGGCGCATGAGGTGCCCTTAGCTGGCCATCTTGGTACCAAGAAGACTAAGCAGAGGGTCTCTGTCCATTTCTACTGGCCTTGGATGGGAGTAGAAGTGGAGTCCCACTGCAGGACCTGCCCAACTTGTCAGTTGTCTGGCAAGACTGGCGGCAGTGTAATTGCCCCATTGCAGCCATTGCCAGTGGTTGGCACACCGTTTGAGAGGGTGGGCATCGACATCGTCGGTCCCCTTGACCCTCCCACGTCAGGTGGACATCGGTTCATCCTGGTCTTGGTCGATCAGACTATTACTGCCAAGGTGGTTTCCAGTGCTCTCCGGGGCATTTTCACCCGTGTTGGATTCCCTAAGGAGGTTGTCCCTGACAGAGGATCCAACTTCATGTCTAGTTACATGAAAACCATGTGGAAAAAGTGCGGGTTAAACCTATAAGTTTTCCACCTCTTACCATCCCCAGACCAATGGTCTGGTTGAGAGATTTAATAAAACTCTCAAGGGCATGCTAGGCGCTTTGGAAGAGCCCCTAAGGAGGAAATGGGATTGCCTCCTTCCATGCCTGCTATTCTCTCACAGAGAGATACCTCAAGAGGGTGTTGGTTTCAGCCCATTTAAGTTACTCTTTGGACATCCTGTGAGGGGGCCCCTTGCCTTAATCAGAGAAGGTTTGGAAGACACCCCTCCAGGTCCCGCCAAGCAAGTGGGGGACTGTGTGTTAGGCCTCAGATGGAGGATGACACAGATGATGGGTCAGACAACAGCAAATCTCAAGGCCAGCCAGGAATTGAACAAGTACTGGCATGACCTTAAAGCATCGCAAGTGGATTGGACTCCGGGACAGGAGGTCCTCGTGATGGAGCCTGCCAAGCTTCGAGCTTTGGCAGATAAATGGGCTGGACCCTTCAGGATAATCGCCAAGATGGGCGAGGTCAATTATCTGGTTGACATGGGAGCCTCTGGGGTAGCCCCTCAGGTATTCCATGTTAATAGGCTCAAGCCTTTCCACAGCCGAGCCGAAGTCTCATGTCTCTTGCTAGCTTCAGAGCAAAAAGAGGATGAGATTGAGCCCCTTCCAGATTTGTTCCATAGCAACCCTCAGGATGGCTCTGTGGAGGGAGTACATCTCTCTCCCGATCTAATGACAGAGCAGCAAAAGCCCTGCAGGACTTTGCTCCGGCAGTATGCCTCTCTGTTCTCACTGACACCAGGCCTTACACCGTGGTGTAGGCACAAGATTGACACTGGTGACAGTGTGCCTGTCAAAAGCAGGTGTTACCGTATGTCAGATACAGTTAAGAACCACATCCAGGCTGAGGTCACCAAGATGTTGGATCTGGGTGTTATTGAACCCTCAACCAGTCCCTGGTCCAGTCCCGTGGTCCTTGTCCCCAAGGCAAGTTCCCAGGCGGGTATCAAGGATTGAAGGTTCTGTGTGGATCACCAAGGAGTCAATGCTGTCACCAAAACTGATGCACACCCATTACCCAAGGATGATGACCTCGTGGACACCATAGGTGCTGCCAAATTTGTGAGCACTTTTGACCTTACCTCAGGCTATTGGCAAATAGCTCTGACGGACCATGCCAAGGAAATGATGGCGTTCTCAAAACCTGAGGGACTCTACCAGTTTAGGGTCATGCCTTTTGGGTTGAAGAATGCCCCCATCTTCCAGAGATTGGTCAATCATGCACTCAGTGGGCTGGAGGCCTTTTGTTTGGCCTACTTAGACGACATTGCCATCTACAGTTCCACCTGGGAAGAGCATTTGACACACCTGGATAGGTGTTGCAGGCCTTAAAAAGGGCTAACCTCACTATCAAGGCCACCAAGTGCCAGATAGCTCAGGGGAAAGGCACGTATCTTGGTCATGAGGTAGGAGGAGGTCAAATCCAACCTCTCCCCAGTAAGGTACAGAATGTACGTGACTGGGAGACTCTCACTACTCAAACCCAGGTCAGAGCCTTTTTTGACCTCACTGGGTACTATCGCAATTTCATGGCAGACTATGGAACCATAGCTGCACCCCTGACAGGTCTGACTTCACCCAAACAACCTAGGAAGGTTAATTGGACTGAAGACTGTCAGAGGACCTTTGATGGCTTGAAAGAAAGTCTGTGTAGGGCACCTGTGTTGTGTGAGCCTGACTACAGTCGACCCTTTATCGTCCAGACGGATGCCTGCAACACCAGAATTGGAGCTATCTTGTCCCAGCTAGATGACAAAGGAAGGGAAGATCCTATCATATTCATTAGTAGACAACTCAAGGGTAGAGAACTTAGGTGGGCAACTGTTGAAAAGGAATGTTTTAGCATAGTTTGAAGCCTTAGGTGTTTTAGGCCTTACCTTACAGGGTCTACCTTCAAGGTCCAAACAGATCATAAGCCCCTGAAGTGGCTTATGCAGATGAAGAGTGAAAACCCGAATCTGCTCAGGTGGTCCATTAGCCTGCAAGGGCTAGACTTCACCATAGAGCATAGACCAGGGAAAAGTCACGATAACACAGATGGCCTTTCCAGAAGGTATGTTGACCGTCTTGATGAGGGTGTCTATCTCGTGGGAGCTAAGGCACCCTAACCTCAGTCTGGGGGGGTGACTGTGATGCTGGAAATGCATCAAAGGGACAGGGCTTCCGTATCCTTGCCCTTTACTGCTTTTTATCGTGTGTTATGTCGTGTTTTCCGTGCAGGAGTTCATGTGGGACTCCTGGAGGTGCAGCTCTCTCTCTTTTGGTTTGGTGTACAGACCCATGGGATACCTTTATGGCACCCGTGGGTGGGGGTACAACCCTGTGCCCCTAGTGTATGTTTTAGGGCACTAGTGTGTGCCCCACAGAGCAGGGTATGGGCTGGCGGCAGCTCCATGCTAAATTTGACAGGTGCCCTGAGTATCCTCCATTTTGGGATACCCAGGACCTGCCATTGGAATCAGTTGATTCCTGATAGAAAACAAGATGGCCCCTGTGGCTTCTTGCTTTCTATTGCCTATTACCTTGTTTTCCCAAATTCCTGGGAAGCCCTGACTATGTCCCTTCCCCCTGACCGGCTGTTGGGTGGAAGTTCCATATATGGTGTTGTTGTGAAGTCCAGTTATAACACAAGATAGACAGTAGTTCTTAAATTAAAACAATTTATTCCTGCATCTCAGTTCCTATCGGTAGCTCTCTGGCCCTGTCTGTAAATATCTCATGCACCCGTAGATTTGTCTAAAGAGTTGTAAGGCTGATGATCACAACTCCGAGACCCTTCATACGTTTGAGGAGAGGGCTCGAGCAATCAAAACATCACTTTATTTTAACTATATCTAACAGTAGAAGTTGCTCTTACTGTAAAATATAAAATCCTTTTCATGTTGTTTGCTGACCACTTGCTCAAAACAGTTTTAACTATAAGACACATAGACCGGGGGCGGTACCATTAAAAAGATAACCAACCTCCATGAAATGTGCACCTATTACTAAAATTGAGGAAAGCAGTGAGAGAGTTGAGGGCAAGGATCTCTACACCCTTTGTAGGCAGCACATCATCGCCAACCAGGGATGGTTGTACCACACTACGGGTGCATGAGATATTTACACACAGGGCCAGAAAGCTACCAATAGGAACTGAGATCCAGGAATAAATTGTTTTACTTTAAGAACTGTCTATCTTGTGTTATATATGTTAAGGCGTAGACAGGTAGTGGAAGCCTATTGACTCCTACTGTCATTACCTGTTGTGAAGTCCAGGCCAGACTGGCTGGAGCCTTCCCAGTGACTGTATGTTGTGGGTACGCATTCTGTGTTGTGGGTGTCTAGTATCTGGTGTTTGACACAATGACTGAGACAGCCCTGCCCGAAACTGGTATGAATGCAGTGTGGAGTGTTGAATGGCTGGGTACTTGTCTCAATACACATAACTTGTTATGAGCATCTGCAGAGGAGTGAATGGCCTGAATGCACTATGCACCTGATTGGCTGCCTGCCTGCATGGATGTCCTCTGACCGATTGGTTGCCTGAGTGTGACCCAGTAGAATGAATGGGAGATCAACTAGTGTATCTGGGGGGCTCTCACTGCTAGAATTCGTGTTCAGAAGCTGAAGAGTAACTGGAGTGAAACTGAAGCTTAACCTTGAAGCCCTGCTAGAAGAGAAGAATTGCTGTTGCTCTCCTTCACAATCTGAAAGCTGCTGTGTCTCCAAGAACTGACCCAGAGAGGACCTGGTAAGGCGCCATCTTCCCGAGCTACGAGGGACCATCATGCACCAGCTGATCTTTGCCAAAGCTCCCTGGTAGACAGACCTATGACAGGCTGCCGACCGGAGATGGGGACTGCCGCGGAATCCCAAAGAGAAGCGCCCGGACTGTTGTCCACCACTGTCGACGACCGCCGTCGCCGCCTGGAGCCGCCGTGCTCCTGTTTGCCTAAGAAACTTCATTTGATCCACGGACGCTCTCGTCTGCATCGCCGCCCACTTTATCCTGCTGGAGAAGGCCCGGCCGTCGATGCGCCGAGGAGCATCCGCCGATGGGTTCCCGCCACCTAAAGACCACAGAGATGCCGACGACTTGACGCCCTTGCTGGGCCACAGTTCTTCATCATCTCTTTGCGGTCCAGAACTATCGTCACCGAGGTGCCCTGCACACCTCTTCATTGCAGGACGCCAACGCTCCATCATCGACGAGCACTGCTAGGAATGAAGCTGCCACTTCACCGCCGTAGTTCACCCTATTCTCTGTCGGACGGTTGACGACCCGTGACTCCTGCCTTAAAGGGAGGGCACTCAAGAAGGGCCGTCGATTTCCCGTCAACGAACGCTACAATTCCAGGTACATTGGGGCTGTAGAACTATTGTAGAAGGAGATAAGACTCATAGAACCATATATGGACTGGGGTTGTGATACATCTTTGCTTTACAGGTTGCCCAGGTGGGGGGATCTCCACACAGAACTGTGTCTAGTGGTGCGGGGTCAGTATTCTGCCAATTGTTCAATCATCTTGCTTTCCTTCCTCTCTCTACTGCTGGTTTCCTCTTTGTTGATCGGTGTGAAATTTTGACAGTATCGTTGATGCACTTTAATGAGATCTGATAATATTTGTGGTACCACTGTAGAACTGCATATACTTACCATTATTGATTTCAGAGCACAAAGTGAGTTATTGTGATAGGGTACATAACCTTCAATATTAATGCTATGAAGACTGTGTTTTAACTAATACAGTGTGTGGACATTCCTTTGTGGAGGCTTGGAGACTACACTGTACTTAAGAACCAGCCTGCAACACCTCCTGAGAAGCTAGGCCTGATTGCTCAACCATAGCTACCGAATAGAGAATCTTGACTGGGGTCCTCTGTGCCTCTCCTCCACCATATAGAGAGCTGAAGTACACACACCCCCTCCAGTCTTTACACATGCATATTACACAGCCTCTAGGTCGTCCAGGGCACCGAACGAAAGAGACAGCTATCTCCTGCGCGTGCGCAGTCCCATAATACATACAGCTCGGAGAGGCATCCATGTCCCACATTAGGAGGTTTCCAAGGACGCCACCAGCTTCTGACGAGAGATTTCTAATCAGCACGACCTGCCATCCGCAATCCAAAGGCATCACTTCAGGTAGGGGGGCTCCTGTAATTTACTCCCTGGCGGTTACCAACTCTAACCAATAATAGGTAGGATGCCCTCCCTTTGTTCCAATTCCTTTTAGCCCACAAGTCCTGTCAGCAATTGGGCTGTCCCTCCCATTACCACCTAACCCACTCAGAGCTGAAGCCTCTCTCCGGTCCTTCAGGAAAATGCTAAAAACCACACTCTTTAACTAACACCCCTCGCCCTCACTTATCATCTCTATCCACTGCTTTGCTTCTCTCTGCTTCTCTGTCAGTTCTCCTCACCCCACCCAATTGCACAGATCATGTAACTAAGAATGTTAATAATGATAAGTGAATGTTATCCTGTGCGAATATCCAGCAGCCAGCTGTTTCTCATAGCCAGCACACAAGCAGAGCGGCGATTGACGAATAATGTACCGCATCCGCAGAGGTAAGTGAATATCATTAGTTCACACTCCAAATCCGTTACTCAACTCAATCCTAATCGACAGAGAGCTCATTGATCCCTCCTTTTCTTACTAGGAATGAGGGAAAATAATTGACCGGAGACAGACGTCGTATGATTGCAGTAAGCTTACAGCAACACCGGGTCATACAGGTAAGAGGACTGGATGTCCAGTCCCTGTTCACAATAACACCTTGCTGTTTCAAATCAGCACACAGGATTGGATGCCTTTTTCTGCCCATAAACAGGGACACAAATCGAGCGGAGTAGCTCGTTCCACTCGCTCTTTTGAAGAACCACCGCCTCCCAGAGCAAAGAGTAACGCTCAAGCGCTGGTAGGTGGCGTCAATACTGACAGGTGCATTTGTGTCTCACCATCAGACACCAATGAGGTGGCCCACTAACTAAGTTATTTGGGTCTCTGGGAATGCCCATCACTCCACACTTTCCCTTTCCCTCCACACCCTTTCCTGCACTTCCATTACAGGACATTAAGCAGGTCCTACGAATTAGACACTGTCATTGAGGCTTATATTAAATAACCACACGACTGCTTAAAATAAACTTTATCACATTGAGAGTGTTCAGCTGCTGGGAATAATTCCCAGTTCTTCACCTTTTGTCTCTCTCTAGGGGACGGAGGTACCGCCTGACCCGCGACAGTGGATCATTTATGGTGCAACACCCATAACACAAACAACCAGGTCCTGAAGAGGATGACCCCAATTGGAGTGGTCATCGAAACCGGTCGACCTTAGGCTCATGAGTACTCTCATGACCATGATGATGTCCGATCACGTCAGAGTAACAATTCTCTCCAGATAGGCCCTCTGCCTCTAGGAGCTCCCATACTTATTTGGTGTTTTTATTATTGTTTACACTATCCAGAACAAGGTCTAATGTTTGGCAGGTCTCTACCTGGTTGGTGAATAAAAACATATTGAAAATCCTGGTAGAAGTAACCTCCCACACCACACAGAGGAGACAAGATCTAATGCTAACTGTCTCAAGTAATACTTGCTCTGATTTTTTAACTGAATGCGACTGATTGAACTGTCTATTTGGTGATGAGTTTAAGATCTCTTGCCATCCCTATTAAATAGATGGCGCATCATCGGACACCTAGGGAGAGCTTGCCCTGACAGGCTTCTGGTGTGCTTCTGAATAGGGGCAGTCTTTGTGTTTTTTTGATAGTAAGTTGTAGTTATTTACTACCATAGATATGTTCTCCTTTGCCCCTTCTTTTGTGTTAGGTTTCCTGGCATACCTGTGCATCTTTAACTGTGGTGCAGCGTGCATCACATGTGAGATACACGTAGGCCTGCCAAATAGGTCAAAGGCATTACAATGAGTGCTAGTGAGATGTGCAATATTATAATATGGAGAGATTATGACATGAATGTGCCTGTAAACTATCTGTAAGGATAGGGCATAGTTGAAAGGCATAGTCGGCCATGACATAACCAACATGTGTTCAGGTTTCTCAGGTTCCTTTAAAGAGTATCAATATCACATTAGTGAGAGTCCACAGCAGACATGTTCTATTTCTAATGGCCATTCTGAGGTAAAAGGACAGCCCCACGCCGAGCGTGCATGATGAAACCATTCATCCACATCACAGTGACCTCACTGCGGATCAGCTTACCAACCAATGCACACATTTCTACAGTTAAGTCACCCGGAGTACTTACCTCCCCTGCCCCCCTAATACTCATGAGCTCTACCAACCATCTCCTACATGTCATGCCCTGAGATTCCTTGTTTGCCTTCTTCCTTTCATTCTCTCACCTACAGGCTGGACCATTTGCCCTCTGCCTTGGAGGAGTGAACATTTGGCCATCATTCACCTACTCCCTTGCCTTTGAGGCCACAGTGAGGGACACTGGATTATTACAGTGCACACTGGACACCCCCAAAACATCAATTGTTTTCTATTTCTTTTGTATCGCCTGGATCTGCAGCAGACTGTACTGCAGTATGCTGGCCGGCTCTCATTCATCCCTTTTAGGGCACTTACATAAGTATCATTTAGGCTGGGAATAGAACCCTAGGGTGAGTTCATGGGAGGCATGTAACTGTGAAAAAACTGTAGTGATGTGAGTGTTAGACGTGAGCTAGGTTTTAGTGTTGCAGTCATTCGTCCCTCTTCCATTGCTTAACAGTCCACTGTTTACATTTTCAATATTGCAATGAGATGTGTTTATCATGGCCTTGCCTTGAGGCTATTGCAAAGATGGCTAAAACTTGAGACTTGCTGGTATGTAATTGGGCGAACTGTAGAGATATCATTTTCCCAGCCCTGTTCTGTCTACACAAATAACTGTGGTCACTTAATTTCCCACTTTCCCTGAATCCAACAGGTCCCTATCATTCTTTTTCACAACCCACATTGCTCTAAATCTGCCATAACATTTGCAAGCCCTGCTGTTTCAGGCGGAAATGTGTCATCAACATATCCTGCTCTGGATTTGCTTTGTAGCCAAATAAAAGCTGTCTGAAGAGATGTGGCTATTTTGCCAAGTTTTTAGGTTTAAGTTTGTATTTGTATTTATCTGATCTAGACCATTGTGTGCAAAGTGGTCATACTGTGATACATTTTTTCAAAGGGACAGGGATGACTACAAGTATTTAGAAGAAATAAATTAGGATATTTGGGAATAAGGAGAACAATCTGTAGGAGGACGTGACGACAAGGGACATATTTAGGAAGGGTAAGGTGCTGCTTAACTTCGAAAAGCATAGTTATTGGATGTTGTGTGAGAGTTTTGTTAGTCCTGCAGACTATCCACTGTCAATTTCATTATGCCGTATATGCACACTGTTAACAATGCCAAGCTTCCCCCGGAAACAACAAGGATGTTCCACCTTGTCCCTCCTAGGAACCAAACTCTGGAACTCCATAACCAAACGTATCTACAATGAGGAGGACCGCCTAACTGTCAGAAAACAGATAAAACTTGGCTATTCAATTAACCTCTGTCAAGAAAACTCCAGACTGCAAACCCACCCACCATAGCCTGCCCCCACACAGAAATGATCCGGAACACTCATGCACACCGCCGAACAACACACCAAATGAAACTTGCTTGATCCAGACTCCACACAACCAAAAGGACCCCTACATCTACCACATAATACATCCAACAAGTTGCCTTTTTCTCTTCATATGGAAGAGCACACCATCTTGGTCTAGCAGGTTTTCCACTTGATGTCTACCCATTCTCACCTTCACCACCCTTACACCTTCTGTAGATCCCCCAATTAGCCAACCTGCCTATAAACCCTCACCATTCCAACATACATGAAGGCCCCCCACTGGCAGCTGTCAAAGGCTTTAACAATCGTGCAGATGCCCCATTAAGCTAAGACTAAAGCTCCATCCTTCAGATCCATCGTACACATTAATGGACCACAGTGCCCTAGGCACTCTTTCCCCCTTTCAGTCCTTCAGCTCTCACCTCAGGATAATGCTTACCCAAACGACTCTGCCACTCACGTAGATGCACAGCGACCCACAGGAACTCAGTACTTCTGACCTGCATCGATGAAAACCACAGGTTTCACATCTGCCTTTCCTGATCCTATTATTAATTATTATTATTACTACTACTACTACTAATATTATTATTACTGTTATTTGTCTGTGGTGTTCCAGCCATATGTCTGGGGTTTTATGGAATGGGTAGGAAGCAAATACTTTCACTGGAAGTAGAGGAAAGCAAGGCAAGCTGTGGGTCGGAACTGTGTCCCCTTCTTTTTTGACACTTATGGGTCATCACAGCTTGGACTAATCTGGATAATGAGTCCATTTTCACTCGTTTTTTGAGCTATCACCTCCACATTTAGAGGGCTGATGAAAGTCCACCAGCACGAGCTTAAGGTATGTGCAAGATAAGCGAGGGCCACAGATAGGGCTCAGGCCCGTCACCTTCCCTGTCCACCAGTGAACACATGGATGATATTTGTTAGCACCATGATGTAATCATACAGGGAGTTAATCTATTTTGAGGGGAAATTGGTCCCATGCTTTTCACACATGCTGAATTTCCATAAAATAACTTCAAACAAAGGTGATAGCTAGGGAAAATACCCAATTTCAATGGCAGTGATGGCAGTCAAGTAAGAGGGAAGGTGGGGAGGCAAGCCCGAAGAGAAATCGGGTAAGCAGGGCAGGTGTTTGGGTGGCGGAGGGCACTCCAGCTGAGGGAGGGGGGCCACAAGAGGGGAAGGTAGGGAGTGTAAGGGAAAAATTGCAGATACTCATGTGCAGTTACCTCCAGATTCCACAAGCATCTGCCCCATCCACTTGCATAGACTTGCTCCTCCGGGTGCTAATTATATATATTAATTTGCCTTCAAAACATTCTGTCTGATTCACCCTAGGATAATGAAGTAATTGCTCTGCACAAGTCTGGAATCATGACTTTGTTTGCCTATTTCACATACTTTCTACATACCTCTGCAGATCCTACTTTTTCAGTAGATCCTGTGAGCAATTGGTAGTGTTGGTCTTCCCAAGGTTTTCTCTTCTCAATGTTTCAGATGTTTGGCATTAGTACATTTCTTTTAACATGTTCTAAGGCATAGATTTCCTTGTCTGGCCCAGCACCTTTGTTATTAATTTCAGGATGTTCCTATGTTGTAGATTTACATTTCATTCCTTAAGGTTGACCACCTTTCTGAATATCTTTTTTTAATATGATGGGCAGTTAGCAGGTGGCAGATGTGTTGTTCTTATTCAATCAAATAACTTTATTTGACCAACAGGCCATCAAAGTAATCCTATCACAAAACAATGACTTAAATGTTCATGATACATCCTGTCATCATATCAAAAGAGAGGAGATAGGAATACAAGGGGACATTATCAAAAACAAGTAGAGTGACTTATTTACAATCAAGACAGTGTTCAAGGATCCATGGGCCCAGACCGACAATAGTTCTTGGTATACCTTGTCCCCAGGGATATGAGGTTTCCACCGGATAGCACATGATTAGTTGAGAAGCTCCCAAGTGGGTCAGCAGTTCCTGCATAATGATGTGAGCTGATTACAATTCCACTATTAACAATCTGCCCATGGCTCCCATATCTTCTCAGGACATCCATAGCCACTCTCTGGTCCCAAAAGTCAAATTTTAGGGAGTCATAGGGGTTGCTCTTATTCGTGATGCAGTGCTTAGTCTGAGCAGAAATGCTGCAAGTGGACGAAGCAACGTCAACGAAGGAGCACCAATGTTTATTCTGGGAAGCCAAAGGATTTATACTAGGGATTATTGGGGGAAAAGGAGGTCTGCTGAGTCCTTTGAGCTTTAAGATTTTTCTTGTTTCTTTGTTATTTTATGTTGCTTTTTGTTTTTTGACTGCTTTTGTGAGCATGGTTCCCCCTGTTTCTTTGGGGTTATGCCTATAGGGATTGACTGGCAGACTTTATTTCCTCCAAACGTTCTTGAAGTTGAACACACCTCATCTGGTGTATTACGAGGGGGGCCCCTTTCTATTTTGAGAGCACTTGCATGTATCTGTCTTCCTTTTCCTTGAATGTTGTTTAGAGAATTGCATTTTCTGATTGGGATGGGGGAGGGGGTATACACATCTGGTTTGTCCCTGGCCTCCTATCACATATATTCTGTATCTTGTTTGCTCCCTCTCTCCTCCAAGTATTGCTTGAATGGCCCTTCACTCTTATATGTAGTTTTTATTCAGTGTCTCGTATCTGTTCGCCCTGAAATTAAAATCTGATGTTCCCTTTCTGTTAGGGAGAATTCTCTTATAAGGCTAATTTCCCAAACCTAGTGAGTCCCCCAGCAGCTTTGCTGGATTTCTGGGGTTTGTTTTTTTTCTCCTGCTAAGAGTGAGACTCTTTTACTCCCACTCTTAGACATGATTTGAGGTATGTCGTTGACTTGTTATGTGCTTATGGGCTATGGGGTTTCTTTTTTACTCCATAGGGTATCATCTGTTTTTCTGTATGTGTGGTACACAGCACCCTCAGTGCAGTACCACAGGGGTGTCACAGTGACCCCCAAACATAGACTCCATACCCTGGGACTGACTACTGTCTCCCAGGGCATGTAAAGTCACCGTTGGCTTTACTAGTCCAAAATTGTGAACAGAACCAGTACAAACCATCATATTGTGGAAGTACTGGTAAGGGGTAATTTGATTGCCCTGGGTCTTTTTTCGAGGGGGCACTGTCCCGTCCCCCCTCATCGAGTTGCTGGCTGGTGGCAGTGGTTACCATGCGAAATATTCCTCCAGAATATTCTCTATGGGATTTTCCCATTGATTTTAAACGCACCTCTTTTTGGTGCTATGTTAAAGATACCGCCGGTTTATTGATTTAATATTAAATCACCGGTTGGGTCTTTTTGCCAAAACTCGATTCTAAAATGGCATTTGTGTTCGTCTCTGTAACTCTGACAAAGGTCGAGCCCTTTGTTCCACTATTTTGGCGGGTTTCTCCACAGAAGCCCTCCAAATGGTGCCACTCTGTCTGGGTTCCACAGGAAGGGTGGAGGGGGGAAATTGGCACTCTAGACTGCGTTGCCTTAGCAACCCAAGTCGCACTATACTCTGATTGGCCCAGTGGTGAGCCCCCTGTGACACACTTAGCATGTGTGATTGACAGCTAGACTGATGAATGGGGGGTTTTCTGAATAAAAGCAGGGTCTTTGGGACTGGAACTTCAGAAGTCGCCACAGGACCTAAGAATCCGTAGAGGGAAGAAGCTGAGCCACCTGCAACCGATGACACCACCGGTGAAGCCCTGCTGCAACAAACTCACCACTTCTCCAACGACAAGAGATGATCTTCTGCTGGAGAGTATTCTCCCTTTCAGCTGGTAGGACCAACCAGTTCGCCCTTTTTCGCTTCCAAAGGCGTCACTTGGTCGAATCGCCCGTGCCAAGCACCCCGGCGGCCGGATAGCCAAGCTCACCACTTTTGACCGCGAATAAAAGGACTGCACCTTTTAATCGGGAACTCCGCGGCTGGTTTCATCCCTGTGAAGTGCAACGACTGCACGTTTCCTCCTCGACGAGATCTTCTCTTCCCCTGGTTGGAACCATGAACCTCAACCACTGCTAGGAACAACTGCCCCCGCTGGAGCTTCCTGTCTCTTTAAGGTACTGTGTCCTGCCTGGCCTCCCTTTCTACAGATTGCTAAAGGTGACCCTTAAATCCTTGGCTTCTAAACTGGGTTGGCTCCAGGCCTTCTAACTTTATCTTATCCCAACCTCTTTTGAACACTCTGCAAAGACTTTCAGTGCACTTTAAACCGTGTGATCCTGGGCACATTTCACTTTGCTCCATTTAAAGTGGGCCTGGCCTATGAACTTTGGCTCTATAGTATAACCTGCCTTTCTCCCCTTGCTCTGAACTCTTAAAAGTGTTGGGAACTGTTTTATTTTATGCTCTGCCTTTTCTCTCCCTTTTTTTACCTAAACTTTTGAGTGCCATCTGTCTGATAGTTATCAAGGGAGGCGTGTATACTTATCTGACTGTGTTTTAGATCACTTTTCATTGAGAGTGCTAGTGTATTGCCTAAAGTGTGTTTTAAATAAATAATTATATACTTTTTATACAAAGCTCTGGTCAGTGTTTGTTTGCTCTACTATGTCTTGACCCTATTGTGTATACTCTGCATACTGCCCTACTCTTCTTGAGAGAAGTCTGACTGCTCAGCCACAGCTAGCAGGTAAATCTGGGTGGTGCAGACTGCTACTAATTGGGTTTACTGCTGCTCCTGTATTCTTAATCTTTTTGCAGTGTTCCCCAAGGGAGCTGCACAGGATTCTGCCTAACACTTTCCTCCAGTATTGTCTCTCAGACTTCAAGCTCTTCATCTGTGTCTCGTTTCTCTCTAGGATAGAAGTACACATGTTGAGGATGATTGTGCAAAGAGATTGGTTTGGCTGATGGTTTGCTCCTTGCAACTGTGCTGCGATGGTTGCCGCCGAGGCTGGTAAAAATCTATGCAATTAGTTCCATGCATGGAAAATAATGACAGTTCCCTTACACTGTATTTGGTATTGGGATGGAGTCCAATCCATCCAACGCTACCCTTTTGGTGACCAACCACAGGTGTAATGGAAAGGAGATGTCAGGGAATATAGAGAAAACAACGACACATTGGGCCTCATTACGAGGTCGCCGGTAAGGGGTTAACGGCAACGGTAAGGGTGCCATTGCCGTTAACCCCTACCCGCCGCATTACGAGGTCTCGTAGCAGCTCCCGCTAAGGGCGCCTGGTTTTACCAGGCGCTCTTAGTGGCAGCCGCTAGGGGACCAGGGAGCTAATAAAGGGCCCGCTATTAGCGGGCCTGTTATTAGCTCCTTCCCCATTCCCATTGTGCCCTATGGGGGCTCGAATAGGAATGGGGAATAGTTCTCAGAATGGGGATTTACTGGGTCCTCCAAAGTTGGAATGACCTGGTAAGTACCCATTCCGAGAACCCGGACCCGGTATGCGGTAAGGGAGCAGCCATGGTGCTAATAGCACCATGGCTACCTCCTACCTCGTAATGAGGCCCATTGAATTGGTATCATCAAAGCAAAGTCTCCAACTCCACATTACACTCTGGCTGGTATTTTGCAGCTATTTTTGTACACTGGGCTCTTCAGATTGTTACAATCAGATGACCGCGCTCATGTAAGAGATGGCATGATGATGAATGCAAGCACTTGTCCTATGGCACCGTTCATTCCGGGCCGCCCTATTACAAGGTCTGCTGCGGGTCCCGCTCTGGAACGCCTGGTCAGACCAGGCGTCCTTAGTGGGAACCTCTAGCAGACCAGGATGCTAACAACGGGCCTGTCGTTAACGGGCCCGTTGTTAGCATCCCCCCATTCCCATTTGAGCCCCATTGGGGCTCAAATGGGAATGGGGATGCACCAGGTCCGGGTCCCGCGAAAGGGATTTACCGAGCCCCCCAAGGTCGGAATGGCCCAGTAAGTCCCCTTTTGTGGGACCCGGACCGGGTAACTGGTATGGGGGTAGCCATGCCGCTAAAAGCAGCATGGCTACCTCCATACTCGTAGTGAGGCCCATTATCCTTTATTGTAATACACTATCCTTGTGATCTGTAACTTTCTCCCCTTGGTTGGACGTTGGGTTGCAAACTTAATTACTTTGTACAAAATTATATTTTGCACCAAAAACTACATTACTTTAATTTGTAAACAGCCTCTGATGAAGAGCAAGGTCATGCTCGAAACACGTGTTAGGCTGTATTGTTTCAACTTTCAGACTAATAAACTAATTTGTGCCTCTTAAGTACAAGTTGATATTTCACATTTGGCACTGTTTGACTGTTTTTGCATCAATCATCCTCAAATTTTGGAGTACTTTGGCCTAGTACCCAGACTCAACAGTCGCCTGCAGCCTGAGTGACACCTAATTCAACTTGCAAGCTCGGTGGACTCTAAGTGACTTTGGCCACCAGTCTTTCGGTCTTCCAAAGGGGTCCTCAATAAGCGCCTTAAGCAAGGAAGTGTGGAATACTGGATGTATCCTCCTCAGACCCCTGGGCAACAATAGCTTGTAGGCAACAGGATTGACTTTAGACAAAATCCGAAATGGAACTAAGTATTGGGGAGAACATTTTCCCATATGAGTTCAACGAGGTAGGTACCGGGTAGACAACCATACCTGCATACCAGGCTTCCATTCCGGGGTAGGTCCCCACTTAAGATCTGTGTATTTCTTATAGACATTTCGGCTCTTTTCCAGAGTGCTAAGTGGATCCTTGTGCACCTTGTCGAGATCCGATAATAGCCCATCTACTGCTAGTGCATTAGAAAGTGGAAGTCCAATTCTGGGGATATGGTTAGGGTGACAACCAAAAGTGCATTTAAAAGGGCTCATCCTTATGGCAGTGTGATAGGTATTATTGTAGGCGAATTCCACCATGGGGATCAGATCCGACCAGTGGTCTTGTTCCCTGTTGGAGAAACACTGGAGATACTGCTCAAGGTTGCCATTTAGTCACTCCATCTGGCCATTGGTCTGCAGGTGGTATCCGGAAGAGAGAGCCCTCTTGATTCCCAACTGTTCACACAAGGCTGACCAGAACTTAGAAGTGAACTGTGTTCCCTGATTGGTAACGATAGTACAGGGGATGCAGTGTAAACGTACAACGTCCTTGAGGAAAACCATTGCGGTTGCAGACGCAGAAGGGACTCCGGATGAGGCTGAGACGTGTGCCAGCTTGGAATATGAGTCGACAGTTACCAGTATAGCTGTCTTACCTCTGGAGGGAGGTAGATCAACCACAAAATCCATGGATATGTGTTCCCATGGTCTGGAAGGTAGTTCACCTTGTTGTAGTAACCCCAGTGGTCTCTGTCTTGATACTTTGCTGGAGGCACATATGGGACAGGTCACCACGTAAGACCGTACATCCTGGCACATTGATGGCCACCAGTAAATTCAAGAGATGAGCTCCATAGTAGCACTCTCTCCCTTATGCCCAGAAAGTGGCATGTCATGACAGAACTGCAGGGCCTGTGACCGCAAGGAAGCCGAAGGCAGATATAGAGTAGTCTTATGGAACAGAAGATTTCCTTTCTTCTGAAGATTGTGGTGTTCGACTTCGGCGGTACCATAGGTCTTCACTCCACTCTTGACCTCTCGAATAAAAGTATTCATCACGGCCAGAAACTTCTTCTCCGGTAAAAGCCATTCATGCCCCTGCATACTGTCCACGTCTTCAAACCAGCTACGTGAAAGAGAATCTGCAACTGTGTTCTGTGATCCGGGTCTATAGGTGATTTGGAAATCAAAACCAGAAAAGTAATATGCCCATCTGGAATGTCTTGTGTTCCTGCACTCCATCTGCTGGAGTACTTTCAAGTTCTGATGGTCTGTGTGTACAATGAAAGGATTTGACGCTCCTTGAAGTAAATGCCTCCGCTCCTCACAGGCTTACCTAATAGCCAGCAACTCTCTTTCCAGAACAAAATAGTTCCTTTCACTGGAATTAAGGGTGCAGGAGTAGTATACTATTGGGTGTTCTTGATGATTCTGGTCCTCCTGTAGTAGAACTGCTCCTAGGGTTCTGCCTGAGGCATCTGCTTCTAGGGTGAAAGGTTTGGTCTGGTCAGGTTGAGCCAATACAGGTGCGGTTGTGAAAAGTTCATTTAACCGACAAAAGGCAGCTTGTGCACCACTCCCTTCTTCAACAAAGAGGTTATGGGTAACGTCACCTCGGAAAAGCCAGGGATAAAGCGTCAGTAAACATTTTCCAGCCCTAAGAGCGTTGTATGTCCTTCACCGAACCCAGTTCTGGCCAATGAAGTATCGCCTTAACCTTTTCAGGGTCCATTCTAACTCTGCTGGCTGACAGGATATACCCCAGGTAAGCAACGCCTAGACTTCAAAGATGCACTTTTCCAAGGACGAGGTATCTCGTCCTTGGGATTACCTCCACAGTGCCAAGGACGAGATAGCTCGTCCTTGGCACTTAGGGGGTTAATGAAGGAAAAAATGTTAGAAGGCTTTGCATGGTGAAATACTGAAATCACCAAAAAGGCCTTGGCATTGGGGGGAAAACCCATGGCAGTTAAAAGGTTAACGTATAACTGATTGTCCTTCACCCGCTGAAGTACTACGTTGACGTAGATACGATGCATCTGCAGATTTGGAGAGAAGACCAGAATGTCGTCGAGATAGATGACAACCGAGGCATAAAGTAGGTCAGCAAATATCTTGTCCATAAACCTCTGGACCACTGCTGGGGCATTCACCAGGCCAAAGGGCATCATCTGGTACTGGTACAACCCCAGTGGAGTCCCAAAGGCTGTCTTCCACTTGTCTCCCCTCTTAATTCTCAACAAATGGTAAGCTCCCCTTAAATCCAACTTGGGAATCATCCTGGAGCCTTGAACTGCCTCCAAGAAGACTCGATTTAGAGGCATAGGATACCTGTCTATTGTTGTGATGCTATTAAAACCCTGGTAGTCTATACATGGGTGCAGCTCTGCTGTCTAATTTTTGGAGACGAAAAACAGCGAAGCTCCATTAGAGGACTTGGATTCTCTGATTAGCCAATTCTTGAGGTTGGCCTCAAGATATTCCTTCAAGGTGGTCTTTTCCTGTTGACAAAGGGGATAACATCTTCAAAGACGCCCACAAAGTCTTGGTACTGTGCCAAAACCAAAGATATAGTTGATCGAAGCAAGGACACCAAATAACCAGACTGCACTTCCACCACAGGATACTTAATACAATAGTTACTGCAGTGGTCATAGTCGAAACTAAGGTTGTTGGCACTCCAATCGATCCAGGGGTTGTGTAGGCATAACCAAGAAATGCCCAAGATCACAGGAAAATTAGCTGCTCTGATCACATCAAAATAGAGTGTCTCTGTGTGGTTCCCCATCGAAACCTGGATAGGTCTGGTCTCCATCTCTATGGGTCCTGAAGACAGAGGTCTGCCGTCCACCTGTTCCACAGGTACCAGTCTCTCCTTCTTCTAAAGAGGATAGTTATGCTCCTTAGCCCAGGAAACGTCGACAAAATTGCCGGCAGACCCACAGTCTAGCATATCGAGAACCTGGAGGGTAGAGCCTGAAGGGACACAAAAGGCGATCTGGAAGACCATCAAGCAGTTGTCTCCTTGGTCTCCAGAACTGGTGCTGTTGCAAGGGCTTGTACCGCCTTCCCCGTTGCTTCCCTTGGGCGTTTCCCTGGCGGTGTGGAGGAACTTCAGGACAATTACGCAATATGTGCTATGAAGATCCGCAATACATGCAGAGGTTTAGATCCTGTCGTCTCCTCCGTTCTTCAGAAGACAGTGGACACCTTGCTGCACCGATCTGCATGGGTTCTTCAGAGCCTGTTCTATCCTTGAATAGTCGTGGTAAGTGAAACAGCAGAGGCAGCCCTCTGCTCTTCTTCTTCTCGTGCCTTCTCTCAGTAAGCCTGAATTCAATCTGTAAAGCTAGGGTAACAAGCACCTGAAAGCAATCCTGGCCAGCTCATCCTTAATCTCCTCCTGTAGTCCCCTGCGTAAGATTGTTTGCTGGGCAGTATCTGCCCATCCTGCACTTAAGACCAGTCTCTCGAAATGGGTTATGTTACTGTACGTCCTGGGTTCCCTGTTTGATGTCCAGCATAGCTTCGAATGTGGATAACTGAACTTCAGGGTGCTAAAATCTTCCCTTAAAGTTTTGGATGAACTGGTCATAGTTGTTTAAAGAGTTATCCGCATTGGTAACAAGAGGGGTAGCCCAGGCCAGAGCACTCCCAACCAGGTTTTAGATCAGGAAGAATCCCATTCGGGCATGACCAGTTTCAAAGGCTCTCAGTCTGAACGCAAAATAGACAGAACAGGCATCCAAGAACTCCTTCATCAACTTTGGATTGCCGTCATACTTGCCAAAGGGTAAAGGCATGGCGAGGAGGTCTCCTCCGCCCTCATCTCGAGCCACAACTTGTTGGCAAAGGGCTGCATTTTTAGCATGTAGAGTCTGGACATCCAATCTCGGTCCTTCGATGGCATTACACAGTTTTTGGTATTTCTCCAAGGAGGCCATTTGGATCTTTTGGCGTTGCATGCTGTCAAGCCCCGGGGGTACCTCCCAACACTCCTCCTCACCTGTGTCTTCACTAGAACTTTCTTGAGCTTCGGAGTCCTTCTTCTTAGGTGACTTCTTGAGTTCCTTCGTTTTCATTTCCTTCTTCTGGTGAAGGTAGGGGCAAGCTCCCTCGGAGGCCACCTTGACCGGGATAAGAACCCAATCCAGGGGATCACCAAGGAGCAGGCCCCCAAAAGTCAGGGAAAAAGCCTCCTGGCGTAAAAAACTTTGAATTGATTTGGTCACAGTTGTTTGCCCTTCACTGCTGAGTGAGTAGGTAAGTCCACCAAACTATGCAATGTCCTTAGACAGTTGGAGTTTTGTAAGAGGTTATCAGTAGGTGTTTTGAGCGTTGAATAAACTGTTTTCAGTGATGTATTGAGATAAGCAAGTAGTTCTTGAAGAGCTGGGAACAATGTCTTTAACGGAGTTCCAAAAAGAACGATCTGTTCTTGGAATGCAGGGCAAGTAGGATTCAAAGGAATTTTGCCCGAATAATTTAAGGACAGAAAATGGGAAGGATCACGAAGGAGAAAAGAATAAATCCCACAAGGAAGTAAAGAGCGGATAGAACTATCAGGATCAGACCTAAAAAGAGGTACACAGTGTTCGATAAGAATTGGAACGCCAAGAAACGAAAGGATTGAAAGCGTATGCAAGGAAAAGACAAAGGAAAAGAAAGAGACAACGGCTGTCGGATGCAGACAAGGATCAGCGACTGGCAGAAGCGAATAAGAGAGAAGAAAAGGAGAGGTAGCAGAATACAGCTACCGTAAGCGGATGAGTGTTGGCAACCGGCAGACGCGAACAGTAGCAAGCAAACTAGTAAGAGATGAATAACAGAGAAAGCAAGGACCCAAAGCTTATAAAAAGCGGAAATTCCGAAAGGCGGCGAGGCGAGTAGATAAAGGGGAAAAGAAAAAGATAAATAGTAGATTAAGAAACTGAAAGCGCAGAACAGAACTGCTGAAAAGAGGAGCAGCGCGGCGTGCAAAGTCAATGGAAAGCACTGAAGTTACCTGAGAGGGGGAAATGAACAACCCGAACGGTGATGAATGAAAGGCAGGTACTTGGAAGGGAAGGAAACAAGGAAGCAAGAACACTGCGAAAAACATGAACCAGCAGCGTAGTCCAAGAGACGGATATAACGCAAAGATGAAGCATAGTTCCCCTAGCATTATAGAGTGGGCAACCATGTTGGAGAAAAACTAGACCGCAACAATGGAACTATAGGTGGCCATGTTATGTGTATTTCCATCTTTGCCTGCATTTCCAGGGGCGGTGTATGACAGTATCTTCTTCTCTGATAATATGGGGTTAGTTTTAATGTGCTTGGCAAGCTCTGAATGTAAAGTCTTCTCTACATGTATCTTCTTCTGTGATGTTATGGTGGTTAGTTTTCCTGTGCTTGGCAAGCTCTGATTGTAGAGTCTTCTCTATGTGTATCTTCTTCTCTGATGTTATGGGGTTCGTCTTCGTGTGCTTAGCAAGCTCTGACTGTAGATTCATTTCTATGTGTATCTTCTTCTCTGATGTTACAGTGGTTAGTTTTCCTGTGCTTGGCAAGCTCTGATTGTAGAGTCTTCTCTATGTGTGTCTTCTTATCTGATGTTATGGGGTTAGTTTTCATGTGTGTGGCAAGCTCTGAATGTAGAGTCTGCTCTACGTGTATCTTCTTCTCTGATGTTATGATGTTAGGTCTCCTGTGCTTGGCAAGCACTGAATGTAGAGTCATCTCTACATGTACCTTCTTCTCTGATGTTATGGGGTTAGCTTTCATGTGCGTGGAAAGCTCTGAATGTAGATTCATCTCTACATGTATCTTCTCTGATGTTATGGTGGTTAGTTTTCCTGTGCTTGGCTTGGAATGTGGAGTCTTCTCTATGAGTATCTTCTCTGATATTATGGGCTTAGTTTTCATGTGCGTGGCAAGCTCTGAATGCAGAGTCTTTTCTATGTGTATCTTCTTCTCTTATGTTATGGGGTTAGTTTTCATGTGCTTGGCAAGCTCAAAATGTAGAGTCTTCTCTACATGTATCTTCTTCTGTGATGTTATGGTGGTTAGTTTTCCTGTGCTTGGCAAACTCTGATTGTAGAGTCGCTGTCATGATGCCTAACCCTGGGCATCAGGACCAAGGCCCTCAGCTCCGGGAGCAGGCATCCAGACATTTGTTTAAACCTCAGCAGCCTTGGCTAGGGGCTGTCTGGGTTCAGTCCTGGTGCCTTAGGCGCTAGGCTCATCATAGAAATCAGTCCTGGCGCCATAGGCACCAGGCTCATAGACTTTACTTACCTGATGCAGACCATGCTGCAAAAGAGTCCAAGCCTACATGAGGCCTGGATGGGACTATTTTGTTACAGGGACTATATTTTACTCGGGCGTGGCTCTAGGGAACTTCTTACCTGGAACTACTTTGGAGGCTATTTAAAACACACCCGAACAGCAGCACATGCTTTGCGTTATTCTGCATCCAGCAGCGTGACGCTCACCGTGCCTGCAGCCAGCATCCAGTCTTCTGCCACGCCCGCGTGCCTGCAGCCAGCATCCAGTCTTCTGCCACGCCCACGTCGAATCCGGAGCTCCTAGAATAAAGAAGAAGAAAAGGGCAAGGTTAGAAAACAAACTTATTTCAAATTCCTCACCTAATTCCGGAACCATTTCATCTCCAGACCTGGAAAGTACATCGGTCCTGCACGCGTCGCTTCTCCAGCTCCAGCACGGTGCCATACTCACCAGTTCTCACAGCATCTTTCGATCCGGCACTGTCTCCATCATTTCTTCGCCGTAATCTGGCACCTAGGGCACACAAGAAAAAACAAGGTGAGCCAAGGGAATCAACAAATACAACCTCTTACCACCATAGACTTACCACCGGCGGAATTATTCCATAACTCTCCACATTTTCATATGCCGCATCTGTAAAGAGGGAGAAAAACAACACGTTAATGCATGCAATAGTTACCGGACAGCGTTGGGTAATACAGACTCTTACCTGAACGCCAGCAGCAGCTACAAGACCTTCTTCTCACGAATTCAATTGCAATTTAAGGAAGGAACGGGACAAGAGTGAACATCGGGCACATTGAACTCTTTGAACTTAATACTTACCAATCCCGCCAGGGACTTCAGAGTCAATACTTACTGGAACTCTCCCAACGCCTTCAGACCAGTGAAGTAACTGGTATCTACGCGCCCCTGCACGACACGCAGGATGGAGAGCTCATCTTTTACGAACATAAGGTGAGGTTACTAAGGGGATATCGGAGGTGATTAGTGGGGGAGAGCGAGAACAGTTGGGAGGCCATCACTAAAACCCACAGTTGGTTAATCCCTATCTCCACTTGCAGGAAAGTACTTCTTCGGGTCCAGCAGACAAGACTAGGCGGGCCAGTCCAGACAGTCATCTCTGCACTACGCATCACGTTGAAGGAGACCGCAGCTGTCCGGGTCCGATCGACACCCCTGTGGGGTCCAGGTGAGCGTAACAGAATGCAAAGCCTCTCTACAAATACCCACCCGGGTGTTATGAAAACCTCGGAAACCGACCAACTGGCCCAACTATTGGGGGAACTTAGGGCGGAAGTACATGCCGCTCGCCAAGAGACTAATGCCCTCAGGAGAGAACTCAAAGGAGCGCACAGATGATCTGGCTAGGCAACTACTGCAAAACCAAGCTGGGCAAACGCCCCTACCTGGATATGGGGGAAACCCAACCCCTGTTTCATCAAGCAATCCAGTGCAAGTGGTTTTACCAGGAAATATTCCGTTAGCTCCACCCGAACGCTTTGCTGGGGACCCCAAAAGGTTCGCCATGTTTATGAACCAATGCCGCTTGCACTTTTTATGCAGACCAGGAGCATTTCCAAATGACCAAGCCAAAGTAGCCTTTGTATTGTCATATCTTAGTGGCAGCGCAGAGGATTGGTCCATTCCATTGGTCAACCAGGATGATTCTCTTCTCCGGGATTTTCAGGATTTTCAAAGGAGCATGGAAAAACTATTCGCCAGACACTCACAGGGTCAAGCCCTGGACAACAAACTTTTATCCTTATGACAAGGTAACCAGGATCTGCTAACCTATATTGCAACCTCAATAGGTTGGTGGTGGAAACCGGGTGGCCGGAGGAGAAACGAATTACATTGTTTCATCGTGGACTTCGGGGAGAACTCAAAGATGTCTTGGCTCAAGTTGTGAACCCACCTCAGGATTGTACAGAATTTATAGACTTAGTGGTCCAGCTAGACCACCGACTTCAGAACCGAAAGACTGATCAAGCTAAGTTGAAGAACCGGGTATTGGTTAAACCCAACGTTGCCCCCAAAGGAACAGATGCATCTGAACCTATGCAGATCGGGGGGGTTAAAGGACCCTTAACTCAAAAGGAAAGAGAAAGAAGACGACAGATGGAGTTGTGTCTGTACTGTGGAACCTCAGGACATTTTCTACAGTATTGCCCTACAAAACCACCCAAGAAGGTGGTAGGAGTTGCTGATAAAAGCCACTTAGAGCCTGATTCGGGAAACGACCACGCCCGACAAGCGTAGAGGTCCGCTTGCCGAGCTTAAAGAAGGACACTCAGACCTCGCATCTGATCATCCCAATGGTCCTACTTGATCCCAGGCAGCCATCACGTATGCACGCAGTAAGGGCATACAGAGATAGCGGGGCCGTAGAAAACTATATGGACCAAGAATTGGTGTCAAGGATGAATCTACCTCTTTGCAAAAAGACCACTTCGGATGTCATCACCACAGTTGATAGAACTGAGATTGCCTCGGGGCCTGTAACTCATTCCACTACAGAGATGACACTGTTGAGTCAAGATGGGCATCGAGAGACTATTGTGTTTGATCTAATCAAAGCCCCACAGTTCCAGATAATACTGGGGATGCCATGGTTGGAAACACATAATCCTTGTATAGATTGGCGAGAGAAGAGAATAACCTTCCCGGATTGTGCACACACCTGTTACCCGGAGAAAACTTTGAACAAAGGCCTGGCTACAGTCGTTAACCCAATCGTGCAGTTACCTCAAGAATACCAAGAATTTCAGGATGTTTTTCAAAAAGAACAGGCCAATACATTACCTCCACACAGATCATACGATTGTCAAATCGACCTCCTACCTGGTGCACAACCCCCATGCAGTAGAATCTACACCCTCACGGAATCTGAAAATCGTCACCTATGGCAATACTTGGACCAATACCTTGCTAATGGCTTTATTCGTCCTTTCAAGTCTCCTGCATCCTCAGCTTTATTCTTTGTGCCAAAAAAGGAAGGTGACCTTAGAACGTGCATAGATTATCGCGCATTAAATCAGATTACGGTAAAAAACCGATACCCATTGCCTCTGATCCCCGAATTACTAAACCAAGTAAAGGATGCTTGTATCTACATTAAGTTAGATCTCCGAGGGGCATATCATCGGGTACGTGTCAAGAAAGGCGACGAATGGAAGACTGCCTTTTGCACCAAGTATGGATTATTCGAATATCAGGTGATGCCCTTCGGGTTGTGCAATGCACCAGCAGCCTTCCAGTATTTTATGAACGATGTCCTTCGTGAACTCCATGACGTCTGTGTCGTCGTATACATAGATGATATTCTAGTGTACTCCTCCTCAGAATCAGACCATGTTAAGCACGTGCGTGCAGTCCTTGAGAAACTTTGCCAGCACAAGTTATATACAAAATTGGAGAAATGTGTTTTTCATGCTACGGAAGTTGAATTTCTTGGATTTATCCTGACTCCAAAAGGAGTCCGAATGGACTCTCGAAAGGTGGACGCAATTCTCAAGTGGCCATCACCCAGTTCAGTCAAAGGGGTACAAAGCATGCTCGGATTTGCTAATTTCTATCGCAGATTCATTCCAGAATTCTCCCATGTTGTACACCCCATCATAGCACTTTTGCGAAAAAACAAACGCTTCTTGTGGACCAAAGAGGCTGAAAAGGCCTTCCAAGAGCTAAAAGCGAAATTCACATCAGCACCTGTCTTAAAGCATCCGCGTCCTGAGCTTCCATACATAGTAGAAACTGATGCATCCAGTTTAGCCATGGGAGCTGTCCTGTCCCAGAAGGATCCTGAAACCGGTCAACTTCACCCAGTAGCGTTTTGGTCCAGAAAGTTCTCAGCACCTGAGTTAAACTATGCGGTTACCGATAAAGAGCTATTAGCCATCAAATCCGCCTTTAAGGCTTGGCTGCACTATCTTCTTGGTGCCAGGCATACGATTACCGTAATCACGGATCACCGGAACCTGCAGTATTTAAAAACAGCCAAAGCCCAATCATCGCGACAACTTCGATGGGCATTGTTCTTTGCCGAATTCGATTTCGTGATCACTTATCGACCAGGCTGCAAAAATGGCAAAGCAGATGCCTTATCCCGAATAGGGATGGGAGAAGAATATGCAAACCCGGAACCGGTGCCAATAATTCCAGAGTAAATAATTCTTGGCATAACTACTCTACAGACACTAGAAGATATTAATTAAAAAATCCAACAACTCTTCGATCCAGAAACCCTGCAGGACTGGGTAAAGAAAGGCCTGGACTACTCAGTCGTCAATGACCTACCTTACTATCAAGGACGACTATTTCTACCACACAAGGAAATACAAGAACTAGTCATCTCCAATTACCATGACACCCTGATGGAAGGGCACCCAGGTATCGCAAAAACTGAAGCGAAAATTAAGAGACAGTTCTGGTGGCCCACTTGGCGAAAATATGTAAAGTCATTTGTGATGTCTTGTGGCATTTACGCCCAAAAAACAAGCCAGAAGAAAAAACCTGCTGGCCTTTTACAACCTTTGGATATTCAACCTACACCATGGCACACCTTGTCTTTAGACTTTTCTACAGATCTACCTCAATGTAATGGATTTAACACCATCCTAGTTATTGTGGATATTTTTTACAAAATGGCCCTCTTTATTCCTTTAAAGGGGTTACCTTCTGCTTCGATTCTGGCCAAGGAGTTCCTCAAAAACATTGTTCGATTACACGGATTCCCATCCGTATTGGTTTCTGACCGAGGTAGTCAATTTATCTCGCATTTTTGGAAGAAATGTTGTCAACTGGCACAAATCGACGTGAGGCTATCAACAAGTCACCATCCCCAGACTGATGGTCAGACGGAAAGGACCAACCAGACCCTTGAACAGTACCTACGCTGCATGCTACACTAGACCGAAAGCAATTGGAAAGATATTTTATGGATTTCCGAGTACGCATACAATAACTCTGTACATTCAGGAACCGGACAAAGCCCTTTTTATACCATATATGGACATCACCCTCGAACCTCAGAACTCGATTCGCCTCAGCACTTAGAAATGCCCGCAGTTAGTCATTTGCACTCTACTATTACACAAGCCTTTAAGGAAGCCACAGAACATTTGAAACAAGCAAAAGAGAAATACAAGAAAAATGCTGATCAACATAGAAGTGAAACTCCACAATACCAGATTGGGGATCAAGTTTGGCTGGTTACAAAACATATTAAAAAAAGACAGTCACAAGGGGCCTCTGAAGGGAACTCAGACTTTTAATCCTAGATATTTGGGACCTTACACCATTAAGGCCATTATCAACCCGGTGGCCGTCAAATTGGAATTACCTTCTAATATGCGAATTCATCATGTCTTTCATGTTTCACTTCTAAAACCAGTTCAACCAAGGACAAGATTAACCAAACCACCTGACCCCATCTTGATAGATGGAGAACCTGAATTTGAGGTAAAAAATATCCTGGACTCCAGGATGTTTAAATCAAAACTTTTTTATTTGATCGATTGGAAGGGCTACGGACCACAAGAAAGATCATGAGAGCCTAGCGACCACGTTCATGCACCTCGGTTGGTGAAAAGATTCCATCGGAACTTCCCAGACAAACCGGGGCCAGGGGGAAGAACAACTTTAGGAGGGGCCTTGGGGGGGAGTGCTGTCATGATGCCTACCCCCGGGCATCAGGACCAAGGCCCTCAGCTTCAGGAGCAGGCATCCAGACATGTGTTTAAACCTCAGCAGCCCCGGCTAGGGGCTGTCTGGGTTCAGTCCTGGCGCCTTAGACGCCAGGCTCATCATAGAAATCAGTCCTGGCGCCATAGGCGCCAGGCTCATAGACTTTACTTACCTGATGCAGACCATGCTGCAAAAGAGTCCAAGCCTACATGAGGCCTGGATGGGACTATTTTGTTACAGGGACTATTTTTTACTCGGGCGTGGCTCTAGGGAACTTCTTACCTGGAACTACTTTGGAGGCTATTTAAAACACACCCGAACAGCAGCACATGATTCGCGTTATTCTGCATCCAGCAGCGTGACGCTCACCGTGCCTGCAGCCAGCATCCAGTCTTCTGCCACGCCGCGTGCCTGCAGCCAGCATCCAGTCTTCTGCCACGCCCACGTCGAATCCGGAGCTCCTAGAATAAAGAAGTAGAAAAGGACAAGGTTAGAAAACCAACTTATTTCAAATTCCTCACCTAATTCCGGAACCATTTCATCTCCAGACCTGGAAAGTACATCAGTCCTGCACGCGTCGCTTCGCCAGCTCCAGCACAGCGCCATACTCACCAGTTCTCACAGCATCTTTCGATCCGGCACTGTCTCCATCATTTCTTCGCCGTAATCCGGCACCTAGGGCACACAAGAAAAAACAAGGTGAGCCAAGGGAATCAACAAATACAACCTCTTACCACCATAGACTTACCACCGGCGGTATTATTCCATAACTCTCCATATTTTCATATGCCGCATCTGTAAAGAGGGAGAAAAACAACACGTTAATGCATGCAATAGTTACCGGACAGCGTTGGGTAACACAGACTCTTACCTGAACGCCAGCAGCAGCTACAAGACCTTCTTCTCACGAATTCAATTGCAACTTAAGGAAGGAACGGGACAAGAGTGAACATCGGGCACATTGAACTCTTTGAACTTGATACTTACCAATCCCGCCAGGGACTTCAGAGTCAATACTTACCGGAACTCTCCCAACGCCTTCAAACCAGTGAAGTAACTGGTGTCTACGCGCCCCTGCAAGACACGCAGGATGGAGAGCTCATCTTTTACGAACATAAGGTGAGGTTACTAAGGGGATATCGGAGGTGATTAGTGGGGGAGAGCAAGAACAGTTGGGAGGCCATCACTAAAACCCAGAGGTGGTTAATCCCTGTCTCCACTTGCAGGAAAATACTTCTTCGGGTCCAGCAGACAAGACTAGGCGGACCAGTCCAGACAGTCATCTCTGCACTACGCATCACGTTGCAGGAGACCGCAGCTGTCCGGGTCTGATCGACACCCCTGTGGGGTCCAGGTGAGCGTAACAGTCTTCTCTATGTGTATCTTCTTCTCTGATGTTATGGGGTTAGTTTTCATGTGTGTGGCAAGCTGTGAATGTAGAGACTTATCTACGTCTATCTTCTTCTCTGATGTTACGGGGTTCGTCTTTGTGTGCTTAGCAAGCTCTGAATGTAGACTCATTTCTATGCGTATCTTCTTCTCTGATGTTATGGTGATTAGTTTTCCTGTGCTTGGTAAGCTCTGAATGTAGAGTCTTCTCCACATGTATCTTATTCTGTGAGGTTATGGTGGTTCGTTTTCCTGTGCTTGGCAAGCTCTGATTGTAGAGTCTTCTCAATGTGTATCTTCTTATCTGATGTTATGGGGTTAGTTTTCATGTGCGTGGCGAGCTCTGAATGTAGAGTCTTCTCTACGTGTATCTTCTTCTCTGATGTTATGGGGTTAGGTCTCCTGTTCTTGGCAAGCTCTGAAAGTAGAGTCATCTCTACGTGTTTCTTCTTCTCTGATTTTATGGTGGTTAGTTTTCCTGTGCTTGGCAAGCTCTGAATGCGGAGGCTTCTCTATGTCTGTCTTCTTCTCTGATGTTATGGGGTTAGATTTCAAGTGCGTTGCAAGCTCTGAATGCAGAGTCTTCTCTACGTGTATCTTCTCTGATGTTATGGAGTACATTGTCACATGCTTGGCAAGCTCTGAATGTAGAGTCTCTATGAGCATCTTCTTGTCTGATGTGCTTCACAAAGTCTTAATGTAAAGTCTTTTCTACGCCTATCTTCTTCTGTAATCTTATAGGGGTTTTCCAATGCTTGGCAGGCCCTGAAATTATAAACTAATTTTTAAAGAGTTCCGAAGAGAGAGCCAGTGGTCATGATGTGCTACACTAAATATGCGGTCATACCGTTATTGGTTTCTTGAAAAAGCCACACCCAAAGTATAATTAGGGTTGGCGCTAACAGAGTTAGTTCTTCGCAAAGAAAGAACTTCAAAAGGAAACATTCTTTCTCA
Source organism: Ambystoma mexicanum (assembly GCF_040938575.1). NCBI lineage: Eukaryota > Metazoa > Chordata > Amphibia > Caudata > Ambystomatidae > Ambystoma > Ambystoma mexicanum. Next base: position 871,124,964 of record NC_090935.1, read on the forward strand.
TCTTGTGCTGGGTGGATATCTCAGTGAATTCAATGTTCGCCTCAGAGATTGGTATGCAGTCTGCATTTATACGTTTAATACCACTTGGGCCGAGTTTGTTCTTAATCCTTCTGAGGTTGATGAAGTAAGCACCATTAAATTCTGCAGTAATAACACTTTGAAGCCGGAGGAAAGCAGCACTAAGCGCCAGATAAACAATACCAACATTTGTTTCCACATAATTCAGCAACATGTCTTAAAGTGAATGTCCATAGTTGCTGCAGGATCCTACTGGTAGTGTTCAGCTCCTGCATCGGCTTATAACTTGTAATGTAGAATGCGAGATGCCTTATGCAAGTCCCAGCCATGCACTAAACTCCATTTCCTTCATTGTGAGCCGCCCTCCTGAGAACATGTGTACCCTCAGTTGCATGCAGTATAATCTCAGGCAACCTCATGGTTCTAAAAATACACCTTTTGATGAGGATAAATTAAATGCACCTGACAGCAGATAAGTGAAAGTGGGTACTTGGCAGCACAATCATGGCAGTAGGGGGCCTCTAAACGTGGCAGATAGATCAACTGCACCCTGAAAAGCTTAACTGTCAAATAGATCAAATGTATGACGCACTAAAACTAATATAACATTTACTGGAATGATTGTGCCAAGAAAGTGGAGGATGAATGAGGCACAGCGGGAAACATATCAAGCCCCGAGGCAGAGCCGTTCATCAGTTCCTAACTGCACATGACACTCCCGCTCCCGAAGGACACTTAGGAGCCGCCATGATGAGGTCTGCAAATGCCTGGCTTTCATGCATGCAATATGCTCCTCCGCTGCTTTCACCGTGTTATTATGCTACCCAGAGCAGCGAGAGTGGAGTTAAGATGAAGGACTACAAATCATGTCTTTCAAGTGCGTCCTAACCATGTATCTTTGCAGGACACCTCGATGAATAATTTCCATATGCAGCATGAGCTCAGCTGGGGGGACTGTCAGCACACGCATGGCTTGTTTCACGCAAGTCAAGCTAAACATTTTCCTGACGTTTCGGCACTGTGAAAAAAAGGGAATCTTCCTTTGAAAAGATAACACTTTCGGCTTCTAGGTCTTCAGAGAAAGCATTGCATTTCGAAAGATTGAAGGCATTCTGTACCTTTGAGAGGGTGAGCACAGACTTCAAAAGGTATTGTGTGGCCGTAATGTATACATGTTTGGGGCACCTCAACAGAACATTTGGTTTGGGGGTTTGGTCACAAATGTCTGGTCATTGCCGTGAAACACAGATATTGCGCTCAGCAGAAATGTCCAGGATTAAAATCTATACAGGCACATATGCAGGCAACCTTTATCAAAAATGTAGCTCGTGCCACATTTTTAAAAAAGGGCTTATTGGGCTCCTGTGGATAACCGCAGATTTGTCGTTCAGCATCACACTGTGTGAATTTCCTTAAAAACCCATAACTTCCAGGTAAATTCAGGAAGGTTCGACGAGGCTTGATCTGGTTCAGGTTATTTCTCAGGAAATCATATTTAAGGTTGGTAGTAAGGTAAAATAAGGGGTCCCACAAGAAGCAACTGAGTGCCGTGGAGCTGTGACCATTATTCAGGTATGCCAGCAGCTGGAACTCTGCAATAAGAGAGCTCACTACGTAAATGCACCTGCTGAAGTGATCTGTGCTCACACTGCATGTCACAGGTTGAGATCTGGGTTGGAATGGCTCAGTATTCTATCCTTCCGAAGCTGATTTAATAAGTGGATACTCATGTGGTTTCAGGTAAAACATGTAATATCGGTCACATGTCAGCTTGGGTCTGCTTTTGACCCTTGGATGTTGCTAAAATGGTTTCATTGAGGTATATGTCATTACAATACAGGGACTTTGTAGCAGACATCTAACAGTAAAATGCCCATACTGCTGATGCAGTTTCATTCACACGTGAGGTGTGCATAAGGCAGCATTGTTTATCCCTCTGAAGTGGCTTCCAGAAGTACCACTGAAGTGAGTAGTTGTACAATAAGGAGAGTTGGCTGTAAGGTTATGTTATGTTAGTGGGATTTATACCATGCGCCGCGACCATCTGCATGGTCTCCAGGCACCCTAGCAGATCTGAAAATACGAGAGGGGTTGGTTTGTCAGTGGGAGAAGAGGGGGAGTGCAAGAGTGCTTTTGCTTTGTTGTTGGTAGTTTGAGTTCAGAAAATACGATCATTGTGTGTGGGTTTGCTTCTAGCTGGACTGGTTTGATGGGCATGAAAGTCATGTGCGTCTGTATCGGAGGCCTAGAGTGCCCATGGCATAAGGATACATTGGCCATGTTGAGATTGTGTGAGTTACTTGAGGAGCTGTGGAGGTCTGCTGTTTGGTGTCAGTGTGGGGGGGCATTATATGCGTCATGTGTGCATAGCTTAGTTTGGCTTGTGTGTGGTATATTTGCAGGAGTATGTAGGGTTTTAGTGTGGGTTTAGTGAGGAAAACAGTGCAATCCTAGCGGCATGAAGTTAAGTCACAGTCACAGTCACGGCGGTAGTTTGTTGGGTCTCTCTGTGTCAATAGCATAAGGCTTGGGAGTTACCTCAACATATTAAACATCCATGTTTTAACTACTTTCATGAAGCTCAGGTGTTCCCCTAATGTGCATAATCCCTTGGGGAAGGCGTCCAAGATGTTCCTTGACATGCTTGAAAATGCTGGTCCACAGTGCTTCATTTTCAAATAATGTTTGAGTTCCAAGTGTATGGTAGTGCTAGACCTCAGTGTTCGGTTTGGTCTTTAGATTGAGATTTTCTCTTGTAGCAATTCTGCTCCTTGGCCATGACTTGCTCTGTGAAGACTGCAGAGTGGTTTGAAATAGATCCTTTTCTTGACTGATAGCCAGTGTAGTGTTATTAGTGCTGGCTTGATGTGGTCTCTCTTGTTGAGTCTCAGAAAGATTCTTGCTGCTGTGTTCTGGGTTTGTGGTTTTTTGGCGAGTTTCAGGCATGCCAATGTAGATGTTGGTGGTATAGGGCCTCATTACGACCCAGGCGGTAAGTTACCGCCTGGGCCGTGACTTTACCACCATGGCGTAAACTACGTTTACGCCATGGTGGTTGGCGGACTTACCGCCCCATTCCGACCTTGGCGGGGCGGTAAGTCCCCAATCCCCATTTACCCTTCCCCATTCCCATTTTTGCCCCATAGGGCATAATGGGAGTGGGGAAGGCGTTAATTACGCCACCGTAAATTACGGTGGCGTAATTAACTCCATGGTCCCTTAGCGCCATGGATTTTAACACCCGCCAAAAGCGGGTGTTAAAACCTCCATGGCGCTAAGGGACCTCGTAATTGGCGGTAAGGGGTCGGCGCAGCTAACGCTGGCGTAAACCCCTTACCGCCAGGGTCGTAATGAGGCCCATAGTCTATTCTTGACATGAAAAGTGAGATAACATTGAATGTTCTGTGTAGAAAAGTGAGAAGGTGAAATACCCATTTGATGGATGATAGGTGCAAGAAGCATTTCTCTGCTACTGCGTTGACATGAGGTTTCAATGTTCGGTCATTGCCCATCAGGATGCAGAGTTTTGAACGATTTTGGAGGCTTGTAGTCTGGTTCCCATTACCGTAGGTCATGGTATGGGTGGTTGGCTAGAAGGGTTGTTGGGCGTGATCATGATTTCAGTTGTATCCGGGCTGACCTTAATGGTCTTGCTGCTCAACCATTCATTGCTTTAGGAGAGGCAATTGATGAGAGTTTGGTCCATGTCATTGCTGGTGTTTATTCTGTAGATGATTTGATTGTCATTCCCATAGTTGTAGCATTTAAGCCCCTGTCATTTGATGCGTTTCATGAAAAGAGCCATGTCAATGGTGAAGAGTAGTGGTGAGAGGGTTACGGCCTTGTGGAACATGACATGTGAGTATGCATGTGGTTCATCTGAAAGATGGTAGCCTGGTGGTTTACATTCTGTTAGGAATAATTTCATCAACTGCAGTGCAATGTTACTCACTGCTGTTACATCGATTCTTTAGATGAGGGTTGCATGGATGACTCTGACAAAAATTGCTAAAATGTCTAATGCGTTTCTGGTGTTGGACTTCATTTTAGGTCGGACCAGATGGACAGTATTGCTGATTATGTCCCTCTTATAGGTCTGAAACCAATGTATGCCTGATCCAGTAGATGTTTGGTTTCCACATGTGTTTAAATTTGTCAATATATACATAAATATTTTACAGGGCCTGCAGTAACCGCCCTGTAGTTATGTTTAAGTTGCTCAACTCATATGGAGAGCACCTTTTGGGCGGTTTATAACTTTTCTGCCACTGGACGAATCCTTACCAAACCTTGCAAAAAAAGTATATGGCCAGCTCTAAATTTGTTTGGCAAGTTTGGTGAGGTTTTGTCAAGGGGGGGGGGGAAACTGCAAGGGGAGGGTTCAATTTTTTGCTTACACCTTCAGCCCAAACCGCTGGACTGATTTTCACAAGATTTGGGGCAGGAGCGGCGGCTTGGTCCTGAAAGCGTGCTTTTGTAAATGTGGTGTAAATCCATTTAGTAGTTTTCTTTAAAATGTGCTAAAAGTAGGTTAAAGAAAGGTGTGAGATTTGGGTTCAGTCCACGGACTCACTTCCCTGTTAAGCCTGCGATGGGCATCCAATTGGCCCAGAGGACGAGGTGAAGTCTGCGGACATCGTACGCACCCACTGATTGAATGGTGAAAAGCGTGAGGTGCGTCAGATTTTTAGAAACACCCACCATGTTGGGTTGGCGGACAGGCGCCAGTGTCCATGGACATCGGGGTTAAAGCATATTAAAAAACAAAACATTGCACTTGTCAAACTTAAAAAGCCCTTCTCTGGAGAGGTCAGGGGTGATGAGGATGGGATAGGATATGGCCGTAACAAGTCAACAAATTAGTGTTTTCATTCCTGTAGTCCGCAAACAGTCTGGATGTTCGGGTACAGTCCTGTGATGTTCACGAACACTTCAGATGTTCAGGGACAGTAAGCCTATTTCTGCATTACAGGGTTGGTGAAAAGCAGTTTCTGGATGACTTATAACTTTGGCGCCACTCAATTAAACTGTATGACATTTTAAAATGTTATTCTAGACCTGATTCTGAATGTTTTTTGAAAGTATGGAGCTGTTTTTTCAAGAGGGAACAAAATTAGAGGGGGGTCCCAAAATATTGCAAAGGCTTATAAATGTGGTGCCATTTGACTGATCTGCACACAAAGGTTTGCAGAACGATTTAAATCCAGATATAAATGTTTTTCCAAAGTTTGGTGGCATTTTGTCAAGAGGGGGCTAAATTATAGGGAGATCTCAACATTTTTAGATGGCTTATAACTTTGTTGCTGTTTGACGAATGTGGACAACACTTTTCAGAAAGATTACAGACTCATCCTTGAATGTTTGTGTAAAGCCTGAATGGATGAAAGTCAAGTGGGGGCTGAATTATATAACTATTGTATGTACATGCATTTTGAACTTTTCAAAAAATAAAATATGAGAGGATTTCCAGCAAACTCGTGTAAGGAGCATTGGCAAGGACCTTAAAGCATGGTTTTGCAAATGTGCCTGCGTTTTATTTTTTGACAAGTGTCATGATGTATGTACAAAAAATAGTAATATACCTTTGATGACTGAGGTATAGCCTGTGGCCATGGGCAGTTGCCAGATCATCTGGGTCACGGCATAAAGCCATTATCTGGACAATCTGGCTACTGTCCATGACCACCAGGGATGACAAATGGGGTTAAAGTGGCCATGTCCACCTGGGACCGTATATGTGGTAACGTTATTCGAAAGTGGGATAGGTTTGAAAGGGGAAAACAAATGTGCTTGTGGTAATATGGTTCTCTATTTGCCTTCTGCAGACTGCCATGGAAAGGGAAGACAGGCTTGGTACGGAGCTCTGCCTCCCCTTTCTACGGGGGCCATCTTGGTAAAGGATTTTCCTTCCTACAGTGGGACACCGAGTTACCGCTTTGGGAACCCAGGGTGCTAAGGGCCTTCATACCCATTGCAGGGGCTGGATCGGGGGATAACGGTTTGGAGCCCTTGTTATCCACTCTTGCTTCACTTGGGCCGATAACATTGGCTGCCAGGCCGTTATCCCCATTCCAGTCGCTGGAACGGGGGATGAACGCCACATTATTCCCATTAGCATAACACAAATGCTAATGGTAATGTTGGAAAATCTTATTGAGTCTATGTACTTTACTGAGAAATGTAAAGTTGATGGAGTCTATAAAACCTATAGAACCTTTGTCTTGTTTTTTGATGTATTTTTTTTTTTTTGCTGGAGAGGTTAGAACATAAGATGGGAAGGGAAATGAGGGAAGAGGCACAAAGCACTAATATGGAGGGGCAGGTGGACAGGGGAAGATGTTGCGCATGTATTACGTCTAAGGTAGTGGGCAGTATTTCTAATGCTGCTTGATTACAGCTTCAAAAGCACTTCAAAATTGCTTCCCCCTGCAGAGTGGTGTGTTGCAGTATAAACAGAGGACTGTTGTCTTCTAAAGATATGGATCCACAGCCTCTTTGATTGCTTGCAAGGTAGCTGGTGGGATTTTGCATCCCACAGAAGTAGTCTGTGTGGTTACAGTATTGGTTGAGGAAGATGAGGTGGAGGAAAACAGCCTACTACTTCCTAACAAAGAAACAACCTTTCTGAGAGCATTGCAGAGGTTGGATTTGGTGTGACGGCACATGGAGGTGGTCCCATAGGCGGACTATCCAGGTAGTCCGCGACTGAGTACAAAGTTGCACTCTGTGCATTTCACTTTGGTAGCTTTAGTCATTGGTACATTCCCAACAGTGGTAAAGAACTGCCACTCCCATGATTCTCTCTGGGTGCTAGAGGTAAGCACTTCCTCTACCGCATCTTCTTGGTCCTCTTCATTGTCTTTGGAAGTACTGTGCTTATTTTGTTGTTAAGGTTCTCCAGCTGGTGGTGGCGGAATTTTTAAGATAAATAGCAGTTTTTCTAATATTCTTCCAAGTATGTGCTTTGTTCTAGATTGTTAATGGATAATGAGTAAGAATAGGTGGAGGAGCTGTGTAGGAGCTTTGCAAGGGTACATTTTGAGCTTAGAAGTTCCTAGATCAGTAAAAAATGCAGTTCCAAACTGTCCCCGAAGCACAGACCTGATCGCGAAGTGCGGACGTGTTTGCGGACATGTCATCAATCTGGGTGAGCGCATGGTCGTGTGGCACTGTTTAAAAGATCTGCAATGACTACAGACATTCGCGGACGTTGACAGATGCAAAAACAGTGGAAAACATTGCAAAAATTGTATAGAAGTGTTAAAAATGATGCTAGAAGGTGGGCAGAGTTTTAAGGTGAAACTTTGTAAATTGGGGTAGGTATGATATTAGTAAGATGTAGTAAAAATCCATGAAATTCACTAAAACAAAACTAAACTTTGTTAAAGAGACGTTATGGTTAAGTTGCACTAATAAAAACCTATGAAATTCACTGATAAAACATTGTTAAAGTGACGTTATGGTTAATTTGCACTAATAAAAACCTATGAAATTCACTGAAAAATCTTTGTTAAAGGGATGTTATGGTTAAGTTGCACTAATTAAAACCTATGAAATTCAATGAAAAGACGTTGAACTGATTCTGTTTTCTTTTTTTCAGATAGAAGAATATCTTTTTTAAAGCATACATGTATAGCTGCGGCTAGAGTCCAGCATAATGAGCCATCGACATTTGGAGACGCGGGTAACTGGCGGGTGGTGTCCCACTGGCGGGCGCGATTTCGATGAAGCAGCGTGATTGGATATTTTGGCAGTCGTAAATGTTTTAAATATGTATTGGGTGGAGTGCTTGCAAAATGTTAGTTTAACATTTGAATTGTTTTTTCATCAATAATAATGCATATATGTGTACCTACTTGAAAGGGGTAAATAAATATTCAAACACACTTTGTTGAAAACAAGTTTATTTGGGAGGGGATGTGGTTGTGGGTTTTCTTTCAGTTTTACTTATACAACTTGCTATATCCTGTTCTGTAGCCAAATGTTCTGCATTTTTACTCTCCATGATTAGTTTTAAATGTTCAATTTCCTTTTTCATTGCTTGCATGTCTTTTTGTATATTCATCATTATTTCTTTTAATTCTATCAAGGAATCCAGAATCAGATTGGCGGGTCCTTGTTGTGGTGCTCCCTTTGTGAATCTTCTAGACACTTGAATCACTTCTTCATCTGTTTGAAAATATTTGAAATATTTTTAAACAATTGAAGATATAATACACTTTCAAAATATGTGGGTTGGTTGTATACACATTTGATGGTTTGACAATAAGTAGATCAAATATATGTGTTTGGTGACTGATATTTGTTAATTTAAATGTAATTGTTAGTCACATTTTACATGCATATATAGAATGTACTTATAAAATCCTGATTGTGGTATAGCTTCTTCTTTAGCATTGACTTGAGTGTGTTCTTTTCTAATGTCTTCTTCTGCAGGGTAATTCTCCTCCAGACATTCCATGTATTGTTCCATTGTTCTAGCGGTACAGAGAAGTACTTTTTGTCAGTTCAGAGTTAGAATTTGGAATGCAGGAAGATAAATGAGGAGAGACAGTGGAATGTTTTCTTTGTGATTGGTTGTTCATTGTTTGTGTGGTGGGTGGCTGCCAATAGGATTTCAACTACCTCAGATGCTGTTGAATTGTATAAAGCCTTTTTGAGAATGTATTTTTTTTTGTGATGTTTAAGTATGCCAATAAAGTTGTAGATGGGTGAGGTGCACCATTGATATGATATGATATGGCATTTGTAACACACTTATATACAAGTGTTTCAAGGTGCGACAAGACAAGGAAGGGGGAACAGAAGGAGGAAAGAAACAACGATCTTACTAGGCCAAGTGACATTGAGATTGCGCATTTCAGAAATCAGAGGATAGCCAGGTGACCAGTGCCGTATCATACAGGAAATCAGCAGGGGAGAGGAAGAGAGAAGTCAGAAGCAAAGAGGAAGGTCTTGAGGTGCTTCCGGAACTGGAGATGGTTCTCCTCCTCAAGTTTCAAAGAGAGAGGGAGGCTATTCCAGAGTGAGGCCCCAGCCGGAGAAAGAGATCTACCACCAACTCGCTGCTGGGAGAAGTGACTGATGCTGAGGGAGTTAGAGGTGGAGGAGTGAAGAGCTCGAGTAGGAAGGTATTTGCGAAGAGAGAGTTGGAGGTATTGAGGACCCAGGCTCCAGAAGGCCTTGTGGACAATGCAGAAGGTCCTGAACTTAATCCTTGCAACCACTGGGATCCAATGCACAGATTTCAGTGCTGGAGAGATACAATCCCTGGGCTTGAGGAGAAGCAGTTCTGTTTTTGGGATATATGCATTGTTGAATTTGATATTTGAAACATGCAGCCAATTCCAGAAGGAGAGGAATCTCTTTTTCAGAAGATTGTGGAAAACATTTTGAGAATGGGATTAATAGTGATTATGAGGACATGGGTCATGAGATCTCCAAGCATTGGCTTGCAAGGTGTTTTTGGTTTTATAATATTATATTAGGTGGAATGTTTGAAATGAGAGGTATATGCTGCAATTGTGGAGAAATATTTTTGATAGGGAGCACAGGTTTTTTCTCTTTGGAAAAAAAACATTAATTAATCATCTAAAGAAAGAGCACAGGCCAGTTTTTCAAAATGTTTTGAATCATCATAGAGGAGAAGAGTATTTCTCTGATTGAAGATGTTGGTGATGTGTTGGCAGAAGAACACAAAGGCTCTTTTAAGAGCCACCGAGAGAACTTTTTAAGTATATTGGAAAGGGAAAATACTTTTGTTGGCCTTTTTTAAAATAGCCGCGGCTACGGTAGCAGTCAATTAGGAGTCAATTAAATGTAGTTACCTGTCAGGCATATTGCAGCCATGGGTACCAACCATGGTACAGACTACAGCCGTGGGATACGAGTAGGCAAATGGCACATCATGTATTTTTTCCAGGTGCAGCCTAGGCTATAACTGTCATGGGAATGAATGCACCAATCGCATGTTGCAGTCTTTGATAGCCGTGGGTATGAGCGGGCAAATGGCACGTTGTGTATTCCATGTATTCCTGGCGGATGCAGCCAAGGGCCATAACTGTTGCTCGCTAGCGGCGGGTATGAACGTACCAATCGCATGTTGGGGTCTTTGATAGCCATGGGTATCAACCAGAAGATAGGCATGGGTACAGGCAGGCAAATGGCACGCTGTGTATTTGTGGCGGGTGCTGCCGCGACTATCGCTATCGCGTTGCTATATCTGTGTCTACAACTGGTTCTATTTTGATGCAGTGATCATATTGTATTATGAATGATTTGTACATGTGTTTCTATTTCATTGTTGTCACCTGAAGGCAAATGTGAATTGATTTTTAAATGTATCTGATATGTGTTTTTGAGTGCATCAGAAAAACGTTCGTGTAGCCATTTCTATTTTCTGACTGTGGATTTTGTACTTATTCAGTCTTCAGGAACTATGGCAACAATGCAGCCCTACCAGTATGAGTCAGATTATTCTGAAGAGGAACTAATTGAAAGAGAAAGTGAAAGAAGTGGAAACAATGAGGAATCGGACAATAGTTGGGAAGATGAATCACCGGAGCCTGAGTCTAGTCGCAGGGAAAACATTTCGACCTGGTGTACTTACAATCATTGCAACGTCATGCTAACCGAGGTGAAGATCTGCTGCTGCAAAGAAAACTCTGGATGCTAGTCCTATATAGCCGAAGAAGACACACCACCGCAATGCGTTGCCGAGCTGCATGACTTTAGGGCAGTCTACCTAACAAGTTCTGTGTTGAGGATTATGATGGTGCTTATGCAACATTTTGCCCTCGCAAGTAACAAGTACGTTTACTCTAGATGTGATGTAATTTTGACCACTGAGATGGCTACCATTTCATCTTGTTCTCCTACATTTTCATAACTTTGATCGATGACTGGCTAATTAATTTAGTTTGTAAATTGAATACATTTATAGCAAAGCAGAGTGTTCATCACTTACGTTTCTTTCGCTTTTGATTAAAAAACAATATTTCTCTATGGTCCAAACCGTTCTAGCTCGAGTGATTGTTCATTTTTGTAATGTGTCGATACTTCAACGCCAAGTACATGTTTCCAGAAAGTTACTTTTCTAAGGGCAACTATGCCATCAAATTTAGGATGAATTTTCAAGTAAGGTGCTACACTTGTCTGGTTCATTCAATTAAATATTTGTAGTTCTCTTTCACAGGTGGTACAGGCTGGTGGCCTACTGTTCGTTTACATGGTGGCTTCATGGTAGCCTTGGATTCCGCGTTCGAAGAGTAATATCCGCCTGTGTCATTCGAGCCATTTGCGCCAAATTCACCAGTGACAGCGGACAGTGCAAGGGATCTTCAAACACTGTGTTGCAACCTCAAGTATACAATTTGTAGTTTGGTTGTGCCATTAACATCACCAAACTAAATAAAATACAAATGAGCATACATGGATACGAGTCAAGAACAGGCCCAATCGACTAGGAGGGTCATGAAAGAATGGTTGGTCCCTTGTGCTCTCACCTCGTCCCCATCCAAACGCCCTTCCATTATTCCCTCCTCCAGTAGTGGCTGGGTTGGAACGCTCAAGGTGCCAAAGACCATGTACAACTCAAAGGGGGCCTCCAGACTCCCTTCTTCAAGACCCCGTCCCTGCAATCCACATAAGTTTGTGTCCCCTCAGCAGTGTTCCAGGCCTTTTGCGCTCGCCTCATGCCCATCCACCCCCCCTCCAGTGTCAATGGCAATTCGGACCTGTGGCTGTACACTCGCAAGGGGGGTGGGTGCAAACACTCAAGTTGCCAAACACCATGTACACTTGAAAGGGATCTTCTGCACAGGGACCATTGGTCTGTCTTGTCCTGAAAGTTCCCCTGTTTCACTAAACTGAGGCTGGCCTCGTAAACCTCTGCCCATCATGTCAGAGTGTAGAAATCCAGCTTACCACCCTCCTCCAGCACTTGTACACCCACAGGCTCCTCCTTCATCCCCTAGGCACTAGTACGGACGATTGGCACAAAGCCTAGTTGGAGCATGAATGTTACTTACCGTTTTGGAATTATTTTTCACAAACCTGTGTTCCCATTTCAGCTTGTGGCCCTTTGAAAAAGAATTTTGTTGTAGAAAGCGCTGTACAAATGTTCACCTCATGCTTTGTGTCGCAACTTGACTTGATAGTTAACACACTGGAGAAATAGTTAGTATGAGCATGCAATGTCACCCTGTCTTGCATGATGAAAGAGAGGGCTGCTTCAGGTGCGCAAGGGAGGATGAACGGATATGCATGAATGATAGTAAGAGCTGTGCATTATATGCCAGAAGTGTAACTAGCAAACAGATGATTCAAGAGCAGAACAAGGACATGGTAATGCTGGGCAGTTGCTATATAGCGCACTAGGAGTAGGGGTATGCGTTGTGCTGTGAAACAGTGCTGGACGAGGGAGAGGTGGGGTTTCGATTTAATTTTCTTATAGAGATGATATATCTCCGGAGGTAATAGCAACACATAATTTCTTTCGTTCCTGTCACAAAACATATTTTACGTATCTGTTTGTAACTGTCCTTGGGTTTCTGAACCACTTGCCAGAAACAGTCCAGTTCTTTTTTTTTGTGGCATTCTTTCACAAAATTGAAACCTACCCGTCTCTGGCTTCAATCACTGAAAACTGGCTGCTATTGTTCTTTAGCCTTGAGCGAAAGTCATCAACTGTTCGAAGGACACAATGTGTTGAATACCCACAAATATTATAACAAATAGTATATTGAAGTGGACATACAAACATTTTGTTTCCAATTCTGCGTTCTATTGTTCTGAGCAGTTACTCAGAGTGACAATGAGAGAATGGAAGTTGCTGGCATTTTGTAAACTGAACTGTTAGTCCACATTTTTCTATGGTAGTTATCATGTGAGTAATTCATCTATTAAATCATCCATTGACCATGTATTCATGTTCATGCTGAAATAGGCCATATTAAAACTATGGGTTTGCTTAAGCTATAATGGTTCCATATTTGCTTGAAAGCCATGTGAATCATGTATCCTTGTCATTTTAGTATAGTATACAGAAGTGCTTTTAGGTGCTAGAGAGAAAGATGCTCTCTCTCTGTCCATTCTGAATCATGCACAGAAGGATTGTTGTTGCACAGTGTGGAATCGAATGAAAACAATTGTCTTTGCCAGTAACACTTTGGCCCAGACAGAATGGCCTTGGCTGGCAGGGAGCTGTAGGCAAGGAGAGAATGTACCTTTCGGTCTGAAAGAGAATGTCTTAGCTGAGCAGGTGGTTCGTTGTTTTGGTTTCGCAAAATGAACTGTCTCCATGTTTCTAGGGAAAGACATAATATGATGTTCTGTCCTTATAACGTAGAAATGTAGAAATGTCACTGTGAACTATGTTCATGCACTTAGATAGACATGCTTTCTTTTTCAGAGAAATGCTATGCTGGCTGAATTGTATGTATTACGCACACGTAGCCATAGAAATGAACAGACTGCCATTTGCGTCATTGAAATGTATTAACAATAGCTGTCCTGTTAGGCTTTAGGTTACTGCAGACGCTGCACGCAGGCTCCATTAGGATACTGCATGCACACTGCAGTGGCACTACTTAGGATACTGCACGGCATTAGGGACACATTCTGCATTAGGAGAGAGAGTCAGATGGCTCAATAGATCAGAGGGGAGACCCTGTCTGTCTTTTGGATGAATGAGAACTCTGATGGGTGGGAGTCATGATGTGTGTGGCTGGGGAGCTGTTGTTAGAGCTAGTGGGGAAGAGGAGCTGATATTGTATGTAAATATGTGCTCTGTAAAACGCTTTAGATTAAGGCGCTATATGAATAACACATCATTATCATTATCATTATCATTAGGGGTTGAGAGAGGTGTGTGTAGACAGGGAAATGCTGAGAAATGCTCTGTTTTGCTATTTGCTAATGCTAAAGATGCAGTAGGCTCAGCTGACGATTGAGATGGAGAGAGGTTGGCGGGCTGGAGAAGTTGCAGTAGTTCGGTACCCATGTTTAGAGGTTGCAGATTTGCTTGCTTATGTAGTAATTTGCAGTGGTTTTATCATGCAATGCAAGGCATGAATAAAGTGTATTGTGTTTGGAATTTAACCGATTTCTGTGCCTTCTTTTTGTATCTTATTATGTGATCTTTTCATGTTTGTTTGTCCCATAGCATAGCAATTTTGCTGTAGTTTCTTAGATACATCTCAGTAACACAGTGCACCGTTATTTTCTAGTTTCTCAAATGACGCCCACTTGCGGGGCCTTCACAGAGCTGATCGATGACTGGAACAGAAGAGGATTTTGACTGCTGAGTTTGTTGCAGCAGCTGGTACTTCTGACCCACTGATCGAGATAGCGAAGGCAAAGGTTTTCGTACACCATGTGCAGCTGTGGATGCTGTTTGCATCTTTGTTTGGAGACACATTGATCGGGGGAATTCATCTTTGATGGGAGTTCATGGGAGTGCGCAACTCTTTCTTGGAATCTTTCATTTGGTGAGCATGCTCTAGGACATTAGTCTCCAGGACTAGCTGTCCGTCTTTGGTTGTAAATCCGGATTTATTTGTTTGGTTGAAAATCCAACCTTTGTTTGGATTTATTTGGTTGAAATGTGTGCACATATTTGCCAAGCTAGAAGGCTGGGTCTGCTTGTTTAGAGATGCCTGAAGCTTGTTGTGAGACTCACATGTGATGTGAAGCTATGTTTGTTGAAAAACACAGAGGGTTAGAAGATAACACTGCAGTAATTAATCCATACCTTATGGGCCTTAAAACAATTAGGGATCAACTCAAGAATATGTTAGAGAATTGGGACAAAGTCCCAGATCTAGAGCACAAGACAGTGCAAGTGCATGGGATAGGAGTGGCCCTTGAGGAGAAAAAGTTACCTAGGGCAAACTCGAGTGTGATATTTCACGAGAAAGTGTGACATAGACATGTCCCATTGACAGTTCAGTGGCTCTAGACATTGCCATGTCAGTAGGGCAACAGAATGCTTTTTCAGTAGATAGTGTATGTATGGCAGAGATGTTCCCTATGCAAGACAGAGTGCCCATTGATGGTTCCCTTGTAGAATCCCATTGAGAAGAGAACCTATTGACTGATGATGTATCCTTGATTGCATCTTTGCAGATAAATGTTTCTACACAGCAGTATTTAGCACTGCATTCTGATATAATGGGGGGAAGTGAAATAGTGAAGATATTTGACATAAATTGTAATGGTACCAATTTCCGAGCTGAAGGGGAATCTGACAGATTTGGGATTTATTTACAAGACAAACTGAAATTGAGCATGAATTGTACACAAAAATGCTTTGATGTGCAGAATGCATTGAGCTTTGCTAGCTTCCTCTGGGAAACAACACTGATAGTGCTAGCGTTTATAGTAGAATGTGGGTTGAGAGATTAGAATTGTCACAATATTGCACATTGTTACTAGCAGCAGTATGCCAGGAGGGCATGGTTTGTTTACTGAATGGAAATGCAAATGCAAGACACAGAGTGTTGATGAATGAGTTCCTGTTTTGTCAACATAAAGGAAGACGTGGTGGTTTGTTAATGTTGAAAGACGGGATTAGAATGGCTATAGTTTGTGTTAAATTGCAGTTCAACACAGAGTGGTTTGCAATCTTGGAATGTTCAAATTATGTGAAGAAATTTGTTCTGTTTACATTCTTGAAAGATAGGAATGCATTATGCAGAGAACGTGAAGGTACATTGCTTCACAGAGTTGAGAGCAGCTGGAGACACAGACCTTTGTCTATACTGACTCTGAATGGGAATAATGGGCAGACGTTTTGATTTTAGCGTTGCTGTCTCTTGAGAGGCAGCCACGGTTTTTCACCTAGTGTATGCAGTAGTGCAATGAGAGATGAATAGCTTTTGATTTTTTTTAATACAGCTTGATATATGAAAACACTAATACTGCGCTTTTTCTTTTTGGTTTTGAGTTACATCTGATGCTGGGAAGACTGCCTACGCATGACAACTTGCCTGTCAACCCAGATTGACCTGTGCAGAGATTTTGCCTGAGTGACACAGAATGACTGCATTCCAAGTTGACGACCTGACACTGAAATCTGTGTCATGTGATGTTTGCCATGAAGCAGCAAGAATTCTGTGGAATGTTTCTTGGAGGCCTTGGGGTTGTGAACATGATATTGGTTCTGGCCCGAGAATGTACGTGGGAGAAGCTGGCTGGCTGATTTCCAGATTTCCAGGTTGCTGAGTTATTTGCCATGGGAAAATCCTGATGTTTTTGAATCAACATCTTTGCATGTCTTGCCACAAGTCCATTTTGCGAGCTGTTTGAATTGTGCAGCAACAGAAGAATGACAACTGATTGCCTTTTACCTTTTGACCCTGACATGAAGGGCTGAAGGGAGGGGGCTAGGGATGGAGCTGATATGTATGGGCAGAAAATAGTCCCTGACATGTATTTCCCAGTGCTTAGTTTTTATTGAGAAAAAGTTTGGCTCATGTGTGGACAAACATGAGGTCCATTGCTATTTGCAATTTTCTGCATTGTCCTTGAGATAACACTCTGCGCGAGCGAGAGTGCCACGATTGATACACTCAGTATCAAAGGATAGACTAGGAACATTTTTGGATAGAGGGAAAGTTGAGGAAAGTGCTTTCAAATCTGTTTGATCGGCTCCCACATGAAACCCAACGATGTGCTCGAAGAGGCCTGCTTGTAATGCTGTGAGCATTGAGCAATGATTTGATCTTTTGTGAGTGAGCCTTTGTCAGTGAGGCTCTATGATAGTCACTGAAGAAGGTCTACTTGCTGGACACTGGAACTATGCTACACTGGAATTTTGCGCAGATGTGAGGACACACATACATACAGACTGACATGCAGTTTGCCATAGACTGAAATGAACTGGGTCCACGAGGAGACCATTGATTGGCTACTGACTCTGTGACACCTTATCACTTGCTAATGACTGGAAATACTTTGGAAGTAAATCTCTCCTGTGTAAGAGAGAATTAGTATGATATGTGCAATATGAGAGATAACTGAAATGATTGGGCCTTTGTCCACAGAACACATTCATTGATTTCTTGTGCTTGATTTCCTATGCTTTGTTTTCAATTTGTATACACCTGCTTTGATTTTCTATGCTTTGATTTCACACGTTTGAATGCAGCTGCTTGATAGTTATGCATTTTGAACACCAGGATGAGATATATGAATCCTGAAATTCTGCGTTTTGCTGTTTGATATTGACACAAATTGCATGCATCATTTAGAGAAATGATTTGGGGTTATTAGAATGGAATGCACCACGTTTTGCTAGTTTTTGTAATGTTTGGGAGTTTCACTAGGATGCTGCCTGTGTATTGAGTATTAGAACTTGCTTATTTGACCATGCCATGTGTATGTTTCTAGAAATCTGATCTGACACGCTTGTCAGTTATGTATTTTATGATAGATTTGCTTGGTTTTGCCAGAACACCACTGATAGAGTGTCACTATTACTGTTTCAGTGGCACCATTGAAATGTTCATGTTACTATTGCTTGCGTATTTCTGAGAATCTAGCTATTTGCTTGTGTGTCCATGTCTTGACTTGACACTATCTATCTAGGTATTCCTGGGATGAATTCCTGGGATGAATTATCAGAATGATAAAAGGATAGTTTGTTAGTCCACATTTTTCTATGGTAGTTATTATGTGAGTAATTCATCTATTAAATCATCCACTGACCATTTATTCATTGCATTCATGCTGAAATAGGCCATATTAACACCATGGGTTTGCTTAAGCAATAATGGTTCCATATTTGCTTGAAAGCCATGTGAATCATGTACACTTGTCCTTTTAGTATAGCATATAGAAGTGATTTTAGGTGTTAGAGAGAAAGATGCTCTCTCTCTCTCTGTCCATTCTGAATCGTGTGCGGAAGGATTGTTGTTGCACAGTGTTGAATGAAAACAATGGTCTTTGCCAGTAACTCTTTGGTCCAAACCGAACGGCCTTGGCTGGCAGGGAGCTGCAGGCAAGGAGAGAATGTGCCTTTCGGCCTGAAAGCGAATGTTTTAGTTTAGCAGGAGGTTCATTGTTTTGGTTTCGACAAAATGAATTGTCGCCATGTTTCAAGGGAAAGACATGATATGATGTTGTGTCCTTATAATGTAGAAATGTCACTGTGAACTATTTTCATGCACGTAGATAGACATGCTGTCTTTTCAGAGAAATTCTATGCTGGCTGAATTGTATGTTTTGCACACACATAGCCATAGAAATGAACAGACTGCCATTTGCATCATTGAAATGTATAAACAGTAGCTGTCCTGTTAGGCTTTAGGTTACTGCAGACGCTGCATGAATACTGCATTAGGATAACACATGCACACTGCAGGGGCACTACTTAGGATACTGCACAGCATTGAGGACACTGCATGAGGGATACATTCTGCATTAGGAGAGAGCGACAGACGGCTCAATAGATCAGAGGGGATTCCCTGTCTGTCTTTTGTATGAATGAGAACTCTGATGGGGGGGGAGTCATGATGTGTGTTGCCGGAGAGCTGTTAAAGCTAATTGGGAAGAGGAGCTGTCCCATTAGGGGTTGAGAGAGGTGTGTGTGTAGACAGGGAAATGCTGAGAAATGCTATGTTTTGCTATTTGATAATGCTCGAGATGCAGTAGGCTCAGCTGAGAGCTTGAGAAGGAGAGAGTCCGGAGGGGCTGAAGAAGTTGCAGTAGTTCGGCACCCATGTTTAGAGGTTGTAGATTTGCTTGCTTATGTAGTAATTTGCAGTGGTTTTATCATGCAATGCAAGACATGAGTGTAGTGTATTGTGTTTGGAATTGAATCGATTTCTGTGTCTTCTTTTTGTGTCTTATTATGTGATCTTTTCATGTTTGTTTGTCCCATATCATAGCAATGTTGCTGTAGTTTCTCAGAAGCATCTCAGTAACACAGTGTACCATTATTTTCTAGTTTCTCATTATACATAATATTTGTGCAATAAAAAAATGGCATGTGATGCACAATGACCAATTCAGCGACTTTTGAATGTGCAATTTGAGCACAGGAATTGACTCAGTATGGTTTGTTTCTCTGTCTAGTAATGATTGTTATTTCTGTATAGTTTAAAGAGGAGTGAATAGAGGCTTGATATTTTGGGACGTATTGCTTACTGGCCTTGCACACCAATATATTCTGTGCAGAGTTATGGGTTATTAGATGGACCATATTGTGATGATTATTCCGCGAAGACCCGCAACTACAACCTGTATGCATGCTAATGATATCCACATAGCTTTGTCCCATGGGATAACCTGGTGTGCTGTCACCGTTGCATCCTTGTGCACCATAAAGTGGGGGATGGGGGAGGGGTAGGGATGAACCTTTTCCACAGACACTTCTTTCTCTTTTTGACCCCTAATCTTACCACTTCCATTGAAATGCCATTGGTTTGTGGTTCAACTGAAACGTTACTATCTCTGTTATTTTCTGGTAGGGTCTGCTATGTTAAGTGGGTGCATCTGGTTCTACAACCCATTGGAAGCTATACCTACTTCACAGTGCTAAACTTTCATGCACATCGTGGTTTCAACTACTTCCCCATGTTGTCATGTCTGTGTTCTTTCTGTGTGGTTTGTGTTTATGATTAGGTTTCATCTAGTTCTGAATTATATGCTAACTTGTTATATTCTATTACAGAACAGGAAATAAAATATATTCTTTTTTTCTGTTATCTGCACAGGTATATTGAACTATTCCGCACATGCCATAGTTTCCAGCTACCGTTGGATGGATTCTTCAATCAACATTGCCCACTAATCATAAACAGTGCTTATCTGATTACGGTTATGTGGGACGAACGACAGGGACCAATCTGCCCTTTGGCGGTACCAGCAAGAAGGAGTAAATAATCCATATCTTCTCACAAACGCAACACCATGTGCGTCATTAGAATGGTTTGCTGGTGTAACATAAGGACACACAACAATTGGAGTACAGGGATTGTTCGATCGCTGATCACAGTCTGCGTATCATGAGGAAGTTATAAAGAACATTCGAAGCATGCAAAAACATATCGTTCATTTTGTGGACTTGATCTTCTTTTGTGAGCTTTCTTTGAAAAATAAAAACACTTGTTACATTGCAGACTATTGTTGTTTTCTTAAAAATAAATGTTTTGCTCTCCTATTTGGGACAAGAAAGAAAAGTTACGCGCTGTGAGAGGATGTGTGTGTTTACCTTCCTGGTTCTGTGTTAAGCAACGTTCTGGCATGGGTGAAGATGGGGCACGTTTGGCTATGCTGGCATGAACATCATGAAAATAGGTGGAGCATATCTTTTGGACTAATGATGTCAGATTGAGGGGCGGGCGATCTGTATTCCTGCCGCGAGGGCACTTGAACTTAGGGCGATGCATCAACGGATAAGATTAGCACAAGATGGCTTCGACCAAGCCGTTGTTTTCGTATGTGTAAAAGTGAAGAAAGGTAAGATGTAACACATTTTAAGATCGATTACAGTATGCTTAAAAATACATGCTCGAATGATCGTTTCAATAAAGCATTAGAGCCAACCGCCCCTTTAAGGAGTTCGAGTCGAGACGCACCACATAACCATTATGCTACAATGATATAATTGTTTGGATTTTCACAAGTTTCATACCTAGCCTTTTATGATTGAATATATTAAATTATAGGCTAAGTATGAAATGTATGTCCCATGAAGCAGCACGCCATTGTGGCCTAGTGGCTCAGGGGTTAAATGCGGGCTTTGAGCTCTGGCAGACCAGGGTTCAAGGCTATATGTTTTTTTTATTTAACTAATTTAATTTAATTAAAAGAAAAGCAATGCAAGTGGGAGGTGAGCAAGGTTTGTTGCAGTGCTGTCATGTGATCTTATTTAACATGAGGGCATTTCGACGTGGCTGTGAAGTCAGCCACGTCCAAACATCCCTCGTGCCAAAATAACGGCTTGGAAATGGCTTCCATTCCAAAATGGGCACGCTGAAATGGGCGCTGTGGCAGAATGCCTGTGCAAAATTGCCGCAATATAGTGGCACCGAAAAGGGGTGTACCACTTGGAGAACGCTGCTTAACTAAACTGTGTGCTCAATGACAAATCAATTAATCTCACTGTGCATTGCTTAAAAACATTGTGTGTTCTCAAAGCCTGCAATCCGAAGGCCATGGCTAGTGGTCTGGCAGCATTTTAAAATGGACAGTGCAGACGGCCAAAGGCCATGCCCACTGACCATGGCTGAAGACCATTCTTGTGGTCTGGAAGCGTTCTAAAATCTATGGAATAACAAAACCCTTCAAATTCACGGAAACTTTACTTACAGGGATGTTAAGGTGAGAACGTAATGCAACAAAACCCATGCAATTCAGCTAAAGCCACCTTAACTTCGTGCTCCCTGTTGCGCAGCCTATGACCACAATGATGACATCACAGATCACATCACTGATGCCATCACTAATCACATGTTATATTAGAACACTGATGACATTACAAATCACATCAGTGATGCATCAATGGTGGCAAAACTAATTACATTACAACAGTACCTGGCATTAAGCATGGCCTTCAGCCATGGTAAGTGCGCATGGCCAAATATATTTTAACACATGAATGGGTTCTAGCCATGGCCTTCAGTTATGAATAGTGGTGACAACCTTCACCTACATGCACTGAATATTTTAAAACACTAAGGGGGTCATTACAAGGTTGGCGGTAAGGGGTTAACGGCACCGGTAAAGGTGCCGGTGCCATTAACCCCTTACTGCCGCATTACGAGGTCCTTTAGCGGGTCCCGCTAAGGGCGGCTAGTTTTACCAGGTGCCCTTAGTGGGAGCCGCTAAAGGACCAGCATGCAAACAAGGGGCCCGTTATTAACAGGCCCGTTGTTAGCATGGTCCCCATTCCCATTGAGCCCTATGGGGTCTCGAATGGGAATGGGGATGGGTTCCCTGAATGGGGAAATACCGGGTCCTCCAAGGTTGGAATGGCCAGGTAATTCCCCATTCAGGGAAACTGGACCCGGTATGCAGTAAGGGGGTAGCCATGGTGCTAATAGCGCCATGGCTACCTCCAACTCTGTAATGACCTCCTAACAGATTTTCACTTTTACAGTGGAACAGCTTGGCGGTGGTTCAGGCCCGCATTCCTAGCCATTCTATTGGCTGGCTCCCTGCCCAGGGTGCTATTGGACAATTGGATACTAGAGAAAAATGTTAAAGGTCAGAAACAATTTTCTGTCCCAAATACTTGTATCTAGCATACAATAAGGACCATAACCGATGAACCTTTGTAACTATCCACAGTCTCCAGAGACCCCTTTCCAGGCCATGGATCATTAAAAGACCCGAATAGCAGGTGCACATCATTGCACAGGCAGCCCTTCTACTCTTTTTAATTTTATATTTGTAACACAACTCAATGCCTGCTTTCAAACAGTCACACATCCATCCACCGATCACTTCCAAAAACTGTAGATATAACCCTACGGCCATACTAAACTTCCACACATCAAGTGTCACTTAACAATCTTCCACAAATCGTTTGCATCTGCATTTCCCTTAATTATACAAAATAATTCTACACAGTGATCCTATAATTGCACATATGCATTGTGCAGTGAGAGAAGTGCATAAATAGAAGGGGCAGTACGAATGGGCAAGTGCTCATGAGAACCCAGGAGGGAAATGCCAAGGGATGTCAAGGTGGGACGCCCCTGGCTATCTACTGGAGCAGAGGAGTCCCAAGTGAGGGATGCTTCTTAACCGTTACACACCTTTGACAATGTTTTTTCTATCTATTTGATAGGTTTTTATAAGTCAAAATGTTTCATGGTGTTTCATGGTGTTACATCACTGTATATAAGTTATTAAAAACTATCTTTTCATATATATTAAAGAACTATAAACCTCCTTTAAAAAAACATATTTTTGCAACTAATACTTCTGTCTATCATTATCAGCATTTCATGCGGGGGACGGAAATCATTGTTCAATTGCCTACAGAATAAGGTTCCACCATGACCCCAGCCAAACCAAAGCACCCCTATTATTCACTGCTCCTACCCTGCATCCTAGCTCAGTGTCCAGTATACTCTAATAATGTAACCACAGGCCAGTGCTCATGGCTTGCAGCCATGGCCTGTCTCCAAATCGATGGGGCATAGGCTTCGGCCATGCCACATTCCCGAATAAGCAAATCAGAGTACACATTTGCGTTTGCCGATGCTCAGTCCCACTACCCACACACCAAACGTATATCACTGGTTTTTCTACTTAAATTTTTTCAAAACTAAAACACACAACATATTTCCCAAAACATGTTTTCAGGTTCCTGCTAATCCTCGTCGTGTAAATTTGTTGTAATCTAGTCCACCACTTCAGGCTGTAACCACAAGCAGAATCTTTTTTCCCACTCAAACCTTCAGCTTCGGCCATGTCCACATTCACTCCATTGCTGGTCCCTCGTGGTCATGGCTGATAGCCATATTGTCCAGGACAGAGCAATAGGCAATGCCCCGGACAATTTGGACACTGCCCATGGCCACAGGCTACACCAAAGGTATTTCACTTTTTTTTTTGTATCTCCATTATGACGCTTTTCAAAAAATAAAACACGGACACATTTACAAGACCATGCTTTCAGGTCCTTGCCAAGGCTCCTTACACAAGTTTGCTGCAAATCCACCCATGTTTCATTTTTAAAAGTGTCAAAATGTGCATACATAAAATAGTCATATAACCTAGCCCCCACTTGATAAAATCAATTCAGACTTTGCACAAACATTCAAGGTTGAGTCTATGATCTTTCTTGTCCACATTCATCAAATGGCAAAAAGGTTATAAGCCATCTAAAAATGTTGAGACCCCCTCTAATTTTGCCCCTTTTGACAAAATCCCACCAAACCTTGCAAAAATCATTCATATTTACATCTGGAATCTTTTTCTAAACTGATGTTCAGATATCTCAAATGGCATCACATTTATAAGCCTGTAACATATTTTGAGACCCCCCCCTCTGATTTTGCTCCCTCTTCACAAAACAGCACCACAATTTCCAGAACCATTCACTAGAAGGAAAGTCCAGAATTTCATGCAGTTTCATTGAGTGGCGCAAAAGCTATAAGCCATCCTATAACTGATTGTTACCAACCCTGTAATTCACAAGTAAGCATACATGCCCCCGAACATCTCAGATGTTCTCGAACATCTCGGGACTTCCCTGGACTATTTGCGGACATCGGAGAACAAAAGTACCAATTTTGTGGCTTTTAAGGCCATATCCCATACAAGCCTCATCACCCCTCACCTCTCCAGCGATTGTTTCTTTAGTTTGGCAAGTGCAATGTTGTGTTTTTTAATATGTTTTTACGGTATAGGATGAAAAGTCTGAATAAAAATTACCAACCCCACAAAAAGACCTAAAACACACACCACGAAAAGTTCTAACTATCAAAAGTTCTAACTTTTCATGGAATGTGTTCTGGTGTTTTGGTGGGGTTGGTATGGGGCTGGGGGGTGTCCCCCCGCAACTCCCCGCTCACTACAGTGAGCGGGGTGTGGCAGGGACACCCCTGCAGCTCACCCGAGCAAAAAAATTAAAATAAAATGAAAATAAAGTTGGGGGGTACAGGGGGTTCCCCCACAACACCCCACTCATTATACTATACAGTATACTGGGCAGGGGTTGCAGGGGACACCCCTGCAGCTGGGCAGAGCAAAAAAATAAAAAAAAATAAAAAGGACCCTGCGACGCTGGTTCCCGATCACAGAAGAGAAAGGGAACCGGTGCTGGAGGGACACAGCGCGTTTGAAGGAAAGATAAGTAGGGGGGTGGGGGTGTGTTGGGGGTGTGAATGAGGGTCTGTGTAAGGTTGTGTGTTGAATCTGTGTGATTTGTAATGGAAATGTTCACATGAGAAATGTACGAACATTTTGTATTGCATACATTTCCCATGAGAACATTTCCGTTGCAGTAAAATCAGCCGCGTACAAATCACGTAGATCTGTTTTTACTGCAATGTTCACGGACAACGACGGCTGTCAGCAAATCCAGCATGGTGGGCGTTTCCCAAAAATATGATGCACACCACGTTTTTTACCATCCAATCAGCGGGCACGTACAATGTTTGCGGACCTCACGTTGGCCCTAGGCCAATAGCAGGCCCGTCTGCGGAACGAACAGGAAAGGGAGTCTGCAAACCAAACCCAGATATAACTATTATTTTTTACCTACTTTTTGGTTGTTTTAAAAAAAACTACTGGACAGATTTACACCAAATTTACAAAAGCATGCTTTTGGGACCAAGCTGCCACACTTGCCACACATTTGGTGAAAATCCATCCAGCGGTTTGGGCTGCAGGCATGGGCACATTTTTTCCCATTGCGTCTGGGGAAAAAAACATACATTTTGGGACCCCCCATATAAGTTTGCCCCCCTTGATGAATCCTCACCAAACTTTGCAGAATCAATCTTTCGGGCCATATACTTTTTATGCAATGTTTCGTAAGGATTAGTCCAGGGGTGCAAACTTATAAGATGCCCAAAAAGAAAGTGCTCTTCTTATGAGTTGAGCAATGTAACCATAACTACAAGCCTTGTAATATATATAACATATCTTATAACAAAGTTGGCCTATTCGAAGCTCTGTGTTTCATTATATCGCTGGTGCTCAAAGGCTGAGTTACCTAGACTCTGTATTTCAAACAACACAGTCTCCCACGCAGGTCTAAGAATTGGCCTCACATGTCAAGCGGGAAACTAAAAAATGCCCAAGCACTCATAGAACGTACTTGGTACAAATTCTATTATTACATTTTAAGCATCACAACAAGAAAAAAGAAATGGCTAACAGGCAATCTTGGCAGACCAGGAGAAAAGCATTCATCCTCCAGGGTTAAAAAACGCCATGCATTCCGCTCGTTACTCAAGCTTCGTCAGGCTGAAATTCATCAAATTTGTTGATTTGCTTCCCAACATTTTTCAACGGTTTACCAGACTCTGCCTCACCTCTAAAGATCATGTCACCACAATAGAATGATGCCTGTAAATCGGGCAGCCATTTCAAATTGTTATATATACCTGTGTTGCATGCCAACTGGCTTATATAAGAGTGTCTTAATACCTCTATTATAAAGGTACAACTACGTGATAACTTTTTCGAAACAATAGGCAATGAGTGGCAAACCAATCTCAATATTTTAACACAATAACGGAAGCATCTTATGCAAGTGCATGATCACATGATTTCATGCCGCAATTGCCCAATGAAATGTCAGAGCAAAAGCAGCCAAACCCTTTATGATAGGTGAGTGTAAAAACTACACCGGAAGCAAACATTGCCCATCAAATGATGGACATAAAGTTAATTCCAAAGACACTGTGCTGCGTAAACAATACAGTATTGTCTTTGCATCTCCCATAAATGGAGCCATACCACTCCATAAAACCCCATTGAAGTGCTAGTGCAATAATGAGATTAAATAGACCCATTTGTAAGAGTTTATCTGATTAAGGGCTGTTTGATATTGGCTGGTACTTGAAGGGGTTGTCTGTGCTTCCTGCGGGATCTCGGAGAAGAAGTTTAATGTCGGCAGATTTGCAACTTCTGGGGAAAGTACTGGCTTCCAGTGAATGGTTTATGATCTTGCAGAAGTATTGTCCACTAAGGCCATTCAGACTCGTGTAGTCTTAATCCTTCACAGGTCAAGCATTCATGATGCAGCTGTGCATCCCTCTGATCTTGTTTATAAAATGCTGCTATTGCAATGGTATGCAGCAACATACTTCAGAACTGCAGAATGTTAGCTTCTGAAGCAATATTTGTTTAGCCAGCTGAATGCATGGAGTTGATATATCTTTGAAACAAGATGCAACCAGTCATTAAGCTAAGTATGATCATCACTCAAAGACATTGGAAAGATTTATTTTATCAGTTAAGAATGTACAGTTTCTCTCTAGGTATGTGGCATATAACCAAACCCATTTCTCTTTCCTTCATATTCTCTTCCCTTTGCATTCTAGCCAGTGACAAATATAGGGGAATTATATGGGCTGATAGTCGTTAGGTCACAGTTCAAAGGGAGCCAGGTTGCTTACAGAAAACTCAAATTGCTTCAGCATCAACCCTAATTGCTCTAGGCTAGCATGCAACACAAGGGCGTCATTAATGGACAACACCTGCCAAGTAATCAAACATCAAATCAGGTCAAACACAAGTAGCAAAAAGGCATCAAAGGACAAGCCGGCAGGAAAACTCCAACAGCACCTACATCAAGACTCTTTGAACTAGCATGCCCTAAATGCAAAAAGCCTGAAAAGCCTGTCAACCAATATTGTGGCAATGCCACACGAAGCCAGAGCATCGGTAAGAGTCCCCCACTCATCAACTTTTCCATACCCTCTTGATCAGTAAGACAGATCCTAATATAGCAGAATAAACATAATAGACAGACATTTGTTTAACCACCCACATTCACCACATGTTCATCAAGCATGCCAAATCAAAAGGCTAGACAAAACCCTCTCTGCTACCAAAACACAACTCTACATCTCTCAAGCCAACTTGCAAACCTCACCAGCCTGTAATTGCAGCCCAACACCTCAAAACTTAAGAAAATGCCTCCTGTTTACAAATCATTATCCACCTTGAAAACACACCCACATGGATGCTATTTGCTCCTGGTTTGAGACACACCAACCATTAAGCACAACTTCTTACCTTTTCCAGCTACTCCTTAACCAAACTCTGCCTCCCCATTTTCACTGTCAGATCCACTTGGGGGACTAGAGACCATGCAAATGGCAGCAGTGCATGGTATAAAACCCAATAACATAACATAACAATAAACAGTAGTAGTTGGATGAGATTCTCCTTGTTGTTTGTTGCAGCTGTCCAAAATCAAGTGGACAAAGAATGATAGAATGAGTTCTCCCACAACTACCATACAAAAAAGGTAAAAGGCAATTCTTATTATTAACTTTCCAGAGAAGCAAATCAAAAGAAAGTTCCTCAAAACTCAAAAGTCTGGGAACTCTCCCAGCAACCCTTGAGAGGTTTTCAGTCATATATCACAATAAAATAAGATATCTACACAATACTAGCATTCATTTCGGGCCTTGAAACACTTGTGTTTTGAACTTTTAGAAATTAAGATATATGTTAAGGAAACATATATCTTAATTTCTAAAAGTTCAATGTCTACAATCAACTACCTAAATATGTTTTATGCGTGGCATTTTAAGATGCGATAGATATATATTTTTGATAAAATACCTTTTTTTGGTTTGCCTATTTTGTTATGATATGGCATTTATAACACGCCTGTTTGTTTCACAAGACTGCTTGTTTTGACGGCCTGTGAGATACTAACTACCCATTAGCTGCCGCTCTCCCTTTCTCCCTCACCGCCCACTCCAGCTTACTTCAGTTCCAAAGGTGGGTCGTATACCACAGAGCCTTCATCCATCATCGTGCTCGATCACCACACAACACACCAGCTGTCACCTCATAAGTGCGGTCCCGCATGTCGTGGATCCTCGTTGCCACTTGTAGCGATGAATTAAGGCACATATTTAAGTAGGAAAGAACTTTATTAGAGCCCGCAAGTAGCCAGGCCAGCCACCTCCGATCCCTCAACCACCAACTGTCAAATCACCCCAACTGTCACGCAGGACTTCCCTGCACCCAACGTTCTATCCCTGTGTAGCATGACGCACAGCACCGGAGCATCTTGCGCCATGGAACACGAGATCACAAAAAGAACTGACCTTAGAGCCAAGTTCGTGTGCATCATGTGTTTGGACCTAGTTTTTGTTTTTGACCCGGACAATGTGAAAACCTGTATGTGGCTGGAAAAAAGGGAAAGAAAAGAAGCCAATCGAAGCAGTAACACTTAAAGCAGATATGTGCAACAAGGTGCAGTCGTGTGGTGGCTAACTGACAGGAACCACTTACCTATATCACTCGGAAGGAGGAGTTAGGCTCCATGGTTCAGCAGACGTGAATGAGTTGGAAATGTACGCGCTGGCCTGAATATTATATGCAGTCAAATGCTAGTCATGTGACAACATCTACTTCACGAGTCAACATGTGTGCCCAGAAAGTAGATTCTAAATGGGTGAACAACGTCAGCCTTTTTGAAGTAGAGTGTTACGAAATGACATATTGACATATAAACAATAGCGCGCAGGCACGCATATCAGGTTGATACGAGTGTTGGGGGCCTGCTCCGGCTCACCGGGCAGGCCCCATACTCATGTCAGGGTCACCCGACGGGGTCACTTGGTGCGGCGATCACGCCGCGCATTCGTGGGTGGGAGTCACCCCACCCGCTCCGGATCACCGCAGCTCCACGCATGGCCGGAGGGACCGGCGCACAGCGGCCGCCCCGTTCTTGGGCCCAGTGCATGGAGTGCAGCACCAGCATGGTGCTTGAAGAACGACACTGGAGTCAAGATCACTCGGACTGACGAGCCGGAAGCAGCTCTTACCTTTTATTGACTTGGTCACATGGGGAATCATATGACCACAACCCACACTCTGGGAGAGACTATGGGCCTCATTACACGGATGGCGGTAAGGGTTTACCGGTACCGGTATTTTACCGGTACCGGTAAATCCTTACCGCCTCAATACGAGGTCCCTTTGTGGGTTGGGGAATTTAACGCCTGCTTTTTGCAGGCGTTAAAAACCAACCCGCAAAGGGACCAGGGAGCTAATTACGGTACCGCAATTAGCGCCTTCCCCATTCCCATAGAGCCTTATGGGGCAAAAATGGGAATGGGGAAGGGCAATAGTGGAAGGGGGAATTACCGCCCCGCCAACCTTGGAATAGGGCGGTAATTCCCCTTTCCACCAAGGCGGTGCCGGTATTTTACGGGCATGAACCATGGCGCTAATAGCGCCACGGTTCACCGCCATCCGTGTAATGAGGCCCTATGTCGCCCTACAGGGGTGACATGCAACACTCTTCCTTTTCCATAACAACAACACAAAAATCCCCAAAATACCAACATGACCACAACTACTGCTACTGGAACTACTCTACTAGTTTTCAGACCCTTTATTAACCTGGGTGAGCGGTCCAACTATCACACAAAAACCCCAGTGCAAGACACTAGGACCATATGAAGCATTCTGCATGTGCAGGTGTGCACAACATCACATTGCCCACCAACTCGGCCATTTTAAACAAGTCCATGTCTGTAGGCCCCCAGACTTCATGGGGATGACGATGAGGATGTCCATCTTCCACACCTGTGGAGTCGCAGGAAAGCAGCCTATGTCCCCAGTCACATTCACCAGAGTCAAAGAGGGCCGGCAGGGGCCACATCGGGCAAGTCCATGTGCATCTCAGGGATATGGGGGGACGCCCATTGCAGGGTGCCGGTGGTGAATGACAGGCTCTTTGTTCCCCACCCGGGGCAACTAGCAGGGCGACGCTGGTGGCCGGGTGTCTGGGTGACAGGGCGCACAAGCACTCCGGAGAGCTGCAACCCTCTGATTACTGGACCTCAGATCGCATTGAGTCCTCCAACGGTATAGCACCGCAATTCTGCACCGGATGGCCCTTAGGGCTATGTGTTACCCAGGCCAGTCCTTGGGCGGCGGCACCACCACCCTGTTCGCTCCCTTTGTTACTCCGAGAGCAGATTGTGCACTCTGATCTTCCTTTCCTTCCAGCTGGCCAATTCTAGGCAGGCCACGATCCCTGCCACAGCCAGTATTGCGGGTCACTAGAGGCCCCAATGTCCATTGTTGCAGCCCACCAGAGACACAGGGCTGGATGGGGCACTCACCCCTTTGCTACCTCTCGGGCAGGTACTTGCACATGTCACCACGAGGCCGGTGGCCACCTGCAGGCACCAGCTGTTCAATGCGGGCCCAGGCACGCCTTGAACCCGCCCACTCTTCCTTTGGCCGTGCAGTCCTGCAGCTGCAGGAACACCGTTGCTTGGAGGCCATCCCCCCCCTTTCAGGTCGCCACACAGGTCGAGGTCTTTTTTTTTCAGGGGCCCAGGTGGTAATGGGCCCGCTTATTGCTCCCTTCTCATGGCCACACCCACCTCCTTTGATCTTGGAGAGGCCGCTGCAGAGCTCCGTTGCCTTAATTTTTTTTTGTTGCTTCTGCTCCGATCCGGAGCACATATCATCATTGGCGGGCTCAGGTGGTGATGGGCCCGCCTCCATTCTGTCTCGCTCCGGTCCGCAGCTCACTTCTGACCTGCGCGGGCCCAGGTGACGGTGGGCCCGCTTCATGTTGGGGCAAAGGGCAGGTCCACTCATTGCGGCTTGGGACCGCCAGGCACCACGACACGGTCGGAGCCGCAGGGCTTCCTCCCCCCAGGTGAAAGAGGGGGGCAGCTCACCCTCACATGTGCGGCCGACGTCGCAGACCAAGCCTCCTCCACACGGATGGGGACAGCGGTCCATCCGTGTTACCTTTGCGGGCCCCGTTGTATTTGGGCCTCCTCATTGCGGCCGACGCCACGGGCACTCTCGCTCCCCACGGGGGATGCGGGGACGGCTTCCTCCCTCCTGTTGGTGGTGGGGGGCCGATCACCTTCCTCATGCGGCCGCCGCGGCACTTCTCAATGAGCAGCGGCCGCCGACGCAGCTCGCACTCCTCCCTTCCCTTGTCGCGGCAGAGTCTGCGTCCATGGTGGGGGAGGGGCGCAGCAACGCACACGACCGATGCTGCAGACTTGTTCCGTCTCCCTCAGGGGGCGAGTAGGCAGCTTGCCAACCATCTTTTTCTTTGTGTGCCCAGTTGGAGTTGGGCCCACCTCACCATCTCTGCTTCGGGGCACGCAGGGCCCTTTCCCTCCTTGCCATTGTTGGGGGCCTGCTCCGGGTCACCCCATACTCATGTCGGGTCACCCGACGGGGTCACTTGGTGCGGCAATCACGCCCCGCATTCGTGGGTGGGGGTCACCGGAGCTCCACACGTGGCCGGGGGCACCCGGCGCACAGCGGCCCCGGCTCTGCGGGCACCCAGGCCAGGGTCGCATCATTAGCCATGGTCACATGGCGTTGGGATCACCCAGGGATGGTGTTGCCCGGCAGGGGCACCGTCCTCGTGCTGGGCCCCGTCCTTGGGCCCAGCGCATGCAGTGCAGCACCAGCATGGTGCTTGAAGAACGACACTGGAGTCAAGATCACTCGGACTGACGAGCCGGAAGCAGCTCATACCTTTTATTGACTTGGTCACATGGGGAACCATGTGACCACAACCCACACTCTGGGAGAGACTTTGTCCCCCTACAGGGGTGACATGCAACAACGAGCACCAGGGTCAAGGTGAATGAAACCTGGATGCAGGGATGTAAAACAAAATAATAATCCCAGGTGTAAGACATACTGAAATTAATGGTAAAGAATGGATTATGTGGACCGATCTCATAAAGAAGTTTGAAATGAGACAGAGAATATGGGGGCCAGGAAAAACAATTTGTCAATCAAATGAGGACTGACCACTGGATCTCTTGATTCAGGCATCATTATGTGTTTTCAAGTGAAAGATCCACTGGTGTTCAAGCCGATACAGGTGATGGTGCTGAACTGTTTATGATAAGTGATAATCTGATCAATGAAGCATGGCAGACTGTGCCCCCATTCCACCTCAAGACAAAACGTAAATCCCACAAATCAATAAGGACGGTGCTTAGACAGGCGTAACCCATCGTAACACTTTCTTCAGAAATTTTAACATGATCCGGTTTGTGTTTGACTAAAGGTTGAGTTGAATTTTTGTTTTTGTTATGGTGAATGGCAGTATTGCATACATTTCTTCTGATCTTTGTGATATTGGTTTGAATTTGCCTGGACCCGGAGTATAAATAGAATAATAGGACATCTTTGTTCTCAGTCACTCACTGTCTGGGGGTGTTTAAAGTGTCCCTTGCACTTCTGTGTCATTAACATTGGTCATTGGCTCGTCGTCGTCACCTTCTCTGTAACATCCAGGACCAGCGGTCACAAAGCACTGCTGTCCAAATCTGGCTTACCTCGGAGATGCGGCTAGGGGTCAACAATCGGAAGGCCCCAAGACCTTCGGATGAACTTTGGGTGAGTACCTGGTCTAGAAGAATGTTCTGGTAGCTTGAATCTAGGGGTTTGTAGACACCAAACTCCAATTTTTGGTTACTTTTCTTGCAATTCTGCAAAACTCTAGTTCCTAATGGGGCCTCCTCTATTCCCTTACCTTCTATTCTGCTTCCAGATGGTTCCTCACTCTGCACTCCTAGTATCTCCTTGATGCTTCAATCCATTCCAGTGCCTCCTTCTGTCCTGCACTTTGATTTGCAAGGTGTTTGGTGTAAATGATGTATCCTACGGCCCGATCTTCCTTACCTCTTGCTCACCATTATCTGCACCTCTACCTCCTTTTTCCACATGCTTGGTTACCAAGCGCTCCTGTTTCCCATTCTTCTCACTTATCCTTATTTCTTACCACCACTGCTTGTGGTCTCCTCCCCTTCTCTCACCACATCCCCATGAAGTCTCTTCTCTTTACTTTACTTTATTTGTTAGGCGCTACCAGAGTGGCCAGGAGGCATACGGGCGCCAGGAACTCAAATCCCTACTAGATGGTTATGGACAATACAAACAAAAACACAGGGCCTAGAGTGTGCTGGCTATACTGCCAAAAGGAGTTATCTAAATAGGTAGGTTTTGAGTTTTTTCTTAAAGCCATCCAGTGTCATGCAACTTCTGAGGACAAGGGCATTGCATTCCAACTCATCGATGCTGCCACCCATACTGCACTCTTTTTAACCATGGCCAAATTAGCTCTTGGTACTTCTAAAAGTTTTAGATCTTTTGAGCTAACAGTCCTGATTTCCTTTTTTTGTTATGTTTATCCACCATATAAGCTTGATAATGGCCCTCATTACAACACCAGTGCTAAACCATGGCGCTATTAGCACCATGGTTGGTGCCGGTGTTGTAACAAGTTCACCATCGGGAAATGGGGAAAAACCGCCCCATTCCAAGGTTGGCGGGGCGGTATTTCCCCATTTCCCCATGACCCTTCCCCATTCCTATTTTTGCCCCATAGGGCTCAATGGGAATGGGAAAGGCGGCAATTACGGTACCGCAAATTGCGGTACCATAATTGCCTGCGAGGTCCCTTTGCGGGTCCCTACTTTAACGGCTGGTCCAGACCAGCCGTTCAGGTTGGGTCCCGCAAAGGGACCTCGTAGTAAGGCGCTAAGTGGTTAACGGCGCCGCAGCATTTTACGGCGCCGTTAACCACTTAGCGCCAGGGTCGGAATGAGGCCCAATGTCCTGACAGACATGTATGGGTGATGGTGAGTATCCAAAACACAATCCTTGCCTCCATGGGGATCCAGTGGAGGCGTCCCCGAACATTAGATACATGCTCAAATGTCCTCAGGCCCATTATGGCTCTGTTGGTACTATTTTGTACTATTTTCCCCTCTTTCTCCTGCCCTCACTAAATCTTTTTGCTATATCCTCTCTTCCTTCTCCTGCTCTTTCACTACTTCCTCCTGAGAACTCACCTCCTCCTCCTGAGATCACCTCACCTGCTGCTCCTGCTGTCTCACCATCTCCTCCTCTCACATGTTTTTTCACTGCCTCCTCCTGATATCACCTCTCTTCTCCTACCTGTTTCAACACCTGATCATGATATCTTTTTTTGTAAATGTTTATTTTTATTTTGCGCATTTAAGACACAATAGATTTTTTGCACATAAAAAACTATAAAATATGAATACACAAAACATTTAAAATGCCTAGAAAGTTAATCTAAAAGCAATAAAATACAGCTAAAAGTCTTTTAATTTCACACTACATTTAATACTTAAACATTTCTAAAATCACACATAATTAATCGCTCTCCTGAACAATTACTTAAAGGAATAGTGTGCTCAAAAATATTATTGTCCCGAGTGCTCGGGCATGTAGTTTTAAGCAAACGTTGATAGATCGTAAAAACATTTCCTATGCACCTTACTGTAGTTTTCCTCACTTTTACACATGCGAAATCAGGCAGCAGGGCGTGGCCATCTTGTGCTAATCGTATCCATTTATCCATCATCCTAAAGTGAACTGCCCGGGCGGCACTAAATCATATCCCCCGCCCCTGAAGCTGACATCACCATTCCTTGCAATATTCTTCGCCTATCTCCATGACGTTACTGTGCAGCGTAGCCAAATGTGCCCAGTCATCACCTACATCTTCACGTCAGTTGACTCAGAACCCGGAATATCAACACACATCCATTTCCATATTCAACCACATTGGTAATTTCTTTCTTTGTTCTCGATCCACAAATGTTCATCGTGAGTCACGCGGTGTTCCTTTGGGTATAAGAAGCGCATTGGACGCACCGTGAATTGCAATACTTCCGCATCAGCTTGTTGCTAGACCACCGCAAACGATGTCAGGTTGCTTCTTAACGCTGGTAACACGAAAGGACATTTCGGCCCAGGGTGACCGTCCCAAAACAGCATGATTGAAATCCAGCCATTTTGGTGTATCTGCAACTGCCGGCTGAAGAATCCATCAATTGGTATCTGGGAACGATGACATTCGCAGAATGTCAGGATGTAGCTTTGTAGAAAACATACCAGAAATGTTTCTTAGTAGCCTTTCTTTATTCTAATGTATTAATTTACACATTAATAATGCACTATATGAAAAGTAATGATGAACACAAACGTGAAACAATACAAACACAGAGAAAACATCGTGGAATGTTGGAGTCTACTATGTGCTTGAGAGGTTAGTGCTATGGAGTACGTTTAGCTCGCAATGTGATGGGGATGCAGAAGGTAATGGAAGAATTATAACAACACACAGACGTCATTTTAATGGAATATTAGCATAGAATTTGGCGTTGGTGGAACCTGTGGGTTCCCTGACGTAGACAACATGCATTTCGGAGCAGGACTGCCCATGTGCCCAGGACAAAGACAAGTACACACTGTTTTTTTGCGTGATGTTACAATATGCTAAAAACAACAACCCATTACAATGTTAGCCAGCAATACCAGTCCTAAAATGAAACTTTGACTCGTTAGTTTATAAACTCGTCTACAGTAAAACGTACATAATATTCAGCATTTCCATTCCCTCGGTGTAACGCAGAGTGTCCGTTTAGATCAACACATTTTCACAAAATGAAATTATATATTCCTTTGTCAAGTTTTGGAATGGTGAACCTTATCATATATGATGGCATTACACACCTCCCTTCATTCATTTCATTGTGAATCCTCCCTTTCTTCCAAAGATGAAAAACAATCGACCGTGCTTAGAAGTGCCTATGCTAAATTTGCTTTTGGTGAAGGGAAGCCACAAATCAGAAACATACAGTGTATGATGCGTGGGTGTGTACAGCTCACAAGCAAAAATCAAACGGGTTGAACTTCACTCCCATGGGAGCGATTAGCCCTGCAGACCAACATGGCATTTGAAATATTTTCAAAAAAGAAACAATTTGTTTGCTGGCATCCAGCAATGCCGCCCGAAGTTTATAGTGATTTACTTATTTTATGAAAACAGTTCTACTTAGTGTCCTCCCCATTGTCACATCTGCGTGCACCCTGTTTTCGAGGAGGAATGTGCTCAGCCGATAATGTGAGACACTCACAAGTCCTAAATAGAAGTGCCCTTCCATCGCCACTGAACTGCGCGAGAACTAACAAATGTTGGAGGAGAGGCAGTTTATCCCGCCGCCCTGAAGCATTCTCGTACCGGTCAAATGACGTCTAAGCTAAGGTGGGAGACACCTCCACCCCTCCTGTACCTATTTGCATCACCCATGTTTCATATAAGTGTATTAACGCACTGCTAATGTGTATGCTTTGAATCTCATATTGTTTACTTCCAAGTGCCTTATTTTTAAGAGTCCCTCTGCCCCTCTGGTGAACTGCTCACTCTCCCAGTGCCTCACACTGCCAGCCCCCACAACCTGTCAGCTCAGCCCGTCTCCTGTTCTCACGGCAATGCAGCTATTCTTTTTTGCAAATAGCGAGTCTCGAGCCCTGACAAAATGTGCCTGTACGAGAATGTCAGACCAAGCCCTGCTCCAACCTTTGTGCACAATCCGTCTCTGCTGACTGACTCATGCCATCTTCACCCCCCTTGTGCCAGGCCAGGGTCCCCTGAACCCATGACACCTGTTCACTTTGAATGCATCTGTTCCCCAGACCCTACCCCCGCACCACCTCTAATTCACCTCCCATATAGCTAATCTGGAGTGGTCATATATTTTGGTAAAACTAACAGCTATCCCCACTGTGTTTCAAATCGTTAGACTCCAAAGGCCGCAAATCAAAGATTGGCCCTTTTGATAAGGCACCCGATAGCAACAACCCCTAACACATGCCCCCATTAAAACATATAGGTCATAATGCACCTATTTCACACCAACAGTCCCCTTTCATGCGCTGTTTTGCTTACAGTCAGTAGTTGTTGCATGACAAGTTTGTAATCTAGCGTAGGTCTCATTCCTTAAAGGGACGTGTATTTATTCAGCAATTTGGACACATGCTTGCTAAGGCAACAGCAGACCCCGCAGTTGCTTTCATGCTGATATCCATCTGACCCTCCCCCGATCAGTGAAGGACCCACAAGAGCTTGACGAAAGCATGGAGTGTCAAAGCACAGAGTTACACTGTATGGCATCCTCCAACCGGCACTTCTTGCAAAAAGAAATTGACAAAGAGGATACAATTCAAGAGACAATTTGGACGTTTTATTTGGACAATTGACAAAGAGGATACACTTGAAAAGACAATTTGGATGCTTTATTTGGACAATTTATACTTTTAATAGCTTTGAAATTCAAGTTGAACAGATTTCCATTGGTCATGTACAATGTATAATCATTGTTGAACATATAACTAGCAGCTCCACATTTGAACCAGGAAGCAAACTGTTCCACAAGGTCTGATTTCGGTGGACAGGGCACGTTTGCAATGTTTTGTGGCAATGTATGTGTCCTAGGAACAAAATCATGAGCGAGTGAATGAGTGTGCATGTCCAACACAGTTAAAGTGAGATCTTTCACAAAATCGAATTCCATTTCCTGGTATATTGGCTTGGCCACCCATTTTTTGCTTAGTTTTGCAAAGGCCATTGTGTAACGAAGCATCCCAAAGTTTCCTGCAGTTCTCGAATGTTCTCTTCCTATGTTCTCGTTATGCGCTAATACCGCTAATAGTGTTCGATATTACATCCCGTCTATGCCGAAATGCAATCCCTTGGGCCTGTACTTTAGGCACATATTGTGGAACACCTCCAAATCTCCTGTGTTATAAAATTCTGTGCGTCCCTTCAGATCTCTTGATAGAGTTTTATCAAACACTCTCTTCTCAAGAGCTTTGTGTGGAGATGAAGATTGAACCAACCACCTCTTCTTACGTTCCTGCTCCTCCGATAACGGTCAATGTGCACATTGGTGAAAATGTAGGTTTTCTGTCTATGAGTGGATGTTGGAACAATGGTGCATCAATAAGCAACATTTTTCAAGTAGAATTTCCACAGACCCATCACAAGTTTTGGAGCTCCAACAAAGATGGTTGCTGAAAGACTTGGACCACTGTAAAATATTTTCAGAACCCTTTTTTTTTTTACCAGCAGCTGTGATTATTTTATTGATTGATTTGGCAACGTGCCATACATCAAATTGATGGCAAATGTTTGGAAACTGTTCTCGCATGGCCTTGGCTATTGAAACATGTCTGTCGATGGCTATGAGGTCTATTTGCATTCCCCTCGATTGGAGATCTACCAGGGATTTTATAAAACCATGTTTCTCCATGGCCACTGAGGATTTACATTCGGACACCTGCACAACCACCAAACTCACAATTTATTTAGTTTCCATGTCCAGAAAGTGGTATACACAGTACTTTGCTGAAAATCCGAGGCTGTCACTACACTGTCCATCGCCAGCTAGCCTGAACCGTTTGTCAGAGATTGTCCTTTCAATTGACATTTGTTCAATTTTCCAGGCTTGACTAATAATAAAATATATATACAGGGAATAAAAATTCTCGTTGATATTTGTAGTACTGTGTTTTAGCGAGGAACGGAAGTACCACAAATGTACAGAAATTGGACAACTTACTAAAAGTAGAGCCACTGAAAAGTAAAGCTGATGCACACAGTAGATTTCCAGCTGGCACTTTGTCCAGCATGGGTTGAGCGGACCATGAAAATGTAGCATGGAGCTGGGTACAGATGGCTTGGATTTTTAGGTTAGTGCCTTGTGATACACGAGTCACATTAACCAAAGGCTACACACATAATTCCCCCCTCACTGGATGGACACATTTCAGCATCAGTATAATCTCTACCAGGCAGCTGTCGAATACAATGTACTTGTTCTCCTTTATTAGACTATCGTCCTGCATGAATGTGGTTTGTGACTCGACTGTGGTGGACATATCGGCCAAACTAGACACACTGAAGTCGAGATGTTTCGCAAGTTCCTCAGTCAATTCAGTTGAGGCTTCAGTCTATGGCATTTCAGCTTGTGTTATTTGCACACAAATTGGAGAAACCATCAATGTCAATTGTTTATTGGGTGGCCCTTTTTTTGCGGGTGTAGATTGTGTGAAGTGGTCACTGAGTAATTCAAAAGCATCTTCCTTATATTCAGTTTCTTCTTCATCTTGTCAAGTTCTCACAATTTAGCAATGGTCCAAAGACACTTGGCTTGCTTTGCCGGTCACATTCAATTCATATTCTGGCCATTGGGCATAAGCATCTTGTGTCTGATTATCGACAGTACCACGCCGCGCCTCAAATAATAGTTGTTCCATGGTGAAATCTGTTTGGCAAGCAGCATCTTTGCTCTCATTTGTTGTCTGCGTCTTCATACTTCTTTTCCTTCTGGGCCCCTAGGAGATGGGTTGTAAAAACATGTTCAATGTAAATCCAACATACAGTATATAGAACTTTAGATTAAAAAAAAACATGTTATGAAGACAACACCAGCCCAAAACACTTTTCGTAAATGAAATTGTTTGTAAGTTACCCTTTCTGTGAACCCGTGTTCTTCAATTTAACAACTGCACCAGCAAGCTGGTCCACCGCCTCTGATCCACTTGCCTCCTCTTCTATTTCCCGACCTTGTATTCATCCCTTGAATATAATATTAATTTTAAAAAAGTCAATCGTATTTGAAATCAAATTCTCTCATTGCACACATCGCTAACATACATACACTCGTAAACAGTGTACGTCATTCAGTCAAAATAGACATTTTGAATTTCACCTGATTGATGGCAAGTTTACTCGATAAGAGATCACAGTGCAAAACCCACTGATTGGAATGTTGTACTCAAGCATTTTGCATTGTATTCTGCATTAGGGTAGAAATTGTAACGTTAGAACTGAAATGATAAAAGTTTGAAACCCTGTATGTTTATATGAATGTCACTGTTTTATAGTATGAGATGTAGGATTTACTTACTTTCATTCAAGGGAACTGTCAGTATGCATACCTCATACTCTGGACCAGCTCCAAAGGATGATGTAATTGTAGTTGAAGTACCAGCATCCCCCTGCAACACAGTACTTGTTTTAGTATGGATGAAAACAGTGAAATTGAACAGAGACAATCGGATGCCGACAGTGGTACATATAAATAAAAACCCATAAAGGAAGAATTATGTAAACAAATGATAGGATATGTAAAATATTTCATAATATTTAAAATTCCATGCATAATACATTCCCGTAATCGAAAAGCAAAATAAAACTACCTGATAGGCACTCGAACTTGTTGTTGACTCCAGAAAAGAAATGGATGCAGAATCTTGCTCCTTCATTTTTAGTGTATTGTCAGGAAGTTGTAAAGGTAAAATTAGATTTGCATCAGATATGTGGGAGCATCCAACTCTCAATAATATGAATTTCTGCAAGTTTGTACGGCTCACCATTGGTATACTGGACGTGTCGGTGATGTCGTCACTACAGATGGTCTGTGCTTCAGTCAATATGCTCACCTAAAAGAATTGACATGTGAAGCAACCGATTACAAAAAGATTATGCTTATTTCGAAGGGCTCTATGGCATACTTTCTATGTTCATAATTCGTTTCTATGATTCTCTTAAGACCAGGAACAGATGTCTAGAAAAATGTGGTATAGTTATAAAGTAATACAATGTGGTAAATATGCAAAGTTTAGTAAGAAACATTTACACCGAAAGCACCAATCCGTTCATGTAGCTACCTCTTCAATACCCCCATGCCTACAGGTAATTGATCATCCGGGACTCAACTGGTCCAGCGTATGCATGAATAGAGTCGGAATTGCATTTGGAAGCAATTTAAGAGACGTTCTGGGTTGATGTTTCTTGGTGTACTGCGATTGGTCGTACATATCAGGGGTAAAGTGCAGGCTGCAGATGCAAAATCGATTGCCCCTCAAGTCCCCCAAGACATCCTGGGCTCTACTTTCAAGCTTGCCCGGCGCAAATCCACAATATCTGACCCATTCTCTTATTAGATCTATATTCCTCAGGAATGTATGCATTATTGTGCCCTTAGGTTTGTTGTGGGTCCTAGAACGGCAACCGCCAACCATACAAGCAGGCATTCCTGAAAAATCTGTAAAAGAAAAAGTACACATAGTTACAAAAATGTTTTACATGAATGCGTGAGAGAGATGGAATTATATCATTATTTTTCTATGCAATGTTTGTTTTGGTCACAGAAGCAAAACCTGTGTAGCGAATTCGACTATACACTAGGATAACTTTTCAATGGATTGATGTGACACAAATCGTAACGTGTTACTCGTCCATTGAATGTACTTTCATGCATCAAAAGGAAACATGCTTATAGACATAGTCCGCGAAGGATGCAATTCTATCCCAATTTACACTGATGACATTTGCTATATATCGATAACAGAACAAATTAAACAGAAGACAATGGTAAAGGCAATGAGATGGACAAACATTACACTACTGGGTACATTTGTTTGAAAAAGATAGAAATTTAGAGATCAAAAAGAGATGATTATGTGACCTGCCCTTACCTTGACTAACAAACAGTTTGATTCAGCTAGCAGGGTAGTTAGTAGCAAGTGAACAGGTAGCACGGTCACGAGTTGACTTCCAGTACTGAGAGATGTTCACAGGTAGCACGATGATGAGCTGAATTTAAGTGCTCACAGATGTTCTCAGGAAGCACGATCAAGAGTTGACTTGCAGTGCTCACAGATGTTCTCAGCATAACTATCAAGCGGTTTATAAAGAATTAGAAAAGAGGCTGTGTATATGAATGAGTGCCAGTCGACACAGGGTCTGGCTAGGCCATGTGTTCAATGTCCGCTGTGCAGAAGATACCTTTGAAGTGAGCATGCTGTTTGGCACCTTGGCCCTTCCCATCCTGCCAGCCCCCTCGGAAGTGCACGGCCACAGGTGCGAACAGCCATTGATAGTGGGGGGTGGATGGATGGGCATGAGGCATGCAGAAAAGGTATCGGAAAAATGCTGAGAATAGAGACACACTTATTTGGATTGCAGGGGCGTGGCCTGCTTCAGGGACCATGCCTGGAGACAGTGGGTCTGGCTAGGCCATGTGAACAATGGCCCCTTCATGGAAGATAACTTTGAAGTGTACATGATGTTTTGCACCTTGGCCGTTCCCATCCTGCCAGCCGCCTCGGGAGGGCACGGCCACAGGTGCGAACAGCCATTGATAGTGGAGGGGGGATGGATGGGTATGAGGCATGCAGAAAAGGTCACAGAAAAATGCTGAAAATAGAGACACACTTATGTGGATTGCAGGGGCATGGTCTGCTTCAGGGGAGCATGCCTGGAGACAGTGGGTCTGGCTAGGCCATGTGAACAATGGCCCCTGCGCGGAAGATATCTTTGAAGTGTACATGCTGTTTGGCACCTTGAAGGTTCCCGCCCTGCCAGCCTTGCCAGGACATGTGAGCGTGTCCTTGATTCACTAAAAAATTGAAACTATTCATAAAAGTTCAGTTGTATTTTATTTTGTTGCTAATGTTGATGGCACAAATGTACTATACATTGTATACTTCAGGTTGCAGCACAGTGTGGCAAAATCCCCTGTACTGACCGGTGTCACTGGGGAATGTGGCTTTAATGGCACCAACGACACATGCGGGTATTACTCGTCGAACACGGTATCCGAGTCTCCCATGAAGCCACCATGTAAATGCACGATAGGCCACCAACCTGTACCACCTGTGGAAGAGAAAGATACATACTGTATTTAAATGAACAAGATAAGTGTATCAAACCTTAGTTGAAAAAGCAATCTTGTATCCTATGGCATAGTGGCATAGTTGCCAGTACAAATTCATGGATCAATCAACTTGGGCTTTAAAGTGTAGACACATTACAAAAGTGAACAGCTATGCATTCTGTAATGTTTGGGGCACAGAGAAATATTGTTTCTTGGTTGTAAGTGAAAGACACATAAAATGACCACTATGATTTCCCCAAATCGTGAGTGATGTATAGAATTGCAAGACTACATTAATTTGGCGGTGATAGATCAAAGTTACGACAGTAGAGACAAACAAGAAATGTAAGTGGCCTCAGTGGTCAAAGTGACATCAAAGCTAGAGTACACTTACTCGTTACTTGGATTGCGAGGGCGAACTGTTGCGCTAAGTTCGTGCATAAGCACCATCATAATCCTCAACACTGACCATGTGAGGCAGGCTGCCCTGAAGTCATGCAGCTCGGTAACGCATTGCGGCTGTGTCTCGTCTTCTGATATGTAGGCCAAGCATCCTGAGTTTTCTCGGCAGCAGCAGTTCTCCTCCTTGGTTGGCATGACCTTGCATCGATTGCAGGTACACCAGGTGGAGACGTTGTCCATGCGACTAGGCTCAGACTCTTGATACAGTGATTCGTCCTCCCAAATGTTGTCCGATGCCCCATCGTTTCCACATCTTTCTCTTTTGACTAATTCCGCCTCTGGATACTCTGGCTCATACTGGTAGGGCTGTATTGCTGCCAATGTACGACAAAATTAAAATAGATAGTAATGATAATACTAGTATCTGTATGTACGGGCTACGAGCAACAAAGATAGCTGAACAGAGCAGA
The DNA here is from genome assembly GCF_040938575.1 of Ambystoma mexicanum. Classification (NCBI taxonomy): domain Eukaryota; kingdom Metazoa; phylum Chordata; class Amphibia; order Caudata; family Ambystomatidae; genus Ambystoma; species Ambystoma mexicanum. Next base: position 871,169,056 of record NC_090935.1, read on the forward strand.
AACGAGCCACAGGATACACACAAAAAGACAGTGAAACGCTTGAAAAATCAACTCTGATGTTGTCTGATTAGAAGCGGTCTGTTTATACTTATTCAAGAAAGAGGCATCCAGCCATTTCCATGGAGACACGTCATTAGCTGGAGCACAGAGAGCGTTGACACAAGACATGCATTGGTGTTGTGAAATGGGCCGTACGTGTCTAGTGATGTCAGCTTCAGGGCGGGGGATATGATTTAGTGCCACCAGGGCAGTTCACCTTAGGGCGATGGATAAACGGATAAGATTAGCATGTGTAAAAGTGAGAAAAACTATGGTAAGGTGCATAGGAAAAGTTTTTATGAACGATCTACGTTTGCTTAAAACTACATGCCCGAGCACTCGGAACAATAATATTTTTGAGCACACTATTCCTTTAAAAAAGGTTACTCAGAAAAGTTACACACTACATTAATTTTAATCCAAACATGAAAGGCCGAGGCAGAAATGACATAAGATTCACCGGAGTAAAGCATGCTCCCAAACTGATCAGAACCAAAATTAACAAATTTGACATAGCCCCTCAAATATAGAACATTCAAAACCCTGCAGCCAGTGAAAACATGACAAGCCGTTTCAACATGCGAGAAACAAAGCCGCGGAGCATCTGTAATAATCCCCTTCCAAGCCCCTGTATTGGCTAGTATCGGCAATAAGTCAAATCGTAAGTAAAGTTTGAATCTTATGAGTGATGGGAATCGGAGTGAAACAAGATATTTGCGAGGGGAGTCCCCAAATAAACCCTGTTGGGAGTAAATGGCATACTTGCGTGTCTCCGCCAATCAACTGAGGGATCAGATGTGATCAAATATACGAGATTTAGCACTAAGGTTACTGAAAAATAGAGGGATGTCACTCTTATTATGGCAAAATAGATGTATATCATGACAATGGGTTTCCACTGTGACCTCCATTCCCTAAACCATGAGTTTTTATGTCGGAGATCATTGTGTTCTAATGTAGAGAGTAACAAAGACGGTGCAGAACTCCAATTATATTTAATCTCCACCCAAAGCTTACAAGCCATAATTTTCCAGGAAGACAGAAGTGAATGGAGGCCCAACTCCAGTTGCACGGCCTCCACTGGAACGCAACTGGGTAGATTCAGGATGGACCAAAGAATTTTGACCTCAAGTATTGGGAGACATGAGAGAGCCTTACGTGGAAAAACCTCAAGAGCATACATTATGGTAGGTATGATAGACACCCTATAGCCAATAAAGATGGCTTTGATGGAAGCTCCCCTGTTGTCTAAGATGACCCGTCTAATAGCCAACCACTTGGCCCAGGCTTTTGATACAATACCCTCCTCCAGATGAGCCAGAGAGGGAGAAGCCTGCAAATGTAGACCAAGATACTTGTAGGTGAGGACGCGATCCAACCGTACATTTTCCAATACCCAAAGGAATACCTTCCTGCCCTTGCTCCTGCTGACACAACTCATGACCTTGGTCTTGCAGATATTAATTTGCAGGCCATTGAGATTAGAGTAGGCTTGAAGTGCATTTGTCCATAACCACTGTGTCATCGGTGTACATGAGACAGACTATCTCCTCCATACCAAATCTTGGGGGAAAATTACAGACCAATTTCAGAGACTGGTGCAGGTCTGAAACATATAGGTCATATCAGAGTGGTGCCAGGGCACACCTCTGCTTAAGATCATTATTTTTGCTAAAAGACCTTGACAATGCTCCCTCCTGTGATAATCTGACCCATACGCTAGTATCACAGTACAGAAGTTTTATGCATGACAGTAGAGTGTTATGTATGATCACACTGTCAAAGGCAGAACTGTAATCCACAAAGCATAGATATGATGGCATGCACAGCTAACTATATGTACCAGATATAAGTGTCTGGAGGCTCCAGATGGAGTGGGAGGTGTTAATGCCCCTTCTAAAGCCAGACTGAGGCATGCCGAGTAAGTGCTCTCTTTCCGCCCACTCGGTCAACAGATTAAGAAGTAATCCTGCCAAAAATGTGGAGCTACAATCTAACATGCCTAAAAGACACTAACAGGTTGGATCAGCACGAGATCCCCATTTAAAAACGGGGACCAAGATCGAGTCCCACCAGGATTGTGGAATATCGCCTTTGTCGCATATGCAAAGGAAGAGCCTTTTTAATAATGCGGCCCAAAAAGCGTGATCCTTCTTCAAAACGCCAGTGGCCTGTGAGGGTTTAGATTTCTTAATCATCCCCTCTATATCAGCCGTTGTCATGTGAGACCAGACACAGGTACCAGACACAGGTATTAACCATTGAAGTTCTAATATGGATGCCGCTACGCTCATTGAGAGAATAATAATGATCTGTTAAGTAGGTACCCCAGTCGGCCTCAGTGACACAGCAGACTTCATGGGTCACCACGTTAGCTCGGAAAACTCCAAGCATATGCCAAAAAATGTTAGATTCATGGGTTGTTACCCAGGAGTGGATTAGCTGCCATCTTGCAGATGTGTTGCTTGCTTTATGTCCTTTCAGCCTTGCCCGGAATTGTTTTATTATAATTTTGGTTGTTCTAGTTAAGCTGAAGGTTGGTTCGCCACGTCATGTTTAATATGTCTCAATGTGGCCCCCATATCTCTTTTCTTGAACCCGATTATTGCATCATAAGGTGCTTCAGGTTTTGCTGTAACAATGCTCTTGGCCAGATTTTAAAACCACGGGGTGAATACAAATCCATTAGCTGTCCCAAGTCCCAGTGGCAACTCTCCAGGACAGATTCAATTGGCAGGTCACCCCTAGTCAGTGAGGGGTTAAGCAAGCAATATTATGGGTTGACCAAAGTAGTCTGTTGCCTGACAAATTGACCTGCGGGTTGACCCGGAGACAGTCAATACATTTGATATTAACCTTATTGCACACCATTTTCAACATGGCGCGGCCACTCATGCTGACAAGTTGGGTGGAAAGATGGGGCGCTAGAGTTCTAATAGTATAATTTACAAAAATGAAATCAATCCTGCTGTGACTGATTCCATTTGACCAAGTAAAGGGGGATCCCACCAACAAGGGGGTCAAATCAAAAACAGACATGAGTTCACACCATTCCCTTGCACGTTTCATTATGACTGGGCTCCCTCGGGCCGTGGCTAAGGACATCGACTCAGCTAGACAAGCAACATTGAAGTTTCCGGTTATAGTTATACCCCCCTTTGCTTGCCCTAAGCAAGCTCATGATATCTCATTTCCATGTGTTACGGTCGTATCACTGCCTCATCCTTAACTATTTGCTTCCCACTGTCCACCTCTCTTTCTCCAAGTGACATCCATGCATATGCTCCGGATCACCTCATTTCCTCTCCTCCAGCTTCTTCCACACCAGCCTCCTCTCTTCAGCCTCTCTTGCCTTTACTATACACTTTTGCCACACCTCCACACCCTCCAGATGCCCAGACCACTCTTCCAAGTTTCCTCCTTTTTTATAGTGGCCTCCTTTGGAGCTTTCAAACCGCTTCCAGGATCATTTGCAGGGGTGTTGGATACTTACTCTGAAAAATTGATTGGTCAATTTGAACTCTTAGGTAGTTCCCTGACCATGTTTTTGTTTGTGCCACCTCTCTCCATGATCTGCGTGCTGAGCCGATATCTGAGGACAGCACCATCTTTGAATTGTTGTTTATGCATGCAAGCAGCCAGCTTTGCAACATGGTGTCAATCTCTCTGCAAGTGTTTTTGTTCACCAGTCACTGCTCTTACGGGGGTGTTTCCCAATGCATGGGTCTTGTAAACTCCAGCTGGGTAAGAGACATTTAATCTTCCTTCTCCCCTATAGGTGAGCTGCTCAAGCGTTTCCCAAGGCCTCAATACTTGAGGTACATTTTTCCAAGTCCCTTAAAGGGAAAGTACTCTTTGGTGGTGCCCATTGGCCATACGTCAAGGGAAGGGTAGGGTAGAACAGATGGTCCTTGCCAACATTTCACTAGTTTCTGCATTATTTAACAGGTGACATTCCCTAGTCCCCATGATCACCACATCCCTCACCCTGAGAGCCAGCCAGAGAGCTTCTTCAAGCACCTGAATGCAACTAATTATCCAAACAGAGACTTTCTTTCATTTGAATGACTTTCTTTCATTTGAATATCCTCTGGCATGAAAGGCTCTCATTCTTTCAACTCACTGTTTGCAAAAAATGTGATAGGCCTGCAACTGACATTAACTTAATACAAGTATAGCATTCAAGTAGTAGTAAAACGAGTTTTCAAGTTCAAAGCGTATTACAAATTACCAGTTTGAAGGTGCTAGCTATAACTAAACATCAAACAATAGCCAAAAAGTACACAATCAGTGAGATAACATTGAATGAAAACATAAAAACCATGAAAGCGATCATCACCACATGATAGAAATAGCAACAGCAATCAACACAATCTAAAACAGGTCTACAGGAGAAGAATAGATCTTCCTAAAGGATACTTCTTTACTCTAATTTTAAAACAACTGGTACATTCCAAAATACTTGAAATACATTCCAAAGAATGTACACAAACAGATAGTTTGATGGACAGTTTGTTTACAAAAGCCCAGTGGTCGGCCTGGAACATATCATTCAAACAAGCTCATCAAGTGTCGGGGGACAGTTTCCTAACAAGCTGCCCAGATCTGAGACAAAGGCTGCAATTGATGACCTAATGATTGGTGAGATGTGGTCAGATTTTCTTGACAGAAACAGTCTACAAGGCTGGGTCCTGTAAGGACTGCTGCACAGGAATTAATGTAGCACTACCACCAAGATAAACTAAGATACAGTATTGCAGGTTTGGCATGGCATGGCCACAGCCCGCACTAAAAACACCTGGTGAGGAATACTTAAGAAAGGGCCTGGCAAAGTCTTCTGATGTTACAGAGATGAAAACGGACTGTTTTAGTAACGAGTGTGCATGGCTAAGGATATTTTTGTTTTACAAGAAATACCTTTCTTTAACACTTTTGCAGACATTAATGGATAAAGAATTGCTTATGATACTGTTTATTGTGTTCACTCATGGAGTTCAACACACAAAAGCGATAATCTGTATGTTATTACTTATTTTGAAAGCACACAATGAAAATGTGCTTCAATACATTTAAATAAACTGCTTAAACTAGTTTCTACAACAAGAAAACATAAAAGCAAGTTCAAAACTTGTCACGGTTAAAATTAAGAGCTGCGGTGACACGCATACCTCCCCGAAATAATGAAAATGGGCTCCTTTGAACACTAGGAGGCAAAATTGGACACTGGCACAGGTGATCCAAGGGGTCGTCTCCTGACCTGCGAAGCCATGCAAGAGCAATTTGACCTGGCACCCATGGACCAGTTTTGACATGTGCAACTCTCCCACCCATTCGCACCCTGTTCCCTGACATACAACTATACTCCCCTGCTCTCCCATCAAGACCAATGACCTTCCGCAACGAATCCCCTCCAGGGTCACCTCTACCCTCTATTAGGCCCTTAACTCCTTCGGGGCCACACAACTTGACAGGCTCAAAGAAAGGTGGGAGAGAGATCTGGGTGGACTGGAACCAGAGGACTGGATGGATGCACTAATGTCACCCAGAGAAATCGGCATAGAAGCCAGGCTCAGACTAATACAGCTTAGAATCCTACACCGCTCTTACCACTCTCGCACTGCTATGGCCAAGTGGGGGGGAACTGAGGATGTGACATGCATTAGATGTAGGAGTGTACCGGCCACCTTTTATCATATGATCTGGGACTGTCGGGTCCTACAAGTCTTCTGGTGGGACTGCATCAACGCGATCTCCACGGTCCTTGCGACACCAATACCTGGAGATCCTAAATTGTCCCTTCTGGGCATCTGGGGGGAAGTGGACCTGACAAAATACGAACAAATGTTTGTGGAAGTCGCGCTAGGGGCGACCAAAAGGCTCATCGCTGCCAACTGGGGCTTTGCAGACCCACTGCACCTGAACCGCTGGAGCAACGAACTAAACAGATGCGCAGCTGCGGAGCGCTGAATTTTCAATGCGCACGGTTGTCCCCGCAAATTTGAAAAGATATGGGGTAAATGGCTTGATGCTCAATGAAATCCACCCCTCCCCACTCCCCCCTTACCCCCATCTTCCTCCCCTCCCCCTTTCTCCCCCTCTCTTTCTTGTCCTCCTTCCCCACCCTTCCCTTAACCTGAAGACGTCAGCCGCAATAGGCCCTGCCAACATTTACTTGCCTCGCAACTGTCTTGCGGCCCTTTGGCCATGCATTGCCAATGCCACTATCGATATTGCCTTGTCTTTCGGATAAATGCCTATGTTTATTCTAATGTTTTCTTTTTGTTGTGCTGTTTAAATTCAATAAACAGAGTTTAAAAAAAAAAAAGAGCTGCGGTGACAGCTGGAAATTTGCTCTGTGTTGGCTCAAGCAGCCGACGTTGTGACTTCCCAACTGAAGACCAATAACTAACTAGAGAGCAGTAATGCTGTTATCTTCTCATTACAGCTTGTACAATGGTTTACAGGCTTCTCTAGGGGTATTACAGGCTGCCATAGATCAGTGTTTAGACACATTCCTCCAATATGACTGATGGTCGATCCTCAGAAAATTAAAAAGGGAAGGGGTATTACTAATTGAAAACCTGAAAATATTTTACGAGAGATCTCTTTTTATAACCTTAAGTACACGCTGAACATTTTGCCAGAAAGTACAGACTGAGAAAAAAGAGATTGAGGGCCTGATTTACAAAAGTGTTTCTCAATGGAAACATCTCATTGAAAAACGCAGTGTAAATAAGGTGTAAATAAGGTCCTGAGACTCTAAAAGTGTTGCAATAAAGCAGAGGTACTTGTAATAATGCACAGACAAAGATATCACGAGGCACACAGACACTTCTACGATCTATTAAATGTGTAAATTGATGAATGACTCAGGCACTGAGTACAAGAATATGGGGACGTTATATTAGAAATGTGCTTTCACGTCAATCGATTTGTGACCCTCAAAAGAAGCTCCTCACTGGTATATTCCCTCCAAATCCACTGGCACTATATTTAGTTTAAAAAATCAACAAGTACCTACAGGGACCAGCCAGTAAACCACTAGTGATGGTAACAATAGTTTCTTTCAATAATTAGTGATCTATGTTCATTTATTTTCGCAGCCACTGGTAAACGGCACTAAACCGTATGAAGGAACGTGGGACGTTCATCAGAACAATCCAACCATGTTTCTCGCTACTGTACAACTTTAAAGTCATAGCCATTAATTGTAATGCTGCTTAATACCCAGAGGTTTCTAAGCACAGACCCGGGTCTCGAACCTTTGTTGCTCTGTGTTGTCTTGCTTCCAAGACGATTGTGTTGCCCCTGAGCTATCCATACTGTAATCTTCCAACTCCATACATATATCTCCTCAGTCATGGAGACGTGCAGGTCATCAGAGTGACACTGATGAGGCGGTGGATGCCAATCACGAGATTTGTGCACTGCATGTGGAGTTATCTTGTACCGCCGCACATGCTTTGAACAGAAAGACTATAGAGAGGGTTGCAGCCCATCCATGAGCTCAAAGATCTCTCCAAGCTACAACACCTTTTCATGCATGAATGCGAATTCAAGTATGCTTTGAATGAGGCTTTTTTCTGGATGACTGGATGATGCTAGTTTTTTGGTAACTAGGTGCTCAGAAGAATTTATCCAACTCACAGAATATTTGAAAAATGCACATGATACCCTGACATTTACAGTAAGTATTGCTAAAGATACCATTCACTTTTGGCCCCTAAGTTCAGTTACTAGAAAGTGGATTTCCGGTTTATATATTCCCAAAGTAAGGAAAGACGTCTTACACTAAAAGCCATCTCCAACAGAGTCTACCCTACATACAATACTTGAGATGAAAATGGATCATCGCAAAGCCCATAGAATTTGGGAATATAACCCCAAAAATGTCTGAAATCTGCATTAAAATGAAGTAATTTCACAACTATTGTATAGCACACATTATTCTTGATGTTATGCCTGCTTACTTCAAGACAAAGCTCTGAATACCTGCCCAATGTCAACCTCAATGCATTGAATAAGGTAAATCCAACCACAAGCACATCCCACCGCATAAACTCTGTTCAGATATCCTGTTGCATGTTGTTGCAATGTGGTAGAAAATCTGCTGAAAATGCTTCATGTACAACATGTAATGTCTGCATCACCACAAAATAAATGATCAGAAACTCTGCACTGGATTACTGTCATGTCTTGAGCAGGCTAGTGAAATCAGGCACTCCTTGAGACGAGATAAAATCCCATACCACCATGGCATGACTATATAATATGAAATAAGGTGGAGTATCAGGCAAGATCAACAAGTAGGCTAAGCAAATAGACTTCAAGCTGCCTAGTATCTCTGAGATGATTCAAGCCTTGGAAGTTAAAGCAAGTAAAATGATTGAGCTACTCAAGATTCTGGAAACCTGAAAGTTCAAAGCGGAAATTACGATTGAAGGTGTAGTGGTTATTGGCACAAAGCAGAAAAGCAAATTAGAAAATCAGAGCAGAACAGGAGTGAATAGAGAATCGTAACCATCAAAACAATGTTCAATTGTTGGGGGTGCCAGGCAATCTGAAAAGTAATGAGGTTATTAAAAGGTTCATAAAATGGGTTGAACTGGGTTAACATTATATTCAACTAGCAGTTGTACCCGTGCATCGCACGGTAATTCCTACTAAAAAAACGAAATTGACAAAGGTATTTATATTTTATACATTTTACATTGTCTACACCATGACACCACCCCACTTGCCAAATTTCAGGTTTGTAGCATGTTGGGAAGTATGCTGATGTTTTCAACACAGACACAAACATACACAAACATTGCAGACCACTTAAAAGAATTATTCTAAAAAAACAAAATTAGAAAATGTATATTTTATCATTATTACATTGTTTACACTATGGAACCTACCCACATGCCACATTTGAGGTTTGCAGCATGTTGGGAAGTATGCTGAAGATTTTGAACACACACACACATATCCAAGCGTTGCAGACCGGCTAAAAAACAAACGCTGAAAAAAAATAGAAAAATGTAAATTGTATACTTTTTACATTGTCTGCACCATGGAACCTATCCACATGCCACATTTCAGGTTTGTAGCATGTTGAGAACTATGCTGAACATTTCGAACAGACACACACTCATATCCACAAATGTCTCTTTTATATATATATATATATATATATATATATATATATATATATATATATATATATATATATATATAGAGAGAGAGAGAGAGAGAGAGAGAGAGAGAGAGAGATGAGTCCACAGCGATTTGGCCTGGTGGAAACCAGTTAGATGTACCCATTGAAATTGTTTTTACATTTTGGAAAATACATGGTGAAACAAGACAGAGTAAAGAGGGAACAATTATATTTGTTGTATCTTACTTGCCAAACCAAAACTGCGACCTCCCATGACAAAACCCGAAGAAGGAATTAGCTGGCATGGGGGTCCATGCATCATTGTAGGGGATTTCAGTCTGGGGTTCCCACCCAATATTAATAATTTCTCCCAAAGGATCAGTCCCCATAACCAGCATAACATATGTAGGTCAACTAAAGAACTGATAAGATCATTGGACACCACTGACATTCCTGGCCATTCATTGCTGAGAAAAAGAGAAAACAAAATGAATTCAACAAATTTGGGATGACAGCACGAGGAGATCTCTGACTAAGGATGATGTGATATGCAATAGTTCTGTGAAAGTTTATAGAAAGCACCTCATCAATGACACAAATAAATATTAATACATGTAAACACAATAAATCTACCTAAATTGGGGAGTAACCTTCGGAAAATAATAGTGCAAAAGATCTCATTGGTGGAATTTCAAAATGTGATTATGGATTAACCCAATTTTTGTATTTATTTATTTTATTGTTCCTTTTTAAAGCGCTTAATACCAGCGAGTGGTTTTTACGCACGGGATCAGGATTTAAACCTGTGTTGTGTCGCCTTGTCATGCTTCCAAGACAAACGCCTTGCCCTTGAGCTTTCCTTCCTCCCCTATTTAAAACTGAGCAAACACACATCATCCGGGACAGCGGCTTGTCCCTATCCATGCAGTAACAGGGGCCGGCCCCTTCAAAGTGAGGAAGGGGCCAGCCCCTTCAGGCTATATTGCTCTAAGTGGTCTTTTAACTCAGGCTCATTTACTAGGCAACATGGCCTCAGGGGGCTGGCCTCTTCCTCACTTTGAAGCTAAGCTGGGTCGGTCCCAGATGGGAGACCTGGATGGCTATAATGTCACTGGGCAGGCCCAGCAGATTTTCACCTCTGATGTCGTTGTAGCTGTTAAAAATGTTTTTTTGATAGATGCGGGTACAGAACTACAGATACCCTCAACTATCTGTAGGCATTTTATGTCTGGACTACAGATAGGCGCGGTTATCTGTAGTTTTCATAGCCACGAAAGTTGGAAAACGGCAAGAACAAAGATGCTCTTTCCCCCAGGCCCTCACCAACTGCCCACCTCATCTATCCCAGCTCCCCCACTCCTCAGATAGCCTACCTACCTCCCCTGCCCTCTCCCTTTCACCCTACAACACACACTGTTTCTGTGATGCAATTTGCTTTTAGATGTCGGCTATTCAAGGATATATCTGATGTTACAGAAAAGCTTCTTGCTGCAAGCTAAGCCATAGACTCCCTCCAACTTTCAAATTTCACTTGGCGCCCTCTAGCAACCCCCCACCCCATTTATAGACTGATGACATTTGAATGTTTATTGACACGCAAATGGCTTTTTTCCTGCATTTCATTTTCCGATATCCTCAGCTATAGCCGCGGCTACCTCTCGCATCAAGAGAAAAACAAGACAGCTGCTGCTTTATTTCTAAAAATACCCAGTTTTGGCAATGTACCCAGATACATCAACCCCTTCTCATCAAATATTTGAAAAAACGACTGCACAGAATAACCCCAAACCACATAAGGCCTCATGCACAAAATGTGTTTCTGACCTAGTCGAAATCCGTCCAGCAGTTTGAACTATGCAGTCTGGCAAAAATTGACATTGTTTGTCTGGGAAAATTAATGGGAAGTAGACCACAACTTTGACTTTGTATTTGTTTGTATTTTTAATAACATTTTTATTTTTAAATTAATCTTTACCAAACTTTGCAGTCTGGGGGTGATGGGGGGGGTGACATGTCCCTAATTAATTTAAGAATTTCAGCCAAATCTGTTACTCGAAACAAAAGTTATTAACAATAGAATTGTTTGAGGTTCCTATGGGAGCCCGACTCGCCTTAACTATAGGGCGGCGATCATTGCTCATCTTAAGTATAGGTGATCATCGCTCATCTCATGGCTAATTACCAAGTTCCTTCATGATAATACTGCAACATAATCTGATAGCATATTACTTTTTTCAACTTTTATTAAGGATATTCTTTTTATCATAGAATGCTATCAAACATTAGCATGCTTGACTATAGGTATTTTTATTATCAAATAAAAATCCTGCACTGAAAGCATTTAGGGTAAATTCCTTATATACAGCAAATTATTCCATCAAAACATTTGTATGACATTTCTGATATAATAGACAAAAAGTCTAATAGGAATAGGCCTGTTTCAGGAATTCATATAAAATATATAAAACACGTGTTTCAGTATTCTTTCATGCATATTACTTTTATAAAAGTCAAGTCTGTTTTGCTCCTTGTGCATAATCATTAGTAATCGCCAGTGCCAACACATCCCAAAATGTAACGGAGCTCAAATGTGCTCAAATATTCTTGCCCAGATATCCTCACTCGACATGTTTCCTGTTCTTTTCGAAAGCTATTAATAAGAGCGAGGCTGAAACGGAGCTGTGATCAGCTCATTGTTAGGAATAAATACAATCCTTTTACCTGGCACTCTGTCCATTGAGACTTGAAAGCATGGAGAAGCCTTCCCTTCACATAACAGACCTGAGGCCATCAGAGGAATTGATGCCACTTGACCTCTTACCTGGATGGAATTAGTTCCTCTTTAACTCTGGTGACATCACCGGAAGTGGCTTGCGGACATAAAAAGAAGTACATAAATAAAAACACTTCCATATTACGCCAGTTATAGCTGACTGTCCAGTATTGTCATTATATGAAAAATAGAGCTCCTACATTGCTAGTTGGTGCGATAATAGATTATCTAAAAATCCAATAGATGAAAGTCATCACACTGCACAGGAGCATGAATGCTTTAATTAATGATGATGATTTGTTATTTATATAGCGCTTTCGCCAAAGTGCTGTACGTAGCACATATTTAAATACAACTATCATCCCAACCAAAGTTGGTACTTATTTATCAACCTCAGAAGAATGAAAGTCTGAGTTGGCTTTGCCAGGAATCGAACCTGCAACCTGCCGATAAAACACAGATTGCATCAGCAAGCGTTTAACCCACTAAGCTATCTTACCACTTTGCTATTAAAAATGCAATGCCACCATAAGAAAACATGTGAAAACTGGCTGCACAATGTAGGCCAGACACGTAATAACACCTTATGTTTTCTGTAGCCTTGATGATACACAATAGAAAATGCCATGCTACTGTGAGACATACCTAGATTGGCTGCACCAAAATTCCAATCTAACTCCGTAATAACAATCATCAAGCTTACTTTATCCTGGATGCTCATTATGCTTTAGCGCCACCCCTCTGCCACACCCTCCCCACATAACCACTCTCCTTCTCCAACCCCCCAAATCAGCTCCTTGGCCCAGCATTACCTCCACATCCCTCTTCCTCATCCCAGTACTTATGTATAAGGCTAGGTGCTTCATCGGCAAGTACTGGGACAAGGAAGAGTATGACTGAGAGTAATGAAGTTTACCGGTAAGTAATTCAGGCATTGAACAAAATCACACACATTCACACAGTATTCACCTGCTCATTTACATGTGCACCCATTCCCTCACACCCAGCCACCCATAAATCATGCACTCACACACATTGCACAATATAGATACACACACATACTCTTGCATGCACGCACACACATTTACAAAGAAAACATGTTCTAACCCTTTCGCGAATCCGTTGTTGCTGCGAGGAACTTCTCTGGAGATAGGTCTCTCTGGCTCCTATGCTCCTCTACGCACGCCCGGAACCAGCTCTAGTTCCTGTAATGCACACAGCGGGGAGCCAAAGCCTTCCATGTCCTAAAGGAAGGAGGGGCAGAAGGGCACCTCGGACTTAAGAAATAATTTCTCTTTGAAGTTATTCTGTCTTCAAAAAGAAATTAATGAAAAGTGGGTCCTCGTCTGAGCCCTCTTTACTTTTGGTTTCTCTCTGCCTCTGCAACCCTTAACTAGGGGCCACAGCGACGTTGCTAGGGGTTAAAAGAGAGGGGCCAAGGGTCGCAGTTCTGCCCAGTGGTGACCCCAAATGATGTCCCTGAGGAGGCCCACCAGCCAAGAACAACCTCACAACAATGGAGGAGGAAGTGTCTGGCATACTGCAGACTGTTGTTTCCAGCATACTGCATTGTTGGACTTGTCACTACCACACCTGCATCAGGTGAGACATCCACATTTCCAGGATCCAGCCATCTGTTAATTTGGGTGCTGTCTAAAGGCAATGTATGGAATGGAGAGTATATAGACAGTGAAGCCAATGCATGTGGCCCTCATTGTATTTGCTGTAGTATGCAACCTATAAGTGGGTCCCTGTGCCATCCCTGTATTTTCCTCTGCCATGGGATTGATTAGACACCTATAATACCATGTAGCCTCTGTATCAAGCCAAGGCAGCTACATTCTAACATTCATGTAATGTCACATGGATATCAACCACAATATGGCAATGCAAAGAGATGTGTGAAGGCCTGTCCTGCATATATGGCTTATTGTAGTGACAACAATTTTTATTCTACTAAGGGGATTCCAGAATCCCAACACTGATGAAGTAAATTGTCCCACATAACCATAGTGGCATGTACCTGGTGGCAACATAAGCATTAAGCTAATAACTCCAACATACAGTTTCCATTTCCAACACAGAAGCAGTTAGACGGGTTTGCCCTTGTGAATAGGTGGGCCACGACATGCTGCCCTTGGAAGGAGATGATGAGCCACAGGAAACATAGCATATAACTTAGGTACCCCATGGTGAGGCAGGTGATCTTGATTCAGGAAGTATAGGAAGAACAACCAAGCTTCAGGAGGTGCTCAGAACGGACACAATACCAAACGATTCTGACCCATAGAGGCGTTGCTAGGGGCAGGCTGCGGGACGGGTATAGCTCTGGGCATTTTGGTGGTAGGCCCAGATAGAAGCTCAGGGGCTACAGCCAAATGGCTGGCTAGCCCTGAGTCCCGGCATAACCGACATTAGCATAGAACCAGCTATTTTCTATACCTATCAACCCCTGCTGACACACACTACCACCGCAAGGCTCTACAACAACATGTGTAGTGAGACGATCATACACCAACATTCAATTCACAAACCTCTTTTCAAGCTGGAGTAGGAGATGCTGCAAAATCAACTCACAGTGTGCACCCCGTTCAACTCCATCAGGAGCACACTGGATGAGGTCCTTCTTGCTGCCCCAACCAACATAGCATAGTGCAGGCAATCCCTGCAGGAACCATTTTAGGCAACTTATGACTAACCCAGTGCTACCCGGGAGGAGCACAGAGCAATGCGGGAGGAGTTCAGTTAGTTATACTTTGAGCTCCAATGTCGGGAAAGGATGTAAATACATTTCCAGTTAATAGAACATGTAGAGTGCATGTCTATGGCGAATTGGATTTCTTTTGCCATGGAGAGATATGTGGATGCTTTGCATATGGGCTTAACTTTTTTTTTTTTTTTACAATAAATCCACCACTGGGACTTTATTCATAGCAAATTAGGAGATGTACAAAAGCCATATGCCAACAACTGGATCAAGCAGAAACCATTTAAAAAGGTTTTGACGGGATGCTGTTGCTGACATGGGGTTTTATTTAACTATCTGGTAACCTTCACAAATGCCAGAGAATAAATAGCAACTATGTTATGCACCAGCATAAATTAATTCTGTGCAAAATGTAACATTGATGTTTTTTCATTAATACCAGAGCAGACAGACAGAAGAAGACACACATCCATACAAAAGCCAATATGGGCTTAACTTTGAGCACAACTCACATTCATTATCAGGTTAATCGGTACAGATGAATGGACTATACTTTCTTGATGATATTTGTGGTGATATGCCCAATCGGCACAGGGGCAATGCTGTGTCAGGTACAATCAATGGTCCGTGATCGGACAACTTAGTCATCATACATGTACTGGTATCAAAGACAGAAGACATGTCTTGCAGATATGTCTGATCACTTGAAATATCTTACAACCAGGCAATCTGTTACTGCAGCTGCCATCTTCCTCTGCCCAACAAGTGCATCATGTTGGTTGGGGGGCTCTGGGTGCAAATCAGGACTGATTTCTATTTGGAAAGCACATCTAGGTGTTAGATCATGTAGCACTGCACAGGCAACTATAATGTTGCACACAGTTAGGAGTGGTACAGTAGCGCTCCCCCAAGTGGTCCCTGCACCTGAACCTGGACTTGTGTATGCCAAGTGTGTATTCTATTAGATTTCAGGTACATATGTGTGCTGCATTGTGACGTTGCTAATATCTAGTCAATGGGTTTTGGTAAGGGGTGATGGGCTTTAGGGGCGTAAGGGGTGAGTAGGTGTTTTCTTACCTGTGGATGAGAGAAGCATGATTTTTTTTTTAAACGTATTTTATTGGCATTTAGACATGCAAGCTTGAGTAATCATGTGACAAAGTAGGATTACATTGGTTCGTCCAATTTTCATAAGCAACAACATTTAACAAAATAAAGAGAAAAGATAAAAGAAGAAAGGAAAAGTAAAAAGAAAAAAGAAAGAACATAGGTGAAACAAATAAACAAAACAGTCTTCATTTGATGCTATGGTGTCTACGGCGTCCGTTCCGGGGCAGAGATGTACAAGGTGTCAGGTTCAGGTAGCATGGGCGAACCCAGTCTAGATTTTTCGGGACTTTGGTTAAGTCACCTGCAGTTAATGTGGTGGTCTAGGGCTTCTCTTCAGGGGGGTTTGTGGTCCGCACTGAAAGGTATGTCTCTCAGGAGGGCTTTCCACGCCTCAAGGGTGTTGTGTGCTCCGTCCACCCCAGAATTGGCCCCTTCTTGCCATGCTCTGGTCTCAGCCTCAGACCACCTTTCCAGTTCCTTAATCCAGCGCTCGTATCTCCGGCCCCCTGGAGATTTCCAGGCCATGCATGATATGATGTCGTTTTCCATGTGTTTTGTTGAACGTGTATCATGTGCACTACATCACGACTTACAAATCAACAGTTCTCTCCATGATTAGCAGTCCCAAGTTGAAGGGCAGAAACGATAGATGTAGCCCCTGTTTTCCGGACCTGGTCAGTGCAAGGGTGCCTTCTTCCCTTCCCCGAGCAGGGACAGTCTCCATGGTAATCACCATCCACACCCCCAGGATAGCTGGATAGGGAGGGGTGAGGCACCTCAAAATAAAGATGAGATGGGTCACACTCTGAAGTCTTAGATAACCAATGGATACAGATACCAGAGTGAATTTTATAGGGATCCCAAAGGGGACCCCTCTTTATTTATAAAAACACTTATTGTTATAAAACCTTTGCCTTTTCCATTTCCTAGGATGCCCCTGGCGTGTGCATCAACTAAATGGGGACCTGCTACATCAGCTCACTCGTCCTTGCCGCAATATTGGAGACTCTTAGGGTGAGTCGAATGGAACAGATCTCTTACATAACCTCAGGTACCACCGACATGGAGTGCGAGGCCAGGTTGTGGTGTTAGTGGGTGGTCTCATCTCCCCAGGTGACCTCAGGCAGGCTGTTACACTATCCCGCTACCTCATTCCAGGGTTCCTCCCCTCTACCCCATGTATATATATTCACTACAACAACCTACACCTACGTAACTTTTAACCTACATAATATTACCTTTCTCATAACCCCATTCTACTTTTCCCTACTTAACATCATACTTAACATGTATTAATTCAATATATCCATATAAATATACATGCATATATACATTTACACACAACATATAAATAATAATAAAAATAATACAACATATAAAACATTATGTCACACTAGGGGTGATTGCTGCCGCCAGTCAGCCCTTGCAGAGCACCCTTGCGCTGGCTCTTGTTCTGGGGTTGCTGCTGGAGCTGGTTGGGCTGGCTGAGATCTTAGGACCTGCCCCTTGGTGGGATCTGGAACCTGGCCCTACTGCAGTTTCTTCTGTGTGGCCCCGTCCACCACATGGGCCACCCATGAGCACATGCATCCCTCGCTTTAAAAAATGTTCCTCAGCAGCCCCCTGTGTGTGGGGGGGGTTTGCCCATTCAGCCGCTCCTGGAGCCTTTGTTCCTCTTCAGGGTGGCCCTCTAGAATGGGGGGCTCACCTGCACTGACCGCTGCACCTATGTATTATTTAGAATCTTTGGGGAGGAACCGTTGGCATCCTGTTAGGATTATTTTCTCCCCTGCCCCGTTCATTCTTGGACAGGGGAGTTCTTTTTGTTCTTTCCTATTCTCTTCTTTCTTTAATATTCCACCCAGCCCCATGGAAGGCTGGATGGACTATTCCAAAATAAACACACACATAGAAAGACACCCACACACATACATTTAATAAAGTATATTTATTACCATGGTGTCTGCGACTTTATTTCTAGGGTACCTTAGTGAACAAGCTTGTAACCCCCTACTAGCTAGGCTCCTTAGGACCACGGGATACATATAGCTGTCAAGTGTTGCTCCCGGAAAGTTGTCATTCACATTCAGGATGATGTTTTCTGCATTGCACACCATATGTACATGTACATAATGCACGTTTTTCCTGTTCCTGTACAGGTGCACGAGGTATGAGGGCCACGTGTGCAATCAATGGCACCAGGCGCTGCCAGGAATTCTCTTATGTCAAAGAAGCCCTTCACAATGTCTGCCCTTGTGTGTGCATCATAAGGCCTTGATATATATATATATATATTACACAAGAAACACAGGTAGTTGAGAAAGAGCTAGTTAAAATCAATCTTACCTTAAATCAATACTACACTCTAAACGTAATGCATTATACTATCAGCCTATTCTATTTAATGAAATCCTCATATAGCAACAAATGTTGATGCCAAAATATGGAAACTGGCTCTTTGTCACAGTTGCTTTGTCATTGGCAGAGAGATCTGCCTTTCTGATCGACTTATATCTTCAGATGAATACATTGAGTCAGACTGAAGATTCAATGTATGCCAGTAAACACATCATGAGAAATGGATCCAGGAATTCCCCCTAATGTAAAATATTGGGAAAAGTAAATCAGGAATGTGATTGCATGTCAGAGGGTGATTGCAATACGATGATGCAGGTACATTTCTATTATAAGTAGAGAGGCCCTGGACTTCTGAGATAAACTGGTAGTAGGTATGTATACATGGTGAAAATAACTGTAAAGACTGGAACTAGAAAAAAGATCTGGTAGGTATCCATTTACATGAATTGTTGATTAGGCTAGCGATTTTTTCTGCAATTAAATATTAAGATTAGCATGCTCTGAGCAGAGGTGGGCAGGGGCATCATTGCGTGTAGATATGAGAGGGTACATGAAGACAGCAAGGTAAGAGGCATTTACTCTTTAACCCTTGTACACTGATGATTAGTCCGAACACATGGATTATAATTGTCCATTCTCACTGTATGCTGTAAGATTGTTTTTTTGTATTTTGATATTTTGATATCATATGAACATGTTTCAGTAATATGGTGAACAATTTATTGTAGATCAGTACCCAGCCGGGTGGGACAGGGGGACTCTCAGCCAATCAGGAAGCTTGGGATGCCGGCTATACCTCATGGTATTGACCATGTTACGAGCATCCTCCAAGCGGGAGGCTGCCATCTTCCCTTCTCGGCAACAGGTTACTGCTCTCTTCTCCTTTCCCCCCAAATTCCTACCCACAGCCCCTGTACCACCTATCTTCGCCTGCTTTGTCCCCCACTTTCACCTGGAACACCTGTTTTTTTCCGGTGCTTGCCCGCACCGGCAATGGCCACCATGGACATGGAGAAGGGACTACATGTAGTTTCCTGCTCCCATGTCCATGGCAGCCATCTTTTTTGTAGTTTTTTAAACTTGATAAAACTGGCTACTATACAATTTCTCAACTTAAAAAAAACAAAGTGTTAGTACTGAGGAAAACATACCGGGTGCTAATAGCAACAGAAACCCAAAATGGGGGATATATGTGGGCCTGGTCATGCCATGGAGTGCACGTTAAGATCCTCAACTTTGCTTGGGACTGTAACCCTGCAACCCTGACCTGGTAATGCCCAATCCATCTTGAGGTTTATTGCTTAAATAATGCTTATTAATGGACAAAGGCTCACAAGTATGGTGCTTTGGTAGGATCTTAGGTTGAAAGTTCAATCAACATCTTTGGGCACGCGTGCTCAAGAAACAAAACAAACACCAACAAAAAACAGACAGAAGCGCTGTACAGTCAATTTGCTTGCATCTCCAATTACTTCTACCAGTATATGATACCATTTAAATTAGAAAGTCATGCACCAGCCATATAAACAACACTGCCAACTGTGGGAAAGAACTGCACCACACTTGGCACCCAAAAGACTGATCTTGACTTGGCCAGAACAGCATACATCTCATGATTTCTGAGGAGTAGCTCATAGGCCCAAATGTACATTGAGCCCATAAAATCACTTATAGTTGCCATAAAGATTAACCTGAGTGAAGCCTCCTCATGCGACAACCTCAAGGGGAAATTAATCCTGGCTGTACCCATGAGGAAACTGGTACTCAACCACCCAGGACCCCCCTGCCCACCTGTTCCTATCACCAACCAGCTGTTATATTCCCATGGTTCCACAGCCATCTCCATGTGGTCAGTCCTGTTTGTCAACAGCTGAGGCAGCACAGCATATTGCCGGTGATGAGCATGGATGATGTGGAGCTGAAACCCCTGTATTATGTCTGGCCACTCAAAATGTCTCTTTTCATCTGTCTTTCCATAAATAATCTGTCTCTGCTTAAATAAGACGCTACACCAAATTCTACCCCAAATATGAGACAATAGTTCAGTAGATTTACAAACACAATTGCTTCCTTGACTGAGCCAATTAAAAATAATTCAACAGAGGTTTGAGCCAACCTTTGAGGTTTCTTTACTATAAAGGATTTTTTTAAAAACTGACATTCACCTTCTACTATTCCTTTGTAAAACGGACAATTAATTTGATTCACCACTTTTCATTACCCAGAAAAATCATGCAGTGGCAAAATCCCCTTGTGAAACTTAAAATATGAAGATTTGGGACCTGACTCACGAAGCATTTTTCACTGGGAATATCCTTTTGAAAAAGGTTTTATGCGCCTTGGTGTTGAATGGTTCACTCCAATCTCTACTGATTCAGAAGCTTATGCTTGTCTTAATCAGCAGTACCTAGTTAAATTCCCTTGCATATCTGTGTTAAGCTTTACATAAGAAAAAGTCTTTAAAAGCTTATAAAGACACTTTTTAGAGGCAGAATCTATTAAAAAAAAGGGGGTTTGCCAAAGATTATTCAAGCGTAGCTCAAAAAACATCCCCTTGATGTCCTTAAACCAACTCAGGGAAAATACCCCCGGCTGATTCAATACACCCTGCAAAGCATTCCTAAAAGCCACCAAGTCATTGAAACACCAAATTGTAATTCAATACAGTAACGATCTCATTTGAATCTTGTATTTTATACCAAAGATTCCTAGCTCCAAAAGTAAAGGAGTCGATGGGGTAAAATCTGGGGCACTCAATATCCTTTTGCGGATCTCATTTTCTTTTTGAATAGTAAAATGTCTCCAGATTTCAACTGAATAACTTGCTGCAGAGAGAGCCTGTGCTTTACAAACTTTGACAGCTTTGGATAACGGGCTACTCCCAAACCATTTAGAATAGCTGTTGTCCGGGTAGAACCTACAACCTAGTTAGTTTATTATTTCCACAAATTTGCCTTGATAATACACATCCCTAAATAATCAAAGTCATCCAGACACTAAATATTTTCACCTGATAACACGGGTGACAACATCATTTACGGGCGTTGATGGCATATTTCTTTAACACTCATCTCTAAACCCTTAAGGGAATAAGCTAAGCTAAAAAAACATCTCATTGCTTCTATGATCAACAAAAGAGGTGTCAGTTGAGTATTATAATGTGTCTCATGTATATATAAGAGTGTTACTAGGTAGGAGCTGTGTGATTAAGTTAATATTCCATTTGGTGTGTTTTGTATTAAAGTCATTCCAGTGACAGCCGCTGTATCCTGAACAAGGAGTGAGGCGGTGCTGGGGGTCTATGCCTTTTTTGCTGAAATAAATACCCATTAAAGTGTTCCAGTGTCCGTTACTCCTTCCTACATTTGACGACATAGATTATGGAAAAGATTAGAGACCCCCCAGCACCCCATGGTGAGACCCTCCCCAGCCACTCCACCACACTGGCGTTCCAGCGGCCAACAGAAGGAAAAAAACACTGCACAACTAATAAGGCGCTCCGCCTGTCCCCAGGCGTTGTAGCAGCCAACGTGAGAGGAAGAAACAGGTTAAGCGCCAGATCAGCACTCACCACTTGGTGCACGATATTAACTGCCCATGCCTCAGAATAGTCAGCGGAGGCCAGATCTAGGTGCAGGCTTCAGTCGCTGGACATACAGATCGGTATTGGGACCACTTTAGTGTTGCGAAATGAAGGAGTGGCCGATAAAACACCAAGCGCACAAGCAGCCGAGGGCCATTGGGAGTATTCAATGAAGGACACGCATGTGCATAGGGTGGCCTGTTCTGGGCAAACACGACAAAGGCACACCGCACATGCCTGAAAGCCTGCATTGAGGCTAGTACGGCAACATTACAAAATGAAACAAGATGTAACGCGAGACACATATGAATCGGTCTCGATCTGACGTGTGACTAGTATTAAGCACATGAACAAACTGTAAAAGAAGCAAGTGTTGCCCTGGGGAACTTGACGCAACGTGAACCATTTTAGAAGCATTGTAAGCCAAGAATTGACAAGTGAGCAGTAGAAGCCTCCAGAGAAAGACACACAAAAACCAACAAGTGTAAACGAAGTGGCAAACAAGTTAAAGCACTGTACAATTCTCCAAAATGGCAATGACAGGGTTACATGGCCCTGCAGTTTTTATGGCATTCCCAGGCCCCCCTGTCATCCCCCTGACGTTGAGAGAGGGTGTGAAGAAAGAGTTGAATGAGCTATTACGAATGGGGATCATTGAGAGAGCAGGAGGTACGGCGTGGACTTCCCCGTTGGTGGTGAGGAAGCCGTCTGGTGAATTGCGTCTGTGTGTTGATTTGCACAAATTAAATAGGTGCATGCAATTGACCGACACCCCTTACCCAGCATGGGGGAGATGCTTGCCGTAATTGGTCATGTCTGGTATTTTCAAAATTGGACATGGCTTCCTCTTACAATCAGGTAGAATTGGAGGATAGTTTTAGTAGATTGACAGCATTTATAACTCACAAAGGAGTTTCCCAGTTTAGCCTTGTGTCGGCGTCGTCCATATTTAAAAAAAATAATGGACAAGCTCTTTCATGGAATGAAAAGGGTGTTCTGCTTTCAGGACGACATTTTGGTGTGTGGAGAGAATGAAGTTGAGCATGACAGAGTGTTGGACACTGTGCTTAAGATTCTAGGGTCAAGGGGTATGACGTTGAGAGAAGAGAAGTGTATGTTTTCGAGGGAGTAAGGTTGAACATTTGGAGCATGGAATAAAACCTAAGATAGTGTCCTTAGGTTTTATTCCATGCTCCAAATGTTCAACCTTACTATACCAGAGCTATAAAGGAGGTAGAAAAACCCAAATGTAAGGGAGAATTACACTTGTTTTTTGCGATGTTCGAATTTTAACAAAAGTTTTAGAAGAATTATGCAGATAAGGTTGTCAAGATGAGAAATCTACTAAAGAAATGTGAAGAGTTTGTGTGGAGTGGTAAGTGCGATGGGGAATTTAATTTAGTTAACGAGGAGATTTATCTCACAGGCCCGTTGGGAAAATTGGATACCAGGAGGAAGAACGTGATTACGGTAGATGCAAGTGATGTGGGCATAGGTGCCATTTGATCCCAATTGAATGTAGAAGGCGGGAAGGAAATAATTGCACATGTATCAAGAGGTTTCATGGTGCTGAGAAAAAAATATTCTGTATTAGAGAAAGAGGAATGTGGAAGGAATATGCAGCAGTATACTGAAGGACAATGGCATGCAATTAGCAAGTGGATGTTTCGGAAGTATGTTAAAAGAAGTGGCATAAAGCACAAGCGATCGGCATTGTACCACCCTGAAGGTAATGCCACGGTGGAGAGAATTAACAGGTGTATCATGGAGGCGATTCACATGGCTAATACGTGTGGCATGGACAGAAAAATGGCTATTCAGGAAAGAATAAATGCTTTGAGGATGTCTCCACATGCCACAACGGAGGTGTTTCCATTGAGCTTATGAGGGGAGAGCAAGGGAGTCAGACTATGTGGTCGATGAGTTAATGAAGAGTTTGAAGGAGAAGAAAGAGTAGTGGGTGATGAGAGAAAATAGGAGGAGAGGTAAGAAGAAGCTCAGGATTGAACGTGGTGATTCTGTGAGGATTAGGAAGAGTTTGGTCAATAGAAAAGGCGATGTGTTATATTCAGATCCTGTGCGGGTTATTGCAGTTATGAAAGGTGCGGTGAGATTTAGTGGAGGTCAAGTTTGGAACAAGAACAGGATTGAGATTGTAAGAAGGTTTTGTATTGGAGAAATGAGGGAGATGTGTTATAATGTGTCTCATGTATATATTAGAGTGTTACTAGTTAGTATTCCATTTAGAGTGTTTTGTATTAAAGTCAGTCCAGTGACAGCCGTTGTATCCTGAGCAAGGAGTGAGGCTCTGCTGGGGGTCTATGCCTATGTTGCTGAAATAAATACAAATTGAAGTGTTCCAGTGTGTGTGACTCCTTCCTACATTCAGCTTGCAATAAGTCATGTTTTTTAATTAAAAGAAGTAATCTAAGAACCTGATCAATTGTAGTTATACACCCACAATACCCAGCTTGTAGATAGATGTGTTACTAAATTGTTCATCATATACCACACTTCAAGTTTGATTAAAATGAACTTTGTGTAAACCTTAGAGAGTGTATTGATAAGAGAAATTGGTCTATATTTCAAAGGGCCACCCCAGCCTCCTTTCTTGAATATAGGGACAATCTATGGGCATGCTGAATTGCCATCTGGCAAGGGTGTGAAAGCTCAGGCTTTTTCTGATTTTTATTAAATGAAATGATGCCAGTAATTCCATCTCTGAAAGGAAAATCTGCTAATCAGATTCTCCTTTCATAAAAGTCATGTCAAAAGCATAGTGTGTACTTGTGCCCTGCTGCATCAGTATCCTGATTCGCAACACCTGCTCTACCAGTGGCACAGAACAGGTTCAGAAGTCACAGGACTCTCTTGAGAGCTGCAGTGACACCCAAATGCACCCCTGTTCCAAAAATGACATAACTCTGAAGACGTTGTCCTGGCGGCACATCAAATTATAAATATAAGCCATACATGAGTTAGGGCATGGTTTCTAGCATCTTGCAGAGTTATCCCGGCCCGATTAAATTGATATTGAATATGTGTCATCCCTGTGGGCCCAGTTCAGCAGTGGAAAGATTATGTGTATTCCCCCAGGCAGGCTGAACCTTGCCCTATGGGCAGGAAGAAAGCTTTGTGTGGTCAATCAATGATCAGGGAAGGTGATAAGTTAAAATGCATCGCATAAAATGTACAGCCATTTTAAGCGATTTTAAATGTTGATTTCACATTGTTTGCATTGTCATAGTGATATATATTGGCATTTATACTCAATCCTATAACTGAAAGTGGTTGGAGCGTGAGTCACCTTTCCTGGTCATTTATTGACTGTTTAAACTTTACAAACACTGTGGGTGGTTTGTGGGAATTGTGAGTTCGCTGCCACCAAACCCTTTTGGGTCAAATCAATAATTTGTAAATAGGGAGGGGTCAATAGTGCACAGGAACATGATTGAACCCACAACTTTTGATAGTCTGATGTGGTGCCTCGCTTTGTTCCTTTGTAAGGGAAGGTAACACCTTACTCCCTGGGACAATCACTCCACAGGATGCTGACCCGGGATTGGAAACCAAGTGGCACACTCATTCGCAGTAAGGCAGGCCTCACACAAGGGTGCTGTTTTCTAAAGGCCTTTGATCCTATTGAGAAGGGGAGAGGACCGAGTTAGGATAGCCAGGGAGGGATCTGTACAGTTTTGGGAGTGTTCTGTTGTCTTGATTCTCTTTTCCTCTCTTACGCGTTCCAGCCCCTCCGCTTCGCCTGGAGCAAAGCACTTTGGGTTTGACATCACAAGGGAAAAGTCCACATAATTTCAAGAGCAGGGATTGGATCCCTTAAGGAGACTAGCTTTAATCCAATCACCTGGGGGCATTTGCCTATAAAAGAAGGGGTCACGGCCCCACTTCTTTGAATCATCTGGACTAATTGTCAACCATTCTGAAGATTTTGTTGGACCCTGCTGAGAGAGCAGTCCATTTCAAAAGTCCTCCAGTTGTGGGGTGAAGGCAGAGATTCC
Source organism: Ambystoma mexicanum (assembly GCF_040938575.1). Classification (NCBI taxonomy): domain Eukaryota; kingdom Metazoa; phylum Chordata; class Amphibia; order Caudata; family Ambystomatidae; genus Ambystoma; species Ambystoma mexicanum. The sequence continues at coordinate 871,194,784 of NC_090935.1, forward strand.
AAAGGCAGAAGCAAGATCTGTCTCCTAACCATCCCCAGGGACTATTGGCAGTGATCACTGTTACTGGACCATAAGCCTGCCTCTCTGCTAGCCACCCTGTGCCTAGAATGACTAGTACCTCACCATGCTGCAGGTCCCCTGAAGGTGTGTGCTATCCTACCCCATGTTTGGGAGTCCGAGAAACGGACTGACACTGGAGTGGGACTCAAAGCACCTGGAAGCCGAGATCCCTGTTGTCGATCCTCGACTGCAGAACCAGACCTGGTAACCACCCGATCTGCATGGCTCAGGTAGACGCTTCAAGACCGCAGGTACCCTTCTGTTTGACCCCACCTCCATGCCAGCTTGCCACTGGACCATCATGACTTCTGCATTTGCACTCTGAGCCGACACAATGGTTAACACTGAGGAGCCTGGATCGATGCTGTCAGACTCCCAAGACATGTGCAGAAGGTGTTTGACTGTTATCAATGAGACTACCATTTTAGAATGATCATGCAAATTCTTAAAGTGATCAAACCAATTATGTCTAGGGATAGTACAATTTAAAATTGATAAAGGATGTGCACTACCTTTGGTAAAAGCTAGCCAATAAGATGATTCTTTTTTTTTAATTAGTTTATTACAAACCTTTAAATAAAACCTTTACAGACTGTTTAAAATATTAGCTCCATTTTCATGATGGATCTTATCTACAGACAGCAGCTAGGTAAACTTAGAAGACAAAAAACAACGATTTAAGATATTCTGAGCAACATCTCAGACTCTCGCTCAGTCTCCTTGCTCATTTGCTTTCGAGAGACTCTGTTTCAGCTTATCCAGAGAAAAAGATAGTGCAAATGTTATTTTGCTGTTAGAGCCCTCATGCAGAATCTGCCACCATTCCTCTGCAAGATGATTCAACATTTGGTGAACTAGCCATGTAAGGTAGCCCCAGCCCGTCAGCTAATGCTCTTTATTTGTCTGGTTCACTGGAGCTTTATACTCACTAATCAATAAGGTAATACAGGTTTCTTCACCACCCTGTATATCATTCAGCGCTAACAACGGATTTAATTTAGTTAATCTACAACTGGTATCACACCAAGAGTCAGGCCTCAGATTCCCCTCTCACTGCATAACCTGCCCAACTATCAAAGAGCTTAATAGGTTAAAGAATAAGAAACTCAGCAAGGTTGATAATATCTACAAAGGGATAATCAATAAGGTAGAAACCTATACTGGGGATTTGCTTGGAATTCATTACAGGGATATCTTTCTCAGCAACTGTATTAACCCTTTGATTCTTGCCTTTACATAGCCTATTGACAAAGGGGAACAGGGTTCAGGAACAGGATAAACTAGGACATTCATATTTGCTAACAGTATCAGGATCACTCTCTATCCATTTTAATACCTTGAACTCAGTACGTCCAATGAGTGACAATAATTAAATATAAATCTATATAACTTGATCTATTACTAGTCCTAATTGTTGGACTTGCAGGAAAATCTATATAGAATATTCCACTGAAGCACATATGCCAATGCTATTTAAACATTTTGTGAGACAGGTTGTCAATTTTGAAAATATAAATGGTGTAATATTCCACATCCCATCTTCCTCAATATGTGGGTTCATTACAGTCAGAACATGTTCACATTGCCAATTAAAATCATCTGCTACTGATATATGAGCATTCTCTCTAGTAATGGATGGGTCATGCATACAACCTCTTCCAAAAAGAGAAGGAAGCATCATATTGGCATAAGTAAACATTAAAAACACACACAATCAAAACAAGGTAATTGTTTAATGTTAAATTCTGTATTTATTTTAGGATTGTTTACATATCTACCATCCAGGTACATATTGTTTTTTAAGAATGGATACCATTTGAACAATAATCGAATGTGGTTGTAAGATCACTTTACTTTAAATTGATTATCTTTGCATTAGTAAATATTAGTGTGCTATTATGATGACTTTATGTGTCTTAATGAGTTACTAGATTACATTTCCACATGAATGCAGAGTTGCTTTATAATAATTCTTTGTTTGTTATGTTATTTATTTTAGAGTGGACTAATATTCCTTACATTTGGTAGAGTTTGTACATAAATTGGTATCTAGCTATTGGAATTATTGGATTTGCAGATATTGTTTTGTTCAGATGTATCAAAGAGGTTAGTAGATATTAGTTTTATGACATTTTAAACACATCTCATTTACAAACACTACAATTTTTCTATCATTATCATTTGTTACTTTTTATAGATTAATTAGCAAGTTCATTTCTCCTAAAGAAGGGACCCTATGATGCCCAAAACATGTTGAGAACAGCAAGGCTCCCCAATACTGGTAGAACAATTTGACTGATCAATTGAATCTACACTTATGGAAAGGGTGAATGTAGCAGTGTAATAGTTATTTTAATGTTCTGCATTAGATTGCATTACATGTATCAGTCATTTGATTAATATCGGCTTTAGAAAGATTTTCTCTAATGATTTTTTTGAATTTACAATTGGACAAGTCAAATTCATAACTATGAATGTTTGCGAATTTCAAAAATGCATCTTTGATGTTATTTATTAAGAAGGCTTAATTATCAAATATTGTTTGTGAAGGCTTTTATCCAGCACTAGTGAGTACACCGCTGTTCCCTGACCAATTAGTGTTGGACTCTTAGATAGATTGTACCCATAGCAGTCCAGCACTGTTTTTAGTGACATGCCAATAGACATACTTAAAGAAATAAAATACATTTAAAAATAGGAGTGCATTTCTCCAGGAGATAGTAATTATGTTAGTGAAACTTTTTGCCATTACTGCTATACTTGTAATGAGGCCCGATGTCACAAAACTCAATAACAGGTTGTCAGTATTAATGAAAGATATGAAATCTTTTTTTTTTTTTAAGTGAGGGTTTAGAATATAGGTTAAGGTATAACAATATACATATCATCAGGCCTGCAGAGAGTGTTATTAGAGTTTCTGTGGAACTGTTTGTAGAGGAACTGTTACATAAATGCTTGGACAACCCTAAAGTTTTCATTACGTATGTGATTGAGCGAGTCCATTACTTCCTGTTACCCAATCCTAAGCCAGGTGGCACACCTGTTGAATAAAAAAAACATGGACTTCATACTGCAATTGGATAGGGAATGAGGTGATCTGCAATTTGAGTGCAACAGGGTATTTATTCTGATTTACACCCAACCATCCAATCCACCCATAAATCCTTTTTAGGTCCCAAACAACTTATGAACCAATGCTATTTCCTCCTGTGCTTCAGATTATGCACAAACGGGAATTCAGCACCTTGCATTTTCTGTATTCACATCATGAGTACCCTGCTTAGCTATCCAGTTCTTCAGTATCATCAGATGCTGTTGATTGATTATTGCTTGACTACTAATGTGGTTGTAACAATTTATTAATTTACCTTCCCTTTCATAATTTACAGGGGATATTATGTGTCATGACAACTAATGTTTGCTACTGTTGGTTTTGTGAGAAGCCTCTATGTTAGGTTTTTCTGGTTTTAGGAGCCCCCTGAGCTTACTTGGCCAAATATTCTTGTTTAGCTGTTCACTGTTAGGAGTGGTTAGAGTTTGCATCAAAGTCCTTTGGAAATTATGATTGGAAACATGTTTACACATTAGTAGTTGAATACCGGCTTTCTTTCATACCTGAGTGGGTGTTTAACAGGATCCCAAGTAGGGAAACCTTGGCAGTATTGTTTCTAAGTTTGATGGGACCCATACTCCTTTTAAAGGCAGTAAACTGACTTCATATATTGACTGACATGCTTCCAAAGACGTAATGCTGCAGGAGACCAAGGCGCTGATAGGAATAAGTAAGGGCATTACCAAAATTTGGATGTGAACACAGACGTTATACCACGTGTAATAATAATGGTGTGGTGTACTTCTATTTATATGAAACAAAAGCGGTGATGGCTGGAAGGTTTGGAATGAAACCTAACCTCTGGCTTTTCTCTGGGCAACCCTCCAGACCATTGTTCTTTGCCTGCCAAGTCATTACAAAAGGGGAAAGACCATATGCAAATCAGGCTTAGTCCAACCCCAAAAGGGGCAGTGCAGCCCGAATTGCTTGGTGACATCCCTTCTACACGAGACCACAAGCATCCCCAAACATGTTTTGGCCTTGTTGGGCCTCATCAGAGAGTAGTAGCTTGGGTCTCTAGGCCAGCAGGCACAGGACCCACGTCTGGGCATATCCGTCCCGCTCGGGGTGACTTATGCAAAACAAAAGTGGTAATGGCTGGAAGATTTAGAATAAATCCTAACCTCTGGCTTTGCTCTGGGTACCACTCCAGACCATCATTTCCTGCCTGCTAAAATATTACAAAAGATGAAACACCATATGCAAATCAGGCTTGGTCCCACCCCAAAAGGGACAGTCTAGCCAGAACTGCTTGGTCACATCCCTTCTACACAAGACCACAAGCATGCTCAAACAGGTTTTGGCCTTGTTGGGCCTCATCAGTGAGGAGTAGCTCGGTTCTCTAGGCCAGCAGGCACGGGACCCACGTCTGGGCATTCCCGTCCCACTCGGGATGACTTATGCAAAACAAAAGAGGTGATGGCTGGAAGGTTTGGAATGAATTCTAACTTCTGGCATTGCTCTGGTCAACCCTTGAGACCATCGTTCTTCACCTGCCAAGCCATTACAGAAGGGGCAAGACCATATGCAAAACAGGCTTTATCCCACCCCAAAGGGGGCAGTCCAGCTCAAACTGCTTGGTCACTTCCCTTCTGCACAAGACCACAAGCATCCGCAAACATGTTTCAGCCTTCTTGGGGCTCACCGGTGAGGAGTAGCATGGGTCTCTAGGTCCAGCAGGCACGGGACCCAGGTCTGGGGATACGCGTCCCTCTCGGGGTGACTTATGCAAAACAAAAGAAGTGACAGCCTGAAGGTTTGGAATGAATTCTAACCTCTGGCATTGCTCTGGTCAACCCTTGAGACCATCATTCTTCTCCTGCCAAGAAATTACAAAAGAGGAAAGACCATATGCAAATCAGGCTTGGTCACATCTCAAAGGGGGCAGTCCAGCACAAACTGCTTGGTCACATCACTTCTGCACGAGAACACAAACATCCCCAAACATGCTTGGGTCTCTAGGAGGTGCAGGCATGGTGGGCCTATGACTGTTAAAAAACGTTTATTTTCCTGGTACCAACTTGGTATTATCTGAAGGATATATATACTAGCTTTCACAATTTCCTAATTTACAAGATGACTTTTGATTTCTTTTTTTTACATTGGTGGATATTTAATTTTCACATTATTTGTTTTGTTGCTATGCACAGTTTATCAACTATCATTATGTACCCTTTACATGTTATAGCAGATTAATATACTTGCAGAATGTATTTTATTGTTGTGCTATGCAGGACCCTAAATAAATATATTTTTAAAGCAGAGGAGTCTTGATTTCATTTCTGGATTTCTTGAGGGTGAGTCTAATGTTGACAAGTATATAGTTCCATAATCTGAGGACGTATACGGAAAAAGCTTGTTTCTTGATCTTTTGCTTTCACATTTCTGCTGTTTCAGTCTGACCAGGCAGTGGTGACTGCCTGCCAAGCAGAAGGGAGCAGGTATGGTGACAGCTTTGTATATGATACAGCTGGCTTTAAAGACATTTTTAAAATCTTTTTTGTAGATGTAGCCAGTGAAGCTTAATCAATGTGGGCGTTATATGGACATATTTGTGGAGACATTTGACGAGGCAGCGAGACTTGGAGGATGCTTCTCATAAGTGCTTGGGTGGTAGTGGGAAAACTGATTAGCAGGTGTTTATTGCATCTTTATGAGCCGTGATGAGCACCAGGAAAGAGTGTCAATGAGGGACAGGCCATGGTGTACCTTTTGCGTGATGGCTGTCTCAATGCTGCATATGGGTTTAACGTCAAAGTGTTACTTCTGTAACATGGCATGAACGTGTTCTGGGACTTTGTTGCCACAGGTATTTTAAGGACCTTTCCTAGAAAAGGAAAATGCGTGATGGGACAGTAGTTGTGAGATCATTCGGGCCCAACATTGAGTAGAAAAATTATATTTCTAGAATGAATATGGAGGAGTAGGTGCCCTGAAGGAAGGATGCATTGATGATTGCAAGAATCAGATGGGGAGCTTCTGTAGGGAGGGCCTTGAGGATTGACTCTGGCAAGATGTCCTCTTGATAGAAAGTTGCTTTGAAGAACCTAGGGTCTTTTCATATTTGATGAAGAGTGTGTCATTTTTTATTGATGTCATTGTTTTGCATAACAGGATGAATGGGCAATGGCTGCTTTGGCGATAGCATCAATGATTTGGTGGATCTTGCTGAACTTGTCAAGGAAGAAGTTGTTGATCGCGGTGATTTTCTTGATGGGGTGCTACAATAGAGCCCAGGGTTGATACACTGTTCGACATCCTGGAAGAGCGCTTTGCTTTTGTTTCTGCTTGGGACTACAGTGTGATGTGATATGACGAGTGCTTGCCGGCAGGCAGTCCAGAGTTCTTTAATTAGGGTAAGGTCAGATGGGGTTTCAGAATTGCCTTAAAGTTTCGCTGGCTTCCAGATGAGTCTTTTGCTGATGATGGAGTAGGTGGTTTAGGTGTGATGGTGCATGCTTTTCTAATGAATTTATATCGATCGAAGTGTGGTTGAGTGTTTCTAGAATGGGTTTCAGTATTTGTTAAGGGGTCCTGACAGGGTGCTCATGAGGTTGATCAATTCTTCTGGGAGAGGTTATTAAGGAAAGTCTTTGAATAATCGGGATATCTGCTTGATAACCTTGGGTTGGGTTTGGTTAGTCGGGGTGCCCAGATGAAAGGCAAGGTGATCTGATTAGTCAAGAATTAGAGCTTTGTTGTATTGGACGGCTGGCAAGGATGTGGGATAGAAGTCCAGAATGTTTCCTTTGTTGTGAATTCTGTGTGTGATCCAAGTTTACAAGTGTCAAATAAGTTGAATACTGCTTCCTTCATACTTCTAGTGTCCCGAAGGAAGATTTTGGTCTGTATAGGGAACATGGTGGTGATCAGGCCTGTGAAGTCATCGATAAAGGAAATCTTGGGCTTATATGGAGTATAGATGATGGCAATGGTGTCAGTGTCTATGAAAAAGAGGGGAAAGTTACCAGAAATTATTTCAAAGGGGCTGTTGGTGGCTAATTCCACTCTGGTGTAGAGCCGGGTGAAATGTGTAAGTCCTACACCAGTCCTGTGAGGCTTGTCTCTGAATAGAATGCTATTGCGCTTGTGGTGAAGCAGTCCAGGATGTGGCTCTTATCCAGATTTCAATGATGAAGTGCCTCCATGTTTTGGGCGGTGAATATGTCTGGGATGTCTTCTGCATGTGGGACTTCTGGGTGTTCCCAGCTAAGGGAGAAAGGAGTGGACAGGACCGGCAAAAAAGCTGGAAATGAATGGAGAAACACATTCAAGAAAAGATTGGCTGGTGCAGGGGGCAAAGCAGAGACGTTTTTATGGAAGGGCAAAAGGGGCACTTGCCCAGGGCCCCACCTTGGAGCCGGGCCCCCCAAGCTGCCTGATCCAAAGAAGTAAGATTACGTTGTTAACCAGTCCTAAATAGCCCACATCAGGATATTTTATGGGGTGCTGCTGAGGGTCTAAACCTATTGCCTTTCTGTTTTGACAAGTACATTCTGCCTCGAACAATTTATCATATAGTGCTTTCTGTGTTCACTTTGGAATACAGTTTGTGTGTTCCTTACGGTACAACTCTGTAGCATTCTTTCCTTCCTGATGGAATTATGTTGATCATGTTCAATAGGCATCAGTGAAATGCATATTGATAAATTGAGTGCCACAATGGTTCAGAGGTTAGCTCAGTGTGTGAAGCACTCATTGCAGAGATATGTGTTCATATGCAAAATTAGAATATCACATTCCAGCAAGGCTGGCTGGGGCTTTGCTATGTCTGAAGTTTATAAACCTGCCTGCATATGTACTTAGTTTTGCAATACAACATCTGCTATTATCTGCAATGCACCTGCACCAGATAGGGGTTGCGATAAAAACTAACATATCATCCGTATGGTGAAGGTCTAGAAATTGGTTTGTTCAGATGGGGTGTTGTAAAACCTAGTCAATCGCCTCCAACAATGGCATAAACTGTGAGTCCAAGAGGTGAATAAGTATCCCAATTCAAGACTAAAAGTGTTCATGTTTGTATCATGGATTTGCCAGCAGTCAATACAGTGATCCTGGTCAAATCATCTAATATATCTTACATTACTGTGCTGTCTTCTGTGAGATTTGCCTTCTTGCATGCTGCTGGTATCGTTTTGCCCATTACTTGATCTTTCTTCTTATGTAGGCCATTTGGGTGGAAGGGTTGGTAGACAGAAGAGAGCGGACCAGATGTTGCAGGCCTCAGGCAAGCATATTTTAAGGTCTGCTTGTTTGACACAAAAAACTGTTTGTTTTTGGTAAAAGTCGAAGGTTTTATGCACGTTTATAAATGAAAATCTCACAAGCCACTGTTTTTTAAAATAGAAAAGACAAACCCAGATTAAATGTGTCAAATCACATCGATTGATATGCTGGTACTTATATACTTCCCTTGATGATGGAGAGAATGAAGCTATAACCATTCCCATTTTGCAAAACACTCTTCTATAATATGGGGGATTCAACATTCAAGAACTCCAGAGAAATGTGAGCAACTTTGCATACAATTTTCCAGGGAAGGAGCACTGTGATCAATATCTTGTAAAGGTCAGGACATTTAGACTTAGGACCCTCATCCGACTGTAGATAAGTGTGGGCTGTTATGAACATTCCATTCACTGGTTTCATTTTCCCTACACCTGTGCATTTTCACAAGGAGAAATATCAGTGTTGAGTTCTTTCTTTTCTCCAATCCGGTGTTTTAAGCGAAATAAACCTGTATTGTTTCACCTTTTAAAAAAAAAAGGTCATGTTTGGTAATGTGATTTGTGTACTTTCCAAGACCGTTTTTATAAAACAAGATTGTTTTAGTTCATGGTAGAACTGGAAAAGAAAGTGTTCAAATGCAGAAATTGCAGTTGGCACAAATCCCAACTTCACCCCTTCACCCCTTAACCAATATGTGATCCTGAGCGTTCCATTTAATCTTGTATTACCTAACCTCTCAATATTGCCACTCCCTAAACCTTTCAAAATTGTCAGCCCTTCAGAGTGATTTCCTTCTCATGGTATGATTTTCATGAAATACTTATTCATGGTTTCACTGGCTATAGGGTTGCTTTAATAGTGAGCATATTTATATGTTACACCACAGGCATTTGTTCATTTGATATCTAATGGCAGCACTATTTGTAAACCAAATCCCACTTTCAATCTCTGTCTGGATAAAGACACTTTTCCTGGTAGCTTGTAATCTGTATCCACTATGAATGCTACGGTATGTGTAGCTTTCTTTTCTTTCCAAGTGACCTACTCTATCATTGCATGAGCATGTTTGCATTCTGTGAGGCAGCTAATGTGAATTCTATGTCTATTATGGGCTACATGTACCTTTTACATACGTTCCTGATTTAATACTACAGGCTGCATACCTTCCTGGATGCTATTGATAACAATTATCCTGTATCTCATTGTCGGCAGAGCGGAGATAGCAGCGGACCGTTGTCCTTTCCTGCCTTTTCACCTTGCAGGAGGAGGACTCGCCTGCCTTTGGCCTTTCAGGTGAATTTGATTTTGAAAATTGTTTAGCTCGCGCTCTGAGTGCATTGCCCTCCCTCCCCCCACCCCCTCAGCCACTTCCGTGTTTCCCTTTTCCCTCCCGCCTCCCAGCCTGCCCCCTCCCCACCCTGATTGGCTGCCTGGCGGCTGTTGGGTGCGCCATACGGTCGCTACTCTCCCCGCTCGCCTCATTGTCGGCAGAGCGGAGATAGCAGCGGACCGTTGTCCTTTCCTGCCTTTTCACCTTGCAGGAGGAGGACTCGCCTGCCTTTGGCCTTTCAGGTGATTTTGATTTTGAAAATTGTTTAGCTCGCGCTCTGAGTGCATTGCCCTCCCTCCCCCACCCCCTCAGCCACTTCCGTGTTTCCCTCTTCCCTCCCGCCTCCCAGCCTGCCCCCTCCCCGCCCTGATTGGTTGCCTGGAGCTCTTAGCTGACCATCCCTGGGCAGCCCTCTGCCCGGCAGCCCCTTTCGGCGAAGGACCCCTAGGCAAAGGGCGGCTCCCTGACTAGCGGCTCCTGGTGGTGTCTGCAGGGGACGCCTGTTGCCAGTTGCCACCCTTGCTCCAGGTTGGGGTCCCCCTGCCCACTGTGTCCACCTGGTTGACCCGCTACCCGCTAAGCTTGCTGTGATCCCACCCATTGCAATTATGCACCAGCACCGCATTTTTACAATTGCTTTGTGATACCTAGGCCTTTCTCCCTCTATTCAGGACTCTCAAACTTAGGTTGGATGTCACCTGTTTTTAAAAAAGCACTGTCACTGTATTCAAAATTGCTATGTGAAACCTAGGCTTTTCTCCCTCTATTCAGGACTCTCAAACTTAGGTGGGATTTCACCTGTCTTTAAAAAGCACTGTCACTGTATTTAAAATTGCTTTGTGAAACCTAGGCCTTTTCCCCTCTATTCAGGACTCTCAAACTTAGGTGGGATTTCACCTGTTTTTAAAAAGCACTGTCACTGTATTTAAAATTGCTTTGTGAAACCTAGGCCTTTCTCCCTCTATTCAGGACTCTCAAACTTAGGTGGGATTTCACCTGTTTTTAGAAAATCACTGTCACTGTATTTAAAATTGCTTTGTGAAACCTAGGCCTTTCTCCCTCTAGTCAGGACTCTCAAACTTAGGTGGGATTTCATGTGTTTTTAAAAAAGCACTGTCACTGTATTTAAAATTGCTTTGTGAAACCTAGGCCTTTCTCCCTCTATTCAGGACTCCAAACATAGGTGGGATTTCACCTGTTTTTAAAAAGCACTGTCACTGTATTTACAATTGCTTTGTGAAACCCAGGCCTTTCTCCCTCTATTCAGGACTCCAAACTTAGGTGGGACATGCTCTTTGACGTTCCTTCACCAGAACAATGGACCCTTCATATGGTCTCTGTGCTCTCCCCTTTCCCCTCTTCTCCCCTTAATGGTGGCACCCATTGGGACGCCCTTCTGGCCCCCTTCCATTCCTATAAGGTCATCATTAATGTTTACTTGAATGGGACCGTCCTGGTCCTAGGCCCTCAGGCCAACTTTCACCTCTTTGATCGAAGCTTTCCGCGCCTCATCAATTTCTTCTCCTGCTGTCCCCTCCTCCCTTTCTGTGGCTACCTCGCCTCCCTCTTCTGCCTCCAACTTGGCTACCTTGCCTTCACCTTCTCTCTTTGCCCCCTCTTCGGCTCCTTCTACACCTCCGAAGGACGTACCTCTGAGCTGTACCCCTCCTCGGAAGTCCTTCAAGGATGGCAACCTTCTCCATATTGCCACTCTAAACTCTCGCTCTGCTGTCAAACACTCCTCTGATATCTGCCGCCTCCTGGAAGAACTTGACCTCGATGTCCTCAATCTCACCGAGACATGGTTTACGGCCAGCTCTGTCACTAGCTTTGACACGCTCCTACCTGATGGCTACAAGATCCTCTCCGTGCCTAGGCCCAACCGCTCTGGTGGGGGTGTAGCTCTGATCTTCCCCGAATGGATTCCTGCCTCTGTCACTTCCATGCAGGCCTATTCCTCCTTTGAATGCCTCGTCTGCAGGCTCTCTCTCTCCCCTAGCCATTCCCTTACTGTGGCTACTATCTATCGGCCACCTGGTCAGATCTCCTCCTTCCTCTCTGAGTGGGCAGACCTCTCCTCCTCACTCCCGGCCTCAACCACTCAACTCCTCCTTCTTGGAGACTTCAACACCCACCTTGATGCCTCCTGTCCTCCCTCTGGACTCTTTTGCGACGTTTGCGACTCTCTCTCACTCACCATTCTCCCCTCTGGCCCAACTCGTTCTGCAGGACACACTCTGGATGTCCTGATCTCCTCAGACCTTTCCCTCTCTTTCCCTCTCTCCACTCCTCTCTCCTGGAGTGATCACGTTCTCCTCTCCTCCCACCTCACCCTCCCTACCCCCTAGGCCAAGCCACCTCCAGCACTGCCACCCACCTTCTCGGTCATCCGACCCATGAAGCGCGTGTCAGTTGAGGCTTTCGCCGCCACCTTCTCACCTCCTCCTCCCCCTATGGCTGACTCTCACCCTGACACAGCCCTCTCCATGCTCCACTCTGCTATATCTGATACTCTTGATATCCTTGCCCCTGTCATGAGAATCCACCTGAAGTCCAAAGCCAAGTGCAACTCATGGTACGACTCGGACCGCGTCACCCTAAAACGCAAGTGCAGGGTGGCCGAGAGAAAATGGCGTGCTTCGTGTACATCCTCTGACAAACTGGCCTGCTGTCTGCTCCAAAGACAATACCGGCACTCTGTCCTAACCAAGAAGAGAGCCCATATCCAAGCCCGCATCTCTGCGGCATCAAACAACTCGGCCAAACTCTTTAAAATCTGTAAGGAACTGGCCATTCCTGCCGCAGTCTCTACCTCCCCTATCTCCTCCCAGGCCCTCTGTATGGCACTGGCTTCTCACTTCATCTCTAAAATTCAGGACATCCTGTCCTCTCTCTCCTCCTATCCCCACCTCCCCCCACTCCCTGCTCCTCCTCTGGCCTCTCTGCAGCCACCTCACCTCCCTCCTTCTCTGCCTTTCCCCTGTTCTCTGCAGACGAGGTTTCTAGACAAGTCTGATCTATGAAAGTCTCGTTGAAACAGGTTCACCCCTGTTCCTCCAAAAGTATCAAGGACCACATCGACTCCCTGGCTCCTGCCTGGCTGATTTCTGCAACCACTCCTTCGCCACTGGAGTCTTCCCATCCCCCTTGAAGCACTCCCTTGTGCACCCTCTTCTTAAGAAACCCTCTGCCGACCCCTCCTGCCCGGCTAACTCGCCCAATCTCCATCATCCCCTTCCTGGGCAAGCTCCTGGAGAAACCGGCCATCTCCCAGCTCAATCTCCACACTGAATCTGTTGGTTGTCTTCATGACCATCAGTCTGGCTTCAGAGCTGCCAGAAGCACAGAAACTGCTCTCCTGAACATCCGTGAAGACCTGCTCTCCAACCTTGATTTGAACACCCTGTGTGTTCTCATATTACTTGATCTCTCCTCTGCCTTTGACACTGTCAACCATGCCATCCTGCTCAACCGTCTCCGTGATAACCTGGGTATCACTGGTCAGGCTCTGGCGTGGCTGACTTCTTTCCTCTCCGACCGACCCTCCCAGGTCCAGCTTGAGTCTTTCCTCTCCGATATCTTTGTCTCTACCTGTGGTGTCTCCCAGGGAACTAACTTCTCTCCCTGGCTGTTCAACCAATACCTGGCACTCCTTGCCCACCGCATTGCCGCTCTCTGCCCCAAGTTTCAGTGCTATGCAGATGATACTCAGCTCATTTTCAGGCTACCCTCGGCCTCCGCCTCTCCTTCCCTCATCTCTGACTGTCTGTCTGCCATTCAGGAGTGGTGTGCCGCCAATGACCTCTGCCTTAATGCCAGTAAGAAGGAGATTCTACTCATCGGCACACCCACTCCCTCCTTCCCTGCAGCTCTCTGGCCGGCCTCTATTGACCCTCTTCCCGCTCCCACCTGCATGGCTAAAAACCTCATGGTCATCTTCGACTCCACACTCTCCTTCTCTTCTCACATTTCTGATGTCTCTAAGAAGTCACACTACCAGCTGCACCTCCTCAGAGGTATTCTTCCTTTCCTCTCCTTCCCCCAGAAACTCACTGTCTCCAGAGCCCTGGTTCTCTCTAAGCTGGACTATTGTAACAGCCTCTATCTAAATCTGCCTGCCTCTACTCTCCGCCCTTTGCAACTTATCCAGAACAGGACTGCAAGACTTGTTCTTGGCCTCAAGCCCAGGGATCGTATCTCTCCAGGACTGAAATCTCTGCACTGGCTCCCAGTGGCTGCGAGGTTTAAGTTCAAAACCCTCTGCATTGTCCACAAGGCCTTCTGGGGCCTGGGGCCGAAATACCTTCAACTCTCTCTTCCTAAATATCTTCCTTCTCGACCTCTCCGCTCTTCCGGCTCCAACTCTCTCAGGGTCAGTCGCTTCTCCAAGCAACGAGTTGGTGGTAGATCTCTCTCTTCGGCAGGGGCCTCCCTTTGGAACAGCCTTCCTGCCTCCCTGAAACTTGGGGAGAACCATCTCCGGTTCCGGAAGCACCTCAAAACCTTCCTCTTTGCTTCTGCCTTCACTCCCCCTCTCCCCTGTTGATTTTCCTGACAGATACTGCACTGGATACCTGGCCTCCCTTCTGATCTTGGGCCCAGGCCCGCCAGTTGCCCACCTGCATAGCCTCCCTGACAACCCCTGCACCTGGGAACTGTTTTCTGTATCCTTACAGTCCCCCTACCAGCACTTATGTTCTGCACTTACTGTACACTTGCCACCTGCTGGCCGTTTTTATTTATCTTTTTTATTGTACTATCCCTTGTATTGCACTTCCCACATCTCCCCCCCCCCACACTTTTCCCTTTCCCCTTCCCATGCACTTGCGCAATCTGAATGACACTTGGCCTAGTAGGATCGTTGTCTGTCTTCCCTTTGTTCCCCCTCCCTTGCCTCGTCGCGCCTTGAAAGACTTGTGTATAGGCGCGTTATAAATGCCATATCATATCATATCATATGTGCTAGAAAAGAAACTTCTTCGTAGACTGATAATGTTTGTCTTCAAATGCTACTTGTTTATCATTCTGATTGGAGCAAGAATGAAGAGGGTAAGGGGACTTAAAGGGAGTAAACCTGTTTATTATGCTGCGAGACAGCACATCAACCTATAGGTTGTGAGCACGACAGCTGAGGGGCTCAACCAGTTTTCTTGATCCCTTAATTCCTTTGGTTTTGTGAAGGGGGGCAAAGATGTCCATGCCCAGGGTCCCAAAAGTGCGTAAAATGGCCCTGGGGCAAAGGTCATAGGCCTGATCTCCTGGCACCAGATGAACAACTGCAAAATAAATATGCCTGGAAGGCAGTTTAAGGACAGTAGACAGAACAGGCAAAAGAGTAGGTGAAGGAGGGAGAAACAAATACAAGCAGGGATTGGCTGGTCGGCATGGCACAGATCATGACATCTTTCATTTATTTATGTTTAGGATGATATGATTTTCTTTTCCATTTTCGATATTTCAATTTCTTTTTCGGAGATGATTTATACCACGCCACAGACAGGACAAATTGCATAATGGCACCTGCACAAATTACTTGGTAAAAGGGGTTAGCAGAAAAGTGAAGTGTTGAGTAATTTTCAAAATGTGTTGTTCACCTGACAATGACGGAGGGAGCATGTTTTAGATGTGGGGTCAAACCATCATAAATCTTCTATCACCAGATATTTTCAGGTTAGCTTTAGGGATAAAAAGAAGCTTGTTGTCTTGTGAGTTTGTGAGTGAAGAGTAAGAGGAGGATTGTACTGTTGAATTCTATGTACCAGAGATTTAGGTGCGAGTCTGTGCATGTAGCTAGTTCAAAATCAGGCAGAGGACCTTAAAGGATCATGTATTGAAATGGGAACCAGAGGATTGATTTATCAAAAGATGTGATATGGCCAAACCTTTCCAAGATAAAAATAAGGCAGATTGCAATATTTTGGACCCTTTGGTATTCTGAGATTCCCAAGTAAAGACAATTACAGTTGTCTAATATGGATTCTGAAAAGTGCCTAATACAATGGAGTAATACATTTGACTATATATGTAGGGCCCAGTCTTTTGAAGCAAACACATTTCGAAAAAGGCTGCCTTTAGCGTTATTGCCAAATGTTGGGTTTGTCAAATGGCGTTCCATATGTTTCAAAACATAATGACCTTGACTTAGCATATCTCAAAGATAAATGTTTTATGGCACCTGTTATTGTTATGGCTAACTACATGGTTCAATCCTAAGGCAACTTTGACAATTTTTTCGTTCAGATTCTTTGGTTAGCCTTTGTTAAAAAAAAAAAATACATAAACATTTAATCAGCATTGGAGCCATCAGACTGCTTCGCCAGACCGGAATCAATTACATGAAATAGTTGGACAAAACGAGTATGTTCTTGAAGTCTGCAGGACTGGGAGACCAGAGAGTAGTTACAAAATCATGACATTTAGCACACATGACAATAATGCCTACATATGGTTCATGAAGGTATCTCAATGTATCTCATATGTACCTTTACATGTAAAGATCGGCATTGTTTAACTAGACTTCTTTTTAATCTTTTGAATATTAATTCTGTGACCTCCACCATCTGCTGTATGTCATCTTCAGATAATTGTCTGTATAAGGCCATATGGTAATTATGAGAAATGTCATTAATTATATCTCGATTCCATACTAGAGAGCCACTGTTTTCACTGATAGATGTTATGGTTTGCCCACTATTTTGTCTTTTCATGAGGGAGGCTAAGAGCCTGCCACCCTTATCACAGGACTCATAACTCACAACCCGCCACAAAAAGTGCTCCTCCCATTGCAGTGATTCTAATGCAGCCACATGTGGATGCCGTGTCTCAAATGGCCCCCTCTGTTGAGCACCCGTAAGGTGAGAACATTATCCAGACAACAGATAGTGGACTCCACGTGACTCAGCTGAGTGTGGAGTGTTTGCTGCAAACCACTTTGAATGTCTTCCCCCACACAGGCCCGTAACCTGTGAACCCGTCATCATCTCAAAATAATGTACTATCTCTTCATGTATGCTCACATACAGGACAAAAGCACAAAACTTCCACTGTGGGGCAGCTGGCCCTATTCCCAGCCACTTATAAGGACTGGCTAATGGTGAGTGATCTGTGATGACCCTTGCTATATAGCACATCTCCCTAAATCTATAAAAAAGAAATGTGCAGAGAAATATGTAGTCTCTATTTGAGCTTGCAGAGTCTTAAGAGAGTGTAGATAAGAGTTGAAGGAATACATCAAATGGGTAGGATACCGTTTCCACATACTGCTAACATAGTTAACGGGTATTCACCCTCCTAAAGAGAGTCCTTGACCAGGTTTTCATCTGTTCAGGGACCAAGGAACAATCTCTGACATTAGGAGCATAGACATTCAGTGCTCATTGGTTGACCAAGCAGACCCCCCAATCCGATCAAATCTGACCTTGGGTTCTTTTTCTATCTCTGATATTTCTGGTGGAACCTCTCTTATCACACACATTAGCGGATTCCAAGTGTGATAGAAATTACTTCCAATTAATTATCCAGCATAACAATCTCCTCAGCCATTAAATGAGTCTCCTGAAGATGACCCACTTAATTATGTTTCAGAAAAGAGCCTATCCCATACTTTTACACAGTTGTTGAGGCCTTTCAAATTTTAGATTATAAGATCTATGGCTCCCATTTAAACATTATCTGTGCATCATCAGGAGTACACTCCCCCCACATGTGCGCTGAAAAAACCAAAACCTATAATAACCAATCTCAATTAGTCCCCCCAAACCTCTTCAAAGGACCCAAACAATACAGGTTCCAATTTTTTGTTGTCGTTACCACATGCATAATCCACCCACCCAATCATACAGCTCAGTGGAGAACTGTAGTCCCTCAGAACAAGATTGTATGGTCATGTGCAATGAGGGAAACAGGTACTTAGCATGGTCAGTGCACCCTACAAGAAAAGAGCAGAAGAAAGGAAATCCGAATTCCCAATAGATAAAACGTACAGTGCTACCCCTTTCTTTAAACGTGGTGTAACTTGGAAACCATAGAGCTATAGTAAGGTAAAACCCCCAAATTATTGGTTCAAACACTGTGAATGAACAAAAAAAATGAGTCAACAATTAAAGGGCTCAGCCAAATGAATGCAGACAATATATTAAATTAGCCTGAATGTGGAAAGGCTTCCCCTGCAGCACCCTTACGACCCTGGCCTTTCAATTACTTCTGCAGAGTGCATGAAAGCCATTTCATTGGCACAAGACTTTGATCGTTTGTTCCTTCCAGCTTTGGATTCCTGCTGATAGAAAGAATGTGAGAAGGCCACCTCATGAGAACTGGGGTTTCAGCATCAGATCACTTGCACATCTTCTCCACAGCTAGTCCATGACAGTCCATCTAATCATTCTCCGTGGTCATATCAAAAACATACATTCTGGAATTGTGAGTGACTTTCAGTTTTGATGGGAAAACGAATGTATGACAAATGTTGTGGAGTTAGAGGGAGCATCCCACCCTTCCCCCAGCACTGCACTGCTTACCGTCCAGCCCCTCATTCTGACAGGAGTCAGCACAGTGTTATATTATTACTATTAACTCCTTTTTTTAGTATTCTGTATAATTTGCCTTCAGACCACCACCCAATTATTTTCCTGCAATATGGTTGAAGCCTTGCTGTGGTATTGCTGTCCACAGATCCTATGTCTGCGACAATGAAACCTTTGAAATGAACTGCCTGCACAACGTTTGGATACACCCAGAGCTTTGTTGTGCCTAAGTTGAAATGGCCCTTGTTCCTAGCTTACCCCAGGATAGACTCATTGTCTGAGAAGGGCAACTTTGGCTATCCGAGCCGTTAGGGGAAATTCCAGGAACGTGCAGGCGTGGTGCTTTTGTGAGCGCTGTATACGCAACTCAACCACAAAGCAAGCAGACAGGTGCTCGGTACAACCTCCCTACTGAAAATTCATTGTGACAAGATGGCATTATCCCCAAAATGCCTCTCCGAGTTTCTGGGAATAAACACTATCCTGGAGATGTAGGTTGAGGACTCATCCATCTGAGAGCATATCAGCTTCACCTTGTCCTTTGTTGATAGCATCCACTGAGACCAGAAGCATTTATATATCGAATTTACTTGCTCTTGCCTTGGGAAAATTTCTCGCCCGTCATTTTGAATGCTGTCGCTTCCAAACCAGTCTTACTCCACAGTGACTTCATCCGATTGACAAAGCCGGTGCACAATTTAACTCTTTTATTGTTGCCAGAATTCTGCCTCTTATAGTGCAGGTAAACCCATTGGACATTTTCTCCCAGAATGCACTGTGAGTGGCTTAATAAACATGCTTCCACTAGACAACATGACCCAGAAGTCAGATGGCTCCCACAGAACAGATGACTCAAAGGGACTAAAAGTAACATAGATGGCCCTCACAGCACACATAGGACTATATGGCAAGTAACGCACATTGCCCCATTCAGCACAGTAGGTCACTCAGGACTACATTTCTATGAATGTATTCTGTCTGAAACAGTACAACTACATCCAGAAAACATTTGATCTCCACAATGCAATTTGCATCACTAAGTACAGATATCCTCAAAAGGGTTCTAGGTCATTTGGTCGAAAACCAACTGATCGAATGCCATTTGATCGAGAGTCAAATGGTGAAAAAAATGGTCGATTTTTTTTTTAATTCTTTTTTTTTATGGGGGGGTTCCCCCCCAACTCCCCTTTTTCTATATTCATTTTTCTTTTACCAAACAAAACCCAAAAAAAATATAAATAAATAAATAAAAAATTCAACCATTTTTTTTCCGACCATTTGACTTTCGATCAAATGGTCATTCGAGCTTTTATTTTTGACCATTCGACCGGACAACCTCAAAAGACAACCTACTAAATAATACACAGACTAACTTATCAGAGCCCTCAGGGCAAGGCCTTTGCATTGCAGAATGAACTATGTCTTGTCCGTACAGACAATGCTCCCAGATTATGCAATATTAAGAATGCACTCTACCTCCCTTAGGAGGGAAATGTGTTAGCAGAACTATGTAACACAGAAGTACCCCTTAATCAGAACAGCCGACCCCCGGCTACCCCAACATGACCCCATGTTATAGAATGCACTCTACTAAACAGAACTCCACATATAATTACAATTTCCAAAATAAAATCTGCTTCAATTACGGCATTCAACTCACTGCATAACATATCCCATATGTCACTAAATTTGCCAGCAAATGTTGCCATTTCATCGATTTGCAAAGCAACTTGCTGAACGAAATGGTACACACATGTATCACACTCAAGAAGATGAAATTCAGCCTGCTCTTCTAGGATCTGAACCTGTGATCTGCAAACCATTCACACACATCCCAACATCAACCTTTAAACCCATTAAGATAACTTATTTCCTTAATATTATCTTCAAAACTCCCTGATGTGTGTTTGTTTGTTTGTTTGTTTTTGTCTTTTTGTATGGCACACCAAACCCAAAGGTAACTGGGTGCAAGCAGTACAAGGAGGCTTTAGGCTTGAGATACATAGAGTTGCAGTCATAGTATTACAGGTACAAAGATGGAGATATTCACAGTACACAAATTATGGTTCACAAATTGCAGGTAAACATTGAGGATATATACAATTACATTACAGATATATACAATTACATTGCCGATAGCAATATAGGATGTAGTTTCAGTTGCAGGATTTTATGATAACAGATACTTGGCTTAGTATGTTGTTTGACATTAGGTCCTACCGTGAGCATCATTGGTTCTGATCCATTTCTGTATGTTGCGTCTGAAGCTAGGGTAGGTTTCATCAACCCGGAGTGAGGAGGGGAGTGAGTTCCATGTTTGGGCTGCCATAACTGGGAACTTCTGCTGCCAGATCTGGCTAGATTGAAACATGGTACGCTGAGGCAGCATGGGCTGGAAGACCTAGTCAGGCGAGTGGTTGTTTTCTTGACTATTCGATCGGCGAGGTACCGTGGTGCAGCATTATTGAGGCATTTGTGGGTCAGGGAAGATGTTTTTAGCAGGATTCTGTCCTTGATTGTCAACCAGTGGTTTTGTCTTCTAAACACAGATATGTGATCTTTATTTGGGATATTTAGTGCCGTTCTTAGGGCGTTATTCTGTAGCATTTGGATCTTGTTTAAGATGTACTTGTTAGCCCCCAGGTAAAGAGCTTTACAGTAATCCAATCTTGAAAGTATGAGGGCATTCACCAAGATGATGCAGCTGGATGAGGATAGATAAGGTCTGCAGGCCCTGATTAATTTGCAAGTATATGCTGATGTGGACGCTAGAGAATTGACTTGTTTGCTCATGGTTAGAGTGGAGTCAAGGTAGAATCCAAGCGTTTTCACTTCCTTTACAACCTTGATAGAGTTGCCATCAATGTTGAAGGAGGAGTAATCGTTGTTAAGTTTTTTGAGGTTGGCCGAGGTTCCTAGTATTAGAAGTTCAGTATTGTCGTCATTCAGGCAGAGGCCATGTGTGGCCATCCATGCCTGAATGAGGAGGTAGATTTTGGTTCACAAGAGCCGTGTCAGTGATGTAATTGCCCGAAAGAGATATGAGGATCTGGGTGTCATCTGCATAGTTAGTGTATGTGTGCCTTCCCAGCAAATCTCCCAAATATTGAATCCAAATATTACCTTCACAGACAACATCCCACATGTTCCTTGCAAATCTTCTAGATAAGCATGTATTTGCCCTCGGTACTGCCATATGCATTTTGGGTTTTACATAAAGCAACGCTAGCTGGGAAGCAACCGAGCACTGTATATATTGTTGAGGGTAACGAATAAGGTAAGGAGGCAGCATGGGATGTTGCAGCAGTGTTGGTGGGCTATGCTGTGGGAATTCAGGGTGTCTAGGTGGTGTCTAGGCATTGACAGATGGGTAAGCTCTTGGGTTTCTTTAATGCACAAGCATGCATGCAGTCCAGTTTAGACTCAACCCCAGTGATGGCCTGGCTCCTGGAGGTGCGTGTCTCACCTATTGCTCTGTGATATATTTTGGAGGGCAATATCTTTCCCCATAGCAAAAGGGGCAGGGAGTATTTGATCAGGAGTTGTGGTTGGTTAGCACTGATACTTAGTGTGAGCCGCTGTGAAAAGGTTGAAAATGATCGAATGCAAAGCGAAAACATAATTCAGGCCATGTGCCATAATGTGCTGCGTCCAATTCAGTATAAGAAGACCCTCGACATCATTACAGTTCAGTGCACATTTCACTGATGCTTTACAAATGTGCTGACTGTTCCCTTCCAATGAGGCTGAAAACATCACTTTCAGGTTTCAGACCTTCCAGGGGACCTGCACAATACTTTGTGGGAATTAACGTGTTTTACAACATGTTCTCACTGTCAGAAAAGATTGCAATGTGCAAAGTCATATTCAAATGCTTGCATCGGAGCAGGGGTCTGCAAACCTTGACTCTCCAGATGTTTTGTACTATAAATCTCATCAGCCCTAGCCAGAATAAACAATGGAGAAGGAACATGAGATCTGTACTCCAAAACATCTGGAGAGCTGCAGGTTGCCAATCCTTGCATCAGAGCATTGAGACAAATGTAATGCTTAAAATTGCAGACGCCTGTTCTTTTTCTTCTCAGAGTCCCTGTAATGCAGTGGATAGTGGTGAACACTGTCTTTGGCTTCCAGGTCTTCCTTTAAACCTGCACAACGCATAATGGGGGTTGCCTTGAGAATGGTTCATTTTGAGGGCAAACGTGCTTTGTGTCAGCAAAATGGCATGCTATTGTAAATGTTATGGACTAATAATATATTTAATTGGGACCCTTCTGAGAGTGTTAGCCAACTCCATTCTGTATACTCATAGTGGGGATGGTGGTAATGAAAAGTACATATCATTTGCAGTATTGCAGTAGATCAGTATGGAGATGGGTATTTTTGTCTTGAACATGCCAAATAATACAGATTACTGATAAAGGCTTCTGGGGTGAGATTACTACCACACTGCTCCACCCCCTGCTGAACACACACACGGATGCTAACACACATCGCTACCCATCCCTGAATGTCCTCTTTCTCACTCAGTAAACACATCCCCATGACTACATGACCTATAAAGGGACATGGCTCATTCGGGAGGATGGTGAACGGCAGAGGAAAGAGTGACCTATCCATAAGCCTATCCAAACAAACTGTCTTTCCTCAAGGCCTCTGGGGTTTGCTGACAAAAAGCTGGCCCCGGGAAAAGTAGGCAGAGATGATCAGCTTTTGGGAACAGGGATTGCTGGCTTTCTCCATCTGCCATCCCACCAGTTCAACACACTGTTTCATTGAAGGACACACACTGAAAAGTCATTGCAGAGGTTTTAGAAAACATCAATAATGCATGCATGATAATTGTTAGCACCGTTTATTAATGTATTGTAATGTAATGCACAGCAATGTAACCTAAGCTGAACAATCCTCTTTATGATTTCTGCTGCCTAATACCCTTGGGTCTGGTGAGCATTATAAATAAATAAACAAACAAAACAAACAAACATTGTATGCTGCGCTGATGATACTCAGAATAAGCTGCATGGCTGATGTTGATAAGTATCTCTCATTCTGATCAATTACTCTTGTAACGTATTTAATATTCACTTTCGAACATAGCGTTTATGAATTCATCATGATCTACCCTGCTTTGAAATACTATCCTCATTTAGGTTTGCTATGATGAACTGTATTGTGTTGTGGAATGCCATGTCTTTAAGCTGCAGGAACATGTTGTGTAATGTTTTGTATGCCGGGATGTATGCGTTTTTGTTTCCAAAGCTAGATGCATGCTACCTGACAAACCTGAGTGTTGCTTGTTTTTCACTTGCACTGTTTTTTAGGGGCATGATGCTGCCGTATACTAGCTGCTTAGGTCATGTTATGTCAGATTGTTTTATGGGAAATGTCATTGGGCCTCATTACGACCCAGGCGGTAAATTACCGCCTGGGTCGTACCTTTACCACCATGGCGTAAACTACGTTTACGCCATGGTGGTTGGCGGACTTACCGCCCCATTCCGAGGTGAGTGGGGCGGTAAGTCCCCATTAACCCATTTACCCTTCCCCATTCCCATTTTTGCCCCATAGGGCATAATGGGAGTGGGGAAGGCGTTAATTACCAACAAGGTCCCTTAGCGCCATGGATTTTAACACCTGCTAAAAGCAGGTGTTAAAACCTCCATGGCGCTAAGGGACCTCGGAATCAGGCGGTAAGGGTCGGCGCTGTTTACGCCGCCGTAAACCCCTTACCGCCTGGGTCCTAATGAGGCCCATTATGTCGTTTTGCTGTAATGCCTAATGGTCTAATTGTTCAAGCACTGTAAAGTATCCATAAGGAGGCAGGTAGCACTTCCCACAACACACAGATAAATAAAAGACACAGGACAGAAGTTAGACCTGAATGTGCCTGACCTGAGATGTGCATGCTACGCTCTAATAACAGGACACAGTAATTGCAGGCCATGTCAAGAAGGTTATTCAAATGCTGGTTTATGCAGATTAATGCATACACGCCCAGCCTCACGTAAGAGGATTCCTGCCACACACACCACTATAACCATTCGCATATAGTGCTAGCAGGCGGCAGGAAACCTCCAGGAAGACTTTTCTGGGGTTTTTGCTCACAGGAAAGCCATGCTGGAAACCTACCCTCATTTAAATGTGCCAATATTTCGTTCCAATTTTCGAGTTTATAGTACAGTCCGTTCGGGCAGTGGGAGATTAAGTACAAAGGCTTTGTCCTCTCTGTTTTTTTGGGCATTTTTTCAACACATCCAAGCTTCAAATGGCATAATGGCACAGTAGAAACTTTAAAGTCTTACTACTGCTAAGCCAAAGACAGCGTTCATGCCCTTAAACACTTTGCGCAAAAGCACAAACCGAGAGGAGAGTTCATGACATTAAAATGACATCAACCCCTCGAATTACATATGCACTAAGCATGATCCCCCCGCAGATCAAAAAGAGTTTCATAAAGAAAATGAGAGACTGATCCAAACCTTCCTGTGGGATGGCAAGCAGCCAAGTTTAAAACTTTGCTGGCAAAGGATGGACTGTTTGGCTAAGAGAATATAAATCAGAATGGCATCTGGCCTCTAAGGTGTACAAGAACTTGGAGCAGTATAGGAATCCAAATAGAGATCTGTTGGAAAAGTGGTCCGAAATACTAGTATTAGAAATGACAGAGGAGGGCAAGGTGGAGGAATGTGTGCAGGACTGTGGCTCTTACCTCTGTTAATCTGGGTGAAAGGAGTCGGCAACTCAAAATTTTAAATACAATATTTTGGACGCCGCAAAAACTATTTGCAAGAGGTTTACTTGATTCAGGGACATGCTGGAAGTGTAAAAATGTCAGGTGTACCTTTGAACACATGGGGCCTCATTACGACCCAGGCGGATTTCGCGGTGCTAAATGCACCGCGAAGCATGGCGGAAAGCCGCCGATAGCGCCATGGGGGTTGGCGGATTTACCGCCCCATTCCGACCTCGGCGGAGCGGTAAATCCCCAATCCCCATTCTGCCCTTCCCCATTCCCATTTTTGCCCCATAGGGTATAATGGGAGTGGGGAAGGAGTTAATTACGCCACCGTAAAATACGGTGGCGTAATTAACAACGAGGTCCCGTAGCGCCATGGTTTTCTCCGGCTGGTAAAACCAGGCGGAGAAAACCTCCATGGCGCTACGGGAACTCGTAGTATGGCGGAGAGGTACGCCATGCACTACGCTGGCGTAATACCCTCTCCGCCAGGGTCCTAATGAGGCCCATGATCTGGGATTGCTACGAATTAAGAAGCTACTGGAGTGAGGTCACAACAAGAATGAATAAGGTCCTTATGCTGGATGTAGACTTTGACTATAAGAGTGTAATTTTGGGTGAAGAAAAGTTAGTGGAAGACCGCTCCTTCCCACAAAGATGCTGGTTCTTCAGGGCAGCGAACTCTGCAAAAAAAATAATCCTGAGGAAGTGGAAAAGTGAGGAAACACCAGGTGTGGCCGCATAGTTAACTGATCTAAAACAAGTGTAACGAATGGAGAGAATAATGTTTTGCAAAGACAAGAAATTTAATTTATTTGAACAGACATGGGAAGGGTTTTTGGAATTGTAATTGTTTGGTTTGTATGCTTTCTTCTGGTAGAATGCGTTTTGCAATGATGTTTTGTTTCCTGGAGGATGTAAATATGTTTCTTTGAAATGTGTTGGGGTCCCTTCTTGTGGGTGTTATTGCATGTTTCCTTTAGTATGTTGTTTAATATATGCTGTTTGTAATTTTCTTTGTTTATAAATAAAATAAATATGACAATGCTTCTCTTGAAAAGAAAAAAATAGTTGGTTCTGAGAGCGACTACTGTGTAATAAAACATTGTTGTTAGCATACTATAAAGAGGAAAACAGAAAGAAAAATTGTGTTTTTGCTCACTGTCCAAGACGTTGCAAGTATGGGAA
Source organism: Ambystoma mexicanum (assembly GCF_040938575.1). Classification (NCBI taxonomy): domain Eukaryota; kingdom Metazoa; phylum Chordata; class Amphibia; order Caudata; family Ambystomatidae; genus Ambystoma; species Ambystoma mexicanum. The sequence continues at coordinate 871,220,967 of NC_090935.1, forward strand.
AATTCACATTTCTGACATACAACCCCTGCCTAATATTATTAAAATGAATGCCAGGAGTATAAACTGCCTGGGTCAAGATCACTCTTGCCTGCGAGTCTGTTTCGGGCCCCATTCACTTCCATATCATGCCCGTTCTCGTACCTCAGTTTTATCTTTGGGTGCATTGATGTTCAGGTTTGTTGGATTTGCATCTGAAATCTTCCCCCCCAGCTCCTCAGTCCTGTGAGGTGGCCTTACTGTGACATAGAGTACTGCACATAGCAAAGCCTCATGGTAACAGTCAAAGCATAGTAACATAACATGAGAGAAGAGTGCCAGTTTGTCACTGCATACAGAAGGGCATACATTTTGCCCTGCTCTCCCTACATTGCAAGCTTGGTCACAGATCCACCTCTGCCTTCTTGTCGAATGAACACATCATACATAGGGAGCTCAGGCTATGGAAGGTGGGGTATTATTTTACATGTATAGCCTACTTCATCACCCTGTCTCGACTATGGCTTAAAATTAAGTCTAGCATGACATGGTATGGCATGGAACAAATGCTTAAAATTAATCTTTGGCATCAAAGTGCCCAGTATTTTATTATCTAACTACTCCATTCCTTTAATGCCTGTTACCAATAAAGATTACCTATATACATGGTCTATCCTTGACTATACCATTTTTAGATCAGGCATAGAAGTGACAGAAATAACATTATGGAGTTTCACCAAAAGTATCGAGAGAACCAGGCAAATAAACCACAAATTCAGGACTGGCGAGCACACTCTCCAGCCGAACATGCATCCAACATTAAATTGTATAGTAACATTTTTTAAAATTTGCACTGGAAAAATAAGCCAATTATCACAACATTTTAATATGAATACTCCTACTCGCCTTTGCTGAATCATGGTCTGCCTGAGATAAATGATATGTAGCAATGGTATTACAAATCATGATTCCCTTCTGCAGCCCTGCCTCCCTGTATCTGTAGCATGTCTTTGCTGCTTTCGCATCTTCTAATCTTCCCCTTGCGCATTGAATTTCTTATAGCAGACTAAGGTCTGGATACCAGCAGTACGCCACGCCACAACCAGCCTAGGTGTTCTGACTACCTTGGTGATATTGTGATGCAGTACAAAAGCCTATTAACAAGGCATATAGCACTTGTGCACACGATCAGTAGGGAATATATTGATCGTTTGAAATTTGAAATGCATTCTGATACATAAGAATGACACAATGGCTCAGAAGACATCTCATTGTGTTAAGCACTCGTTGCAGAGGCTGGTGTTCATAATATGTAAGATGCAAGTACAACATTCCTGGAAGGCTGAGACAGTGTTTCCTCTGTTATGGTTGATAAACATGGATAGGTGCACGTTGGGGATAGTAACACCCACTGTGCCACAACACGATAGCCCCCATTATCGGTTTGGAAGCAGAAGATCTGTTATCACTACATTTTCTGGTGGTAATAGGATTACCACCACTCTTACCACACCACCAATGGCAGTGAAGTGGAGGCCATTCCTCCACTTACCCACCAACATGTGGAGGATTTGCCAGGGGTGGAATAGGCACATATGGTAAATCCTCTAATTCCACGAAAGGAGTACCATGGACTCCAAGATTGAAGACTAACTCCACCGTCCTGCCACTGACAATTTGATTTCACCAGAGTGCGAGAGGCAGCAAGCAAAAACTTGTGGAGAGGCTCAATGTGCTGGTAGTTAAAAACGAACATAGCATCAGTATGGTGGAGGTCATACAAACGCGGTTTGTTGAAACTGGACAGATACCCCCAATTATGAGCATAAAGTGTTAGTTCCGGGAGGTGATTATTTAGCCATATTGTGGACTTGGGAAGCAAGGTTTTCATATTCATAGCCCGCCTTTGCCCCAGGATGATGCAGTGATCCTGGGCAAATCATCGTATGTCGCTGTACTTTCTTCTGTGGAAAGGTTTGCCTTTTCCCATCCTAGCGCCATTATTTAGCCCATTCCCTACTCTTTCTTTTAAAACATTTCAATGCTGAAGGTCTGTGGCAAGCTTATTTTCAGCTATGTATGTATATCTGACACAAAAACACATTTCTGTTTTGTTCAATATGAAATGTTCTTCTGTGCATCATGAATAACAATCTGCAAGTCTGTGTGTTGGGTGACTTTAAATCTTTAAAAATACAGTAGTAAAATGAAGAAGTAATCTTCATTTTAATCAGTATTCTGGCTCTTGCATGCCTCCCTTGATGATGGAGAAAATGAAGGTGACATACATTTCCTTTTTCATAACTTGCTTCTATAATGTTTTTTGTTTAAATGTTTCCATGTTGGATTAGTATGTGATTTGTGTAATTTTGAAGACAGGTCTACACAACAGGGCATTCGTTTAGTTCATGAAAGTTAAACATTCACACATATTTGTATCCATCTGCAACACATGAACTAGGAAACAATGTGGTGAAGGGGTAGAAACTGCAGATTGTGTTCAAATTCCAGCACTTCTTCACTTCACTTAAAAATGTTTGAAAATGGGCAGCTAATTTCATTTTATAGGGGCCAGTTCATCAACGTTGCCAGTCCCTAAGAGTGAATTAGGCTACCGCGTACCCTCTTCAAAAAAGCTGCGCTTTTGTTTTTACTGTCTGTAGTGTTGCTTCATTTATAACAATAGTGACTATTGATATATTGCACACCACAAAGTAATGTGTATCTCTGCTCACTAATTGCAAAACCACTTGAAAACGGTGGCCCTCTGCTAATTTGAGTTTTTGTTCAAATATGTGCACCTTCCAACTTCCAATGTGTGCCCACTATCTCTGCTGTTTAGTGCCATAATATAACATGTGGGAACCCCTCTGCAAGCCATGCTGAGCGCCACTCTCACCAAGCCAGCCACAAGGCACGGGCTTAGCCACACTCTGGGCCAGCCTGGACCACTATGCATGCCGACCATGTGCTGCAGGTGCACTCCAAACCCTGCACTAGGTGAAAGATGTGTTGTAATCAAACCTTAAATCTTTCACCTCGCATAGGAACAAGGGGACTGTGCCGGGCTTCAGGCACCCAAATGTAACAGCCAACTCTGTGCCTGACCATTAATATTATGCACAGTAATGATACCATGAGAAAACATGTTCATACTCTGTCAGTATATGCCAGGATCCCCATATACACATATTCTCTTGTTAAAGCCAGTAGACATCTCCTGCCACAGGAAGAATACATGTTATTGTTGGCTACACAAATGCTTTCCAAACTCCCGCACCGCCATGTAAGAAAACTCTTCACGTTGACTTTGCCCTCATTGCCAGTAAAACATACAATGGTACAGAATGGAAACATGTCCTTATTGGCTGCACAAATGCCTCAACTCATAATTTAAGAAAACACACCACAGTGGCCTTGCCCCTTAAGTGAGTAATAAAATGTCATGCCACAGAAAATTTCCAGCCCTCCTCCCTTAATAACATTCATTAGCTTGGCTTTGTCCAAAAATGCCAGAAAAACGTGTAAAAAAAGGTCCATATTCGAATTCCTTTTTGCCCAGGACCCAACCTTGCAAACGTTTCCCACAAATATGCCCAAGTGAATGAGAGTAGCGAGGGACCCTGAACCAACCAAAGTGGATTTGGGGTAACACATATTATTTTATTATAAATGCCCAGTCTAGCCAGTCTAGCCAGGTGAAAATGCTTATCATGCTAGCCTTATCAGAGAGGCTGTTTTAGTGTACACCTTCCTCAACCACCTCCTCTCTCCACCACCTGTCCCTTCTACCTCCCACCATCCCCTCTGCCTCCCCTCTGCCTCCTGCCAACTCCCAACCAACCTCTAGCTCCCAGAATCAGCTCCTCGGGCCAACAAGCACACACACTGGTTCACACACCATTCACACGCACACCCATATATTATACACTCACATTCCATAATACATATACACACCCATGCAACACGCACACACACACACACACACTTTTACATAAACAATATTTTGTGTCCTTACCGTTTGACAAATCTACCGCTCCGATGGACTCCTCTCAAGGAAGACCTCTGACTCCTGTGCTATACCAGACAGGAACAGTTATTGCGCAAAGTAGAGGAGTTGGAGGCCTCTGCCTTCCTACACATTTCTTCTGCATTCAGAAAAAAATAATTTCTGCTCTGATTTAAAAATAAATAATTTGGGGGCGTGGCTTGGAGCGCCATCAATGTGGCTGCTCTTTTGAAGCCATCTGTGGGAAGCCTGCTGCTATGGTGAAAATGTGCAGCTTCCGCAACGCATTTGGATCGCTATTGCCAGCGAAGGCGACCGGAACCACTCAGGCACGGCTGGCACGAAGATGAGCATCCTACGCTCAATCGTTGTGCCTGATTTTGGACAGAATTCGCTGGCCCCTGACGGCACCCAAAAATCCAAGATGGCGGGCGCGTATTGCATCTGAATGCAGAGGCGTATCTAAATGAGGATCCTGGCGGCAAACACCTATCGACGCCTCAGAGCTTGCGCGGGGAGCTCGGTCCTCGTAATAGTGGACCTGGTGCTGCCGCGGACCCAATCGGAGCAGCGCCTGACGTGAGCAACAAGATGAGCAGCGTATGCCCTGCCGCCGCGGGACACCGAGGGCAGACTTCGTAACAAGCAGCGAGAGCCCACAGCTCCCCTAATGGTTAAGGGGATGCCCAGGGTAAACCCCAGCGTGACACGGAAACCCCGTGAGGGGCCACATCTCCAGGTGAAGGCACCTGCACTGCAAGCCGCAGGGGAAGCGGCACAGAGATAGAGCGGGCAAAGCACGCACCGGCAGAGCCCACTGCGGAGTGGGAGGCGGGGCCGGGCTTCATCAGATCTGGGCCCTAGCGGTGAAGATCGCAGACCTCACACTGGGGGAAGAGGAGCCAGCCTCATAGGCTGGAACAGCATGGGAATCGCGGGGAGCAGAGCACTTTCCACATCCTCCTTCCCCCTCCTACAGCCCCTGGAGGAAAACACCAGCCGGGGCACTGCTACACAGCTGCTAGATTGGAGGCAGCTAACCCAGTCTCCCCGTCACAGAGTAAGCCCTTCCTTGTCCACCCTGGGGAACCGTAGCAACCCTCAGGCGCAGTTGAGGCAAAACTGAAGCTCACTGGGGCCGCACTTTGTTGACTCTCCAGGCAGCAAGGAATCCTGATCGGTGGGCCCCTCACCTCAGGCCCATCCTCCAAGCCACCACGGGGGGCCTACATCACAAAGGCAACCCCCAAGGCTCCCAGGCCTCTAGATCCACCTGAGGCGATTTGGGTCCACGTCTTCTTCCGCAGGGAGGTTACGTGGAGCTGGTGCGCTCTTATGGTGGCTCTGATACCTCTCCTTCCCCCCACTCATTTCCTGGGGCACCCCAGCCCACATCTTCACCCCCCTCCTTTACCCAACCCTGCGGAGAACGATATTATAACCCCACTCCTCATCGGAGGACCTACAGTCTCCCTCCCCTCCTTAATTGGTATTGGGAGGCCACAGTCTACGCAAACATCTATTTCAAGAGGACCCGAGCCAAGACACTGGAATTTCCACTTTAACGAATTACAGAATTACAACGCTCCAGTCTCAATCAATACTCTGCCAAACCCTACGCCAACGGGAAACCTCAGCATCATTCTCAAAAGCTGGTAAGAACTCAGACATTGCCACTATGTTCACGTCAATGGATAGGGGGAAGAAACCTGACTCCTCCAAGCTCACCCCGCAGAAACCCCAAGAAGAAGAAGAAGCCCTTGCCACTAAAGGGGATATACTGGCCTTCATGGCCGACATCAAGTCTGAATTTAAATCCTGCATGACGGAACTCACCACTAAGCTAGAACACACCGATCAAAGGGTGACCGAGGTGGAACACAGACTGGCGGAGATCGACGAACGCTCTCAGGATCACACATCCACATTGGGGGGAATCCAACGCTCAATCAGGTCCTTACAGGACAAATGTGAAATCCTTGAATTTAAACAGGAGGATCTAGAAAATAGAGCCTGATGTAACAACCTCCGGATCCGAGGGGTCCCATCCTCTGTCCCGGACAAAAACCTAGCGGAATATGTAGGGGATTTCTTCCAATCCCTGCTCCCACAGTTGGACAAAACCCAACTTTTGCTGGATCTCACCCACAGGCTGCGGCCACGTCAAGGAGTGGAATCAGACCTCCCACCAGATTTCATAACCAGAGTGCACTTTTTCACCACAAAGGAGGCCATTTCAGCGATCAGACGCTCGCAAGATGAACTCTCCTTTCAGGGCTCACTTCTTCAGATCTATCAAGTCCTCTCTCTCCTCACTCTCCAAAGGAGGAAAGCTCTCCGGCCTCTGACCCTCTTCCTCCAGGACCATCAGGTCCGTTATAGATGGCTATTTCCAACTGCTCTACAATTCTTATACAATAGCACCCTTCGGAGAATTAGCCATCTCGAAGACACCGACAAAATCATCTGTCTATCTATCTATCTATCTATCTATATTTTTGTATTGCGCCACCAACCCATAGGCCTCAGGGCGCTCACAAGAGGAGGAAAGGGACAAAAACAACAGAAAACAATATCAGACAAGGAAAACGAAAAGACATGAAAACTGGTGAAATCTAAACCTCATAAAGACCAGCAGAATGAGGAAGAAGATAGCGGAGAACTGATTTCAAGTACCGAGAGAGCTACGCTAAGAAGACAGAAATGGACCTATCCTTTATCAAACAGGAAGGTCTTCAATTTCTTTTTGAAGATAGGCAGAGACTCGCTATTAGAGAGGTATTTAGGGAGAGCATTCCAGAGAGCTGGAGCCCAAGAGTCAAAGCTAATATCCCCAAATCTTTTCAGGATAGATGGGGGCTGAACCAAGACGGTGTTGCTACTTGAGCGCAAGAAACGGGTGACAGGTTTCTTTTTGATCCTGGTAGCGAGATAGGATGGAGCTTGGCCATGAAGGCATTTAAACACAGTGGTAAGGCATTTGTGGTGTAAGCGCTGTTTCACAGGGAGCCAATGAAGGCTACGCCTGGCGTCAGAGACGTGCATATTGCGCTTAAGGCCCATTACTGCGCGCGCTGCGTTGTTTTGTATGATCTGCAAGGTTTTGATGTTGGCCTGGGAGGTACCGATCATTAGACTGTTACAATAATCGAGCTTGCAGTTTACAATGGCGGCTGCAATCACAGCAAGGTTCTCTATAGACAGATAAGGACGGATCTGCCATAAAAGTTGAATATAATAATGACACGAGGATTTGAGATAATTGGCCTGACGGGTGAAAGATAGCTGCAGGTCAAAGTAAACTCCTAAGGTCTTTACGGACTTAGATACGGGGATTGTATGTTGGCCAATCAGAAAGTTGTCATATTTTGTGTCAAGTTTCTTCAGATTTTTCTGGGTACCTAAAATCAACAGTTCTGTTTTTGCATTGTTGAGGGCCAGTGAGTTTAGAGCCATCCACTTCTGGATTTCAGTGAAGATTGAGTTGATGTGCTCAACATCTTTTTGATACTCACCAGTGAGTTTAATAACAACCTGCGTGTCGTCAGCATAATTGGCAAAATAAATGCCTAGGGCTGACAGAAGAGCGCAGAGAAGACGAGAGTAGATGTTAAAGAGAAGAGGCGAAAGACATGAGCCCTGTGGAACACCACATAATAGAAGGGATGCCATGGAGTGAGCATTATCCTTAGTAACTCTCATGTTCCGTGGTCCCAAAAAAGATTTGAACCAGGCAGAGGCTTCAGGGGAACATTTGCCAATTGTGATTAGTCTATCCGCCAGTAGTTGATGATCGACTAAATCGAACGCAGCGGATAGGTCTAATAATAGTAACAGGGCGATATGCCCTTTGTCAATAAGGCCAGCAATGTAGGATTTTAAATCTAGCAGTGCAGTCTCGGTCCCATGATTGGGGCGAAACCCAGATTGTTGAGAGGCTAGAATATCATGTTCCTCGACAAAAGTTTGGTATTGACAGTAAGCGATTTTATCTATGATTTTCAGCAAAAAGGGAACATTAGTGATCCAGATTTTCCTTCTTAAGCAAAGGAGTGACCCATGCTTCTTTTATGCTTTCGGGGACATATGATTCACTGAAGGATCTGTTAACAAAAGTAGTAATCCATGGGGCAAGGGTATGAATATGATCTTTAAATAAGGAGGCCGGAAAAACATCTCCCCTACAGGAAGTGGGTTTGAGTTTTACGACGATGTCGATAACTTCGGCTGTAGAAACGGGTTTAAAGGTGAAAACATGAGAATCATTAGGCGAATCCATGTTATCAAAAATGGAGGAGGTATTAGTCAATAATTTGACCTGAGAAATAATATTGTTTTGATGAGTTAGAGTTTTATTGGTGAAGCTGTTATGAATGTTTTGACACCAAGTACTGTCTGCCGAGGGCATTGACATGGTAGTACAACCTTTGAGCTCCTGAAGAATGACAAAGAGCTCTTTGGAGCTAGATTTGGCTTTAGAGATCCTGGAGTTAAGATGCAATTCTTTCGTTGAACGAATAAGGGATTTATACTGTAAAAGCGCCTGCTTATAGGCATACAGACTGGACTCGGATGGTTGTTTGTGCCATTGTCGTTCCATTTTGCGTTTTTTAGAGCGGGCCTCAGTAATTTCAACTGAGAATGGAGTATAGGGAGCGTTTTTATCCTTTTTTTTTTTGGAGGGTTTCAGTGGGGCTAGTATTTCTAAAGTGGTGTCAAGTGCGGATCTTATGTTAGCTACAAAGTCGCAGAGTGGCATGGTCATCTCTAAAGGGGGTAATAGAGGAATGACCGTAGTACGAAAGGCTTCTTGGGTGACTTTGCGTAGGTTCCTTGACAAAACAGGAATAGTAGGCTGATTATCTTTTCTCAGAATACAATTGTGGTTAGTCTGAAAGATTATGGAGAAATGATCTGACCAGATGCATGGATTTACATCCATGTTGATGATAGGGACATTTTTTGCTATGACCCAGTCAAGTATGTTGCCACCAGTATGAGTGGGGGTTTTAACGTGCTGAGTAAAGGATAAGGAGAGCAGGGAATCTGCTAGGGAAATAGACAAGGCATCCAAGGGATTGTCAGCCCAGAGGTTAATATCACCCAGAATAATAGTAGGTGTATGAGGTTTACAGAAGTTGCCAATAAAGGCCAGTAATTGTTCTTCGAAGGAGGGAGTATCAGCTGGTGGTCTATAGAGCACCAAAAGGTTAAGAGAGACTGTAGCAGAAAGGCTCAATTTGAGAAAGAGAGTTTCACATTGATCCACAACTAGTTTGACAGATTTGTGTATATTAATAGTACTTCTATAGATCACTGCCACACCACCGCCACGTTTTTCCGGTCTATCGGAATGAAAGAAGGAATAACCTGTTGGAGTGGCCAATAATAAGGAGTGGAGGGCGGTGTCATGCAGCCATGTTTCAGTAAGTGCACATATATCCACTTTTTCCTGAACAATGAGGTCTGCTACCTCATGACAGTGCTTAACCAGGGAGCGTGTATTGAGTAATAGGTATTTCAGTCCAGTCCCAGCAGATGCAGATATTGTTTTTGCAATCTTAGGATGGGGATTAGGTGGACTTTGGGGTGGTTGATCAGTAGATTCCACTGTTAATGTCTGCTTACTGTGGCTGTGGTTAACGACCGGAGTCATGGGTGTGGGAATAAGAGCAACACGTTGTTCTGAAAGATCGCGTGCACACTGATTGATCCTTAGTCTACGACTGCGGGCAATTGAAAGCATGAGGTCGCAACGAGAAGCCATAAGAAATCTATGAGCAAGAGTTGGAACAGCGGATCGGGGTGTGCAGGTACAGGTACTCACTCACCCCACTCATGCATCCATCCTCACTCAAAGAGGCTACTTTGTCGAAACCAGAGATCACCAATGACTCGGGAGCTCCTCCCTCCCCAAAGCTCAGGTGTTTCTGCTGGTCGAAGGTGCCACAGAACAATAGAAGGAGATAATCAGGAGTAGGACCATATTCAGCGGAACTCTGCTTCACACCTTCACCAATTACCCAGCTCTGTCCCAAAGAAGATTACTGACTTTGACCCAGCCTAAAAATAACCACGACCATAGCAGCGGGCCCCACCCATGGCTCCTGCCCATTTCCAAGGTACATTCCACATATGAGTCCTTGGAATCCCACATCATCCTTACTGATTCTATTGGCCCAGTTGGCCAGGGGATTGGCTGAACTCACAATGTTGGCCACCTCGCCAGTTAAAATTACGGCCTCCCATTGGGGGCTTGTGTTAAAACCTCAAGAACAGGATGACACGCACTCAGATTGCACTCGAAATGGCGTTTAACCCTCTTCCTGCCTACCTCTCCTCCCCAGATGCCGCAACAGGGAGGAACCTAGCCCAGGAGCACCAAAACCTAAAATGTCTCTCCCTCAATGTCAATGGACTGAACTCCCCTGTTAAACGGAAGTCAATCCTACAAAAACTTGAGGACGAAGATGCAGCGGTGGCCCTGCTTCAGGAGACTCACCTGTTACCGGCGGACTTTGGGCGCCTCTGCGCCCGACCATATCCTCTCCAGTTCTTCACCTCGGGAGGCTCTAAGAAGGGAAGTACTGCGATTCTTTTCAAGAGGGGCCTAACCCGCAGGTCCTGGAATCAAAAACATGCCCGGATGGGCGATTTGTAGTAATCAAATGTCTATTGCTGGGAGACATGTATGCCTTCATTTCAGTAAATGCCCCCAACTCTGGGCAAGCTGCTTTTTACGACTAACTGGGCTCCTCCCTTTCTCGCTTTATAGAAGGCCAAGTCATAATTGGGGGAGATTTCAACGGAGTACCAGACCCCACAAAAGACAAATCTTACCTCCCCCACACCCTGAGATTTTACTCAGACGCTCAGCCTCCTACACCTATTTAGATCCCTGGAGGTAGTGGACTCATGGCGGGTACTCGACCCCTCTGAAAGAGACTTCTTTCTACTCCTATGTTCACCAGAACTTCTCGAGGATTGACCTCCTCCTGACATCCCCCCAGACACTCGCCTATGCCAATGAAGTATCTATTGGCCCAAGGATCCTATCTGACCATGCCCCAGTAACCATGGAGATCCGGGCACACGAAGCTAAGCCCAACTCTCTACGTAGATGGACCCTCTACGATCCAATACTCAATGACATGTCACTAAGAGACAGGACCGCAACAGCAATCAAAAACTTCTTCAGAGAAAACCCAGTCACGGACATCTCCCCGGCAAACAACTGGGATGCCCTGAAGGCGGTGCTCAGGGGAGATCTGATCGCACAGGGGTTGGCCTTCCATCGTAATAGGCGACAAGCCCGGCTGGCCCTTGAAGAGGAACTTAAAGCAGCGGAAAACACCCATAAGGAAAAAGGCTGGTCCCCCAGGACACAGCGAGCCATCCGCACTGCCAGAAAGAAACTAGAGGCCCACTACACTGAACACACCGCACAACTCATGGCCAAGGCCAGACAATTCTACTATGTAAAGAACAATAAGGCAAACAAGCTGCTGGTGGCTAAACTGTCAAAGCAAAATGGGCCAACACCATTATCGGACTGCGTGATTGACACATAGCGATACAGTATGCAGAACCGAAAAGAACAACAGCTAGCGCTGGACCACCTAGCCCAAGTAATGACAGCACCACCACGGGACCAATCTAAACAGAGGAAATACCTGCAGGAAGCAGCCCTGCCCCGACTACACAACTCGACCAGAGAGAGCCTGGAAGCACCAGTTACAGTTGAGGAGGTCAAGGAAGCCATTAAGTCCCTTAAAGCATGGGCTCTGGGCCCGGACGTATTTTCCCCTAGATTCTATAAAATATTCAAGCCCCAGTCGGTGGCACTCTTGAACTCCTTTAGGGAAACACGGTCGGTGACCCTCTCAATGCAGGAGTCCACCACTGTTCTCCTACCCAAACCAGGGAAGGATCCGAGGGACCCGGCCCCTTATAGGCCAATAGCCCAGCTGAATATTGACGCCAACCTATATTCCAAAATCCTTGCTAATCGCCTGTCACACATACTTCCCAATATAATTCACCCCGACCAGGCAGGCTTCATCCTGAACAGAGCAGCAGGAGACAACATCCGCAGACCCCTGAACATGGTGGACCTCGCATCCCGAAACTCCCAGGGGCTGGTACTGATGGCCCTAGATGCCATCAAGGCATTTGATAGGGTGGACTGGTAGTTTATTAGCCTCACCCTGGAGTCCTTTGGGTTTGGCCCGGCGTTCCAGGCCATGGTACTGGCCAACTATAAATCGTGAAAGACCTTCCTGAGGATCAATGGCTCACTCTCTGCCTCAATCCCCCTGACTTGCGGAACCAGACAGAGCTGCCCCCTATCGCCACTGCTTTTAGCAATGATCATGGAACCCTTTGCACATAAGATCAGGATGAATAGCCATATCAAGGGCCCCCAGACCGGCTCATCTCAGCACAAAATTGCCCTATATGCAGATGACGTGCTGCTTTCAATCTCAGAGGCCTGCTCCTCACTAAAGCACGCCCTGACTGAAATAACCAGCTATGGGGAGGTTACCGGCTTCTCTGTCGATTTCAGCAAATCGGTGGCCTTGGGTGTCGGCCTCTCCCCAGAGGAACAGGAGGCGCTGGCCCTGATGTGCCCAATTGCATGGAAGAGAAGGGCCATCCCTTATCTGCGAGACCACATCCCTGTGAACCCGAAAGACATGTACCGGGCCAACTTCCCGCTGCTCTTTAGGGAATTGGAGGGGGACCTGAAACGATGGATGACCCTAGAAATCTCATTGATGGAACGAATAACAGCTTGCAAAATGAACTTACTTCCGAGATTCCTTTATGCTGTTCCTCCCTCCTGGTGGCGATCCCAGCTCCAGCCATTCGCAACTTGCAGAGGAAAATGCTTTGGTTCATCTGGAGGGGCAAAAAGGCCAAGATCCCCCAAAAGACAATGCTAGGCAGCGCAAGACTGGGCAGGCTGGGGGACCCCGACATACAATCCTACAGGGTGGCAGCGCAGTTGGCACATATCCCTGCCTGGCAGATAACCACGGACCGCCCCAGATGGGTGGAATTGGAGCAATCACGGCTCCCTCTTCCCCTGCGGTTTCTCCCACATATCCCGCCTCCCCTCAGCGAACGATGGAAGGGACTCCTCCTGTCCGCTAAACATACCCTGAGCTCCTGGGACTGGGCACTGAGACATAAGGGAATCCCGAGAGGACTGAGTCCCCTATCACCAATCTTCCACAGCCCGGCTTTCTCACCTTGGGCAAACCCCCGTAACTTCCAAAACTGGATAGAGGGAGGACTTGAATCTTTGGAACACCTGTATGCGGGAGTCCTGCCCTGCACATTTGAACAATGCAAGGAAATGTTCTGACTTCAGGAAAGAGATAGATTTACATACATTCAGCTATGCCACTGGTGCTCCCATCCCCAAACCCTACGGGAGGCTACGTGCTCCCTAACCCCCTTGAATTAACTCTAAAGGACCTCCCAGCCCGTGGCCGGATTTCCACCCCATGTCAGCGATTCCTGGGGGACTTCCTGGTTTAAAAAACTCGATGTCTGGCCCAGTGGGAGGCAGATCTAGAACACCCGGTTGAGGACCAGTTCTGGGTGGACAAATGGACTCGAACACACACCTCATCTACCTGTGTCACCAACAGGGAATGTGCACACAAGATCCTGCTGCGCTCCCCTCAGGCTCCACCACATGTACCCCCTGGTTGACTATGCTTGCTGGAGAGGGTGCGGCCAACTGGGCTCCTTTTTTTCACATGTGGTGGACATGCCCAAAGATCCAAGAATTCTGGAAACTATGCTTAGCTACCATTGAACAGATCACTCAGACTGCGCTCCCACTGGAACCCGAGCCTGTCCTGCTGGGGGTACTGGTTCCTGGGATCTATCCGCGCTCCGGAAACAGGGCTAAGCTGCTGACGCAATGCCTCCTAGCAGGGAAAATAGTGCTTGTACGCTTGTGGAAAGCCCCGGATGGCCCTTACATGTCCCAATGGTGGGGGAAATGATGGGATATATTGATCGCGGAGAAGGTAATAGCGGCAAGGGCCAGAACCCTCCACCGCTTTCATAACATTTGGGCCCCAGTGCTGGACTATGACCAGAAATGTCCTGCACTGACAAAAAAGCCCATCAACACCCGGTGGGCCTTTGCGGACAGGGAAGCACCCTGAAAGGGAGACCTGGCCGATGGAGCCCCAGGCAGAGCAAACCTAGGGGAGGGGTCCTCGGAATAGAGACATGGGGGGGCGGGCGAGGAATTGGAGGGGATTGTGCCTTATATGCCTTGTTTACGCTGTATTGGTGTCATCCTGCCTTGATTTAAAATAAACATATTTTTTAAAAAAATAATAATATTTTCTATCTGGAAAGAAAGAAAGGCTTTCTGACCGCAGTCATTTCTTTCTGAAGTAACATATCTGAGGAGCCACCCTAGCACATTGGGGGCCCCCTAGCATCACTGGGGCTCTCTCTATGCCAATGTTTTATGGCATGTGCACCATTTTCCATCTGTCAGCTTAATTCATGCTTGAGCACTTTTCCATTTTGTGTCTGTATTCATGCTGCAGTATGTGTACCATTGCACACAGCTACTGATCTGTGTCCTGCATCTATACTACAGTATACCTTTCTCATGGACGCTGTCAAAAAGTGTCCTGTATCTATGCTAGAACAAAAGCATCCTCTTCATGGACTGCTAATGTTGCCCTTGAAATGTCACTTGTTTGTTAATTAAATTTCAACCAGGATAAATAGACAAAGGGGAGTTAAAGGGAATACTCATTCTTATCTTAATTGCTTCTGAGCCGGCATGTCAAGCTTTGGTTTGTGATGATCGCAACAAGGTGGGATGGAGTGATGTTGACAAGAGATTCTGAGCAGCTTAATTTATTTGGTTTGGGCTGGGCCCTGAATGTTCCTGCCCAGGCTCAAAAATCACATAAAAAGAACCTGGCCCAAGGATTTTTTGTTTCTAAATTGAATCGCTGAATAATATGTCTCTTTGATACAATAGGGAGTGTCACACATAAAAGTGACATTATTTTGTTTGTTTGTGCATTCATTTGGAGATAGTTTATAGCATTTCAACCCTGATGCCAGATTTGATCATTTTACTACAACATACCCTTTTCCTTATTTAAAGTGTGAACGCTCCAGTGAGGCGATGATATAACTTTGTTAGAGTTTTATCATCAGCGGACTAGCTAATAAAGAAATTGAATTCTCATGAAGGAAGCCGGTCTTCTCGCTGGAGGATGGAGGAGGGAGGCTAATTAGATGCGTGAGTCCACGGCTTCCTCGTCAACTTCTTGGTGCAGGTTTTGTCAGCCCTGAATGTATGCTTATTCTACGTCCTTTAACTTGTTCTGTGCAGTTATGTACATTCTCCTGTCCTAATTTTCTGTCAAATCATACGCATTCCATCTGGGGCCAGATTATCAAGGTTTTGCACTTGTGCAAAAAAAAGTGGCACACATTAATTTAGCACCAGTTTTACTGCTTTGTTAATGGGGAATGGAGCAAATAGGTTTAGCGCCAATTTGTATTATCCAAAAAGATTTTCACCATAGCAAAAATAAACCATGGGCCAGATTACAGAAACTTTGCACCGGTGCAAGTGCAAAGTTGCACGGTATTAGCACTAGGGCAAAGTTTGCCCTATTTTTTAAAACACTGGGACGTATAAGAAAACTATTGCACCATGACAAGTGCAATTTGGCATGGTGTAGGCATCAGGGCAAAAATTGCTCTTGGGCAAGAAAGATAGATTTTCACGCCATTATTGCAACAGGGCAAAGTTTGCCCTAGTGCTAATACGGAATGGTATTAGCACTAGGGCAAACTTTGCCTTGGTGAAAAAAGGCATCCAAAATGTATCTTTCTTGCACTAGGGCAATTTCTTCCCAGGTGCTTATACAATGTCAAGGTGCAGTTTTCATGGTGTAATAGTTTTCTAATATGTCCCAGTGTTTTTAAAAAATAGTGCACACTTTGCCCTAGTGCTAATACCGTGCAATTTTGCACTTGCACCGGTGCAAAGTTTCTGTAATCTGGCCTGCTGGTCACTGAGCTTTAATGGAGCTCCTTCGTGGGAACTGTGTCGCAAATGCAATATGCAAATCCTACTTTATTACAGTCAGATGTGTTTCTTGCCGTTGGAACCACATACATTTTATACAAATTGTATTTCATTCTAAATTAAATTGTAATAAAAAATGCACCTACGGCCAGATTATCAAAGTTTTGCACTTGTGCAAAAACCAGAGCTAATGAATTTAGCACCAATGTTGCTGCTTTGTTAATGGCAAATGGTGCAAAAAGGTTTAGTCCCAATCAGTAGTATTTAAGAATGTTTTCACCTGGGGACAATTGGAGCATGCTTTTTTATTTATGATGTGTAGACACTTTTTACTGTATGTTATGAAGCAAGCATAGTACAAAGAAACAGCCTGATTCATTGTTGCCTGCATACACACGTTTCTAGATAGTATGTATTGAGACAACCTCTGTTTGCTCCATTTTGTATTAACAAAACATTTGCTCACTTTTAGCACGAGTGCAAATCTTTGATAATCTGGCCCCTGGTGATGGCGTTGGACCTCTTACTTAATTGCCCAAGAGCAAGGAAGTTTCTGTAGATAATGAACACTATTTATACAAACAGGAGTACCATTTAAAGGATTCATGTTGAAGAATTGAAGGAACCCATCAAAAATAATGCGTGTTTAATTATTGTAATACAGCAATGACATCAAATGAGTAAGAATGTTATTTTAAAAACCAATGTGCTGTCTCTCTTCTTATTTGTCAAGTCAAACCGGAGAGTCGTATTCACAGTTCTGATTCTTCTGAAAGTCAATATATTTTAATCAAGCATTGGCAAACCCAATAGGTATGACCTTTGCATGCTCTAGTCAAAAAACTGTGAGCGTCCATTGGCGCAATGGGTAAGATAGAATCAGGCACAATAGATTTACTGCATGCCAGCATGAGACAGTATCCAAGAACCCACCTCTAACTCCTGAAAGGCAGTACACTAGTGTACAACTGCCTACATTAGGTAGAATAGAAATGAATCACACCAGGCAGCATAGACAGGAGTCCCTTCGTTAAAAAGTACAGGAGCGATCACAACAGGAAAGTACCCCCACCATGTGCAATTTATTGCATGCTATTTTCGAGTGACGTATTTCTACCACTCACCCATTTACTGTCATTGACCTACGTATAGAAACACATCTACAAATGTACAACTAAACCCATAAATACAGGCAAACTTACAAAAGCACAAGCAACACACAACAAGCAATAATGCACATACAGACAGATGTTTATGGACATGCATTCTCCCACTGCACCTAGTAGCATGACTACAAACATCTGTGTACACTCACCTGCCAATGTACATGTGTTATGGAGATTTTTGCACAACCCTCTAGGGAGGGCTGTGTAACCATAGAACATTGTGTCACCCAAACGTAAAGACTACACTGCAATGGTAAGCATAGAGTCAGTTTTAACTCCAGGGGGGAGAAAGGCTTCTCGTGTGATACAATTATTCCCAATAGTCACTACAAAAGAACACACCACACTGGCATATTGAACTATATGCACTTTTATTACAAGGTCACAGATATATCTATGTTAGAAAAAAGTACTCGGTGAAAAATACACACCGCAGAAAACAATGCAGATATAAAAAAACTGTAAATGGCCAGTGATGGCTGAACTCACTCTTTACCCTGAATTACAAGGCCTATACCTGGTGGTAGACACAATACATTTAAACTTCCAGAGGTAAGTTCCAGAGGTAAGTTAACAGTAGACCCCCCTAGACAATAAACACTGCAATTACCATCATAATTAGGATCCACACATAATTCAGTCACAGGTTTTCCAGTACACTGTAGGAAAGACTCACTCAGAATGGGTACACAATGTCCAACAAAGCCAGGTGGGCAACCAACGTCGAGCAAATATTTTAGCTCTACACCGACTAGGCCCACAGGGGCCCCTAACAAAAGTAACATATAGCGATCCAGTGTATACCCTAAAGCAGGATGTAATGCACATATTAAAACATTGATGATAGGGAGCCAGAGCTTGTTGGGCACCTGCACGGACCCTAGAAACATGTCACAGTACGGGTACGTACTTAGCAGTCATTTGTAAGAGTTCTAGTATTGGTAATGTGCCCAATAGAAACCAATGCATCCAAGTCTGTAGGCTGACCTGTGGTTGTGATGAAAAATTCAGGTAAGTCCCTGCTCCACCCCACAGGTGAAGAAATGGCAGGAACCACCTCAGGGGGCACTAGAGAATACCCCCAAGAACAAATACAGGGCAAGGGTTCAGACCTAGCATCCCAGAGCAGCATGCACACAAGTAGGTTACAGACTCCAATATAAGTTAAGCTGGGAGGATATCTCAGGGGCAACATATTTGTCTTGGAAGCAAGACAATGCATAGCAACACAGGTTTGAATTCCAGTCTTGCGCTTAGAAACTGGTCTCCAGGATTAAGCGTGTTATAAAAGAACAATTATAATGATTATAAGTATAATTATATAAATCAAAGGGAAAACGTGGTTGAAGTCCATCTGCAGAAATCTACTACCACAGTCACCAGGACCCAGGGGGAGAGTTTCAGAAACAACCCACAAACCAGTATTCGGAGGAGGTATTCACGAATGTATGTTATTATTTCGAATACGAACATTTCAAAGACGAAAATGTTGAATTCTAAATATTCGTATTCAAAACAATAACCGCACAGCTAAATTGCCTTTGTATACCCTGCTCCCACACACCTTTACTTACCTTTTGGCGGCACATTTCGCTGTGTGCCACCGAGTCCCTGCAGCGCCAATTCCCTTCACTTCTGTGGATGGAAAGCGGCGCTGCAGGGTTCTTTTTTCTTCAAAACTTTGTTTGGGATGTGCGGGTCACACCCGCTACACCCAATTCCATTAGAGCAAACAAGGGGGAGGGGGCCACCCCCGCAACCCCTACTTCCCTTGTTCGCTATAATGAAAACCAAATGGTTGAACTGTTCGCCATTTTCAGCTGTACGTAATTTTGGTACAGCCGAAATCTGATCATTTAAATCAATTGATTTTTTTGAAACTGTATTTTCATGCAATACTGGTATTTACAGTGGTTGAAGTCCATCTGCATAAATCTACTACCACAGTCACCAGGACCCAGGGGGAGAGTTTCAGAATCAACCCACCAAACCAGTATTCGGAGTAGGTATTCACGAATGTATGTTATTATTTCGAATACGAACATTTCAAAGACGAAAATGTCGAATTCTAAATATTCGTATTCAAAACAATAACCCCACAGCTAAATTGCCTTTGTATACCCTGCTCCCACACACCTTTACTTACCTTTTAGCGGCACATTTCGCTGTGTGCCACCGAGTCCCTGCAGTGCCAATTCCCTTCACTTCTGTGGATGGAAAGCGCCGCTGCAGGGTTCTTTTTTTCTTTAAAACTTTGTTTGGGATGTGGGGGTCACACCCGCTACACCCGATTCCATTAGAGCAAACAAGGGGGCGGGGGAAACCCCCGCAACCCCTACTTCCCTTGTTCGCTATAATGAAAACCGAATGGTTGAACTGTTCGCCATTTTCAGCTGTACGTAATTTTGGTACAGCCGAAATCTGATCATTTAAATCAATTGATTTTTTTGAAACTGTATTTTCATGCGATACTGGTATTCAGTATTGGTTCCTGAAAAACACGTTCCAGGAAAGCAACCCGCCCAGTAAACACTTATTTTTACAGGGCAAAATGAATGATCAGGTCACACAGGGACTTGAGACTTGAGTCAACAACGACCCTGATGGCCTAAAAGAAGAACAAGCATCCTTCACAGGAGTGGAACCCACCAACCAGAAGTGAAATCTGCAGCATAGATGGCTACAGGTGGATGGAGGAATCTGTGCACAGCAGAGCCCAGGGGCACAGCAGGCAAACGCGGAGAACACACCAGCAGAATTGTCCCCCTTCAGCAGGACTATGGTAGTGGTGAGCCAGGATGGCCGAGAGAAGCATATTTGGTAGTGTGTTGGGGTTCATCATCCCACTTCTAGGCAGGAGTGGGAGAATGTTGTGATAAATGGAATGAAACTGAAGTAATGTTCAAGTGTGCTCAACACTGTGGGCCACACCATCTTTCCGAGCCATGTACACTTCTTAGGGAGCCAGAGCTTTGACCTGTACTAGCTAAGGTCAGAGTTTAAAAGCGTATGGAGACCCTGGAAAACCAAGGGTACACAACAAATGTAATCCCAACAAGCTCCGGTTGAGTCTTTTTTCAGACAACTTCTGAATGAGAAATATTGTGTGGTCAGAAAGGTCAGTTACATGTAGAGTGTACAGCTTCTTAATCCTGGTACAACAGCAGAGTTAAATATGTCAGGTTCCTGCCACAAAGAGATTGAAGAGATTGAAGACTGGTCAGTCAGAAGTCAGGCTCCACCACTGACATTCTGCAAGTGCTGATAAAGGCACCAAAAGAGGGAAATGGTATTACAACTAAGCATGAAATTCTTCTAGAGAAAACTCCTGCTTCAGTGTGGGTGCTTGCATGTATCTCACTTTCAAATGCTCTCACACAAACACGTGCAAAGGAATGGCAAACAATAGAGGAGGCAGTGCATCTACGTCTTCTGGCCACCCAGTGTCAACACCCAGGTGCGTGGGAGTAAACAGTCTAGAATAGGGATGACACAGCTTAAAATACATTTTTGAAAAATATTGTGTGCTTTTCGTGGGGCAAGACTAAATAGTGACTGGATTGGATTTAGGAAAAGACAAACGAATTCAAAATAGACACAACAAAATGGCATCATATTGACTGAAAGTCAAGAAATAGAAATGAGGGCATGCTGCCTTGTGGGAGGAAGACAGAGCCCAAGCGAGTTATTCCATGAAACGTGGAGACCACATTGCATTTAAAAAATGATACAGGTCGGGTGTGCTAGTTTCTTTCAATTGAACCACATAAACCAATATACTTTTCACAGAATTCCATTGTTTGTTAAATATAAACAAAGACTGGAGAAATGATGTCTGGGCAACATGAGCAGCCTGATCCTGGGCCAAAAGGAGCAGGGCCTTGTGCCCCAGCCATCACTCTCCAATCTTTTCAGCTACAATCAGGTGCCATGCTGTACCACCTACAGTACCTGTCATTGATATTTCAAATTACGGCTGACAGGCAATATACAAATTAGCTTGATGAG
Organism: Ambystoma mexicanum; assembly: GCF_040938575.1. Lineage (NCBI taxonomy): Eukaryota > Metazoa > Chordata > Amphibia > Caudata > Ambystomatidae > Ambystoma > Ambystoma mexicanum. Next base: position 871,242,220 of record NC_090935.1, read on the forward strand.
ACAACAGATCTCGTATTCAGGACATTTATTTATTTTTACCCATTGTCAGTATGATAAAACAAGAAACTGATCTCTTAATCATTCCCTTCTCGGTGCAACACTAAACACACACTGCACAGTTCATGGGCATGGTCTTTGCCTAGTGGCTTAATGTGCTGTACTTGTTTAGATATTTGATATCTCACTATTTTTACTAAGTAGCAGTCCTTGATCTAACATTCCTGGGTACACAATCCACAAAGCACTTGCGCGTTCTCAATGTCACTGGGCCTAGTAAGATCGCTGTTTTGTTTTCCCCTGTGCCCCTCCCTTGCCTTGTCGCGCTCTGAAACACTTGTGTACGAACGCGATAGAAAGAAAATATCAATCAATCAATCAATCAATCACCACAAAATTATGAGACAAAAATCGGGCTGTGTATATAATTAAATCTCAAATTCAATTAAATAAAACAAAATCAAAGGTGGGTCCCCTTCCTTATGCAAGGGCTGTCACCAAAATCAGATATATGAAAGTTGAGAACTTATACACACAATTCTGCCTGTGACAATCTCGCTGAATGTCATAAACACATTAGTCACCAAACAGAACTATTAATGATATTTCTAATTCTATTAAAAGAATCTAACTTCTAGACACAACCTTAATCCATAATTACATTTTCGCCTTATCAGCCAATATATTCAAATTTTGCCCAACATACAAAATAGGTATTGGTATCAGTGAAACGTTGCATAGAAAAATGACACTAATATAATGACCCGTATGTAAGCGTGTTCACAGGAATCCCCTTACACCCCCGTGAATGTGTGGGTTGTGGGTTTCTAGCATATGCACGGAAGTACAATATAAACTATTTAGGTTATATCAGGATCTACAAGCACAGGTTTAGGAAAACTGTTCTATGATTTTTGAACACACAGCGCTGAGTTATCTATTATCTGTATCCGACCCAGGTTCAAACTTTCTGAATAGACAACAACCATGCCCCCTCAGTTCCTTTGAACAACTTTGGTATATTTAGTTAGGGGCCCTCTCACTCCAACAAAGAATCATTGGTGAAATAGGGTTTATTTGGAAGTGCATTTTTTCTATAGGAATAAAAATGCTGAACTCCCTTCCAATCTGTCTTTTAAAAATATCAGTATCTTTGACAGGTGATGATTTATCAATTCTCTATTTAGGCTATTAAGCATGGCCATCAATATATACCTGTGACCCGCGAAAGATTCCGTTTATTTCATCTACCATTTAGACAATGCAGCACTCTCTGCCCTAAAAAGTGCTACCTGCTTTACATAGCATACACAGCACAGACACATGCTATTGGTTCTCATGTAAAGAACATGCAGGCTTTAATACAGTGAGAAAGCACATTGCATTTATTCACTACAATATTAAAGTGTTCTATTGGAAATGGGCACTCATAATGGGATCACCTAATATGTTTCCTCCCACTCCAGGGACTTAGAAGGGCAATGATTTAAGGGGACATATCCAATTATGTTTGTGGGAATTTTTATATTCACTTTTAAATAATTCTTTAAGGTGCTGAGCCAGAATGGACCCACATGAGTTTATGAAACTCCCAGTCAGCCGCGGGCTCACAAGGGTGGTGGTGCCTCACTAACTATGGGATGTTCGTGCAGATCGCCCTTTGCTCTGAAAACCGAATGTGTTTTCATTATTAAAGGTATACACACCTTATTCATTCTAGATGGCCCAGCCAAATGGCCTGGAACAATTAAACAACCTCCACCATTTAAACATGAAATCAGGGATAAATCAGAGTTTAACTTGCGGTTAAGTCAGCAAGAAAACAGAACTGGCCAAGCCAATTCAGAACATCATTTGATTGTATATGTATGAAAGGCTATTAACTTCTATTGTTTTGACGGGGTGTAAGCTATTCTTACCAAACACTTTACAAAGACTCCATTCCTTTGTGTTCAACATATTCTGAATAAGAATCGTATTGTAAATTAAATGGCGTCAATAAAAGTAAAGATTGTACACGGTCATTTTGAAACACATACCAACATTTTGATTGAAAAAATTACAGAGGAATATATAGGCGGATATTTATTTCAACATTAATAATGTTTTCCTGATGATATAGAAATGGGTGCTTGTTTTCTTTGGCTTTCAGTACATTGTGTTCCATTGGGGTAAGGCACAACTTAAAATAAATGTACGGAGTTCCTTTTAAAACTGGGGTTTTCAGAATGCACTGTTGTCACATCAAAAGCTGATTAAAACCCAGTCCCTGGGCCTTGGACAAACATTCACCTTACAATTTGGTGATGTTTCTGATATACGGCAAAATCTGTGCCTTTTTTGTATGCTGTCTCTCATGGAAGCAAGTAACTGCCTGCCTCCTGTTGGTGCACCCTTTTCATGATAACTGAAGTGAGGTATTACTCCAGTATCTCTTGATTTGAATTGAGGCAACCTGTGCTTGTTTTTTCCATAAAGACCCAGTGCCACTTTAAAACAACATTCATGAGGCCACCACCCTTCCTCACCCTCTTGGAAAGTGGAGGACACCCAATCAACACTCATTCTCTCCACCCTGGCACACACTTCTCCCTGTGTTGTACGGCAGATGCCACCAGTTTCCCTAGCCTGCCAACAGGCCTACTTCCTTTTCACTCCTTTCCCAGGCAAACTCCTGGAAAAACTTCCCATCTCCCAGCTCAATCTCCACATTGAATCTGTTGGTTGTCTTCATGATCATCAGTCTGGCTTCAGAGCTGCCAGAAGCATGGAAAATGCTCTCCTGGACCTCCGTGAAGACCTGCTCTCCAACCTGGATTCCAACACCCTCTGTGTCCTCATCTTACTTGATTTCTCTTCTGCCTTTGACACAATCAACTATGTCCATCCTGCTCAACCCCCTCCATGATAACCCGGGTATCACCGGTCAAGCCCTGGCGTGGCTGACTTCTTTCCTCCCTGATCGACCCTCCCAGGTCCAACTTGGGTCCTTCCTCTCCTCTAGCTCCATCTCTACTTGTGGTGTTCCACAGGGGTCTAACCTCTCTCCCTGGCTGTTCAACCAATACCTGGCACTTCTTGCCCACCGAATTACCGCCCTCTGCCCCAACTTCCAGTGCCAGGCGAATGACACTCATCTCATTTTCAGGCTACCTTCAGCCACCTCTTCTCCTTCACTCATCTCCGACTGTCTGTCTGCTCTCCAGGAGTGGTGTGCTGCCTATGATCTCTGCCTTAATGCCATTAAGACTGAGATTCTCCTCATCGGCACTCCCACTCCCACCTTTCCTGTCACTCACTGGCTGGCCTCTCTTGGCCCTCTTCCTGCTCCCACCTGCGAGGCAAAAAACCTTGGGTCCTCTTCGACTCCACATTCTCCTTCTCTCCTCACATCTCTGACATCTCTAAGAAGTCACACTACCAGCTGCACCTCCTCAGAGGTATTCTTCCTTTCCTCTCCTTCCTCCAGAAACTCACTGTCTCCAGAGCTCTTGTACTCTCTAGGCTGGACTATTTCAACAGCCTCCTTCTAAGTCTGCCTACTTCTACTCTCCGCCCCCTGCAACTCATCCAGAACAGGACAGCAAGACTTTTCCTTGGACTTAAGCCCAGGGATTGTATCTCTCCAGGACCGAAATCTCTGCACTGGGTCCCAGTGGCTGCGAGGATTAACTTCAAGACCCTCTGCATTTTCCACAAGGCCTTCTGGGGCCTGGGGACTCAATACCTTCAACTCTCTCTTCTTAAATATCTTCCCTCTCTGGCTCTTCCCTCGTCTGCCTCGAACTCCCTCAGGGTCAGTCGCTTCTCCAAGCAATGGGTTGGTGGTAGATCTCTTTCTTCGGCTGGGTCTTCCCTCTGGAACAGCCTCCCTGCCTCCCTGAAACTTGAGGAGAACCATCTCCGGTTCCGGAAACACCTCAAAACCTTCCTCTTTGCTTCTGCTTTCTCTCCTCCTCTCCCCTGCTGAATTCCTGACTGAAACTGCACTGGTTACCTGGCCACCCTCTTATCTCGGGCCCAGGTCATCACCCCCACAAGTTGCATACCTGCACTGCCTTCCTGGCAACCCCTGCACTTGGGGACTGTTGTCTGAATCCCTACAGTCCCCCTCCCAGCACTTGACAACTGATGTCTGCACTTACCCTTGCACTTGCCACCAGCTGGCCGTATTTTTTATTATTGTTCTATTTATTCTACATATCCCATGTACTGCACTGTCCTGTCCCCCTTGCCCTCCGCACTTTTACCTCTTCCCTTGCACGATATGAATGACACCAGGTCTAGTAAGATCGTTGTCTCTATCTTCCCTCTGTTCCCCCTCCCTTGCCTCGTCGCACCTTGAAAGAACTGTCTATAGGCACGATATACATGCCATATCAAATTATATCATATCTGTTACCTTGCCTCTTCCACCTCAGTCCTAGCCCTCCTACTCCCACGGCATTCTAAACCTTTCCTCCCGTCCCCGACTTCTACCCTGTGCCAAAGGCATGTTTTAGCTACAGTAACAGTGGTTTATAAATAGCACTTTGTACTCTAGATGCTTATTAGGGACACCATTAGTTCTGTGAGGCATCTGCTAACCCCAGCTTGATAACGGTCTCCATCATGTTAGCACCCTCCAACAGGTTCAAGTCCACCTTAATTGCTGTGTACAAGGATGGTGGCCATTACAAAAATAAATTAACTTGTTGACTACTAGTAGACAGTATACTGTAGAATTCTATACTTATTGCAAGCTCAATAATACTGTATCACTCGTGTTGTGCTCCCCTGACTTTTTAATCAGTAATGTTCTATAAAATCCCATTGAATTAATATTTGATTGTCATCCAATACATGGAATTGGTCTATATCACCATCCTTTTGAAAACAGACGTCATGCCCCCATAGCTTTTCAGCAAACCCACACATTGTCGAACATGTTTGTTGAAATGCATTATGGTATGTCAGAAGGTACACATTTAATGCACGTTTTCCCCCTTGTTCCACATGTATGCATTGCTACTTGTATTATGTTGTGGAATTACAATGCACACCAATGGCATTTACCGAACCCTTTTACTCATCCATCTTCCAATGGAAAGTGGGTCAATTTTCTTGACTTTAGAAGTGCAATCGCTGGTTTGCCTCGAAGGTAGAACTCATTCTGTTACCTGGTGCCCTGATTCTGCAACTCCGACAATGCAGTTTCCGTTTTGGCATAACAGTACTGTACAAGTGTCGCCTTTCGCCTTAATGTGCAGCAAATTCGCAGGCATGGGGGTGCATAGTGGACATGAGCTTCAGGACCATCTGCAACAATTTTAATTATAATAAATAGAATTTGCCTTCCAGTCTTTGCTAATCTCTTTATTTCCCTCAGTGGGTAAGGCATAAAAAGGGTATTTTCCCTTAGATGTATTACTGGCTTTGAAAGGAGTGTTATAAATCTGCAAGGTTTCCTCTGTTAAAGTGGGACTTGGATGTTCACAGTGAACTGCAAGAGGTTGGAGGGACAGAAAGCACCGAATTTATTCCAACACAGTTCAACTAATCTAAAAAGCATACCATCATATAAATTAGTAAGGTACTAGAGAATCTGGAAAAGGTGGAATGCTCACCTGAGAAAAGCGCAATTCATATTAGCACCTGGGGCAGGATGAGCAACCAATCAGATTGCACGGAACACAGGCTGAATCTACTGATACAAGCATGAATTCTAAGCCACCTGCTGGTTGCTTCTGCTACCACACACCCCACCACCATCTTTCCCGAACCCTCCCTTTTCTAAATATACTCCCTTCCCTCCCACCCCGAGCCTCATTTACCTGCTTACTTCCACAGCGTTTTTTTTATTTTTTAAATTTTTTTATGTAGCATTCATTTTATTACAAACCTTTGAAACTGTGTTACACTGTCACACTCCTTTAAAAGAGAACACTCAAAAGCTAACAAAATAACATTTTAGTCCGTCAAAACTTCCCGTCCCAAGAACCCTCCCAAAGGGCCAACCAACATCAATCAATACAAAATGGATGGTATGGTACTCTAAGTTAGTTCAGGATGTGTATCCCCAACGTCCAACAGACACGGACAATTCTTAAGGCAGAGCAGTTTCTCTACATTTCTTCCAAAAGATCAGCTCCAGGAACTTTACCAAGTTCTGCATAAAGCTCACATTGGCCCTCCCATACAGTGCCTCCCACCAGACAGTCCAACGCTATTCTTCATACGATTGTACAGGACGAGTGTTCTCTGTATTCACAGTTCCGGGCAGAGGAGGATCAGATGTTTTAGTGTTTCATTGCATAGATGGCATCTATCATCTTCTGCCAGTCCACCATATCTATGCAATGCTACTTTAGTGTGGAGTATATTCAAACGGATTCTGAGGAACAGGTCCCTATATTTGGCATTCAGGATTTTTTTAGATGTTGAGGTGTTATTTTGGTAAACCAATGAGCGATCTTGATAAGGTGTGAATCTTAGATTTGGATCTTTTAACTTCAGTTTCATTCCAGTCAGCATGCCCATAGAGCCCTCTTAAGCAATAAGGGGTATCTACACAGGGTATCAACTGACAGGCCGATATTTGACAATGTTCCCACATATTTTTCTCTCCATTGATTCAGTGGGCAATCAAACATACCGTCTTCTTTTATCCTTACAATGTGAAATTGCGGCGGACACTCAGGGGTGTTCAATTTGCCAAAGATCGACAAGGATTTCCAAATGGCTCTCACGTGTAGTGCTAAGCGGCCCAATTTGTGTCTAATGATCACCATAGGGATTGCATTTGGGAGTCTTAAGATCCTCTTCCAGAATTGGCTCTCCAATCTTTCCCAAGTTTCCATCAGCAGTCCTAGCGCAGCCTTAGTGGCATAAGTCAAGGTTGGTATGAGCTTCTGGTTGTAAAAGTTGATGACAGGGAGGAGCGAGAATTTACCATACTTCCTCCCAATCACCATACATTGTGCTGTCAACTGCTTTACCTTTGTATTTAGACAGGCTATCCATGGCTGGTCACACCCACTCGTACTGATCATTACGCCTAGATATTTTATTGAAGCCACAGGTCATATTCGGCTGTTACCTAACGTCCAATATGGTAACTTCTTTTTTCTCCCTCTCGATTTTTCAATCTGCAGGATTTCAGTTTTTGCAATTTTGACCTTCAGGCCGTTCAGATCAACGTACTTCTGCAATGTGTCCAGCTTCCTCTGTGGGACTATAGGGGTACTGTCCAAAAGGACTAGGTCATCGACATATAGCAGCCATCCCGCTGAGGTTCCATTGATCCTTCGGGGGCAGGACCTAGGGGGGTTCTAGGACCTGTTTCATGTCCGTGAAGAAGATGTTATAAAGTATGGGAGCCAAAGGGCAACCCTGCTTCATTCCTCAAAAGGTTTGTATTCCCTTCGTCAGATTGCCTCACTGGTCAAGTCTGACCTGTAAAACTTAATAATCAAAGAAATCAGGATGTGAGATCCTACAAATCAGCTATGGTTCTGAACAGAAAAGTTATTTCAGCAAACCACATGTGTTATAGTTCAATTAGTTTACATAGCTTTTGATAAGCACGGAAGGCTCAAAAGGAACGGACAATAGTGATTGAGTTTGGTGGAAATATAGATTGAGTATTTACCTCTTTTGTGTTGAGGTACAGAGTTCCACCTAAAGGCACAGTAACAGTTAGAGGAACATGTACTTATACAATAGTGCACCCGGGACATAGGGTGGTCCAGGGTACCGTAAACACAGGGAGTACACAACATAATCTACAAGACATACACGAAAAAGGGTATTTGCAGTTGTGTCACTGGGGATCGACACGGGTGTGTTTCGGCCAGGAAGGCAGAATTGTTGCTTGGATGGTGTTGGCCTTCTTCAGGATGAGCACCAAATGTGGTGTAGTCTGTTCTGTCTGTGATAGAGAAGGATTTGTAAGGAGCTCGGGGTCTAATTGTGTTATTTAGTGTTTCATAACTGTGGCCTAGTGTTGCCATATCGAAGGACAGGTTACCTGCTGCTGTGTTAGCAGTGGTGATGCTGTACAGATTCATCCAATGGAAATGCTGGATGGTAGGTGCAGGGAATGCACTGGGGGAGCCGTGGGTTCCTGAGGTAATGATTTGGTCAGGATCCAGTCGGCTAGAGGAGGGCCTAAGAAGGTCCCTCGTCTGAAAAAAACCAAAGATGGACGTGAGTATGAAGCATTGGTACTGGACATTGTGTGGTCAAGGATGTACCCAGGGATGCACCCACAGCTCCTAATGCTGCAGTAGTTAATACGAGTTTAACATCCTTTGCGTGCAGCACTCAGGTTACAGCACTCCCCACGTTTCCTCAATTCAGCAGAGTTCTTGCTTGGTTGCGCATCCTCTGCAGCCCTCCAAATACCTGCGGCGGAGGAGGCGGCAGCTCCATGGGCTCCGCAACCACACCGCAAACACTCTGCCAACACTCTGCGCTGCTCTGCATCACGAGTGGAGAGTATGTAGAGGTTGCTTCTCCTTGCAAAGCATGGTAGCCAGACTTTCGCTCCTTTCAGCACATCAGCAAAGCGACACAGCAGAGCAGGTTCATGCCAGAACTCTGCCAACACTCTGCGATGCTCTGCGTTGGGAGTGGAGAATATGAAGAGGTTGCTCCTACTTCTTGCATAGCAATGGGAGCAGACTTTCACTCCTTCCAGCACAGCAGCACAGAGACGCAGCAGAGCAGGTTCACTGCATTGTTGCTGCTCCTGTTTTCTGGCTGCCATTGAAATGGAAGCGGACTGTGACGAATGAAGCACATTCTTCCAGATCCATAGCAGCCATCTTAGTGAAGTATTTTGATTCAATGAACGGGATGCAGTGAGGCATCCAGTTCATTTTATCAAAATACAATGCTCTCAGCACCCTGTGTTACTAGATTGGCAACCCAGAGTTCTAATAGCATTAATACCATCTCTGGCGTGCCGGATCGGGTGGTAACAGCCCGGGGACCCTGATTAAACGCCCTTGTTATGCTGAGGCCTTTATCTCGGCCCTGGGATGTTATGCCCGATCGATCCTGCTGGAGAGGGTTTTAATGCCTAAATATTAGCAATGAGTGTTCTCTTATAGAACTTCATGCTGGATTCCTCAGATTTTGAAACAGTGTAATAACAGGTATTTCTGCAGTATTACCCAATCTCAAAGCTCTCAATTTATTGACCTTGGAAGGATGAAGGAATGAGTCAGCCTTGGAGTGGGATCTCATCCTCAAAGTGGAGGCTGTGCCCCATGTCTGAGGTGACTGCCAACCAGAAAAAGAAATGGAGTCCTTACAGAAGGCACTGGTTTGTTACAACCTATACCAATCGCTTTGCGGAGGAGAAACCAGATAACAAATTGGAAATAGAGGGGGAGGTCGAAAGCACCAACAAAGTAACGAAGGTAAAAACGATTGTTCATGTGCACCTGACCCACCACCAAATTGAGAGTAGGCAAAAACAAATATTAACACAAAGACAGGCTAGCTCTGGCACCGTCAGCCAACATATATGTTAGGGGGAAGCTATTCCTGAAAAGAGTCTCCATATAAGTTATTCCCACACTTGAATACAGATCACTCATCCATGAGGGCCAACCAACTGAACAACACCAGTGGCCTCAAGATGGTCTAACGTCTGATAGTCCATTATTGAGCAGTTGTGGTCCAGCAATAAGAGGAAGAACGTCCACGTCTGACCAATTAATCATTATATCAAGCTTTGCTAGCCCTGATGAGCGGGTGCCCATTACCATAGCAGGCGAGGGGCCCATGAATAGAAAGACCTCTGCAGGAAAACTCTATGAAATGCAACATTTTAAGAGCAATTGTCATCATCTGCTCTTCTTATTAAGTTGATTAATATTTTTGTGTTCGAAATAAGAGCAGCAAATATAAAATAGTACAGGAAAGTTATTAATATCCAGGACTAAAATAATGTAACATTTAACAAATCATTGTCACATGAGATTAGGACATAAATCTGCGAGTCATTAATAACATCCCAAAAAGCAATAGGAAATGGCATTCATTTAAAAGGTCCCAGAGGAATACCCAAATGAACTAGAAAAATAAGATGTCTCAGAATCTAGAACGTGTACACACATGTGAACCCATTCACTTTAATATGTTTATTTTCCCAGTCATAGTGTGAAATAAGGCTGGGTGTTTTTTTTAAATGTGGATATACAAACTTCCTAAAACAGTATTATTTATGCAGACAAGCTCTAGAGCGTAAGGTCGACTGTGTATGAAAAATATATATCAGCCGTAGGAAGCATTATGAAGAGGGAATACTAATTCTTCCTCTACGGTAGACCAAGTTAGGGGATTAAGGGAATCATGCAGAATTGTATTGTATTCTATTGTTTATTTATATAGCGCCTGTTAGGCAGAATTATATGCAGTACCGTTTGGGAACACCACACACAATTAAGACGACAAGTGACAGTACAAATTCAACTTTGGTACAAGCCTGCACTACACAGTAAAGTGGTAGTGATGGCTGAGCAGCCAGATTTATCTCAAGAGTAAGTGAGCAGTATCAGAAGTTCCACAAAGGACATCAATTACTATGGTTCAAACAAACACTGACTCAAGGTTTCTGAGTAAAAGAATATACATTTATTTACACATCAGTTGTAAAACATGTCACTAAAGTAAAGCAGTTGAAAAATCACACTCTTAATACACTACAACGCACGCAATAGATTCTGGACAAGTTAGGCTCAAAATGTGTGAGAAAAAAGGGCACTCCAGCAATTTAAAAGGGAGGTAAAGACAAAGTTAGGCAAGAATTGAACAACACCAACAAGTAAGTAAGCAGGGCAATCTAGAAAAAGGAACTACAGTGAGGAAATCAGATTCAAAGGACCTGCCCAAAGTCAATGGAACAGAGTCTTTGCTCAAGATCACACAGTTCAGCGTAGTTTGGGGTTAAGTCTTGCCAAGAGTTCAGAACGAAGTTGGTCAGACGAAAAGTTACTTTAAAGAGTGGAGAAGGACAAGCCCTCGGATTGGCGAAAGGTTTCACACACTTTCACCGCGGCTGGACAAAAAGAACAACCGGATTTGAACAGTACCTTAAATGAAGAAGAAGGCTGTAGCTGAGGCTGACGTTCCTGGCAGGTCCTGCAGGCTCACGGTTCCTGAAGTGACTGTCAGACTGACACAAAGTAGGAAGCCTGGAGGGTCCTGCACTGCCTAGGGAAGAAACCAGCAGCAGAGCAAAGCACCGAATAAAAGGTGCGCTCCTTAAAATGCAAGCAGGGTCCGTTCCTCCTGGCTATCCGGTTCACTGTAGCTCTGTACAGCAAATTCGACAAGAGAAGGGAGACCTGGCAAGCAGTTTGGGAAACTGGTTGTTCCCACCAGCTCAAGGGGAGAAGATTCCTTGGAGATCTTCCCTGTCGTTGGAGTATGAAGATTCGGCCTGCAGCAGGGCTTCACCGGGTGGTTTAGTCGTTGTAGTGGTCCTCTTCTGTCAGCTCCTCGTCCCATGGTTCCAGTGGCGACTCTCCGATCCAGACCCAGAGACCTGCTTTTTATGCAGTTTTCCCCCATTCACACAGCCTGGTTGTCAATCACACAGCAGGGTGGCTGTCCCGGCGGGACAGTCACCACAGCATATCAGATTAGAGTGCAAAATGCATTCGGGCACTTGAAATAATAAATATGCCTGCACACACAAAAACATCTTCAAACTGATTTGTGTAGTAACTAAGGGGCACCAACCCCCTTGCCAGCGCCACAAACCAACTAGGTTTTGTCTACCCACCCTCTATCTTTATAATACTCTTTAGTATTATCTGGGATGGAATTATAGACATCTAAATTCTGTTGTTCCTACAAGCCCAGGGACACTAAAGTAACACTGGCTTAGACTCTCATGGGTTCATCAGCCAGTAGGTGAAAGTTTCCACTTGCCATTGGTACTTCTTCCTCTGGGGAGAAGGCTAAGGAGACAGTGTAGACCCCTGAAGGTTTACCCTTACATCTGGGATCCCCTTTCACATGGTCAGTTGACCCACAAACATAACATTTCCCAAATGTTTGATGAATGGGGGTTTGTTTTGACCTCCATCTGGTTTGGGTCCAGATGGTGCACTAGCCTGATTCGGTTTCCTTGGTGGTTTACCCTTATGTTGCTGTTTGTGGCCCTCTTTTGGATTAGAGGTATTAGAATTCTCCTTGTTATCTTTCTTTGGCTGCTTTCCCTCATCCTTCTTCTGAGTTGCCCCAGTATCCTCGTGAGTAGTCCTGTTGGCAACCCACAAGTCAGCAGCCTTAGCTAACTTCTTGGGATCTATCTCCTTTGAATCAGTCAAGTGCTGTCATAAATTGATTCCAACATAATAAGATTTCTCATACCTTCATAAGTATTTACTCTGTAACCCTTAACCCAACCATCTATGTTTTTCAACCATTCACAAACCCATGTAGCACAAGGGGTACCACCCTGCTTTTTGAGGGTCCTAAACCTCTTAAGGTACTGGGAAGGGGTCTTCCCAAATCTAGAAATTAAAGCTAGCTTCACACATTCATAATTCATCCTACCCACCTCCCCCAACTCCATCACAACATCAGATGCAACAGTGGCTAGTCTAGAGAAGAGCCAGGGAAGCAACTGATTCCCTGTAAGACCTTGAATCCCATGGTTATATTCAAACATTGCCAACCAATCCAAAATATCAAGCTTAACCTCATACATGCCCACAATTTCTTTAGGCATATGGGGTCTCTTAGGACTGGAAGACATAGAAGACTCTCGGAGAGAAGCCTTTTCTAAGTCATGGTTCATCTCCATTTCTCTGAGCTTAAGTTCTTGATGCTTGTGTTCAGTTTGAGCATTTCATCGTTTAAAGTCCAATTCAAGCCTCATCTTTTCCAGAGCAATGAATTGATGACTGAGTGTAGGACCTGTAGGGGTCCCAGTGGAGAAAGGTTGAGGTTGATGAGCAGGTAAGGGAGCAGTGAGGCCTACATTATGAGACACATCTATTTCCTCTAACTCATCAATAATAGACACATTATCATCCTCATATTCCACATTTGCTGAGGGGTCAGGTATTTCAGACCTACCCTACATACTTTGTTTCTCTAACAACGTTTCAATTAATTCAGACTTTTTTCCTTTTGGCAGAGAGATTCCTTTCTCTACACAGATTTTTCAGATAATCCACAGTGTAACTAAGGAGGGTCTCCTAACTGTAGCTTTCCATATCAGACATGATTAATATTGCTTTTTAGTGATGTTTAGCCTTGTGGTTAGTTGATCCAAGGTAATAGCAGCACTCCAAGTATAATCACTATACTTGATCCTCACTGCGGTACACCAGTGTTAGGCAGAATTATATGCAGTACCCTTTGGGAACACCACACACAATTAAGACTACAAGTGACAGTACAAATTCACCTTTGGTACAAGCCTGTACTACAGAGTAAAGTGGTAGCGATGGCTGAGCAGCCAGACTTATCTCAAGTGTAAGTGAGCAGTATCAATAGTTAAACAAAGGACAGCAATTACTATGATTCAAACAAACACTGACTCAAGGTTTCTGAGTAAAAGAATATACATTTATTTACACAACATTTCACTAAAATAAAGCAGTTGTAAAATCACACTCTTAGTACACTACACCACACCCAACAGATTCTGGACAAGTTAGGCTCAAAATGAAGTGTGAGCAAAATGGCACTCCAGCAATTTTAAAGGGAGGGAAAGACAAAGTTAATCAAGAATTGAAAAACACCAACAAGTAAGTAAGCAGGGCAATCTAGAAAGAGGAACTACAGTGAGGAAATCAGATTCAAAGGACCTGCCCAAAGTCAATGGAACAGAGTCTTTGCTCAAGATCACACAGTTCAGCGTAGTTTGGGGTTAAGTCTTGCCAAGAGTTCAGAACGAAGTTGGTCAGACGAAAAGTTACTTTAAAGAGTGGAGAAGGACAAGCCCTCGGATTGGCGAAAGGTTTCATACACTTTCACCGCGGCTGGACAAAAAGAACAACCGGATTTGAACAGTACCTTAAATGAAGAAGAAGGCTGTAGCTGAGGCTGACGTTCCTGGCAGGTCCTGCAGGCTCACGGTTCCTGAAGTGACTGTCAGACTGACACAAAGTAGGAAGCCTGGAGGGTCCTGCACTGCCTAGGGAAGAAACCAGCAGCAGAGCAAAGCAACGAATAAAAGGTGCGCTCCTTAAAATGCAAGCAGGGTCCGTTCCTCCTGGCTATCCGGTTCACTGTAGCTCTGTACAGCAAATTCGACAAGAGAAGGGAGACCTGGCAAGCAGTTTGGGAAACTGGTTGTTCCCACCAGCTCAAGGGGAGAAGATTCCTTGGAGATCTTCCCTGTCGTTGGAGTATGAAGATTCGGCCTGCAGCAGGGCTTCACCGGGTGGTTCAGTCGTTGTAGTGGTCCTCTTCTGTCAGCTCCTCGTCCCATGGTTCCAGTGGCGACTCTCCGATCCAGACCCAGAGACCTGCTTTTTATGCAGTTTTCCCCCATTCACACAGCCTGGCTGTCAATCACACAGCAGGGTGGCTGTCCCGGCGGGACAGTCACCACAGCCAATCAGATTAGAGTGCAAAATGCATTCGTGCACTTGAAATAATAAATATGCCTGCACACACAAAAACATCTTCAAACTGATTTGTGTAGTAACTAAGGGGCACCAACCCCCTTGCCAGCGCCACAAACCAACTAGGTTTTTTCTACCCACCCTCTATCTTTATAATACTCTTTAGTATTATCTGGGATGGAATTATAGACATCTAAATTCTGTTGTTCCTACAAGCCCAGGGACACTAAAGTAACACTGGTTTAGACTCTCATGGGTTCATCAGCCAGTAGGTGAAAGTTTCCACTTGCCATTGGTACTTCTTCCTCTGGGGAGAAGGCTAAGGAGACAGTGTAGACCCCTGAAGGTTTACCCTTACATCTGGGATCCCCTTTCACATGGTCAGTTGACCCACAAACATAACATTTCCCAAATGTTTGATGAATGGGGGTTTGTTTTGACCTCCATCTGGTTTGGGTCCAGATGGTGCACTAGCCTGATTCGGTTTCCTTGGTGGTTTACCCTTATGTTGCTGTTTGTGGCCCTCTTTTGGATTAGAGGTATTAGAATTCTCCTTGTTATCTTTCTTTGGCTGCTTTCCCTCATCCTTCTTCTGAGTTGCCCCAGTATCCTCGTGAGTAGTCCTGTTGGCAACCCACAAGTCAGCAGCCTTAGCTAACTTCTTGGGATCTATCTCCTTTGAATCAGTCAAGTGCTGTCATAAATTGATTCCAACATAATAAGATTTCTCATACCTTCATAAGTATTTACTCTGTAACCCTTAACCCAACCATCTATGTTTTTCAACCATTCACATACCCAGGTAGCACAAGGGGTACCACCCTGCTTTTTGAGGGTCCTAAACCTCTTAAGGTACTGGGAAGGGGTCTTCCCAAATCTAGCAATTAAAGCTAGCTTCACACATTCATAATTCATCCTATCCACCTCCCCCAACTCCATCACAACATCAGATGCAACAGTGGCTAGCCTAGAGAAGAGCCAGGGAAGCAACTGATTCCCTGTAAGACCTTGAATCCCATGGTTATATTCAAACATTGCCAACCAATCCAAAATATCAAGCTTAACCTCATACATGCCCACAATTTCTTTAGGCATATGGGGTCTCTTAGGACTGGAAGACATAGAAGACTCTCGGAGAGAAGCCTTTTCTAAGTCATGGTTCATCTCCATTTCTCTGAGCTTAAGTTCTTGATGCTTGTGTTCAGTTTGAGCATTTCATCGTTTAAAGTCCAATTCAAGCCTCATCTTTTCCAGAGCAATGAATTGATGACTGAGTGTAGGACCTGTAGGGGTCCCAGTGGAGAAAGGTTGAGGTTGATGAGCAGGTAAGGGAGCAGTGAGGCCTACATTATGAGACACATCTATTTCCTCTAACTCATCAATAATAGACACATTATCATCCTCATATTCCACATTTGCTGAGGGGTCAGGTATTTCAGACCTACCCTACATACTTTGTTTCTCTAACAACTTTTCAATTAATTCAGACTTTTTTCCTTTTGGCAGAGAGATTCCTTTCTCTACACAGATTTTTCAGATAATCCACAGTGTAACTAAGGAGGGTCTCCTAACTGTAGCTTTCCATATCAGACATGATTAATATTGCTTTTTAGTGATGTTAGCCTTGTGGTTAGTTGATCCAAGGTAATAGCAGCACTCCAAGTATAATCACTATACTTGATCCTCACTGCGGTACACCAGTGTTAGGCAGAATTATATGCAGTACCCTTTGGGAACACCACACACAATTAAGACTACAAGTGACAGTACAAATTCACCTTTGGTACAAGCCTCTACTACAGAGTAAAGTGGTAGCGATGGCTGAGCAGCCAGACTTATCTCAAGTGTAAGTGAGCAGTATCAATAGTTAAACAAAGGACAGCAATTACTATGATTCAAACAAACACTGACTCAAGGTTTCTGAGTAAAAGAATATACATTTATTTACTCATCAGTTGTAAAACATTTCACTAAAATAAAGCAGTTGTAAAATCACACTCTTAATACACTACACCACACCCAACAGATTCTGGACAAGTTAGGCTCAAAATGAAGTGTGAGCAAAATGGCACTCCAGCAATTTTAAAGGGAGGGAAAGACAAAGTTAATCAAGAATTGAACAACACCAACACGTAAGTAAGCAGGGCAATCTAGAAAAAGGAACTACAGTGAGGAAATCAGATTCAAGGGACTTGGCCCAAAGCCAATGGAACAGAGTCTTTGCTCAAGATCACACAGTTCAGCGTAGTTTGGGGTTAAGTCTTGCCAAGAGTTCAGAACGAAGTTGGTCAGACGAAAAGTTACTTTAAAGAGTGGAGAAGGACAAGCCCTCAGATTGGCGAAAGGTTTCACACACTTTCACCGCGACTGGACGAAACGAACAACCAGATTTTAACAGTACCTTAAATGAAGAAGAAGGCTGTAACTGAGGCAGACGTTCCTGGCAGATCCTGCAGGCTCACGGTTCCTGAAGCGACTGTCGGACTGACACAAAGTAGGAAGACTGGAGGGTCCTGCACTGCCTAGGGAAGAAACCAGCAGCAGAGCAAAGCAACGAATAAAAGGTGCGCTCCTTAAAACGCAACCAGGGTCCGTTCCTCCTGGCTATCCGGTTCACTGTAGCTCTGTACAGCAAATTCGACAAGAGAAGGGAGACCTGGCGAGCAGTTTGGCAAACTGGCTGTTCCCACCAGCTCAAGGGGAGAAGATTTTTTTAAAATCTTCCCTGTCGTTTGAGTATGAAGATTCGGACCTACAGCAGGGCTTCACCGGGTGGTTCAGTCGTTGTAGGAGTCCTCTTCTGTCAGCTCCTCTTTGTTTTTTTCATTCCAGTGGCGACTCTCCTTTCCAGACCCAGAGACCTGCTTTGTATGCAGTTTTCCCCCATTCACACAGCCTGGCTGTCAATCACACAGCAGAGTGGCTGTCCCGCCAGGACAGTCACCACAGCCAATCAGATTAGAGTGCGACATGGGTCTTCAAGGAGACCCTGTGCAGGGAGTCCTAAACCCCTCCCTCACATCCTGTTGCCCCCAGACATAAGAAGCCTAAGGAGGGCTTCTGAGTAGAAACCTGTGAAAGGGCAGTGAACAAAGGAACCAAACCTGGTTTGGCGCGCAGAGAAAAACACGAGAAATACTTTTACAAAAAGAAATGGTGAATAAACCCAGCCGGAACCGTATAAAAACGTGTATGGTCTAGCGGGTTTAAGTTCGAGGCTACCAAGATAGCCTAAAACAATATCAGGGCTATTTAAGATAACCGAGGTAGGAAAAATAGGGTAGTTACCACTGCCACCAGCCAAGTCTTAATGAAAAGGGAGTGAAACAATGCTCCAAGAGAAACAGACAAAAATGGATATGTATTAATCCTTTCCAGCACTCTATGTAAGATATTTTGTACTGGGTCTGTGAGTTTTAAAAGAGACTAATAAAGTCAATGGCAACTTTTCATGTTCTGCGAGACAGTAGTCAGCCCCAGAAAATGGAGTTGGGGTTGGGAAACCAAAAAGACAACCATGTGTCACTGCACTGAAGGTGCTGTGTAACACACAGTAAAAAGATGATGCCTATGGAGTAGGTGAGGCTCCACAGTCTATGAACACAAAAAAATGTTAAACACACAAAGCAAAACACATGTAACAGTGGGAAAAAAGGCTCACACTCTTACCAGATGAAAAAAAGAAATCCTAGAAATCCAGAAAAGATGCTGAGGGACTCAGTAGGTAAGGGAAATTAGCCATTCTGGAGAATTCTCCCTAACAGCGCCTATAGACAGTCAAGTGTTTCAAACAGCTCAAGGAGGGGCACAGGCGAAATACAACAGTTGCTCAGAGTCCTGGAACATATGAGGCGATAATAATCTGCACAGGCAGAGTAAGTGCATGAAATACATTTAACATAATGGGATACAGCAAATAGGCCTAATGGCGATTCTGCAATTTTAACAGTACAATTAGGGGTGAAGACAGGGAAGAAACAGACAGACGATCTTCAAGCGGGGTGCGTAAGGATCGAGCAAGTGCACAAAGGGTAGAAGGGAGGGGAGGTTCAAGGACACACGGTCGGTTGAGACTGGGGTAAGTGCAGAAAGAGCCAGTCCGATGGGTTAATTTCTCAGTGTGTTTAGTGTAGGTGGGGTGTAGGGCCCTGGGGCAAGTGCAAGATAGAACTGGTGGTGGTGCCGGGAACCAGTGAGACTCTGGGGTACACCAGGCAGCCAGTCAGCAAGCTGTAATTGATAGGAAGGAGAGAGGGATAGGACAGAGAACTGGGTTAGCAGGGTAGAAGGGTAGAGGGAGAGAGAAGGAAGAGGAGAAGAGGAAGGTTTTAAGGAGTTTCTGGAATTTCAGGAGATACGGCCCAAGACGTAAGGCAGCATTGAGGCACCTGCTGAGGATAAGGATCTCCCACCAAATCTCTGCTTGGAGAACCAGCTCACTCACAGAAGGTTGGAGCTAGATGAGCGGAGGGCTCGTGAGGGACAGTATTTAGGTAGGCAGCGTTGAAGGTAGGTGGGTCCCAGGCCCCAAAAATGTCTTGTGAAGAATGAACATTGTGCTTATTCAAGAATGAAGGCAGTCCCAAACAATTTGAAATTAGGAAATGCAATCCCACCATTATCGTTATGCCATTTTAATTTACTAAGAGATATTCAAGGATTTGGGCCTCATTATAAGGTTGCTGGTCCGTAACAACAGTACCGGTAAGCTTGCCGGTACTGTTGTTACCAGACTGGCAAACTATGAGGTCTGCTTGCAGGTGCCTTTTCACCTGACAGGTCTGACCTGACGGGTGGTACGGCCCCCGCCATGTCGGATGCACCGGCAACCTTCACGAAAAGTGCCGGTGCATCCGGCCTCCCCATTGCTATTGAGTCCACTGGGACGGAAATGGGAATGGGGAGTAATAATTACCGGCACCCGGCAATGGGGATTTCCTGGGTCCACCGGGGCTGGAATGCCCCGGTACGTCCCCATTGCCGGGTGCCGGTAATTTCATGACTCTGGCGGCAGCCGTGCAGTATTTTCCGGCACGGCTACCGCCAATGTCATAATGAGGCCCTCTGTATTGCTCCACAAAAATGAAAATGAACGAAGAAATAAATCAACTTGAAAAAAGAAAAAGCAAGGTAAGAGGAAGCATGTACAAGAAATGGCACAATGGGACATAACTTCATTTTCATTTCCTCAAGGTCCCGACACCAAGGTAAGGACAAAGGGTACCATGAACCAACAAAGTCCTGGAACCTATCAGGAACTAGAAATGAGCTATATGGAACTATTTAATACAATTAGACAACCATTTATACTCAGAATTAAGTAAACTCATGTTTCAGACAGAGGATGCAAGGGGAGCTTGTCGGATTTGTCTTTATTTAGTTTGTCCAACAAAATAAAAACGAGGAACAAGGGCTATATAACTAAATAGGCGATGAAGTCTAGGAGCTGGATTCTAAAAAGAAATGCTTGATTTTCGGTTTTATTACATTTCACACCAGGTACATTATCTTCTAATGCAAGGATGACAAGAAGAGTGCACTCCGCATGATTACATGCTTTTTCACCATATCGAGCTATGGCAGCATAACTACTATTGAATTAATTAGTAATATTGTGAATATCAAAAAAGAATCTGGAGTTGGCAGAGAGACGCGACCTTTGATGAAACCAGTTTGAACAGGCTGAATGAGGTGGGATAGAAAAAGATAAATTCTATTGGCAAACATTTTGCAGTCAGAGTGAAACAAAAATAGGTTGCAGGTTTTTCGTGATTTCACAGTCGTTACAGTCTTTTCCAGGTTACAGAAAAAGAATCAGTCTGAAAAGGAACCTGAAAACTCTCCAACTTCAAAAAAGCGCACACAAGAATTGCTGTTTAGGAGCTGAGATCGGGACTAAATAATAAGATGAAAAACCCAAAAGGTCCCGGTGCGGTACAATTTTTAAGATCAGAAATTGTTCTGTAAACTTCATCTATGTGTGTGGGCACATCTGGAGAACGTTAAGATCGAATTCATATTTTTGGGAAATCTATGGCCACTTTTTGGGCTCCTCAACTTTCTTTATACATTTTTTGGATCGTTAACTTTCAAATACAACCACCATAGCAAGAATGCCACTGACCATGGTGCTCCTTTGCAGTCTATTTATTACACACGGTCACTTCTCATGCAAACTAACCACCTCCGAGGGCTAAAGTAAACATTCCTTAGCATCTTTCTTGGTGCACCACCAATCTTTTCAATTAATATATTCATGTATTGCTTCTCTTGTACCCAGCGCTGGTCATTGGTCTGGCACTCGCCGGATCTGAGATCCAGCACCAGATGTATAGCCGGATCTCGGGATCCGGCCAGAGTCAGCTGCCCCAGACCCATGCTCTGCGCTGGGGAGAAGGGAAAAACAAAAAGGCACCCGCGAGCAAACTGTAACTTCCTCTGGTGACCCCATGCAAGATGTCACAAGAAGCAGTTACAGTCCTCAGCCACGACCCGCGCCCTTGTGGGATCCCCCACCAATTTGTTTTCCCATTTCCACCACTGCTTGTACCCCTTATGCTGCACAAAATGTGCAAGTAGCCAAAACGTGTAATAAAATGCATTAATTTCCCTCCTCTTCTTTCCCACAGGTCTGGTTCCCATGCTCTATGACCTGAAGCCTGAGCCCCTTGGTTTTAGGGAAGCATCAGTTCAGATTTCTGCGAAACATAGTGAACCTTGATTGTGTAGTGATTTGTAATAGTCGATTCCTCAACATCTTGATCCACGGTGTGCTCTGCTTGCAACACGTGCACATTGGGCCACTGTTCTACACCCCCCCCCCCTCCGCACCACACTCATCACCCGGAACCTAAGTTTGACAGTGCTGTTGTGCTTGCAAGGCCCGCTGCAGCGAGCCTCTTCCTCTGGGCTGCATTTGTGTGCTTCCGGGTTGCTGTGCGACCTGCTGATGGACATGGGATGTTGCTCTGATTCTGCTCGGCACAGTATATCAATCCGTCTTATATTGATGGCGATGACCTCCCCGGTTCGTGTGCGAGTCTCCCTGATTCCCGCGTGATTATTCTGGCATGTGACGCCAAACCACCGCGCCACAGACACTGCTCTTTAGCGGCAGACGGATTGAGCCCGTCCGTATTCTCATTATTTTCTATTTGTCACTGCATCCGAAATCCATACGTTTGGCTTATTGGCAGTTAGCATCAATGAATGCGTAGTACACACGCTCACCTCAATTATGTACTTACGGATGGCGACAGATGTAATAGTTGTGTCTAACTTGCACAGAGCGATTTCGTTCCCTCTAGGCTTTGTCGATTGCACGAACGAAACAATGTTCTGTGAATAAAGCTATGAATTGTCAGCGTTGCTTGACAGGTAACATGTGCGGTGCAGCGGAGATAACGATTTCTAGGCGATGCATCATACTGCAATATGACATGGTGCAGCTTTTGCGAGCACAAATGATCACTTTTCAAATGCTACTGTCCCAATTGTTTTTCTTTATGGCTGTGCTACCATAAGACTTGTTTCCATCACATTTAATAGCCTTACAATGTAGTCTTTTTAAGTGTTATTTTATATCGGTCGATTTATCATGGGCAGAGTAAATGGCTCGCGCTGTATTCTTTTGGCCCAGAGAAAAGGTGATTTAGCCAGGATTCGATGCTGAGTGTATAGCAGGAAACGCACAATAAATTCCGAGGAAGATTGGCGCTCATTTTAACACAATGAAATGTTTCTCATAACAGCAGAGTCTTGCAGGAGTGCTGTGAAGGAACAGCAGGTGCTTCTTCCCCTTGAAAATATTGAGGGTCTCATGGCAGAAACGTTGCACCATTGCAAGTGCAAGAAGCAGTGGCGCAAAAACTGCTTTAGTGCAAAAAAAAAACAACAACACGGAGGTGCGGTAAAAACGGCAGTAACTTGGTGGTAATTCTGTTACCGGCAGGCTACAGGTTTGGCAGTGAGGAGGAGTATTTTCCTCCAGCAAAAATCTGCTTTCTTACCGCAAAATGATTCAACCGAAATACCCCTGGAGTTCTAAGGACTCCAAAACATAGGGTTTACACTGCCTATACCTACTTATAATCCCGCAGGACCAAGTGGCAGTAAAGGTAAACCAGTTTGGCAGATTTTGGTGGATTAACTGCTGAAATATTGGGCCCATACTCTTCCAATGTTTTGTTTTGGGACCTATTCCGCCCTAGGGCCAGGACTGGGGCAACAATTGGCAGGGTGCAAAACGCATGCAAAGAACAGGATCTTTCAAGAAGAGCAATGTCTGCCCTGGTGCCGATTGCTGTTAGGCAGGAACCTGTGCAGTTCCCTCTGGGACCACTGCAAAAAGTTTAAGACTACAGGAGTTAGCAGTAAACCCAATTGGTAGCAGTCTGTACCACCCAGATTTACCTGGTAGCTGTGGCTGAGCAGTCAGACTTCTCTCAAGATGAGTTAGGCAGTATTTGGAGTATACGAAATAGGGCAATTTACACAGTAGAACAAGCAGGCATGGAACAGAGCTTGGGTGTAAAGATATATCATTATTTATTTAAGAACACATCTATGAAAAACACACTGGCACTATTGCGAGCCTGCTTGTTCTACTGTGTAAATTGCCCTATTTTGTATACTCCAAATACTGCCTAACTCATCTTGAGAGAAGTCTGACTGCTGTAGTCTTAAACTTTTTGCAGTGGTCCCAAAGGGAACTGCACAGGTTTCTGCCTAACACTGGTGTACAGCGGTGGGATTTGTATCGAGTATGCAGTTTAGAGTGCTTTTCAACACTTTAGGATAACTAACCACAAAGCTTAGCACTAAAAAGCAACTTTAAAAAAACATGTTTACTATGGAAGTTTACAGTCAAGAGTCCTTGTCAAGGGAAAATACTGAGAGTTTGAGAGCTCTCTGTAGACAAGAGAATCTGTCTGTAAAGGGCAAGAAAGTAGAACTGATAGCGAGATTGCTGGAAAACCAAAGTCTGGGTACTGGTTCAGAGGACCCAACTTCTCCAGCAAAGGTAGATAACAGTAATGGTGTTGATCTAAATCAAAGTTCTGATGATAGTGATGACGAGGCTGAAGAGGAAGGAGAGGCTAATGAAACTGTCTCCCCGGCTCCTCTGTCTGCCTTACCAGCTGTACCTACTGGGCCTATAGCAGGTCCCACACTAAGTCCTCAAGTCCTTGAACTAGAAAAAATGAAAATAGACTTGGAATTCAGAAGGATTACTGCTCAAACTGAACAGAAACACCAAGAAATGCAACTCATTCTTAGGCTCAGAGAAATGGAGCTCAAGCATGAGTTAGAAATGAAAAAGTTGTCTGTCGAAACTGCTTCTGTCTCTGGCTCCTCTAGAAGTTCCAGTCCCAAAAGACCCCGGATGCCTAAGGAATTAATTGGTATGTATGAACAAAAGTTGGATGTGTTGGATTGGCTGAGTTTGTTTGAGTACAATCATGGGCTCAAGAACATCACAGGTAATGAGCTACTTACCTGGCTGTTCTCTAGGCTCCCCCCTGTTGCAACTGATGTGGTAATGGAGTTGGGGGAGGAGGATAGGAAAGAGTACGAAAGTGTGAAACTAGCTTTGATAGCTAGATTCGGGAAGACCCCTTCCCAGTATTTTAAGAGGTTTAGAATCCTCAGAAAGCATGATGGTACCCCTTGGGCTACCTGGGTGAGTGAAGGGTTGAAAAACCTAGAGGGATGGATTAAGGGTTACAAGGTGAACACTTATGAGGGTATGAAGAATCTTTTTATGTTGGATTCTATTTATGATGCCTGTTCTCCTGAGCTCAGACAGCACTTGGCTGATTCGAAGGAATTGGATTCCAGGAAGCTAGCTAAGGCTGCTGACTTGTGGGTTGCCAACAGGGCTACTCATAAGGATTCGGGGGCAACTCAGAAAAAGGATGAGGGAAAACAGCCTAAAAAAGACTCAAAAGAGAATTCTAATAACTCAAATTCCAAAGAGGGCCCCAAACAAAACCATAAGGGTAAGCCACAAGGAAAACCGCAGCAGAATAGTGTACCTTCTGGTGCCAAACCAGAGGGAGGCCAGAACAAGCCACCATTCCAGGAAGCATTTGGTAAATGCTTTGTTTGTGGCTCTACTGACCGTGTGAAAGGAGATCCCAGATGCAAGGGTAAACATTCAGGGGTCCAGCTTGTCTCCTTAGCCTTCGCTCCAGAGGAGGAAGTCCAAATGGCAAGTGGAAACTTTCTATTGCTGGCTGATGAACCCATTGGAGTCTCAGCCAGTGTTTCTTTAGTGTCTCTGGGTTTGTGGGAACAACAGAATTTAGATGTCTATAATTCTATCCCAGATAATACCAAAGAGTATTATAAGGACAGTGTCCATGTGAATGGTCAGGAGACGCCTGCCATTGGGGACACTGGGGCCAGCATAACTGTGGTGGATAGATCTTTTTTTCAGGCTGAGGATGTTGCTAAGGCACCCAAACGCCTCACCAAGTTAGCTGGAGGGACTGTGCAGATGCTTCCCCAATTACTAGTTCTCATCCAGTGTAATGACATGACTGTGAAGATACCTGTTAGCATACAGAATGAGGTACCAGGACGAGTTCTGCTGGGTCGCGATTTGAAAACTCTCTGAGGTGTATCTCATACCCCCAGACCTCCTAGTAAACGGTTACAGGAGCTAACCAGACTTGCAAGGGAGAGAACCATGAGAGGTACTCTCCAGGAGATGATGAAGAAAGATATCACTCCTGCTCCACTGGAATTGTCAGCTGCTGTCTCCAAGAAATCAGAAGCGAAAGGGAAACCTAAAACTTCAATACGGAAACCAGTAGCCAGCATTTCAGTGCAGCCAACAAGGACTTCCCCTCGGTTGTCCAAAGTTACACCCGTAACTCCCCCTGTGTGGTAGAATTAGACTCTGAGGAAGAGCTAATGGAAGGCCAGGAACTCATTGGAGATCTGGATCCCGTTGACCATCCTGGGCTGCAGTCTTTACTGGCAGAAGGTGGGCCCAACAGGGCGGACTTCAGTAAGGGACAGAGAGAATGTCCAACTCTGGAAGGCCTTCGCCACCAGGCAGAATCTCAGGCTGAAGGGCAAGAGCCTGGGAACTACAGGTTGCACTGGGAAGATGGCCTCTTCTACAGTGAACCGACCGAGTCTGCACCTGGAGACTACAAACGACTTGTAGTACCCCAAGAGAACAGACAACAGTTCTTGCAGTTATCCCACGAGATTCCTTTGGCTGGTCACTTGAGTTTCAAGAAGACTAAGGAAAGGCTCTCTCTCTACTTCTATTGGCCAAAGATGGGGGCCGAAGTAGAAAAACAATGCAGGAGCTGCCACACCTGCCAGACATCTGGTAAGGTTGGCTCCAAGAATGTGGCACCTTTAGTGCCTCTCCCAGTTGTGGGAGTCCCATTTGAGAGAGTAGGGATTGACATTGTTGGTCCCCTTGATCCTCCAACCTCCTAGGGCAACAGGTTTATACTTGAACTAGACCATGTTACGGCTCCGGCCGTGGCTAAGGCCCTCCTTGGTATTTTTACCAGGGTCAGGTTTCCTAAGGAAGTAATCTCTGACAGGGGGTCAAACTTTCTGTCAAACTACATGAAAGCCATGGGGAAAACCTGTGGAGTTACTTACAAGTTCTCAACTGCTTACCACCCACATACCAATGGGTTGGTAGAAAGGTTCAACCGAACCATGAAGAGCATCATAGGTGCTTTAGAGGAACCCCTTAAATGAAAGTGGGACCTTCTACTGCCATGCCTTCTATTTGCTTATAGAGAAGTCCCTCAGGAGGGAGTAGGTTATTCTCCCTTTGAGCTTCTCTATGGTCATCCCGTCAGAGGTCCATTGGCCCTGATTAAGGAGGGGTTGGAGAGTGCTCCTTCCCCCAAGCCAGTCAGAGTGACTGACTACGTGATAGGTCTCCAGAGGAGAATGTCGCACATGATGGCAGAAGCAAGCGATAACTTGAAAGCTGGACAAGCTTTGGTCAAGTACTGGCATGATCAAAAGGCTAACATGGTTGAGTTCACTCAAGATCAGCTAGTTCTCGTTATGATCACAACAAGGCAGAGGGCCTTGCAAGACAAATGGATGGGACCCTTCAGAGTTGTGGGTTAACTCGGAGAGGTCAACTATCTGGTGGACTTGGGCAATCCCAAGGAGGCTCCGACAGTCTTCCACACCAACAGACTCAAAGCGTATGTCTCGAGACCTGATGTAGGAGCGTTGCTTCTAGCATCATCAGAGGTAGAAGAATAGAGTGAATCTCTTCCTGATCTCCTCAGAGGCTTACCTTTAGACGAAAAGATTGAAGGAGTAAATCTCTCTTCAAATCTGACACCTGAGCAACAAGAAGAGTGCAAATCTATGTTGAATCAGTTTGCCTCTCTGTTCTCACTTTCACCAGGCTTGACCGCTTGGGGCCAGGATGACATACTCACAGGTGACTGTCTGCCAGTCAAAAGCAGTGGATACAGAATGTCAGAAAATCTACGAACCCACATCAAAGTTGAGGTCAGCAAGATGCTTGATCTCGGGGTAATAGAGCCCTCTACTAGTCCATATCTAGCCCAGTTGTGTTAGTACCAAAGGCAGGATCTAAAGAACTTAGATTCTGTGTGGACTATAAAGCTCTTAATGCAGTCACCAAGACTTATGCCCGCCCTTTGCCAAGAACAGATGAGTTGGTGGATAGACTTGGTTCAGCCAAGTTCCTCAGCACATTTGACTTGACGTCGGGCTATTGGCAAATAGCCCTGACAGACCATGCCAAGGAGAAAACTGTATTTTCTACCCCAGTTGGCTTATACCAGTTTAAGGTAATGCCTTTTGGATTGTAAAATGTACCTGCTACATTTCAACGGATGGTAAACCAGGTTCTGAATGGGATGGAGGACTTCTGCATGGCATACTTGGATGACATAGCAGTGTTTAGCAATTCCTGGGAAGAACATGTAACCCACCTAAGAAATGTTTTGCAGGCTCTTGGACGAGCCAATCTGACCATAAAGGCGAGTAAATGCCAAATTGGACAAAGTAAGGTAGTCTATCTTGGACATGAGGTAGGAGGTGGAGAAATAAGGCCTTTGCTCAGTAAGATTGAAGCTGTGCAAAATTGGACAACACCTACTACTCAGACCCAGGTTAGAGCCTTCTTAGGTCTCACCGGGTATTACAGGAATTTCATTGAGAACTATGGGACAATAGCTTCTCCTCTGAATGTCATCTCCTCTCCAAAATTCCCTAAAAAGGTTAGATGGAACGAGGAGTGCAATCAGGCCACTGAAAACCTGAAAAAGGCTCTTTGCCAAGCCCCAGTACTCAGAGCTCCTGATTACCACCAAACTTTCATTGTGCAGACAGATGCTTCAAATGTAGGAATAGGTGCAGTACTCAGTCAACTGGATGGGAAAGGTAGGGAGCACTCCGTTTGCTTCATCAGCCGCAAGCTGAAGGATCCTGAAACAAGGTGGGCAACAATCGATAGAGAGTGCTTTGCTATCATGTGGGCTCTAAAGAAGTTTAGGCCATACTTGTATGGTTCTACTTTTGCCATTCAGACTGACCACCAACCCTTGAGATGGTTAATGCAAATGAAAGGGGAAAACCCAAAACTACTGAGATGGTCAATCTGCCTGCAAGGGTTTGATTTCACAATTGAGCACAGGTCAGGGTGTCACCACCAAAATGCTGATGGTCTCTCTAGGATGTATGTCATCGACTAGAGGTATGGGATTCATCCAGGAGTGGATTAAATCCTCCTGTCCCTTAGTCTGGGGGGGGGGGCGAGTGTTAGGGAGAATTCTCTGTTTAGGCTGAATTTCCTAACCTAGTGAGTCCCCCAGCAGCTTTGCTGGATTTCGGGAGTTTGTTTTTTTCATCCTGCCAAGAGTGAGACCCTTTTCTCCCACTCTTGGACCTGAATGTGGTTGATTCCTTTGAATGTCAATGTGTTCTATGGGCTATGGGGTCGCCATAGGGCCTCATGTGTTTTGCTATGTGTGTTACACAGCACCCTCCGTGCCGTAACACTTGGGTGTCCTAGAGGATCCCCACCACACACTCCATACCCTGGGACTGACTACTGTCTCCCAGGGCATGTAAAGTCACCATTGGCTTTACTAGACCTAAATTTACTAACAGAACTAGTACAAACCATCCTAGTGTGGACGTAGTGGTAGGGGTAATTCGATTACCCCTGGGTCTGTTATTCGAGGGGGCACTGTCCCGTCCCCCCTCATCGAGTTTTGGCTGGTTGCAGTGGAAACTACTTTTTATATTCGTCCGCGAATATATTCCTCTGGGATTCTTCCCATTGTTGGAGGCTAATACTTTTTCACATTGGTCTCTTACATACCACCGGTTTATTTATCTTAAATAAATCCACCGGTTGGTATTTTCTGCCAGAACTCGGTTTTTAAAATGGCGTATGTGTTCGTCTCTGTAACTCCGAACCAATGGTTGAGCCCTTTGTTCCACTTTTGGCGGGCTTCTACACAGAAGCCCTCCAGAGTGGTGGCATTCTGTCTGGGTACCACAGGGTGTGTGGGAGGGGGTTTAGGCACCCTGGACTGAGTTGCCTTGCCAACTCAAGTCGCACTTTGGTGTGATTGGCCCAAGTGGTGAGCCGCCCCGCTCACCACTTAGCATGTTTGAGTGACAGCTAGGCTGAATGAATGGGGGTTTTCTGCATAAAAGCAGGGCTTTTGGGACTGGAATTTCAGACGTCGCCACAGGACCTAAGAATCCGACGAGGGTAAAGCTGAGCCGACCTGCAACGACGACACCTCTGTTGGAGTCCTGCTGAACCGACTCACCACTTCCCAACGACAGAGGAGATCTCCCTGCTAGAGAGTCTTCTTCCCTTGACTGGTGGGAACAACCGGTCCCTTGCTTTTTGTTCGCTTCCAGGACGTAGTGGTCGAATTGCCCGTGCTGAGCACCCCGGCAACCGGATAGCCACTAACCACTGTACCGCGACCAAAAGGTGGTGCCTTGTGACGGAGCACACCGTGGCTGGTCTCTTCCCTGGTGGTGCAACGATCTTCAACTTTCCTCGACGACGAGATCATCTCATCTTCTGGCAAAGCCCCGACTTGCATCCACCACCAGGAACAACTGCCCCCGCCGGAGCTGTCTCTTCACTTTCAAGGTACCGTGTCCGCCTGGCTTCCCTTGTGACGGTTAGCGTGAGGTGTCTTAAATCCTTACCTTTCCACTGGGTCGCCTCCAGACCTTCTTAACTTTTGTTCTAAACTGGTCCAACCTTTCTGTGACATTTTGCTACAAAGACTTGAAGTGCATTTCCACTGTGATACTTTTGGGACATATTGCCTTGCCTCTCTCCGAGTGGGCCTGGCCTCTGAACTTTGTTATCTACAGTAGACCATGCCTTGCTTGTCTTGCATTTGCTTCGTAAAAGTGTTGGTACCGAGTTGGTTTCATACCCTGCCTTTTTCTCTCCCGCGCTAACGAATATTAGAGTGCCATCTAGGTTAAAGCATTCACCTCTGTCTGCAAATAAGTGGTGCCGGTGAACCTAGACTTGTCGAAATTGTTAGGGGATTGATATACTTATAGTAATTGTGATTGAAGTTGTTTGCCGTAATAGTGCCAGTGTTATTTTCATAGATGTGTTCTTAAATAAATAATTATATATCTTTACACCCAAGCTCTGTTCCGTGCCTGCTTGTTCTACTGTGTAAATTGCCCTATTTTGTATACTCCAAATACTGCCTAACTCATCTTGAGAGAAGTCTGACTGCTCAGCCACAGCTACCAGGTAAATCTGGGCGGTACAGACTGCTACCAATTGGGTTTACTGCTAACTCTGTTAGTCTTAAACGTTTTGCAGTGGTCCCAGAGGGAACTGCACAGGTTTCTGCCTAACAATTGCACTTGCACTGATGTAACTTTTCTGTAACATGGCCTTGAGAACAATCTCTCCTACCTGTTCAAATTAACTTGTGAGATGGATTTTAAGTTTGCGACCATTCTGCTAAGGGTAAATAACATGTTATGAATATGGAATTATAATAGGGAACCGTCCAAGCAGTGGAATGCAAAAGACTGACCAATCGTTCACTATGTTAATATGGGTGTTCTTTGGCAGGTTTTGACTAAATCAGACATTCTAATTTCAAACTCCTTTGTGGCCAACAGGATGGAATATCTACGGAGAGCAAACAAAAGCAAAAATAGCTTATTAGGTGGGCCGTACACTCTGGGACGATATCAATCATGTTTTAGCTTTTGGTGCCTTCTTCGGAGAAAATCAATTTGCAGAGGAGTTTAGTCTGACCAATGAGGGCAGTCCAGCCTGGAATGCTATGGGAATGCCCTTGGGGCAGCAGCAAGGGTATCCTCAGACATGTGTTTCTCCCTCGATGGGTGTAATCAGTGGGGAGCATCTTCCTCTTTGAGCACAAAGAGCAATGAGCCCACGTCTGCAGGCGGAAACCTCAAGTGACTGAAAATTAGCCAGCAGTGTGAGAAGTCCTCTACAGACCCAACTAAATTGTGGTCATTTTCCTCATGGCAAAGTGTAAAATTCACGTGCAAAATACTTGCACAAAACATTTATACCTGCTTTTTACACTTCACTATATTGTCCTTGATTTCTTTGGCAGAGCGTAGGCACAGATCTGAATTACCACCTGCACTCACTCTAATAATAAATCCACAGGATTTACCGCCAGCATCTGATTTTGATCTAGACAGTATTTTATTGGATTTCTATTGAATCCACCTGCTTTGCACACTGTCTAAAAGCAGGCAGATTCCATAGGAATCCATTGTAAATGGTGCCGGTATGTGTAAGTGGAAGGAGGCATAGCACGCTTAGCACAAAGTGCAAGAAATCAGACGAAGGCAGTTCTGGCTGCTGGCAACACCTTCATGGAGGAGACCTGTTTGCACATAGGTGCACACATAAGCGGTCCCCTCTCTTCAATTTATGAGGTTTAGCAGAATGACCATGAGTGGGTCATCACGTTTTGGCTCTCTGGGTTGCTATTGGTCAATTTGATCAGAGGAGCTTTGGCTAGCAGTGTGCGATAGACTGCTCGAGAGGGTGTCATCCGACTCATATGTAAATTGATATTCCCCTCAGGTATGTAAAAGAGAGGTAGCATATGACTGAGGTCCTCCTGAGTGGTGGGTTACAACTCATAGAACTAGCTATGTTTGCTATTGTTAGTTCCCAGCAGAGGACCTCTCACATTGCTTGGGAACCTTGAGCAATGCACACCAGTACTAAGCTTTCCAGCACCTGGTGCCATGGCGGATGTTGTGGGTTCTGGTGGCCTCATTGTTCAATATCCCAGTACGCAGGACTTAGCGCATCTTTGGATGTCAAGTGGATGTTTGCTAATTCATATGTTGCAATATACCTTAAATTTACAACAACAAAAAAAACACTAAGGTATAATACTGTATTGCTACAAGATATACACGCGCCAAATGATACATTGTATGAGAGCATACAGTATGACACTGTATATATAGAGGGGAAACGTTGTAAAAGGGAAACCATTTCTGCATTTAAAAACCCTGGCTACTGCTTTAAGGGCTAGGTGAATCCCCACGGAGGAAGCTCGTGGCTAAACGGAGAGCAGAATCACCCGTGCAGCGTTAAACCCGTTGAGGAGTCAAGGGCGAATTATTGCTGTTAGGCTGTTGGGCGAGTGGCAGAGCGAAAGCCAACCTGCTGTTATAATCCATCTAAAAGCTGCAATCAAAAACCTGATTTCGCCACGCATCTGTTGGACACTGCTTTACCCGTGCAAATTGATCCAGAAGTTCGTTTGTGATTACTGTTCTGTTAGAAAGGGACTGTCTGGGTGGGGAGAGAGTCCGATTTAGGCAGCTCCTCGAGCTGTCGGGTGTACCCAGCCCAGAAGGTACCCCCTTACGCTCTGAACCTATACTGCAGCTTGTGGATTGCTATGGATGTTGTCTGGTGTAAGCTGTGAAGGGAAATAACATTGCCACAACCTTCCTTATAAAGGCGGTGTATATTGACCATTTCTCTTCACACCGGCTGCTGCCTAATAAAAGCACAGAGCCCTCTTTCTCTAGGAACCAGAAATCTGTTGATTGGAGGCAGCAAGAGAATCTCTCCTCCTTTGAGGGGTTTATAAGTGCCTCAAGTGGCTTCAAGTTTTTATTTGTCGATATAGTGGAATTTATGGTGTCAGTGGTATCATTTCTGCGCGCGCATTATTTTTTTGCAAGAGCAGTTACTGCAGTTGCTGCGGGTGAGCAGGGGAGTGGGGAATTGTTATTGGTGCCTTCTAATTGGATATATATTTTCTAGCTATAGCACTTTAACAACTGTGCTTTATAGAAGTTTGCTGTCTGCTTTAGTTTGGCGTTGTTTATATTCAATGTGGATGTGCGGCAAGCCGTGATTGTCACAGGCCCTTGCAGGTGTAAAATATAACAAGCTTCCCTTGAAACGCCCTAACAGCAATATAGCAGCATCGCAATTCGAACGTACATCGGTTAGACTCCGCTGAGGGGAAATGCATGTCTGTTGGACTTTACTCTTTCAAGTCAGGAAGGCCAGTACCTGACCTCTCAGAGCATGTGTCGACTGGCAGGTCCAAGAGGCGATGTTTAAAGCCCCCACAAAAAACATTACTCATTGCACCAATAGCTAAAGCATATAATATTAATATCAGTTCATTCATATGCATCTGCATATATAGTCGGATAGCAAAAACAAAAGACTGGGAGCAAATCCATCACATTCTTACATCAGAATTCATGAAGTTCCTCTAGTAGTTTGGCATCTGCCTCAAACCTATGTAGTTTCTCATCAGCATGTCTCCAGACCTGTTTTACGGCAATCATTTTACCACGGCTCCGGCCAGCCAAGCATCTTAGCCAGAACCATTCACAGGTTATTTCCTCCAGATCTTCCACAAGTTTTGAGTAATAATGCACATAGACAGAAGTCCTTCCTGAGCAGCCTGTGAGTACATGTCTAGCTGATTGCACTTACTGACTATCACAGCAAATTCCACAGGTTCTCTCGTGGATTGGGGTTTTCCTAGACGGACAGAGTCTAAGATAACCTTGGGTTTCTTGATAATTACAAGGCATCCTGGGGGTACAGCATAGCTTGTCAAAGAAATTTACATTTATCTGTTTGAATTTATTCAAGATCACATTTACCTCATTTGTCAGAGTGGTTTGCATTATTAACAACAAATGATCAGGAGATGAAAACATGATCTTTAGGTAAGGGAGGTTAGTCCCCTTTCCAACCTAATGGCCTCCACAGGTGTGTAATTGCTTAATCCTAGGATTCTATGCCAAACAAGGACTTCGATCTTATCTGCCCAGGAGGGCCAATCTCTAAATGATGCCTCCAGACCATACAGAAAGGAGGTAGCCAATTTCTGTTTATAAATGATGCGAATACCTAGCAAGCTATACCAAGCTGTTCTTTTAGAGAAGGATGAGATCATCCCCATGGTACAGAGAACTTTAGGTATTTTATTTTGCTGTAATTTTGCATTAGCCCCTTTGTCTTCATGGCCAAGATATTTATAGGAATGTACCCTTTTAATGGAGCCTATACTGCAGGTGATAGAGATCGTATTACTTTTCTTACGCCCAATGGCCATGAATTGTGTCTTCTCTATATTCCTTTTCAAGCCATTGTTTTCAGCATACGAGCACACAGCTCTCGCACTATTGCAGATTCCAATGTATGTGTTGTCAAAAATGACAACATCATCTGAATAGCAGATCCAACCCAACTTATTTACACCCATCCTGGAAAAGGCATTCAGGATTTCAACAAAATTGTCACCGAAATCGCCCGTAAATAAATTGAAAAACATGGGGCTCAGGGCAAAGCCCTGTCTTACCCCCATCCTGACTGGTATTGGATCGGACATTAGGCCCATGTTATTTAGCCTTACTCTGGTTGTGTTTTGCTTGTACATGAGCCTACAGATATAAAGCAGATGTGTAGGCATGCCCATGTGCTAACATTTTTTCCACAGCAAATTTCTCTTAACCAAGTCAAAGCTGAGGAAAAGTCGACATACAGAATATACAAAGCAATTCATTTGGGGTATTGGCTTGTTCTATCAAAGTGTTAACAAGAAGAATGTTATCCACTGTAGAATAACCTTACCAAATTTATTAAGGATATCATTACTTAGTACCAACCGATTTATTTCCCCCAGGACCAGTGTAAAAACAATCTTGCTTGGCACGTCCGTTAGTGCTAGTAGGTGATAGTTACCTGTGAGATTCCTATTACCACTTTTAAATATAGGTATTGTTATCAAACTTTTCCAAGAATTAGGTATAACACCAGTTGTTAAGATTTTATGGTAGATAATAAGCAAGATATCAGCCCAAATATCAATGCTGCATGAATGACTACCCCCTTGCAAAATACAACATGAAAACAGCGCCATGTCACCCAACCCCTCCCCATCTCTGCTACCCAACACAGCATGGCATGTCATGCAATGCGAAAGCAAACAAAGGAATGCACAACACATGACACAAGTGTCACAAAGTGCACTGTCCCAAATGGAAACAGGCCACAGACAATATTCTCCCAGTAATCAATAACAAACAGCACACATGACCAAATACTTACCAGCAACAGAATACAGCAACACAGGATGAAACATTTCCAACATATGACAGTACCAGACTAAAGTAGTGCCAGTTTTACAATCTGAATAAGCCAGCACAACCACCCCTTCCAACTGCAGAGTGTTGACATCAGGCAAATGTGTCTGTGTACTGCATACAACATGAACTGCATCCGCAAAGGAGACGGCCTTGTGAAGACATGAAGAAGGTACCTGTGAATAAGGAGGAAGACATGGATGCACAAGCACATATCAATACACCATGCAGTGTTCAATACAACAACAATCTCCACTAGGGATGTACACACAGTTTTGACTACAGACTGCCCACACAGCTCATGGGAGCCCAATGTGTAAGTCACTGTCACTTGGTCACACCCTTGGCAAGCCCATGGAAAGGGAAGCAGGAAGGGTGTGTGTAAGGAACCCAAGCATCTAACCCAAACACAGGACAAGCCTGCGTGTGCCCAGCTGGAATACACAGTGGATGCCCACGGGAGCCACACAAGGCAACAAACTGTAAAAAAAAAACTAAAAAAAAAAAAATGCCCATTGGGAGGCCAGGGGGGGATGCCACCCAGGAAGTTCGAGGACAGGGTGCACACCAACAGCCACCTGCGTGGATGTTGTGAAAAATAAATACCTCCATGGGCTCATGGCCTGCACGGCTACGCTAGTGTGGGAGGAGTGCTGCTTTCGCTCTCATCACCCTCTGCTGCTGCATCAGGAGGTGGTGGTGCTATGGGAGGAAGCCCATGCAAAGCCCTGGTATGGTCCTCCATGGCAGCAAGCATGCAGGTGTGGAAGGTCTCGTTCTGGAGGATGATAGTACGGAGATCCCCATGCAGCACCTGACGAGTTGCCTGCCTTTCTGCACGCATGGCCTCCCGTGATGCCGGGATCTCCTCCCGAGTTGCCTGCAGCTCAGCTGAGAGCGAACGTGTGAGCTGCTCCAGCTGCTGTTCTGACCTTAAATTTCGGGAAGCCTCAAGTTCACCCAGAGTCTCCCTGAGGTTATGGAGTTCTAACCTCAGGGCTTCCCTGTGGCCCTGTGACTCTATAGATATGGCTTTGCGCAGAGTCTCCAGTGCCGCCCGTCAGTCCCTGTTGGACACCAAAATGTTGTAACGCTCACCTGATTCCCGTAGAGGCGCCGGTCTTGACTGGGCGTATACCGTATCTTCAAAGGTGATGTGTAACACACGGCTGGCTCTTTGGGCTGGACCTCTGTGCACTGTATGTCTGACGAAGGGTAAGATGTCTTAGGTAAGTGAACGCCGTGCTCTCCATCTGCCTCGGGGCAGGGTGCTGTAACCAGTTTCTTCACTGGATAAGGGGAGCAGGCCTCTTGACTTCAGAGGACTGCTGTCTGTCGTTTACTGCACGAACGGTAAGTTTCGAGTAATTCTAATGTCTTTAAAGTCTTTAGTAATGATGTCTCTTGTTTTGCAGGGTTCCGGCGATGGTGGATGACGGGCTGAAGTGAGTTGAAGATGGAGCCCGTGTGATGAATAGAAGCGCCTGGAAGCACGTAAGTAAGCGCTTGTTGCCTGCTTCACGATGCGCTCTAACTGTCTTTTTATTTTGCAGGTACAAGTTCGGAGCGGCTGCAGGGTGCCGGAATACCCACTGGGTTAGATGTGGAAAGGAGTAATGGCACATGAGTATTAAAGTTCCCTAATGTCTTTAAACGCACCTTGTTTTGTCTTTCAGATGCGGGATGCAGCGCCGAAGGCCTCCGGAGCGTGCGAAGAGTTGGTAAGCTTTTGTCTTTCAGATGCCGGAATGCAGTGTGAAGACCTCCGGAGCGCACGAAGAGTAGGTAAGCCCTTGTCTTTCAGATGCCGGAATGCAGCGCGAAGCGTTGGTGACAGCCGATGGACCAGGTAAGTGAAGAGCTGTCACTGAAGACCGTAATGCTAACCTGTTCTTTCTTGTCTTTATAGGTGTTGCTGAAGACTGGATTCAGGATGGTAAGCCTTTTTCCTTAGGCCCAGGATCAGATGCAGAAGACACGATGAGCGTTCTGCTGCAGAGGATGCAGAATAACGCAAAGCAAGATTCATCCATTGGGTGTGGTTTAAATAGCCTCCTGTAGTGCTTAGGTGTCTCCTTCCACAGCCACGCCTAGGTAAGAAAAGAGTTCCTGCTTTCCAGAAGAGTTCCAGTGTTCTGAACCTAGGGAGTGGCTCCTGCCCCACCCAACAGGAAAAGTAGTTCCAAACAGAAGAGGATCAGAGGCTCAACTGGCAGGCAAGTAAGCAGCATGGTCTGCTGCAGGTAAGTCCACCAAAGCATTATGAGCCCGGCGCTTCCAGCGCTGGGACTGGGCATATTTATGAGCCTGGTGCCACTGGCGCCAGGACTGGGTCCAAAAGGTCCCAATTGGGACTGGTTGGCACTCGGAACCTGGGTTATGGATCTGCTTCCAAGGGAGTTGGGAAAACCCTGACCTTTTGGAAGCAGAGATCATGACAGCACCCCCCCTCAAGGCCCCTCCCAAACCGGGCTTCTCCGGGGGTTTGGGCTTGTTAGGAAATGTTCGATTAAATCTTTTGATTAGGCGAGGAGCGTGGACATATTCAGCAGGTTCCCAGGATCTCTCTTGGGGGCCGTAGCCTTTCCAGTCAATTAGGTAAAATAGTTTAGATTTGGAGATCTTGGAGTCCAGAATGCTTTTGACTTCAAACTCGAGTTCTCCATCAACTAGGATAGGTTTTGGAGATTTAGTTAGTCGGGTTTGAGGTTGCACAGGTTTTAATAGAGAGACGTGGAAGACCGGATGTATCTTCATGTGCGGGGGCAAGTCCAACTTGACCGCTACTGGGTTTACTATGGTAGTGATGGAATAGGGACCAAGGTATCTTGGGTTGAATGTGCGTGGCCCTTTTAGAGGTAGATATTTGGTGGATAACCAGACTTGATCCCCTACTTGATATTGAGGGGCTTCCTTCCGATGTTGATCTGCTCCTTTCTTGTATTGTTCTTTAGCCCTTTGAAGGTGAGAAACAGCTTCCTTAAAGGCTTGGGTGATTGTAGAATGCAGGTAGTCTACTGCTGGTGTTTCAAGATCTTGGAGAGGATCCAACTCCGAGGTTCGAGGGTGACTGCCGTACAAAAGAAAAAACGGGGTTTTCCCAGTTCCCGAATGGACAGAGTTATTGTAGGCATATTCGGCTATCCAAAGGATGTCTTTCCAAGTTTTTTCAGTTTGTTGCAGCATGCAGCGTAAATACTGTTCCAGAGTTTGATTGGTCCTCTCGGTTTGTCCGTCGGTCTGAGGGTGGTGACTGGTCGATAGTCTCACATCAATTTGAGCCGACCGACAGCAACTTCGCCAAAAATGAGAAATAAATTGACTACCTCGATCCGAAATTAGAACCGAAGGAAAACCGTGCAGTCGGACGATGTTTTTGAGAAACTCTCGGGCCAGAGTTGCTGCTGTTGGCAAGCCTTTGAGCGGAATGAAATGCGCCATCTTGGAGAATAAGTCCACGATTACTAGAATCGTATTGTATCCGGAGCATGGAGGTAGATCGGTGATGAAGTCCATAGAAAGCGTATGCCAAGGGCGAGGTGGGATGTCAATAGGGCGTAAGAGGCCTGCTGGTCTTTCCTTTTGACTCTTGTTTTGGGCGCATACTCCACAGGACATTATAAAGTCTCTGATATCTTTTTTCCAAGACGGCCACCAGAAGTAGCGCTTGATCTTTTCTGAGGTCTTGGCTATACCGGGATGTCCTTCCATTAAAGAATCGTGATAACAAGAGATTACTTTTTTCTGTAAATCTGTGCTGGGTAGGTATAATCGTTCTTGGAAATACAATAAGTTGTCCTTTACTGCAAAGTCCTTTCCCTGCAGATGCCAATTCTGTATGTCTGCTGGAGTTACAAGTTGCCTGGCTTTATCCTTAACTTCCTCTATGAATTGTGTGGCGATTACACCCAGAATTCTTTGTTCGGGAATGATTGGTACAGGTTTAGGGTTGATCAAGTGTTCTTCCACTCCCATCCGAGAAAGGGCATCAGCTTTACCGTTTTTTGTACCAGGTCGATAGGTAATTATGAAGTCAAACTTGGCAAAGAATAATGCCCAACGGAGTTGTCTAGAGGATTGGGCTTTTGCGGTTTTCAAATATTGCAGGTTTCGGTGATCCGTAATCACAGTCACGGTGTGTCGGGCCCCCAGCAGATAATGCCGCCAAGCCTTAAAGGCAGACTTGATAGCCAGAAGTTCCTTGTCAGTAATCGTGTAATTGATTTCAGGAGGCGAGAATTTGCGGGACCAAAATGCCACGGGATGCAACTGATTGGTTATCGGGTCCTTTTGTGATAGAACTGCCCCCATGGCAAGGCTTGAAGCATCAGTTTCCACGATGTAGGGGAGTTCGGGGCGAGGGTGTTTTAAGATTGGTGCAGAGATAAATTTAGTCTTCAAATCCTGGAAAGCTTGTTCCGCCTCGATAGACCATTCAAAACGTTTGTTTTTCTTTAACAAGGCAGTGATGGGCTGGACTATTCGAGAGAATTCGGGGATAAACCTGCGGTAAAAGTTAGCGAAGCCTAACATGCTTTGCACACCTTTTACGGAGGATGGTGATGGCCATTTGAGAACTGCATCGACCTTCTTTGAATCCATACGCACTCCGCCAGGTGATAATATGAATCCCAAGAATTCAACTTCAGTCACGTTGAAAACACATTTTTCCAACTTAGCGAAAAGTTTGTGTTGACGCAATCTTTCGAGGACCATTTTCACGTGTTTCCGATGTTCAGATTCCGATGAAGAATAAACGAGGATGTCGTCAATGTAAACAACAACACACACATCTATGAGCTCTCTGAGGACATCGTTCATAAAATATTGAAAGGCGGCCGGGGCATTGCAAAGTCCGAAGGGCATGACCTGATATTCAAATAGCCCATTCTTGGTGCGGAAGGCCGTCTTCCATTCATCGCCCTCTTTCACTCGTACCAAGTGGTAAGCTCCTCTAAGATCCAGCTTTGTATATATGCATGCTTTTCTGACTTGGTCCAGGAGTTCAGGGATCAAAGGTAACGGATATCTATTCTTAACGGTGATCTGGTTCAGGGAGCGATAATCTATACAAGTTCTAAGGTCTCCTTCCTTTTTTGGAACGAAGAACAAAGCTGAAGAAGCAGGGGACTTGGAAGGACGAATAAACCCATTTGCCAGGTATTGATCCAGGTATTGTCGAAGGTGAAGGTTCTCAGGCTCGGTGAGGGCATAAATTCTACTACAAGGAGGAGTAGATCCAGATATCAGGTCTATCTGGCAGTCATAAGACCTATGAGGAGGTAGAGAGTTAGCCTGACCCTTCTGGAAAACATCTTGGTATTCTAGGTATTCGGGAGGTAACTGGGGAGTCTCTGAAGAAATTGCTGCCAGTGCAACACCAGGTGGAGGGTGACAAGTAGAGACACATTCTGGAAACTGGACCGTTCTTGCTCGCCAATCGATCAGAGGATTGTGTTTCTCTAACCAAGGTATTCCTAGAATAATCTGAAACTGAGGGGCCTTGATCACATCGAACACAATCTTCTCATGGTGTCCATCTTGACTTACTAGCGTCACTTCTTGAGTGGTATGCGTTACTGGCCCGGAGGCTATCTCCGTACCATCCACCGTAGTAATGACGTCCTTTACAGCCTTGGGACAAAGATTTAGATTCATCCTCAAAACCATTTCATGATCCACATAATTGCCGATGGCACCGCTGTCGACGTAAGCTTCAATTGCATGTAATCGATCCGGATTATCAGGGCTAATGAGGACCATAGGTATCACGAAATGCGAGGTCACGGAACTGGTTTTCAAGCTCGGCAAGAGGACCTCTATTCCTGTCGGGCGAGGTCGTTTCCCTGCTCAGAGTTTGTAACTTTGGTAACTGCAGCTCCTACTGCCTTCTTGGCAGGTTTCACCGGACAGTCTCGAAGAAAGTGCCCTGAGTTTCCGCAATAGAGGCATAATTGCAAATGTTTTCTCCTTTCCCGCTCCTTTTGTGTTAGAGGACCTTTCAGACCCCCTATTTGCATGGGTTCCCCGGAGTCTACTCCTTTGGAAGGAGTTGGCGGTTTGGAAAATACTCGAGCATCAAACTTGGAATGATCGGCCTTCCTGTTCTGCAGTCTGTGATCTATTTGAACGACTAAGTCTATATAGTCCGAACAATCTTGCGGGGGATTCACTACTTGGGCTAACACATCTTTGAGCTCTCCACGTAGACCTCTATAAAACAGCGTAATCCTTTTGTCCTCAGGCCATTGAGTTTCCACTATCAGTCTGTTGAAAGACGCAATATAAGCCAAAAGGTCTTGATTACCTTGTCGCAACGAAAGAAGCTCATTGTCCAAGGCTTGCCCCTGTGAATGTCTTGCGAACAGTTTTTCCATACTGAGCTGAAAAGCTTGAAAATCATGGAGGACCGGATCATCTTGATTTACTAAAGGGATCGACCAGTCTGCCGCATTGCCACTAAGGTACGAAAGCACGAAAGCTACTTTAGCTTGATCAGTTGGAAAGGCTGCTGGCCGGCATAAGAAATGCAACCGGCACTGATTGATAAATACTGCAAACCTCTTTGGGTCACCAGAAAATTGTTCGGGCGGAGCCAGAGGTACATTCCCAGGTAGGTTGATCTGCACTGGATTCATAGAGGATGTAGAAGGAAGATTTCCCCCAGATGCGGGTAACGGGGTCTGTCCGGCTTGTGGCTGTAGCAATTGTCTAGCGAGATCATCTGTTCGCTCCTTGGAAATAATCAGTTCCCTTCTTACAGCGTTCGTTTCCTGACGGGCTGCATGCACTTCTGCCCTTAGTTCCCCAAGTAACTGGGCTAGTTG
This sequence comes from Ambystoma mexicanum, assembly GCF_040938575.1. Lineage (NCBI taxonomy): Eukaryota > Metazoa > Chordata > Amphibia > Caudata > Ambystomatidae > Ambystoma > Ambystoma mexicanum. Next base: position 871,284,293 of record NC_090935.1, read on the forward strand.
GTCGGTATCCGAGGTTTCCATAGCGCCTGGACGGGAGTTTTGTGGTAGGCTTTGCGTTCTGTAACGCTCACCTGATTCCCGTAGAGGCGCCGGTCTTGACTGGGCGTATACCGTATCTTCAAAGGTGATGTGTAACACACGGCTGGCTCTTTGGGCTGGACCTCTGTGCACTGTATGTCTGACGAAGGGTAAGATGTCTTAGGTAAGTGAACGCCGTGCTCTCCATCTGCCTCGGGGCAGGGTGCTGTAACCAGTTTCTTCACTGGATAAGGGGAGCAGGCCTCTTGACTTCAGAGGACTGCTGTCCGTCGTTTACTGCACGAACGGTAAGTTTCGAGTAATTCTAATGTCTTTAAAGTCTTTAGTAATGATGTCTCTTGTTTTGCAGGGTTCCGGCGATGGTGGATGACGGGCTGAAGTGAGTTGAAGATGGAGCCCGTGTGATGAATAGAAACGCCTGGAAGCACGTAAGTAAGCGCTTGTTGCCTGCTTCACGATGCGCTCTAACTGTCTTTTTATTTTGCAGGTACAAGTTCGGAGCGGCTGCAGGGTGCCGGAATACCCACTGGGTTAGATGTGGAAAGGAGTAATGGCACGTGAGTATTAAAGTTCCCTAATGTCTTTAAACGCACCTTGTTTTGTCTTTCAGATGCGGGATGCAGCGCCGAAGGCCTCCGGAGCGTGCGAAGAGTTGGTAAGCTTTTGTCTTTCAGATGCCGGAATGCAGTGTGAAGACCTCCGGAGCGCACGAAGAGTAGGTAAGCCCTTGTCTTTCAGATGCCGGAATGCAGCGCGAGGCGTTGGTGACAGCCGATGGACCAGGTAAGTGAAGAGCTGTCACTGAAGACCGTAATGCTAACCTGTTCTTTCTTGTCTTTATAGGTGTTGCTGAAGACTGGATTCAGGATGGTAAGCCTTTTTCCTTAGGCCCAGGATCAGATGCAGAAGACACGATGAGCGTTCTGCTGCAGAGGATGCAGAATAACGCAAAGCAAGATTCATCCATTGGGTGTGGTTTAAATAGCCTCCTGTAGTGCTTAGGTGTCTCCTTCCACAGCCACGCCTAGGTAAGAAAAGAGTTCCTGCTTTCCAGAAGAGTTCCAGTGTTCTGAACCTAGGGAGTGGCTCCTGCCCCACCCAACAGGAAAAGTAGTTCCAAACAGAAGAGGATCAGAGGCTCAACTGGCAGGCAAGTAAGCAGCATGGTCTGCTGCAGGTAAGTCCACCCAAGCATTATGAGCCCGGCGCTTCCAGCGCTGGGACTGGGCATATTTATGAGCCTGGTGCCACTGGCGCCAGGACTGGGTCCAAAAGGTCCCAATTGGGACTGGTTGGCACTCGGAACCTGGGTTATGGATCTGCTTCCAAGGGAGTTGGGAAAACCCTGACCTTTTGGAAGCAGAGATCATGATACATGTCTTCCCTGTGTGATTGGCAAATGGAGTCTGTTGCCTGCTGTTGTTGCTCCATCTGCCTTTCAGGGGGGAGAATGGAAGTGGCCACCCTCTCCATTGCCTGAGCTATCATTTCAACCGATGCTCCCTGTTGGGCTGCTATACTGTACATGGAGTTTTCCCATACAGTATTGCCTGGTGGCGTACGGCCACCGCGTCGGCGGGCACCACACCTGTTGGGGCAAGGCGATCTGCACCTTGCTGTGCTGGCACTGCCTGAGGCTGCAGGACTGCATTCCCCTTCTGATCTGCTGGCCCAGGAACAGGGTCAGATGTTGTGGAGTGTGACCCTGCATCCATAACCGCCAAAAGCGGACTTACCAACACTGGCATCCCCATAGACGGTTCCTCCCCTGGTGCAGGTGGGTTGGACAGAACAGAATCCCTGCCAGAAACACTCACCTACGACGGCACATAAGTCTCATCAACCGATTCAGCACCTGAATAGAGGTCTGGGGAGGTGCACCCGGACACACCCCTGGACAGTATGGTCTGCAGTAAGATTGGGTTTTCACCCACCACCACACCACGTCCCCCACTGGTGCCCGGTCGTGGCTGAGATTCCTCCTGGGTCTGCACCATCTCCTCAACCTCAACAGCATCAAGTGCGTCATCACCTGCAAAAACATGAAAGACAAAAAATGGAAACAGGCATTAGCACCATAGCACACACATAGGCCTGACAAGCCAGAGATCCAGTACATGATTTACACACCCTGGCATGCATGCACTGTCAATGAGTTGGAAGGGGAGGCAAAAAGCAGATGCTGATGACACCAAGATGGAAAAGCAACACATTTGCTGCATGCTGGGTAGCAATGGCATCACACATTAGCCTGTGAGCGGCATGTCCAATACACATACATGGCACATGCCAGCACACAGATGGCATGTAGCATAGCCATGGTACATTTGACAAGTACAGCCATATGTCAGTGAATGAGTACTGTCACGCATCCATGTGAGATGGACATGATGAGATGAAAAATGCAAAATAGTGTGACAAAATATGCATGTGACACACACTGCGACACATCCAGTGTACAATAATACAATGATGGCAGGCAGATGTACACATAAATGGTTGGTCACTTCAACATGACAGGAAACAACTATCATGTACCAAATTCAAACAGGCACCAAAAATCAATGTGAGCAGGCCAATACTCAATCTGCCTGAATGGTCTAATCATTCACATGACAAGGTAACAAATGTGGCCCAAAGAGGGGTGTAATCAATGACAGAAGCATGTCACATATGTGGCATTAGGGCTGATAAATGCGTTGCAAAAATTGGAGAATTGAAACAATCAGCCTGAATGAACCCTGAAAAAATCTGAACAATGTTGTTGCAAGATGACAGTCCAAGGGCAACTGCAGTAATGTTGCGCTAATTGGCTACTGTGGGCAGAAGGGATGCTGTCATACCCAAATTCATGGCTGGTGAATGTTTTGGAGGAAGCACATGGGTGACCCATACCACTCAGGAGTACACACCCTCACCAGGCACTCAATCAGAACCAGTCACCCAAACAACATACACATGGATTACACACACATGCATGGGCACTCCCCGGACAATGCGTCGTAATATGGTAGGTCTCCCACGCCTTGGATCTGTTCCTCTGTGACTAAGGTTCCAGCAACAGACTCATGTTCAGTGAGTTGGTTGTCCTCTGGTGGAGACCCACTGCCAGTCACTAGAGTAGAGGCATGATTTGAGGCCAGCTTGTTCTTTGCTCTACGTTTCAGGTCATTCCACTGCTTGTAGCAATCATCAGCTGTGCGCCTCACAAATCTAAGGGCACTAATGATGCCGGCGATGGTCTGCCAGTGTGCCTTACGTTGAATCAGGTGTGGTCTTGCACCCTGCAGTCACCACCATTTCGCGGCTATGTGCTGACACATAGGCCACAAGTGCATCAAGTTCGGCGTCATTAAAGCTAGGCTTCATTGACGTGCTGGAGTGTGTTGCCGGAGTGTGTAGCCGTGTCTGGGGTCTCAACCTGTACTGCCAGAGCACCCTTCTTCTTCTTTTTCAAAGGAGGTGCGGATCCTGAGTGGCTTACTCCACTCTGGTCAGTATGGGCAGAAGCGCCAGTGGACAGGGTACTAGGAGTGTGCGAATGCACAATGACCATAGGTCTTGGTGCAGGCATTGGCTGCAGGGTGATGTTGGCAGGGCCAAGGTCGGTTTGATGGACCTGGACCGACACTGTCCCGGCTGGGAGACTCAGAGCTGGGGTGGATAGAGCTGCAGCTGCCCCTGCAGCCTCCCCACCCTGCCTACTTGGGGCAGCAGATGACATTGCTGCCCCAGATCCACGTGGCCTGGTGACAGCAACTTGCACTGCCACACGTGGCTTAGACTTGCTGATCTGGAAGTCAGTCTGGGAGTCATCCTGTGCCGGTTCTGGTGCCAAAATGGGCTGGTCCAAGGGCTTAGCTGGGATGGTGTCAGCTACATTTCCCACAACCATGGGGGGGGCATGGGTGTCCCTGATTGGTCATCCACACACGGGGGTCTAGGGGCACCCTCTAAATCCTGGCCACAACCCCTACCGCGCCCACCTCGCCCACCTTTTGGAGGTCGGCCACCTTTGCCTCCCTTACCGCTTGGTCGCCTCCCAACCATGGCACTGATGTTGTTGTGCATATGGGAGTAGCAGTAAACAATTGTCCTGGGCAATTGGGGGTGAAAGGGGTATGGTACTAGATGGAATTCGTACCCTAGTGCTCTAGCAAGGCTGTCTGTGACCCCTAGAGGAAGATGACGGGTCACGCAACGCACAGGCATCCCGAAAGCAAAAATGAACGTGCACCCAACCTCTCGTAGACCACATGTGTGGAAAAATGAACCCGCACTACGCTGTGGCACCCAGAAACACAAAAATAAGCGTACGCGTAATACACACAGCATACACTGACCTCTGAAGGGGTACGCGACACACGGGGCAACCACAGTTGGTAAATACGTGCGTGACTCACCGTATGCCTGGAAAAAGAACGTGAAAAAGATGCGCGTGTGCGCGTTGGCAACACCCCTGCCAAAAGAAGAATTGTATGCTGTCTGAGGACACAGGACAAAAGGAGAAGTGAACGCTGTTTGAGGAAACAGGCCAAAATAAGAATTGAATGCTGTCAGAGGTAACACGGAGTACGAACTTGAACCGTTGTGAAGTAATCGCATGTGAACTGACTAGAAGTACAAAATTCACCCACTCGCTCTCCATGAAAAGCACGTACAAGGAAATGGCGTGCTACACGTACCTTTTCAACCGGCCCACAAATACAATGTCACTTACGCGTGTACGCGCTAAGGCCCTTTCCTCCAATTACACGAGCTGACACTCGGACTTGCAGTTTTTGCACGTGTACGATGAACATGCACCCGTGTTGAGGGAAACGCCCTTGCGCATCACGTCACAGACGCACTTACGCGCTAAAGGGCCTTTGGTCCAATGAATTTGCGTACGTGTGGTGTCTTCACGTGCTGATTCACTATGCACCCGTAATGAGGGAAACACCCACGCGCGTAACGTCACAGAGGCGCTTACGCGCTAAGGGCCTTTCCTCGAATTACACGCTGATGTGCAATTTTTTCACGTGCCAAATCACTCCGTATCAAGCTGGCCACGCGACAACACACTGAAGACCACGCTCCTGCCCAGAAGGCCGAATTACTGCCCCCAAGAGCCCCGAGCACGCTCCTACCTGCCATCTGCTGCTGCCTGCCTGACTGCTCCCACGTGCCCTGCTATTTGCTGCCTGCACGTCAGCCAGGGGTGCAGTTGCTGTGACCACCCCTGCTGGAACTGAAGACTCCTGACTGGGATACCATCGCTCCACAGCCCAACCCCAGGACCCAGTTGCCCACCCACACCTGCCTCTGGGGTTGCCATGTCGGGCACAACACCATCTGGCACCACTGGCAACCCCCAGCCAGAGAGGGAGAGGGCCACCAGCTTCAGTGCCAGGGAAGTTGGTGTCCTGGTGGAGCAAGTCCTGGGGCAGTATGATGCCCTCTTTGGAAGTTTGTGCGCCGACTATGAAGGACCGACCAGGATCTGGATAGACATCCTGACTGCCATCAACGAGGAGGGGGTGGCAGTCCGCGAGATCAAACATGTCAAAAAGCGCTGGGAGGACTTCAGGTCCTGGACCCTCGACAAGTCCCGGCGCCTCTTGAAGGCAGTGGATGCCAAGGGGCGCCGGGGCCACCTGTCCGACCACCAAATGAGGGTCCTGGAACGCATAAGCCCAGCGCTCCACGTCCAGGTTCTTGAGAGGCAGACCCGTCTGGAGTCGAGCGGTAAGTGTACATGCATACTGATTGGACGCTGTGCGTGTCGTGGTGTGCCAGTAGTGTGCAGGTTGCACATGTGTTTCTGTAGGGCCATGTATGGATGTGTATGTACAGGGGCATGAGGCTGACACATGCGAGTCTGCTCATGTGTGAGACACATGGATGGTGTATGTGTGGGTAAGAATGCAGGCAAAATGCAGATGTGGGAGCACACATGTTTGAATTACTGTGTATGTATGTTGGCATGGTTGTGGTGTCACACATGGATGTTGGTTCCAGCTGCATGTATCTGCACTGTGTACATGTGCATGTGTGTGTATTTGACAAGTGTGCAACTGTGATGCAACATGGATGCATGTGGCACTGACATGTAGAAGGCTGAATGCCAGATGTGACATGGATAGCGATCTCATCACTCTGACAGTTGGTGGGCATGTACACATGCATGTAAGTGTGTTGGTGTGTGTGCATGTGTCGTGTCAGGCTCACCTTTGGATGCTGATGCTGTTGTATGTGTATGGATGGTGCTGCCTGGTGCAATATTGCTGTGGAATTGCTCATGTGTGTGAGTTGAAATGACATGTGTGTTAGCGAGTGTAATGCCATGTCTGAAGTTTGACACTGCCACTCATGTACAACTGTCATGTGTGTATCAGTCCATTGTGCAGTGCCCTGATGCCTGTGTTCTATCTCTCCCTGTCTACAGCGTCAACTGATGAAGAGGGCGGAGAGGGTGCTGTGGAGCAAAGCGGCAGGGATCGCACCACCAGCCGGAGACGCAAGGCCCGGCTCCCCTGCCAGATTGTCATCTCTTCAGAGAGTGAGGAGTCTGTTGCCGTGTCCCAGGCCGCATCTGCCGAGGGTAGGTTCAAGAGGCGGAGGTTGGAGATGGACTCCTCGGCAGCAAAAGGGGCAGCTGAGACCCCACAGGATCCGATGGAGGAAGATGGCATGGAGTCATCCAGGTTGGTGGGGGTTTGGAGGAGGAGGAGGCCGTGGAAGGGACACACACGGGGTCTGGAGATGGGGATTCCACTGGTGCCAGTGATGCAGTGCAGGGGCATGGACAGGAGGCAGCACAGGCCACCGCGGAGGTGCCTGTGTGTAATCCTGTCCCTGATCCTGTGACGGCATCATACGGCACCAGCAGGGATGCCTACGTCTAGACCCGTTTTCAGGGAGGGGATGGGCGCACAACAACTGGCCTTCCTCTCCCTGCGGACGTGGCTATCCGGGACCGGGTTGAGCCTGTCCTGGCTGGGATAGCGTTGCGTCAACAGGGCAGGCAAGGTGACCTGTGGTGCTTTCGTGAAGACACTGCACGTCATCTCGGATGCCTCTTTGACCGCGTTGACCTACTGGGATGGGTCACCAGTGCTGGATTCCTCCGTGTGCTGGACCTTCTTACGACCCCCTCCTCACCTGAACCCCCTACGTGCCAGTCGTCCTCCATGCCATCTTCCCACCCATGTATCACCTGGGTACCCTGTGGAGCTGCCCCTGACCCAGCGGCCAGGCTGGTGGAGGACACATCCCTGCCACAGTCAGGAGTCGGACGTCCAGAAGGGGTGGCCACCACGACAACTGCACCCCAGCCGGAGGAGGACGTGCAGGCAGCAAGAGCCAGGGCGCAGGCACAGGCACAGCAGCAGCAGCAACATGGTGGGAGCAATGATGGCTCGGGGCCTTCAACATCGGAGGGGCAGGCATCGGCCAGAGGTCAGGAGTACCCAGGATTGCAAGTGTCTTCCGTGTGGCAGCGGTTGGGCCACGCCACAGATGCAGAGCGGCACCGGGCGGAAGAGGGACGGCTCACAATGGTCAGGGCAGAGAACTCCATGCGGAGGGCACTGAGGCGGGCCGAGTGCCTCGAGGCAATTCGCAGGGAGTTGGAGGCCAACATATCATCGTCCCTGTGAACCCTCGGGGCCATGGAAGAGGACCGCCTCCAGGACATTGAGCGGGAGTTCGATGATTCCCTGGCCCAGGACAACAAAAAGTGAGCCGTCGGACTAGCCCGCTGCCATTGTAAATAGTTAGTTAGTGTAAGGTTTAATTTATGTTTTCATTTTTTTTGGGGTGCTTGGACAATACCCCACATTTTTGTATATAGTTCTTCATTAGTTAGTGTATTTTTGTAGGTTTCATTTGGACAGTTGGGCTCATGGACCCAGGATTTCATCCTTGTAAATAGTTGGAGTGTGGATTTGTCGGCATTTTCTTTTTTGATTTTTCCATGGAGCAATGGATTTTACTTTTTTTATTTCTGTTTGGATTTGCTTTGTTGGAAGGAGACTTTGGAGACATTTTTGATTTCATATATTTTGGATTCTGATTTCCTTTTTTTATCATTATGTGACATTCTGCATTGTTTTCCTTACGTCCATTGTTTGGTCTTTGAATTTCTTTTACCACATTTTTTGTTCAATACATTTTTTCCTCAATGCTGGGGGGTGGGGGTGCTGGGGGGCATGAGTGGGGGCCTGCTGGCAGGTGCCCCTCACTGCTGGGGGGTGGCGGTGCAGGGGGACATGAGTGGGGGCCTGCTGGCAGGTGCCCCTCAATGCTGCGGGGTGGGGGTGCAGGGGGACATGAGTGGGGCCTGCTGGCAGGTGCCCCTCACTGCTGGGGGTTGCGGGTGCAGGGGGACATGAACGGGGGCCTGCTGGCAGGTGCCCCTCACTGCTGGGGGGTGGAGGTGCTGGGGGACATGAGTTGGTGATCATATTGCAAGGTGACATGTGGCTTGGCTGGGGAGCATGCCCATGGTGGATGGGCTGCCTACGGGACATGAAAAGGGGTGCAGGGTAGTCCCCTGTGGTGTGGGCTGCCTGCAGGGGCCGTGGAGGGGGTAGAGGGGACACCTGGGAGGACCCACACTGCCAATTCACGTGTGGGACTCCCCGCGCACCCCACTGGATACACGTAGCCCGCTCTGACAGCAAATTTGCATGTGAAACTTCACACGCACCCCCGAACTACACGTACCCCGCTCTGACAGCGAAATCGCATGTGAAACTTCACACGCACCCCCGAAATACACGTACCCCGCTCGCAAAGGGCCAATCGCGTGTGAAACTCCCCACCCACCCCACTGGATACACGTAGCCCGCTCTGACAGTAAATTCGCATGTGAAACTTCACGCGCACCCCCAAAATACACATACCCCGCTCTGACAGCGAAATCGCATGTGAAACTTCACACGCACCCCCAAAATACACGTACCCCGCTCGCACAGGGCCAATCGTACGTGAAACTCCCCGCAAACCCCCGTAATACACATACCCCGCTCGCACAGGGACAATCGCACGTGAAACCTCCCGCGCACCCCAGTAATACACATACCCCGCTTGCACAGGGCCAATCGCGTGTGAAACTTCCCACGCACCCCCGAAATACACGTACCCCGCTCACACAGGGCCAATCGCGTGTGAAACTTCCCACGCACCCCCGAAATACACGTACCACGCTCGCACAGGGCCAATAGCGTGTGAAACTCCCCGTGAACCCCAGTAATACACGTACCCGCTCGCACAGGGCCAATCGTGTGTGAAACTTCCCGCGCACCCCCAAAATACATGTACCCCGATTGTACAGGGCCAATCACGTGTGAAACTTCCCGCGCCCCCCAGTAATACACGTACCCCACTCGCACAGGGCCTATCGCGTGTGTAACTTCCCGCGCACCCCGAAATACACGTACCCTGCACGCACAGGGCCAATCGCGTGTGAAACTTCCCGCGCACCCCCAAAATACACGTACCACGCTCGCACAGGGCCAATCGCATGTGAAACTCCCCGCAAACCCCAGTGATACACGTACCCCGCTCGCACAGGGCCTATCGCGTGTGAAACTCCCAGCGCCGGGGTGTACATGCATTCGGTGGGGTGCGCGTGGAGTTTTACAGGCGTTTTCGTGAGGGCTGTATGCTGGTCCAATGGCCTGTGCGCCATGTACGGGATTTGTGTGCTGTGCATGGCGCACGGGGTGTTGGGGGTATAACTAGCGCTGCTGCAGGGTCGCTGCGCCACGGCTGGTTTTGGATGTTGAAATCCATGAATACGCTGTGCGCGGAAATGGATTTTAGCACACGCGGCTGGCGCAGACTGTCGCACGCGCACACTGTGCGCCAGCCGCGTGTGCCTCTTGTGCGCTAGATTCTATGAATTACCCCGTAAATATACTGTGATTCTCGATTTATACTGCTAGCAGACTCTCTTCTTATACAGAATAATCAGCATAGCGACCACAAACAACTATGTTTGACCTGGAGTGTTTGGGACCACCAAATCTGACAAATATCAAGCTCAAATTCCAGTAAATACGGGAAATCTGTTCTTAAATGGACCCTCAATTCTCCTTTCTCTTTGTATAACAAACTTAGACATCCTGATATGATGAATATGAACAAGAATGACATATATATAACTGCTTTACAATCGTTTGTTCAGGGTTCAATTTTAGGCAGGCAGGTAACGTTTAAGCATAAGCATGCTTTTGATCAAGAGTTAAAACTGAAGAAGGTGCACTTGAGACAGAATATAAGAGCATTACTTCATTCACCGCCTGATATTCGAAATAGACAAGTCAAGCATATTAAACCTGTCTACAAAAATTGGCTCTGTGCAAGTAAACATCTGCAGTTGCAAAAAGATGGGGAAAATGCTTGAACAAATAGCAAATAAATCGACTACAGGGGTATGGTTGCTTTTAAATCATGCCATAAAACAGACTGAAGAAGCGGTCCAAATCAGTGCCATTTATCAACAAAAATGGATTGGATATTTTGCAGATTTGTATATTCCCAAACTTTAATTTGCACTTGTAAAGTCTTTGCAATAATAGACAAATGAAACTTGATAGAGAGGACATTTTACACCAGATATCCAAATTAAGCTCATTTCGAGCTGGGGACCTGTCGGCCTGAATAATGCCGCACTGAAACAGCATCGGAAGAGTGGGCTAGCATATTACATCAAATCTTTGAACAAATTATAAAATCGGTTATTAGTCCGTCTTCCTGGAGGAAGTCGGTTATAATTCCAATTTTTAAGAAAGGGGATAGGTCTGACCCGGCCTCGTACCTTCCAACCGCCCTGCTTGACCCCCCCCCCCCCGGGAAAGATTTTTGCTGGCCTACTGCACAGGATTCGTGCCAGGACTGGGGAAGAGCATTAATCTGTTTACTATTAATGCAATAAAGGACCATGAACGGTGGGAAAATCAACCCTTGTTCATGGCCTTTATAGATGTCCGCACTGCCGCACTGCCATTAAATCGGTCCCGAGAGAGCTTCTTTTTAAAAAAACTGGCGGATTTGCGATGCCCTTCATATTTAGTGAAATTCCTATACCAGTTTCATTTGACTGCTACGATTCAGATTCGACTAACTACTAAAGGAGATCTTTCAACTCCCATTGGTACTTATAGAGGATGCATCTTTGCTTCAGCCCTCTTCAACTTTTTTATTGTAGCTATGGGAGGTCATTTTGTGGGCTTGATATCTGACTCTCCTATGTTGCATGATTTGAACGTCAGGTGGTTATTTCATGCAGATGACTTGGTCTTGATGGCCAAGACCCTGCAGTGATTGCAGACCTTGTTAACAGCATTGGATAAATAGGCATCAGCTAACTACCAGACGATCAACACAGTAAAATCGCAAATCATTTGTTTTAATCCCTCTAGGAGAGGAAGAAAGAAAAAAACAAACAAATGTTTTTTGCAAAATCTTAAGTGGTCTCGGGATACATATACCTGGGTATGAATATAAATAACCAACCCACGGACCATCCTCATCATGAGAATATAAAATGCAGATTGAGTATGATGATATCACAGGCAAGAATAATAAATGGCCGATATGGCAAATTCTCCATTAAACCAATGATAACCTATTATAAACAGAAGGTAACTCCAATCCTTTTGAATGGTGTTGAATCGAAAATGTGTACATCTTTTGCCTACTGGCAACGCCTAGAGGGCAAATTTTGGAAATCTGTTCTCGCTATCCCACATCAAACCTATGCTCATTGTACGATATGAACTGGGAGTGTTATCACTATACTGTATGTACTCTTGGAAACTATGCCTACTATACCGGAAATATGCAGTTGATAGAGCTAACGTTGATTTATTGTCTATGATATCAGTATATGCAAATACATCTGTACACCCATTTGCAGTGCAATGGCGAACTAAGGTTCAGGGTATTTTACTTGAAGCTGATATCACCCTAGATTTATTAATTGCCAACCCGGAAAGAGCAAAAGAAAATTGGCTGAAATAGACTGGATTAAAACATGGCAACAGTGCATGACATACAAGAATTTTCAGTGAAATTCCCCTGCTGCAAACAAATGTGGTGTATTAGCATTCATACCTGACTAGATCCCCAGATTCGGCCCATAGATCGGGCTTCATGAGATTTCGATTCCATCTGTGGCCGACCAAAGAAATGATGCATAGGAGAAAGAGTCCTATTATAGGTGATAACAATTAGCGGTTCTGTTTAGAGCATTGTGAGACAATTAAGCATCTCATGGTAGAATGCCCGGAACTAACCGCATTACAAATTCAATTAAAAAAAAAACACTTTGAACATTATTGTCTTATGACACAAGAGTGTCTATGGATGAATTTTCATCTTACAGAACTGCAATCAGTAAGATTTTCAATTATGAAATGTCTGCAATTTTTAAAACTAGATATAATTTGATTCACTGTACGAATTGTGTTTAATTTGTTATGGACCATTTCTGATTACATGTTAGTTTGTTGGGGGTGGGGGACAAACTAAATGATAGAAATGTAATTTTAATTTTATATGGTTTTGTATAATATTCTTACTGTATGAAGGTGAAAGGTTTGTTTTTCAAGCTATAACACCTAATTAAACAAAAATATATAGAGTGTCGGGCTTTTCCTATCACATCTGTTGGGATACTTGCTTAAATAATATACAATTTCACCGTCATCACAGCCACCATGCAGGACTGAACAACTGGCTGTCCTCTTGCCATCTGGAAATGGATGGCCTTCTACTGCTTCCTGTTCAATATAGCTGTCCATTATCTGTCTCCTCAAAAGCTCTGTAGGATGTGTTGGGTAATCAAGGTGGAATCCCAGGTTACAAAACAATACAGTTTGTTTTCCCATTGCATTCTATAAAAGGGATTCATGGGTGTTGTCACTAATTCCCAGTGTTCTTTTCATTACCTGCATTGCCCAGACACGATGGGCTGGCTCTACGCGAGGGTATTTGATTTTCCTATTTGCAAAACCTGGCTGGCAGACCATAGGCTGGGAGGATTATAGACCCCTCTTACTATTGAACATGAACATGACGTTCGTAGCAAATGTTTACTCCCGGAGGCTGAGCTGGTATATAGGAACGCTCATCCAAATATTTCAACTGGATTTAATGGGGAACAGATAGGGGCAAACACGTTAGAACCAATCCAGATATTCTACACAAGATGGCGATAGATACCATCCAAGGATACCTTCCTTAATGCTGACAAAGCTTTTGATCAGATGGATTGGTCTTAATTGGAATCCACTCTGGAAAGGTTTGGCTGTGGAGTGAAGTTATAGAAATATTTCGCACCTTCCATAATCAAGTATCAGCAAAGATCCTAACACAATCTTGTTTCGGAGGCATTTAACTTGATGAAGGGGGCCCATCATAGTTGCCCACTCGTCCCTTTCCTTTTCAAGCTTGCTATGAAGCTCCTAGCAGGAGCTATTAATTGAAGAGGCTATTAATTGAGCATCACGACATCAACATCAGCTAGCTGTATACAAATTGTTGTTGAACACAAACAGCATGGACATATTCCATAGCTATACAGAGGGATCAGGATCAGAATATCATTGTTGGGTAATTTGGGAGGGTAGCAAGGTACAGAATAAATTGGGCTAAATATATAAGCAATTTGCTAATTTGTGCTTTACACTGTTACATGAGTAGTAGATCATTTAGCCATCTAGATTGTGACTGGACGGAAGATGGTGCTCACGTTGAGTGTTACCAAAGTTCAGTCGTGGCTGGTGAATTTTGAAACTGGAGAGGCATAAATGTGCTTATATGAGGGAGCGACTGAGAGCAGCAAGGGAGCCCGAACCCAGCAAAGGGGATTCAGGAGAGTTCTCCCCTGCTCCCCAGAGAACACATTTAACATAATGGGCCTCATTACGACCCTGGCTGTAGCTGTGCTGGTAAAAAACGGCAAGGCTACCGCTGGAGTCGTGTTTTTTTCTGGCGCTTGGCAATGGGGAATTACCGGGGCATTACAGCCCGGTAATTCCCCAAAGCCAGGCACGGGAAAAAATTACTCCCCATTCCCATTCGTGTCCCATAGGACTCAATGGCAATAGGGAGAACGGAAGCACTGGCACTGTTGATAATGGCGCCGGTGCTTCCTCAATGTCTATGAGCGGGTGCTGTTTCCGCCCACCAGGTCAGACCTGGCGGGAGGGACGGCACCCACCCACAGAATTCGGAGTGTGCCGGTCCGGTAACAACAGTGCCAGTAGCTTACTGGAACCGTTGTTACCAGACTGGCATACTCATAATGAGGCCCAATGGGTTAAAATGGTAAATTTTACAACACTCTGTGGAAAGGAGATAAAAAAAACACAGTTTGCAATCAGTTTTGTATGCAAGCACATAAAAAACACAATAGATGCAGTCACCAGCAGTGCACAGGACCTTTTTCCAATACATTTTCGTGTTGCCTTTGTACACAGCATATGCCAGTGTAGAGGAGCCAAAAGCCTCTACCGGAATCCCGCCCCTAACTTGCCTATAAATTGGGAAAGGTAAATAGCGACAAAGGCGAAGATGCAATGGGTTTCCATAACACCTGTTATGATGCCTATAAAACGAGCAGCCTTCGGAGCAAAATATCCATTAAAAAGACCATTCTTTATGTATCCACGAAAAGCTGACAGCCTCATGGGAAAGATCCCTGAATAGCATGTGAAGACAGATGAAAGAAGAAATTGGTAATGTCACATGAAGCAAAGTGATACGCCTAAGAAGAGATGATAAAGGAGAGTGAATAAACTATGTAGAATCTGATGACGAAACAGAGAAGACCCTTTACGTGTGGAATGAAGATTACATGTGTAAGAGCACAGAAGAAAATGAAAACCATTTTATAATTGTACAGATAAAGTAATGCAAGTAGATTAGGTATTTGTGAAGGCTGGCTATACATAGTGAAGAGTGCAGGCGGTGCCGCCAACGTATACATATGCATAGGAATCTGGAAGTTTCACATCGTATTTTAGCAAACTGAAAATCCTGTGAATAGAAGGACTTTAAGTGTGGCGCAGTAGAATAAACTTGGCTGAAGATGGAAGGAGAACCGAGAAGGTCTGCCTGGCGAAGTGTTAAGGATTGCGGCAGCCAAGAAACTAGTTATCTATGATGGAAAGATACAATGAACGAGAAGGCGAGAGATGTGCTCCTGTTAAGGTGTGGCGGAAGGACAATGAGTGCCAAGTTGTATTCATTAAATGGTATTAAATAAAACAAAGGAGCTCAAAACGTGATCTCCAGTCACATGGTCAGATGAAAATTGAATTTGGGCTGAGACCAGAAGATAAGGCCATGCTCACACTCCTTTGTATTCCCCGGAGTATTGATACTTGCAAGGACAAGTTCAAAAGACTATTCTCATGGCAGACAGCCTGAGTGATGATGGGCTGGTGGGCTAATTGATGGGCTAATTGGGTGGGGAGGAATGGTGAAGACCGACCCACCAGCACCTGGGGTACAAGCGTGCCAACCAATTATAAAGGGCTACGTATCAAAGATCCCTATAGTTTAGAGACCCAATGAGACGTTGTGTGTTTGATGACGCTCACAATGACTTGCACTAGGGATGGGCAGAGTTGTCCACCCGACAGTAGAGACCCCCGCCCAACCCCAAACCCCATAGAAAGTATACCTAGATGTTTCCCGTTACCCAATCACAGTCCCACATACGTTTTCTTAGTTTGCCACGTAGTATAACGTCAATGATGATGAGTTTTTAGTAAATAAGTGTGTTTTTTTTATGAAATGCTTGGAGATCTTGCTGCATGTCATCCATTGATGTGTGCTGTGCTCCCTGTTTTAGATAATTGTTATTAAAACAGCCAACATCTTTGCCAACTTCCTGAGTCGGTTTAATTATAGATGTTTCAGTAATTTCTGCATCCCCATCCACCCTGTAGAGTGTTACCTCATCTTAAAGGACCTCTGGGTTCACTAGCATATAAAACATTTTCCTGCCTGCTGTGCCGATACATGTACATGCATTCTGCTTCAACATATTTAGTATTATCATATAAGGGCTCCCAGCCAGTAGAAAATATCATGCCACAGAAAAATGTATATCCATACTGCATATCCACATGACTCTCCTCTCTACAATGTGAACACGCTGAGTGACAGGAGAGAATTTACCTCCAGTCAGCCAGTGTGTCTACACTGTTATCACAATAATGAGAGGAGGCAGTGCCAAGCATCCCACACCTCGCTGCCTCTCATTATTTTGCACTACATTAGTTGCTGAGCCCATACACCATTTGTTGCAGAGTTCAGAGGCAGGCACCACAATCCCACATGCAAACAAAGCTCACGAGTGGACTGTGCTGCCTGCCACGCAATGTCCACTTGTCCATAGTGGCAGACCTCCACTGCCAAAGTTAGGTCAGAATTGAAAGGGCACTTCAAGAGGTAAGTACCTGCACAACGTTGTGTCTCTTTTTGGAAGTGCCAGAGTCTGCTTTCATTGTTCACTGTTTAGAGGAGGAGCTGCACTACAAGATTGACCAACCGGCGTGGAGCACATGCGGTGTGCAATGCTCTGTTTTAGGTTGTGTCAGTACCTGCACAGCGTTTTGTCTCTGTTTGGAAGTCCCTGGAGTCTGCTTTCACTGTTCACTATTTAGAGGTGGAGCTGCACTACACGATCTACACACCGGCGCAGAGCATGCGCAGTGTGCAATGCTGTGAGTTAGGTGTTTTACGAGTTGGGCAGTTGGCAGAGGAATAGCGAGCCACGCTTTACAGGAGACCCGCTTGTGGGATATTTGACCGACGGTGAGTTGTAATATCATTCTATTGCATGGGGAATGACATATGACCTACGCAGTGGGGGCTTTTCCAATCCCTTACACATACGACCCCTTACGGATGATGAAATGTTGCCAATTATTGCCCTTCCCCTCCCGCTCTCTCTCGTGGAAACCCATTGCATCTTCTCCTTAAAAAATCTACAAAGAGAAAAAAACAAAGTTTTAACTTGATTACGTCTTTCTTCTCGTCAAAAAAGGGGGTAACGTAATTATGTTTAGAGGGGCACTTCTGTGAATCTTTCTCGATCATGATTTGTACGTCTTTTTTCTATATATTATTTAAGGTGTTTAACAACTTTAAATGAAATTCTATAACTTCAGGTGCAAGGGGGTATCATCTCCTGGCCCTGGGAGACCAATTTTCACCACTACCCATATAACCTGTTAACACTAGCAGGCAACCCCTATGCACTCTAGTGGGGTCTAATGACCTCTTAATCTTCTCGGCGTACAAAATTGTTCATAAAAATTACTCAGTGTATTCACACAAAGAAACATTTGCAATTGCACCTTAAAAAGTAACAATCCCACAGTTCTCTTAGTGCATCATACACTTTTTACTCAAATAAAACTTCAAACAAGATTTCAAACAGAATCTTAAAATGTGTGGTTCAATTTCACCGTCAAAGTAACATTAGTAGTCATCAGAAAGCACGATTTTACAATGTGGGGCTTTTGCTGCAATTGTCTGTATTAATAAATGTATATATTGTAACAGAACCACATTTATTTCCCTTGATCCAATAGTGGAACCATATACAATTCTGCTCTGAATTAATTTATTCAACAATTAGCCGAATTTGGCATACCGGCCACTCACATTAAGATCGTGGAAAATGCGGTTGTGAACGTTCTGGTGATTAATAGATGTTGGCATATGGGTAATTTGTGTGTTTTAATTTCTCTGAGTAATTGATATTGTTGTTAAAGTTTGAATTTATTTTTTACCAATAAAACAAAAAAAACAAAAAAGTAAAATTGAATCTTTCAATCTGGGCACAGTAACTACAATTAAAATGTATACAGTGCCCTTAGTCTACCAGCTGTATCAAATGTTACCTAAAGCAAGAAGAAAGGAACAACTTAAATCATTTTACAAGCTGAGTAAGAGATTCCCGCAGGTAGAGGGAAAGCATCCTCAAATGTCTTGGAACATCCTTTCCAGGGATGTCATATTGGGAGGATTCAGATTGCCAAAGAAAGGGGAAAAGCACTGGATCTTTATCGTCCATCAGGCCCGTCACCTGTTGGTAGACAAGAACATAGCATCCCCAATTTGCCGCAGGCTCGAAAAGAAGATGATGCTGTCAAACAATATGCACATATTACACTCTAGAACAGGTACGGCTAATTCTCTGCAGTTGCAGATGTCATTGAAATTTACAGTAGAACACTTTATAGATGCTGATTGAGGGACACCAGGGACTTTTTATTCGTGCATGGAAAAGCCTCCTCTGGTGAAACCCATCCCTCAATTTGGGAGCAGTGACTGAACTCAAGCTCTAGGTCTCTGCAGGCAAATAGTGCACTGGGGATGATGTGTATAGGACAGTGCTTCTCCTTCTCCCTTTGAATTACTCAGGGGGACCTTTGACCTCCCTGAAAAGGGGGCAAAGGAGGAGTTCTTGTTTTGTAGTGCTACAGAGCCTTTGAGGGTAGAGGATGGACGTGTTCTGATGTGACAAGGGCAAAGAACCAAACAATGGGTTGACTACTTTGACGTGATAGATTTTGAGCATGTGACTTGATAAACCTATTTCCCAACAAATCAGCTGACACCCTTGGGTTGAAGAAAAGAAAAGCAGCCTGGGCAGCAGACGTGGTTCAAGTATTGTCTGACAAGCAGTGGTCTCAGATTTGGGGTACCTGTTTCCAGGGGGAAACGTGACCTGATGTTGAGACTGGTCTTACAGAAGGTGCTGTTTAGACTGCTGTGGACTCCGGCAAAAATGTTCCGGCAAAAATGTTTTGTTGCAAAGTCTGGAATCAGGCAGATGCTGGGGTTGTGCTGGTGGGTATCTTTTATTATATGCTGTTGTTCAGCCCATGAAAGATAGGTTCTGGCAGATGTCCTGGACATGGTTGATCGGGAACTAGGATATGTATATCCCCTGTACACCTGGGAAAGTGATCTGCCACTGAGGGAAGGAACAGCAATATGTAGTACTGGGTTAGAACCATGGATTTTGAGATATTTCATTGTCCCCCCAAACAAATTCAAAAAGTGTGGAAATCTGGCAAAAGGTCATGCACTGACGAATAGGTGGAAGATGTATTATGGCTTGCAATATATAAAACGTGAATGTTTGAATCTGATTGCAATGGTAAATAGACAGTGATCCCGATGATATTTATGAGCTTGTACAGGTAGAATGTGTATTGCCTGTCAGGCGTGGCATGTCCTGTTCCCCCTCCCACTATTGGTGCAGTGTGTATAGTAATATATCGTTCCACTTTTTCGTCTTTCCCCGAGAGCCATGCTGAGGGCCCTCCCAAGCTTGGCAACAAAGCACGTGCCGTACCACACTCCGGGCCAAACTGGACCACTATTCATGCACAATTCGCATGATGATCGTGATGTAGAAGGGCACGCCGTGCACTACATCAGGTGAAAGAGGTAAGTATATGTTTTAATCAAGCCTTAAATCTATCACCTGATGTAGAAACAAGGGGACTGTGCCTGGCTCCTGCGTCCTGACACACAATTGCACAAGCCAACTCTGTTCGTGGCCAGTAACTTAATGCACAGTAATGATACCATAAGAAGACTCTTGAGTCTTCTATGTTCGTGGCGTTGCTGTGGTGAACCGTAGTGGGCTGTGTGACGTTCATCTCTGGTCATCTTTGGATTGTGGAGCTCTATTGGCTTTTTTTTCTTCATCTGTAGCTGGACCTGTGATATAGTGTTCGGTAAAGTCGCACCAGGCTTCTTCATGTCGTGCGGCCTTGTCGTGAAGTATTGCCGTTATTTTTTCCATTGTGAAATGTTTGTGGCAATCTGTATCCAGTCCTTTCTGGAAGGCGTGGAGATTTCCATTTTATAACCAGGGCTGCCCTCGCCGCGAGTAACAGGGGGGACACTAGTCCTTTTACCCTAATCAATTTATCATCTTCTTCTTCAAGGCTGAAAAGAATCAGGAGAGGGGTTGATTCCCTCTCTATGCTGTCCAGCTGTTTAATCCAACCCAGGACTTCTTGCCAATAGACGCAAATCTTGGGGCAGTTCCACCCCATGTGCCAGTAGTCGGCATCCATACCGCAATGTCGCCAGCATCTCGGGCTGGAGGTTTGGAACATTTTGGACAGCCTGTGTGGGTCATACTGCCACCTGTGGAGTAATTTTATAGTGTGTAGTTTATATTGGGCTGCGATTGATATTCTGGGTGGTGTTTCACAAATTTTGTCCCAAGCCTGCTGGTCAAATTCTCTGGCAAAGTCTCTTTCCCATCTTCCTTTAAGACGGAGACTTGGAGTGTCATCTTTAGTGATTAGGGCCTTGTACATTTGCTCTATTAGGCCTTTGGAGGTGTTGGTAATGTCCAAGATCGTCTCAAAGGGCGTGAGTTCTCTTTGTGTGGTGGCTTTCCATTCTCTCCTGGATAGTACGCCTTTCAACTGCAAGTATAGGAAAATCGGAATCGGGTGAATTTGGAGAGCTTCCTCTAGTTCTGTAATTGAAATAAATTTCCCTTTTCTGCACAGCTGGCCAACTCTCTCAAGGCAGGCGTCAAACCAGGTTTGGTATCTGGCGTGTTCTGGGATTTCTTCTCTGATCCCGGGGGACCAGAGATGGCTCAGAGGTGAAGGCCACGTGGTGACCACGGACATTGCTTTCCCTTTCTTCCATGTGTTCCACATTGTTCCCAATATTGGATGATCATGCAGTCTTCTTGTGAGCTTCGGTCTGGGGACCCATAAACATTCTGCTAGGGTTACAGTGGCTAGTATGTTGTTCTCTAACTGGACCCATCGGAGGTCCTTTCTATCTCGCAGGTGTGGGATGAGGACTCTGAGTTGTGTGGCCTGGTAGTAGCGTTCTATGTCCGGAAGGCCTACTCCTCCTAGCTCCTTTGGTAGTATTAAGATGTCGTAGGGGATCCTGGGTTTCTTTCCATTGCACAGGAATTCTAGTTTGGCCTTCTTGACTTGTTTGAAGAAGTGTTCAGGGATTGTGATGGGCAAGACCTGAAAAGGGTATAAAAACCATGGGAGTCTCACCATTTTGATTGCATTCAGACGTCCCATCATGGAGATTATAAGTGGTTTGCATTTCCTAAGGTCAGCCTTGAGGGCTTCAAGAAGTGGAGGAAAGTTTGCTTCATAAAGGTTGTCGAGTTGTTGCGTTAGGTTGATCCCTAAGTATTGCAGTGTTGGACCTCCGATGATCAGCCCAAGGCGTTTGAGAGCTATTTGCTGTTCTGGGGATGGTTCGTGAAGTGGAAATAGGATGGATTTGGTCTTGTTGATTTTGAACCCTGAAAGTATGCCGTATTCTTCTATCAAATGGATCGCTCATGGGATTGAGGACGTTGGGTTTAATACATGGAGCAGGATGGCATCTGCGCACAAGCCCAGCTTATATTCTCTGCCGTTTACCTGCATCCCCTCCACGGCGGGATCTGCTCGGAGCATTATGGCAAGTGGTTCCAAGGAAAGTGCGAAGAGTATTGCTGAGAGGGGGCAAACTTGTCTCGTACCCCTACTGAGAGGAAACCAGCGGGAAAATTGGGAGTTCACTGCCACCGATGCTCTTGGGGCTGTATAGACAGCCTTGATCCCTCGACGGAGTGTGGGGCCTAAGCCTATCTTCATTAATGTGGCCTCTAGGAAATGCTGTTCGACTCTGTCGAACGCCTTCTCGGCATCGATTGAAAATAATGCCGGTGTGTTCGATGATTCTCGGGCCTCATGAATTAGGTGAAGGGTCTTTCGGGTGGAGTCTGCGCCTTATCTACCTAAGATGAAACCCACTTGGTCGTTGTGGATTATTGCGGGCATGTGAGATTCCAGCCTTGCAGTGAGGATTCTAGTGTAGATTTTAGCATTGATGTTCAGAAGGGATATTGGGCGGTATGAGGCACACAGCTTCGGGTCCTTACCCACCTTGGGAATTACTGTTATTAGTGCTTCTGAGACGGATTCGGGTGCCACACCGGATTGAAGGATGTTGTTAAAGAGGTCGACCATGAATGGGAGAAGGCCATCTTTAAAGGTCTTATAAAACCCCGCTGTGTAACCATCGTTCCCGGGGGCTTTTCCTGTTGGGAGTCTTTTGATCGCCTCTTCAATTTTTTCTCCTGTGATGGGAGCTTCCAGGGTTTGTACTGTGTCAGGCGGGAGAGCCGGCAAGGATATTTTGTCCATGTAATCTGTTATCGCCTCTGGATGCGTGGCTGCGTGCGACATATATAATTTTTCGTAGAAGTTGGAAAAGGCTTCAGTGATATTGGGGGGGCATGGGTCGCGGGAGTCTCCTTCGTTTTGAATCGTGGGTACCCACCGTTTTTGGCGTTGACCCGGAGTCGTGCAGCTAGTAGGGCGCCCGCTTTGTCCCCGTGTTCATAATGCTTCTGCTTCAGGCATTGGAGCTTGCGAGCGATGCTACCTGTCTCCATCTGTCATAGTTCTTCCCTTTTGTCATTGGCCGGCTTAATCTTTTGTAGTCTGTCTTGGTCCGCCGATTGTACCATGAGGTCGAGTTGAGTGATTTTGTTTCGTAGCCTACTTTCTATGAGTTGGCGTTCTCTTTTCTTCGCTGCCCCCTCTTTGATGAGTAAACCCCTCCAGGTAGCCTTGCCAGCTTCCCATACTACATTCATGGAGATTTTGCCTGTATTGTTCTGGTCAAAGTATTGGGTGATGTCTTGCTCAAGCTGTTCCCGAAAGATTGGGTCTTTGAAGAGAGTCTCGTTGCATCGCCATTTGGAGCTCCTCCAAGGGAGGGCCATCTGATCAATAATGACCATGACCATGTCATGGTCTGAACACGTGACAGGAGATATGGTGGCTTTGGACATCGCCGCGGTGAGGTCTGAGGTAGGGATATATAGTCGATTCTGGAGGACGTTGCATGCGGTGCCGAGAAGAAGGTAAAGCCTGTTTGGTTGGAGTCATGCGTCAGTGAGATTGTAGGCATCCATCATGTCTGCGGCCGGTGGGCGTTCGGGGCCCGATGGGGGGTTGTAGGAGGATTGAATACTTGCATATCCTGATTTGGATCCATCCACATGTTAAGATCGCTGCCTAGTATTACTTTGCCCTCTGCTTCATTCATGACTTTCGGGATTATTTGTTGTAGGAATCTAGACTGTCCTGTGTTGGGTGCATATACTGGGTGATGACAGTGCCTTGTATCTTGCCCACTAATACTAGTGCTCTACCACACACGTCCATCCAGGACTTTAGGAGTTCAAATCGGATCATTTTATTGAGTAAGATGCCAACTCCCGCTTTCTTCAGCTGGCCGGAGCCCCAGTGTTCCGTGCCTAGCTTGGTGTATAGGACCTTCCTCTCATCGCTTTTGCTGTATCGGGTTTCTTGTAAAAAGAGTATGTCTAGTTTCGCCCTCTTGAATTCTCTGGACAACAGCACCCTTTTGGTGGGGGAGTTAAGCCCCTTGACATTCAGCGTGCCAATTTTGAGTATGCCATGCCTGTCACTCGATTCGTCATGACTGTGGGTCAGTGTTATGTTCATTGAAGTCGGTTCTCATGTCGCGCTGCCCATTGCAGGAAATTGCCACTGTGGAAGTAGTGTGATTCTGCCTCCCTCCCCTCCTCCCCCTTGTAAGGTATTAAACATAATACCCTTTGCCCTCGGTTCTGTCTCTTGACTCATTTCTAGTTGAATGAGGGTTTGGATCTTAGTTCGGTGGCGTCCGGGTTGGACTGGGTGTTTAGAGCCGGTCTACTATCGGACCACCAGTGAGGGTTGTAACCGCACGACCCCCACTACTACTATTATCATGATAACATTTGAGCCCCCTCCCCCCCTTTCTGTAACACATGAAAATAAACAACAACATTATAATGCACAACAACAACTTGCATTGAGGAATGATATGTATAATGATACATGCGGTTTCCAGGTTCGTTTTCTTCCATCTGCTCATCCTTGTGTTCCAGGCTGCACGCACGTTACAATTCAGGTCCAGGCGCTGGGGTGTGCTGGATTCTGGGGTGTTGATAGGTCCGCGTGCAGCGCAATCAAGGTGAGCAACTGAGATTTGGAACTTGAATGGGCGGGATCATTTGTTACTATCTGGCGTGTCGTTGGGTCGGTGATATTTTCTGGATCCCTTGACTCTCTTTCTTCTTGGGCTCTGGAGTTCCGATCTCGCTCTGTCCTGTACCGGGTCCTCTCGTGTTCCATCTTTTGGGTCTGTTCCAAGGATGTCTGCGATGCATTCGCGAATCTCTTCTTCCGAGCGGAGTATCATCCTCCTGCTTCCATGTTCAAACGTAAGGGAGAAGGGATATCCCCACCTTTATCTCGTGCCTTGGTCTTTTAGCCATTTCGTTAGCGGGCTGCAGAGACGTCACAGGGCCAGGGTGAGTGAGGATAAGTCCTGGAAGATGGTGATTTGCGCCCCTCTAAGGGTGAGACGGCCTCCGGACCTAGCTTTGGCCAGTATACTCGCTCTGTCCTGATATCTATGAAATCTGGCGAGGACCGACCTCGGGCCACCGGGGGGGGCGCCGGCTCTATGTATTCTCTCGGTTTTGAGTTTTTCAATGCCTTCGTCAGCTGTCAGGATTTTGATGATATCATGTATTGTTTGTTTGAGGTCTTCTTCTGTTTCCCCTTCGCACTCCAGAATTCCAAAAAAATTGTATGTTATTTCTTCTTTCACTGTTTTCCAAATCGTCTATCTTAAGGCAAATGTCATCCTCCCTCTTCTCTACATTGCGTATCCTGAGGTCCAATTGGGCTTGCAGTGCATCTATCGAGGCTTTATTGTTTTTGACACCCTCCAATCTCTCCTCGATGTTGTCTACTCTCTGGGTCATTTTATCGATTTTGCCGCCGAGATTGGACCCCATGTTTCGGATTTCACTTAGGAGGGCCGCGATATCCCCCTTGGTGGCCGCTGCTCCCGTTTCCGAGGCGTCCAGCGACATTTTGATTCCTAGCTCTGGGTCCGGAGGTGGCGGGGTAAATGCGTATCTAGCCAGTTTGCTTTTAATGTTCATATGGTACTTGTGTGCGAGGAGGCACACGCCCCTGGAAAGGTGGCCCTACCCTCTGTACCGTAGTGTTGTATGGACTTGGGAACGTGCTGTGAGGCGTTGTGGAGGGCGTCCCGTAGATCCGTGGTCCAAGGGTGGGAGGAGGCACACGCCCTAGGTTCAGGGGCCCTACCCTCCATCTGGGTTGGCTTCTGTTGCTAGGTTCAAGGCGATTTTGCGGGGGCTCCAGTGGTGATGCAGGCTCATGTGTAACCACTGGTGGGGTTGCGTGGGGCAGGACCCTTGGCAGGGGGCTATGACTCTGGTTACGGTCTGAGTGGGGACACCGCCGGGTATTCCGTTTGCTCTAGTCCCCTGTCCGTTTGCCTGTGTGAGTCTCGGTAGGGTGGAGGACTTGTGGTCGCACAGAGGAGGGCACACACCCCAAGAGTGGGGGCCCAACCCTATGCGTTGGCTTTGGTATGAGCACCGGCTTCCTGCCCTGTGTGCTGGGTCCTTGGTGGAGAATTCGGTTAATGCTTCATAATTGGTGTCCCAGGTGTCTGCAATGTGTCCAGGAATGCCAGTAATGGTGCGTTTGGTAGGGAGTCTAAGTCCACACTTCGGCTGGCAGATGGGAAAGGTTCTTTAGCCCTACGTGTATTGGTGCCCCGTGGAGAGTCAGACAACCTTTGACTCTCTTGTACCAGAGCTTGGGGTGGGTTATGTCTCTTGTGGGGGGGGGCTGTCCCGTAGGTCCTCTTCACAGGACTGTGAGCTCGACCCTTGTATTCGGAAGGGGAGCGTTGTACAAAGCGGGCAATTGGGCACCTTTAATGGGGGGCAGTTTAGGAGTCATGGGACTCTGTGTTGTGTAGAGATAGGCCTGGATTGACGCAGTGTGGGGTACAGGGACTGCGTTAGGGCCTGTGACTAGAGCCACGTGTCAGAGTCTCCCCATACTGGCTTGCAGGGCTGTGTGTATGTGCGGTCTCGGGGGGTCTTCTGGAGCAGGGGGTGGGCAGGGGCCAAGTTATCTGTGCCCTTCCATAAGGGCCGGCATGTTCGGGCGAAGCACAGGGTATGGTGTGCCTCACGGGAGGTCCTCTCTGGTCCGTGCGTGTCCCGCCGCTGTTTAGATGAGGCGGGGGGGCGGAGGGGAAGTCCCTCCCGCGCGACCAAAGCAGCGCCACTCAGCTCCTGCTCCCGGGCCGGGAGCGCCTCGGGGAAGACGTGGTCACGGAGCCCGCCGGGCAGCTCTGCGTGTTTCGGGCGGGGAAAGGGCACTTACCCATGGCACAGTTTCTCGGAGCTCAACGAGGTGCCGGGAGCCGTCACTGTGCAGGCGGCCGCACGGAGAGAGTGCTTACTGCCCCTTGTGCCTGGCATCCATCAGTATCTCAGGGGTTGCGAGACAGGCTGGGGGGGCAGCAACTGCTGGGGGGAACCGCGACGCGGCCCGCACTCAGCTGCGACACTCACACAGGGTGCCGCGTGAATGACTGTGAGGGGAAGGTGCGGGCCAACAGTCTTTTCTCAGGGTAGGCTGCACCGTTTTCCTCAGAATTTTCGCCCAGTGGGTGGGGGTCTGGTTCGCATGGCCTGGGCAGCCGTTGTTGTGCACGGGGGGTCAAAAGTGGGGCTCAGGGCACTTTTGAGGTCCGTGGGTCTGGAGCTCACACAGAGGAGTTCCACATCTGTGCGCCCGCTGGTGGCCAACTCGAGAACAGTTTTTGATTAATGGGTTACAATGTTCCATTATACCAACAATGCTTTTTCATAATGCCTTTGCCCACAGTTTATGCCACTATAAAAGCATGTTCAAGTTGGATGTGCCTATTCATGTCCATGAAGGCTGCACCAATATATACCAGTATTCTCTTGCAGGAACATACTCATGCTTGCTGTGTGCATAATGCCAAACATATGCAGGATGGCTTTGCCAATTTATGGCAGTTACTCCCAATAAGGGCTCACTCCTATTGGCTTTGACATTAAAGGTACCATACCAAAATCAGTAAACATGTACAAACTGGCTGCACCAAAATGCCAGTCTACCCATGTAATAACATTTGTCATGCTTACTTTACCATAGATGGCCTGAAAAAGTCTCATGCCACTGTAAAAAATAATTAGACTGGCTGCATTAAAATGCCTGTCTAGCCACACAATAACACATAGCATGTTTTATCATAAAGGACCAGTAAAGTAGGTTATGGCACAGTAAGAAATGGCTCGACTGGCTGCACCAAAATTATTATCTTGCCATGGTATAATACTCATCATGCTTACTTTATCATGGTTGGAAGCCCATTTAAAATGCCATGCCACCGTAACACAATGGCTATACTGGCTGTGCCAAGATGCCAGTCTAGCCTAGCCACTTAATTACACTTCTTATGCTTGCTTTATCATGGATGGAAAATGAAATGCCATAGTACCACCCACGCCCCTCACTCCCACCTGCCGAAATCAGCTTCTCTGCATCCTGCCCAGCACAAACACATATGCACACACACAAAAAGGTTGCAGGCACCCCTCTCTAGAAATAACAAGGCATGAGAACCTGTTCAGTGGTTTTTACCCACTTTGAGAGTCTGCAGCCATCGTTTTTTGCTCACTGTACTTTTCACAAAGGAGGAATACCATTTGCATATTAGTCTTTGTCCCGCCCACAAGGGCTGCCCAGCACCGAAATGCCAGGCAAACCTCCTTTGAACAAGAGTACCAACAGCAACCCCAGACCCATGTTTCAGCCTTGTTGGACCTCATCAATGAGGTGGAGGTGTGCCTCTCTGAGCACAGTGAGCAGGGGGTCAATGTCTGCGATGCCCCAGGTAATTTAGGGTGACCAACCCCAAGTTCCTTGCAAAAATACAAAAAAGGTAGCAGGTTCCCCTCTCTAGAAGAACCTAGAAGAACATGGCATGATAACCTGTTCAGTGGTTTTTACCCACCTTGAGAGTCTGCAGCCATCACATTTTGCTCACTCTACTTTTCACAAAGGAGGAATATCCATTTGCATATCAGTCTTTGGCCCACCCACAAAGGCAGTCCAGCACTGAAATGCCAGGCAAACCTCCTTTGAACAAGAGTACCAACAGCAACCCCAGACATGTGTTTCATCCTTGTTGGGCCTCATCAGTGAGGTGGAGCTGTGCCTCTCTGACCATAGTGAGCAAAGTGTCCACGTCTGGGTTCCACCTGGTAACTTAGGGTGACCAACCCCAAGGTCCTTGCAAAAATATAAAAAGGTAGCAGGCAAACACATTCACTCATTTTCTTACACCATTTATAGGCACACCCATACACCTGCTCATTCACACATACACCCAGCCATCCATAAATCACACTCACACTCATTCACACACACACATTACATAATACAAAACACACCCTTGCATGCATGCATACAAGCATACATGATAAACATCTAACACACACAATTACTAAACATATTTTTTTTCTTACCTATTGCCCTGATTCTGAAACAGTCTTCCCAAAGAGATTCCAAGCCTCCAGATCCCGCACTCCACCATGCCAGACAAGAACCAGGAAACAGGGAGAGGCTCCGGTTTCCCAACTTGTACAATGGAGCAAGAACTGGACTTGCACGGCACCAGAGCATTTCTTTCTGAAGTTGTAATTCTGATGCCTTCTGCAAGAAATCAGTTTTTTCTGAAGCTAGACGGGACCCCCAGGGAATGGTGGAGTGAGGTCCCTCAACACCATGGGGGCTGCAGGAGTCCCAGCTACACCAGTGCTAACATATTCAAAGAATGGTGAAGCTAAATTCTATTTCCTGTATAGTGAGTTCAAATGGCAGATTGGGTGGATAATGTGCCCCTCAGCCATTCAGAGATGCCAAACATTCTACCCAGTATGGCATTGGATATTTCAGAAAGTCAGAACACCTGAATGTGCTGCATCCTCTAATTCTCTGAAGTATAGTTTGCAAAGCATTTTAGCCTTGTGGTTTGGCCAAAATATCCTTTCACACATTACCCCCCCCCAACCCCCACTGACACTTAAAGTGGAATTGTTAGCATTTTACTTCAGCAGACTCCAATTCAGTTCTTTGAGAAGACTATTTGAAGGGTTTGGGATTCTTTAATGATGGGTACTGACTACTAATGGCTTCCAGTGAAGGCTTTGCAAAATTGGATAATCTGTGCCAAAGCAATCATTGAAAACCCTTTGTGTCGCAGAAACTGCTCTGTTTTGAAATGACACATTACAGAGGCTTTAAGCAGTACAGGTAATTTCACAAACATTGCACTTCATTGTTGAGCTTCAAGTTCTTCCACAGTCAATCGTATTGTAGCACTGGAAGATACAAGCAAGCAGCTATGGTTGCTGCAAACATGTTTTTATTTCATTATTTGTTTTTATCTTTATCCCATTCTGTTTGTGGGTGCTATGTGATGAAGAAATGACATCTGGCCAAATGCTAAAAGTATGTATTCATCTGAAAAAACATTCTCTATACAAGCTGTTTGTTTCAGTCAAAAGAAGCAATACCTCTGTCATAATTCATTATTTATTTAAAGCAAGCTTATTTTTAGTGGTAATTGTTTGTTGCAAATAAAGTCAGCTCACAATAGTTTTTTACGCCATCATGTGCCTATTTAAGCCATAGTGCAATTGTATGTCTACAGTTGATGAAATAGTATTTGTGTACTATGTAAGTAACTGTCCAGTTTTCTGTCAACTGTTCATAAATATGTACCGGTATGCTAAGTGAGGTTCCAAGGGAAGTTTACAGCCTGTGTTGCTTGAACTGCCATGAACGTCACTGTGTTATACATGCATTTTTAGGCATGTGCCAAAAAAGTTTGCCAAGAAGGGAACAATGTTTCCCTCACCATACATTTTGTCTGTGTAATATAGGGTCATTTGTAGAAGAAAAGGAACAGAATTGTGTCCAGGATCACACAAATTGAAAAGGTGTCGCTGAGAGTAAAAATGTAACCATGAGTGCAAATGACAGTAAAAAGTAGGTTAATGTATTAGTGGTTGATATTGAACTAAGCACAATTAATATTTATGGGGAATGGAAAGGATAAATGAGACAAAGCACTTTTTGTGAAAACATTGGAATAGGCAATGAGGGAAAAGGCCCGCAAAGTGCACTGAGGCTAAGGGCACTCACAAAACAAGTAAAGGACATGGTGCATTTAAAACAGTTGGATTGATAAAAACATTAGGTTGAAAAAGTATATTTTCTATAGAACTAAACACCTTGATGGTCTAACTTCTAAGAGTAAGGAATCCACTATTTAAGGGTGTTTGCAGGGGTTTGTTCAAATAAAATGTATTTATGAATAAGGTATAACCAGGCTGGGCATTCGCAAAGAAAATTGAGGCAGGTTTGGCACAGTTATTGAGCAAAGCATGGAGTATTATTACATGTGATGAAGTGATTTATTGGGGAAAGGAATAGAGATGATCAAGGGTATGCCATAGTACCACCCACTCTATTATGATATGTTTGCAAGAAGAGGGGGAGTGACACAAACACACACACACACACAAATACCTAGATGCATACACACATGCATGCACATACATACATGCATATGCAAATGCACACTGTATTTCATTGAAATACAGGTAATCAATAGATTATAGACAAAACACATAAAAACAAACATAGGTAGTTAGAAGAAGGAAGTCAATATTGCAATAAGAACACACACACACACAAGATGTTTTTGTTTTACATTACGAGTATTAGATGGGAACGTTATGTTTTATTTGAAGTGGAATGTAAGAGTAGCTGGTCTTTTTGAAGAAATATAAATAAAAAAGGTGAACATCCAATTGCTTATATTCAGGGGCACTGAATTATTGAAAGGTGCAAGCAAAGGTGAAAACAGTGATAGTATTTTACCAGGGTTTATGTCAGGGACTGTTTGAGCAGGTACAGAGACACTTGGAAGCAAGTGAGAATGGGCAAAGATACAGTTGACTATTGAACATTATTGCAGGCTGCTGCAAGAGAAGAACAAAAACAAAAACAATGCTAGGAAAACTTGAGGAAGCCAAGTTAGTCCAGAATAACTTGTCAAGGTATGCCATAGAAAGGGGCAGTACTGACGAGCAGAGAAGTATTGGGGATGCGACAAGCAGTGGTACATCACAGGCAAATAATTAACGGCAAGTAGATCAAGGAGGGAATGGGCTTTCGCCAAGAGGGAGAGGAATGGGTTTCAGCAGAAGTTTTTGGAATAATCAGGTGGCTTTCAAAATAACCAAGGCAGGTTTTAGAATATGCAGAATGATAATCAGAATGTGCAAGGACAACTTAACCAAGAGCGACTAGTTAGAAAGGCTCTTCCTGTAAATTAAATGTATGGGATGACAGAGCACATTGTGCGCATATGTAAAAACCAAGGGTATGCATAAGATGGACAATTCTCAAGAGGGGGGACAGTTTATCCTCCAGTATATAGCTCACAAACAATTGAAGGATTTGACAAGTATCAGACATTGTATCAGGTATGAATTCTGAGAGTGCAATAGGTACAGCAACTGGAGTAAGTGTAAAGTGAATTCACTACAGGGCAATTGTAGTGAGCCCACATGAAGATTCAGCAATATGCAAACATAGTACAGGTATTGAGATCCAGGATAGGAGGTGCCACTATGGTAGGAGGAAATCCTTTCACTGGAACAGGGGTATGCATGCCCACACAATAATGCAGCTCACATGGTGTTACGCTCACCTGGTATCCACGGGGACGCCACCCAGCCCTGGTTGGATGATTTGCACTTTCGAACAAAGTTTTGGCAATTCCAGGATGACCTTCAATCAGGGAGTCGTGATAACCTGAAATAACCTGCTCTTGTAAATCTTTCCTTGGCAAGTATAGACGGTTCCTAAAATATGGTAACTGGTCTTTAATGGTGTAATGTTCTCCTTGAGTACACCACTCTTGTGGGAAAGTAGGATTCCTTAAGAGTTGGATCTTGTTTTGGAGTTCACCCTGTGTCAATATTGTTGTAAAACCCAGGAGTTTGTCTTCTGGAATGATAGCTACTGGATCTGGAGTTATGTATACCTTTTCATCAATACCCATGCGAGACAAGGCGTCAGCCTTTCCGTTTCGGACTCCTGGCAGGTAGGTGATCACATAGTCATATTCAGTGAAGAAAAGAGCCCACCGCATTTGACGGGATGATTGAGCCTTTGCTGTTTTTAGGTATTGCAGGTTTCAATGATCAGTTATGACCGTGACAGTATGTCTAGCACCAAGGAGATAGTTTTGCCATGCCTTGAAAGCTGATTTTATAGCTAAGTGTTCTTCGTCTGTGATAGCATAGTTGAGTTCGGGAGGTGAGAATTTTCGCGACCAGAAGGCCACGGGGTGTAGCTGGCCAGTTCCTGGGTCCCTTTGTGAGAGAACAGCTCCCATAGCCATGCTAGAGGCATCTGTTTCAACTATATAAGGGAGGTCTGGGCGAGGATGCCGTAGAACTGGAGCAGAAGTGAATTATTTCTTAAGTTCTTGAAAGGCCTTCTCTGCTTCTTCGGTCCAATTGAACTTTTTATTGTTTTTTCTTAATAGTGATGTAATTGGATGCACTATTTGGGAAAAATCTGGGATGAATCAGCGGTAAATGTTTACAAAGCCCAACATCCTTTAAATGAAGTTGGTGACGGCCAGTTAAGAATGGCATCTACCTTGTGCCTATCCATTCTGATACCTTTTGGTGTGAGGATAAAACCGAGGAACTCCACTTCAGTGACATGCAAAGAGCATTATTCGAGGTTAGCATACAGTTTATGTTGGCAGAGTTTAGTAAGGACGGAGCGGACATGCCTGACATGGTCTTCTTTTGTAGCAGAATACACTAAGATGTCATCAATGTAAACCAGGGTGCAAACGTTGATTAACTCCCGCAACACATCATTCATAAAGTACTGGAATGCAGCAGGAGCATTGCAAAGTCCAAAAGGCATTACCTGGTATTCATACAAGCCGTATTTGGTATGAAAGGCGGTTTTCCATTCGTCTCCTTTCTTCACTCGAACAAGATGGTACGCCCCACTAAGGACCAGTTTGGTATGATTTGGGCATTTTTGACTTGATCCAATAATTCGGGAATAAGCGGAAGTGGATAACGTTTTTTTACTGTGATCTGGTTTAATGCGCGGTAATCGATGCAAGTCCTCAAATCTCCTTCCTTCTTTGGTACGAAGAATAAGGGACTGGCTGCCGGTGATTTAGATGGGCGGATAAATCCATTTGGCAGGTACTGATCAAGGTAAGATTTCAAATGGAGGTTTTCTAGTTCAGTAAGTGCATAGATTCGACAAGGAATTTGCGCACCAGGTATGAGGTCGATCTGACAATCTTAGGGCCTGTGCGGTGGTAGAGTATTGGCTTGTTCTTTCTGGAACACTTCATGAAAATCTTGGTATTCATTTGGTAGAGTACTAGTCACACCTAGTACAATTGCCACTGTACTGGGAGTAGCAGATGTACATACATCTGTTTTCCCCTTTTCTTGGTAATAACAGGTGCGAACACAATCATCGGAAAAGGCAAACTTCTTGGCACGCCAATCTATTATAGGGTTGTGAGCTACCAACCATGGCATCCCTAAGATTAGTCGAAACTGAGCAGCTTTGATAAGATCGAATGCAATAGATTCTCGGTGTCCATCCTGGCACAGTAGGGTTAGTGCTGCTGTACATTGGGTTACTGGTCCGGAAGCTATTTCTGTCCCATCAACAGTAGTAACTTTTTCAGTAGTCGACCTAGAGCATAAGGGAAGCCACATCTCCGCTGCCAGATCTTGGTCTACATAATTCCCAACTGCTCCGCTGTCTATGTATGCTTCGACAGCATGCATCCGAGACAGGTTTTGGTGATTGATCAAAATTACTGGTAATGCAAAGTGTGAGGTCTGTGGCTCATCCTTCTTGCTCGACAAGCGGACCTCTACGCTTGCCGGGCTTGGTAGTTTTCCAACTCCTTGTTATTATCTTCCTTCTCTGTGGCTCCAACAGTTCTCCTTGGTGGTTTCACTGGACATTCTTTGAGGCAGTGGCCTGATTTTCTGCAATATAAGCATAATTGCTGTTGCCTTCTCTTGTCTCTTTCAGTTTTAGATAAAGGGGGCCATACACCTCCGATTTGCATGGGTTCTACCGTGTTTTCCAATGTACGTGGAACATTATCCTTTGACCGGACATACCCAGCTCGAGTGTCTAACCTTATCCGGTCGGCTTTTCGGTCTTGTAATCTGTGATCTAATTGCACGACAAGGTTGATGAATTCTCCACAGTCTGTAGTTGGGTTAACCACTTGAGCAAGGACATCCTTTAGTTCCCCTCGTAGACCCCGATGAAATAGTGTGGTCCTTTTTTCCGCAGGCCACCCAGCTTCAATGACTAGTCTGTTAAATGTTGCTATATATGTAAGCAAGTCTTGACTTCCTTGACGGAGTGACAAAAGTTTGTTGTCTAATGCTTGGCCTTGGTTAAGACGAGCAAAGAGTTTTTGCATTTCCATCTGGAAACCCCCAAAGTCATGTAACAACAGGTTATCCTGACTTACCAATGGTACCGACCAATCCGCAGCACTGCCACTCACATATGACAAGACAAAATCAACCTGCGCTTGGTCGTTAGGAAAAGCCCCAGGTCTGTAAATGAAATGAAGATGACACTGGTTCATGAATGTTGCGTACTTCTTGGGGTCCCCTGTAAATCGTTCAGGTGGAGCTAAAGGAACTGCCCCAGGATGGGCTTTTTGTACTTGATTGGTGGAAGAAGTTGCTACAGGTGCTGGCGGAATGTTACCAGGCAATGGGGTCTGTCCTGCCTGTGATTGGAGCAATTGTCTACTTATTTTGTCGGTACGATCCTTAGTAACAATCAATCCCTCCTAAAAGCGTTGGTTTCTTGACTGGCTGAATGTACTTCAGCGCGTAATTGTCCCAACACCTGAACTAACTGGTCAATCTCTGAAGTCTCCATGATGCCCAGGTGGATAATATTATTGAGGCTTTGCGTTCTGTTACGCTCATCTGGTATCCAAGGGGACGCCACTCAGCCCTGGTTGGATGATTTGCACTCTTGAACCCTCTCCCCGTCCCTTGGTAAGGCCTCTGGTTAAAGATCGGTCTGCAATATGGGAGACCTGGATTCAATACCAGATTGTCTTTATGTTTTCCCACCTCCCTTGGCCTCAACTCCTTCCTCCCCCTTGGGCCTTCTCCTCACCTTAATATTGGAAGAGGTGGATTCTCCGTCCTGCTCCTCATGGCAGGGGCGCCTAGATGTGGGGTGCGAGCAGCAACCAAGTTACTTCACTGTTGCAAGCCCCGCTGTGGGAATCTAGGCCTGCTGCGACTCCATAGGTTTGCTGCTTTACAGTCTTTATATGCAGTTCTTATGTTCCTCTTAGTTCGAAAAATAATGTCTTGCTTCTATCCTTTTAGGTATGGAAAGGTATTTTGGTGTTGTCGTGCAGTTTGAAGATGAGCATGGGCCGGTAGGCGAAAGCGGGGTGTGCGCGATGCTGTCTGGTGAGTAATGCGCGATGAGTTGCGCTGTTTCGCCTTTTATATTGCTAAACTGTGTCTTTTCTCTCCTTGCAGGTTGTGATGTTCCTCGCCGAGCGCCGTAATGTTCCAGCAATGATACTGACCAGGAGATGACTACCCAGGTAAGAATTGTGTGGCTTTCTTCATTCGGGAGATAACGTGAGTAAACGCTTACTAATGCTGTCTTTCTTTCTCCTCTTTCCAGGTTATGGTATTCCAGGATACATGCGGTGCCGGATGATGTAGTTCGTACCCTCAGGTGAGTGGAACTGAAGTCAGCGATGGATTGAAGACAGGTTACTAAGTTTCGTAGTGTTCTTTCTCTCTCTGCAGGCCCTTGGTTTCAGGTAAGCTGGCATCAAAGAACTGGACACGGTGAGCGTTACGCTGCCCACAGCAGAATAACGCAAAGCATGTTCTGCTGTTTGGGTGTGGTTTAAATCAGTGCCATTTTAAGCACTTTTGGGGCCCTGGGCACGGACATCTTTGGGGCCCCCCACCACAAAACCAAAGGAATTAAGTGATCAAGAATATTTGCCCCACCACAATCACAACCCATAGGTTGATATGCTGCCTCACAGCACTAAAAATAAGTATGTTTACTCCCTTTAAGTCCCCTTAGCCTCTTCATTCTTGCTCTGATCAGAATGATAAACAAGTACCTTTTCAAGGCCAACATTGGCAGTCTACAAAGAGGTTACTTCTGTTCTTTAATGTAATGTATTTGTAATGTGCACCTGGGTACCCGAAGGCTTAAGGGCGCAAAAACAATCTGAACAGGTATAGAGAGCGAAGTAGACCAGTATAGCAAGAAGTCAGAAAAACTATCGAAATAACAAGGTCTTAAGTTTTATCTTGAAAAGAGCTGTAGAGCTCAGTGCTCTAATGTCAGATGGGATGGCATTCCAGGCCCTGGGTGCTGCCATATAAAAAGCACACTTGGAGGTCTGAGTCAGGGTGCATCTAGAGATTTTAAGTTGATTGGTGTTAGTAGATCACAGGTACCTCACATTGGCTTTATCGATCAGGGCTTCCTTCAAATAAGCAAAGGTACAGGAGACTTGTTATCAATTGAATCCTGGAAGGTATGCAGCCTGTTGTAATAATACAAGACTTTATGTAAAAGGTACATGTAACCCAGAATAGACAGAGAACTCACATTTGCTGCCTCACAGAACACAATCAGGCTCCAGCATGAATAGAGGAGACCAATTGGAAGGAAGGATAAAGCTACACATACCATAGCATGGATAGTGGATGCAGATTAGAAGCTAACAGGAAGATGTCCGTATCCAGACAGACTGAGAATAGAAGAGACATTGTTTTCAAACAGTGTTGCCATTAGAGATCAAAAGTATAAAGTACCTGTGGTGTGCAATATATCAATGCTCACTATTATAGTGGAAGCAACACTATAACCAGTGAAACCATGAGTGAGGCTGTTTTGAAGATCATCCCCTGAGAAGGAAATCACTCTGAAGGGCTCACAATGTGCATTACACATTCTTGTTAAGGGGTGAATATGGGATTTGTGCCACTCTGCAATTTCTGCATTTGAACACTTTTTTTTCTAGTTCTTACGATGAACTCAAATAATCTCATTTTATTAAACGAACTTGGAAAGTACACCAGTCACATTACCAAACATGAACATTTTAAAAAACAAAATATTATAAAAGGGTGTAACACAGAATGATTCTAGCTTCATTCTCTCCATCATCAAGAGACATATAAGTACCAGCATACCAATCAGTCTGATTTAACAGATTTAATCTGGGTTGGTCTTTTGTATTTTAAAGCTTTACATACTTCCAAAACACTGGCTTGTGAAATTGTCATTTATAAACGTGCAGAAAAATATTTGACTTTACAAAAATGCAGAGCGATTTTTGTGTCAAACAAGCAGACTTTAAAATATTCTTGCCTGAGTCTTTCACCATCTGGTCCGCTCCCTTCTTTCTACCACCCCTTCTACTCAAATGGCCTACATAAGAAGAAAGATCAAGTAATGGGCTAAAAAATGCCACCAGCATGCGAGGAGGCAAACTTCACAGAAGACAGTTCATTAATGTACAAGATATTAGATGATTGACCAGGATCACTGTATTTTCTGCTGGCAAAGCCAGGATACAACAATTAATGCTTTGGTTCCAAAATCGGATGCTTATTCATCTTTTGGACTAACAGTTTATACTCATCGTTGGAGGTGATTGCCTAGGTTTTACAACACCCCATATGAACAAACCAATTTCTAGACCTTCACCATAAGGATGACATGTTCGTTTTTATAGCAACCTTTATCTCATGCAGGTACATTGCTGATAATAGCACCTGTTGGGCTACAAGACCGACTACATATGGAGGCACGTGTATAAACTTCAGGCATAGGAAAGGCTCAGTCAGCCTTTCAGGAATGTGCAATTCTAATCTTGCGTAGGAACACATATCTCTGCAATGAATGCTTAACACACTGTGCTAACTTCTGGACCATTGTGGCAGTCAATTTACCAATATGCATTTCAAATTTGGTTATTGCACATGATCAACGTAACTCCAACAGGAAAGAAATAATGCTACAGGAGTTGTGCCGCAAGGAACACACACACTATACATACCACAGTTAACAAAGAAAGCATTACATGATAAATTGATTGAGGCAGAATGTACTTGCCACAACAGATAGGTAATAGGTTTAGATCCTCAGCACCATGCAATACAATATCCTGATGTGTGCTATTTAAGTCTGGTGAACAAATGAATAGTACTTATTTGGATCAGGCAGCGTTGTGGGGCCCCCTCTAAGGTGGGGGCCCTGGGCAAGTGCCCCTTTTGCCCTCCCATAAAAACGTCTCTGGTTTAAATAGTCTCAGGTAAAGTAGTCCAGGTAAAATAGTCCCAGGCCTGCCACACCCAAAGTAGTCCAGGTAAAGTAGTCCCAGGCCTGCCACACCCAAAAGACTAGACCGCATAGCTCAGTTCCTTGTAACTGAGCTATGTGTGTGCCTCCATGTTGGCTGACCCCCCCCCCCGAAGTTAAATAGTCCCAAGTAAATAGTCCCATTCTAACGTTGGTCTTAATGATGGCTGTGAGCCTGGTGGCGCAGGCGCCAGGACTGACTCCAAGAGAGTCTTGGATGAGGTTTTAAGGCCTTTGACCTGGCCCTAACTGGAAGGCTGACTTGCCAGTGAGGGCCAGGGTGACTTGATGTGCTCAGAATTATTAGTGAAACTAGGCCCCAATAGGAGCCGAGGGTCAATGTGGTGGTAGGAGGCAAAATCTGTGTTTTATTGATAGACACTGGGACTGCACGTCCATGAATGAAGGAGGAAAGATGTTAAATGGTGGGAATTATCAGAGGATAGAGAGTTCTCTGGAGCTACAAGTTGAGATCCTTTTTATTGATGAATTATCAGTCTCTGTAGGAGAATGTGTCCTAATTGATCTTTGTTATATTTGCGACAAACACTAGTTAAATATTTTTGGGAAGGGATTGGATGACAAAACTTAACATGATGATTCTATTTATTTGATCAAGGGATAGTGTGTTCCACACTTGGGATATGCCATTTCAACGTGGGTGGATTTATATTTGCATGCATAGGGCAAGTGGCTCTGCGAGGTGTTTTAGTAGAGCCAGAAGTCCTTTTTAAGTTTGAGGTGAGCATTTTGTTGAATATGGTTTTTTGGCCTAGTGGAGAAAATGGTGAGACTGCCTGATAAATGTTTGTTCAGACCATGGATATCTATGGATAAAGAGGGGGATAGATAATCCCTATGGAATCAAAAGCAGCCGTAGTACAAAGGGAAATGGAAATGTTCAAAGGAATGGGCAATAAGAGTACACCATGGAGCACACTGATAGCTCTCAAGAAAGGTTCTAGGTTGATTGACATCACTGATGACAACATACTTAGAGAAGACTAAAAACAAATGATGAAGTGATGGTCCTTTAGGACCACCCCATATATATAAAAATAGAGAGATGGGGAAATCCTACAGCAAATGATAAAAATACAGCAGTGACCAGTATATTTTTATGAAGACTTGGAGAGAATGCCAAGTGTCCTATGGCCATAGGCCCTTACTGCATGGGTCTAGTAAAATGAATAGGGGAATAAAATAAAAATACATGCATACAAGGGATTATAATATGACAAATATGAAGGTGTGTGTTCTGATTAAACAAATGTGAAAGATCATAATAAACAATTAACGGCACAGGAATAAGAAACTCAGAACTAAGATTTTGGTGACAAATCAGGGAGTGAAGTAAGTAAATAAATAAATAAATAACATGAATGAGTGAATGCATGAATGAATGAATGAATACTAAAGCAGCAAGTTGTACAACGTAATACAAGGTGCAACAAATAAATAATGAGACAAGGGTGATGAAGGAAGGACTGGACAAGAAATCCAGATTTGTAAACAAAAGAGCACAATGGATGGTGCTGGCTATAAGTGAATAGTGTAGTATATTTAA
This sequence comes from Ambystoma mexicanum, assembly GCF_040938575.1. Lineage (NCBI taxonomy): Eukaryota > Metazoa > Chordata > Amphibia > Caudata > Ambystomatidae > Ambystoma > Ambystoma mexicanum. The sequence goes on from NC_090935.1 coordinate 871,324,400, forward strand.
AAAAAGGAGACAGTGGAATTAATGAAGTGCCAAAGTGGTATGGATGGCCAAGATTGATCTAACAAAATAAGAGAACCTTTCAAAGAACTACACCAAAGAACATATGAGAGTAAGTAACAAAACATTATTTGAATGAATATGATGATGTTAATTTTTATTTTACAGATGAATAAATATTGTTATTGTTGAACACAGGAGGAGTGTCTAGATGGCCTTAGCAGAAAATAGCAAATATATTAGGAAGAAACATTATAATATGACAAAAGTAAGCATTTAGTGAGCAGGTAGAGAAGAAAGAGGTAAGTATCAGTTCACACGGCAAGTGTGTGAATACACTGTTGATCATTATTAGGAGTAAGAGTACCCAGGTGAGTAACGAAAAGATACAGTAAGGGATACCGTTTTTTCAAATAAATAGCATTTTTCCCAAGATAGGTGCAAACAGGTGTGAGCACAGAATAGCATGTATATGCAAGTATGGCCATTTCTAATGACAAGGATATAGAAGACTTTGGATAAAAGGTGGAGTAACCCTTTTTAAATTCTGATAAATGGCGAGATGCCAAAAAGGGTATATTTTACAAAAGTATAGAAATATTTAGGATAGGCAAAACAATGTATTTCTTATATGTCACACTCGCATACATTTAATAGGACCATTGTTGAGTTCCAAATAACAGGGGCAGTTAAGATTAGTGTAGGGCGAGCGGCAAGCAGCACATAGTGAAATGTGTCAATTATGTCTCAACAGAATAAAAGCACAGCAAAAGAAGAAGACTGCGGTCCCACGCGAGCAGAAGGCAGACTTCATAAAATACTGAGAAGAACTTTCAGCATAACAGGAAAAAAGAAAGACAGAGAAAGACCGGCCTGATTACTAAACTAATGATAAATCGTTTTTTATGTGCACCAAGGTTTTTTTTAATGCATTTTGAAAACTGAGCCCATATTTAAGTAGGCTGAAAGGGTCAAGAAAAGACGACAGTAAAAAAACTCTTTTTTAGACAGGATGGAACAAGAGTCTATGCTAGGGAAAAAATCTGACCACCTAGCCTGACTCAAATATAACTTTGCCTCTATTTCGTTTTTCTACTTGGAGCACGAACCCACACCAGCATTGTCTTCTTCTGCTACGGATGCACCAAGAAGACAGAAGAGGAACAATTGAATGTTGTCTGTTAGTTGTTTATTATTTTTTATTATAAAGAAGAAGACCAAAAATGACTCTTTGGCTTGACTCTTTGGCTTGAGAATGTCAACCAAAGGAGAAAAAATGTTTCCTTTAAAATATTATGCAATTTTTGAAAATAAAAACCCATAAGAAAGTAGGGCAATGCCAGACACAGGTGGATGTATATATTGTATAAATCCAGATCATAAGCCAAGTCCCGATATCAGCCAGCATGTATTTAAAAAGAAGTAAAAAATGAGCGGAAAGAAAGGAACAGCCATCTTGTTATATTAGAAATGAAGAAACATGAAGTAGAGATTGTTTAGGAGGCAGGAATGTATGAATTAAAACACACAAGTAGCTTTTAAAGGTTTGGGTTGGAAGAGGAAGTACTGCTGAAAGAGACATACTTATTTAGTTTTATATTACAGATGGATTGGAGAGACTTATACACCAGGAGATTGGCAACAATCAATTCTGTGATCAGCGAGAAAAGATTGAGGGACCCAGACAGATGCCCAGCCACAATGGTTTATATTTTTTGTATCTAAAAGAAAACAAAATCCTGAGAGACTCCGCCATCCTTGTATTCGCCAGAAGCAGTTGGATGCCCCCCCCATCTGATTTCAAAAAGACTAAAAGTCAGAGTACAATGGACTATTGGCCTATGTATAAAGGGCCCCTGAACTTGTCAATGGAAGAAACATGAAAGGAAAATAGACAATTGAAATGTGTATGAAGAGAGGGCAAGGAAATGTCATGGAATGGGAGGAAGGAAAATGTGTGCAGTAAAATCGCACATGGACAATTCATGAAATGGGCTGGTGAGTTCCCTCAAGGAATGATTTCTCATGATTCTCGTAGTGGCCATAATTGTCTGTTGTATATAATTAGTTTATGTTTCATTGAGTAATAGAGGTGGGATCCAGATAGAAGCAAACAAAAGTATTCTTTAAGGATACACGCATGTGTTAGACTAAGAGAATGTACTATGATCGAAATCACTGTTGATTTTGTAGAAATGTTTTTATATTACCTCCAATGTTGAAACAATACACCACACTGAGGGGGTTGATTAGGACAGGGATGCATAAGTACTCTGAATATGGGGGAGGGTGTACATTGGGTGTAGTGGTCATGTATTAAATAGGTGTCTAATACAGATCCTCAAACTGAATGCAGGTAATATGCCAGGCTGATCAATGGTTCGAGTATCGCAAAAATCAGAATTATAGAGCTTTTGAAGACAGAAATACATATAGGGTGACATATATTTTTTGGGATCAGAATGACTCAGGAGATGGAGGGTGACTCAGGTATTACACATACAACAGGAATATCGAAAATGTAATCTGTAAACTAAATAGAAAATGAGTTATGTTTAAAAGTAGATTGGTTCGTCGCTTGGTAGTGTGGCTGAATCTCTAGGCTAAGCAAGTTCAGATGAATTTTAAGATAGATGCGGAATATAAAATGGTGGCCTGCAAACAGCTGTTAAAATAGCTGAATCATTCTGATGTTGAATATATTTTTGCCAGACGGCTGGGAATTGTATATTTAGAATTTCTTGGCAGGCAAAATGGACAGTGATGGATCATAGCTCTGGCTAAAGGCCTGGGAATACTACCAATTAAAGAAAGCAGCTGCTTAACTAGCAACAAATATGCTGCGCTCATCAGGGGGTTTCACAGTATAGCCTGCCAGGTGAACTTGGCACGTCTCGGCGGTCAGATATGAGGATGCTTTTGGCAGATGATAAAGGATTTTTAATGAGATCTGGAAGGATCTCACACACGTTTAATTAGCCTATGTGTCAGTTAAATAATGCTTGCCAAGATAAGCCATGTGGGCTTGGTGAGTGCCAGTTAAGCCAACCAATAATAAGATAAGTAGGGGTTTGCTTTTGACTGCAGGGACCAATCAGTATGTTTTGAACAATCATATGTAATGTTGCATCAAGCGTAAAAAACTATAAAAGCATGATGGTTTTAGGAGCCCAATGCTGCTGTTTCTGGTGTCTTGTGAACTGCATTAAAGATGATTTTTGAAGCAACTGCCCTGGGGGCGGTCTCACTGCTTGTCCAGTCTGCAGTGCCTAAGTTCACAGATGTCAAACTCCAAGGAGGGTGGAGAGTCCCCCTTTACAGTATTTCTTGTTTAACTACTATAATAAGACCTCCAAACGGTTGACCTTTCATCCCTTGCTTTGCTGACAACTCGTGGACTACAAATCCATCAACTAAAAACCTATCCATCAGCCATGTCTCCTGAATCATAAATACCGAAACTTGACTAAATTGTCAAGTGAGGGACCCTTTTGTATAAAATGCGCATGGCCACAGGTATTCCATGAGATAACATCAAAACTTCACTTCTGACAATATTCGATACTCTGTATCAACTTTTCTAGTAATTGCCACACTTTTTTATCATCATATTCATTAGCAGACTTTTTCCCATAAGATATCCCACAATTGGCATCAATGATGACGATTTTTTACAATGATCAAAACAGGAAGTAATGTCTTTAGGAACACAAGGGTTATCTAATTCATATCCAAAAAACTCCAAAGATTCGACCTGGTTTCTAATTAGCAAAGCTGTCATGGGTAATATACAGTGCACACAAGCCATCCCACCAGCCCCCCCCCCCTCATTCAGGTGCAATAAAATCAAAGTTACATGAATTCAGGATGCATACTGACAGTATTTTAGCAAAGATCTTTAGTAGATTCAGTATGTTTATATGCTTTTTTACACCAGCTTCAGGTCTATGTTTAATAGTCAAAGTTTTTGCAGCTTGCTTCGCTCCTGTACTTGAGTTTCCGACGGCGAATGGTGGGGGAATGTTATGTCCAGATTCTGCCTCTTTAGAAGAATTGACTACGGGCATACAAAGCTTGCAAGTTGATGTAGCAGTCGAACCAACCAATCCAACTACTGATTCATTGGAAGGTAAATTAATAGTATTGGGGTAAGAAGTATTGGCCTCAATATCTTGTAACAACCAGCTAGTTAAAGTTCCAGCATTTTGTTTGCAATGTTCTTTTTCCTCCTTATTGCCTTTTTCTTTGCCTTTTTAGTTAGTTGACTTTAAGTTATAATGGTCACAATAGTCAAATTGAAAGGCTTTGCAGTATCTTCTTCTGCTGGAGTGATAGCTAAATGCAAATCAGCGCGTTTTGCTTCTTTTTTCTTAAGTCTCTTGAACCTGCATGTTTGCTTATGTGCACAATAACTAAGAAGCGATTCAGCATCCTCAAGGAGCTGTGACCCCAGCACTACAACTTCTTTAAACTGATTTAAATTAATAGTGTCAATAGTGGGTTCAGTAGAGGCATTAACATTGTTAGTACATTGGGCATTATTATTACTTATCAGAAATTGTGAGAGCGACATTCCTTGCTCCTGCACATCATCATGTATGCGACCACAAAGTTTTGATAGAATTTTGATAGCAAAGTTTAAAACCTGCAGGCTGGATTATCACTCATCTGTTCGCACATGGTTATTGATTTAGCAGTGGAATGAACACTAAATTCGGCTGTTTGAGTTTCGGGGTCACTGTGTATAGTGTTCTCATTGTCAGTGCAATTAGATATAAACATTTTAGGTGATGCGGATAACCTGGGGCACGTGTTTATTTCAGCAGCAGTCTGGGTCGTAGAATCAGAGGTATTTTTAAAACTTATATCATTTTGGGCAAGTGGAGGATGTGAGTTTGCTTGACACATATCATAACTCAAGCAAAGAGTTATTGTCTATATTGTCTATTTCCTCACATGTAATATTCAACCCCAAATAAGGAAGTGGCAGGCTGTTAGCCTCTGAAAGCACGTGCACCTCACTGGTTGAGTTAGCTGATATGGTTTTTATGTTTCTTGCTTTGATGCTCGTTTTAAAGTAATGTGCCCACTACCAGAACCAGCAGCAGTGTTAATTCCCACTGACACAGACTGTATTTGTATTTGTATTTATTTATTGATATAGCGCACCTAGCCCTCAGGCAACTGGGCAAATTACTTTGGTTACATTTGTGCAAAGCTACAATGGCAGGATACATTAAACACAGGAATGATACGGTAGCATTATATACAGTCAGGAGTATAAAACATATAGGCAGGTTACATTGGTGAAATACAATAATAACAGAGGTGATACAGTAGTATTATATACAGTCAAGAAAAAGATGCATATGTACGATATAGGCTAGTCGCTAGGTTCGCTGGTTTCCTGAGAAGAGAGCCAGTTTTTGACCTTAGCCCTGAATTGGGTGAATGATGGTTCTACTCTTAGGACTATTGGTATGAGGTTCCAAAGTTTGCAGGCTAGTACAAGGAAACTGCTGCCTCCCGTTTTCTGAAGGTTGTACCTGGGGGCTGAGAGACAGTGCCGTTGCGCTGATCTGGTAGGTCGGTTGGAGTGTCTTTTGGCGAATTTTCAGATCAAATTTTTGGGTGCTGAGTTGGACAAGCACTTATGAGTGAGGGTCAGGGGTTTGAGCGAAATTCTGTTTATGATTGACAGCTAGCGGGAGTTACGTCTAGTTTAGGAAATGTGATAAGATCTTGGTATGTTGAAGGCTGCTCTGAGGGCATTGTTTTGCAGGACCTGTTGCTTATTTAAGTTGCGCTTGATAGTTCCTTTGTAGAGTCGAGCAATTTGTTGGCGAGAGGAAAGATCTGCATGAGTTTATTAATTTACATGTGTATGCCGAGGCTGAGGCTGTGGCGTTTACTTGTTTCGTCAGGGTAGAGTCAAGATACCAATTTCACAGCTTGCTCCGTTGTTGCTCTGCTCTGTTATTCAGCACTGTTCTTGGGATTTGAGAAAGTTTGAGAAAAGGACTACGCTATATCTTCCTAGACACTTGTAACATGCCACACAGCTCAGTCAAACCGCACCACTGCAAAACCAGTGAGTGCTTCCGACAAACCAATTTTCCAAAAACATGTTACGTAAAGTGATGTTACATTGCACAACTTCTGCCATTTTGGTAGCCTTTTGGCATCAAAGAAAACATCTAAAAAATGTATTATTTAAAATTTCTTTTGAAGTGATATCAAAGTTAAGGCACAAAACCTAAATCCTGCACATGTATAACTCACATTAAGGTGCATCTAACTGATCTGGGCCTGATCCAAGATACTTGCCTCATCTCAGAGATTCATACTTGTTCAAACCTTCCCTTGTCATCTGCAGTCTAGTCTCGTCCACATCCCATGCTCTCCCTTGTGAGTGCCCTCAGCAACCTCATATTCTCAATAAATTCTTACTCAGACCACAGGCAGACATATATAGAATTTCTAGGTCACCAAGACCCTTTTCTTATATCTCAAATGACTGAAGCACCATTGAAAAATAAAGGGGCAGGAGCTTTCTAAAATTAAGTGGACCAAACCTGTGTTTCTAGGTCATGCGCTGCATGGTCAGTTCACAAAACCATCGCCTCATTATGCCCTCCTGAAACCAGACTCTGGTCTTCCATGCTCTGAAAATTCTGCATGCCTACCCAGATCACGGCTTGATTATATTTGCGCAAGTCATTGTAGTCAAACAGTATTTGTACCAGCTTGTGCCTCTCAGTATAGCCTTTGCACATTACAAAAGTACTGAGCTGCAGCAGAAAGCACAATGATCAGTGCATGACCACACTACTGCCGGATTTATGGTCACCATTCAGAGCATGACATTCACATGTCCCTCTACACCATCAATAGAGCCGTTCAACCCATGGCCCAGCCTTTTCTGATCACTTTCACACACTCAACAGCAGAGGTGACAGATAGCTTGGGAAGACAAACCATGAAGGCTGGATCACCATATCTCTATATATGGTCCCCCCTAAATCTCTTTAATTAAAGGCATGAGGACCATACCCTACCACCATTCAGAGGCCTTCTAACAGAAACAGTCTGAATGGAGCATGACTCTTCAACTCGGGGAAGCAGAATATTTATTTTCCCCTGTAAAAGTAGGTAACCTTTGGCTACACTGAAGTGATTGCCTCCTCCCATGGTCCACTACACACCTTGAAACAAAGTTAGAGAAATTGACGCTGCCATGCTGGAGAAGCTAATAACTAGGCTAAGGGTCCGCCCTGTCACATCCTAGCGTTCCATAGAGGAAGACCAGGGCGTGGACTCTCATGACATTAGCGCTTAAGGGGCTTATCTCCCAACCCTGGCATTACAGCTGGATGGGGGCACAGGGAGTAAGGGGCAAGAAGGGGCTAAACATATGGAATTTCGTTTTAATAGCTATTAAAGTGATCCTCATTTTATCTTCATTTTTAGCTGAAAATAATTGCATAATTTTGTGCAGTCTCCTTAAAATATTTCTCCAACTGACACATTTCAATAAGAATTTCAGTATGCACATGCATTTCCATTTAGTAGATAGTTATTACAACTTTAAAAGGTTGAGAGGCATAAAACCATGTCATCTGCAAGCAAATGTTAGGAGAAATAGAACAATACAAACACTGCATGCCTCAGCAATATCAGTGTAGCTAAAAGTGCTTCATCTGCAATGTTGTTTCCATGTCCTCTGCAGATCAAGGAGGCGTTTAAGCTTTATTCGCTTAAAGACGCCCAGTCTAGAAAGATTTTCACGAAGCCCAATAAAAACCTTGTAGAGCAGTTAAAGTTTAAGTTTATTTGATGGTTATAACAGCAACCATAAACTTAAAAACAGCAGGGCCTATACACTTAAACAACATACTTACATTTGTATGCTAAAAACACCACAAATACTCTTAACAATACATCCAATAATCAAATAATACCATAAAGCTCAATCAAACATCATACATTCATATTGTACATTAGCAATACATACTGATCAGGTAGTGCCCTAAAACTCCACAAGAAGTCACTAAATAGATATGACCATGTGGCCTGTTAAATAAATATAATCTTATGATATCTATGTATATTAGTATACTAGCTGGGGTACCCGGCGTTGCCCGTGTCCTGGTCGAGTGGTGGCTCATGTGCCCTGGAGGATGTTGTCCTCATGTCAGCAAGTCTTGCTTCAGTTTGCTCTTTCATTTCATTTGCCCTGGAGAAAGCTGCTCTTGTCCTCTGGTAGGCAAGTTGTGCTGCGGTTTTCTGTTGTGTTTCATACGTTATTGATAGGATCTTTTTCGAGTGATGTTCGCCTTTTGAGCGGCATGACTCAATGGCTTTAGCACATTTGAGAAAATGTCCATGAAAGATTTGTTGATTGTGCTCTCTTCTCGTGAATGAACGTAAGTAAACTGTAACGTTGCCATTTCCTATATTTGGAGTGACGTGATACAAAATAATAGAAATAATGTATTCCCTTTAAAAATGCTTTAATAAACACTTTCAAACTGTATAAAGTAGTAATACATTTCAAAGGAATAACCGACACATCAAACATTTTGCTTCAGACACTTTTCCAAATGTTGCCTCCCTCTAGTACCTATTCTAGTGGATCAGGGTGAGCATCAGTAAATGAGGGTGTCTACAGAGTGAATATTTTGCAACCACTACAATCGTGCCCCAAACAAATGAGGAATCCATGCAAAATGTGGTAGAAGTGGGCTTAATGGTGTGGATTTGTATAGCCGGACAAATATGCACACACACATACAAAAACATTTTGCATATAAGATTTTGGCATCCAAACATAGACTGTGATCTTGCCCCACACAAAAGAGAAATCCATGCAAAATTTGGTAGACGTGGGTCGAACGATGTGGATTTGTATAGCCGGACAGACATACACATATGCATACATTCAGCTTTATATATGAAGATACAAAAGACTGCATTCTCTGTCATCTAGTTAAAACCTACAGGCATCCATTGGTTGCATCAGGACACCTTTCTTTATCCTCCAGTGCCCGTTTAGTGTATCATTCTAGTGCCCATGTTATGATCTGGTCATGCATCATAATATAATACAATGCAGACCTGAATTTAGAGACCTTTTATACTTTAACAAGGGTGTTAAAGTCATTTTCTGGCATTTGTAGGCAGGCTAGAAGAAAAAGGAATGACAGAGTGATTCTAACTCCTTTGGGCAGATCAACTCTCTATCCCTTAGCTAAGCCAGTTACATATGACAGTGTTTAATTTACGAATGAATCTTATTTGTGCAAGGTTTCTGCGATGACCAATATGTAAGAACCGTTCTAAGTAGTTTGGCAATTTCCCAGGGGATGACATTCTAGAGTGAGCCTTATCTGAAGGTTTATCAAGTTTAAGTTCTCTATCTGGCAAGAATTCATGTGAGTACCTTAACTTTTTCTTTACAGACTGTATTGATCTGCTCAGGCTTATAGAACCAGTGACTTCTATGGAGTAACTCAAGTGCTGCCTTAACGTGCAATACATGATCTAAGATTAAGTCTCTTGAAAGAGTGCTTGCGGGTTAACCATGTTGAAATCCACATCAAGATTGCTGTTATGACATACTGGTGCTTTATGTAGCTTAATCCTAGCTCTGAGTATAAAGTAAATGTGGGAGCACCTTTTGATAGTGATAATAGTGTTCTGTGAAAAAAAGATTCAATCATTTTCATGTCTTTGATCTAATGGGCATAAGAGGACTACTGGGCATTAATAACTGGTGTCCTGTTAAATGATAGGATATTGGGCTCTAGGGCACCTGCAAGACTTAAAGTGGTGACTTACCCACAATGTTCATTGTGGGCTTGATGTGTAAAATTAGGGTAAGCTGAAGTACTGGCTATGCCAGGCTAGGGCCACAGTTGAGTTTGAAAGTGGGGACACATACCGCGCACGGGCAAGGATTGTCTCCATCCAGCAGAAGTGAAATTGGTGGGCATTCCACTTTGGGTCACTGATGAATCTCTGGGGTAATTCAAGTACAGGTAAAAAGGCTTCACAGATTCAGCACTGTGGCCGTGTGCTTATGTTCTCTTTGATTATACATGTGCAGGAGGTTTGGGTCTAAGTGCAGTGAAGTTTCACAATGTAGTCATTCTCTTGGCTGCCTTTTGCACGCTGCCACGGGTTAGGTATAGTGTGTGTTGGCTCATCTCATCCTTAGCATCTCCAACACTAATTAGAGAGTATATTCAGCACAATGAGCAAATGTCATGAAAAGAAAAACCATTTAGGGATGAGTGTCCTGAAGGCAAGTCCCTGTTACCCTCAGTCCCTGTTATACTCACATCAGAAATAATACAACCCTCTAGGGAAAAAGTGATTGCTTGTAAGAATAACAATGTTTAATTGTTCAAAAAGTAAAGGTGTCAGCAGAGGACTCTGCTGGCCAAGAACGTTCTGCCTGCATTATCATCATCAGTAAGTTTTAAGAGTACATCATCCATAGGGTCTAAACGCTCACAGCTGATTGGTAAGACAGTATACATGATCCTGCTCCATAGGGGATGCCAGGCTATGATTGGTTCTCATCTCCGCCGCCTGTCTTTCCCCACGTGGGTCAGCTGGGCTCATTTCTTCACAGACTGAAGGTCAGGCGTTTCACATGTTGCTGTTCCAAGGCTACACTTGTGAGCTAATGCACTGCTATATCATTATGGCATGCACCTGGGAGGTTTACGAACCGGCACCAGGGAGGAGGGAAGAAATACGATCATGACGACCCACACAGTCTGTGCTTTGTCGATATTGCAATCCTCACACCCAAGGCTTCCACCCTTGTTTTGATCCATAACTTATCCCTCCCTGTATCTCATACTACAACGGATGTATTTATGGCAAGAGGTGACATGGTCATGTATGTTCAGATCTTTTATGACCATGTGTGCTATTGCTGGCGGACTGGGGTTACTCGCTATCGTGGAATGCAGGGATTCTTGGACTGGGTCATTAGTGGGTGCTATCATTCCTGGTGGGCTGGGTCAGGGCTAGCGATCTGCTGTTGGCCTGGCTGTGATGAAAGGGCACTGCAAGGAGCCTGGTGATTTCTCATGGCCTTGCAGGCCGCATTCATCTCTGTGATACTAAACAATTGCAACAGTCAGGGAACAAGGGGAGGTTTCTGTGGGAATTAGCAGTGCAGGCTCATCTGTCTTCAGCCTTTGGGCCTTTTCATGTTTCTCTGTTGGGTCTACATTTACCACGCGGCCATGTAGGACTGCATGTCTCTTCAATAACTATAAAATGGCGTCTCTTTATATGCACGCACTAAGTATATGCATGTATGATATCAGTGACTCACCTTACTCTAAAGCACCTAAGGGGGTGGGACAGACTCATTTCCATACCAACAGTCCCTCCTTTTGAACTTCACCTTCTTCCCAAGCAAGGGAAGCAGCAGAAGCCATTCTGCAGGCCACTGGGAGATCAGAGAGGAACACATTCTTTCCATGTTGTGAGTAACAATGGAAGAGCTTGCAAAGCATGCAGCTGGCAGATCAAATTCCCTTGGAGACAGGTCAGGTCTAGAGAGTGGCGCCAAAACTCCCAGCGTTATATTCAAGGGTCCATTAAAATCTCTGATTGCTGGTGCCTGTCATTGTAGAGGTTTCAGCAATGTTTTGGCTGAGGCAATAGAAAGGCAATGCAAAGGAAAGGCTCCCATCTTACATAGATTATCAGGACACCATGTTCAAAGAGTTGTAGGAACCGCATCAAATTACATAGCACCCCAGTATGTCAATGCTCTGTTTTCTAGTGGGTAATGAGGACAGGGTGACTGTCTATTTATAAAACCTTACTGGCCATCCATCCATGGCCCAAAGGATGTCATGGGTGCCAATTGTTTTGCCAAAAGGTAGAGATTCCCTCACCATGGCCAATGATATGATATGATATGGCATTTATAACGCGCCTATACACAAGTGTTTCAAGGCGCGATGAGGCAAGGGGGGAACAGAGGAAAGATAGACAACAATCCTAATAGGCCAGGTGCCATTCAGATCGCACAAGTACATGGGAATGGGGAGAGGGGAAAGTGCAGGGGGAAGGGGCGGGGGCAGTGCAGTACATGGGAAGATAGAATAAATAACAATAGTACAATGGTAAGGTACGGCCAACAGGTGGCAAATGCAAGGGTAAGTGCAGGCATCAGGTGTAAAGTGCTGATAGTGGGACTGTAGGGATAAAGAAACACAGTCCCCAAGTGCGGGGGTTGCCAGGAGGGCAGTGCAGGACTGCAACTGGCGGAGAAGGGGACCTGAGCCCGAGGTCAGATGGTGGACAGGTAAACCAGTGCAGTTTCAGTATCAGCCAGGAAATCAGCAGGGGAGAGGAGGAGAAAAAGCAGAAGCAAAGAGGAAGGTTTTGAGGTGATTCCAGAACCAGAGAGGGTTCTCCTCAAGTTTCAGGGTGGCAGGGAGGCTGTTCCAGAGGGAGGCCCCAGCCGAAGAAAGAGATCTACCACTAACTCGTTGCTTGGAGAAGCGACTGACCCTGCGGGACCTGGAGGCGGATGAGCGAAGAGGTCGAGAAGGAAGATATTTAGGATGAGAGAGTAGAGTTGAAGGTATTGAGGTCCCAGGCCCCAGAAGGCCTTGTGGATAATGCGGAGGGTTTTGAAATTAATCCTCGCAGCAACTGGGAGCCAGTGCAGAGATTTCAGTCCTGGAGAGATAGGATCCCTGGGCTTGATGCCAAGGACAAGTCTTGCAGTCCGGTTCTGGATGAGTTACAGAGGGCAGAGAGTAGAACGCAGGCAGATTTGGAAAGAGGTTGTTGCAATAGTCCAGCCTAGAGAGAACCAGAGCTCTGGAGACAGTGAGCTTCTAGGGGAAGGAGAGGAAAGGAAGAATACCTCTGCGGAGTCGCAGCTGGTAGTGTGACTTCTTAGAGACGTCAGAGATGTGAGGAGAGAAGGAGAGTGTGGATTCGAAGATGACCCCAAGGTTTTTAGCCTCACAGGTGGGAGCAGGGAGAGGGCCAAGAGAGGCCATCCAGAGAGTGACAGGAAAGGAGGGCGTGGGTGTGCTGATGAGGAGAATTTCAGTCTTACTGGCATTAAGGCAGAGATCATTGGTGGCACACCACTCCAGGATGGCGGACAGACAGAGATGAGGAAGGGAGAAGAGGTGGCTGAGGGTAGCCTGAAAATGAGCTGAGTGTCATCCGCAGAGCACTGGAAGTTGGGGCAGAGCACGGAAATGCGGTGGCCAAGAAGTGCCAGGTATTGGTTGAACAGCCAGGGAGAGAGGTTAGACCCCTGGGGAACACCACAGGTAGAGATAGAGATGGAGGAGAAGAAGGACCCGGGTTGAACCTGGGAGGGTCGATCAGAGAGAAAAGAAGTCAGCCATGCCAGGGCCTGACCAGTGATCCCCAGGTTATCACAGAGACCGTTGAGCAGGGTGGCATGGATGACCGTGTCAAAGGCAGAAGAGATATCAAGTAAGATGGAGACACAGGGGAATTGGAATCAAAGTTGGAGAGCGGGTCTTCACGGATGTTCAGGAGAGCAGTTTCCCTGCTTCTGGCAGCTTTGAAGCCAGACTGATGGTCATGGAGACACCCAACAGATTCAGTGTGAAGATTAAGCTGGGAAATGGCCAGCATTTCCAGGAGTGTTCCCAGGAAAGGAGTGATAGAGATTGGGCGATAGTTAGCCGAGTAGGAAGGGTTGGCAGAGGTTTTCTTAAGAAGAGGGTGCACAAGGGAGTGCTTCAGGGGGTGGGAAGAAGTGTTTGCAGAAATTAGCCAGGGCAGGAGCCAGGGAGTCAATGTGGTCCTTGATGGTTTTGGAGGAACAGGGAAGAACCTGTTTTGACGTGACTTTCATAGATCGGACTTGTCTAGAAACCTTGTCTGGGGAGAACAGGGGAAAGGAAGAGAAGGAGGGGGGAGAGGTGGCCGAAGAGGGGCCAGAGGAAGAGCAGAGAGTGGAGGGAGAAGTGGGAGAGGGGGAGAGAGAGGACATGATGTCCTGAGTTTTAGAGATGAAATGAGAAGCCAGTGCCGTGCAGAGGGCCCTTGGAAGGGACAGGAGAGATAGAGACTGTAGCAGGATTGGCCACTTCCTTGCAGATTTTAAAGAGTCCAGCCGAGTTGTTGGATGCCGCAGACACACAGGCTTGGATGTGAGCTCTCTTCTTGGTGCGAACAGTGAGCCGGTATTGCCTATGGAACAGGCGGCAGGGCAGTTTGTCAGAGGATGTACATGAAGCACCCCATTTCCTCTCAGCCACCCTGCATTTGTATTTAAGGGTGACAAGATCTGAGTCGTACCAGGAGTTGCACTTGGCTTTCGGCTTCAGGCGGATCCTCATGACAAGGGCAAGAACATTGAGAGTGTCAGATATATTAGAGTAGAGCATGGAAAGGGCTGTTTCAGGGTGTGAGTCAGCCAAAGGTGGAGAGGGGGAGAGAAAGTGGTGGTGAAAGCCTCAATTGACACGCACTTCATGTGTCGGATGACTGAGAAAGTGGGTGGAAGTGATGGAGTTGGCTTGGCCTGAGAGGTAGAGAGGGTGAGCTGGGAGGACAAGAGAAAGTGATCACTCCAGGAGAGAGGAGTGGTCAAAGGGATAGAAAGGGGAAGGTCTGACAAGATCAGAACTTCCAGAGTATGCCCTGCAGAGGGGGTCAGGCCAGGGGGGAGAATGGAGCGTGCGAGAGAGCCACAAAGGTCGCAAAAGAGTCCAGAGGAAGGGCAAGAAGCATCCAGGTGGATGTTGAAGTCTCCAAAAAAGAGGAGTTGAGTTGGCAAGAGCAGGAGGGAAGAGGAGAGGTCCGACCACTCAGAGAGGAAGGAGGAGATCTGCCCAGGTGGCCGATAGATAGTAGCCACAGTAAGGGAACGGCTAGTAGAGAGAGAGAGAGCCTGCAGACGAGACATTCAAAAGAGGAGTAGGCCTGCTTAGGAATGACAGAGGTGTGAATCCACTGAGGGACAATCAGGGCTACACCCCCTCCGGAACGGTTGGACCTGGGAGCGGAGAGGATCTTGTAGCCGTCAGGGAGGAGAGTGTCAAAGCTCGTGACAGAGCTGGCCATGAACCATGTCTCGGTGAGACCGAGGACATCGAGGTCAAGTTCCTGAGACGGTGGCAGATGTCAGAGGAGTGTTTGACTGCTGAGGGAGAGTTAAGAGTGGCAATATGGAGAAGGTTGCCGTCCTTGAAAGACTTCCGGGGAGGGGTAGAAATCAGAGGTACGTCCTGCTGAGGGATAGAAGAAGCCTGAGGGCAGGAAGAAAGGGAAGGAGGAGAAGGCAAGGTAGCCCAGGAGGAGACAGCAGGGGAATGTGAGGAAGCCCTAGAGGGAGGAGAAGGGACAGCAGGAGAAGAAAGGAAATTGATGAGGCATGGGAAGCGTCTATCAAAGAGGAGAAGGTTGGCCTGAAGGCCTTGGACCAAGATGGTGCCATTCACATAAATATTAATGATGACCTTGGAGGAGTGGAAGGAGGCCATGAGGGCCTCCCACCGGGTGCCACCATTAATGGGTGAAGAAGAGAAAGGAGAGAGCACAGAGACCATATGTAGGATCCAAAGGGCTGGAGAGGGAGCAACAAAGAGGATGTCAGTGAAGGTTTCCCTGGAGGAGGTACTGGTATAGGTATCAGTGATAGGGGGGCATGGGTTCAAGACCAGGATGTCCTTTTTAAACCTACCAGATTTAGTGAGGAGAGCAGGATAGTCAATAGAGAAGCAATTAGAGAAAATAGGAGACACAGAGAGCACCATGAGAGGAGAGAAGAGGAAGGGGGGGTGAGGGGAGAACACTAGGAAAGGAAAAAGGGCAGGGTGCAAGCAGACGAGACAGAGAGGTGACCCAAGATGAACATTTGGACAAGATGACAGACACTCAGATTGAAAGACTATCACAAAAAAGCCCCACCTAAGTTTGAGAGTCCTAATAGAGGGGGAAAAAGGCCTAGGTTCACAATGCAGGTTTAAAATACTTTCCAATGCAATGAGACAGGAGACAAAACACCTAAGTTTGAGAGTCCTAATAGAGGGGGGGAAAAGGCCTAGGTTCACAGTGCAAGTTTCAAATACTTTCCAATGCAATTTTTTAAGACAGGAGACACAACACCTAAGTTTGAGAATCCTAATAGATGGGAAAAAGGCCTAGGTTCACAGTGCAAGTTTCAGGTACTTTCCAATGCAATGTCCAAATACTCCTGCAATACTTTCCAATTCAATGTCCAAAATATGAGTAAGCCACCCAGCAAAGGGAGTGAACCCGACCCATCCCCAGCTGGAAGCAGTGCATTTTACAGCACATTTTTCAGTGTTAATTGGAAAAATGCCATAGATTTACAGGAAAGTCTTAATATATAACGTCCAAGAAGCACTCATTCAACCTGCTGAGCTATCTTTGCAGCTTTACGTTTTAGGACTTGTCAATAAACTGTTATAGAATACACCATTGGATGAGGATCCTAATGCTACTCAATATCACTGTGTTTATTACCAATAGTTCAGTACACCTCTCAGACTTAAAAGCCATTAGAGCTTCATCCCCAGTACTATTGCAGTCGGAATCAAAAATGTAAACATCTCTTTGAGAGCAAAGTAAAGTTCCTTACCTGTTTCCAAAAGAACTAAGCCACAGGGCAAGGCCCAGGATTAAGGCCAGTGCTCTCGTCCGCTCTACTGCTAGAGCCACACAGAAGGAGGAACATGCACCCGCTATCCGAGGAGACAAAGGAGTGTCCCCCAACATTGCCAGCATTGCTTCACAGCACGAGGAGCCAGACCATGCCAAAATGGCCAACATCATCCATCTGGCGACAAGAAGAAACAGCGTCGCATGCCGGAGCATCACTGCCGCGAACCAGAGCTCTGATAGGCCCGCGGCGCCGGGTGGCCCCTCCTCTCCTGGTTTAAAGGGAGAGGTGCGTGACCACCAGGCGAAGCCGCAGGGCAAAAGCCCAGGATTAAGGACAGTGCTCTCATCTGTTCTGCTGTGAGAGCCACACAGAAGGAGGAACATGCATCCGCCATCCGAGGAGACAAAAGAGTGTCCCCTAACATTGCCAGCATTTGGTTCACAGCACGAGGAGCCAGACCATGCCGAAATGGCCGACGCCATCCCCCTGGCAATGAGGAGAAACAGAGTTGCATGCTGGAGCATCACTGCCGCAACCCGGAGCACTGATAGGCCCACGGCACCGGGCGGCCGCTCCTCTCTAGCTTTAAAGGGAGAGGTGGGTGACCACCAGGCAAAGCCACAAAGTAAAGGCCCAGGATTAAGGCCAGTGCTCTCGTCCGCTCTCTGCTGCTCGAGGCAGCCACAAAAGATCCATCAGCCACATTACATGCGAGGTAAGAACACCCTGCAGGAGAGCCTACCCGTCAGTACTGCGGTAAGAAACGCTTGTCTCCGTTCCCGCAGTGATTCCACCACTTTATTCTCTATACCTATCACCTATCACATTAGAGATGAGAGGCTTGCCTTGAGGTTACTCTGCCCTTCTAGCACCCCCCACATTGAAGTGTATGTGACTTCACAGCCCACTATGCTGCTCAGCACCCTGAACACCAACCCACCCCTAGCCGTTCCACAACTAATGCTGCGCACCCGCTATCATGTGCACCGATTATCGACCTCATGCATGCCATTCAGCGGCCGGTCAACATACTTGCCCATAACTGCTGTTCAGGCCAGGCCACGCCCTCCACTCAGGTCACCACTTCCATCATGGTCGAACTTTAAAAGACCAACGCACAGACCAAGGGCTTTCACCCAGGTTGTTACCAGTCGCACAGTTCAAGCAAAGGAGGAAGCCTCCAGGATACCCACAATCACGTTTATGCACATTTCAGCTGCCAGAAGCGCAAACATGGTTTCTGCCTCTGAATCAGATTGTTCTTGTCTCAAGTCCTTGCCCCCAAGACTACTGTGACTCCCAAATGTGCCCCTATGAATACTGCTGTTGCATCTCTTACCTTAGCGAATGCTGACTGTAACCCCATTATTAATGTCGGTACCCCTATGATCACTGCTGATGCCCCCATGATTGATGTTGCTGCCCCCATGATTACTGCCAATGCCCCCATGATTGATGTTGTTGCCCCCATGATTACTGCCAATGCCCCCATGATTGATGTTGGTGCCCCCATGATGACTGCTGATGCCCCCATGATTAATGTTGGTGCCCCCATGATTACTGCCAATGCCCTCATGATTAATGCTGGTGACCCCGTGATTACTGCTAATGCCCCCATGATTGATGTTGGTGCCTCCATGATTACTGCCAATGCCCCCATGATTGATGTTGGTGCCCCCATGATCGTTGTGGCTACTGCCCCATTGACTACGCTCAGATGCGCTCTCATTAATGTGCAGATTGACTGTTGGTCTGCCACGGTGGCTTGTTGCTGTGTGCACAGTGGGCCTATGATTCCTGTCCTGTTCTCCCTTGGTTCACATGGGTACTCATCATGTGTCCATGTGTGGGGTAGTGCATTTTGACTAAAGTGCCTGCCCACAATCCCTGCCATGTTTGTGTGAGATTGGCCCATTTGCTGTGACTGGCATGTGTTGGAACCATTCCCCTGCCCATTTAGTGTTTCTCTGCCTGGGGATTAATTTACTTGGACACAATATTGGCATTTACATGGGGTTTGTTGTACTTAACACCATTTTCTTGGGTCCCGGCTCTGGCCTCTTCTGCCCCGACTCCCTCATCGACCTCCATGTGAAGGAGGAAGCTGCATGTCTCCTCTCATGGCAACAGGGTCAGGGGTGCCACTGTCCCCCCTCCTGTGGCAACAGATTCCCTCTGATGGGTGGCCAGCCGCAGGTCATCGCACTGCTTGGGACAATCACGCGGTGTGCGTGGGACGTGCCCCACGGAAGTCACTTTGTTTGCCACCTCCTGCCATATGGCCGTCTTCCTCCTCTGACTGGTGCTACGATTTCCAGCCCCAAAGAGTGTCTCTGCATTTGACAAAAAATGATCTGTCAGGGCAGTGCCCTTAAGCTCCGTGAAGTGTGACTTGCAGAGCCAGACCTCTGGCACTCTTGTTTTGCGACTCCCTGGCATGTCTGCTGTGTTGGATGGGGTGGATGGCAGCAGGAAGTATCTGATTTTAAATGGATTCTGTTTTTCAAAATGGCCACTGCAGAGTTTCTTGTTGCTGCGATTATGCTATTTCCAGTGCTGGTCATTCCGGTGCCATAAATTCCAGATTTGGAATTAACAGCACCAGTGATTCCGGCAGTCTGGTTTCCGCTAACGTCGTTTTCCGGCAGATTTCTGCCACAATCATTGGAAATCTTTTCAATTTGCCATTAATTCCGGCATGATGGTACTACCGTTTCTGGCAAGGGGGAAGCATGCGCCTGCAGACCTGGAATATGGCAGTAATTTCAGGTGGTCGGTTTGCCAGTAATAGTAGTACCGTCATGCCGGAATTACCAGCATTTTTCTGGGAAAATTGTAATGAGGGCCATATCCAAATGATAAGGACATGTTAAGAAGTCCATTTCTTTTAAGCTTCACACCTATTTCGCCCTTTCAGAAATAACAATTCTGTTGTTGATTCACATTGTTGTGGGCTAATATCTGAGCTACATTTTCTATTACAGCTGCCTCTTCCCAAGTTAGAAGTAGCTTTTTCAGCACTTTCCTGAATGTTAATCTTTTGACTGTGTTCTTAATATACAGGGATTGAGTACCAGTAGTAGAGAGAAAGGACGACGAAGAAGAAGAAGCAGATGGCAATGAGAGGATTCTTTTGGTAAAGTAAGGTGTATGGAGAAATATTAAGGAAGACAGATTTGGACAGCCAGGTGTGGGGGCAACAACGTAATGACTTTGGATGTAAGATGGGGGATTTTGTAGAAGGACTTGTGCAAAAAGTCAGAAAGGATGGAGGTGGTGGGGAAGGAGTGTAGGAGGTTGTTAAAGTGTGAGTGGAAGGGATGAAAATATTGTTGAGGGGAGTCACGAAAATAGAGGTTATGCCTCCAAGGAAGCAGAAGCATTATTCAAGATGACTGAAAACAGCAGGGTACATCGGTGTATAAGTACAGTCATTTAAAAAAAAATGTTTTATTGGTTTACATACAAACCTTTAAAATGTCACAAGGAAACAGAACTTTAAGAACATCCATCCCCACCCTTCTCGCATTCCCTTTAACCATTGATAGCATTGCACCAGGCTTTCTAGTGAGGATTCACTTTACACTATAATGAGTCCGGTCTCAACAATTTTTCCATCTCATTTAGCAGGCACGTTAATGGAATTAACAGTTTCATGTCCGTGCCATTAAACATTTTCTGCCACCATTCATCTGCACTCAGAAAAGGATGTTTTAAAATCCAGGGTCCCAAATGTTTTGTTCTCACTGACCAAAGTTCACAGCAGAACAACACCATATGTTTACGGGTCTCCTTTTCTTTTGCACAAAACCTACATGTTGGATTTTGGTTTGCATTACTCGACCATACTCGGAGTCACTCTTTTGTCTTAAAGACATTCTAAATAAAAAGCATGAATCGTCTCCTTGCGTTCGTATCCGGAAAAAGTTCGACATATCGTTGGAGACTGTTGAAGCCCCTGGCCTCGACAGGTATGTCCACCATAAGCTTGTTTGCACCTCTCTGTGAACTGGTCAGTTCCTAATCAGCCCGCCAAATGTTTGTCTTTGCTATATTTGGGTTTTCATGTAGCGTTGTTAACTTAATATCAAACTCTACAAGCAGCCTTTCACACTGACTAATCCACATAGACAAGATGCTGTTCTTATTCGAGGTTGCACTATGCAGAATTTCAAACTAAGGAATTTTTTTCTGTAGATCTTGTTTTTTCGAAATAAAGACAGCATATTCCAACAAGTTCTTGCATGTATTGAGATCAACGATAACTTGTATTGTCTGCAGGCTGTCGACATGCCTTTAGGTAGTCCCAACACTTTAGTCCAGTAGAGGTTTTCAAGGGTTGACCACAACTCGTGTGGATAGCCAAACACATTTTCTGCTCCATATGTTAGAACAGGGATTACTTTCTGTTGATAGAAGTTCATCACCGGTTTTAAAGATCTTTCCAAATTTTGTATTCAGGACAAGCACTTGGCTGGCAAGTTGTCTGCACTTTCTCTTGCTCTCTAACATCCATGGACTGTCATAGATACTTGCGCTTATCAGCATACCCAAGTATTTGACGGTACTTGATATTCTCAATGTTTCCTGCCCCAATTTCCACGAGGCTCTCTTGCAGCTGGTGTTCCTTGCCATTTTGAGATTGTGTAATAAAATCTCGCATTTTTTTATATTGATCTCTAAATGATTCGGTTTCACATAATTTTCCACCGTGTCTAATGTTCCTTGCAGACCTATAGAGTTACATCCAACAGGATCAGATCATCTGCATACAAGAGCCAACTGAGGTGTGATCTATGTATCTTTGGAGGAAAAGATATCACAGTGTCTATGGCAGCTCCAATATCAGATAGAAACAGACTGAATATGGCTGCGGCCAAGGGGCAGCCTTGTTTTACTCCACTAAAAGTTTTGATCCCTGCAGACAAAGTACCAGTCTGGTCTAATCGAAATCTAATAGTTGTCTCTGTGTGTAACTCTCTAATAGCTGCCAACAATCCATCTGGACAACCCTAAGCTTGCAATTTACTCCACGGTAGTTCACAATCAATTCTATCAAAGGCGTAGGAGAAGTCAATGAGCGCGAGATAGACCTTCATGTTTGTTCTCACAGCCTCCATTTTGATTAAATTCAACAACAGAAGGTTTAGTGCGTATCCTACATTCTTCACAAAGCCTGCTTGTCTCAAGGCCACGTGGTTGGGTTTTGTCGCCCACTCAACCAGCTTTCATTGTAACAAGGTTGCATAGATCTTTCCCAACACATCCAGTAAGGCTACTGGGCTGTAATTATTTGGGCATGCTCTATTCCCTTTTTTAAAAATGGGAACAATGACCACAGATTTCCCGGACCTCTGCGTATGGTGATGCAAGTTGATCCTTTCAAACAATGTTAAGCATAACTCAGCATGTTGTTTTATAGTGAAATGTGTTAACCTATCAGGGCCAGGGGCTCTAGAACCTTTTGCCTTTGAGATTACACTTACAATGTCTTCTTTTGAGAAAGTTAAGGCCCAACCCGTTTGGTTGACTACGGGTGTTATGTCCGTGGATTCGTTTTTTCTATATAGATCACCAAAATGTGAGATCCACTCAGCCTCGGTCACTAAGCTGGTTTGCAATGCCCTTTATGGCACCTATGTATTATTAATTAGACACAAGAAATCTCCAGTGTTTTTATTTGTTAAGCTTTCCAGCATCACTTCAGCGTCGTTTTGCAGCATAAGATATATGTGCGTATTCAACCAATTTATATTTTTGTTTCACAGCACGATTTTTAAAGATTTGCGCTTGTGCATCCAATCCTTGGTTCTTATGGAACTCACAGCGCATATGATGCTTCCTTTTTGATATTTCAAGGTTGAAAAAATGTTTGCGCACAAAATTCGGATTCCTTAAGCCTACTGTTTTTGTTTTACACTGCATTAACAACTGACAGTATTCCACCGCTGAACTCTCCGTGCAAAATTGCTTCGAAATCTGAGAGACATCGGATTCATCCAACCTCAGTCTTACTCTTGTTAGCTTCCACAGACACTCTATGGGTCCAGCTAGAGGTTATATGATTGTCGAAGGTTAATGATTCCATTCGTAACATATCATGATCACTGTTAGTCATTTGTATAACCTTCATGCTTTTCACTCTAGGGTGAAGAGCGTCCGAGACAAACATATAATCGATGGTTGATTTAAGATCTGCTCGACGCCATGTTGGTGCCGGTGGTATTTCACCAGGAGTGCATCCATTTAACATGTGCAGTTTTTTTACATCCATCTTTGAGTGCCATTCTTTTGCCAATTGCATAATCTCGGGTTTCAAGTTCTTAAAATAATCTATATTGAGATCTCCGCAGATGATTATACTGGCAAGGTTAGTGACTTCTATTAAGGCATCCAGAATTGTCGATACTTGATCTACGTAAGAGTACTTGCCCACTCTACTGTGGTTCCAATACAAGTTTACTAACGTTACTTGATCAGCAAAGTTATTAATTGAGTCAGGCTTTCAAATAACAGTCACTTGAATAAAAGGCAAATGATTTGTGGTTTCTATTATCTGATAGCTAGATTTCCTCTTAACTAGAGTTATTAAACCGGCCATTGGATGCCCCTTGTCCGTCTTTATGGCCGGGTTAAACGCAAGCTCAAATCCTTCCACCATCGGCAGTTGACATATCCAGGTTTCTCGTGAACATACAATCTCCAGCCCTTCTAGACAGTTAAAATTGAACAAGTGCATAAATCCCCTCGTATTCCAAGAAGCAACCAAACTCACATGTGTGGTACTCTCCTTCTGGCATTACTTTTGAGCTTTTGTATTCAAAGTCTTTGCCAGCCATTGCCATTCGGGGTTATGTTCAGGTTTACTCAGGCTTTTGTGATCCTTTTCTTTGGCTTCATCGATACAGTTCAACCCTTTTATGGTTATTCTGATTTTGTGTTTTGAGCACTCTTTAAATTTCAATTGATCACCGACAGACGTGACTTTATGTATGCCAGAACAAGTCTTTTAATTAATTTAATTCCCAGACTTTTCGTCTCTCACAATGGGCTCACAATTTGACTGGAGCAATTTTTAACATCTGTTATGGTCTGCAGCTCCGCATTCAATGTCGTCAAGGTAGCAATTTCAACATTCTCAGCGGATTGCACTTTAAAAGCTGCATCCACTTGTTTATATATGTCAAAACCCAGAGATAAAATGGCAGCACTTGCTTCTAAGATGGTGGCTGCAATTATGTTTGGTACCAAATGCAACACCACTTTGTCGTTTTGCCCTTTGTCTGGAAACTCTACTATTTTCACGTCATTAGGACCAATTACTCATAGACTTGGAACATGATGAAGTAGTTTTATCACATTACTCTGATTTTGAATCAACTTTATCTCTAGAGTCCACTCGTTCTATCATATGATCTTGTAGACAGGATAGCTCTCATCACTTCTTCTGAACTCGTTCTCTTAAGTCGTAGTGGGGCGGCTGTTTGTTCGGATCTTTGATGTTTTTTCTTTTTGTATCGGCAACAAACCTCCTCCCATCATTTTCTGCTGGATCTTATGTCTACCAATTTCAACGTGGGGTCCAATCTCCACCCTTTTATAATTTAATCTAGGGTCTTTATCATTTTGTGTATGTGTTCTGCAACTTAGCATCTCTCTTTTCTCATGTAACGTAAGGAACATTAGACTCGAGGAGGACACTTTTTTAATGACAAATCCTCTTCAGCTGGAATGATGATACACATTCTTCCAGCATTAAATTGAGCTACAGTACTCGTTGAGGCTACAGAACTTTTACTCACACTCTGCTGTACCGCTGGTGTGGTCTGATCATCTTTACCCTCATGTATGTCAGCCTGATGTGCCTCCGGTGTATTCTGATCATCATTACCCTTGTTTACCTCAGTTGTTTTAGCAGACACTTGTAGCTCATCACATGCCCCATGATCATATGTTGACATGTTTAATATGTTGACTGAAAGATCATCAATGCACATCACTTCACTCTCGTGATTCATTTCTGGTAATTCTTCAGAAATGTTCTTGCGCCAGTTACATAAGTGCTTTTTATCCCTGGCAAATGTTTGGATTTCTTAAATAAACGCCGAACAGGCTGTTTAACTTTCAAGCCTTTCAAAGGAACTTGATTGCCTCCATTAATGATTGAAAAGACCCCGGAAGTATTAGATTTCAAGTTGTCAACAATTGAGAAAGAAGTGATTTTTCCTGAGCTTGGATTTTGATCTCCTGAAGACCTAGATACTTGCACATTAGAATGTGCCAAGTTGTCTTGACTTCTGGCTTGTTCAAAATCCATGTTGAATGAGATCTCAGTGATGTTAGGCGCTGGAGAGATAGAAGGTGGACTCACGTTATTTATATTGGTTGACAGATCTTCCGCTAGTTAATACCAGAATTGGATTCCCCATTTTCAATACAAACTTCGTGAGAGTTCATAACCAAGTTGATCACATTCTCAGCCGCATTTATGCATTGGACCTTTCCTTTAGTCTCCTCAGAACAAGGTTTGTTAAGTGAGCTATTACCCTGTGACCTATGAGTAGCTGTTGAATCCTTGTTTTGCACGCTCCTATATGTTGCTAGCTCACCGTTCGATCGCTTTCTTAAATCTACATTTTCGTTTTTAAATAAGGATAGGGCTTCTTTGGCTACGTCTGAAAACAGCTTTTTGTCCATGATGTCATTTCACTTTTGTTCACTTAGAGATTTAAGAGATGTGCTTAGCCTTTTGATACATTCATTTCGTTCATTATTAGACCGACCAAAAACCTCCTCTAGGTGTAAAAGCTTAGAGTTCATTAATGCCACCAAGGTCGTCACGTTTATAGTATTTTCATTAATGTTTTCGTATCATTTTGTGAATGGCACAAGTGAAATTGCCATTGAGTAAATCAAAACAGCTTGTAGCTCGATGAAATGTACTTGATCATGGACAACCAGACCTGGGTCTGTAACATTGGTTTTCTTTGTTATTGAACAGGCGCTCCTCAAATTACCCCCCCCCCCCGTAACCCTCCTAATCTTGGGAAATGGGCGTTCCATGAATGATGAATCGGAGGTTGAGCTATCTGACCACTCTGGTTCGTCACTGAAAGGTAGTTGAAGCCTTTTCTTTACCGGCAGACATGCCTTGTTCTGCACTCTTGCAGGGAACAGGTAATGTCTTGCACTGAAATGCCTTTCAACTCTCCTTCTGCCATCCTCTTCTGTTTGTATTTCACACTCGCCCAAATATCCTCATTGGTGTCTAGTAATTGTTGATTATTTCTTTTCAGATTACCCTTTTACATGAACTTCTTCTTCTGGAGGGGTCCTTACCTGGTGGTTTGTCATACGTGCTTTATTAATCTGAACCAGATTTTGCAATACTTTATTCACCACTTCCAATGAATTGCACCTATCACTCTTCGAAGGGTACAGTTTTGTGTGCTCAGGTACACTACAGCTACCCGGCGCAACAACAGGTTGCCTGCTGATGTGTGAGATGGCACCTGAGGACTCAACCTCAGTTGTCAATGCACAACATACTTCACCGTCTGCATCTGCGTATTTGGGAGTATTTGTCACATTGACCGGCAAGCTAAGTGTTTTAACCATTGTATTTCGATTGACAGCAGCTACTTGCAATGAGGACTCCAAGTTTCTTGATAAAGAGTTGTGATCGAGTGGGTCATAGTGAGAACTAAAAGGAGTAGAGGGATTGTCTGATTCACCTATCCGCTCCGCTAATTCTTGGCAAGTTTGTGGTGTTTCTAGGGTCTGGAGTGTGTCATTTGCTGGCCCACCCGCGCCAGTACACAACTACCTTCAATATAAGTCCTATGTGTACTAGACGCGTTTTGAGCACGCCACGCAAGAGCACGCAGGGATGGTGGCAAGGTCGAAGGAGACACGTCAGGGACTGGCTGTCTGGGTACCTCGCTGTTTATGACAATTGACGGCCCCTGCTGGCTCCCAACTAGCGTCTGTGCACTCGAGAATTCTGCTGCCTTTTCCTTCAAATTATTCGAGTGAAGATGTGGCATTACGATTTCAGTCCTTGCCATTAAATCCTGACAACGCTGACTTAACAAAGGTACTGAGCCATTTCCTACAGCATCTTCGGCTGCCCATGACGCAAATGGTTCTGAGGATGTAGGCAACATGACATCACTTGCCACTGTGGAGTCATTTGTCTCTATTAAGACAGATGGCTTGGATGACGCCACTTTAGGGGTGTGGTCACGAGCTCCCGCTTATGTATCACCCCAGGCATGACTTGTATCCAACGAGTTGAGCAAGTTGATAGTTCGGCGAGAGGAGGGTCAAATATTCGCACTGCCATACACCAGCTCACCTCTATTTACGCTGCTTCCGCCGTAGGAATCACGCTGCCGCAGATAAAGAGCAGTTTGCGCCAACTTTCCAAACAGCCAAACAGATAAGCCTTGCCCTTTCGCCTCACCCTTTCACCTTAGGGCTTACTGTAAGTACAGTCATAGGTGAGGTGGGATCTTATGTTCATAAGATCTTATATTTAGCAGCTTTAACTTGCTATCAATGTGGACCCCCAAGGTTGCGAGTCTTGGGGGATGGGTTGAGGAGATAAGGTGAAAAGGTTAGTAGAAAAGTGACATGGGGTGGGTTATTGAGGTCTTGGAGGTATAATTCTTCAGTTTTATTATATTTTTAAGAGTGGGCCCTACGGCACTGAAGTACCATGCAGTGGTGGATGGCAGTGATGTCAACAGGCAGGAGGAGAGCAGGGTTGAATGATGTAAAGATGAAAAAGATTTGGGGATAATCTGCTAACAAGTGTGGAAGGAGCCTGAGAGAGGAGGTGTAAAGAGATGTGAACCCAGATCCCTGCGAACCAACACAGGGAGGCGAGTGGAGAGGAGGTGCGAGTTTTACATGAGGCAGAGAAGGACCAGTCCAATGGGTAGGAAACAACCCAGGCAAGAGAAGAGCCATGGATACCATTGTAATTGAGGATGTCACAGAAAGAGAAGTGTACAAAACACTGACAATTATTCATCAGTGACTGGCTGAACTCTGAATGGAAACAAACGTTTCCCCACTATGATGATGTACTTCACTTTAAAACAATGCTTTAGGCATTTTGACGTTGATCTCACAGACTGATAAAACTTCAATATTTCATGTTATAAAAGCACAGGCTTTTATTTTGTGCGTTGATCCCATGCATTTCAGGAAAAAAATCTTTCTTCAGGGATCTGCATTAATCGGAAAATATAACATATGTAATCTGCACTCAATCTATTTACTTCATTCGTCAACAATGAATACTACTTTTTATCCATTCATTCTTTTTGTCATTTCTATAGCACCTTTCACCATAATTATGAGGTCCTAAAGCGCTGTTTGGTTAAACGCCCTCGCAGGGGCTGGAGTCCACATTTGGGAGAATTGGGAGGTGCTATTATGCGTGAGTGCATTTCGGCCATTACAGATAGGTGAGGTTGGCCAAGACCCTGCTAGCTCATGTCTGAATGGTGTGTGGATGGGAGCAGCACAGGTAAACTATGAACTAAACAGGGTGGATTGTGTTTAAGAAGATGGATAATTATGTGGGACGCTAGACTTAGACATTTTGGCATTAAAGGTAGCTTTGTGCATATGGCAGAGTTGTTGTGCATTAGTGTTTGTGTTAAATGTGAGTGCAGGGTGTGTGAAATGAACCAGTGCCTTCCGATAAGTTACGAAGATGCAAGGTGCGAGGGGAGAAAATGGGTTAGCTGTAATGTTACATACCTGCCTTTGTAACACCTTCTCAATAATATGAAAGATATGACAACAAGATAAATAATGCTAGCCTAGCTACTGGTTTCATTCAAAATGATTCAACATGAATGTTCTCCTTAAAGAGAAAAAAAGCTGAGATGCTTAGAATATTACAAAACAGTGAAATTACTGAACTCCAATGTTTTAGAGGTCACATACCTCGAACACGTTCAGGATTTCATGTTGAAACAGTCATTAAGTTCAGCTATTCCTTGGGACCATTAAAAAATAGAATACGCAAAAAAACATTTCACATTAGAACCCTAATCATCTAATCTTACCATTTATGCTTATACCCACTATTGGGCAGGTGCGCACCTACTGTCTGCATGTGGGATTCTTTCAGGGAAGTAGTAACTGCTCATGTGATGAGAAGTAGCGCTTCTTCTGATTTAAAAAAAGAAAAAACCTGAATTTTCACTGCTATTCTGTATGCGCTTGGCAAAAGTGTCAACGTGGTGAGGTCAATAGTGTACACATTTCTCTCTTATTGGTATGTTCATCTTATAAATAATCCAGTTGTGTTAAATATGACACACTGATGTTAGACATGGTGATATATCAACAATACTATGCATTCATTTCTATGACATGTTGGGTGACATTATTGTTGGTGTAATTCACAAAGCAATATTTTGTGTGAAAGCTATAAAATCATCTAACATCTCAGAACATATCTATTTATATAAATTGCGTATGTGTGCTTTCATGTTAACACTCAGGAATCATACCTGTATACATGGTACATCGCCTAGCTCTCTTACACAATAAACACAAGCGATCATGCTGGTTTGAATGGACAGTAGTTCCCACGGGGTGATTCAGAGTAGCTCAGTAGGGGCGAGGGAGAGCCAAGCAAACAGGTACAACGATTCACAACAAACAATACGAGCACTCACATTTTGGAATCAAAGTTACAAGTACTTGCATCACACGTCATGCCCTCAGACCACATGCAGCTATTGGCTGCAAATGCCATCTTCAAACGCAATATGAGAAACCTTCCGATTGCATGACTAAGTACTCGTATTAATATCAAGTATTGGCACGAAGCACTGCTACTTATGACAGGTATTCTCACCAAATACTCCCAGCATGCAATTCATTGCCATCAAATGCCATATACCTGCACAGGGGACTGCTAAAAATGCCGTGTATTCAAATCAGATGCCAGATGTTGCTGGTAATGCCAGGTCATCATATCATATTCAATGTTTCACAATAAAATGTCACGCTGATAGTCACCCAGACCCAGTGCCCTCATTTTCCTGAGGATTGCTGTAATGGGGAAGACACGAGGCTACTACTGGTAGGTGCTTTCAGAAGCTATCAGAGTCCACGCATGGGTAAAGGCTTCCGAAATGCAGCTTTTCTCAACTCTTTGTCATATGGAAAATGGTACCTCTCATGTTTGCATTCATGTCTACTATATAAAGGAACCTGTGGCAGTGCTTATAGCGTGTGGACGTCAATGGCCTTGAGTTACTGATGAACTGCATGTTGAAAAACTGCACCTCAATAAAGCCCTTACAAACGCAAAGAGCAACACATGAACAGTTCAAGGGTGCATGCACTGTTTAGGCCTGCTGAAAATGGCGAGAGTGTGTTGTGTGGGGGTTTGCAAGGGTGTGTAGCAACTGCATATGAGAAAGGCACAATATGATTTCCAGTTGTTCAGTTCTGTTGTTGTTATTAGGTGCACTCATGTGCTACCCTTTAGTCCATTTGTTCAGTGCTCGTACAGTATTTGCATATTTCAAGAAACCAGGATGAATTTCTTTACTGCTATATTGAATATATATTGTTTATTTTTCTCACCAAATACATCCTTGAAATCGAGTAGTTGATATGATGAAAACAAGCCCGCCGCTCCGTGAATTAAGATGCAGAACCTAAGGCGAAAGTGGGATTGTTGGTTTGTGTTCCATTTCCCCCCTACCCCCCAGCACTCCGCTGACAGCTTCTTTCTTTCCTCAGACTATCTTAAGAGCTGCTGTTCTCGGAGGAAAACAAAGGACGTTAGCTGCAAATAGGCTGTGGTGTGGCTATAGACGAAAAAAGAGATCTCTTTTACAAAGCTGACATTTGCTGTTAAAATAACGTGGATTCTCGAGAGAACACTACAGTCCGCGGGCAACATGGCGCTGAAGATGAAAGCATAAAAGCGTTAGGTTTACATAAGGGGCCCTTTTGATAAAGCTTCCCGCAACTGCATATCTGTTTTAGCAGCAGTGGCGCAGTTTAAAGAAATAGTCTGATGGGCTTGGGCTCAGCTGGGATGTAAAGCTCTGCACACTTATTGACTAGCTGGCACGGCTATGATGGGCAGGATCCAACTACCGAGTGTCAGAGGAGTCACATTAAAAAAGTGTTGAGAGCCTTTAGGAAGAGGAGGGACGGGGCCAGCACCAAACATTTTTTGAGGGGGCTGGCTGACGAGTTTTAAAAAGCATGTCACCAAAGGGGGCTATGAGTGATCACCCACCACCCATTGTTTCACCAGGTACCTACATGTCCACTATTAATTGTGCCTTTTCTTTGTCTACTGGGGCCTTGTTAACCCTAAGACATAAGCTGTCACTCTGCTTCCAATTGCACTGAGGACCATTAGGGACAACAAGTGAAGCATATGTGTCAGTGTTGACATGTTATTTGATATGGGAATCAAACAGGGCACCTTCTCGAGTGATGAATTGGCTGCAGATGCCAGCATTGCAAGTCAACCTGTTCCAGCATCTCACTAGGAACTATAGATATCTGTAGTAGGTGCATTAATCCATTGTACTATTGACCCTCTCATTCTTCTCTAAGACCAGGACGAGGAATGTCAATTATGCCTTCTCATGGCTGGTGAAGTAGATCCATCTTTCTACACAATTCAGAGGATGCTTAGTTTCACCAAAAGTTGCTATCATCAGCATATTAGCCATCAGAAGCTGAGCCACACTGTTAATGTGGGGTATTGATATGGGCACAGCAGGTCTCTGTCCTCCGCCACCTTTTGCTTCTGTTGATGTTTAAGGCTGAGAGATTTGACAGGCAGTTGCTGTAGCATCCCTTTTCTATCTGTGCCCCATGCTGAGGCTCACGCCAGCGCTCTGCCTTCTGCCTTCAACTTCCTGAATGTGGGAGGCCACTGATGAAGAGTTCCTCATCCCCCTTTGCAGCAGATTGGACCCACTGTTGTAGGCCTCCTCTGGAGCTCCCAGGGATCATACTTAAATCGGCTGTAGTCTAATGGGAAGGGTGATGGATTTCAGCTGTTTGCTACCTTAATACACCTTTGATGTTGGATATTTTGTTTCCTGCTTTACTCTTTAAAATGAGCAAAACAAAAGTTTGATAGCTGGGAAGGAGGTGTGTATCAATCATAACCACTGGCATTGATTTCAACAACTCTCAAGACCATTATTATTTACCCAGCTATAACATTATCAAAAGGGAGAGACCATATAAGGCTAGGTCCCACCCTAAAAGGGGTAAACCAGCCTGAACTGCTGGGTCACATCTCTTTTACATGAGACCACAAGCAACCCACACAAGTTTCAACCTCTTTAATCTGTATAATGAATGGGCACATTTACATGTATAGGCTTAGCATTTGAATGAATTAAGCACAAGATATTTTTGTGAAAATTGTAAAACTGATAACATTTCTATCTTAGGCTTGGATGTTATGTCTTATAAAGTATGACTCTGATGAGATTGTGTGGGATGTGGCATACATGTGTGTATGATTATATTTGATAGGTTTGTTATTCATAATAACATGCTTCAATTGTTTATTAGTTGTTATTTAATATATCGAGCTATTGCTTGTAATTATTACAAAAACAGTTTTTGTGATTTATGATAACATGTTTATCTTGCAAATGATTATTGTAATGACTTAAGAACAAATGCAATTAAGGACAGGTCAAATTGCAATACAGTAGGAAGGAGGAAATATATTTGAGCCATAATCAATACACGTCACAACATTTACTAGAACGAGAAGATTGTAGAATGCAACTAGGTAATTTGGGAGTCTCTAGAATTAGAACAGAAATTTAAAACATTAAAAAAAATACTTTTCAGTATCACCCAAGCATGAAGTTCATGCGTTGTACTAAATATATCTGCAAACATTTCTTATGATTCCTGAATTGCTTTGATTAGGACAGATACAGCATTACTTAAGCGAAATCACAAAAGAAAAGCAATTTCTGGAATGTTTTATTTGCAAGATAATGCCTTGCAGCATTCAGGAGAAAAGAAGGGACTGAATTGTAGTGGGCACAGGAGGAAATGATTATAAAAAGCATCACTTAGTGTGGAGAAGGGTGAGCTTGGGCACATGTTTGAGAATGAAAGGAACAAAATAAATTGACAATTATAATGTTCACTTCTATAGTTTCAATATAGTAAGTTAGAGGCGATAACATTTCCTGTTGAAAACTGTTAGGAAAAGGGTAGTGGGGGCTGGCCATGTTGCTGCCGGAGCATGTAGGCTCTGTTTGCGGTCTGCAAGGACCAGGAGACTTCATCTCCCATGAATATCATGGGTGTTGGTGCGCGCGCGTGCGCACATGGGACTTGCTATAAAGCCCCTCCCCGACCCATGCTGCTTGTTGATGATTTTGGCGTCTGCAGGCTCTGGCCCCTGGAGAGCGGGGCAAGGAACTTGGAGGAGGTCGGACATGGAGTGTATGCACAGAATGAGGGACAGGAGGAGGAGGCACCAGTAAACTCCCTTGCAGCATGAGAGTGAGCGCCGCTCAGACCGCAAGTTCATCCCGCGTCACAGCATGTTCTACAGAGCCTGAGGAGGAGGCAGTCATCCTCCCCCCCCCCCAAAACCCCAGGCTTCAGTTAAGTGCTCCCTCGTTTGCGTTCCTGTCATCTGGTGAATGTAAACGTTCCTAAGGCTATCCAGTAAAAGCATTTGAACGCTCTTCGTGTAGTGTGCTAGAGGACATGGGTCATGAGGCACCCAATGTTTGTTTGTTGCAGCTTGCTAAGGCACGCATTTGTATAATAGTCAGGCAAGAGACTGACTAGTCAGAGAGGTATTGAACATTGGAATACTTCTCTGCCTAACACAATTACTCTGTTATGTGTTCATGTGTTCAGCAAGCACTCACGTGCTAAAAGGTTATGTTCATGTGTCTTGTACCTGTGTTCATCTGATTGCTTGGCCAGGTGTTCCTGTTGCTATATGATCTTGTTGGTTGCTTACCAGCTATGCTATAATTTACTGAAGGTTTGCTTTTCCATGAGAGCATAGTCCTAATCAAGAAGGAGTGTGCTCAGTTTAGCAGGAGTGTTTATCTAGGAGCTACGAGGTCAGGGAAGCAGGAGGCTACTAGTTTTCTCATGATAAATGTTTTATCTGCCTTTCCTTTCTCCCCACTACTCATCCATTTACATAAGACCCCTACCCTCAATCTGGTTACCCTAATACACCCTTCGCTATCCACAACCTCTCCCTAACGCTCTTCCCCCCATTGGTTGCCTCGAGGTAACCTGTTAACTAGAATCAGGAGCCCGTGCCATCCAAGGTGGGAGGGGTCAACTACATTTGGCTTCTGTGGTCAGGAAGGCGTTGTGAGATACTGCCGGGTTGTAACAAAAACGTACTGATAATCCAAAAATATGTTTTTACTGAATTAGCCATTGCACTGAAAATATACCACTGGAAAACATGTGTAACAAAATGACTATAATAAAAAGTAAACACTGAAATTATGATTAAAATGGGGAGACCAATGTCTAAGGTAAAGAGGAGAGAACAGAAACAGACAAGAATAAATATATCCCC
This sequence comes from Ambystoma mexicanum, assembly GCF_040938575.1. Lineage (NCBI taxonomy): Eukaryota > Metazoa > Chordata > Amphibia > Caudata > Ambystomatidae > Ambystoma > Ambystoma mexicanum. The sequence goes on from NC_090935.1 coordinate 871,358,668, forward strand.
CTCTTCTGTTACTCTCCTGCCTATTTAACACTTCCTACCATTATATACTCTTTCTTTCTGTTGTTTCTCTGCTCTCTGATGCACTATATTGCACTTCCTAAACCTCAAGAAATCATCCAACCATAGTATGTATGTAAGGAACTCTGTGGCATTCCAAATACCATCAGTGTACACCTTGCCATCAATAACAGATAGATGCAGCCACATTTTACATTGATGTTACTTCACCTCTAGCACAGATGCAATCCCTGTTACATTGTACTCACTTGAGAATGTTCCTCTTAGGTTTTAATATATTGTTAGTGGTTTGTTGTTCCATACAAGCAAGACGTTTTCAATTTTGGAATGTTAATCTAAAGGAGAGAGGTTTAGTCACTATCACCCTAATGGTCTGGGCCAGCTGTGTGTACTTAATCCTGGGGAGTCAATGATTCAAATCTATTTGAAGAATTCTGGTGTTTACGTTTACTCTCCACACAAAAGTTACTGAGTATATCATAGTCACCATTGCTCATAGGGTTTGCTCTAGATTGACAAGCATCAGTCAAGATATCTTGGAAACATTGTGACTCTCAGTGTTGCAATTAATGTGCACAACACAGAATTGGTACTCCTTTCTTAGTTCTATCCATATCCGATAAGAAAGCCTCAGAATATACCTCTAAATCCTACTTCTGTAGTAGTGTAATGTAACCTTAAGATGATCCATGGATCTTATAGTAAAGATGGGCATTAATACACCTGGCATAGATAAGGGTTTCTAAATCTGCCATTAAATAAAATCTGCATATCTATTCAGGCAGTGCTCCAGTAATATAGGTAGAATATTGAAAAGATGCACAACCCTTTGATTTTAGACTGCTATTTATTTCTAAACATGTCTCGGGAGTTTAAGGTCCAAATAAATGAAAAAATGACCTCTTGAAAATGACCAAAGTAAGCTTTTTTAAGAAACATGGGAGATTATAGAAGAGGAAAATGCATTTTGGAATATTTGACTCTTTAATTGTATGAATCCACCCTATAATAATCATTTTAGATTATTTTAGGTTTTAAGGAGCTTGTAAACTTCTGTTGCAAGTGTAAGGATGATTTCCTTACATATCCTGTTCTAATAATATGTAACCTGAGCACCTAAACATAAAATTGAATGCTTCTAAAACTCAGAATTAAACCCAGTATTTTTTCAGGTCAAAGTTTCTGAAATGTTGTTAACTTTTTTACCTTGTGCTCTCACCATATTGTTCACCAATAGGATTGACACGTTCTTATAATTCGTCTCAAAAAGAGCAATATGTCAAAATTGTGTCCAGATTAAGAAATTCCTGTTTACTATTGAACCCTCTAACTCTTGAATCCTTTTTTAATGAATTGAGCTAGGGTTCAATTTCCAAATCAAAAAAGTATAGGTGATAGATGATACCTCTGATTTGTGACACATGTTATATTAAATTGTGAGGAGATCATGTCATTCACAATCACAAAAGGTTTATGAATTGTATGTGTCCTTTTTATAGACAGGTATCCTAGAACTGACAGTGGCATGTGACAGGGTAGCCCACAAAACATTCCAAACAGTCAAATGCCTTCTCTGCACCAATCTCTATATATAAAAGGGACATTTGTGGATATGCGCGTGTGTCTGTTTGAAATGTTCAGCATACTTCCCAACATGCTGCAAACATGAAATATGGCATATGGGTAGGTTCACGGTGTAGACATTGTAAAACTGTAAGATATACATTTTTCAATTATTTTGTAAGCAGTTTTTTTAAGCAGTGTGCAAGGATTGGATTTGTGTGTGTGTCTGTTCAAAATGTTCAGCATACTTCCTAACATGCTACAATCCTGAAATTTGGCACGTGGGTAGGTGCTATGGTGTAGAGAATGTAACAAATATAATTTATACTTTTTTCAGATATTATTTTTTTAACGGTCTTCAATTCTTACCCTGCCATATGGCTCTTCGCGCTGTAGTTCTGCCGTAGTTCAACATTCATTGTTCCTAAAGTTCAGCAGTTCATGAAAACTTCAGCAGTCCATTGTTCCTAAACTTTCCTAAACCTTGACACCATAGCCCCTCTTAAAACACGCACAAGTAGACAAATATCCCATCTGAATAATTGGTTTACACCACATTTGAAAGAACTAAGGATTCAAAAAAGAAAGTTGCAATCAATATGGCGCCATTCACCCACTGAAAAGAACAAAATCAAGCTAACCAAATCATTCTAATCTCTACAAAAAGGAAATCATTAGTACAAAAAAAAAACACGTTCAATGATAGATTATCTAAGGCTAAATCAGACACCAAGGAATTATTCTCCATCCTTAGAGAAATGGAATCACCTATACCTCAAGTTGACACTACCCCCAAAGACAAGCCTTGGTGTACTAAAATACAAAATGCCCTAGTAGGCAAAATCAGCTCCCTCCAAACTAAAATTGCCAATAAAAAAACATCCTTGCCCCTTCCGACAGAACCTGTACCACAGCAGCATCTACTACTTAATCCTCTTAACAACACCCCCCACCTATTTCGCTTCAAAAAATATCTATAGTTGAGACAGAAAAAATTATACTCTCACTAAAACCCTCTAACTGTAAAGGCGACAACTGCCCAGCCCAAATTATAAAGGACGCAGCTAGAGATCTAGCCCCCTTTATCTCGAAACTTATCAATGCATCCTTTAAGTCAAACCTTGTGCCTAACAATCTCAAACAATCATGGGTGCTCCCCTTGCTCAAAAAACAAACTTTAGACCCAACTATACCAATGAACTATAGACCTATCACTACAGTCCCATTCCTACTTAAAATCATTGACAGAGTAGCTTATCTACAAATTCAGGACTATTTGAAAATCAACAACTTATTAGGCTCAAGACAATCTGGCTTCCAACCCCTTCATGGCACAGAAACACCCTTGATTGACCTCAAGACCCAAATTGACGAGCTGAAGGACAATGGCAAATCAGCTATGCTACTCCTCGTTGACCTGTCCGCAGCTTTCGACCTGGTAGATCATGCAGTTTTATGCAATCACCTTAGATCTGCTGCCCACTTTTCAAGTGATGCCATAACCTGGATACAATCCTTTCTTGCCAACCGTACAATGAGAGTCTTCTCCCCCTAGCAGCTGCCGACCCCATACAAGTCACCTGTGGTGTCCCAAAAGGATCATGCGTATCCCCTACCATGTACAATATCTTTAATAAGCCTCTATTTGAGAGGTTGGACAGACTGGGTGTCATCTACACCAATTACACAGATGACACTGAGATCCTCATCCTCCTTTCGGGCAACTACCTGGAAGATTCAGCCTTAGTAAACAAGAGATATCTCCTCATTCAGGCATGGATGGCATTCCATGGCCTCTGCCTGAATGACGACAAAAAGAAGCTCCTGATCTTAGGCTCAAAGCCGGCTATCAAAAAACGTAACCCTAGTTATGACTCATTTAACATTGATAATAATGTCATTAAAGTGATGCCTGCAGTCAAAACCCCTGCTGTCTATCTTGACTCAGCACTCACATTTAAGAAACAAACTAACGTCTTAGCATCCTCCACAGCTTACACCTGTAAATTGATCCGAGCTTGCCGCCCGTTCCTATCTGAGACCAGCTGCATTACTCTTGCCAATGCACTTATTGTATCCAGACTGGATTATTGCAATGCATTATATGCAGGATCCAATAAATACATCCTTGATAAACTGCAAAGGCTCCAAAATAACGCTCTTAGAGCAGTGCTAAATATCCCGATCAGAGAGCACATCTCGGCATTTCGCAGGAAAACACATTGGCTCAAAATCAGAGACAGGATAACTCTCAAAACCCTCTCTCTTACCTCCAAATGTCTTAACATCTAGCCCCTCCCTACCTTGTTGACAGGATTACTGAAAGAACATCTGACCCACAAGATTTACCAATGACCACAAGCTTATGGTTCCCAGATACAAAAAGAGCTCTGCTGGCAGCTCCAGCTTCCCAGTTACAGCTGCCCAAACATGGAATGGACTCCCTGCAGACCTTAGAACTGACCAACCCAAGTTACTACCTGGCTACGAACTAATGACATCGAAACCTGACGTCCCTCCTTTATGACCTTTCACCTTGCCTTGACCTGCACTCCCCTGCCTCCCATTTGTTAAAGGACTGTCTTCCTGAATGTAGTTGCTAAGTATTCTCCTACTGCTCTGCAACTAAGTATACTATGCACACCAATGCTGTAACCAAGCTCCTAAGTATTCTTTTATTCTCTGTAACCAAGCTCCTAAGTATTCTTGTATTCGCTGTAACCAAGCTCCTAAGTATCATTGTACTGTTCTGTAACTAAGTTCTTAAGTATTCTTGTATTGCCTGTGCGAAGCCATCTGAGGGTTTTGGACTATCGCTATATCAAATAAACAAACAAACAAACACTATCAACATTCTAGCTTACATTAGCAGCACTTACTTTTGAAATCATGCGGGTCACACATCATAGTGCTTTTGTAGTAATGTGGGTGACAGGAAAGGTTGTATGTCTTTTCAATACTGTCCGCAATGACTGGGTACCCTGCTAGTAGAACATATTGCCAAGGACAGTTTGTGAAAAGCGCATGGTCAAATGCAGAGAGTAATGTCTATGTTATTGTATACAAACTAGGATTAGCTATGAGGCCTTACTGATCCTCATGCACAGTCTGATGTGTAAATGGATAACTGCCATGGGTTTTCCCCCCAGTGCCAAGGCCTTTTTTGGTGATTTTGGTATTTCGCCATTCAATACCTTCTAAGGTTTTCTGTTTCATTAACCCCTTAAGTGCCAAGGACGAGATATCTCGTCCTTGGCAACAGGGAGGTAATCCCAAGGACAAGATACCTCGCCCTTGGCACTTAAGGAAGAAACTAAGTGAGTATTTCAGTAGAAATCTAAGGCCCTGATTCATGGAATTATTTGCGTGCAAAACAAGGATTTGCGTGCCATTCTGGCCCCAAATCCCTGTTTGACGAATGGGATCTGCAGGCAGAATGGCATGCAAATCCCCATTTTACACAAATAATTCCATGAAGCAGGGCCTAAATGTCAAAATGTATGTAGATGGTAATATTAGAAGAGTGTGCTATCATTGCGTAGTTTTAACACTGTGATGATGTGTGTATCAGCCTAAGTAAGTGAGATTACTGCTTTTCCTTATCCATACCATATTCAAACACATTAATAAGAGAGGGGGGGTGCACATTAGAATTAATATCTTACAGATATCCCATGATTTAATATTGTTATATGTTTTTATATTGCTTTTCATGCCAGATATCCTCAACTTCAAAACAGTATAATGAAAGTTTTTTTTGTATTTATTTTTTTCACATTTTTTATCAGTGTTTTGGTTTAAACAAGTGTACAAACCTTTCACTATTACATACAAAAAAGAGAAAAATAAAAGTACAATTCATCATTTTACATATTCCATAAATAAAATCAAAATCAGTTTTCAACATTTAGAATTGATTACATAAAAAGTCATCACAGTTCGGGTTAACAATTGGGTGGGGGACATTTACGCTTCTTTAGCCCTTCCATTTTCCTTGTTAATAAGGCGAGGAACCCACACAATGCAAGGATCAAACCTGCTGCTGTCCTCCCATCAGACCTGACAACATAACATTGCTTACAGTTTTTGTTCCAAGATATCTATTTCTATCTCCCCCAATGCTGGGCAATTAGTTACTAGATGTTTAATGGTTTCTCTCGCAGCACACTTTGTGCAAAACCTACATATCTGATTACCTCCCATTTGCTTGTTCTTTCTAACATAGGAATTTGGTTAGTTCGAAAGTGTAGGTACATTGCCCGCAATTATGGGCATGGGAAGATAGGAATATATTTAGACGTCTCCTCCCTTTTTGTAAGGAATTTGGCGTACTCACCATACAGAGTATAAGTGCCCAACTGATCTGCCGTAACTGCCCAATCATATTTGAAGAACTTCTTCTTTACGGAGGCCGTGTTAATAATAAGCTCTTCCTTAGAGTAGTCAATGACCAAGAGTGTTTTACTCATCTGTGCCTTGACCTCTGTGATATTGGCACCTGACACTTTAGTCCGATCTTCTCCCCAGCTCTGGTAAAGGGACATTGATGACAAGTTTAATAATTTAGCAAACTCTGCCAGTTTCCTCCACTTGACTCTGGTTGCCAGGGAGATTAAAACAAACTCTTGTCTAATGATTGAGTTTGGAACTGAGTTTGCTAGTCCCAACGTTTTTTTCCAAAGCATCCCTTGGACAGAGTTAAGGTAGGTCCCCGGGTCACTTAGTGAGAGGTCTAAACCGTACAACAAGGTGGGTTCTACACTTTACAGGTAGTACTGCAGTAGGGGTTTTAAGGAGAAATAACACAGCTGAGAGTAGACCTTCTCATTTTCGCTAACAAAGGGGCACATTTTTCCTTGTTTGAATTTTCCCAGCCCTCCCCAGAGTTTGTTTTAGTGAAGTTATACCCCATGTATCTCAATGATTGTACCCTATCCGAGAGTTAACTTCCTCTGCAGCCCAATTGGTGTCAGATCAAACAAGACTATGAGCCTCATTACGAGGTTGGAGGCAGCCATGGAGCTATTAACTCCATGACTGCCTCCAAAACCCTACCGACTCCTCCCTGATGAATGGAGCAATTACCGGTCCATTCCGAGGTCGGAGGGACCGGTAATTCCCCATTCACCAGGGCCATTCCCCATTCCCTTTTCAGCCCCCATAGGGCTCAATGGGAATGGGGAAGGTGCTAATAACGGTACCGCAAATTGCGGTACCGTTATTAGCTCTAGAGTCTCTTTGCGGGTCCCGTCCTTAACTCCTGCAAAAACCAGGCGTTAAGGAAGGACCCGCAAAGGGAACTCGTAGTAGGGAGGTAAAGGATTACCGGCACCGGTGCTGGTAATTCCTTACCGCCCACCTCGTAATGATGCCCTATATCATTTGCAAAAGCGATCCAATCAAGGGATACAGAGCCCAGTTTAATTGAGTTAGTGGTGCCTCCCTCCCAGACTTTTTTTAAGGTCAGCCAAGTAAAGATTGAACAGGGTTGGAGTAACAACACATACCTGCAGCAGGCCAACATAGGAAACTATAGGGTCCGCCATGGCACCTTCCCTGCTCAACCTAACCCTTAGTGTGGTGTCCGCATGGAGTAATGCCAGAAGCTATATCTGTCTGGTTGGCATGTTCATCGCTTTGAGTCTCTTCCACAGCCTCAATCTACTTACTGTGTCAAAAGCATTGGATATATCTATAGATGCCATGTAGACTGTACCCATCATTTGCCTTTTCACAGCTGCTAGCAGATGTGACATGGTATGGACATTAAGCGCAGTCCAGTTTTTTTTGTATTCCCAAATGTAATGGTTCTCAGTTTATCAATCTCAGAAGGATGATCGCATCAGGACCTGGTGGTTTGTCAGAAAGTAACTGGTTATTACTTCCTCTCTCAGAATATAAGAATCCCATTCATACTGATATTCTCTTGATAGTTCTGGTGGGGATAATTTATTCAAAACGTCTTTATGTTAATATCACGTCATGCTATTTCCTGAGTACATAATTGTTAATAAAGTTTGCAAAAAGCTTCAAGAGTCTCCACATGATCCTTAACCAACTCCTTGGGCCTCATTACGACCCTGGCGGAAATCGAAAAACGATGGCGGAAATGCAATACCGCCATCGAATAGCGCTCGGTGCGATCATGACCCGTCACCGCAAAGTACGATGCCATTAGCGACACCGTAGTGAACGCCAACGCTAACTGCACCAAGCACGCGCGCGCGCGCCATGCCAAACCGTAATTAGCACCATGGCGCAACGGTACGCGAATTCCGACCCTAGTGGACATGCACCTAACGCCATCAAGCACGTACCATTCCGCCATGGTGAGAAGTAAGGCATCGCGAATCAACCGTAAACGGCCCTACTGAGTGCTTGTACACCGCTCCCTGGCCACATTGTACAACCCCCCGTAGGTGCAATGAAGTCACACAATGCAACCAGTGAAATGTACTAGTCATCCATGCCTGCCAACGACCAAATGAATCTCAAGAGTGCCCAATGGGAGCTGCAGGGCACAGATGGCACGAATACAGAAGCTATACAAATGGACATGACCTCAGTCTCCCACCAAGAAACGCACGCAAACACAGGCACCTGTGACCAGCAATATTCCGATAATCACATCATTCCACCAATCCAACTGGCTGACCGGCATCTGTTACACAAAAGCTAATCCCCCACCCCTGAGCATGACATCATCAAAACAGTCATAATGGCAGCCCTTATCCCTGACCTCACTGGGCTCGGTAGGCAAACGCGCCCAGCACAGTACCACGCAACTATACTCCGAAGCTGGAACCCAATGCAGATCTCCTCCCAATACATCGCTCCCCAAATAGGAATATGCCACATCACTCGCAAAGAAGAACGCTACACGGTCCATATCAGAATAGAAATTTAATGCACAACAAATTCACCAAGCCCATACAGCCATTAGGCCATGAACTCCAAAATATATTTCATTATCGTGGGCTGCATCCGCAATAAATGACCAGCCACTTCTTGTGTGACGCCCTGTTCCTTCATGGTACACAGGGGCTACATTCTCGTACGAAAAGGCAACATGGAAGCGCCTAGAACCGCAGGGCCGTCCCAATAGGGAGGCACTAGTCCAGCTGAAAGGCCGAAATGTTGCTCCTAGCCACTAGTACTGCGTAAGGGCATGTGGCCCATTGGCGATTGTCCCATAAGATCGTAATGCTGCTCCACTGATTGACACGAAGCAGCAGGTGTCGGGAGTAAAATCCATCTGCAGGAGTGGCATACAGATGGCAGTGGCAAAAGGGGAGGAGATACCTGTCAACCAAATGAAATGAAAAAGAATAGTATGGCCATCAGAACTACATGTGAATTACTCACTTCAATGATCACACCAAATCCACAGCCATATGCATGCTAGCCCACTCCAAAGGATCATCACCACCCAAAAACCACTTGCGAATCATAACTATCTATATCGAGGTGAAAACACCATCACAAACGAGTGTACCTGTGCATGCGTCTGTTAAAACAGAATCCATCAGATGGGATTGGTAACGTGCATGGACACAAGTGTCTGAAGGCGCGTCGAGACAGGGAGGGCTCAACAAGGCCAGATAGACGATGGCCCCACTATGGCAGCCCTGCATCACATAGCGCAGGGGAGGCGGATAGATTCCAAGAAGCCCTGTACATGGCAAACTCCGTATCAAATCATCTGTCCATGCATCCATACATCATTCCCTCATCCCGTAATGAAAACGCCTGTTTCCATACTCACATAACATGTGAAATTTCCATTGAGTCTGTGCGTTATGCAGCCTGCAAAATCCACCGTGCCCCAGCCCGTTATTCCAGTGTTGTGAAGTAACATGTATTTGGGAACGTCCGGCCTCATCGCCCACGTCGCTATTGCCCATCCCATACTATTCATATCAATCATTGCATCCTCGCCATGGCCCCTGTCCCAAGGACATTGAACAATAGAACGTTATATTTGCAGTCAGACCTGTGGGCATCTCCTCGCCGCTAGCTGAAAACCGAAAGCGCCGCCCTTCGAATTCCTCATTTGCAACATCACGTCGAAAAGGCATCTGTGGCCGCTTGAAACCACAAATTAATCCATCTAGTGCGGCTGTGTGTGAAAATGGCAACTGCCTTCACTCACAAATGGAACGCCCCGCCCGTCGGTGAAGCTCGGTACAGTGTTGCATGAGGGTCCACCGTTACTCGAGTACTACGTTCCACTGACCCTTCACAAGTCTGTTCGCGACTGCAAAGATTGTATGTGAAACAATGGGACCATAGCCGAATGAACATATCAACCAATGTTACACTGCCATCGGGTACAAATACATGATTGCAATAGCAAGATGCCATTCGTCGAATTGCAGCGTCGTGTGCGGGACGTGCTCGCCCAAAGGGGAGTGCAGCTTGCACAGGTGGAATGAATCACCACAGGTGGAGGCCATACAGCCTGAAAACACATAAATTGCACACCCAGTCTCCTCCCACAACCACACCCACTCCGAAATGCTACCGGCAGGACTAGCCATGTTGGCCCTGGGGGACCTGATAGCACTGCAAGTACTCCAACTTCAAGAAGAAGACGAATACTAACTACTACCGGCCGCACGGCGGAGACGCAGGAGGAGGAGGAGGGCAAGGCAGGGCCAGCAAGGGCCGCCAGCACAGCCACTACCACCACGCAGGCAGCCCGCAATCCCACGCCTCCGAGCACATCCGTTCAACCTCACTGATGAGCAGATCCACACCCTCTACCGTTTGGACCGGGACACCATAACCGCCATTGTGGACATGACACAGGCTGACCTTGTCAGCATGATAGATAGCCCAACCGCCATCCCACCCCTACTGAAGGTGGTGTCTGTACTCCACTTCCTGGCCACAGGCACCTACCAGCACACAGTCGGATAGTTGCATGGCATATCACAGCCACTGTTCTCACGGACACTATTGCAAGTGCTCGATGCCCTCCTGAAGCACGCAGACGACTACATCTCTCTACCACGCTCGGAGCAGGAAATTACCAACACAAAAGTGGGATTCCATGCACTTGCCGGCATACCGGGTTGCATTGGTGCCATCGACTGCACCCATGTGGAATTGGTCGTCCCACATGCCATGGAGGCCCAGTACCGCAACCGAAAACAATTTCATTCCCTGAATGTACAAATGGTGTGTGACTCCAACAGGATCATTACACATTGTTGTGCCCGATTCCCTGGATCAACCCATGATTCTATGGTCTTGAGGAACTCTACTATACCACGCTACATGGAGCGACACGCAGGGAACAGATCCTGGCTACTCGGTGAGTCTCATTTCATGCATGATGATGTGGGGTATGTGATGCGGCAATGACCTGGCAGGAAGGGGGGGGGGTGCGTACGTAGCAATGGCATTCCTCAATATTCCTTTCCTGTCCACATACAGGTGATGCCGGGTATCCACTGAAGAGATGGCTCCTCACACCAGTCCGGAACCCACGGGACCAGCATGAGGAGGACTACAACCATGCCCACTCACGTACCCGTGTAGTCATAGAACAGGCATTGGGCCTACTGAAGACTCGTTTCCACTGCCTCAGCAGGTCTGGCGGGGCACTCCTGTACCGCCATGTGAAGGTTGCAAAGATGGTCATGGCATGTGTCATGCTCGTCAACATGTGCGTACGTAGAAATGTGCCCATGCCCCCTGACGCAGAACTGCAAGCACCTGATGATGGTCATGATGAGGGTGGGGATGTGGCAGCACCTCAAGGAGCCTGCGAGGCACAGGAGGGCCGTGACATTCGTCAGCATCTCATAGATGCATGCTTCTAGCACTCACGCCTGGTGGCTGATACATGGACACGGGACTCGTGGCACTGTGTGTGTCTGGGACATGCACAATATGGACTGTACGCCTATAATGGCCTCGTACACAAAGATCAATGTCCACACATCTCATTGCATGATCGTGCATTGTTTATGGCATATGTGATATCATGTTGAACACCCTATCGACCCGCCACCCAAGTGAGCCCAACACACCCCCTCCACCCTCCTACCTCCCCCCCGAACACCAGTGTCCAAAGATGCTCATTGTCAGTGGGCTGTCGCTATTGCAAGCCCCCTCTGCGGGTATCAGGGGCACCCCTGCCTGTGGAGCGCAGGTTCCTCCCAGATCTACGTTGGGGGCTGCCCTGGACGGAACTTGCAACGGATGATGTCTCTGCCTGCTCACGTCCATGCATGTCCCTAAGGGTTTGTGAGAGCTCAGTGAGCACACGGCGCACTGCGGCAAGTTCGGCACATACGTCTTTGGACGTCGCATGCAGTTCCCCCCTCAGGCTCTCGGTGCTTCTCTCCATTTGTGCCCTTAGTGTCTCTGTACTTCTCTCCATTTCTGCCCTCAGTGTCTCAGTTGATGTTTCTATGTCTGCCTTAGTGCCCCCACATTCATCGGCATGGTCCTTGAGGAGCGTGGCCAGTTGCTGCTGTTGCACGATTAACTGGTCGAGGGACTGTTGCCTCTGCTGGGCCATGGCCATTTGCGGTGGTGTCACAGAGGGGCTGATCACCTCATGTTGCCTTGCCACAGGGCTTGTGGGGGATGGCCAGTCGTCGTCTTGTGGGTGCCCCTGCGTGGTATCCTCATGGTGTACGGGATGGTACAGACAGGGGGATTGAGACAGGTCATGGATGGATCTAACTTCGACATCCCCGCTTTCTGTGTCGGAGCATGCTGCCATTAATGCAGTATCACCTATGGTGCTGCTGCCACCAGAAGCAGTGCCTACTGTGGCATCCATTGGGGGGACCTGTGGTGGTGGTGTTGTGGGCATGCTGCCTGCTGGGGTGCCTGTTGGAGTCCCCTCCTGTGTGCTGCCACTTGATTTGTGCTGCTGCCGTGTCTTGATGCGTGCAGCTGAGGTGGAGGGTCTTTGGCGTTGGTCTTGGCCCTCTTTGCAGGTGTGCTGGTAGGGGTGTCCTGGAGCTCGTCGTTTGGATCGGACCCTGTGGTGGAGTAAAGGAGGGCGAGCGTTATTAATGGGTCTGTGGGAATTGGAATGGCAATGTATCACATGCATTGGGGTGGTACCTGAGGGTGATTTGGGTCGGGGCCTTGGAGGTGGTCTCATTTGTGTGTGGAGTGAGGGTGCAGTTGTTTGGCAGCCTGCAGTTAGGGTGTGCCTGCTGCACGTGTGGAGGGTGTTTTTAGGATTTTTAATTATTTATGTATTTGATGTGAGTTTTAAAGTGTGCTATCAGGCCTATGTATGTGGACGTTCTCCTGGACATGTGTTCCTGTTGCACTATGTGGGCACGTGGTACTTCACATGATTGGACATTGTGGTTTTGGCATTGTTTTATTTGGGACACCTACCTGATTCTTCGGATGTCTGCACTCCTTTCTCCATCCCTCCGACTCCCTCTATGCTCTCCATTCCAATGGTGGAGGCACAGATTTCCTCCCAGGGGGTCAACTTGATGGGTGATTCCGATCCTCCCCCGGTAGCTGTGGCAATGTTGCGGTTGGCAGACAGTATGCTACGGACGCGTATCCGCAGGTCGTCCCATCGCTTTCTGCATTGCTGTGGGTTGCGGGGTGCGGTCCCCACCGCACTTACACGCTGTGCCACCAGGGCCCATATGGCCTTCTTGTTCGCAAGTGCCGTCCTGGTCATTTGCGTGGAGAAGACGACGGCAGCATTCTCCTGGAGGGTCTCCGTGAGCACCGTGAGTTCCTCACGGGAGAAGTGGACCTGCCGCTTGCGGTCGCACGCTTTCTTCGCTACTTTTCCCATTTTTCTTGGTTTCACTAGGGTGGATGACGGGTTGGGATGTGTCTCAGGGTAGTATTTTTTATGGTTGTGTGGATTTTGTGGTTTTATAGGTGTACGGCGTGATGTTTCCCGTTCCGGGACCATGCTTTTACTTCCATTTCCGTATATTTACGGTCACCGTACTTTCCGGTTGGCGCTCACTGCGGTGTCCGCTAAGATGGGTGGCGGTATTGCACCTAGGGCGCCGTACGGCGGCGGTGTGGGCCGTTTTGGGGTCATTTCCGCCATCGTGGACTTTGCACTTCCGCCATGGCGTGGTGCTCGTGCCCGATGGGTCGGAATGGGCCGCACTTTGCTCCATCGTGCAATGGCGGAAACGCTATTTACGCTATGGTGGTCCGGTCGGTTGATTTCCGCAAGGGTCGTAATGAGGGCCCTTGTCTTATGACAGTGGGCCTCATTACAAGTACTCCGGTCCGGAATTAACACTGCCAGTAAAACCATACCGGCACCGTTTCCATGTCCGCGCAATCATGACCCGCGGCCCCGGTAATAGCACCACCCTAAACCGCCACCGCGGAAATAGGGTTCCCGTTAAGTCCGTCTGCACGGAAACCCCTCCATTACCGTCAACACGAAACACCGTGAGCATCACAACTAGCGCGGACACGGAAATACCGGCAAAAAAATGGCGGAAATACCGTGATCACGGTGGCGGAACCGCCGCCACCGCGAACATGGCGTTATACACTGCCTGCTGAACTGAATCAGGGCACAGGTGCACCAAATCAGCCCAGCTGGACCTAGCAGGCCACTGGGAGCCTACAAAAGGGCCACACCCAGCCCAACACAACACAGAACCATGCAGGCAGCAGGTCTAGTAGCACTGGGACTGGGCCCACTCAACCAACAGGCAGCACTGCACATGGTGGTAGTAATGGCGCAGAGGAGGAGGCGTAGGCGGAGGAGGCGCAGGCGGCAACCAGCCAACCCTGCAGCTATGGCAAACCCCATTGCCCAGCCAGCCCGACCCCGCCGCCAGCCACCAATACCACGCATCAGGGCCTCACCCTGGAACCTCACCCCAGGACAGCTCCACACCCTATACCGGCTGGACCGTGCAACAATCCTGCACATCACCGCCATGATTGAGGACAACATCAGCAGCCTAATTGACACCCCCACCGCCATCCCCCCCCTCTTGAAGGTTGTCTCAGTTCTGCATTTCCTTGGCACTGGCACCTATCAACACACGGTTGGTGAGCTGCACGGCATATCACAACCGTGTTTCTCAAAAATCCTGGTACAGGTACTGGATGCCCTGTTGCGCCATGTGTCGGAACACATAGCCCTACCCCGCACCCTCCCCGAGGTCATTGCCACCAAGTTGGCCTTCCATGCCATAGCAGGCATGCCCAATTGCATAGGCGCAGTTGACTGCACCCACGTCGAGCTGACAGTTCCACATGCAATTGAGGCGGTGTTCCGCAATAGGAAACAGTATCACTCTTTGAATGTCCAGATGGTTTGTGATGCCATGCAACTGATTACACACTGCTGCGCACGTTTCCCAGGCTCATCACATGACTCAATGGTACTGCGGAATTCCACGTTGCCACGGTACATGGAACGCTATGCCGGACAAAGCACATGGCTATTGGGTGAGTACAGCTGACGATGCTACAACCCTGTCGGAGTGGTGCGTGTGTGTCCAGGCCAATGAGCATTGTGAGTGTGCCGCTGTGACTGCACATGCATCACCCCCCTTCCACCTACCAAATACACAGCGGATGCCAAACATCATGAAGGAAGACATGACAGGGCACCACAATGTGCCCGTGCACACGCTGCCACAGCCAATCCCGTCACTGTCCCATGAACCCTGTGCCACTGCAGACACCCACCCTCAATTGGAACACTGCCCCAAAAAGCATGAGAGGCGTGTAAATGAGACGACGTGTATTTACTACTTCCGTACAGTGGAGTCACTCTGCCATGTGTGGTCAGCACTGCACCATGACATGCACACAATCAAATGTCACCCGCAGGGCACAGTAAACATGCAAGTTAATGTGTAGGCCCATATGCAGTCAGCGACATACCTTGTGATGCCCAAGACATACCTCCATACACTGCATGGTACATATGCATGAATGAATGATGATACACGAATGCACAGCAGCAGATGAGGACATGATGCCACAAACACTGACATGTTCCCCCATCTACATCCCATGTAGGTGATGCGCGATATGCACTCACGCCATGGATGATGACACCTGTACGGAGACCAAGGAACAGGCATGAAGAGGCATACAATAGGGCACATATCCGCACACGTGGAATGATTGAGAGGACATTTGGACTGCTGAAGGCCCGTTTCCGCTGTCTGAGCAGATCTGGCGGATCACTGCTGTACAGCCCAGTGAAGACGGGCAAAATCACGCTCGTATGTGCCATGCTGCACAATATATGCCTGCGCAGGAACATCCCAATTCCACCAGACGCAGATGCGGAAGATGGGGATGGGGATGGGGATGGAGATGGGGATGGGGATGGGGATGGGGATGGAGATGGGGATGGGGATGGAGATGGGGATGGGATGGCACCGCCTCCCCCTGGGGGTCCACATGATGGCCAGAGAGCACGGGATGCCCTGATTCGCATTTACTTTTGAGTCACAGCACATTCACAGAAATGCATAAACATGGTGACGACAATGAATTAATAGTTGCACTGCTAAATAAATGATCAATGTCCACACATGTATGTCTTGATTTGAAATGGTGATGTATTGATGTAATAATAACAGGGAAGAAGGTGCATTGGTTAGGGAAGCTGTACACCCGGGGCCACCCACCACCCAAACGTGCCCACCCCCACCCAGAGCCCATTGTCCAAACCCCCAAAACTACCTACCCCACCACCCAAACGTGCCCACCCCTCTCACACCCTTGTAGTCCACATGTGTCCTGCACTGCCCCACACACATGCCATCACTTCCGTGTGCGCTTCTGTGCCTGTGCAACCTTGCCCGAAGGACCCGTTAGCCTACTCGAGCGCCTCCTTGGACTGGCAGTAGTGGAGCTGGATGGGGTGGTAGTGTTTGATGGGCCAGAATCTGGGATTGAGCGCATCCGTGCCAGATTTGCCTGTTGGCCAACCAACATGACCTCTACAAGCCTGGAGGTGTGGTCGTTGCCCTCCCGCACATGGCGTGCAAGGGTCACTATGGTGCTCGCAAAGCGTCCAATGGACCTCGACAGGCGACGCACTGAGGCGCTGTAGCTCTCCCTCTGCAGCCTGGATTCCTCTAGCTGCCTCTCCACCAGCTGGGTGAGGGTAGCCTGCTGGTCCTCCATCCGCTGCATGCGGGCATTCAGTTCGGCCATGGATGGGGTGGGCGACCTCATAGGACTCCCCAGTGAAGTGGGGCTGAACCCCAGCTCATGGAAGGAGCCCAGGTCTTCCAATGTGGGCATCTCCCCCTGTGGCTCCGTTTCCGAGTGCTCTTGCGGGGCACTGTTATCACTGCAGGCCGCCCCCTCTGCAGTGCTGCTGCCTTCGGTGTTGTGTTGGGTGGCCATGATAGGTTCCCGTGGCACCTGTCTAGACTCAGCCAGTGTGGAGACGGTGGGGATGTCGGTGGTGGTGGTGTGCCGCACATCTGTAGTGGCTGGTAATGTGGCCAGAGGTGCAGAACTGCCGGCAGCATCCTCCTGTGTGGTGGCGGTGGCTAGTGTACTTGCCGATGCAGATTGGCTGGCCTGTTGTGCCGTATCACTGTCACTTGAAACGGCTGTGGGGACACAAAGGGCATGCAATTAGTGTTGTTGTGGTGGCAGATGGGTGCATCACATGCGTCATTAAGATTGTACATTGAATAGTGTTAGTCACATGCATCTGATTGCTGGTGTCTGCATTCAGTGATATTGGTTGCCATACGGATCATGATGGGTCCTTTGGCCCACACATGCACTGCCTGGGGGGGGGGGTTGTTAATGGGTCCTTTGGCCCACACATGCACTGCCTGGGGGGGGGTTGTTAATGGGTCCTTTGGCCCACACATGCACTGCCTGGGGGGGGTGTTAATGGGTCCTTTGGCCCACACATGCACTGCCTGGGGGGGGGTTGTTAATGGGTCCTTTGGCCCACACATGCACTGCCTGGGGGGAGGGGGGTTGTTAATGGGTCCTTTGGCCCAGTACTCACAACTGCATATTTACATGTGGCATTCATGTTTGGGCACTTACCGGCATCTGCAGGTGGGCTCACTCCTGCCTCAGCCTGCCCGATCCCATGGATTCCCTCTAGGTGGAGGACGCTGCTGCAACGCTCCTCCCATGCTTGCAGCCTCAGTGGGGAAGGGGGTCCTCCGCCTGTCCCACTGCTGCGTTGGCGGTGCGTGGAAATGAGGTTGCGTACCCTCAGCCTCAGGTCGTCCCAACGCTTGTGGCAGTCCTTCACGCTCCTCACTGCCACGCCCACGGCAGTGCACTTGCGTGCAGCTTCGGCCCACACCTCCTTCCTCCGCTGCTGTGTGGCACGCCGTTGGTCGGCGCTGAACAGCATCTCAGCATTGTCCACAATGTGCTCCACCAAGACGGTTAGCTCCGCCTCGCTGAAGCGCTGTTTGCGCTGCCTCTGAGCAGGAATCCTGGCAGACATGCTGGTGGTCCCTTTTGGCTTCTCAGAGTTAGGAATGTGCTTGTGCTGGCTCTGGATGGCAATGGATTGTGCTTTTATATGATGGCCGCCTCTCTGTCTCTGTTTCCTGTTTTGGCAATCATGGTATTTCCGGTTCCGTGTCCGTGGTGGCTGAGGCGGAAACGGGTTTTGCGCCACTTGTGGCTTCGTTATTTCCATTTCCGTGGGGTTTTCCGTGACGGCGGTAACAACGTTTCCGAGTCCGTGTGGTGCGCGCGACCGACAGCGTGTAATCGGACGGTTTTTCCACAACCTTGCGGACACGGAAACGTTTTTACCGCCGTTGTAAGAGGCCCAGTATCTTCTTAACCCCATTTTCAGCCTGTTACTGTCTTAGCTGACAGGCAGAAAAGGCCACCTTAATTTCCGCTGAATTTTCACTAAATTATGTCCTCTTTTCTTCAAGCCTATACAGAGCTTTTGCACAACTAGACATGTGGGTGACCTGTTTTAAATCCAGGACTAATACCTACTTAATTAAGAGCTGGACTGTTCTTTCTTTCACTCAGCTATAATAAATTGCATTTTTATCCCTTAAGAAAGCATTCTATGGATTCCAAAGAAATAAAATGTTTAATGTATTCATATTAATATATGGGAATTCCATATATATGTAACACATATTCCCAAAATGTCATCAGGACACTTCCAGTATTTCATTCGACAATTGGATTTATTGACTCACATAGCTAAAACCTCTGGTGTGTATTTGGAAAGTCTAACACCTTTCTCTACTCTTGCAATCTATTTCACAAGTAGGCAGGAATCAATCTATTCTTGACCAGTGTTTGTTGGTATTAAAATGCAAATTCTTGCAACAGATGGTATCAACATGATTTTGATCCCTAGACTGATTATGGCAATAAAGACATGGAGGTCATTACGAGTATGGCGGTGGGGGGTTAACGGCACCGGTAAGTATGCCGGTGCCGTTAACCCCCTCCCACCGCATTCCAAGGTCCCTGTTAAGGGACCAGGGAGCTAATAACAGGCCCACAATTTGCAGGCCCGTTATTAGCTCCTTCCCCATTCCCATTGAGCCCTATGGGGGCTCGAGTGGGAATGGGGAATGGTTTTCGGAATGGGGACTTACCGGGTCCGCAAGGGTCGGAATGTCCCGGTAAATCCCCATTCCAACACCACGGACCCAGACACGGGTTTGGAGGCAGCCATGGTGTTATTAGCACCATGGCTACCTCCAAACTCATAATGACCCCTGATCTTATTCTATATTGAACTACCACCCATTTTCCTCTTCTATCTAAATATCACTTGATCTAAATATGATACCATTACAGTTGTAGGTGCATTTTGAGGGATCATTGCTACAGTGCCTCAGTTACAGTATGACTGTGGAAAGCTAATCATGTTTTTAATCCACTGTGTTATTAAATGTTTCATAAAAACCATATAATATTCAAGTGTGTTTCCTTTAAGGGCACATGAGGCTCTCCCTCCGAACACATCTATGTCAAGAGGTCTAGACAAAGAACACCTAAAAAGAGAACTACACTCAGTGCTCCGTCTACTTGCACTCGTAATGCATGAACACATGAAAGCTATCTTGTACTTTTCCTATCGCTGCACTAACATACCCACTCCCCTGGCTTTCCGATCCTCCAGAGTGCCCAAAGACAGAGTAAATAGCAGTGGAGTGCAGTGTAGAGCACAGTAATATAACATTGTGTAAATAGATTCCATTAAGCTGTTGAACCCTAAGCCACTTAATTACAAGGTTCATTTCTCTCACCCAGGCTGTTTACATCGCATGCTATTCAATTCCATTCTAATTTTCACAAACAAAAGGAGTATTATTTCCTTCATACTTCCCCTCATTATGAAAAAGACCAATATTTTCTTTTGTATTCTGACTTCATCCAAGTGTCCTTAGTGTCTAACCTAGTGAAAATAATTTAAATATTAATCTGAGAGGTCCCTTAAGGGATTCCATAGGCACATAATCAGATTTGCCTATTAAAAATCACGGGACCCTCTCTTTCTGCCCAGCCATTAGCCCCCTCTTCCTGGAGGCAACATTCAACGTTATCCTGTGTCATTCTAATTCCCTGTTTTTAGGGATAGTCACCTGCACCTCAAATATTGCTTTTCGTATTAGCTGTCTGGCTGTCCTTTAACCTGAAGAGTCTTGGCTGGTTTTTCATATCTCTGTATTTGTTCTTCAATTTCTACTGAGTGCTTTGTGACGATCTCAACTGTGTGGACTGTTGTTATCTTATTGCTTAACACCCCATTTATGTGTTCAGGTAATTGGATCTTTAAAATCACATGTACCATTCAGAACCACAGAAACACCTTGCCCCATTTTTCTACGTGTTTCTGAGAAGATGACAAAATAATATTTAGGTTGATGGATTTGATTTTTCCCAATTAGAGAATATTTGCTCTCGCATATGACAATTTAGGAAGTACACTAAAATAGAAATTAGTTCTGATGTATCTGGTTGAACACACTTTGGAACTCCATGTGCTCCCCGTGTCTCCTTTTGCATAGCAATGCTACATTCATGATTCAATTATGTTTGTTTTAATAGGCCAATAATAAATGCCCTTGGGTCTTCCCCATATTCAAACCTCTCAGGCAGCTCTACAGATAAGGGGTTTGTCTGTCACTTGTACGCTCAAAAAAATAGGCAAATACTCCTAAGAAATAAATATGGAGTAAAAATACTCCCAATAAAAAATAGAAAAGCAACACATAGAGCATCTATTCCTGCTTAAACGCACACAGCTCCTTGGTTATGTTTGGACCAGTAGTGCATGTACTGCCGCAATAGGAAATTACTACTATTATTAGTGCCTGATCTGAAGAGATAAACATTTTATCTTTTAATGTGCATGAATAACAGAGGGTAAAGAAATCTAGATTACATAAATAATTCTGTTTTACAGTTACAACATATTTTTACTTGCTTATAAAATATCCGATTCAAAATGGGTCTCACTTTTTACTCATTTAAAATAATTTTACGCCCAACTTTTGATAATAGGGAGTACAATATTCCCATGTAAAAATAATTTCTGGAGCACTGCCCTCAGGAATCTCCTGACATCCTAAGTTATTTTCCAACTGCACTTTTCTGGATCTTGGAACATAGCCTGATATTTATCATTTATCAGTTGCAGTGAATGAAATCTAAGGCTTGCAGATCAAATGTGTCCTTCTTTCAATGCTTCTGCTCAAGGATACTTAACCTTTGTGTTGCATTCTGTATATTAGGCTTTAGAGTAGAGGAAGTTGCCTGGACTTACAAAGCATCTCTGTGTATTTTCAAGTTTGGCATTAAATTCTGATATAATTCCATCGAGGGAGAAAAGTGAACTATCACGATCCTGTCCTTTATTGGTAATCTTTATGTGGAAAATCTCAGATAACATTTGTGGGGAGGTTTATGATCTTTGTTTTATAGGTAAGCTTTCCTAAATTGGCTTCACAGGATCTTGTGTATTCTTACTTTCTCCCAAAGTGACAGGTAAGACATTAGTACTGATGTCTCAAACCTACACCATATTACTCAGCATGATGGATTTCCAGATTATAGGTTCAGCTGTGAGCTCTTGTTGGCCATCATTTTTTTACTGACTGACACAAAATCTGAAATCTGTTCTGTCAAATACAGGCATGGATGTCGGTATTAGTCTTATTTGCTGTCTCGGTTGATGTGAATCCTTCAGACCTCTTAGATTTTGAATCCCCTTCTGAGGACTAGTTTCACACAATGACAGACAAACCTGAAACTTTGTCCCTGGGATGACAGTTTTTCCAGTGCACTAACATATTCTCCCATGGTTTGGCAGTATGTGATTCCATATCTTCAATGGCTGTAATACAAACATGCACAATATATAATCTGGGTACATTCCCTAGGTACCAACTCTCCTTCTATTGCTGTGTGTGTTCCTCCCATTACTAACAGGATTCACACTAAAGTTAAGTTTGTGGGGTATTAGATTCTGAAGGTCTATAAGGAATCAGTTACAACCTGATCTGGTCTGCCTTTGAAAGTTCTCATTTTTTACCAAATGCTGTCTAATTTCTAACACATCAACTGGCCGATTCATGGAATTAATGTGCACAGAAATTCCTGCACAAGCTTGCGAAACCGTGCGAATCGCAATGCAAGTGCGAAAATCGCAGCAAAACCCGCGCACATCGATTCATGGAAGTCTGTGTGCAAGTAAAATGTGGGATGTGCGCTGAAAATCTGCGTGGTGCACGCCGGCGCACAGGTCATCTAACGGCGTGCGCTACAGCCACAGCGAAAGCACACATAGAGTGGCGCACATAACAAAAGTAGGTGTAACACGGGGTGTGGCACGCGGAATGGGGAACAACGCGTGAAAATGTGGGCGTCACGGGGAACGTACAGGAGGCAAGTGCGCGGAACGCCCACACGCTCGCCTACAACCCGTATTCATAGAATCGAATAGGGCAAACCAGGGCACCGGCGAAGATGCGCACAGGCCTAAACACGTACGCCACACGAAGGCAGGCGGTAGCGTCCCTGCGCAATGAAAAAAATGTGCGCCAAAATGTGCGCTAACAAAAAGCACGTATATACAGCTCTGATGATTGTCCCATACTGTGGCCCTCTAGGACAAATGACGTGCAAAGTGGTACGCGACAAGCACGAACACCCGCTGTGTCAAAAATAGCGTGTGCATGTATTTCGGGGATGCGCGGGAAGTTTCACACGCGATTGGCCTTGGGCGAGCGGGGTGCGTGTAAATCTGGGGTTGCGGGAAGTTTCACACGCGATAGGCCCTGTGCGAGTGGGGTGCGTGTTTTCCTGGGGTTCATGTGAAGTTTCACACGCAATTGGCCTTGGGCGAGCGTGGTACGTGTATTTCGGAGGTGCGCGGGAAGGTTCACATGCGACAGGCCCTGTGCGAGTGGGGTACATGTATATCTGGGGTGCAGGGGAGTTCTACACGTGAATTGGCAGTGTGGGTCCTCCCAGGTGTTCCCTCTACACCCTCCACAGCCCCTGCAGGCAGCCCACACACAGGGGACTACCCTGCACCCCTGGTCATGTCCCGCAGGCAGCCCATCCACCATGGGCATGCCCCCCAGCCAAGTCACATGTCACATTGCACTACTGATCACCAATGCATGACCCCCTCCAACCCCACCCCCCAGCAGTGCAGGGCACCTGCCACCAGGCCCCCACTCGTGCCCCCTTGCACCCTCACACCCCAGCACTGAGGGGCACCTGCCAGCAGGCCCCCACTCATGTCCCCTTGCACACCCACGCCCCAGCACTGAGAGGCACCTGCCAACAGGCCCCCACTCATGTCCCCTTGCACCCCCACCCCCCAGCAGTGCAGGGCACCACCCAGAAGGCCCCCACTCATGTCCCCTTGCATCCCCACCCCCCAGCACTGAGGGGCACCTGCCAGCAGGCCCCCACTCATGTCCCCTTGCACCCCCACCCCCCAGCACTGAGGGGCACCTGCCAGCAGGCCCCACTCATTTCCCCTTGCACCCCCACCCCCCAGCAGTGCAGAGCACCTGCCAGCAGGCCCCCACTCATGTCCCCTTGCACCCCCACCCCCAGCACTGAGGGGCACCTGCAAGCAGGCCCCCACTCATTTCCCTTTGTACCCCCACCCCCCAGCAGTGCAGAGCACCTGCCAGCAGGCCCCCACTCATGTCCCCTTGCACCCCCACCCCCCAGCACTGAGGGGGACCTGCCAACCGGCCTCCATTCATGTCCCCTTGCAACCCCACCCCCCAGCAGTGCAGGGCACCTGCCAGCAGGCCCCCACTCATTTCCCCTTGCACCCCCACCCCCCAGCAGTGCAGGGCACCTGCCAGCAGGCCCCCACTCATGTCCCCTTGCACCCCCACCCCCCAGCACTGAGGGGCACCTGCCAACAGGCCCCCACTCATGTCCCCTTGCACCCCCACCCCCCCCAGCACTGAGGGGCACCCGCCAACAGGCCCCCACTCATGTCCCCTTGCACCCCCACCCCCCAGCAGTGCAGGGCACCTGCCAGCAGGCCCCCACTCATTTCCCCTTGGACTCCCACCCCTCAGCAGTGCAGGGCACCTGCCAACAGGCCCCCACTCATGTCCCCTTGCACCCTCACCCCCCAGCAGTGAGGGGCACCTGCCAACAAGCCCCCACTCATGTCCCCTTGCACCCTCACCCCCAGCAGTGCAGGGCACCTGCCAGCAGGTCCCGACTCATGCCCCCTTGCACCCCCACCCCCAGCACTGAGGGGCACCTGTCAGCAGGCCCTCACTCATGTCCCCGTGCACCCCCACCCCCCAGCACAGACGGGCACCTGCCAACAGGCCCCCACTCATGTCCCCTTGCACCCCCACCCCCAGCACTGAGGGGCACCTGTCAGCAGGCCCCCACTCATTTCCCCTTGCACTCCCACCCCCCAGCAGTGCAGGGCACCTGCCAGCAAGCTTCGACTTATGTCCCATTGCACCCCCACCCCCCTGCACTGAGGGGCACCAGCCAGCAGGCCCCCACTCATGTCCCCTTGCATACCCACCCCCCAGCAGTGCAGGGCACCTGCCAGCAGGCCTACACTCATGTCCCACTCATGTCCCATTGCACCCCCACCCCCCCAGCAGTGCAGGGCACCTGCCAGCAGGCCCCCACTCATGTCCCCTTGCACCCCCACCCCCCAGCAGTGCAGGGCACCTGCCTGCAGGCCCCCACTCATGTCTCCTTGCACCCCCACCCGCCAGCACTGAGGGGCACCTGCCAACAGGCCCCCACTTATGTCCCACTCATGTCCCCTTGTACCCCCAACCCCCAGCACTGAGGGGCACCTGCCAACAGGCCCCCACTCATGTCCCCTTGCACCTCCACCCCCCAGCAGTGCAGGGCACCTGCCAGCAGGCCACCACAAATGTCCCCTTGCACCCCCACCGCCAGCACAGAGGGGCACCTGCCAGTAGGCCCCCACTCATGTCTCCTTGCACCCCCACCCCCCAGCACTGAGGGGCACCTGCCAGCAGGACCCCACTCATGTCCCATTGCACCCCCAGCACTGAGGGGCACCTGCCAGCAGGCCCCCACTCATGTCCCACTCATGTCCCCTTGCCCCACACCCCAGCAGTGCAGGGCACCTGCCAGCAGGCCCCCACTCATGTCCCCTTGCACCCCATCCGCAGCACTGAGGGGCACCTGCCAGCAGGCCCCCACTCATGTCCCCTTGCACCCCCACCTCCCAGCACTGAGGGGCACCTGCCAGCAGGCCAACCACGCATGTCCCCTTGCACCCCCACCTCCCAGCACTGAGGGGCACCTGCCAGCAGGCCCCCACTCATGTCCCCTTGCAACCCCACCCCCCAGCTCTGAGGGGCACCTGCCAGCAAGACCCCACTCATGTCCCACTCATGTCTCCTTGCACCCCCACCCCCCAGCAGAGCAGGGCACCTGCCAGCAGGCCCCCACTCATGTCCCCTTGCACCCCCACCCCCCAGCACTGAGGGGCACCTGCCAGCAGGCCCCCACTCAAGTCCCACTCATGTCCCCTTGCACCCCCACCCCCCAGCACTGAGGGGCACCTGCCAGCAGGCCCCCGCTCATGTCCCCTTGCACCCCCATCCCCCAGCAGTGCAGGGCACCTGCCAGCAGGCCCCCACTCCTGTCCCCTTGCACCCCCACCCCCCAGCAGTGCAGGGCACCTGCCAGCAGGCACCCACTCATGTCCCCTTGCACCTCCAACCCCCAGCACTGAGGGGCACCTGCCAGCAGGCCCCCACTCATGTCTCATTGCACGCCAACCCCCAGCACTGAGGGGCACCTGCCAGCAGGCCCCCACTCATGTCCCACTCATGTCTCCTTGCACCCCCACCCCCCAGCAGTGCAGGGAACCTGCCAGCAGGCCCCCACTCATGTCCCCTTGCACCCCCACCCCCCAGCACTGAGGGGCACCTGCCAGCAGGCCCCCACTCAAGTCCCACTCATGTCTCCTTGCACCCCCACCCCCCAGCACTGAGGGGCACCTGCCAGCAGGCCCCCACTCATGTCCCCTTGCACCCCCACCCCCCAGCAGTGCAGGGCACCTGCCAGCAGGCCCCCACGCATGTCCCCTTGCACGCCCACCCCCCAGCAGTGCAGGGCACCTGCCAGCAGGCCCCCACTCATGTCCCCTTGCATCTCCAACCCCCAGCACTGAGGGGCACCTGCCAGCAGGCCCCCACTCATGTCTCATTGCACCCCAACCCCCAGCACTGAGGGGCACCTGCCAGCAGGCCCCCACTCATGTCCCCTTGCACCCCCACCCCCAGCAGTGCAGGGCACCTGCCAGCAGGCCCCCACTCATGTCCCATTGCACCCCCAACCCCCAGCACTGAGGGGCACCTGCCAGCAGGCCCCCACTCATGTCCCACTCATGTTCCATTGCACCCCCACCCCCCAGCAGTGCAGGGCACCTGCCAGCAGGCCCCCACTCATTTCCCCTTGTACCCACACCCCCCAGCAGTGCAGGGCACCTGCCTGCAGGTCCCCACTCATGTCTCCTTGCACCCCCACCCGCCAGCACTGAGGGGCACCTGCCAACAGGCCCCCACTCATGTCCCCTTGCACCCCCAACCCCCAGCACTGAGGGCACCTGCCAACAGGCCCCCACTCATGTCCCCTTGCACCCCCACCCCCCAGCACTGAGGGGCACCTGCCAGCAGGCCCCCGCTCATGTCCCCTTGCACCCCCATCCCCCAGCAGTGCAGGGCACCTGCCAGCAGGCCCCCACTCCTGTCCCCTTGCACGCCCACCCCCCAGCAGTGCAGGGCACCTGCCAGCAGGCCCCCACTCATGTCCCCTTGCATCTCCAACCCCCAGCACTGAGGGGCACCTGCCAGCAGGCCCCCACTCATGTCTCATTGCACCCCAACCCCCAGCACTGAGGGGCACCTGCCAGCAGGCCCCCACTCATGTCCCATTGCACCCCCAACCCCCAGCAATGAGGGGCACCTGCCAGCAGGCCCCCACTCATGTCCCACTCATGTTCCATTGCACCCCCACCCCCCAGCAGTGCAGGGCACCTGCCAGCAGGCCCCCACTCATTTCCCCTTGTACCCACACCCCCCAGCAGTGCAGGGCACCTGCCTGCAGGTCCCCACTCATGTCTCCTTGCACCCCCACCCGCCAGCACTGAGGGGCACCTGCCAACAGGCCCCCACTCATGTCCCACTCATGTCCCCTTGCACCCCCAACCCCCAGCACTGAGGGCACCTGCCAACAGGCCCCCACTCATGTCCCCTTGCACCTCCACCCCCCAGCAGTGCAGGGCACCTGCCAGCAGGCCCCCACAAATGTCCCCTTGCACCCCCACCCGCCAGCACTGAGGGGCACCTGCCAGCAGGCCCCCACTCATATCCCCTTGCACCCCCACCCCCCAGCACTGAGGGGCACCTGCCAACAGGCCCCCACTAATATCCCCTTGCACCCCCAGCCCCAAGCAATGCCGGGCACCTGCCAGCAGGCCCCCACTCATGTCCCATTGCACCCCCAGCACTGAGGGGCACCTGTCAGCAGGCCCCCACTCATGTCCCACTCATGTCCCCTTGCCCCACACCCCAGCAGTGCAGGGCACCTGCCAGCAGGCCCCCACTCATGTCCCCTTGCACCCCCACACCCCAGCACGGAGGGGCACCTGCCAGCAGGCCCCCACGCATGTTCCCTTGCACCCCCACCTCCCAGCACCTAGGGGCACCTGCTAGCAGGCCCCCACTTATGTCCCCTTGCAACCCCACCCCCCAGCACTGAGGGGCACCTGCCAGCAGGACCCCACTCATGTCCCACTCATGTCCCCTTGCACCCCCACCCCCCAGCAGTGCAAGGCACCTGCCAGCAGGCCCCCACTCATGTCCCCTTGCACCCCCACCCCCCAGCACTGAGGGGCACCTGCCAGCATGCCCCCACTCAAGTCCCACTCATGTCTCCTTGCACCCCCACCCCCCAGCACTGAGGGGCACCTGCCAGCAGGCCCCCACTCATGTCCCCTTGCGCCCCCACCCCCCAGCAGTGCAGGGCACCTGCCAGCAGGCCCCCACTCATGTCCCCTTGCACCTCCAACCCCCAGCACTGAGGGGCACCTGCCAGCAGGCCCCCACTCATGTCCCATTGCACCCCCAACCCCCAGCACTGAGGGGCACCTGCCAGCAGGCCCCTACTCATGTCCCACTCATGTCCCCTTGCACCCCCAACCCCCAGCACTGAGGGGGTACCTGCCAACAGGCCCCCACTCATGTCCACTTGCACCCCCACCCCCCAGCAGTGCAGGGCACCTGCCAGCAGGCCCCCACTCATGTCCCCTTGCACCCCCACCCGCCAGCACTGAGGGGCACCTGCCAGCAGGCCTCCACTCATGTCCCCTTGCACCCCCACCCCCCAGCACTGAGGGGCACCTGCCAACAGGCCCCCACTCATGTCCTCTTGCAACCCCAGCCCCAAGCAGTGCAGGGTACCTGCCAGCAGGCCTCCACTCATGTCCCATTGCACCCCCACCCCCCAGCACTGAGGGGCACCTGCCAGCAGGCCCCCACTCATGTCGGACTTATGTCCCCTTGCACCTCCACCCCCCAGCAGTGCAGGGCACCTGCCAGCAGGCCCCCACTCATGTCCCCTTGCACCCCTACCCCCCAGCACAGAGGGGCACCTGCCAGCAGGCCCCCACTCATGTCCCCTTGCACCCCCACCCCCCAGCACTGAGGGGTACCTGCCAGCAGGCCCCACTCATGTCCCCTTGCACCCCCACCCCCCAGCACTGAGGAGCAACTGCCAGCAGGACCCCACTCATGTCCCACTCATGTCCCCTTGCACCCCCACCCCCCAGCACTGAGGGGCACCTGCCAGCAGGCCCCCACTCATGTCCCCTTGCACCCCCACCCCCCAGCAGTGCAGAGCACCTGCCAGCAGGCCCCCACTTATGTCCCCTTGCACCCCCACCCCCCAGCAGTGCAGGGCACCTGCCAGCAGGCCCCCACTCATGTCCCCTTACACCCCCACCCCCCAGCACTGAGGGGCACCTGTCAGCAGGCCCCCACTCATGTCCCATTGCACCCCCACACCCCAGCACTGAGGGGCACCTGCCAGCAGGCCCCCACTCATGTCCCACTCATGTCCCCTTGCATCCCCACCACCCAGCAGTGCAGGGCACCTGCCAGCAGGCCCCCACTCATGTCCCTTGCACCCCCACCCCTCAGCACTGAGGGGCACCTGCCAACAGGCCCCCACTCATGTCCCCTTGCACCCCCACCCCCCAGCAGAGCAGGGCATCTGCCAGCAGGCCCCCACTCATGTCCCCTTGCACCCCCACCCCCCAGCACTGAGGGGCACCAGCCAGCAGGCCCCCCACTCATGTCCCACTCATGTCCCCTTGCACCCCCACCCGCCAGCACTGAGGGGCACCTGCCAGCAGGCCCCCACTCATGTCCCCTTGCACCCCCACCCCCCAGCACTGAGGGGCACCTGCCAACAGGCCCCCAATCATGTCCCCTTGCACCCCAACCCCCCAGCAGTGCAGGGCACCTGCAAGCAGGCCCCCACTCATGTCCCATTGCACCCACACCCCCCCAGCACTGAGGGGCACCTGCCAGCAGGCCCCCACTCATGTCCCCTTGCACCCCTACACCCCAGCACTGCAGGGCACCAGCCAGCAGGCCCCCACTCATGTCCCCTTGCACCCCCACCCTCAGCACTGAGGGGCACCTGCCCGCAGGTCCCCACTCCTGTCCCCTTGCACCCCCACCCCCCCAGCACTGAGGGGCATCTGCCAGCAGGCCCCCACTTATGTCCCCTTGCAACCCCACCCCCCAGCACTAAGGGCCACCTGCCAGCAGGCCCCCACTCATGTCCCCTTGCACCCCCAACCCCCAGATCTGAGGGGCACCTGCCAACAGGCCCCCACTCATGTCCCCTTGCACCCCCACCCCCCAGCAGTGCAGGGCACCTGCCAGCAGGCCCCCTCTCATGTCCCCTTGCACCCCCACCCCCCAGCACTGAGGGGCACCTGCCAGCAGGCCCCCACTCATGTCCCATTGCGCCCCCACACCCCAGCACTGAGGGGCACCTGCCAGCAGGCCCCCACTCATGTCCCACTCATGTCCCCTTGCACCCCCACCCCCCAGCAGTGCAGGGCACCTGCCAGCAGGCCCCCACTCATATCCGACTCATGTCCCATTGCACCCCCACACCCCACCATTGCAGGGCACCTGCCAACAGGCCCCACTCATGTCCCCTTGCACCACCACCCCCCAGCAGTGCAGGGCACCTGCCAGCAGGCCCCCACTCATGTCCCCTTGCACCCCCACCCCCCAGCACTGAGGGGCACCTGCCAACAAGCCCCCACTCATGTCCCACTCATGACCCCTTGCACCCCCACCCCCAGCACTGAGGGGCACCTGCCAGCAGGCCCCCACTCATGTCCCCTTGCACCCCCCCTGCAGTGCAGGGCACCTGCCAGCAGGCCCCCACTCATTTCCCCTTGCACCCCCAGCAGTGCAGGGCACCTGCCAGCAGGCCCCCACTCATTTCCCCTTGCACCTTCACCCCCAGCAGTGAAATGGCGATCTCATGACACAAACCAAAAGTCAACTATGTACATCAACACATGTCCGCCACACGAAAGCCTGTATATACAGCTCTGATGAATGTCCCATACTGTGGCCCTCTAGGACAAATGACGTGCAAAGGGGTATGCGACAAACACAGACACCCGCTTTGTCAAAAATAGCATGTATTGCGGGGGTGCGTGGGAAGTTTCACACGCGATTGTGCCTGGGCGAGCGGGGTACGTGTACTTCAGGGACTCGTGGGAAGTTTTACACGCGATTTAGGCCTGGGCGAGCGGGGTACGTGTACTTCAGGGGCTTGCGGGAAATTTTACACGCGATTGGGCCTGGGCGAGCGGGGTACGTGTATTACTGGGGTGGGCGGGGAAGTACAGGAGGCAAATGCGTGGAACGCCCACACGCATGTGCCAAAAAAGACATGCTAATCCGGAAACACGTGCGCCAGCAGGAAGCAGGCATACGTGGACCTGCGCAGCATAAAAGGGCGCGCAAACAACAAGCAAGCTCAGATGCCAGGATGAACATACCGTTCCTAGCAGCAGTAGTCGTGGGATACCACAGGAGAAGGAGGAGGATAGTCAGACCCAGAATTTTCACACCCAGAACCAGCCTTTTTGGCATGCCTGATGACCAGGTGTATGGGAGGTACAGGTTTCCACCTCACATAATACTCGACCTGGTCAGTGAGTGGGAAGATGACCTCACATCACCCACCCTCTGCTCCCAAGCACTCAGCCCCCTGGAGAAAATCATCAATGTACTGCACTTTTTGGCCACCGGATCATTTCAGCGGACAAGTGCCATAGTGGGGGGGTGTCACAGGCCACACAGTCACGCTGCCTACACCAGGTCTTGGCCATCATGACTGCACGTCCATCAGTCCGCAGGCACATATACCTGCCTAGAACACCTGCAGAAAGGCAGGCTGCTGTGCAGGATTTCTACGGGGTGGCACAATTCCCCAAAGTCCTAGGTGCAATTGATTGCACCCATGTGGCTCTACGTCCCCCCAGGGCATCAGAGCACATCTATAGACACCGCAAGCACTGGCATTCCATCAACGTGCAGGTAGTATGTGATGCCAAGGGAATCATCACCTCAGTATATGCCAACTATCCAGGGTCCACCCAGGACAGTTTCATTTACAGAATGTCAACCCTAAACCGGGACCTAGAAGCTGGGCGGCATGGCGATACATGGCTCTTCGGTGAGTATAAATGTCACAGCACATGCATTCCAGACAGATTCTCAGTAATGTCACAACCCTACTAATGATACCCATCACCACCTCCCCAGGGGACAGTGCCTACCCTCTGAGCACCCACATGATGACGCCAATTTGGAACCCCACCACGCCACCCGAGGTAAGATACAACACAGCCCATATTGCAACCCGGGGCATAGTGGAGCGCACATTCGGAGTGCTCAAGTCACGCTTTCGCTCCCTTGACTGTTCTGGCGGGCAGCTGTTATACGCTCCCCCAGTAGTGTGCAGGATCATAGTGGCAGCATGTGTCCTGCACAACATTGCAACAGGCTGGGGCCTGCCGGTGGACATGGTGGTGCCCCCAGATCCCCAACCACATGCACGCCCGCTGCGCATGGGAGGGGAAATGGCATGGGGTGAGGCAGCCCGATCGCAGCTGGTGGCTAATTACTTCACTTAGAATCACACCCCTGTGGAGTGCACACAGCCCTGCCACATACCAGCTGACAATCGATGATGACACAAGGGGCAGTGAACTGTCACAACCATACCAACCTGAGATTGGTCACCTGGAAGTGTCACAATGTGTGCATCCCTACCTACAGAAACATCACCAATGCTGTGTCATCAAAAGACACATATGCTGCTAAATGCATTACCCCCTTGCAAAATACAACATGAGAACAGTGCCATGTCACCCAACCCCTCCCCTGCACCACCACCCAACACACCATGGCATGTCATGCTATGTGAGAGCAAACAAAGCAATCCTGAAAACCTGACACAAGTGTCACAAAGCACAGTGTCCCTAATGGAAACTGGCCACAAACAATATGCTCCCAGTAATGTTGAACTAACAACACACATGACCAAATACTTACCAACAATACAATGCAGCTACACAAGCTCAAACATAACTAAAACATGACAGTACTAAGTTAAAGTAGTCGTAGTCTTACAACCTGAATATGCCACCACATCGTCCCCTTCCAACTGTAGTCTTGCAGGCTTCAAAACATGTCTGTGTACTGCATACAACATGAACTCCATCTCCAAAGTAGACGGCCTTGTGAAGACATGAGTAATGAACCTGCAAATTCAGAGGGAGACATGGAAGCAGAAGCATACATAATTCCAACATGCAGTGTACAATACAACAACAATATACACAAGGAATGTCTACACAGTATTGACTACAGACTGCCCACACAGCTCATGGGAGCCCAACATCACTGTGTACATCACTGTCACTTGGTCACACCCTTTGCAAGCCCATGGAAACGGGAAGCAGGAGGGGTGTGTGTCTCAGGAACCCAAGCATCGAACCCAAACTCAGGACAAGCCTGCATGTGCACAGCCGGAATACAGTGGATGCCCATGGGAGCCACACAAGGCAACACACTGTTAAAACATAATCAAAAATCAGAAATCAAAAAAGCAAAAATCAAAAATCAAAAATGGCCATGTGGGGGACGGGGGGGGGGGGTGGAGGCCACCCAGGAGGTCCGAGGACAGGGTGCGCACCAACAGCCACCTGTGTGGATGTTGGGAGAAAAAAAAAACCTCCATGGGCTCATGGCCTGCACGGCTATGCCAATGTGGGAGAACTGCTGCTGTCGCTCTGAACACCCTCTGCTGCTGCCACAGGAGGTGGTGGTGCTATGGGAGGCAGCACCTCCATGGCAGCAAGCATGCGGGTGTGTAAGGTCTCGTTCTGGAGGATTATAGTGCAGAGATCCCCATGCAGCGCCTGACGTGATGCCCGTATCTCCTCCCGAGTTGCCTGCATCTCAGCTGAGAGCGAACGTGTGAGCCGCTCCATCTGCTGTTCTGTCCTCAAGTTAGTGGAAGTCTCAAGGTCAAGAAGAGTCTCCCTGAGGTGATGGAGTTCTACCCTCAGGGCTTCCCTGTGGCCCTGGGACTCTATTGATATCAATTGGCGTAGAGTCTCCAGTGCCGCCCGTCTGTCCCTGTTGGACGCCAACATGTCCTCCCTGTGTGATTGGCAAATGGAGTCTGTTGCCTGCTGTGGTAGCTCCATCTGCCTTTCAGGGGGGACAATGGAAGTGGCCACCCTCTCCATTGCTTGAGCCATCATCTCAACTGATGCTGCCTGTTGGGTTGCCATACCGTAAATGGATTGTTCCCATGCGGTATTGCCTGGTGGCGTACGGCCACCGCGTCGGTGGGCACCACACCTGTATGGGGCAAGGCGATCTGCGCCTTGCTGTGCCGGCACTGCCTGAGGCTGCAGGACTGCATTCCCCATCTGATTCTGATCTGCTGGCACAGGAACAGGATCAGATGTTGTGGAGTGTGACCCTCCACCCGTAACCGCCAAAGGCTGACTAACCAACACTGACATCCCCATAGAGGGTTCTACCCCTGGTGCAGGTGTGTTGGACAGAACAGAACCCCTTCCAAAAACACTTACCTGCAACGCCACATAGGTCTCATCATCCGAATCAACACCTGAATAGAGGTCTGGGGAGGTGCACCCAGAGACACCCCTTGACAGTATCGTCTGCAGCAAGAGTGGGTTCTCACCCACCACCACACCACGTCCCCCACTGGTGGCCGGTTGTGCTTCAGGTTCCTCCTGGTTCTGCACCATCTCCTCAACCTCACCAGCATCAAGTACGTCATCCCCTGCAAAAACATAAAAGACAAAAAATGGAAACAGGAATTAGCACCATAGCACGCAAATAGGCCTGACAAGCTACAGAACCAGTACATGATTTACACATGTCCCACATGACTATAACCCTCCCATGCATGCACTGTCACAGAGTTGGAAGGGGAGGTAAAAGTCTGACACTGTTGACACCAAGATGGAAGAGCAACACATTTGCTGCAAGCTGGGTAGCACTGCCATCACTGGCCTGTGAGTGGCATGTCCTATACACATAAATGACACATGCCATCACAGAGATGGCATGTACCATAGCCATGGTACATTCCACAAGTACATCCATATGTCAGTGAATGAGTACTGTCACCCATCCATGTGAGATGGACATGAAGAGATGAAAAATGCCACATAGTGTCAAAAGATATGCCATGTGCCACACACTGCAACACATCCAGTGTACAAAAATACAGTGATTGCAGGGCCATGTACACATCAATGGTTGTGCACTTCAACATGACAGGAAACAACTAGCATGTTCCACATTCAAACAGGCCCAAAAACATCATGTGATCAGGACAATACTCATTCAGCCTGAATGGTCAAATCTTTCAACTACCAAGGTGACACATGTGGGCCTATGTGGGGTTCTTCACTGACAGAAGCATGTCACATATGTCACAATAGGGATGAGGAATGTGTTGCAAAAGTGGGAGAATTGAAACAATCAGCCTGAAAGAACACTGAAAAATACAAACAATGTTGTTGCATGATGCCACCTCAAGGGCTACTGCCGTAATGTTGCGCTAAATTACTACTGTGGGCAGAAGGGATAGTGTCACACCCAAATTCAAGGCTGCAGAATGTTTTGGATGAAGCACATGGGTGACCCATACTACTCAGTCACACACACCCTCACCTGGCACTCAATCAGAACCCGTCACCCAAACAACATACACATGCATTACACACACACGCATGGGCACTCACCGGACAATGTGTCATAATCGGGTAGTTCTCCCACACCTCAGATCTGTTCCTCTGTGACGAAGGTCCCAGCAACAGACTCATGTTCAGTGAGTTTGTTGTCCTCTTGTGGAGACCCACCGCCAGTCACCAGAGTAGCAGCATGACTTGAGGCCAGCTTGTCCTTTGCTCTGCGTTTCAGGTCGTTCCACCGCTTCTAGCAATCATTAGCTGAGCACCTTACAAATCCAAGGGCAATTATGTGGTTGGCGATGGTCTGCCAGTGTGCCTTACTTTGACCAGGTGTGGTCTTGGACCCTGCAGTCACCACCATTTCGTGGCTATGTTGCAACACATAGCTCACAAGTGCATTAAGCTCTGCGTCATTAAAGCAAGGCTTCCTTGACGTGCCAGAGTGTGTAGCCGTGACTCGGGTCTCAGCCTGTCGTGCCAGAGCACCCTTCTTCCTCTTTTTAGAAGGTGGAGCGGAGCCAGAGTGGCTAACGCCGTTCTGGTCAGTAGGGGCAGAATCACCGGTGGACTGGGTTGTTGGAGTGTGCGAACGCACATTGACCATAGGACTTGGTGCAAGCATTGTCTGAAGTGTGATGTTGGCAGGGGGAACATCAGTATGATGGACCAGGACCGACACTGTCCTGGCTGGGAAAGTCAGAGCTGGGGCGGATGGAGCTGCAGCTGCCCCTGCAGCCTCACCACCCTGCATACTTGGGGCAGCAGATGACATAGCTGCCCCAGGTCCATGTGCCTTGGTGACAACTTGCACCGCCACACGTGGCCTAGACTTGCTGACCTGCAAGTCAGCCAGGGAGTCATTCTGTGCCAGGTCAGGTGCCACAATGGGCTGGTCATACAGGGGCTGAGCTGGGATGGTCTCAGCCACGTTTCCCTCAACCATGGGGGTGGGGACATGGGTGTCCCTGATTGGTCCTCCACACACCGGGGCATAGGGGCACCCTGCAAAAACTGGCCACGTCCCCTACCACGCCCACCACGCCCACCTTTTGGAGGTGAGCCACCTTTGCCTCTCTTACCGCTTGGTCGCCTCCCAACCATGGCACTGATGTTGTTGTCCGTATGGGAGTAGCAGTAAACAATTGTCCTGGGCAATTGGGGGTCAAAGGGTAGGGTCCTAGATGGAATTCGTACCCTAGTGCTCTAACAAGGCTGTCTGTGACCCCTGGGGGAAGATGACGGGTGACGCAACGCACAGGCAGCCCAAAAACAAAAATAAACGTGCACGCAACCCCTCGTAGACCACGTGCATGGAAAAATGAACCCGCACTACGCTGTGGCACCCAGAAACACAAAAATAAGCGTACGTGTGATACATGCAGCCTACAATGACCTCTGAAGGGGTACGCTACACACGGGGCAAGCACAGTTGCAAAGTACGTGCGGAACTCACCGTCTGCCTGGAAAAATAATGTGAAAAATACGCGCATGTGCGCGTTGGCAACACCCCCGCCAAAAGAAGAATTGTACGCTGTCTGAGGAGACAGGGCAAAAGGAGAAGTGACACTGTTTGAGGAAACAGGCCCAAAAAAAGTAGAAAAATGAAAGCTGTCAGAGGTAACAGGGAGTACGAACTTGAAACGCTGTGAAGTAATCTCGTGTGAACCAACAAGAAGTACAGACTCCACCCACTCGCTCTCCACAAAAAGCACGTATAAGGAAATGGCGTCCTACACGTACCTTTTAAACCAGCCCACACATACACGTCACTTAAGCGTGTATGGGCCCTTTCCTCCAATTACACGTGCTGACACTCGGACGTGCAGCTTTTCCACGTGTGCTCTGTCATCACGTGCTATGAGGGAAACACCCACGCGTGTCACGTCACAGACGCGCTTACACGCTAAGGGCCTTTGGTCCAATGAAATTGCGTACGTGCGCTGAAGCGCTTACACGCTAAGAGCCTTTCCTCGAATTACACGCTGACGTGCAAGATTTTCACGTGCCAAATCACTCCATATCAAGCTGGCCACACGTTCACACATGGAAGACCACGCTCCTACCCAGAAGGCCGAATTACTGCCCCCCAGATCCCCGAGCACGCTGCCACCTGCCATCTGCTGCTGCCTGATTGCCTGCACGTCAGTCAGGGGTGCTGTTGCTGTGACCACCTCTGCTGGAACCGAAGACTCCCGACTGGGATTCCATCACTCCACAGCCCAACCCCAGGACCCAGTTGCCCACCCACTCCTGCCTCTGGGGTTGCCATGTCGGGCACACCACCATCTAAGACCACTGACAACACCCAGCCAGAGAGGCAGAGGGCCACTAGCTTCACTGCCACCGAAGTTGGTGTCCTGGTGGAGCACGTCCTGGGGCAGTATGATGACCTCTTCGGAAGGTCGCGCTCCGACAAGGAAGGATGGACCAGGAACTGGACAGACATCGTGACTGCCATCAACGCGGAGGGGGTGGCAGTCCGCAAATTCCATCATGTCAAGAAGCGCTGGGAGGACTTCAGGTCCAGGACCCTCAACAAGGCCCAGCGCCTCTTGAAGGCAGCGGATGCTAAGGGCGCCAGGGCCACCTGTCGGAAGACCAAATGAGGGTCCTGGAACGCGTATGCCCAGTGCTCCACATCCAGGTTCTTGAGAGGCAGACCTGTCTGGAGTCGAGCGGTAAGTGTACATGCATACTGATTGGAAGCTGTGCGTGTGGTGGTGTGCCAGTAGTGTGCAGGTTGCACATGTGGTTTTGTAGTGCCATGTAATGATGTGTATGTACAGGGCCGTGAGGCTGACACATGCGAGTCCTTTCATGTGTGAGACACATTGATGGTGTATTTGTGGGTAAGCATGCAGGCCAAATGCAGATGTGTAAGTACACATGTTTGAATGACTGTGTATGTCAGTTGTCAAGGTTGTGGTGTCACACATGGGTGTTGGTTCCAGCTGCATGTATCTGCACTGTGTACATGTGCATGTATGTGTATCTGACAAGTGTGCAACTGTCATGCAACATGGATGCATGTGAGACTGATATGTAGAAGACTGATTGCCAGATGTGACATGGATGCCGATCTCATCACTGCGACACTTGGTGGAGGTGTACACATGCATGTAAGTGTGGTGGCGTGTGTGCATGTCTAGTGCACTCCCTGTGTCTCATGTGATGTCTGGCTCACCTTTGCCTGCTCATGCTGTTGTATGTGTAAGGATGGTGCTGGCTGTTGCGATATGGCTGTGGAATAGCTCATGTGTGTGATTTGAAATGAGATGTGTGTTGGGGATTGTGATGCCATGTCTGAAGTTTGACAATGACACTCGTGTGCAACTGTCATGTGTGTATGAGCCCATTGTACAGTGCCCTGATGCCTGTGTCCTATATCTCCCTGTCTGCAGGTCGACTGATGAAGAGGGTGGAGAGGGTGCTGTGGAGCACAGCGGCAGGGATCGCACCGCCTGCCGGAGACGCAAGGCCCGGTACCCTCCCAGGTTGTCATCTCGTCGGGGAGGAAGGAGTCCGGTGCTGCGTCCCAGGTCGCAGCTGCCGAGGGGAGGTCCAAGAGACAGAGGTTGGAGTTGGACTCCTCGGCAGCTGAAGGGGCAGCTGAAACCCCACAGGGCCCGACGGAGGAAGATGGCACAGAGTCATCCAGGTTGGTGGGGTGTTTGGTGGAGGAGGAGGCCGTGCAAGGGACAGAGACAGGGTCTGGAGGTGGGGATTCCACTGGTGCTAGTGGTGCAGTGCAGGGACAGGAGGCAGCACAGGCCGCCGCTGAGGTGCCTGTGTGTAATCCTGTCTCCGATCCTGTGACTGCATCCTCTTGCACCAGCAGGGATACCTACGTCCAGACTCGTTCTCAGGGAGGGGATCGGCTTACACCAACTGGCCTTCCTCTCCCTGCGGATGTGGCTATCCGGCACAGTGTAGAGCCTGTCCTGAGAGGGGTGGCGTTGCGTCAACAAGCCATGTGAGCTGACCTGCAGTCTTTTCATGAGGAGACTGCACATCTTCTCGCATGGCTCGTTGACCGCGTTGACCCACTGGGACAGCTCACCAGGGCTAGATTCCTCCGTTTTCTGGACCTTGTTCCGACCCCCTCCTCAACTGAACCCCCTATGCGCCAGTCGTCCTCCGTGCCATCTTCCCAACCATTTGTCAGCTGGGTGCCCTGTGGAGCTGCCTCTGACCCTGTGGCCAGGCTGGTGGAGGACACATCCCTGCCACAGTCGGGAGTCGGACGTCCAGCAGGGGTGGCCACCTCAACAACTGCACCCCAGCTGGAGGAGGATGTGCAGGCAGCAGGAGCCAGGGCACAGGCAGTGGCACAGCAACAGCAACAACAAGATGGGAGCCATGATGGCTCGGGGCCTTCATCATTGGAGGGGCAGGCATCCGCCAGAGGGCAGAAGGACCCTGGATGGGAAGTGTCTTCCGTGTGGCAGCGGTTGGGCCATGCGATAAATGCAGAGCGGAAGCGGGCAGAAGAGGCACGGCTCACGATGGCCAGGGCGGAGAACTCCATGCGTAGGGCCCTGAGGCGGCCAAGTGCCTCGAGGCCTTTCGCAGGGACCTGGTGATCCAGATGTCATTGTCCCTGCGAACCCTCAGGGCCATGGAAGAGGACTGCCTCTGGGACATCGAGCAGGAGTTCGATGATGCCCTGGCCCGGGACATCAATAAGTGAGCCGTTGGACTTGCCGCTGCCCTTGTAAATAGTTAGTTAGTATTAGGTTTCCTTTCGTTTTTTCTTTATTTTGGACTGCTTGGACAATGCACCACATTTCTATTTTTTATTAGGTAGTAGTTTTTGGTAGGTTTCATTTCTTAAGTTGGGCTCATGGACCCTGGATTTTTCAATTGTACATAGTTCTACATTGGATTGATCTTTTTTAATATTTTTTTTGTGTTCACCATGGAGCAATGGTTTTTACTTTTTATTTTCCCTTGGATTTGATTTTTTGGACTGTGACTTTGGACAACATTTCTTTTTGGATTTCTTTTGCTTATGTTTTCTTGATTTTCATTATTTATCGGACATGGACCATTTCTTTTGTTATTCCCATTGTTGTGTGTTTAATTTGATTTACGTTCATGTTATCTTTAATATATATTTTTTTATACTTCCATTTGTGGTTTTGTCTCATTGGTTTCATGCATGTCATCATATGGGTTTTGACATTCACTTGCACCCATTGTGTGTGTGTGACGGACATGTGTTCATTTACATACTTGCCATTGGGGTTGTATCATGTAATTGGCATTTCTATGTGGGTGGATGCAATACTTGGGTGGGTCTTTGGCCTGTGGAGGCTGGCCATAAGTGCCAGGGATCTAGATTTTGATGACGTGTTGGCTGGGGGACATGTGTCGGGACCTGCTGGCAGGTGCCCTGTACTGCTGGGGGGTGGGGGTGCAAGGGGACATGCGTGGGACATGAGTGGGGGCGTGCTGGCAGGTGCCCTGCACTGCTTGGGGGGTGGGGTGCAAGGGACATGAGTGGGGGCCTGCTGGCAGGTGCCCTGCCCTGCTGGGGGGGTGGGGGTGCAAGGGGACATGAGTGGGGGCCTGCTGGCAGGTGCCCTGCACTGCTGGGGGGTGGGGGTGCAAGGGGACATGAGTGGGGGCCTGCTGGCAGGTGCCCTGCACTGCTGCGGGGTGGGGGTGCAAGGGGACATGAGTGGGACATGAGTGGGGGCCTGCTGGCAGGTGCCCTGCACTGCTTGGGGGGGTGGGGGTGCAAGGGGACATGAGTGGGACATGAGTGGGGGCCTGCTGGCAGGTGCCCTGCACTGCTGCGGAGTGGGGGTGCAAGGGGACATGAGTGGGGGCCTGCTGGCAGGTGCCCTGCACTGCTGGGTGTGGGGGTGCAAGGGGACATGAGTGGGGGCCTGCTGGCAGGTGCCCTGCACTGCTTGGGGGGTGGGGGTGCAAGGGGACATGAGTGGGACATGAGTGGGGGCTTGCTGGCAGGTGCCCCGCACTGCTGGGGGGTGGGGGTGCAAGGGGACATGAGTGGGGGCCTGCTGGCAGGTGACCTGCACTGCTGGGGGGTGTGAGTCCAAGGGGGTAATGCGTTGGTGATCACTAGTGCAAGGTGACATGTGGCTTGGCTGGGGGGGCATGCCCATGGTGAATGGGCTGCCTGCAGGACATGACCAGGGCTGCAGGGTAGTCCCCTGTGGTGTGGGCTGCCTGCAGGGGCCGTGGAGGGTGTAGAGGGAACACCTGGGAGGACCCACACTGGCAATTCACGTGTAGGACTCCCCTGCACCCCCAAAATACACGTACCCCACTCGCACAGGGCCTATCGCGTGTGAAACTTCACGCGTACCCCAGTAATACACGTACCCTGCTGAAATTGCATGTGGAACTTCCCGCGCACCCCAGAAATACACGTACCCAGCTGAAATCGTGTGTTAAACTTCCCTGCTCCCCAGAAATACACGTACCATGCTGAAACCGCGTGTGGAACTTCCTGCGCACCCCAGAAATACACGTACTCTTCTGAAATCGCGTGTTAAACTTTGCCGCTCCCCAGAAATACACGTACCCTGCTGAAATCGCGTGTGCAACTTCCCGCGCACCCCAGTAATACTCGTACCCTGCTGAAATCACATGTTAAACTTCCCCGCACCCCAGAAATACACGTACCCTGCTGAAATTGCATGTGGAACTTCCCGCACACCCCAGTAATACACGTACCCTGCTGAAATTGCTTGTTAAACTTCCCCGCACTCCAGAAATACACGTACCCTGCTGAAATCGCGTGATGAACTTCCCGCGCACCCCAGTAATACACGTACCCTGCTGAAATCGTGTGTTAAACTTCCCCGCACCCCAGAAATACACGTACCCTGCTGAAATCGCGTGTGGCACTTCCCGCGCACCCCAGTAATACATGTTCCCCGCTTGGCGTTTGCTGTTTGGCAGCCCTGTATACTGGTCCAGGGTTAGTGCAGCCCTTCGCGCTGAATTGGGAATTTTGATGGCTTTTCCTTGCGCGAGGGCGTTCTTGGGGGCGTAACTGGCGCTGCTGCAGGGTCGCTATGCCACTCTGCATCACGGCTGGTTTTGGAGGCTAAAATCCATGAATATGCTGTGCACGGAAATCAATTTTATCGCACGCGGCTGGCGCAGACATTCGCACGTGCACACTGTGCGCCAGCCATGTGCGCCACTTTTGTGCGAAATTCTATGAATTACCCTGCAAGTGTCCTCTTCCATCAATCAATGTTGCTAATCCTTCAATTGTAGCAAACAGTTCTCCCCTGTGCCCAGGATTGGAATTGCATATGCAGATTTCACCAATGGATCCTAGATTCCCTTGTTTGCAGACTAAATCACTGATTGGCCAAGAATTCTCCAAAGTGGTTGTGGATAGTTATATGCTCCAGTAAAGAGTTCTGTATTCACATCTCTACTGAACTGTGTATAGTTTACATTTCTACTTATAATTCTCTACTATTTGTAGATATTGTGGGATCCCAAAATGTCTCTATTGTATATAATTATGAGATCAAAAAACTGTTCAGAATGCGAATCTTCACTATTTATCAATGGAATGTACAAGAAGAAGACACATACCTGAAATAAGCTTCTGCAGGCTCTGGATTTTTTTTTTGCTAAGCAGATCCCAGAAGTGGAACAGTGCTTCCATAGCAGGCAGTGCCAAGATGGCCAGCGAAATTTCTCATGAGATCTGATGGCTTCTTCTTGTGGCTCTTCAGAAACAATAGCTCTGCATTTGGCTCAGCTTAAAGTAACCCTTTAAGGCTATCCTAAGCGTCCAGATTCTATTTTGCCTAAGCCTACAGTGTTTGATATTTTTCCTGATGGAGTTGCTTAAATTCATCTGACTCCTACTTTGCTGCTGATCCTTACAACATTGTCTGTCCCTTCTAGGTATGTTGTGTTGGCCTATCCTGTCCCTAGTGTGTGTTTTCCCTCAGTTAGATGTGTCCTTCACAATCCTTTGTGAAGATATTCCCCAGGGAGACAGTTGCACGGTCTGGGTGGTTATAACAGCACTTACCCCTCAAACCCTCCCCCCTTAGGATTTTTTTACTTGGATGTGCATCCTAGAAAAGTCTAATTAGCCACGATGCAAGAACTGATGGATCCAAACTTCTGTAATGTGGATCATACAACGTTCTGCCAATGCGATTCATCAACCAATTGAAAATCCTTTTTGAGTGTAAGATATTAAGAAAAGGAAACCTTGACTAATTAAAAAATGTGAAGCATGGAACATTTAAAGAAACATTTTGAAAAACATTTTAAAGAAACAGTGTGCTTCACCATTGTAAAGAAAATATCTTTAATGGAATATGTGATATATATATATTGTTCGGAACAAGAACAAAACAGTGTCAATTAAGAAAATTCATTGAAGCGTAATTTCGTATACACAT
The DNA here is from genome assembly GCF_040938575.1 of Ambystoma mexicanum. Classification (NCBI taxonomy): domain Eukaryota; kingdom Metazoa; phylum Chordata; class Amphibia; order Caudata; family Ambystomatidae; genus Ambystoma; species Ambystoma mexicanum. Next base: position 871,402,486 of record NC_090935.1, read on the forward strand.
ACACACGCCACATGTATCACATCACCTCCCAGGAGGCACCATCATTAAATCAATCCAAACATAAAATCCAACAAATCCAACAAAAAACCAAGAAACATCTAGTTATGAATTCAAACACTTGTAGCAGTAGTCCAAGTGTCACCAATCCATGTGTGGACAATATTTTGTGTTTGTTCATTCAAAGTGAGGCGGAAAACCAATTTGCCAAAATTAATAGGGAGTAGTTTTGCATCCTTATTGGTTTTAGTTGTCAACATAAATTTCGACTCCCAATACCTAATTATTCAGAGATTGAACCTTCTTCGGGGTGATAATATATACTGATGTAATGTCAGGCGTTATGAATCAATCCAGTAGAGATGTCATGTATACTCCAGGGTTGGAGCTATAGGGCCCATCCAATTTGGTGAAGTCTTGAGAAGGAGGGGCCATCCTAAATGCTGGCTGTGACCCCACGGTAGCCCAACTGGACTGTCCAAGCATGAGGTATCAGTTGGTAGAACTTGAGCACAATGTCTTGTGTGATTGTGTATTCCTCATCAGGAGAAGGGAGTGTGTTGCATCTACACATGAACCATTTTGTGCTTCTAGAGGGTGTCTGTAGAGTGCTGGGAGGTGCCGCACCAGTGGATGTTCGTTCTCCCAGACAGTGTTTCGCTGCCTTTTAAAAACACTGTGGGAAACATCTTAACATGTTGAGATATTTTTTAATTCATGCACTTGACTTCCCTTAGCCAACACCAGAGGATGGGGATGGGTCACGTGCATTGTTCTCTCATGTTTTATCAGGAAGGTATAAAATACAAGTGCATGTTCAAGGTCTGGAGTACCTGTAGTCACACATAAACATGCTCCAGGACTTGTTCAATTTTGAATGGACCAATACATCATTCTTAAGCTTATGTGACCTAGGAAAGTTGAGTATTTGAGTCAATGACTAAACTAGGTGATTCTCCTGATACTTTGGAGAGCCACCTCTCTTCTTGTCTCCATACTTTGCATGCTGTGCTTTTGTTTATTTTAACTGATGCATACCCTCTTAACCTATGTTCTTTAGCTTTTCTTGTTAAAATGGCAGCTAAGGATGGGTACAGAGATATGTGTTTTATGGTAGCATGCACGTGTTATACCCCAGAACACTGTAAATGATCAACAACCAGTATAAGATTGTCATGCACTGTTTTACACAAACTCTACTAACCACAGTAAAGTGACCCAATCCATCTCAAAATAGTGTAGGACACATTTCAGTATTTGTTACAACTTCTGATAGAGACTTTCAGTTTGCCTGTCAAACTGGGGGTCGTATCTAGTCGGTAAACTGTAACTTCGATCTATATACTTCAGTTTAGATTTGAAGATTTGTTTCAAAGAAATACATTCCCTGATTTAACACCACCTACCACAAATAATCCATCTCAAAATTCAGGGAAAAGAACTAGGATGTGTTGATCTTAATAATCTGTTTTATTTAAAATAGTAAATCAAAACCAAAGGTGGTCACTTAACTTTATGCTGGGGAAATCACTCACAATATTCTTTACAAATAAGTAGAGGCCCCTTGAATACAGAAAAGAAAAATAATCTGCCTGTTTTTGTCTCACTAAACACATTTAGAATAAACACAAACATGAATTCCTATCAAATCAAATTTGAATAACTATACTTGTACATCAATATACAATGAGCATTCAAATTATCACCGCTTGCTGACTTCTGTAATTTCAATTTTTTTCATCACCAGTGGCCAATATAAAATGAACTTTATTTTCTGTAACTCCATCAATGAATGTTAGGACTAGGCAAAAAAGTCATAACATGCAGCTCAATTCATTTTCTCTAACACCACGACAACTGCTGGCAGTATAGAAAAATATGATTGTATAGGTTCAAATATAACTTGCTTAGTCTCAAAACAATCCTAGTCTGAATAAAATATGTATTCAGATCCATCTTTGTGCATGCATGTAAAATGCAGACTGCGCTTTTGGGCTACTTTGTCTAAAGGCTTGCATTTCAAACAGAAGCTTTAATTTTTGGAGAGCACAGCATTTAGATTCATTTAAAATGTCATACAAATATGAGAATATCATTTTCTGATCAAACAGAAATCAACCCTCCAATTCGACTTGACATTAGAAGTCAAGTAGGATTGGACATTATTAATCTATAGTCTCTACTTTTCTGCAAATTTTTTTTAGAACAATGCCAGTGTTCATTTAAATTGATATAATTTACTCGGCCATACAATGAACAAATGAATCCCGTACCCACTTCACGTGAGATTTATCTTTTTATGTACTTTGGTTGCCACAGTGAAGACATTTAATATGTTAGGAATACGCTGTACACCATTTCACAGATGGTGCCCATTCTTAAAAATACATCTGTGAAAACGATGCGAATTCATTATTTGTCTACTGTCATAAAACAATTTGCCTCATTACGAGTCAGTCGGTCCGGAAATAACGGTGGCTGTAAATCCGCTGTCACTGTTGTTTCCGGACCGGCTCATCGCGAGTTCTGCAGGCTGGAGGTGTCATTCCCGCCAGGTCTGACCTGGCGGGTTGAACACCTCCCGCCTGCAGGCGGACATGGAAACACCGGCACCATCAGGAGATGGTGCCGTTGTTTCCACTTCCCCATTCCCATGGAGTCCTATGAGACTCCATGGGAATGGGGATTTACCGAATTCTGCCTCCGGAATTACCGGGTCACCGGGGTTGTAACGCCCCGGTGATTCTGGGAATCATGGAGGCGGAATGGTAATACGAGTCCGGCGGTAATACGAGTCCAGTTACCGTCGGACTCGTGATGAGGCCCATTATATATGTATTTCACACTCAAAACTCATGACATTCTATTTTTGAATAGACTTACACAATGTCCCTCTTTAGTGGCCTAGCTGGTAAAGAATTCCCATGAAGGAGTTTAAATTGCTATTAGGGGTTTAACTAGTTCTAGGGTCATATCTCTTAGTGCACAGGCATTGTAATGTTCACTTTTGGAGTGTGTTTGAAAGGTCCAGGAAAGGTAAAACATCTACTGCAGAATTAGTGCTTCAGTGTTCTTCGAGACAAAAATGCCTTCTCCGGGGGTTCCTCAGCTATCTTCAAGGTATAATCCACTTAAGCCTTTTGTCCATTTGGACAGGGTCCCCCAGTCTACAGGCTTGCCAAGAATCCCAAAACGCTCCCTAATTTCTATGTGTTTGGGCCTAAATAGCAGATCTGCGTGAAATTACAGAATACAAAAGTCTGATCCCCAAAATTCCAATTTTTTCCCCATTTTTCCACAAATATATATGTGGGGTAGACCCCCCACAGCCCCCCCCACCTTACCCCTATATATATATAGATATATATATATATATATATACGGACAATTGGGGGTCGGACTTTTGGTATTAGGTAATTTTGTATAATACCTAAATAGCTGATCATTTTAACCCAGGCAGCTTCAGTTGATGCAATGATTCCTATTTTGACTGGGTCTTTTATTGGTTCATTTCCCATCCTGACACTTCCTATTCTACTCCCCTCTATTTTGATTGGTCTGATGAATTTTCATATGTGATAGTGGGAGGTTCGGTCCCTTCACCTCTGAAGTTCTGGCCAGATTTGCATTCAAATCATTTTCCTTCATAGTTTTTGTTATTAATTTACCCCATTGTTCATGTATATACATATATATTCAGTAAAAAAAACCTGGTTAAAGAGACGTTATGGTTACAAGTAAAATCTAAAACCCCCATAAATTTGGCAATTATGGTGATCCAAGCAACCATAACTCAAGCCACCACTGTGCACTGCTAAGACTAACACCCAGGACAACAAAGATGACATCACAAATGTTATTGATTACATCACTGGCACATTTCTGGGGTGTTTCAATTTTACTTGTAACCATAACGTCCCTTTAGCAATGTTTTTTCACAGAATTTCATAGGTTTGTACCAGTACACTTTATGGTACTTCTATATTATGTAAAAAATCATGTTATAAAAAATGTTGATTATCACAGTCCCACTTGTACCTGACGACCTTCCCCAACAATCAACCTAATCAAATTCACAAAACATAAATCAGAGGCAGTTTGATGAAACGTTTCCCACTCCCTCCCCAAGTAATGCCTTTATGGGAATTACAAATTCTCCCATTCCTGTTTCCCATTCCGATTCCCCATCCCTTTCATATATACATTTATTTGTTATACTCTAAATATCTTGTATATTATTCTGTCACTTTTTTGTTGTTAAAAAAACGTAATTTGTAGTCCGCGACCTATAGGAATGTTCACAGTGCGGTCTAGCAATGGATGACGTTCGCGAATGATTTAACTCAACTTGTAATTATCACATTATCTGTGTTTTGATGCGCCAGACTTAAATAATGTACAAAATAGAGCTGGACATACTGGAAGTTTTACTGCCATCCGTTTGGTTTTATGGAGTGCTTTTTCCCTTCTTTAGGGGCATGTGATTGTGCTCTGTTATTGCAAACACAGCACAATCAATTAACATTTGTAGCGCATTGGCGCATCAAAACACGGATAATGTGATAATTACAAGTTGAGTTAAATCTGAGCCACTAGGAGTGGCGCGCCCACCCCGAGTCAGTTTACAGATATAAAGCATTTAGACACATTGATATTGTCAGAGGTATGGGGCTATTGACCCTCACGTTTATTGAAATAGAGATATTCCATTATGGAAGCAGTTTTTGCTTGCACTTGCCTCGAGTCTAATGATCACATGATCACTATTCACATGATCTGGGGGAGGAGTTTGCTGCTGGTAGCGGTTTCCTTTTTAACTTACTAGTGTTAGTTGTCAATTTGGATAAGATCAGCCTGAAGAAGTTCGGTACATGAGCAGAACGTGTGGCGTTTTTCCACCCTGGAGGGTGTGTCTTTTTAAAACTTGTCTGTCATGTGGGTAGGCACATTACTTGTGCCTGCCTGTAATGTTGTATGTTGCACGGATATGTCAAAATAAAGACAACTTGTTTTTACCAATAAGGTAGCAGGGTCTTGTGTGCTTGGGTAGTTTTGAACATACTCTCTGTTGGTTTTATTGCAGTGTTACAACCTGAAACGAGTGTGTGTTTTTTTGATGTTTAAAGAAATCTAGCCAGTTTTACACCCTTAATAAACACCAGCTATGAGTTAGGCAGAGCACGACTTGGCTAACAACGTTTTTTTAAATATATATATATATGTATATATATATATATATTACATGGCCACGGTAGTGGCCATGTAGTTATGGTTAAGTTGCTGTTTCCATAGGAAGAGCACTTTTTGGGCGGCTTATAACTTCGCTCTCCCTGGACGGATCCTCACCAAACTTTGCAAAAAAAGTAGTTGGGTCACTCTGAATTTTTTTGCAAAGTTTGGTGAGGATTCGTCCAGGGGGGGCAAAGTTATAGGGGGGGTCCCAAAACTTTTTTTTTCCCCATAGACTGAATGGGAAAAAACTTTGCGCACGGCTACAGCCAGAACCGCTGGACGGATTTACACCAAATTTGCGGCAGGAGCGGCGGCCTGGTCCCAAAAGCGTGCTTTTGTAAATTTGGTGTAAATCTGTCCAGTAGTTTTTTTTAAAAATGACTAAAATGTAAGGCAAAAAAATTAGTGATATCTGCGTTCGCTTCGCGGACAGACTTCACTGTTCGCTCCGCGGACAGGACCCCAATTGGCCCGTGGGCTTGCGTCATGTCCGCGGACATGCGACGTGTTCGCTGATTGGACGGCGAGGGGCGTGGAGCGCGTCAGATTTTCTGTGGCGCCCGCCATCTTGTATTCGCAGTCGACCGCGTACAGTGCAGTGAAACGTGGATAAAAAATTGTATTTAGTGCCGTGTGTTGGTGTGTAAGAGTGTTTGGGGAGGGTGGGGGAGTATGAGATAGGTTCAATGCTTTGTTTTTTTATGTGCTAGACGTTTTTGTTGCGTTTGATTTGTCCGCGGAGAACACGGCTGTTCTGACATTTTGTAAATAAACTAAATGGTGGGGTGTTTAGAGGACGGAGTATGTGTCATTTTTGTTCGCAAGGAAGGTAAAAATGAGCTATGAACACTCGCGGTATACTTAATTGTTCGTAAATACACAAACTGGGGGTGTCCTCAGGACGCTGTCCGTATTGTAATCTGTCTAGTTGAATGTGTTCTAAGAACACTCGGAGTGTCCCGAAATGGTTGCAATTACACAAAATGGAGGTGTTCTGAGAACGTTGTTTGTATTGTTCGTTGTCAGGGTGAAAGTGTTTTAAGAGCACTCCTTTTGTCCGCTAATAGTACAATTTCCTAGGGGCGTCAACCGACTTTTTGTCCACTAAAGGAACGATAAATCCGGCTGGTGTGCGTCGACATTATGTGATAATCCTATGACTGGCGCTATTGACCTGGCTGACTTGCTTTTGCGACACTAAATCATATCTCCCGCCACTAAGCCTGATATTATCAAAGCATTCATATTCCCCGCCTCTCTCTGTGACGTTACAGGGTGCGTAATGAAACGCGCCCAGTCGTCTCCAGTACTACGCGACTTTACACAGAACCCGGAAGACAACACACATTATGTCACAACACAGCGCCCCACAATTCAGAATATGAAACTGTGATTTAAAAGCAAAGAGCAAGATTGTAAATGTTGTAAAGTACATTTATTTGACATCAAATGTTTAGAGAATATTCAGCAATTTGCATTTGTCTTTGTTGTCGATCCGCAAAGGTTCATGTTGAGACACGCGATGTTCCTTTGCGGTACAGAGAGTGTTAGATCAGGTTACAACTCAGTGCGTCACAATTCGGAATATGAAACTGTGGTTTAAAAGTAAACAGCAGGATTGTACACTTGGTAAAGTACATTTATTTCACATGAAATGTTTAGTGAATATTCAGCGATTTGCTATTGTCTCTGCTGTCGATCAGCAAAAGTTTATTTGGAGCCGCGCGTTGTTCCTTTGCGGTAGATAGGCTGTTGGTTTATGATAAAAGCAGTAAATGGTCTCTCTGATAATCGGAAGGTTGCTCCAACAACGAGCCATTAGACCACCGTATTGGTTGGTATGTTGTTTGTAGCCGCTAGTACTGCGTAAGGGCATATTGGTCCTTGGCGATTGTCCCATAAAATGGTGAGGGTCATGAAGTTGCATATTTGGACTTGCACCTGGCAGTTGAAGACCCCATCCGCTGGAGTCTGTAAATTGTGACATAGACAAAACGGGGCCACGTACCTGTTTTAAAAAACATAAATTAGTCTCACCAGCCGATCTTCATTAAAAATCATCATTTTATTTATTAGGGCGTGAAACTATTTGCAACAGAGTATGTTAATAATAAAAAAATAATATTTTCCCATTCATATAGCGCTAAGAACTGTGAGGTATCTAAGCGGTGCTTATTATTAACCACGGTGTGTGGTGCTCATTTATCGACCACGGAAGGATGAAAGGCTGAGTTTGGGCTTGCCTGGATTCGAACTTGCGTTAGCAAGCTGTGCACGGATGTCAAAGCGAGCGCTGTACTCGCTGTGCCACTTGACAGGCTACAGTAAAGTGGCACAGCGAGTAGAGCGTTTGACCGCCTATAGACCGGTTAAATTATTTCTATTAACCCACTCTGTGTCGTCTGCCTTTTTCAGAGCCCTCTAAACGACAGGGGATCAATTCGGCGGTGATAGTACGCGGTAGAAAACATTATGCCACTTTCAACGAACAAGTTCAACTTCAGCGGTCTTTAATGCTACGCTATTGTAATTATATTTGGTATAAAGTAATGTAAAGGGTTACTTACAGTACAATTGCAATTTCCATTGTCTACGAGTGGTGCAGTCCGAAGATACGACTCCGCGTGTGCCAACGATCTTTCGCATAGTGATATAATATGTAAAAGTGGTTTCGTTTCAGAAATTTCATCTTTATCTTCTCTTACGTTTTAGCAACACTCCTTCAAGTGAAGTCTTTCATCACAATCTCTGTCTGTCAAGGTCAAAACACAATACAACCTTATAGTCTGCTTCGTGAGCCTCTCCGGGGCCCGAGAAAAAAATGAAGCAGCTGACCTTCACTGTGAACGAGCATAAATTCTTACTTTGCAACATTCTGTGTAAAGCCATCTGTAGAAGTTGGTTTTTGCACGCCATGTTTGTATATTGTTTGCGTGATATTAAAAAAAGTTTGTTTAAAGGATGTTATGGTTCTAAGTACAGCCGAAAGACCCCTGAAAATAGCAAGTTATGGTAAGCTATGAAAAATAACTCGCGCCAACACCATGCACTGCTAAGACTAACACCCAGGACATCAAAGATGACATCGCAAATGTCATTGATGAAATCACTGATGACATCACATGTGTATGTACTTTTCATGGAATTTGTGTACTAGGGATTTTCATTATAATGTTCCGAAAAAAGTGTCAAGGATATTGCAATAAATATCATACCGTTATTAGTGCTTTGAACGATGCATTTATATCAATAAATAGCATTGTATTATGGGATTCTATGTAGTATACTGAGCTGCTAATGGAGAAAGATAGCATTGTGTGCAGAGTACAAGAAAGTATAATATTTGTAATGTTAAAATGTAGAATAATGAAATGATAATTGTCCTGAAATGTTGGAAAATTCACAAAATGGGGGTGTTCTGAGGACGTTATTCGTATTGTGTGATTTCTTAGCTGTATGCAATGAGGGAATGGTACAGAGAGTAAAGTGGACGCCGTCCGCGGACACCGCGGCTGTTCGTAGACAGGGCGTGGTAAATCCGGGTTTTTCCAGGAAATCCAACATGGAAAGAAGACTGTACGGATCAGCCAATCAGATGTCGAGGTTGTGGATTTGTGTTGAAAGAGACTGTGTGTGGTGAAGATGGCAGAAGTGGAGAAAGTCAGGGTGTTGGTGCTCGGAGATATGTTTGTGTATGGTTTACAGCAGTACGCTGAATGCAGGCATGTTGCAAAGAACTTTGATGTCAAAGGAGTGGAGGTGGTGTGGAGCACTGTGCCTGATTGCAATGTACAGGGAATTGTACAAGTTTGTGCGGATATGGCCACGATGAACAGTCCGCATGTGGTAGTTTTGCACTATGGAGCTTTCCATTTGGGCAACGTCAGTGCCCCTACTTTGTTGGCTGATTTGGAATGCTTGGTTCAAGCCGTAGTGAAGATCCTTCCAAATGCGAAAGTAATTTTTTCTGGATTACTACCTAGGGCAATATGGGACAATAGTTCAGTTTTTTGTCCTCAGCAAAACATTGCTAGGTGTGTCATCAACCGAGGCATGTGTGCCTTCATGCTTAGAGCTGGTATGTTCTTCTGTAACAATGAGAATATTGATGCCAGTAATGCTGTTAATTTTAAAGAAGATGGCATTTCTTTATATTTACCGGAAACGCCTTTTTTATTTTGGAATGTAAGGGTTGCTTTGGAGAAGGTTATGTGAAGATTTTAGGAGTAAAGTAAGAAAAAAAACAAGAAAAAAAATATAAAATAACAGGTGTCTGTCAAGCATCTGTAAAAAAAAAAAAAAAAACAGAGCCAACTTCAAAGGGGAAATGGGGCACACTATTTAAATTTACATTCACCACGCTCAGATTTTCGATGTGTCCGCGGACATGAAAATCACTACGAGGGGGTTAGTATGTTCTATGTTACATGTCAGGGATATTATGTTTAAGTTGTGTTACTAAAAACCTATGAAATTCAGTGAAAAAACTTTGTTAAAGGGACGTCATGGTTCCAAGTAAAACCGAAAAACCCTTGAAATTCGCCAGTTATGGTAACATAAGCAACCATAACTCGCGCCACCGTGCACTGCTAACACTAACACCCAGGACATCAAAGATGACATCACAAATGTCATTGATGACATAACTGATGACATCACATGGCTGGCTCTCCCTTTTTATCCTTTACTGACATATCGAAGCCACATAGTTTTCTACAGTAACAGTCAGGAAGTAAAAATTGAAAAGGTACTATATTTGTAGACTTGGGTTCCTGTCACATCATATATGAAACATGTACGTAGTGGAAGATACAGGCTTGAAAGAGAGGAATCCTTTCTGTGAATGAAGATAATCATTATGGTATCAGCACTTTGTCATAGTTTTAGTTTTTATTACTCTACCTTCCCTCTATATGCTCATATTTGTATACATTATAGTCACTCTCCATAGAGTGAATGGGAAAAAATTTTTGCTCGCGTCTACAGCCCAAACCGCTGGACGGATTTCCACCAAATTTGGACCAGGAGCAGCGACTTGGTCCCGAAAGCGTGCTTTTGCAAATTTGGTGAAAATTCGTCCAGTAGTTTTTTTTTAAAATGACCAAAAAGTACGTCAAAAAAAATTTGTGATATCTGTGTTCGGTTTGCAGATAAACTTCCCTGTTCGCTCCGCGGAAAGTGTCCTGATTGGCCAATCGTCTTGCGTGATGTTCGCGGACATGCAAAGTGTTCGCTGATTGGACCGCGTGGAGCGTGAAGCGCGTCAGATTTTACGGTAGCGCCCGCCATATTGGATTTGCGGACGTCCCGGACAGCGCGGTGAAACTTTGTTCAAAATGTGTATTTTGTAGAGTGTGTTGGTGTGTAGGAGTGTTTGGGGAGGGTGGGAGTGTGTGAGATAGGATGAAAGTTGTGTTTTTTATGTATTAGACGTTCTTTTTGTGTTCGATTTGTTTGCGGATATCACAGGTGTTCTGAAATTTTCTAAATAAACTGACTAGGGGGTGTTCTAAGGAGTCAAAATGTGTCTGTTTTGTTTGCAAGCAAAGTGAAACTGTTCTAAGAACACTCGCGGTGTCTGGGGAGTGTTCGTAGGTGGTGTACTGAGGACGCTGTCCGTATTGTTCTCTGTCAAGTTGAATGTGTTCTAAGAACACGCGCGGTGTCCTGAAATGTTTGCAAATAAACAAAATGGGGGTGTTATGAAGACGCCTCTAAGAACACTCGCGGTGTCCGGGGAGTGTTCGTAGGGGGTGTCCTGAGGAGGCTGTCCGTATTGTTCTCTGTCAAGTTGAGTCTGTCCTAAGAACACTCGCGGTGTCCTGAAATGTTCGCAAATAAACAAAATGGGGGTGTTCTGAAGACGCTTCTAAGAACACTCGCGGTGTCCGGGGAGTGTTCGTAGGGGGTGTCCTGAGGACGCTGTCCGTATTGTTCTTTGTCAAGTTGAATGTGTCCTAAGAACACTCGCAGTGTCCTTAAATGTTCGCAAATAAACAAGATGGTGGTGTTCTGAAGACGCTTCTAAGAACACTCCCGGTGTCCGGGGAGTGTTCGTAGGGGGTGTCCTGAGGACGCTGTCCGTATTGTTCTTTGTCGAGTTGAATGTGTCCTAAGAACACTCGCGGTGTCCTGAAATGTTCGCAAATAAACAAGATGGGGGTGTTCTGAAGATGTTTTTGAGAACACTCCCGGTGTCCTGGAATGTTCGTAGGGGGTGTCCTGAGGACACTGTCCGTATTGTTCTCTGTCAAGTTGAATGTGTCCTAAGAACACTCGCGGTGTCCTGAATTGTTTGCAAATAAACAAGATGGGGGTGTTCTGAAGACGTTTTTGAGAACACTCCTGGTGTCCTGGAATGTTCGTAGGGGGTGTCCTTAGGACGGTGTCCGTATTGTTCATTGTTAAGTTGAAAGTGTTCTAAGAACTATCGCGTTGTTCTGAAATGTTCGTAGGGGGTGTCCTGAAAACGGTGTCCGTATTGTTTGCTGGCAAGCTCAAAGTGTTCTAAGAACACTCACATTGTTCGCGGACATTAAAAGTTTACCATAGATCATAGTTGAAATGTTTGACTCTATGGATGTGATATGCTGCGGTGGTTGTTGCCAGGGCATAGAGTCTTGGGTGCATGGCCATTTGGCCATGCACCCAAGACTCTATGCCCTGGCAACAACCACCGCAGCATATCACATTCATATTTGTTTATAACTTTGGGTGAAAAACAAATGTATAAGGAACAAAGGTATTAGATACTATGGATGTGATGTGCTGCTATGGTTGTCCTTATTATTGTATACTTACTGTTTGGTCTAGTAATGGCAGTCCATGTTTTTTTTCTTCATTTCTGTGATAAAAGAAAATAGCATGTTAGTATTAGTATTTTGTAATGACTTATTACATTGTATAAGCAATATACTTTTATTTTTTTTCGACCCTCATATTTAGTAGAGTACAAATCAGAGTACTGTGCAATTTGCTCAGTTTCTGTATTTGTTGCTAAAATCATTGGGTCTGTGGGAGAAAAAAAAATCCATGTTGGATTTAAAAAAAAAACCCTTTTTCTGTTATGCTACAGTTTATTTGTTTGTTTGTTTTCAGTGTTCACTTGTTGTTTCTGGCTAATGCTTTATACTTTGATTTGTTGTATTTCTTTTGGAACAGTAACAGATTCTTCATTTGTTTTGATATTATAAAGTTTTGGAGCAGTTAGATACCAATTGCCGTATTCTAACTGTCTATTTTTTTAACATATTGTAGTGGTTTTCATTTACCTATTTGGATATTGTTAAATTTTGGAACAGTTAGATACCAATTGGCGTATTCTAACTGTGTATTTTTTGGCCTAAGTTAGTGGTATTCATTTATCTGATTAGTTGTTGTAGAATCTTTGAGTGTTAGATAGCTTTTGGAGTATTCTAACAGTGTATATTACTTTAACAGACATTTATAATTTTGGGACAGTTAGATACCAATTGGCGTATTCTAACTGTGTATTTTTTGGTCTAATTTAGTGGTATTCATTTATCTGATTAGTTGTTGTAGAATCTTTGAGCAGTTAGATAGGTTTTGGAGTATTCTAACAGTTTATATTTTTGTAACACAAATTTACTTAAAGGTTTAAATACAGTTTATTTATCAAATTTTGGTTTTAAGAACATCAAATAAGCGTTTGTAAGATTTGCTGGTAATCTCTGCTTTAGAGTAATGGTACTATCATTACATTCAAACCATCCACATTTCTTTTTTATGTATGCAGTGTAGTGCCCTGAATTGGTTGTGGCTCCTGCGTGGTAGATTATACCTATTGTTGTGAAGGTTTTCTTACCAAGTGATATTTGACCATGTGTGAATCCAGTCAGCTTGCAGTTGTTTTTGGTACAATCTGCATTGTAACGTAGAAGCATTAGTATTACGTATTTACTATGTGTTTGTATTACTAACGTGGAGCGATTATCTGAATTGCAGGTAGAGCATAATCTACCATGGTTTGCATTTTGTACAAGTTGCTGAAATGGAATGGATTCACAATTTGGCATTGATATATATATGAAGCGTTCATTGGGGATTTCTTCTTCTGTCACATTGTTGCAGAGAGTGCATGTATGTTTCCACATGTCTGAAATCTGAAAGATTTCATTTATAGGTAGGTTTTTGTTTTCCAGTACTTGTAGTAAGTACATTAGAAATTCTTGTGGATCTTCCTGTGAGTTTATAGTGAATTTCACCATTCCAGCACAGTAGTCCAATTGTCGTCTTATTCCAAAAACACTATATGTGTTGTCAGGATTGTTTGCTGCATTTCTGTGAAGTACTAACATTTGCAAACACAATGGGTTTGTACTGTGTGAGTAAATGTTGTCAGCAATTGGTGGCAATTGAAATCGAATATTCATTGCTACATTTGCATAGCAACTTACACCAACTATATTTGAGAATTTAAATGGTGCAGGTAGTTCTGTATCTAACTGCTTTTTTTGTAGTTTGTCTTCCTTCTTTAAACAAGTACCTGGTTTACTTTCTCTAATTGATTCTTTTTTGTTTGTGGTACTTGATGGAGTATTAGTTTCTTTTACTCTCTTTGGAGGATTTCCAGTGACGTCCTGTTGCATTTCAGTTTGATTTAGTTTTCTTTTACAACGTTTTAGTTTTTGTGGAACAGAATATGTGTTTAGATGGGGAGTGTATAGTGAGCGAAGTCTATTATATTCTAAAATGCAAGGAATATCAGCGTTTACTTTACTTGCATCAAAGTTGATTAGAAATAGACCGTCAAGTGTACGTAAGCGTGATAGTGCTACGTAGCTCATGCCTTCTTTAAAGACTGTGTTACCAATATCTATCATTGCTTTGTCTAGGGTAAGACCTTGTGATTTATGAATTGTGACTGCGTATGCAAGAGTTAGAGAAAATTGTTCTCTGCGTACATACATATCTTTGAAGAGAAGGAATCTAGCTGTTGAGCATCCTATCCGTTTTACTTCTGAAAGTTTGTCAAAGAGTATATTGACAAACTGAATTTTGTTGTCACGTGGGTATGTTTGAAAGCCAACAACTGTACCCAGTGCTCCATTAACTAGTCCTTGGTCCACGTCAAGGTTACGTTTAAGCATTACTCTGCAATTTAAGGATAATTTTAACATCTTTTCTAAGCCTGCTGTGTTGAGATTGATTTTTCTAAATTATTTAGTCTTGTTGTGGCTTGGTCACACATGGGTAGTGTCATACCATGTACATCTAGTTTGTCTGTGGCGCTAATTTCCATTATTGGTTGCATTTCTTTACTTAGCATGATTTCATTGAATTTGAAACAGCTTGCAAGAGTTGGCATTAAGGCCATACAATTGACATTTTTGTGGGCTAATTGTTCCATAACATCTGTAGCACATGCATTATCGCCATAAAGTGCATTAATGTGCCAGGTTTTCAATGTTGCTTCTGCTTCTTTAGAAAGTATGCCAACTCTCAAATTTTTTAAAATGTTGGCATAAGTGAGATCTGCAGATTCTGAGGTGAATCAAAGCTAACATCAGGTTGGAGACCATGCTCACTTTATCTATTAGTAGCATTTTCATTTGTTTCAATACTCTGCGTAATTCCATTGCAGCTTCTGCAGAAAGTTCGTAATAGTCTAATTTGTTCTGGTGTTCTACTGGTAATAGTAGTAATCGGTGTACTGTAACACCACCTATGTTGTAGGCAGCTAAACCTGTGGGGGCAGTGACAACAGCTGACAGTTTGTTGTTTGTCAATTGTTGAAGGAACTTACTAATGATTTTGATTAGGAATGTTTTGCCAGAACCAGCTTCACCACTGACGTACAGTAGTATAGGTTTATAATTATGGCAGGAACATTCTTTATTTTCATGTTTTACACCATGTGCAATTTGTTTTGTTACTTCTTGAAAAATGCTACTTTGCTCATTGTTTAGTTTTGATTGTAGTATAGTTAAGTCTTCCTTATCTTCATACTGACACATGGTGTTTTCTACTTCTATCATAGCTAATTCTGCCTCATTTGTTATTAGTGGTTCTCCCAGTGGTTCTTGGCTTCTTGTTACAGAAGGTTGACTACTGTCAGGAGTATCCTTATCTAGTTGAGCTTGGAGTTCTTCTTCATGTTGCTGTTCATTGTGCAACATTGTTTTGTACTGTGTAAAGTGTACATCAGTTATAGTGCTTTAATTTGCTTTGAAAGCATCCTCATATGAGTCATAGTTATCTAGTAATTGTTCTTCTTTTCTCCATGGTTTGAAGAGTTGTAGCAGGGACATGTAATATACTTCTTTATGTTGAGGAATCTTCAATGACAATTTGATATGGTTAATTAAATTTGGTTTAGTGAGTTTAACTAAGCTGCCTTCACAGTCTGTCACTCTATATTTACCTTTTTTTTCATCGGGTTTCATATTATTTTTGTATGTGTAGTTTTGGGCTATTTGGTATAGACACATGTTTTCCAAAGTATTATTTCTGTTTGGGTAGTATGTGTCCAATACATTGTTTTTTAAAATATCTTGGCTGTTGGGATCATGTTTGGCTATTGTTTCTATATCTTCATATGATTTTAGAACTCTTTTTCTAGATTTAGCTGGACCAAGACTTAGCCATACTATATTTTCAGATTTACCATACAATGAAGTACCAGTTAAACGATCAGCTGCTTCATAAGATCCACATTCTCTATGGGTGAGCATTTTTATGCCCAAGCTGTATAATTTCTGAGATACTGTTTTATCTGATGACAGGTCATTCCAGAGGTCTTGGAGCTCTGTCTTTTCTGCTTTAGTTAAGTATGCTGTGACATATCGTGCAACTGCAGTAGAATTGTCTGCAATGTACTGCACATCTATGTTTGCATTCCATAAGTGGGCAATGATTGCATTATAATCATTGATATATTTTTCTTCTTCTTTTCTTTTTATGTAATATGTATTTTTAGGTGACTTTCCTTTAACAGTATGTCTAACTGAAGACATGTGGTTGTTTACTTGACCTGTATTTGTAACTGGTTTAGGGAAACCAAATCGGCATTTGGTGTAGTATTTGCCTTTGTTTTTGTATTTGCGACGACAATATTTTCCACATTTGTGTCTTTGAAATTGTAAAATTTGTGCACAAAGATCACTATTTGTGGCTTCTGATGGAATTTCACAAGTGACATATTTTTCAATAAACTGTAAAACAGTGGCATCACTGTCTTGACCAAATTTAGGAGCATCTTTAATCCATAAAAGCATGTGGATATGTGGTGCTCCTCTGGCTTGGTATTCTTTTCTCCAAAAGAAGTGTTGCACTTCTCCAAGGGGAGGAACAGTTTTATTATAAATAAAATGTAGCATAGCAATGAAGCGATGGTGAAAATATCTTGAAACATTAACAGGATCCAAAGAACAAAGTTCTCCAGGTGTTAGAATATCTATGTTTGTTTTGTTTTTATTTGATATGCGTAGGAAATCATGTAAATCTTCCCATGCATATTCTGCACAACTTAATGTAACAAACCAAGTGGGTGGGCCAAGGTTTCTGATCATACAACGTACATCTCCATGACGTCGAAACCAGTACTCTTTAGTACCACGCATATTTGCTAATAGATTTGTAATATTTGATTGTAAAACCTCATCCTTTTGTTGCACTTTCTCTAATAATTGTGTAGCTGTCATATTTTGAAAGTGTGATCCTGATTTTAATATGTGTGCAACTCCGTAACATAAAGTTGCTAGTTCACTTTCAAAGAGTAGGTGGAATATGTATTCCACATTTTGTCTAAATCTGGGATCTTCAGAATACATCCGTAATGAGCGGTATTCTGAAGCTGATATTTGAATAGGTCTATCATCATACCTTCCTCCTTTGCCAGTAGGAAAGAGTAGAGGAAAAGCATGTGCTTCTATACTTTTTTCCCATCTACTGATTGGCGATCCTTTTGTTTGACGCATTTGGTAAGTTTCCAGTACATCTTGTACGGTGTCATTACAGTGCAAAGGATGAATTGTATACTGGTCTAAAGTATTTGATATTGTAGCAGGATCTAGTAGCTCAAATTTACCAGCTTCTTGTGTTTCTTGAATTATTTCAGTTGTATCTTTCAAGTTTTCTTCAATATTAATTTCTTTGTAATATTCATTATTCTCTTTAAGATATTGGAAGGCTTGTCTAACTTTATATAAATCTACCAGCTGTTGCCATATTTTTTTGTCTTTTGTAGGTACTCCATTTACTAATATAATTAAAGATTGGTGCATTGGACGTTGCACTCCTAGAGTATGCACATTTTCTTTTAGATTTAATGGTAAATAAACTACTTTTCCACGAATGCCTTTTACCAATTCAGAGGGAGGTAATTTTGCTGTTTTTGGTTGAAGGCGTATTATTGCTTGAAATGGGTGTACTGTTTGAATTATGATGCTCTCATATAAATTAAGTTGTTGTAGAGGTTTTGGTACTGGGTATAATTCCAAATTATTTGTGATAGAACGTGAAGGAGTTTGGTTGTTGTCAAGTTTTGTGGTGCAATAACTGCAAAGTATTAAGGGCTCAGTTATTTCATATTTGTTTTCTGCTAGAAGGTAGAGAGCTAATTCAAACCATTTAGAATCTTCATTGTCTTCTATTTTGTATGATAGGTCCACAGTTTTTGTGTTACTTTTATAAAAAATTCTACGGCAACATACACATACATGGTTTGGTACTTCAGCTGATGTACTTTTAAATGTTAGTATTTCTTTTTTGTATGTGTTTAGCAAAAGGTTGCCATGTGTAGAATTGTTGCTTAATTGGTTTAAAGCTATTTCATTCTGTAAATGGCTTTCACTTCCAAAATATTTTTTCTGGATATAGTGAATTTCTTCAAGTAGGTCTTTTGCTGTACCATGTAGAAGGATGTTATTTAACTTTGCTAGTGCTAAAGCAGGACTTTTAGCATAGTACATTTTATAGACTAGATTTCTTATAGTTGAATGATGTGTTGATATCCTTTTGATATCATGGAAAGTGGTTTTACAAGTAGGTCCTGTAATGCAGGCCAATGAATGGCCTTGTAGTCCTGTGTACTTGCGCACTGGACAGGTATCTATATTTTGCAGTAATTTAATTTTGATTTTGTCTTTGCTTTTTACATATTTATTGAGGAATTGGTGTAAAGATTTGAAACATTGTTTGGGAATGTTACACATTGACGTGCATGGCCATTTGTACACTAGACGTTCTGATTCAGTTGAATGGAGGGGTAATTCTAAGTTTTCAGGGCATATTTTTGTAAGGAGTACTTCTTGTTCCATTATGGTATTATTCACTTTTTCATAACCTCGACCACTGCTATTTATGGCAATTGTATTTGTTTGCTTTTGTTTGTACGCTTCTTCATTAAAATATGGTTCTGTGCTCGTAGTGTGATTCCATTCACCTCCGCAGATACTTAAGAAGTTCTTTCTGTTGACATTTCGCTTATTGAGAAGTCTTTTTTGTAATTTAGTTATTAGTTTTGTTAGTGGTTTCATTTTGTTTAACAGTAAAATAAATAAATTTCTTTTGAGAAGAATTGCACTGTCCATCAATGCTTCTAAGATTAATTTCGTACGATAGGTTTTAAGCTTTGAACCTGATTTCTCTCCTGTTTTTATAAGATTTTGAAGGACTTTGTGACGGTATATTTTGGCTAAAATACTTTTCTTGGTATGATTACTTTGCACTATATTAAAATTTGAAGAAGTAGTTTTATCTGTACTGATAGCTGATTTTCTGTTAATTGTTTTTTGGTTTGTTTTACATTTTGATAGAGGAAGCGAAGTTGTTGTACTTGAAACTTCTTGTGTTTCACTAAATGATTGTATTAGCTGTTTTGTTTCAACTTTTTTTACAAATTCTGCTAGAGATGGATGCTTATGTTGGACTCCTTTATTTTCATTTGCTCTAATTTTGCGTTGCTTTCTACGGAGTTGTCTGTTGGTAGGCATTCTTTAGGGTCTGTTGAAAAAAATAAAGAAGATATGGGTTGGGGTGTTCTGGAATGTATGTGTGCTGTGTGCATGAGTGTTTGAGTAAGATGATAAAGATGTATGTAATGGTGTGTGATTGTGCATTGGGAACTAAAACTAGTAGGGATAGGTATTCTTGAATTTATGTGTCACTAAACTGGGGTTCAGATGACAAAAAAAAAGTAAGCTAGTGGTGTGGAAAAGTACAAATAGTAAATCTAATGTATACAATTAAAACAGTTGTTTGTTCTATAATATGAAAATTGTAGTGGTTCAGTTGGCTAATTTGTGTGTCCAAAAATAGAAATTTGTGGGCCATTCTGGTTGTAAATCGCTGTTTACGACATGGAAATTTTTGGACAAAATGGTACAAAATCTCTATTTTAAGAAACCAAAATAGCTGGTATTAATGTTTTAGTATATTTGATTAATAATATAAATATTATGGTGATATTTTACTTACTTTTTTTTTTAAATTAACAGGTAACTTCTTAGTTTTTCTTTCTTCTTCGAATTCGGCTGCTTCTTTTCAGGAAACTGGTCTTCACTGCAACTGTAAAAGCTTCAAATTAGTAATTTTGTTTGTATATAGCACTGTTTTTAATTTAGATATTGATTTTTTTAATTGAAATCCTCAGTGCCTTCTGTAAAACTATTAAACTAATTTATTTACATAAGATACATTGCATCAGTGTAGTTATATGATATGTTCTTAATGAACAAATTGTATTGAATGACTAACTGTAGCAAAAATAAAATATCTTTACTATGTCTTGTGAAATTTATAATATATTAGTGAATACCACTATTTCTGTAAGTAAACTGTTCTAGGTAATAGCGCCTCAATGTCATGTCTAATTTAAAGTAATTAAGTCAATAAATAAATAAAAACAAAAAATATGAAATTGTATAAGTATTTTTATAAAGGTTTAAACATAGATTGTGTTTGCATGCAATTTTGTTTGAATATATGTAGTCTATATATTTCATTTAAAAAATGTTAGTTTAACATGATTTGAGTGTGTGTGTTTAAAGAAAGTAAAAAGTATAAAGGTGTATAAGTGGTAGTTGATTTTAGGAAATTGAAAAAAGTACAGTAAATTCATTTAACAGATTTTACAAGGTAAAAGTCTGTTTGAAAATGTGTTCATCTACCATAGCTCTCAAGTCACACGCTTTTGGCGGGTGTCACATGCCTTGTAAAGGGCAGACTCACCCGCCAAGCCTCCTGGACGCCCATTCATTCCAATGGGCGTCTCACCCGCTAAAAACAAAATCGGGTGATTTCACCCGCCTGTAAAACAAAAATGGTTGAGAGCTATGTCATGTACTATACAGAAAATATGCATACCTGAAGTTTGTGTTCATGCATATGGATATGCGTGGAGCTGCAAGTAGAAATCTTGAAGACTTGTACAGTATTTCTGGTAGATGCTGCTTGCCAATGATATGACACTTGTACTCAGAGAGATTCAGAGTACATTTGCAGTGCTGATCTATGATGATGCAGTTAGATGTAGAGGTCTTGAATGTGATTGGTGCATGGTCATGTGATTTTTGAGGTACATCCAATGAGGGAATGGCAGAGAGAGTGTAGTGGAAATGGTAGAAGGGCTGTTCATATTACGATATGTCCGCGGACATGGCGGTAGTTCCAGGACATCGGGAGTTACATCCGGGGATTTTTGGGTTCAGAAGTCATGCAAATGAGAATAAGCACTGAAAGGGATTGGTCAGGAAAGTTTGGTGGGTGTGTTGTGCCAGGAGAGATTTTTTGAGATACTCTTTTTGCTGAGAGAACAAAAGATAGCTATGGCTGTGTGTTTCAGAAAACAGATTGTTTGGATTTTAGGAGATTCGTGGATACATTGGTTGAAGGTGCATGCAGAAAGCTGTGGAGTAGCTGTAGATCTTGGATTCCCACATGTGGAAGTACACTGACATGGAGTACGTGGAATGAAGTGGTTGGATTTGCTACCTCTCTGTGCTACTTTGGAGACAGAGCAACATCCAGACATAATTGTAATTCATTGTGGAGGGAACAGTTTAGGGCATGTGACTGGAATTGTTTTGCAATTTGCTATGAAAGAAGGACTGAGGAAGGTTTGGACATGTTTCCTAATTCGCAAGTGATATTTTCACGGATTGCGCAAAGACAAATGTGGCTTCGTTCTTCTTCATTTGGTCCACAAATGGAAAAAGCAAGGCGCAATGTTAATAAGGCTGCTTGTGGCTTTCTAAGAGATTTTGGCATGTCTTCTTTTCACAATGAAAATATTATGTTTTGTAGTACATACATTTTTCGCAGAGATGGAGTCCATCTTACTTATGCTGGCAATCAGATTTTTCTGAGAAAAGTACAAAATGCATTGCGACCTTTTTTGGAATTACAACAACGATTTTGAAGTAGATGTTAAGCATTTACAATTTTTGACTTACAAACACCACCCAAAGGCTCTTTTCAGAGCCACCACTTCTTTCCAGAGAAAATTACAATGTTTGTGATGGAGTAGTAACCCAATTTTTTTAATGTTCGCGAACTGTTCGCGGACTTCTAAAAAATACAAAGAGCCCTGCTTCATTTATTTTCACTTCTATTTTTTAACTGGGAAAGGCGGCTCTGAAAAGAGCCTTATTTTTTTTTGATTTTTGTAATTTTGTATTTTTTTTGGTTTTTCAGACACGACACAGTAGGAGAGGAGGGTAAAGGAGGGTAAAGGGGGGACACCAACCACAGGGATAAGAAAGGGTGAGCTGAGAGAGGAAGATGTAGAGTGGGTTTTATTTGGGTAGTGAGCAGGTCTTCTCGTGCTCTGAGACGACAGTCTCAAAAGCACTCCGAAGTCGCTCCCCCCTGCAGAGTACTGTGTCACAGTACATACATACAACTGTGACCCTCGAAAGGTAAGGGTCATCAGCATTCTGTATGGCTTGTGAGGCAGCTTCAGAAAGACGCTGTCCCACAGAGGTGGTCCTTGTGGTGACAGGATCAGAAACAGAGGATGAAGTAGAGGAAATCAACCTGCTACGTTCTTCGCAAGGTACAACCCTGCGAATAGCCCCAGAGTGAAATGACCTCAGGTGTCGCTTCATAGTAGTGGTCCCAAAGCTGTAGTTACCGTGCTTCCCGCGACTGAGTATCATTTTGCACTCATTGCAGGTAACATGCTTCGCACGAGCCTTAGGACCATTCCCATGAATGGTAAATAACCGCCACACCCAAGACTCACGCCTAGTGCGGGTAGTAGGGATTTCCTCTACCTCATTCTCATCATCCTCTTCTTCCTCCTCCGCATCCTCACTCCTGTTCCCCTCTTCAGGCCCTTGGGGAGGTGGTGGTGGTGGTGGAGGGGGTGGTGGTGGTGCTGAAGCAGGTGCAGCACCAAGTGGCAGTTCAGCAGCCAAGGATGCCATGTCGATGATGGTGTAGTCTACAGGTGGCAGCAAAAATCACTGTGTTCTGAAGAATAGCCAGAAACACGATGGGAATAAGCTCTTGGGCGTGGTCTTTTATAGGGGTGCTTGTGCGCGGTCCGCGGACATGCGCACTGTGCGCGGACAGATCGAACACAAAAAAAGGATCGGAAAGTTTCAAAACGTATATAGAAAGTCAAGATTGCTATGTGGGACTTGTGGCATGGTGAGATTTTATTGAAAAATATTATGGATTAACTGAAAATGTACTTTTAAATTGTTCTGGGACACGAACAGTGTCCGCATTTCAGGACATACGATGA
Organism: Ambystoma mexicanum; assembly: GCF_040938575.1. Taxonomy (NCBI): domain Eukaryota; kingdom Metazoa; phylum Chordata; class Amphibia; order Caudata; family Ambystomatidae; genus Ambystoma; species Ambystoma mexicanum. The sequence goes on from NC_090935.1 coordinate 871,425,428, forward strand.
GCGTGGGCGCGGTCATATGATCTGTTTGCGAACTAGTCTGCGAAGGAAGCGCCTGTCCGCAGGACACCAAGTGCACGGAGATTGGTTAGCGCATGCGCATTGATGTCCTACGGACACTGTTCGGGTTCTGAAGTAATTAAAAGTGCGTCACACGTGAAACGAATATTTCAGGACACCGCGTGTGTTCTTAGAACAGTTTAAACTTGGTAGCGAACAGTAAGGACAGATGTAGTGTTCTTCAGGACACGTGTAATTTAGTTTATGTAGGAACATTTAGGACACCAATTGTGTTCTTAGAACACTTTCAATTGGGTAGCGAACACTACGAACAGTTGTACTGTTGTTCATGACACATCATTTTCGTGTATTTAGGAACATTTCAGGACAGCAATTGTGTTCTTAGGACAGTTTTAAGTTGATAGCGAACATTAAGGACAGATATAGTGTTCTTTAGAACACTTCAATTTTTGTTTCTTTACGAACATTTCAGGACACCACGTGTGTTCTTAGAACAGTTTCAACTTGCTAGAGAACAGTACGAACAGGTGTGGTGTTCTTTAGGACACCTCCATTTTCGTTTATGTACGAACATTTCAGAACACTCGCACTGTCCGCGGACACTTTTATTGTTTTTAAAAAAAAAACGGAAACTGTTCACAATACAATATAAAAATTAAACTTTATTTAACATATATTAATAATTTATGACAGAGAAGGTGAGGCAGAAACAGAAACAAAAACAGGAGAATTTGGGGTTTCAACATGATTGGTATTAGGTGAGGAAGGGATGGAAATCTCATCAAAACGTTTTGGATTATGGAGAGGGTTTGGGGATAATTGACTGGGATATGGTGAGGAGGGACAAGTACATGTGGGGAAATGGTATGACGTTTTTGTTTTAAAATGATCTTCAACAAAAGTTTTTAAATTATTAAAATTGGTCAACAGTAAATCAATTTTTTCGTTTATGTTGTCAAGCGTGTTTTCCATAACAGCTTCTTCAGAGGTAGTTTCTATTTTGTTATGCTCTGTATAAAAAAAATATATATATGTTAAATGTATACAAAATAATAATATTTAAATGGTTTATATTATAAAGTGTTTACCATTAGTTTCACTATCTTGTGACATTTCTTCATGTGGGAAATTGTCCTCTAGCCATTCCAGAGTACTAGACATTTCTGTGGGAAAAAAAAAGAAAAGATAATATATCTTTTAATCTAATACAGAAAGTTTATAAATATATGAGTAACATGAAGTACACTTACTATTTCTGGTAAGATAAGTCCTATGTATTCAGTGGGTCTGGTTCTCAGTTCTGTTGTGTCTGTGAGGTAATTATGTTGGAAGCCAATTTATGTTCTTGTGGTATATTCCATTTCAGAACATATTGTATTTAAATGAATGGTTAGTGTGTTACATATATGGGTTACATTTCTTATGTATTACTATATATAATGTGTTTGTGTGCTGCTTTTTGAATTTGTTAAATGTTCTTATATTATGATATAACAATCAAACATACCCCCCCCCAAAGTTTTTAGGTAGTGGTACTGTTCTCCGAACATGTCCGCGAACATTAAATAATTTCGCGGACATCAAGTTCATAAGAAGAGATCTAGTCAGTTCCATATGACATGTATATAAAGTGAAAGTCATTATTGTTAAGTTTTGCTTCTAAAAACCTATGAAATTCCGTGAAAAAACTTTGTTAAAGGGACGTTATGGTTAAGTTGCGCTACTAAAAACCTATGAAATTCAGTGAAAAAAACTTTGTTAAAGGGACGTTATGGTTCCAAGTAAAACCGAAAAACCCTTGAAATTCGCCAGTTATGGTAAGCTAAGCAACCATAACTCGCGCCACCACCGTGCACTGCTAAGACTAACACCCAGGACATCAAAGATGACATCACAAATGTCATTGATGACATCACTGATGACATCACATGTGTATGTACTTTTCATGAAATATGTGTACAAGGGATTCTTATTATAATGTTGCGAAACAAGTGTCAAGGATCATTGCAATAAATATCATACCCTAATTAGTGCATTGAACGATGCATTGATATAAATAGCATTCTATTATGGAGTTCTATCTAGTATACTAAGCTACTGATACAGAAACATAACATGGTGTGCAGTGTACAAGATGAAGGTATAATATTCGTAATGTTAATATGTTGAATAATGAAATGATAATTGTTTTCTTAATAGATTTTTGTGTACTGTGAAATATGTAATACGTAGCTAATAAAACATTACTATAGACAAAACACAAAGACACAAGAACACATACCAATATGGGTATATACAGGGAAAGTGAAGTTAGCAAAAAAGCACAAGTAGTAGCAGAAACAATTCATAACTTAACTGATTATTTTCATGCAAATAAATGATTGCTCTGTTTCAAAGCTGCTATTCACCCTATGTATATGTATCACTTGATGTGATTGGACCCACAGGGAAAGTACAGCCATAAAAATAAACAACAGAACTATCAGAAAGTGCTCATAAGTCTATTGATTATCTTTATGCACAAAAAGGATTGCTGTCTTTCAAGCTTGTGTCTTCCAGTATGTATATGTTTCATATGATGTGACTGGACTCTAACAGAATTACTGTAAGAACCTACCTGAAGGATACATCTACAAATAAAATAAAATGTTTAGTTTCTGACTGTTACTGAAGAAAACCATGTGGCCTAGATATGTCAGCAAAAGAAAAAAGAGTCAGCCAGACATGTGATGTCATCAGTGATGTCATCAATGACATTTGTGATGTCATCTTTGATGTCCTGGGTGTTAGTCTTAGCAGTGCACGGTGGTGGCGCGAGTTATGGTTGCTTAGCTTACCATAACTGGCGAATTTCAAGGGTTTTTCAGTTTTACTTGGAAACATAACGTCCCTTTAACAAAGTTTTTTTCACTGAATTTCATAGGTTTTTAGTAGCACAACTTAACCATAACGTCCCTTTAACAAAGTTTTTTTCACTGAATTTCATAGGTTTTTAGTAGCGCAACTTAACCATAACGTCCCTTTAACAAAGTTTTTTTTCACTGAACACTGAATATATATATATATATATATATTTTTTTTTTTCAAACGAAAATTAAGCCCGAAAGAGGGCAAAACCTGCGGAATGCACTCCCAAGAGCAGCCAAGTCCAGTGAATCCAGTCCTTAGCAAATAAAGGGCTTCACGGCAAAAATCAGGCAGCACCAAATGTTCTTTATTAGTAAAAAGTGCATTTCCAAGGAGAACCAGAAGGTTACAACGACGCGTTTCACGATCAACTGACCGCTTGTTCACGATAGTATATATAAAGACATGCTTCTGTGAGGTTGTAGCACTACAAAAAAAATCTCACTATCTGCATATAGACAAAATCACCCAAGCACACAAGACCTGGCTACTTTAAAATAGTGTCTTTAATCAAACAATGTACACCACATTACAAAAAAGGGGTGAAATGTAAAACTAATTCACCCAAATAACAGCCATGTGGGTGCAAAACACTCACCTAACGGGGGGAGAAAGTCACGCGTTTCGCCTGAATGCTCAGGCTTCTTCAGACTTGTAAAATCCATTTGTGCCAAATGCACCATAGAGTTTAAAAAGGCAGTGCTAGAGAGGTCTGTATCCCTCATCATCACGTGTCCCACGATCATGTGATCTCATTAGTAAAGTTACTTCACAATCACCAGAATAGCCTCCATATTGGAATGGTCATTCGTATACAACAGTTATGGTGAAATGCCCTGTTTAATTTCCATTACAGTTATATGTCTGTTAATGCCGTGATGTGAGTAGGTAATACGGACCTCTCCGCTCTTCCATTACAAAAAGTTCAGTTTTTTCCATTCGGTGCATAATCATAAATATGCACAAGTGTGCCAGTATGTATGTTCATGGCTTTGTGATGCTGGAAAATAGCTACACACGGCCATATGCCCCAGAAAGGTTCTACATATCCTTTGCATATGCATTTCCCTTATTTATACAAAAAAATACACACAGTGCTGCTGTAAATGCACATATGCATTGTTTAACTTTCAACCAAATGCTCCAATAAAGAAACACTTTTAAATTCACAGCATTTTGCATTTTTCCTTTCATATAAAGGTCATACTTTCCAACCTTTCTCATTGCATCCCTTATCGTGCCACCATTCCCCACCTGTTCACACATATGTGTTTTCTGCCAACATATCTATATACAGCACTTCTCCTTCTTTTCCAACCACTTCTATAACATTCTGCACACTGCTCCAACTCCAAACTGTCATTCCGTTAGCACTAGGACACAGTTTCCCTCTTCTTTATAAACACTGCAACACATTACAAATACAGCATTCACATTCTTTCTATTTCTATCTGAACATTGCTCTTTATTCAATACACCGCCAATTCCATACTGCCTAACAACACCCATTGCTCATCAACTCCTATACCACAATTTAATTTCCTTACTCTTCCACACCTCTATCACTAACACACATGCACACACTTACTCACCCCTTTCCAATTACACCCACACAACCCTCATACCTATGGACTAAAACACACCATTATAACAACCACTGTTTTCCACAAAACATCATAATGTTCCTACTTATTCCATCATACCACGACTCCCTTACTCATGAACATAAGTAGTCTTCAACCCATTCTACTATCAATAGTTTATTACTGTTTCCCTATAAAGGTAAAACAAAGAGGTGATGGCTGGATGGTTCAGAATTAACCTTAAAGGGATAGTCCAGTAAAAAAATGTTATTTAAAAAATAGATAGGCAACATTAAAAAAGAAATACTAGCACTTTTTTAAAAAACTTCCTATGTAAAATTTTGAGCTATTCAAGCTCAAAATTCGCAAAAGCAGGCACATGGGCGCATCCATTTTGTGAAATGGATGCCCGCCTGTGCTGGCTTTTGCGGCACTAATGAAGGAAAAGCCAGCCAGCTGTAGTAAACAAAAGCTACCGCTGGGTGGCTTTTCCTTCATTGGTGCTGTACGCGGAGGACGGGGACCGGAGACCAGAGCAGGAAAGCTGCAGCTGAATCTCGGTAAGTGCTATTCATTTAAAAAAAAAATAAGTACTAGCTGCGTTTTTTTTTCTAAGTTTTCCGGGCTGGAGGAGCAGCTTTAAAAACGTTGTATTTATGTTTGCGGTCGCTTTTGAAGCGACCGCAAACATAAATACAACGTTGTGTTTGAAAACGCTCCGGTTTTTCTTTCCAAGTTTCTCAGGCTCCTCCGGCTCGGAGGAGCCTGAGAAACTTGGAAAGAAAAACCGCAGCGTTTTCAAACACAACCGCGTTGTGTTTCTGCCTGCTGTGGCTATCACTTTAGGTCTCCGGTGCTCCCCTGAAAGCCAAGGCAGGCAGAAACACAACGCGGTTGTGATTACATGCCACAGTGTTTCTGCTACAGCTGATTTCCCATTTGGAGCTCTCGGGCTCCCCACGGGCGGGCATCCATTTCACAAAATGGATGTGCCCATGTGCTTGCTTTTGCGAATTGTGAGCTTGAATAGCTCAAAATTTTACATAGGAAGTTTTAAAAAAAAAGTGCTCTTTTTTTTTTAATGTTGCCTATCTATTTTTTAAATAAAATGTTTTACTGGACTATCCCTTTAACCCCTGGCATTGCTCTGGGCAACCCTCCAGACCATCCTTCTTCCCTTGCTAAGCCATTACAGAAGGGGAGAGACCATATGCAAATCAGGCTTTGTCCCACCTCAAAAGGGGAAGTCAATCCCCTCTGCATGAGGCAACATGCATCCCCAGACATGTTTCAGCCTTTTTGAGCCTCATCAGTGAGGAGTTGCTTGGGTCTCCAGGCCCAGAAGGCAAGGGGCTCACATCTGGGTATACCCGTCTCACTGGGAGTGACAAAACAAAAAGAAAGAGGTGATGGCTTGAAGGTTTAGAATGAATCTTAACCTCTGGCATTTTCTAGGCAACACGCCAGACCATCGTTCTTCACCTGCTAAGCCATTACAGAATGGGAAAAACCATATGCAAATCAGGCTTGGTCCGAACCCCAATGGGGGCAGTCCAGCCTGAACTGCTAGGTCACATCCCTTCTGCACGAGACCACAAGCATCCCCAGACATGTTTCAGTCTTGTTGGGCCTTATCAGTGAGAAGTAGCTTTGGTCTCTAGGTCCAGCAGGCACAGGACCCAAGTCTGGGTGTACCCTGTCCCACATGGAGTGACGAAGCAAAAACAAAGAGGAGATGGCTGGAAGGTTTAGAATGAATCTTAACCTCTGGCATTGCTCCGGGTGACCCTCCAGCCATTGTTCTTCACCTGCCAAGCCATTACTGAGGGGAAAGACCATATGCAAATCAGGCATGGTCCCACCCCAAAAGGGGCAGTCCAGCCTGAACTGCTAGGTCACATCCCTTAAGCATACCCTTATTTACAACACACTTCAAATGAACATTATATCACACTTACACTCACATAATATATCCATGGTACCACACACATGCATTGTGTAACATGTATTTCTTTAAAACAAAATAAATGCCAAAAAATGTATGTAAATGCAGTGTTTTTTTTGTAATCCACTATGGATTTGTGTTGCCAATGACCCAATGATTATTTCATTTTAATACAACAGTGTACCACACACTAATGTTGTACAATACACAGTACATAGAATGGACTATTTGTGAGGGTCAAAAAGGTTAATCTATATATATAATTGTATGCAATTAAAGGTTTTCAACTATCTTGAATAACAGATTATACTGGGGGTTTTCACAGAAAAAGATCCAGACCTTCCAACTTTATTACCATATGCAAGTAAGCATACCCAGCATTATCCTTTTTCTTGTCACAAAGAAACAACTACAGATTTCATAGGCACTATCCTTAATTGTACTACGACCATAAATACCATATACAATTCTATTATATAATTCCACCACATTACAGATACTGTATACTCCCCCTATAGTACCTATAATTACTATATACATATTAATAAAGTGTGTGTGACGAGTGGTCAGATTCTTGGGGGCATGGCCAGCTACAACCACCACAATAGAATTAAATCATACAATAAGTACTTTTACTACACCTTCAAATAACAAGACTCACCCAGAACCCCCCCAAACCCAATGACGTCCGCAGACAGAAAAAGTGACTGCGGACGCGGCGGCAACTGCACAGCTTTTTTTCACCTCTAAAAAGAGTTCCATATCATTTTTTTTCCACTCCCACACCCTTACCAGGCCCTCTTTTGGCCACAAAATAATCCCAAATGTATTTTTAGACTTTTTGCCTCACTGCGCCATCCGGGGAAAAAGACCCTTGTCTGCTGATCTAATATGCTGACTGTTTCAAAAATTAGGACGAACCTCAGGTTTTTCAACATCGAACCAGCGTGCGCCTTTGATGTCCAGGGACACCAAGCTAACACCTGTTTGGTCTAGAGGCATCTGTGGACTTCGAATCGGGAAATGAGTCTGCAGACCGGACCCAGATATCACTAAAACTTTGTACCTACATTTTGACCATATTTAAAAAACTACTGGATGGATTTATACCACAAATCATGATTTTGGACCAAGGCGACACGCCTCACACAAGTTTGGTGAAAAGCCAGCCAGCAGTTTGCGCTGTAGGCGTTAGCAAAACCTTTTTTCCATTATGTTTATGAGGATTTCAAAAGTTTTGGGACCCCCTAGAAGTTTTCCTCCCCTGGACGAAACAGCACCAAACTTCACAAACATGTTCTGAGGTGACTGTATACTTTTATTGCACAGTTTGGTGAGGATTCATGAAACAGTCGCAAAGGTATAAGCAACACGAAAACTGTTCTTTCTATGAGTTGAACAACTTAACAATAACTACAGGGACACTAGCGCAGGCTGTGTAAAATATATATTTAAAACTGCAACACAATTCTGAATCAATAAATATAAAACATTCCCCGGTAGCATGAAATATGAAAAAGTTATTGAATTATGTAAATCTGTTAATAATGGATGTATATTGATATATCATATTTAGATTTAAGCTATGGGGAATATTCCCCCAGATCCAAATTTGTTTTTGATTTGTTTAAATAAACAAAACCTCACAAAGTTATGAGCAAAAAGGTGATTACATTCTGTGCAGCCGAAACGGACATACCATTTTATTTTTCATTTCTTTGCATTTCACTTTCCATCCAAGCATGATTATTAATTTTAAAGGCTGGGTCGAGCATTAAGCCATGAAAATGGACATGCACAAATGGGTTTATTTTTTTTACCAAACTATAAGCAAAAGGTTGGCTGGGCTAGAAGTTAGTCCTTTGATGTATTGTATTGTGAAAAACAGATCCAACCTCATGTGACCAGTTGTCATGTATAAAAGTGAGGAACAAACCCCAAAATCATGATTCTGGAATGCAATCCGGGCTATTTTCCTGTAGGTTGTTGCATTTTCTTTAAGCTAAGCATTTGCTCTGAATGTGTATCTGTGTGCCTAGTTCAGCTTAATGAGCCATTTACTGATTAATGAGAGGCTTTTCAGCAATCTCTAACTTAACATACACATAATCTAATAGCGTTAAAATACACTTTAGATTTTCTTGCATATTTAACATATTTATTACATCATTTAAGTTTAATTTGAACATTTTAATTAAGGGCAATTTCTATGAAATTGTACATTTTAGAGATAAAACAATACATGCTTCAACACAGGTTCTGTGACATTGATGTTGCAGGTTCTGTGCCATTTGTGTAACAGGGCTGTGAATAGTGTTTTGCATTGCATTGCATATTAGCTTATACATGTTGCTCAATCGGATGTACATGATAGAGGTGAAAAGCAATGCACGATACAAGTTGAATGAATGTGTATTACATTGGTTTCAAATGTCTTATAAGTTGTACGTTCATGTCATTGATATCACAGAACTCACACCAAAACCTAATGATAAACTGTACTCCCTGATGCAAAATGCTTATAGTGGGCAAACCATTTAATCATACAACTTCTTTCAAAAACACTCTCACCATCTTTTTGGCAGATTGTGATCCCTTCAACAGAGCGAACCCATTTTTCTAAAATTATCAGTTACTATGAGGTTAGTATCGCAACCTCAAATTCTTTGTGGAGCCAACAGAAAGTCCATTGAAATCATACTCCAAGGTGTGGGATTCAATTGCAGTAGGTCATTCTTCTATCACCCTAATGTTTTGCACCATTCCTGCAATTACTGCATGACTAGTCACATCTTGTCTTCCATTTCACCACTAAAAATCCTAACACTAAGCCTAGAGTTCTCTGTTGTCCTGGATGCCCTGCCATGTTAGAATTGTAACATAATTCAAGTACATGATTTTGCAAAGGTAGTGTGTGACTGTGTAAGGCATCTACCACATACCACTAATAATCTATAACTGATTGATTTGGTCCTAAATTAACCATTCTTTTCATCTCCTTTAGCATAAGATGCCACCGAATCTGCATTAAACATGTCACTGAAGGTGGCTGCAAGAATATTACCTAACGGTATTATTGTAGTTCCATGTTGTCTTGGCTAGACAAAAATATGGTTGTGCCAGTCCTTCTGAAGATGGCATATGACTTTCCATTGTTTTTTCCCAGATAATATATTATCACACATCCTTAATTAGTAAAGAATTGTAACGCTTAACTCTGGGGCCCTGCAGGAGTGCCTGGTCCGGTCTGTCAGCGTATGATGCTGGTGGTTCGTCCAATGCTGGTGATTTGTCCAAAATGCTCCCTCCTCTCTGCGCACTGCTGGTTTAAATGCCCAGTGGACAGAAAGCGGAGAGTGATTTGGTTGGATGCATGAAGGATTCCAGTCCCTCTGGTGGGTGAAGTAAGTCTCTTGAGCACCTACGAACAAGGGACAGTCTTTAATGATGAGCCACCGCCGCTTCAGTCCCCTTGTCCCTACAGCCCTAGGGAAAATTGTGTCACCACCAGATTCTGCTCACCTTTGTCTTTAGTTATGGTTCCTTTCCTTATAGTCTATTCCAGGTACTTCACTGGATTTAGGTGGCCCAGGCCAGCTGCGACACACCTGCTGCTCTGGAAAGTGTCTCTTGCGATGAAACAGCAGAAACCATGCTGTTAGAAGTGTTGGTGGACTCCCACAATGACTCAGGTGGTCCACTTTGTGTAGAACAATGATGTCTGTTCAAGCACGTTTGTGGTGCAGAGAGGTGCAGGCTTTGTTGCTTTGTGTCGGTTAGTATGCTATACTTGATGTCTTGTTTTTGCTGTTGCGCGCCTGTGCCCAATAATAATGTCCTTGTTTGGTTTGTTGTCGCGCGCCTGTGCCCCAAACAATAATGTCTGTGCTTACTGTCTTCCCGCTTCAGCGATTGGGTCCAGTGAAGGTCTGCAGCTGCGGTGCGTTGTGACGGCAACGGAGCTCCGTTGTGTAGCTGTGAAGCACTGATATGTTCAGGGGAAGCGGATGGGATGCAGGGAGTCAACCTCCGACTTACTTCTGTGTTTCTCTTGCTTTACAGGTGCCGCTGGCGTATGTAATATTCTTGCAGTGCTTCCGGAGTCATGGAGACGTCAAGCGGGTTCCAGGGAAGGATGAGGTGAGTATTCTGACGAAGCGCTGGTCGCTGGATGAAGAAACAGGATCCGGTGCACGTGGATCAAGGAAGGCAAGTGTTACGCTGCCTCTAACTAGCCGAAGAAAACGCTAAGCACTGGGTGTGGGCCCAGGGCGGGGTTTGTATAGCCCTGGGCCCCACCCAGCCACTAGACCACCAAGGATTCTGTATATTAAACATGTTGGAGGATATCTTGGGTTCAGCTGAATGACTTGTTCGGGGGCCATTTTGAGAGGGGCAGCTGTGGGAAAACACAGACAGATGCCTATGCCTACACCAGTTAATTTCTTCCCTAGTCCACAGGCTGCCAGTAGTATCGGCCAGGGTTTTGAGGATCAATTATTTATTTATTTATTTTATTTAAATTTATAGAGCACACTACAGCCCTTGGGCATCGAGGAGCTGTGAAAGGACATGGATGAAGGCTTCATTCAAGGTTACAAGAATGTGGCCCAACAAGAGTACTTAAGGCATAGTGATCAGTTACATAGTCATCAGTTACAGTTAGAATTACAAGGAAGCATACAGTGTGTGCAGCAGCTTATGACTGTGCAAGGCATACATGTCATACAAAGACCCTAGTTTTTATAGCTTTCCTGAAGGCTGTGTGAGACTCAATCTGACGGAGTTCCGGTGGGAGAGAGTTCCAGAAGGTAGCAGCCATGTTAGGGAAGCTCATGCCACCCGCCTGCACTCTGTGTGTGATGGGTGCCGTTATTCTATTGGTGTAGGCTGCTCTCGATGGTCTGGAAGTGGTGTGTGGGACAATTCTGTGGGCTAGGTAAGGTGGTGCCAGCCCGTGAAGGCATTTGTGGTTAAGGCGAGTGTTTTGAAGATGATCCTCTCCTTGACGAGAAGCCAGTGGACCTTTCTCCTGATTTCTGACATGTGGTTTTTTTCTTGATATGCCCGTAGAGGCTTTCAAGGCGTTATTTTGTGCAAGTTGGAGTTTGGCCAAGTTCTTGCGAGAAGTCCTTACAAAGAGCGCAATGCAGTAGTCAATCCTAGAACCAATGATCGCCCTAGCAATGATGAGGCAGTTCTCTTGGGTGAGGAAGGGTCTGGCTGCATTAAGAAGTTTGGAATGGTACGCTGAGGCAGATTCAACAGCATTAACCAGTCTATTCATGGTTAGGTCTGGTTCGATGTGCACACCCAAAGTCTTGATTACTTGGGAGACAGCAATAGGGATGTTGTCAACAGTAAAGAAAGAGTATTGCTTGCCCAGTTTACCCAAGGTACATGAGTATCCGATTAACAGAAGCTTGGTCTTCTCACTATTGAGACATAGCCAGTTCTCTGCCATCCATGATTGGATTGTAGAGTAGATGTAATTGAGGGTGTCAAGGTGGGCCAGATAGTCACCTGAGAGGGGGATCAGCACTTGGGGATCATCCGCATAGTTTGTATATGAAATGCCCAGTTAGTCCAAGATTTTGAATAGCGGCCTTGTAAAATTGTTGTAGAGTGTGGGGGCAATGCAAGAGCCCTGCGGGACCCCGCATTTTATGAGACTCGGGTTGGCACAAGAGGATTCAGAGAAAACCTTCATGACTCTTTCCTGAAGGAAGGAGGTTATCCAGGACATGCCCTCAGGGAGAAATTGACTGTGGTGGAAAGATGGTGACAAAGGGTCTGGTGATCCACCAGATTGAAAGCAGCGGATAGGTCCAATAGGAGAAGGAGCGTGGGTTTGCCGACGTCTCTGAGATCATCCATTTGATTTTTTAAATCGAGCAGGGCAGTTTCCGTGCCATGCCTGGGTCGGAAGCCGGGTTGCTGCAGACTGAGGAGGTGGTTGTCCTCGATAAATTCTTGGACTTGCAGATAGGCTGCTTTGTCCAGAATTTTTTGTAAGAACGGCAGAGTGGTGATAGGCCTGTAGTTCCTTGGGACAAGTGGGTCGAGGGTTGCTTTTTTCAAGAGTGGACTGACCCATGCTTCCTTGAGTGTCATTGTGACAAGGCCTGACTGGAAGAAGGAGTTGATAAAGGCAGTGATGAATGGGGTAAGGGACAATGCACAGTCTTTAATGACCTGAGCTGACAGGCATCACCTTTACAGTTAGAAGCTTTGATGGATTTGAGGAGAGCATTGACTTCTGGTTCACTCATGTCCCTGAAGGTAAACACTGGGGTACGGTTCTCTGGGAAAGTTGGAGGTGCCGTGTCGAGGGATTTCGATAGTAAGTCTGAGAGGGCTTTTTGGTGGTTTAGGATTTTGGTGTGCAATGTTTCAAGTTTGTCCATCATGGCTGTTTGAATCTTGTTGCACCATGTTGCATCTTTTAGCATGGTAGGTGGAGAGGTTGCAGGAGACTCGAGCTTCCTGAAAATGGGGAAGATTTCCTTTGTCACTGATTTTGCATTTGCAATTCTGGTATTAAAGGAGGCCGCTTTGGCCTGAATGATGGAAGTTTTGTAGTTTTTTGAGATGGCTTTAAAGGCTGCTTTGGAAGCATCGGTGGGGTGTTTTTTCCAGGTAGCGAGCGCTGCCCTCTTTTTGGCACGAAATTCCATTAGTTCTTGGGTGAACCATGTGGTGGCATGCTTGTTTTTTTAGGTTTTTTTAAGGTAAGAAGGGCGACTTTATCACCAGCTTGGGTGATGGCTGCATTAAAGGCTGAAGCAAGGAGTTCAGGGTCATTGGAAAAGGGTGGCAGGAGGGCTGGTACTGCGTGAAGGGGCATGATGTTCTCCATAGTGAGTTTGCGAGTACTTCTCGAGAGAGCAGCAGGAAGAGGAGTAGTTACTTTTGGAGCCCCCTTGGAGGTTGTGATGCTGAATTTAATGCAGTGGTGATCAGACCAAGGAATGGGAGCAATCTCTGAAACTAGGAGCGAGCAATTGTGAGAGGACACACAATCGAGCGTGCAACCATTTTTGTGAGTGGGCTGCAAGATAGCCTGGGAGAATCCTCGGGTGGAAAGGGCTTTTAGGAGGGTGGCAGAATTCAAGTCAGTTGCGTCATTGAGTCCTAAATTGAGGTCACAAAGAAGTAGGATTTTAGAAGATTCCTTAAGATTGTATGAGAGGGCATGAATTAAGGTTTCATGGATATCTGTGACAGGGCCTGGTGGGCGGTACAGGAGATGAAGGGCAATGGTGCAGTTGGGGGAAAGGTAAAGTTTAAGTGGGAGGTATTCAGAGTTTTGGCCTAGTTCACAATTGAGCCACCTGATAGAGATACTGTCTTTAGCTACGCCACCACCTCATTGACCCACCCGGTCTTGCCTGTAAATAGTTTATCCAGATGGGATGGCAAGGGAGAGTGTGGGGCCAGAGGTGTCTGTTAGCCAGGTCTCACAGATAAAGAGGAGGTCTAGGTCGTCCTTGGTAATGAGGTCATGAACATTGAGAGAATGTGCTGGCAGGGAGCGTGAATTGATGAGGGCACAGTTGATTGGCATAGCAGAGCTGGTAGGGGGACTTGAAAGGGGGTGAGTAATAGGTGGGGGCAGAATGCAGGGCAGGTCAGCAGGCAATACAGTGGGGCATGTCGCAGAGGTATGCACAAGATCAGCATTAGTGGCAGGCAGTACAGACAATACATTATGGCATGTCGCAGGGGTATGCACAAGATCAGCATTAGTGGCAGGCAGTACAGAAAATACATTATGGCATGTCGCAGAAGTATGCACAAGATCAGCATTAGTGGCAGGCAGTACAGGCAATGCAGTATGGCATGTCGCAGAGGTAGGCATCAGGTCAACTGTAATAGTGGGCAGTACAGAGTAGAGTGCACATACTGGAGGTGGGATCTGTGAACATGGCAGAGTCTCGAGCAGAGAGATGGCAGGGCTCATGTAACTGCATAGTTGTGCAGTACTGTAGGGAGCTGGTTCTCTATGGGTGGGTTGGGCATGAGCAGGCCAAGGAATGGTCAGACAGTTAATAGCCCTGTGTGGCAGAGCTACGTGGCGGGGAGCCGCTGGGGCCAGTTACGAGCGCATGTTAGGATGCACGGCAGGCAGTACCCTCATAGGGTGAGGTCAGAGCATGGCGGTGCTGGGTCGTGGCCTGGCTGCATGGTTGTTGGTGTGCTCCCGCCTTTACGAGCATGCGTGTGAGAGGTGGATTGGAGGAGCATCTTGCTCGCAGGCGAGCATTTCTGAAGGTAATGCTGGGTGTGACTGCAGAGGAGCGGACGGACAGGAAGCGCGATCGGAGGCGCATGTTTCTTATGTTGAAAGGGCAATGCACGATGGCACCCGGGAGCGTGCATATCCCTTACCTTTTGGAGTAGGATTTATGGCGGTCAGTGGCGTCGAGCAGCAGAGAACTGCATAGAGGGGTTGAGGCCTTGTCTCCTGGCCTTTCCTCCACGGCTTTGCCTCCCGGCTTCACTCCCCTCCATTTAAAGCAGGAGGGGAGGGCCGAGCAGGGCGAGGGAACCAATCCTGGTGCTGGAAGTCTGTTGTTTTGCCGGTATCCATGGCAACAGTAGCGGCAGCCATCTTGGGGCAGGTAGGCTCCTCGTGGTGGTCCGTGGGTGCAGGAAATGCGCTGGGGCACAATGGTGCTCCAAATGTTGTATCTGCCTGATGCAGATGAGGACGCTGGACACCCCCTCACAGCAGAGCTGCAGAGAGGGGTTGAGGCCTTGTCTCCTGGCCTTTCCTCTGCGGCTTCGCCTCCCGGCTCCACTCCCCTCCATTTAAAGCAGGAGGGGAGGGCCGAGGATGGTGAGGGAGCCAATCCTGGTGCTGGAAGTCTGTTTTGTTGCCCGTATCCGTGGCAACAGTAGCAGCAGCCATCTTGGGGCAGGTAGGCTCCTCGTGGTGGTTCGTGGGTGCAGGGAATGCGCTGGGGCGCAACAGTGCTCCAAATGGTGTATCTACCTGATGCAGATGAGGACACTGGACACCCCCTCACAGCGGAGCTGCAGAGAGGGGTTGAGGCCTTTTCTCCTGGCCTTTCCTCGGTGGCTTCATGACAGCACTCTCCCCCAAACACCACCCAAGAAGAGATATACCGGGCCCAGATGTCTCTGGTGATCACAATGATATCAGGCCAAAAGACGGGCTGCATGTATATGGTCAGCTGGCTCCCAGGTCCGGGCCAGAACTCCAAATCCCTTCCAATCCACCAAATAGTAGAGTCTTGTCCGAATCACCTTAGAATCCAAAATGTTTCTGACTTCGTATTCAGTTTCTACCTGTACTGCTATAGGTGGAGGTCATTTTAGGGAGTCTCGGGTACCTGGCTGTACTGGTTTCAGTAATGAAACATGGAATACAGGATATATGCGAAGCATAGGAGGCAATGCCAGTTCCATGGCCAGAGGGTTAACAATGTTTTTTATAGGATACGGGCCAATGTATTTGGGATGAAAGTTCTTAGGTCCTTTCAATTGGATATGCTTTGAGGCCAACCACATTTTGTCCCCTACGTGGTATGGGGGCTCTGGAGTTATTTTCTTGTCAGTGAAATGTTTATGCACTGCCTTTGCTTCTAGGAGAGTTGGGGTGCCTTTTTTCAGTGTGTCTTTGATACTGGTGTGTAAAGTTTTAACAGCTGGCATGTCCAAAGGCGCTGGTGGATCAATGGCCGAAGTACGTGGATCTCTCCCATGTATCAAAAAGAAGGATGAAACGCCAGTGGAACTATGGATTGTGTTGTTGTGCGCATATTCAGCTGCCCATAACAGTTCCACCCAATTCAGATCTGATTGTGTTAACATACACCAAAGATACTGCTCGAGTGTCTGGTTTGTCCTTTCATGCTGTCTGTCTGTCTGTGAGTGGTGACGGGTAGACAGACGGACATCTATCTGAGCCTTGGCACAACACTTCCTCCAAAACTTGGAGACAAACTGACTTCCTCAATCCGATATTATAATTGACGGAAAGCCATGTAGTCTAATAACGTTGGTCAGGAAGGTTTGGGCCACAACTCCTGCATTGGGTATGCCCTTCAAAGCGATGAAGTGTGCCATTTTAGTCAGGAGATCGACTACCAACAAAATGGTGTTGTAACCCCCGCAGGATGGTAGTTCAGTGAAGAAGTCTAAAGAGATAGTGTGCGACGGGGCTGGTGGGATCGATAAAGGGCAGAGTAGTCCTTGTGGCTTGGCCCTTGGTGTTTTGTTGCTTGCGCAGATGTCACAGGATTTCACGTGCTGTATTACGTCCCTTCACCATGTAGAAGTATTGTTGAATTTTTGTCATAGTCTTTGCTATTCCAGGGTGTCCTGCCTTAAGCGTGTTGTGATAGGTGTTCATGACTTGATCATGCATTGCAGGGTGTGGCAGGTATAAGCGATTTCAGTAGTGTGGAAGGTCATTAGCTGCAGTTCGTAGTGACCCTTGCAAGACCCAAGCTTGTACTTGTACTGGGGTCATGTGTATCTTTTCCAACGAGTCCAGATCTTTCCCGATGATTCCTAGTAACTTCTCTTCCGGTATGATAGTTACGGGTGTAGGACCTGCATATGCATCTTCATCTTCAGAACCCGAGCCGATCCTTGATAACGCATCTGCTTTTCCATTCTTTACTCTTGGATGATAGGTGACAGTGAAATCGTATTCTGAGAAGAACTGGACCCACCGCAGGTGACGTGGTGTTTGTGCTTTGGCTGCTCGCAAAAATTGTAAGTTTCAGTGGTCTGTGAGTACGGTGACTGGATGCCGGGCCCCAAGAGATGGTGTCACCATTCCTTGAAGGCGGCTTTGATGGCAAGCAGATCCTTGTAAGTCACTGCATAGTTCAATTCCACTGGATTAAATGTCCGACACCAGAAGGCTACTGGATGTAACTAGTTGGAGTCAGGGTCTCCCTGGGGTAGCACTGTCCCCATAGCAACGTTGGAGGGTCTGTTTCAACCAGGTATGGGAGTTCTGGATTAGGATGTTTAAGTATTGGGGCTGTGGTAAAACGCTGTTTCAGTCGCAGGAAGGCCTGTTCGGCTTCGAGAGTCCACTGAAAAGTAAATATTTTGACTCCACTGAAAAGTATGGTTTTTGCGGAGTAAAGATGTTATGGGATGAACAATCTCCGAAAAATCGGCGATAAATCGCCTGTAAAAGTTAGCAAATCCCAGGAAACTCTGGACTGTTTTGATTGAAGTGGGCGAAGGCCACTGCAGTATCGCCTCTACCTTGCAGTTATCCATCTGGATACCCTGAGGATTTAAAATGTATCCAAGAAACTCCACTGTAGTAATGTGAAAGGTGCACTTTTCCAGTTTTGCAAACAGACGGTGTTCACGTAGTTTTCCCAGAACTGCCTTCACATGGTGTACATGTTCTTCCATTGACTCCAAGTAGATCAAGATATCATCTATGTAGACCATGGCGCACACATCCAATAACTCCCTCAAGACATCAGTCATAAAGTATTAGAATACTGCTGGTGCATTGCACAGTCCAAAGGGCATTAAGGTATACTCAGACAGCCCGAACTTAGTGCGAAAGGCTGTGTTCCATTTGTCTCCAGCTTTTACGCAGACCAGATAGTAGGCCCCTCTAAGGTCGAATTTTGTATAAATCTTCGCCCCCTTTATTTGATCCAGCAGCACGGGAATTAGGGGCAAGGGATACCTGTTCTTACAGTAATCATGTTCAGCCCTCTGTAATCTATACAGGTCCTCAGGTCCCCCTCCTTTTTAGGGACGAAGAAAAGGGCAGAAGAGACAGGAGATTTGGATGGTCGAATAAACCTGTTAGCTAGGTACTGGTCGAGGTAGTTACGTAAGTGCTGGTTCTCTTTTTCTGTTAGAGCATATATACGACTGCATGGGTGTTCTGCTCCTGGGACCAGATCGATTTGGCAGTTGTAGGGTCTGTGGGGCGGCAAGTTGTTGGCTTGATCCTTATTAAAGATGTCCAGATATTCATTGTATTCTGGAGGCAACTGCCCTACGAGTCCAAGCATGGCTTCAGACAATTTGGTTGTTAAGTCTTGAGCTTCAACAACTCTGGGTAGAACAGGGTAACAGGTTTGAAGGCATTCAGCTGAGAAGGTCAATGAGTGAGATCGCCAGTATGTGGTTGGGTTATGGCGTACCAGCCAGGGCATTCCCAAAATTAGCTGGAATTGGGGAGCGTTGATTAGATCAAAAGTGATCTGTTCCCGGTGGTCGTCATGGCATAGCAGTACAACAGGTCCAGTACATTGGGTCACTGGCCTGGATGACAGCTGAGTTCCATCCACTGATACGACGTTAACTCCTTTTTCCCTTTTCTGGATGGGCACGCCTATCCGTAAGGCCACTGTGATGTCCATATAGTTACCTATTGCCCCACAGTCAACGTACGCTTCTAGCGCATGCATCCGTTGAGGGTGTCTCTGTAATAACAAGATGACTGGTTTTGTAAAATGTAACACCGCTGATGTTTCTTCTTTCCCTGACAAGCTGGTCTCTACTCTTGTCAAGCCATGCAGTTTCCCGATGACTCCCGTGGTTGTTTTGTCATGGTTTCCGTAGCTCATAATGGTTTGCGGGGTACTTTATTCGGGCAGTCCTTCAGGAAGTTCCCAGCCTTACAGCAGTACAAACACAACTTTTGCTTTCTGTGTCGATTCCTTTCTTCCTTGGTTAATGGGCCTCTTATGCCTCCTAACTGCATTGGCTCGGGGGTGTTTTCTGTGGATCGCAGGGTGTCCCGAGGGCGTATAAACAAGGGTCGGTTTTCAAAGCAGGATCGATCAGATCACCTTTCCTTTAGGCGGTGATCTAATTGTACCACTAGATCAATGTAATCCGTACAGCGTTCTGGTGGATTCACAACCTGTGCAAGGACGTCCTTCAATTCGCGCCATAGGCCCCGGTAGAACAAGGTGATGCGCTTGTCCTTGGGCCAGTTGGTCTCAGCTACCAAATGATTGAATGTGGTAATGTACACTAGTAAATCCTGGTATCCCTGTTGGAGAGCCAGCAATTCTCCATCCAAGGCAGGCCCCTGGGTGTGACGGGAAAACAGTTTATCCATCTTATGCTACAAGTTGGCAAAATTGTACAGGACAGGGTTGTCCCGGTTAATGAGAGGTACCGACCAACTTGCAGCATGTCCCCCTAGGTAAGACATGACGAAGGCCACCTTGGTTTGATCCATCGGGAACGCCACTGGGCGGCATAGGAAGTGAAGTCGACACAGATTCATGAACACTGCATATTTCTGTGGGTCTCCCATGAACCTCTCTGGTAGAGCCAGAGGGATGGTCGCTGGAGTGGGCACTTGTATCTGAGGCATTTTTGCTGCCGCTCCATCTGTTGGGACAGGTAAGGGGGTTTGTCCTGCTTGCGTTCTATTAAGACGCTTTGCTAGTTCTCCCATTCATTCCTTGTTCATGACTAGCTCCTTTCTCATTGCATTAGTTTATGTGCGGGCGGCATGCACTTCGGCTCGTAGTTCGCCAAGCAAGGCAGCTAGCTGGTCTACTTCAGATGCCATGGCACTCGGGCACAGTGGTAACGTGGGCTTAGCGTTCTGTAACGCTTATCTCTGGGGCCCATCAGGAGTGCCTGGTCTGGTCTGTCGGCGCATGATGCTGGTGGTTCGTAGATGCTGGTGATTCGTCCAAACCGTTCCCTTCTCTCTGCGCACTGCTGGTTTAAATGCCCAGTTGACAGAAAGCGGAAAGTGATTTGGTTGGATGCCTGAAGGATTCCAGTCCCTCTGGTGGGTGAAGTAATTCTCTTGAGCACCTAAGAACAAGGGACAGTCTTTAATGATAAGCCACAGCCACTTCAATCCCCTTGTCCCTACAGCCCAAGGGAAACTTGTGTCACCACCAGATTCTTCTCACCTTTGTCTGTAGTTGTGGTTCCTTTTCTTATAGTCTATTCCAGTTACTTCACTGGATTTAGGTGGCCCAGGCCAGCTGTGACACCCCTGCTGCTCTGGAAAGTGTCTCTTGCGATGAAACAGCGGAATCCATGGTGTTAGAAGTGTTGGTGGACTCACAATGACTCAGGTGGTCCACTATGTGTAGAACAATGATGTCCGCTCAAGCACGTTCGTGGTGCAGAGAGGTGCAAGCTTTGCTGCTTTGTGCCGGTAAGTATGCTATACCTGATGTCTTGTTTTTGCTGTCGCGCGCCTGTGCCCAATAATAATGTCCTTGTTTGGTTTGTTGTTGTCGCGCTTATGCCCCAAACAGTAATGTCTGTGCTTACTGTCTTCCCGCTTCAGCTATCGGGTCCGGTGAAGGTCTGCAGCTGCGGTGCGTTGTGACGGCGATAGTGCTCCGTTGTGTAGCTGTGAAGCACTGGTAAGTTCAGGGGAAGCGGGTGGGATGCAGGGAGGCAACCTCCGACTTACTTCTGTGTTTCTCTTGCTGTACAGGTGCCGCCGGCGTATGTCGGATCCTCGCAGTGCTTGCGGAGTCATGGAGACGTCAAGCCGGTTCCAGGGAGGGACGAGGTGAGTATTCTGACGAAGAGCTGGTCGCTGGATGAAGAAACAGGATCCGGTGCACGTGGATCAAGGAAGGCAAGCGTTACGCTGCCTCTAACCAGCCAAAGAAAATGCTAAGCACTGGGTGTGGCCCAGGGTGGGGTTTATATAGCCCTGGGCCCCACCCAGCCACTAGGCCACCAAGGATTCTGTATATTAAACATGTTGGAGGACATCTTGGGTTGTGCTGAATGACTTGTTCCGGGGGCCATTTTGAGAGTGGTAGCTGTGGGAAAACACAGACAGAAGCCTATGCCTACGCCAGTTAGCTACTTCCCTGGTCCAGAGCTACCAGCAGTATCTGCCAGAGTTTTGGGGATCATGACAAGAATAATGTCCATTGCAGTTAGAGGGTTTGCCTATTGTAAACATGTCATGTTACAGTAATTGGTGTATATTATGCCTGTAGGTGTGCCTCCTAATAAATAATGAGTTCTCCATTCAGAGGGGGACTTTTTTGTCTAATAACTCCTGATCAAAAATATCATAATTGATCTCTACCAGATTTAGTTAATATGTCATGGGATGTAGTTGCTTAGTCTTTGGATTTCATTGAGACCAAAAAACTTTGGGAGCATACATTGAAGTACCTTTTTCCACGTAGGACTAGTGAAGAATTAGATGAACCAAGGCTGAAACATTGGGAATGAACAGCATTAAAGGTTGGCAAAAACAAATCTTTGAACATCTTTGGTGGACTGAGAACTTGGCCACTGTATTCTAGCGCAAATCCTCTTTAGGTCATTTTCTTTCCCTGGATTGCTCACAAAAAATTAAGGGCTCTACTACTGTGACATGAAACACACGTTTTACGTTTAGTAAAAAGAGTATTGTTGCATACACAGATGAACACATGTTTCAAATATTGCAAATGTCCTTCCTGAACAGGACAACAAAACACAATGTCATCTATGCAGACAACTGAGAATAGCTATACACAAAAGTTCAGCACTTTGTTAATAAAATATTGAAATGTTGCCAGAGTATAGCAGAGGCTAAAAGGCATCTCCTGAAAATTATAAAGGTTGAATTTGATCCTAACAGTGGTTTTCCATGTGTCACCTTCCCTTTTGCATACCAGGTGCTATGATCCTTAATGGTTTATGTTGTTGTAAATGTTTGATCCGTTAATTTGATCCAAGGAAATCAGAGGTGGCAGGTATTGTTTCTTACATGGCACCCATTTGATTGTTCGGCACCCAGTTGATTGTTCGATAAGCAATACATGTTCTGACAAATCCCAAGATGTTGTCACTCATGAGGAGAGACTCCCCCTCTGGGGACAGGGATGAACATCCATAGAGAACGTAGAATGGCCACCTCCAGTCTACTCCTCAAAGCCCCCCACACATAACTCAGTATAACCCTATAACTCCCCACCCCATGTATGTGTGTAGGTCCACCAGTCTAGCAGACACTGAAACAAAGAAGAATCCAAACAACCCAAGGAAGGCTTATGGAACAGGTATTGAGATGAGCAGAAGGTGCAGAGCCAGGAAGAATGCTACAAGAACAAAAGGTGAGCATTCTAGTGGTTCATGAACATCAATTGAAGAAACTGTAATAAAAAACAAGGGACTAAAGAGTTGGTCAAGCCATCCCTTGAGGCACCGCAAGAAGGGAAGCGGTTTGGCGTGGAAGCAAGAAGAGGCTGGTGACTGGGTCGCTGGCGAGAAGGCAGAGATGTCCCTATATGGTCCGACGATGAACCTGGAAGCTGGTGAGGTATAGGTCCAGTGCTCCAGAGGTCCAGAAGGAAGTCATTCTCCTGTTAACCAACATACCAAGAGAAGGGCGTCATTCTTTTGGTAGTGCTAAGTCTGCTGAAAAGGGTCAGGAAGTCTGGAGAAGGGGGTAATTGCCCCAGGTTGAAGAAAAGCCACAGGCAAGTGAAGGGAGTCCTTCTCTTGACAAATTAAGAGAGTTGAACAGGAAACCTTAGGCCAGGGTAAGAGAGTCATTCCCCCCGGTTTTGTATTTGAAACAAAAAAGCCAGAAGGCTCAGTGCTGTGCACGATTGATCTAGGAGAAAGAAGTCATCCCCCATGGAATGACGAAACTGTGAACTTTGGGATAGAGACTGCCATACATTTGGTAGTCCTTTGTTTTTAAAGCATTGGAATCAGGGGTAGGGAGTCATTCCCCCTGGTTAAGAACTTGCAACCAGAACTGTGGCACCCAATACAGGAGAAGGGATTCATTCTCCTGGACCACGAACATTGACATAACTTTCTAGTTTAGTTATAAGTGTAAGGGAAATAATTAGATATTTTGACACAGGACAGTGGACTCTTTAATTTACAAGGAGATTCTGACAGATCCATTAGCACTTTAGTTGAGGCAGGGAAAACCCTCCTAGAAGCAGGGAATATGGGTGCCACCTGTGTGTCATTTTCCTTGTTCTACACTATTACAATGTCCTTTGAAGCCCAGTCTTTGAGAATCACAGTGACAAAATAGAATCCGTTTGGCCTTATTACAAATTCAACGATGCAGTAAAATAGTGGCGCTAATTCCATTAACACAAACAAAAGTGGTTCTGGATGGAAGATTGAGAATGTGTCTTAACCTCTGGCATCTCTTTGGACAATCCTTCAGACCATCGTTCTTTGCCTGCCAGCCTTTACAGAAAGCGGTAAGTCCTTTTTGTAAATCAGGTTTTGTTTGGTCCCACCCAAAAAGAGGCAGTTCAGTCAAACTGCTTGGGTACATCCCGTCTGCACGAGACCACAAGCATCCCGAGACATGTGTTGGCCTCATTATGTGTCATCAATGAGGTGTAGCTTGGTTCTCTTGGCCCAGCTGGCAGGGGACCCACGTCTGGGAAAACCTATCCCACTCGGTTGACGTGTCATCAAGTGAACCAGTAGATGGAGGATGACAGGATTCTCTAACACAACTACTTCAAATACAATTTTATTTATTTATTTATCCAATACAAAAATATATATATAAATGTGTACATCATTTCTCAATCTGATATATACAATACATCCCAATATCATAAAATCAGATACAATTACAAATACCAATACAGATTCACACTCACACTCCCAATTTTCTCCGTCACTCATTCATACTTTCTTTTTAAACCAACCATACAAATGGCTCTCTGCTTTATTGTGTAACTACACCTTTTGTGTTACACCATATTACATACATATACTTTTACACAGTTTTTGGACCCTATTCTTAGTACAAGTGTCACTAGCTGTTCATTATAATTCTGAGCAGTTCTGTATGTTGACACGTGTTTCGGTCATAGATTTGAGCCCTAACACTGTAGCCCTTCTGTTCTTCAGACCTTCGTCAGGACATGAAGCAAAGCTCACTTTGAATCTTGCTTTGTATGGACCGGGGTGAGCCACACCATCTACACAAAAACATATAATAAAATCAATATAACCTATCAATGTACTCTGTCATCCTCATTTCTTCAATAACACTGTGATTGTGTAAATGGCAACTCTACATATAGTTTATTGCACCTTAACTCACCTCCATTTATACACTTTGGGGATGCAGAAAGGTGAAGTGGAAGTAATCCTTCCCTGTGACCAAACTGTGGTGTCTTCAATCTGGTCCTGTAGAATTTGAACCAACGGAAGCCCGTTTCATTATGCATTCAAACACTCTTAATGTTTCTATCTCATCATCTGTTGTCTCATTAGACATGTATCATAGGAAAGTTACCTTTACTTGTGTGTCGGGTAGCTGTACGCATGCCCTCTCACAATTTCACTGTAGAACGATTTCTTCTCAGTATTTTCACCAACAGCTATATGCTCTCTCCTGTTCCTACCTACAAGTAGAAGAGTATATATATATATATATATATATATATATATATATATATATATATATATATATATGTATTGCTAGCTCAAAATGCCAGCAGTCCTCATAGAAACATCTTGTTACATTCTGCATCATCAGTGAGTCTGTCCAACACTTGCCCTCTCAGGGCCAATGAGTATTCAAGAATGTATTATCATAACTGACATCCTGAAATCCGCTTCTTTGTCTATACAGTATCTCTGTGGTGCTACTGTAAATAAAGAATACCCCACCTGAGTCTTCCATGTGTTATTTATCCCATATCTATGCCCCTGAACTGACTCGCCATTTTACATATCTTAATCGCTTTATTTAAAACCCTTCATTTAGAAGGAAGTCATATATTAGCCATGTCCTATAGGATGTAATTGCTGGATTTTGTGCCACTCGATTGACTACAGCAAACCAAAAGAGGTGATGGCTGGAATAACAATGGTCTGGATGATTGCCCAGAAGTTGAGATTAATTCAAAACCTTCCAGCCATCACCTTTTTTGTTTTGTCTAAGGTAATTCCATTACCCCACTTTATGGTGGTTGCAGAATTTCTGCTGCTTTCACCTCACCAATGAGTTCCTGGTTTTGAGGTAAAGTGAAGGATTCACCTCCATCAAGGCGCGGGAGGTGAAACCTCCTATTTTCCTCCAAAGATCAGCAGATTTACCACCAATTTACTGACATGCTGTTACTGGGTCCCTTACAGTGTTTAATGAGCCCTCTTGATTGGCACTCATGTGACTTCATTTTATTTGTCAATTAGGGAAGATATTATGCTGTAAGGAATAACATACTACTCACAAGGAGAGGAAGCCCGGTATACCACTGTACTGATAAATTAGCAGTGTATACTCTGTCTATGTCCGGGAGGATAATGATAAAGGTATCGGGAGACAAAGTTATATAGCAGGTACTAGAGGTGTGTGGTGTAGATACTCTCAGTAAAAACATTAGCAGGGACCAAGGATGGTTAAAAAGACAATATCAAGTTTTAATAATAAAAAATTCATTCAGATTAAAACCTCAATTAAATAAATAGGTTAGTAATACAGGCATTGTCAAATCCCATGTGCAAAGGAAAAAAATAGGGAATACGTAACAGGCTCGGTGGCCAGTTAGAAAGATGTTGTAACAATCATATGACCACTTGGGGGTACTTTTCAAAGTAACAGGGTACCCTATCCAGGTATGGATAAATGTGTCATCAATTATACTCTCTGTCTAGGGTTCAGAGATATGTCTCGACATGTTTCTGTTCCTAAAGAGCAAAGTGTGGAACATTCATCAGGAGGAAGTACATAACAGTATCGCCTATTTAACAATTGGGATCGAGAGCAAAAATGCCACTACAATATCATAGCACCTGCAAGAGAATAAGAACAACAATCATCAAGAATTCACTATTAAATAGTTGTATATTTTGAAAAGTTCAAAATATGAACTGGGCAACTATTAAAGGGACATAATTACCTTATAGTGTGCCTGTGGGGGCTCTCTACTAACATTAGTAGGCATAGGGTAGTCCGAGTCTCGACCCTAAAATAACAACAAAGGGATAATAGCCAGTAAAATAAGCTACAACCAAGCCTAGTAGTACTCAAAAAACAAACAACAGCAGCCAGAATGGAAAAGGACACAAAGTATCCAGATGAGTGTAACAGCGTGAATTGGGAAAACTTCCCTGGTAAAACACCCCATGCCAGCAGTGGACGCATGAAACACCCTATAAACGGGACAAAAGCCCGTGATGGAAGACGGTGTAGGAGTCCAGGTAGTGACCAAAAGTACGTGCGAAGCAAATTAGAAAAAATGTATGTCACTATGTGATTATGAATAGGAAAGACAACCATAGGACTGGGTTTATGAATCAAAGTGACCCTGGAATGGAATCAGAACAGACTAGCATAGAGTACCGTGATCGCGGTGATAAACAGGGTGCCCATGTAGCCATAAATACAAGAATATAACGAGGGATCATACCTTAAGACGACCAACCTAGTGTCGTCGAGGGCGATTCCTTACTAACCGCACTGTAGATAAAATACAATAGAGACGTGCGATAAGAAATTCGGAGATGCGAAGACTTCGCAACATCGTTAGTAGGTAAACGAGTAAGAGAAAGCCACATAATGTTGAGCCATACTCAGTGTGGTAACTTACCCCATGCGGAGGAGTGAGAGGCAAGCAGTTAATTCGCTCGCGAGAAACTAAACGAAGTGTCCGCTATCTGCACGTAGCTACCGATGCAGATTCGTAGTCAAGAAAAACCCCGGGTTAGTCCTACTATTATGTTCATGTATCTAGAGACGAGTATTGTAGATATGTCGAATACGGCGGCCATCATGCAAGGGAATGATAGTAACAGAAAGTGCCGGCGGGGAACATTAAGCTGAATATAAAACTGAATCCCCAGGTGTACAGCGTGTCCCAATAAAATAGTGGTGCAACCCCGATTGGAAGCTTACTGCGAATCACTGGGGGCAAAAGTGTGGAAGGCTCACTGGGGGGTCAGGGAATAACATCCCAGTTTGCAAATCGATTTGGCAATCCAAACCTGTGTGTGTGAGCAGTGCTAGACTGCCTACTTCTTATTCATCAGATACATCCTGTAAGGGTTCATACTGCGTAGGCTATTCCAGGACCACTGTCCTGATGTCATGTTGATGCTTTGCGCCTAAATCCAAGTACTGAGACTGGTTATTGTTCTCCTGGCTGACTCGTTCATCAATTGTCTCAAGCAATGGTTTCTGTTTACTTACCAAATCTTAAGCAATTTTGCATATTTAATGTCCATGAAGTTTCTGGTCACCCAAGAGTCACTCATAAGCTCTAAATCTTCTATGTTTGTTATTCGGTTCTTAACGTATCCAAAGGGGCAAGGTGTGTCACTGCAGATTTTAAAGTGTCAGCTAAACACAATAGGGCTGTTTTGCTTCTTGTGCAGCAAAGCAATGCAAAACCTTACCAGGCTGTTAAGCTCCCTGTTTTTGTCCCTTGGGTTTTACAGTGCATTGTTTTACAAAGTTTCTCACTTCACCATGATACAAGCATCACTTTTGTGACTGCCACATTTCTTTTCCTTCTTTCTCAGAGTGCTCTGAATCTCGTCAATATACATAGGTTCTCAGTGCTCTGTGCCATTAGTGGATTTACTCATCGTGCCACTTTCCTTTTCACTTCTCTTCACTACCACCTTGACCTGTGCCTGTTTTCGGTCTTGATCCTACCTTTCCCCCAACCCATTGCCTATTTTAACAACAAAATCAATTACTTCATTACAAGAGGTGGGTACAACAACAACCTGGGCCAGCATATCCTTCAGATCATCCCGGAGACCATAATAAAACAATGAGGCTCACTTTTGTTCTCGACACTCGGTCTCTATCATTAATGTATTCTAGTCTGATAAGTATTCTACCAAATCATGATTCCCCTGTCTTAGTGCAGGAGCTCATTATCTGGGCAGAACGCACATGTTTTTCAATGAAAACATTTTGCATTTCTTCACAAAAAGCTGAAAAATCATATACAAATGCTTGACCACCACAATAG
The DNA here is from genome assembly GCF_040938575.1 of Ambystoma mexicanum. NCBI lineage: Eukaryota > Metazoa > Chordata > Amphibia > Caudata > Ambystomatidae > Ambystoma > Ambystoma mexicanum. The sequence continues at coordinate 871,453,822 of NC_090935.1, forward strand.
GATAAACAAAATTAACCTTTGACTGCTTGTTGGGAAAGGCCTGGGGTTTACATAAAAGTTTATTCTATATGGCATCAGAAATTCTTCGACTTTAAGTGAATCACCATGAAACCTTTCTGGATGAGCCAGCGGTATGGGTTGCTGCATGGAGTGAGAGTCTGTTTGTTGATTGAACTGCCATAGTGTGGTGGGAGCAGATATGCCCCCTTCCTTAATTTCCCCTTGATCCAAACAATGGGCCTGAGAAGCCCCAAGAGACTAATGCTAAAAGACCCTACAATTTGTCTAATCATCCTGCTAAATCAGCGGTTCCTTCTCTGCATATAACTGGTCCCTGCTAAACAAGGAGTTGTGTGCCTTCAACTGCTGTAAAGTCTTAGTAATGTTCTCTAATGTACTAACCAGGGCCACAACAAATATGCAGATTCATGGCACATGGGCAGCAATAATGTGTGTTCTTAGAATCCTGTCAGTAATTGTCTATCTTGATGACAGGTGCGATGTGAAACTCTGAGTTCTCTTCAGAATTTTAAAACCACTTTCTGAAAATAAGTTCCACCGAATGAGGATCAGAATGTGCAAAGATGTTGTTAGTTGAGAACCCACAGAAAGAGTCCCTGGAATGATACAGGGTGGTGATTGATCAATCCCTCTGAACTGCACTTACCAAATAGCACAGGACAGGCTTAAATACCTGGGTATGCAGGTGTGCACAGACAGGACAAAATGTATAGGAAAAAAACTTCAACCTATTACAGACCAATTTCTCCAAGACAATTAAGCACTGGAAATCTCTCTTGATTACAATATTAGGAAAAGCTGCACAAAGAATGCTGACTAGATGCACATATGTTAACACCCCTGTGTGATACCCAAGATAGAATTTGATATGGTGGATGTGGTCCTCAGGGACAACCTCTGGGGAGGATACCAAACCTGTATCGCTCTAGTGACGCTGCACAGTGCATCTGGAAGGGGGTCATTGGACTGCCCAAAAAAATACTAATGGGTGAGTCAACTGGTAACAGCCAACCAATGGTTGTATGGAGATCCTCAGTTGACTGATATTCAGACTGAATGTCCATGGATGGAAGGGGTATCAACACAAACAAACGGCGACAAATAGTTCAAATATGGAAAGAGTCCACAAAATGTATTGGCTGGGTCAACAGTCTGACACTTTCAAAAACATGCACCTGTAATACTATTCTGGTGGTGGGAGATAGGGAAATATTTTCATTTCGGGATCTCCAAAATAGATTTGGCCCACCAGATATTCAACTGTTCCACTACCTTCAATTCACTCACACCCTGAACCGGCACACACAGAACTTCCAGGGCAATCCGCTACACTCAACACTGGAGGTGAATGTGCTCTGTGAAAACGTAGCCATCAAAGCCATTTCCTCTTTATACCAGACCACATCCTTGTTTTCATCTCTGGAACTATCCAACCTTGAAACTAAGTGGGAGGATGATGTTTGGCCCCTTGAAGGAGAGGAATAGACTGAGGCATTGAGGTTTTCAGATGAGGTGGCAATATCATCCAGGCTTCAATAGGTCCAACTTAAGCTTCTGCATAGAATCTACTATGCTTGCACAATGCTCTTTAGATGTGGCAGAATGAGGGACCAACAGTGCTTGCTTTGTAAACATTTGGAAGGCACTTTTTTAACATTCTATGGTAATGCTCCCAGAAATGCAGATTATGAAACTTGACTCTTGTAAGACTGGCAGTGGTGGTGGAGAGAGATATACCAGGAGACCCAAAAACAATGAATACTAGGGACATGGGATGAAACGTTGTTACCTGCTATAAAAATAAAGTCTTCTTATCTACTGCAATGACGTTGGTGAAACGGAATATTGCTTTGGGATGGAGAAGTGCTGAGACACCCAGAGTCGGCACATGGTGGTCAGATATGGATGTTGTATGATGTTGGACTAACAAACATATATTTCTCTGAGCTGAACCCCGAAATTAAATATGGGGCAAGTGGAAAGAGACGGGATAGATGTGTATTATTGTCTCTGATCATTTTGAACTATTTGGGGGGAGTGACCGATGGTACTGTTCTTTTGTTTTTGCTTTGTTTGGCCTTAATACAGAAGATTCTATAATGTACAGTATATTGTGTTTCATAAAAATACCAATAAAATATGTTATAAAAAAAGAGTCCCTGGCATGATAGTTTTCCTGATGCACTAATGTCCTCCCCTGAGATTTACTGGTGTGTGGTTGCATGTCTTCAACACCTGTAGCAGATACATAATATATTACAGAGGTATTTCCTGTAGGACTGAACACTCTTTGTGTGTCCCCCCTTTCATTCTTACCAACTGCACTAACACTAACTTTGAGTTTATGATATTACAGATTCCTCACTAAAGGTCTACAAGGCAAGCAAATACGACTGGTGTTGCACTGCCTTAATAAGTTCTCAATTTTTAACAAATTATTTCTAATTCTGAAAACATTCTGTGTCCAATTCCAGAATCAGTGTTTGCAATCTAGCACTTATAGAGAATGGTTATCTCCTTTTCCCTAGTGTTGGGACTGAGTATGCAGATTGTGCAAATCCACCCTACACGCATGTTGTGAATAGTTATGAGTTCCAATAAATAGATCTAATTTCTCTACTGAACTGTTGACAGTTCTATGTGTAGATATTATGAGCTCTCAAAGTCCCTAAAGGGAATAATTATGAGTTCCAAGAAAGAGGTCTGAAATCTTCACTATCTCCTCAAACAATGTACAAGAACATTAAGGCAAATGCTAGGAAAAAGACTACCACCAGCTCTCGATCCTTGTTTGCTAATCACAGCCAATGCATTGTTTGGAATAGTGCTTTTATACCCGGCCGTGTCACAATCGCCACCTGGATTCATTTGCTCATGCTAAACAGTGAGATCTTGTGAAATATAACATTGTTTGCATGTTTCTCTTTGTGTCTCTTCTGGAATTATGTTGCTGCAATTATCTCAGCTTACTGTAGATTTGTATTGCTGTTCCAAGCAACCTGATTCTATTTTGTAATAAAGTGTTTGGTGTTTTGCCTAATGGATTTGCGCACGTTAAGATGCCTACTAGTGTATTGCCAATCCCCAGAGTGCCTGCCGACCTTTCTTTAGATATTGTGTTGGGCTATTCTCTCCTTAAGGTATGTTCTCCCTGGCACATTTCCAAATTCCTCGCAAACAAGCTATGGTACGGATTGCTGACACGGTTCTGGTTCTGTCTCGTTTGAGCACAAAGACATATCAATTCACTATTAGATCCCTACTCACTGTCGGTAAAGTAGCTGAAAGAGCTGATGATTAATATGATACAGTGGAGTGAGTGTAATTAGTAAGTTTTCCAGGCGCTCCCAACCATCACCCTCCATTTGCCTGCTTAGAAGTAATCTTATCTTGGTTTTCAAAATCTGATACCGCTGCAAGTGTATCTTGGTCCACATGATTGTGCTAGTTTGATTCAGTAGCAGGTCTTTTTGTGGGTCTAAATGAAGTGCTACTTCTCCCTTAGTCCTCCCTTTCTAAGGAATAATAAAGGTTCCCCTGAATCTGAGGATAATAGAGTTTTATGTAAATTCTAAAAGGTTCTCTATGAAATTCAAAGTCTACTGGCGGAGCCCTATGTCTTCCATTCAGACGGGAAAAGTTTTCAATAGGCTCATGTTGAGATAGATGTGTCTTTATTCGTGTTCACCATTTTTTGGTGATAGGGATTTCCAGATTGGGGGGTGTTACATTATTTTAGAGCTCTTCTCGCAAAGCGATTTTAATATACAATCCTAATATGATCCAGAGTCCTGTTAACCTGCTGACTACTTGTAATCCTTCCTTGACCAATATGATCTTATAGTTCCATCTTTGGTCCAAAATGTGACCTTTCCATATTCAGACAATGGCTGATGCGTATTAGGATTTAATGAAAGCAAGTTTGAGAAGTTTGACTGATTATGCTGTATGTTGAGCATTTGCTAGAAATGTTTGGTAATAACCCACACATGAAGCTGATTGGGGCAACACTTTCTTTCTTTACCACTCTTTCCCTGATTTTCCAAAGTGTTTTGGAGGAATGTTTTCTCATGATGGTGTGCCTCACCAGTAAGTAGTAGAGTGGATGGATGTGACTGCAACTGCCTGCCAGCATGCTCCTCCCACAATTTTGTTGCCAATCCCCTCTCTGTTGGGGTTACCTGATTTAATATTTGATCCTCTTGCATGCTCCAGCTTTCTCCATTAACATGATTTGGCTTACCTACTGGCTATTTTCTCTCAGTACAGTAATTATTTATTTTTTATTTTTATTTATTAATACACATATAGCCAAATGGCTTTGCATATAGTACATATAAAACAGGAAAGGTTTGCAAATAAGTAATTACAACCCTATTCAGCAGTTTAAAATCAGTATATCTACCTAATCACAAATTCATAATTATCATAAAAACGTCCATTAATTTTGACTGAAGTACATATACACAATACACATTCAATATATAAATAACACTAAATATAAGCGAGTAAAAAAAAAATCATGCCATATGAAAAGGAAGAGAAGAAAACATTAATCTAACACATTCATAATTTCGACACATTTCCAGTAACATTTGATTAAATAGCAAATCAAGTTGTGATCACACCCGTTTGAAAACATAGACCATAATGATGTGGGGTTTTCCAAATTAATACAGTTGTTATAGGCTTTTAAATAGCTTATTTTTAGGCTTTGAAGGCTTTCACAATAACAAATGTTCAATTGTTTCTAGTTCCTCAGTAACACATAACCTTAAAAATCGTTCATTGCGCAAAATGCCCAACCAAGCCCCCCTAGTCATGAGTGCAATACTTACATTTCACTCTTAAATAATGTCTTGCAATTGCGCTATTAGGAAACACGGTTATGTATGCGGATTTAACTACTCGGGTGGAAATATAGTCACAGAAGTCTGTGTTATGGCTCGCTGAGAATAAATGTAATACGTGCTGCTCTTTACTATATTGTAAGAGCTTGGATTTCAAACGGGCCTTCATCACATATACAGCTCCATCAGGCAAAAGACCAGAGCATTGCCATTTAGTGCAAATAGTTACTAGGCTACCAAGGGTTCCCATTGTTTTTTTTTTTTTATTAACATGATTTAGTTTGTTACAAACTTTTCATTTATAGATATTACATTTTTCATTGTTTAAACTGAGATGTAGAGAAGGAAGATATAAAAAAGAAGCAGAATAAAAAAACCAAAATAAAACAGACAAACCAGGCAGAGAGCAAAAAGAAAAATGTCCTGGTTTCAGTCTGAGAAAACACATGACGTAGATAGTCATCAGAGACTTCCTTTGTAATTCACCAATGGTCTATTGTCTAGTCCCAACAAATTCTGTAACAATTGCACTATCGTGAAAATTAATTTGTTTTCTCGTCCATTCATTATTAGTGACCATCGAGTATCCTTGTCCATTTGTTGAGCTGATATGTTGAAATATTTGCTAAAGATCAGCCTTTTTTGCATCAGTTCTGGACATATCATTAGTAGGTGGTGTATTGTTTCAGGGACTTTGTTGTTTTTGTAGAATCGGCAATATCGATCAGTTTTGTGAAATTGCTAATTTTTCTCTTGTTGGTAAGTTATTAAGTCGGATTTCTATATAACTTGCACGCACCTTATCGTCAGGAAATGTTTCCATGTACTTTGGGATCTCATTTAGTGATTATATGTCAGATTGGCATTGGAGATTTTTAAAATACAGGGTTTTGGCATTACAAGTCTTGATCCAGTCATTTCTTGCCAGTTTGATTGTTGCATGCTGTGGTCTGTTTGTAAGCATTTCGACTGATATATTTTCATTCTCCAACTGTCGAAGTAGACGTTCCTTCCAGGTCCACAGAACTGCATTATTCATGGTGTTGGGATTACATTTCAAGATTTCAATTGCTGGTATTTTCTCTTCTATCAGGAGTTTTCGCAATAGGTCTAATTGCTTAATTGCTTCCATGTAACTATTGATGACTATGACTGTGTCACAATTTCATGTCGAATTCTCATCATTGGATACGAGTCAGGCAGTTTTAGGATTTTCTCCACAACAATGCCTCTAGTCTTGTCCAGTTTTTGGGTTGTGTGTAGATCATTGCATCGCTACCATAGGTGATTACCGAAATCACTTTCTGTCTATAAAATGATATGATAGGTTTAAATGAAAATTTGCCAAACTTCAGTTGAAGAACACATCCTTGTCTGACTAGACATTGAATTTTCCTTTCTAGGGTTGTGAGCCATTGCTTTTCTATTTTCGACTGATTTATCGTGATACCAATGTATTTACAGGTTGACACATCCTCTAAGCAAATTTCATCGATGGTCAGTTTCATTGGTCTTTGCTTCCTGAATGGATGTTTCACAAGAGCCATGACTTTCGTCTTTGCAGTATTAATACACAGTTCATTGGTCTTCATATAAGTCCCCATAAGGTGCAGACTCTGTTGTAGCCCTGAGATAGTTTTATCCAATAGGATAATATCATCGGCGTAGAGCAATGCTGGAACTGGGACACAGTTCAATTTCGGGGGTTTTAGAGCCGGGTTGTTTCGGTGTTCTTCGGAGTCCGCTGTGTACAAGTTGTACAGGGTAGCTGCCAAAGGGCATCCCGGTTTTAGGCCTGTTGATGTCTTTATCAAAGGAGTTGTTATGCCATCTTTTGAAAGCCTTACCACAATTGAGGTGTTGGAATATAACAGCTTAATTGGTTCTAGGATCTCCGTCGGGCAGTTCCATGCTGATAACGTCTTCCACAACTTTGTTCTTGATATGGAGTCAAACACCACATGTAGATCCCATTGTGTCATGGGTCTTTATTTCACAAAAAGCAGTTACAAAGTCACCCATCATAGTACCAGTCTCAGATGTTAGCAGTTTATCACAGAATAGTATAGACTTTACAAGTGCATCAGTTACAATACCAGCAAGATCACATTCTAAATACAGAAACTCTACTGGGAGTGACGTGGCAAGCAGAGCAACATACACAGTATAACCGCTTTGAATCGTCTTATTAAAGATCCACAATTGATGCCCCAGATTTCAATCCCATAAAAGATAATAGAACAGACTTTCATCTGGTATAGCAACAAAATGCTGACTGAAGAGGAGACAAAAGACAATAGCAACAAGAACACAATTCTCATAGATGGTACCACTATTAAGGTAGGCCCCAAACAACCAGTACCTTGATTCTCCAAAAGTATGACACACTCTACATATTCCACACAGTCTGTTGAATTCACTTCCGTCTCTTCGCCCAACATAGATCGTAGACTAAGGCAGGTTTGAGGTTATCACCCCCCATCTATCTGTAACACAGGGGAAACTGCAGATCACCTAGTGCAGTTTGGCAGCTCTTTGAATGTGTCACAAAGTAATAGTTTATTCTGGCATCTCTGTTTGAAGAAACTCTATGTGTATCTTAGAAAAAGGACATGTGCCAGTCCTGCTCCCCCCCTCTTGGCCTTAAGCTTTACTATAAGTGGAGAAAAGCCCATCAACTCTCTGATTTTTAAACTTAAATAACACTCCTACCTAAATTAAGCTGTTTGACACTTAATAGGAGAATTACAAGATTGCCAAAGTTACCAGATTTGGGGAGGTGTTCATGCTAGCCCCATCACTATCTTCATGTTCTCTACTAATCCTCCACTCTGGACGAATGAGACTTCTATCCAATCACTCCTTGTATATCTCCAGCCCTCCTCACCAATTTCCATATGGAGACCCGCTTCTATGTGGGCAATGGAAATGCAGCTTTCCTGTCCTGTCCCTGAGCATTGAGGTTGGAACATCATACACAGAAAAAATGTGAAGCTCCTTCACAGGCATAAATAGAATAGAAGCTGGCCCGGGCCAGAGCAAAACTAGCACCCGCCCACTCTACAGGTCCTCCCATTAGACAGACCTCACACTTGCATCAAAGGCACCAGTGCGGCACATCCTGCTAGCCAAGATTGTATGCAGTACCATTTGGATGCACTACAACAACCCTGACCTCCTGGCAATAGGAACCCAACCTTTGGTATAAGTCTGTACTACACAGGTTGGTAGTGTGGCTGAGCAGCCAGGCCTATCTCAAGAGGGGTCAATGTGAGCTGTAGGGGAGCTACACAGAGATTCACAGTGACAAGTATTCAAATAAACACTTACACACAAGGTTTCTTGAATAAACAATTATAAACAATTATTAATTTATTTATCAGTCAGTTAGAATAAGCCTTCTTCAGAAGGGAGCAATATAAAAGCAACACACAAGTACACTTCAAAACTGTACACTCTTAGTTTCTAAATCAGTAAAGACCCTTTTGGGGTGACTCACAATCACAACCTACAGCCTCAGGTGACTTCAATAGCTAGGGTGCTGGGGAAATTAATATCTTACTGTTGCATCTAGAATACTTTTAGACATTTGTTAAAGGAAAAGGTTATTAGAACCAACAAGAGAACACACATATTCTTAAGCAGGCAAACACTTTTGGATCCCCTAAGCAGAGTCAATCATTGTAACAGGCTAAGCCAAAGTCGATGGGCAATAGTCTTATATGGGCTGAAGCACTTCTGGTAGGTAAGTAGAAAAGTCTTTGCACAATGTTTTAGACGTCTTTGAAGAAAAGAAGAATCAAATATAGGGCCACAAGCTGATTAGAGTTGTGAGTAGTAGAAGATGCAAGCAACTCTACAATGAGAGGTAAGTTCTCTCAGACTTTACAGTACCTTTGTACTGAAGAGAAAGTGCAGCAGATGACTCCTGTTCCTGTGCAGCTCTGCAGATCTCACTGTTCCTGGGTCTCAGTCAT